>NC_138900.1:30855997-32213497 GCF_965194825.1 Balaenoptera physalus
GGTGCCTGTGATAATAAATATATTGGAGAGAAAGAAGAACTGGGGGAGGGGCCAATGAGGGCTCTACTGCTCTGAAATGTGTTTGTGGATTTATCTGAAAGCCTGGGTTCTGGAAGAATAGTGAGATGATTAGTGTCATGGCTTGAATTGGGTCGCCTCAGAAAGGTATGTTGAAGTCTCAACTCTCAATACCTCAGAACATGATCTCATGTGGAAATAAGGTCATTGCAGATACAATTAGTGAAGGTGAGGTCCTACTGGAATAGGGTGGACCCCCAGTCCAATATGATTAGTGTCCTTACAAGAAGATGGCCATGTGAAAGCACAGACACAGGGAGAACACCAGGTGAGGATGAAGGCAGAGATCAGAGTTAGGCAGCTGTGAGCCAAGGAACACCAGTGATGCCAGTAAACCTCCAGAAGCTAGGAAGAGGCCAGGAAGGATTCTCCTACAGGTCTCAAAGGGAGAATGGCCCTGCTAGCACCTCGATTTTGTACTAATAGCCTCCAGATAGTGAGACAATAAATTTCTGAAGTTTGAAGCCATTCAGTCTGTGGTACATTGTTATGAAGCCCTTTGTAAACAAGGCTATCTTTTCACCTCTGACAAACTCCTCAATCCACCATCCAGGCCCTACCTCCACACTCACACCCTGCCCATGACGGCACAGAATGACTGGCCACAGGGACATGAGTAATGGTGCAAGTGAGTGAGATAAGCTCAAGCTGACCCTCCTGCCTCCCGGAGGTGGTCTCCCAGGAAGACACTGTGGTGAGCCTGACAAGGGCCCCACCTCCAGTCCATCTGGGTGGTCTCTGCAGCGGGGGGGGCAGGCTCTAAATCACTCAAAGCTGTTATAGCCAGTGAGCTCTGAAAGGCTGGCAGAGCCTGCAGGGAACAGGAACTGGAGGGCTGCATATGGCTTTGAGCCAGAATTGAACACCCCAGTGCCTCACTATGTGCCCAACTTGCAAATGAAGAGATAAAGGATGCCACCTAATCACCAGAAGGATTGGGGGTCCTGGGGCAACAAAGCCCCAGCTGGAGATTTCCACAATGGATGTGAGGGGAAGACTGGACCAGAGGCCCTAGGGGCTCATCCTTCTCTAAGACTCCCCAGTTCTCCTGCCAAGTGACAGCATTCTATGCCTTAAAGTTCCTACAAAAGCACAGAAATACTGGTATCTTCTGAGGTGAAGGCAAATTTAAGTCACATCCCCAACCCCCTGGGAGGTCAGAATTCAATTCCATGTGGTCTATCAATCTATCACCTGTTATCACTGTCTGTCCCACAGTCTGGGCTGCTCCAAGAGGTAGCCTGGCAGTAGGAGCCTTGATTCCAGCACTGGTTTATACACTTACACTCAGAGAACAAACACAAATCCCAATACTCATGCTCTCCACCATATGTGGACACTTGTCCACATACTCACACCTAGACACACACAACACCACAGTCATACACAGGCTGACACTCACACTCTTCAACATGCAGAGCCACATACCTTCACATAGACACACACACAGGCACAACCACACACGCCTGGCACAAATTCACAGAGGAACGCACACTCACCCAGAGACATGAACACATGCACATCTATGGCTCTGCTCTCCAAGACACAGAGATAGACACTCTGCCTCTCTCTCAAACACACACACACACACACACACACACACACACACTTACTCAGTAAATCTTTACAACAGAGCTGGGAGCTTTTCTCATTCAAGATTCTCAGCCTCCAAACAAAACCAATTAATACCACTTAATAAATAGTTACAAATAAATCTTAGTGTAGACTTCTACTTGGTGTTGATTTTTTGAGAGAAGGAAAAATAGAATTCATTCTCCTCTTGCCACGCCGTCCTCCCCAGGGCCAGGCAGGAGCCTTCCCGTCCTCTGAATCCTGTGGCACTTAATGCAGAGCTTACAAACTGGAAGCAGAAATCCAGGCCTGATCACAACAAATACGAAAGACAGAGATGGAGAGGGAAGCTGAAAGGTAAAGAGGAGAGGGGAGTGAGACTAAGACAGAGAATAAATGGGGATAAGAAAGCAGAGGAAGTGCAGGAGGGGGTAGGTCAAGGCACCCAGGAAATGGCAGAAAGACTGTGAGGCAGTAACAGGAAGCCTGGGAGAGTCCCAACACACTGTCACCCACAGGGGGAAACTGGCCCACGTGCACACACAGGCCACACATCAAGTCCAAAATGCAGAGAAAGAGAGACCTAGAGAGGTTGCCACAACAGCAGGCGGAGAGAAAGGAAAAGACAAATAACTTCCCTCCCAGAACCCAGACTGTTTTCCTGTGGTCATATTGCTCCCTTGTGGACTTTTCTGATAAAGTCATAAAGCCAGTTGCCTTTTCACTGCCAGAGGCATTAGTGCAAAACTTTACCCTGTGACATACATGAAAATCACCAATAACTTTTCTCTTTAGTAAAAGCATGTTTAAAGGAACTAAAACAGGTTAAAGTTTCAAAACATGTATGGTATAGTGAGGTGAGGAATATTGGGATGGACCACTGGTAGAATCAATATCTTATTTCTTGGGGGAGAAGAGGAAAGAGAACATAAAGCAAATACTCCACAAAAGACCCAGAATTGCCAAAGCAATCCTGAGGAAGAAGAATAAAGCTGGAGGCACAACCCTCCCAGACCTCAGAGTACACAGAAAAGCTACAGTAATCAAAACAGTGTGGTCCTGGCACAAAAGCAGACATACAGATCAAGGAACAGAATAGAGAGCCCAGAAATAAACCCACCCACCCAGGTCAATTAATCTTCAACCAAGGGGGCAAGAATACAGTGGAGAACAGACAGTCTCTTTAGCAAGTTGTGTTGGGAAAGCTGGACAGCCATATGTAAATCAATGAAGTTAGAACACTCCCTCACCCCATGCACAAAAATAAATTCAAAATGTCTTAAAGACTTAAATATAAGACAAGACACCATAAAACTCCTAGGAGAGAACATAGGTGAAAGATTTTGACATAAATTGTAGCAATATTTTCTCATATCAGTCTCCCAAGGCAAAAGATATAAAAGCAAAAATAAACAAATGGGACCTAATCAAACTTACAAGCTTTTGCACATCAAGGGAACTCATAAACAAAATAAAAAGACAACCTATGGAATGGGAGAAATAATTTGCAAATGATGAGACTGACAAGGGCTTAATTTCTTAAATACACAAACAGCTCATATAACTCAATATCAAAAAAACAAACAACTCAATCAAAAAATGGGCAGAAGACCTAAATAGACATTTCTCCAAAGAAGACATACAGATGGCCAAGAGGCATGTGAAAGGATGCTCAACATCGCTACTTATTAGAGAAATGCAAATCAAAACTAAAATGAGGTATCACCTCACACTGGTCATAATGGCCATCATTAAAAAGTAGTAAGTGCTGGAGAGTGTGGAGAAAAGGGAACCCTCCTACACTGATGGTGGGAATGTAAATTGTTGCAGCCACTATGGAGAACAATATGGAGGTTCCTTAAAAAACTAAAGATAGAGTTACCATATGATCCAGCAATCCCACTCCTGGGGATATATACAGAAAAAATAAAATCTCTAATTCTAAAATATGTTCCGTAAGATGTTATGGAACAACCCAAATAAATTTTGGTCAACCCAATACACAAATCCCAATGTTCATAGCAGCACTTTTTTTTTTCTTTTTTCATGTTTTTTTTTCTTTTTTCATGTTTTTTATTTAACTTTTTATTTTATATTGAAGTAGAGTTGATTAACAATGTTGTGTTAGTTTCAGGTGTACAACAAAGTGATTCAATTATACATTTACATGTATCTATTCTTTTTCAAATTCGTTTCCCAATTAGGTTATTACAGAATATTGAGCAGAGTTCCCTGTGCTATACAGTAGGTCCTTGTCGGCTATCCATTTTAAATATAGCAGTGTGTACATGTCAATCCTAAACTCCCTAACTATCCCTCCCTCCCACCCTTCCCCCTGGTAACCATAAGTTCATTCTCTAAATCTGTGAGTCTGATTCTGTGTTGTAAATAAGCTCATTTGTATCACTTTTTTAGATTCCGCATATAAGCAATATCATATGATATTTGTCTTTCTCTGTCTGATTTACTTCACCCAGTAAAAATCTCTAGGTCCATCCTTGTTGCTGAAAATGGCATTATTTCATTCTTTTTATTGGCTGAGTAATATTCCATTGTGTATATGTACCACATCTTCTTTATCCATTCTTCTGTTGATGGACATTTAGGTTGATTCCATGTACTGACTACTGTAAACAGTGCTGCAATGAACATTGGGGTGCATGTATCCTTTGGAACCATGTTTTACTCCAGATATATGCCCAGGAGTGAGATTGCAGGATCATATGGTGGCTATATTTTCTAGTTTCATAAGGAAACTCCATATTGTTCTCCATAGTGGCTGCACCAATTTACATTCCCACCAACAGTTTAGGAGGGTTCCCTTCTCTATACCCTCTCCCGAATTTATTGTTTGTGGATTTTTTGATGATAGCTGTTCTGACTGTGTGAGGTGTTATCTCATTGTAGTTTTGATTTGCATTTCTCTAATAATTAGTGATGTTGAGCATCTTTTCAGGTGCCTCTTGGCCATCTGTATGTCTTCTTCGGAGAAATGTCTATTTAGGTCTTCTGGCAATATTTTGATTGGGTTGTTTGTTTTGATGATATTAAGCCGCATGAGCTGTTTGGACACTAATCCCTTGTCGGTCACATCATTTGCAAATATTTTCTCCCATTCTGAGGGTTGTCTTTCCATTTTCTTTATGTGTTCCTTCGCTGTGCAAAAGCTTTTGAGTTTAATTAGGTCCCATTTGTTTATTTTTGTTTTTATTTCCATTACTCTAGGAGATGGATCAAAAAAGATATTACTGCGATTTATGTCAGAGAGGTTTCTGCCTATGTTTTCCTCTAAGATGTTTATAGTGTCAGTTCTCACATTTAGGTCTTTAATCTATTTTGAGTTTATTTTTGTGTATGGTGTTAAAGAATGTTCCAATTTCATTTTTTATATGTAGCTGTCCAGTTTTCCCAGCACCACTTATTTAAGAAACTGTCTTTTCACCAATGTATAGTCTTGCCTCCTTTGTTGTAGATTAATTGACCATAGGGGCGTGGGTTTATTTCTGGGCTTTCTGTCCTGCCCATTGATCTATATTTCTATTTTTGTGCCAGTACCATACTCTTTTGATGCCTATAGCTTTGTATTATAGTCTGAAGTCAAGGAGCCTGATTCCTCCAGCTCCATTCTTCTTTCTCAAGATTGCTTTGGCTAATTGGGGGTCTTTTGTGTCTCCATACAAATTTTAAGATTTTTTTGTTCTAGTTCTGTGAAAAATGCCATTGGTAATTTGATAGGTATTGCATTGACTCAAGATTGCCTTGAGTAGTATAGTCATTTTGACAATATTGATTCTTCCAATCCAAGAACATGGTGTATCTTTCCATTTGTTTGTGTCATCTTTGATTTCTTTCATCAGCATCTTAGAGTTTTCAGAGTACAGGTCTTTTGTCTCCTTAGGTAGGTTTATTCCCAGGTATTGTATTCTTTTTGATGCAGTGGTAAATGGGATTGTTTCCTTCATTTCTCTTTCTGACCTTTCATTTCTAGTGTAAAGAAATGCAACAGATACCTGTGCTTTAATTTTGTAATCTGCAACTTTACCAAATTCATTAATGAGCTCTAGTAGTTTTCTGGTAGCATCTTTAGGATTTTCTTTGCATAGTATCATGTCATCCACAAAAAGTGAAAGTTTAACTTATCTTCCCATTTGGATTCCTTTTATTTATTTTTCTTCTCTGATTGCTGTAACTAGGACTTCCAAAACTATGTTGAATAAAAGTGGCAAGAGTGGACATCCTTGTCTTGTCCCTGATCTTAGAGGAAATGCTTTTAGTTTCTCACCATTGAGTATAATGTTAGCTGTAGGTTTGTCATATATGACCTTTATTATGTTGAGGTATGTTCCCTCTATGGCCACTTTCTGGAGAGTTTTTATCATAAGTCAGTATTGAATTTTGTGAAAAGTTTTTCTGCATGTATGGAGATGATCTGGTAATTTTTATACTTCAGTTTGTTAATGTGGTGTATCGCACTGATTGATTTGCAGATATTGAAAAATCCTTGCATCCCTGGGATAAATCTCACCTGCTCATGGTGTATGATCCTTTTAATATACTGTTGGATTCAGATTGCTAGTATTTTGTTGAAGATTTTTGCATCTATGTTCAACAGTGATACTGGCCTGTAATTTTCTTTTTTTGTGGTGGTGTCTTTGTCTGGTTCTGGTATCAGGGTGATGGTGGCCTCATAGAATGAGTTTGGGAGTGTTCCTTCCTCTGCAATTTTTTGGAACAGTTTCAGAAGAATAGGTGTTAGCTCTTCTCTAAATATTTGATAGAATTCACCTGTGAAGCCATCTGGTCCTGGACTTTTGTTTGTTGGGAGTTTTTTAATCACAGTTTCAATTTCATTACTTGTGATTGGTCTGTCCATATTTTCTATTTCTTCTTGGTTCAGTCTTGGAAGATTGTACCCTTCTAAGAATTTGTCCATTTCTTCCAGGTAGTCCATTTTATTGGCATACAGTTGCTTGTAGTAATCTCTTATGTTCCTTTGTATTTCTGTGGTGTCCATTGTAACTTCTCCTTTTTCATTTCTAATTTTATTGATTTAAGTCCTCTCCCTTTTTTTCTTGATGAGTCTGGCTAAAGGTTTATCAATTTTGTTTATCTTCTCAAAGAACCAGCTTTTAGTTTCATTGATCTTTGCTATTTTTTTCTTTGTCTCTGTTTCATTTATTTCTGCCCTGATCTTCATGATCTCTTTCCTTCTACTAACTTTAGGTTTTGCTTGTTCTTCTTTCTCTAGTTACTTTAGGTGTAAGGTTAGGTTTTTTATTTGAGATTTTTCTTGTTTCCTGAGGTAAGATTATATTGCTATAAACTTCCCACTTAGAACTGCTTTTGCTGTGTCTCATAGGTTTTGCGTTGTCATGTTTTTGTTGTCATTTTTCTCTAGGTATTTTTTATTTCCTCTTTGATTTCTTCAATGATCCATTGGTTGCTTAGTAGTATATTGTTTAGCCTCCACCTGTTTGTGTTTTTTACGGTTTTTTTCTTGTAGTTGATTTCTAATCTCATGGTGTTATGGTTGGAAAAAATGCTTGATATACTTGATATAGTTTAATTAAAAATTGAAATTATATCAAGTGTATCAAGCATGTGTTCAGTCTTGGAGAATGTCCTATGTGCACATGAGAAGAATGTGTATTCTGCTGCTTTTGGATGGAATGCTCTATAAATATGAATTAAGTCCATCTGGTCTAACGTGTCATTTATGGCCTGTGTTTCCTTATTGATTTTCTGTCTGGGTGATCTGTTCCTTGATGAAAGTGGGTGTTAAAGTCCCCTACTATTAGTGTGTTACTGTCAGTTTCTCCCTTTATGGCTGCTAGTATTTGCCTTATATATTGAGGTGCTCCTATGTTGGGTACATATATATTTACAATTTTTATATCTTCTTCTTGGATTGATCCCTTGATCATTACGTAGTGTCCTTCTTTGTCTCTTGTAATAGTCTTTATTTTAAAGTCTATTTTACCTGATGTGAGTATTGCTACTCCAGGTTTCTACTGATCTCCATTTGCATAGCATACCTTCTTCCATCCCCTCACTTTCAGTCTGTATGTGTCCCTAGGTCTGAATTGGGTCTCTTGTAGCATATATATTGGTCTTGTTTTTTGTATCCATTCAGTCAGTCTATGTCTTTTGGTTGGAGCATTTAATCCATTTACATTTAAGGTAATTATCAACATATAAGTTCTTATTGCCATTTTCTTAATTGTTTTGGGTTTGTTTTTGTAGGTCTTTTCTCCTCCCTTCCTCTCTTGTTCTCTTCTCCTGTGGTTTGATGACCATCTTTAGTTTTGTGTTTGGTTTATTTTGTCTCCTCCTCCTCCTCCTCCGCCTCCCCCTCCCCCTCCCCCTCCTCCTCCTCCTCCTCCTCCTTCGTCTTCTTCTTCGTGTGTGTGTATCTATTGTAGTTTTGGGGTTTGCTGTTCTATGAGGTTTTGATAGAGCAGTCTATATATGTACAAGGCTGTTTTAAGTTGCTGGTCTCTTTCCTGCCTAGAGAAGTTCCTTTAGCATTTGTTGCAAAGCTGGTCTAGTGGTACTGAACTCTCTTAGCTTTTGCTTGTCTGTGAAGCTTTTGATTTCTCCATCAAATCTGAATGAGAAGGACTTCCCTGGTGGTCCAGTGGTTAAGGCTTTGCCTTCCAATGCAGGAGGTGCAGGTGTGATCCCTGGTCAGGGAGCTAAGATCCCACATGCCTTGCAGCCAAAAAACCAAAACATAAAAACAGAAGCAATATTGTGACAAATTCAATAAAGACTTTAAAAAGGGTCCTCATCAAAAAAAAAATCTAAAATCTAAATGAGAGCTTTCCTGACACAGTATTCTTGGTTGTATGTTCTTCCCTTTCATCACTTGAAATATAGAATGCCACTCTCTTCTGGCCTGCAGAGTTTCTGCTGAAAAATCAGCTGATAACCTTATGGGAGTCCCCTTGTATGTTGTTTGTCATTTTTCCCTTGCTGCTTTTAATATTCTTTGTCTTTAATTTTTGTCAGTTTGATTACTATGTGTCTCAGCATGTTCCTCCTTGGGTTTATCCTGCCTGGGACTCTGTGCTTCCTGGAATTGGATGACTGTTTCTTTTCCCATGCTAGGGAAGTTTTCAGCAATTATCTCTTCAAATATTTTCTCAGGTCCTTTCTCTCTCTCTTTTCCTTCTGGGACCCCTATAATGCAAATGTTGGTGCTTTAATGTTGTACCAGAGGTCTCTTAGACCGTCTTCATTTCTTTTCATTCTTTTTTCTGTATTCTGTTCCGTGGGAGTGATTTCCACCATCCTGTCTTCCAGGTCACTTATCCATTCTTCTGCCTCAGTTATTCTGCTACTGATTCCTTCTAGTGTATTTTTCATTTCAGTTATTGTATTGTTCATCTTTGTTTGTTTGTTCTTTAGTTCTTCTAGGTCTTTGTTAAACATTTCTTGTATCTTCTCAATCCTTGTCTCTATTGTTTTTACAAGATCTTGGATCATCTTTGCTACCATTATTCTGAATTCTTTTTCCAGAAGGTTGCCTATCTCCACCTCACTAAGTTGTTTTTCTGGGATTTTAACTTGTTCCTTCTTCAGGGACATGTATCTTTGCCATTTCATTTTGTCTAATTTTCTGTGATTGTGTATTCCATTCCACAGGCTGCAGGACTGTAGTTCTTGCTTCTGCTCTCTGCCATCTGGTGGATTAGGCTATCTAAGAGGCTTGTGCAAGCTTCCTAATGGGAGGGACTGGTGGTAGGTGGAGGTGGGTCTTGTCCCTCTGGTGGGCAGGGCCACACTCAGTAAAACTTTAATCCATTTGTCTGTTGGTGGTTGGTTTTTTGGCCTGAGATGACCCAGCATTGGAGCCTACAGGTGGTTTGGGGGGCTAATGGTGGCCTCCAGGAGGACTCACTCCAATGGGTACTTCCCAGAACTGCTGCTGTCAGTGTCCTTGTCCCTGCAGTGAGCCCCAGCTGTCCCCCACCTCCACAGGAGACCCTTCAATACTAGCAGGTAGGTCTGGTCCAGTCTCTTATGGGGTCACTTCTTTATTCCCCTGGGTCCTGGTGCACACAAGACTTTGTGTGCAGCCTCCAAGAATAGAGTCTCTGTTTCCCCCAGGCCTGTGGAAGTTCTGCAATCAAGCCCCACTAGCCCTCAAAGCTAGATTCTCTGGGGACTCCTCCTCCCATTGCTGGACCACCAGGTTGGGAAGCCTGACATGGGGCTCAGAACTTTCACTTCTATGAGATAATTTCTGTGGTATAATTGTTTTCCAGTTTGTGGGTCACCCACCCAGCAGGTATGGGATTTGAGTACATCATGATTGAGCCCCTCCTACCATCTCACTGGGGCCTCCTCTTTGTCTTTGGATGTAAGGTATCCTTTTTTGGTAGGTTCCAGCATATTTTTATTGATGGTTGTTCAGCAGTTACTTGTGATTTTTGTGATTTTGTAAGAAGGGTGTGAGCTCACATCCTTCTACTCCACCATCTTGAGCTAATCTAGACCATAGCAGCACTCTTTAAAATAGCCAAGACATGGAAACAACCTAAATGTCCATCGATAGATTAATGGATAAAGAAGATGTGATATATACATATATATATACACACAGACACACATATATATATATATGTACACATACACACACACACACACACACACAATGGAATATTACTCAGACACAGAAAAGACTGAAATATTGACATTTGCAGCAATATGGATGTACCTAGAGATTATCATATTGAGTAAGTCAGAGAAAGACAAATATATGATATCGCTTATATGTGGAATCTAAAAAATAATGCAAATGAACTTATTTACAAAACAGAAACAGACTCACAGGCATAGAAAACTTGTGGTTACCAAAGGGGAAAGCAGGGGGAGGGATAAATTAGGAGTATGGGATTAACAGATACACACTATTATCTATAAAATAGATAAACAACAAGGACCTACTGTATAGCACAGGAAACTATATTCAATATCTCGTAATAACCTATAATGGAAAAGAATCTGAAAAACAATATATATACATACACATATAGATATATATATAACTGAATCACTTTGCTGTACACCTGAAACTAACCCAATATTATAAATAATCTATACTTCAATTTTAAAAAAAGGAAAAAAAATTTAAAGAAATAAATCTAAATTTGGTAGATAATCAAAAATTTTTTAAATAAATAAAATAAAGCAAAATCTAACATCTGTAAAATTGGAATGTTTGGTACACAGGGATCTGCTATATTTAGAATATATTATATCATACTGTATTATATTATATTATGTATATTTCTTATAATATTTTGTAATTAAAAATAAAATTAAAGATAAAATTACAATGTCAAAGGGAAAGAAGAACTCTGTGATTAATCCCACTAAAGAGAAAAAATTTTTTGAAAAATAAATAGCCCATAATTTTTCACCCCTTTAGTGACAGACTGTATTGTTCCCAATTCTTTATCTTTCACTGTATTCAAGGAATATGGTGACTTTTCAGTTCTTCCTACTAGAAGCAGAGCGTCCTTCTTTTCCCCTTGACTTTGGACTTGGCCATTGACTTGCCAATGGGACATTAGCAGTGTGACACAAGCAAGGACTTGTGACTTGAAACGGGTTGCATGGTTGGGCTCTTATGTTTCTGATATCACCATGAGAACATTCCCCAGCTAGCCTGCTGGTTCAAGAAAGATGAGAACAAGGAACAGGCCTGGACCTAACCTGGCCCCAACTTGATTGGCCAATTTTCAGCCAACCTGCAGATAAGTGAGAATAAACGGTTGCTATTTTAAGTCAGTGAGGGTTGGGGTGGTTGTCACACAGCATTACTGTGACAATAGCTGTTCCTTCTTCCTTTCTTTCTTCCCTATTATCCCCACCTGTTCCACCCTTAGTCTAGAAAGCAGAGCCAAGATGGGAAAAGGCAGATTCTTGATGAGATCTTGGAGCCCCCATGTCTGTCCTGCCTGAAGCAAACTCTCTGTCTAGACTTTACAGTTTTTGAGCCAAGGACCTGACTTTTACCCCTGGATCCCTGTCCCATTCAGTCAGCACAGGCTTGTCCTACACATCCTGGCAACCCCGCACATAGGCAACTCTCCTCTCTTGGAATTCTCAGCCTTGAGCACCTCTGGGTCAAAATTATCATGAGTCTGAACAGCCTCAAGAGGAAAACTGCTTCAGAGAGAACTGTTAACCATCTCCCAAAGATTGTATATGCCGTCACCCTAGCCAGGGAGCTGCAGGGAGTTTGTCTCTTCCTTTATCTCTTTCTACCATCCCCGCCTCACTAGTGCCTACTAGAGAGTCTCACATAAGACATATAATCAAAAAACAATTTGCTGATTGGCTGGGTTTCCTAGGTCTTTTGTTTTGTTTTGTTTTTGTAAATGAGGCAGACTCATGCTTGGAGGTGACCCATGATACCATAAAAATCCCCTAGCTGATATGCACTGCTAGTTAAGTCTCCTTTGTTGCCCCAGACCATGCCCCCTATACACACACACACACACACACACACACACACACACAAACAGAGACTGGTCTTTTTCTGAGGATCTCCTTTTCCTCTGTGTCAACAGTAACTGAGAGGTAGTACAGGAATTCCCACCCAAGAAGAATGAAGCAAACTAGCTAGCTCATAATTATCATTCTCCCTGTCCCTTTCCAAGACATTACTTAAATGTTTTAGTTGTTTTCTTCCAATACAGTTATTGCTGTTGTTGTCACCACAGTTCCACTTTGGAGTAGAGAATTATTTCAGGTGTAGCTCTCTTTTTAACTGCATCCCAGCAGGGACTACCTCATTGCCCCTTCCCCTGACATGATGGGACAGAGCAGGCCTGCCTTTGCTGGGCTGATGACTAAAATCTGGGCTCGTCTTTGGCCCCTGCGAGGTGAATAAGAACCAGACGCCTCTGCACCAGTCCATCCTGCCCACTGCCCCCCACCCCAGGAGGCTCTGGTCCCTCAGGTACGACACCCAGTCTGTCTTCCTCCAGCCCAAGGACCCTGAGAAACTAATGCCCTGCCATGCCTTCCTTCCAGGAACAGTGAAGGAACCCAAAGCTCACTGCCCCTAGGACCACTGGTTCTGTTTTTGAATTGAGCAAGATGCAGATGACTCGTTCTTCTTCCACAATGTCAGGATTTCATGAGCACCTCATCCTTCACTGGCTTCTGTTCCAAGGGCTGCAGCAGTTCTGTCCAAGCTCTTCAGACCAGTGACTGTGCATTAAAACTAAGCCATGTGAGGACCAGTCCGGGGCTCGCTCTGAGGCAGGGACCGTGCCCTGAACGCCCCCAAGCTACATGGCAGGCCAAGCTCAGGGAAGACCCCTCCCAGAGGAAGCCATGTGGCCATGGTGACCTGCTAGAATGTTCTTAAAAATAAGAAGGAGGGAGAAAAACAAAAGGGGGAAGGGACATGCAGAGAAAAAAACAGGGAAAAAAAAGAAACTTGAAATGCCAGTAAATAGTCTTTGAATAATTCAAGTTTCCAAACAAGTCATATATTCTTGACGCGGTGTCTGAAAAACACTTTTTACATAAAAAGAAAAGGGCCCTTGAGCATGTATTTCTACCATAGGTTTCAGCCACAGTGCACGATCTATTTAAGAGCTAGGCAGCCACGGGAAGAATTTGAGTGCTCTCAATTTTGCAACAGGAATGATGAATGGAATCGGAAGTCATCTATCTAGCTTCTCCTTATTTACAACCCATGTATTCAACCCAAAGAAACAAAAAACAATTTATTTTACAAATCATTTAACTATCTTTAAGCAAAGAGGAGACTTTTCCTTCCCAAATCCTCTGGGCCTCCCTGATGAGAAATCTGAGCCCCAGAGTTTCCTGCTCCCAAGGTCTCTACTAAACTCAAGCATCAAATATTTACAGGACTGAGGACGAGGGCAAGTGAGTCATTTGACAGAGAACAAAAACCCACAGAGTTCTTCATGATTTTTTTTCCTTAGATTCCATATATATGTGTTAGCATACTGTATTTGTTTTTCTCTTTCTGACTTACTTCACTCTGTGGCAAGACGGGAATAAAGACACAGACCTACTAGAGAATGGACTTGAGGATATGGGGAGGGGGAAGGGTAAGATGTGACAAAGTGAGAGAGTGGCATGGACATATATACACTACCAAACGTAAAATAGATAGCTAGTGGGAAGCAGCCGCATAGCACAGGGAGATCAGCTCTGTGCTTTGTGACCACCTAGAGAGGTGGGATAGGGAGGGTGGGAGGGAGGGAGACGCAAGAGGGAAGAGATATGGGAACATATGTATATGTATAGCTGATTCACTTTGTTATAAAGCAGAAACTAACACACCATTGTAAAGCAATTATACTCCAATAAAGATGTTAAAAAAACAAACAAAAAAAAAAACAAAACAAAAACAAAAAAGCCCCAGAGTTCTGAATGGAAATAAATAACACACCCATGGGAGTATCAATGGAGGAGGAAGTGGTTTGGGTAAGAGGTGCTGGGGACAAGGGCTTGGCCATCGGGATTGCCTGGTTACATGGTCCCTCAGAGCCTCGGCTTCCACACAAAATGAGGGGAATGGACTGTATAGCCAAGGACCACTATCATTTAAAACTGCATAATTTGTAAGGGAAACAACCTACATCGCCAATGACAGAAAAATGGTTAACTAAACACAGACGCTTAGACTCAAAGATATAGTGGATAGCAACTGAAGTGCAGCCACTGTGGAAAACAGTCTGGAGGTTTCTCAAAAACTAAAAACAAAACCATATGGCCCAGCAATTCCACTCCTGGGTATTTATCTGAAGAAAATGAAAACACTAATTCAAAAAGATACATACACCCCAATGTTCATAGCGGCTCTATTTACAAGATATGGAAGCACCCTAAGGGTCCATCAACAGATGAATGGATAAAGAAGATGTGGTATATATACACAATGGAATAGTACTCAGCCATAAAAAGAATGAAGTTTTGCCATTTGCAACAACCTGGATGGATTTGGAGGGTATTATGCTAGTGAAATAAGTCAGACAGAGATAGACAAATACCATATGATATCACTTATATGTGGAATCTAAAAACTAAAACTAATGAATATAAAAAAAAAGAAGCAGACTCACAGATATAGAGAACAAACTAGTGGTTACCCGTGGGGAGAGGAAAGGGGAGAGGGGCAAGACTGGGGTAGGGGATTAAGAGGTACAAACTACCATGTATAAAATAAGCTACAAGGATATATTGTACAACACAGGGAACATAGCAATATTTTATAATAACCATAAATGGATTATAACCTTTAAAAATTGTGAATCACTATGTTGTACACCTGAAACATATAATACTGTACATCAACTATACCTCAATTTTAAAAAAGGAACAGAAAAGATGTGATGAAATTATGCTGTGATAAAAATAAAATCCAATGCTCCTGACTCCTCGTCCAGTGTTCTACGTGGATTTCTGCCTTAACAGAAACTGTAGGTCACTAGCTGATGTAGGCAGATGTCCTTGGTATCACAGTCTCCTACAGTTGGGTCCCTTCCACCTGCCCTTTGGACATCATTATAGAACCCATAAGGTTTCCAGGCATCCTGTCTATATAGGACATGTTCCGTATCTAATGATTTTCGTCCTGCATACTGTATTGACTTTGTCAAGATGCCCTGAATGTCTGCATTCAGCTTTATTATTTCAACAAATTACAAAAATTCATCAGAGAGAGCAATTTTTCAAATTTAACTGGGCATCCTATATTTTTATTTGCTACATCTGGCAGTTATTGCATTCTAATCACTCTGTTCATCTTCACAACAGGCCTGCAAGAGACTTGCAACTATTCTCATTTACCAGTGAGAAACCTGGGGATATATAGAGTGAAGAACTTGCCCAAGACTGTGCAACAGAGAGTCCTGAGGTCAGCTTCAGAGCCACACAGCCGAGGGGCAGAGCCCTAACCAGGAGGCCACACTGACTCCTACATGGTGGTACTTAATCCAGGGGCAATGAATAAATGAGTGGAAATTTTGAAACTGGAGAAAAAGCAAGAACCACTTCTCTTAGCTTTGACTTAGTTCCTCTGCGGGCCCTGGAGCATGCAGAGCAGTTCCTAGTGCTGGAAGAGCTGAGCTGGCTGAGGGAAGTGATGGGAACGGGGCCAGGTGTGAAGCCCACTGGAGATAGGGGCGGGTGCAGGAAAACAGGTAAGAAGAAGTAAACCGACAAATCTCTGAGCCATAGGTGGGCACTGGGGGCGGGAGGAAAAGAGAAACCTTAGAGTGCAGGGCTGGAAGGGACGCTGGTGGTAGAAGCCCTCCCGGGCAGGGCCTACCTCTCCACAAGGCACAGCACGCACAGGGCCGAAGGCCAGTGGACTTTTTGCACTTATAAGAATATTTTAATTTTCTTTTAAAATCAGAGGAAAAAAAGTGAATGCAATAATAATAAATATATAATAATGATCCAGCCTAGATTGTATTCCTCTTTATCTGAATTCAGTCATAAAGTATAATTTGGAATATTTTTTATGGAGGAAGGGGCCCATGAAGGCCAAGTGTCTCAGGCCCACAAAAATCATTATGTGGCTCTGCCCCAGCGTGGGGGGCATGTACACTCTCTCACACACAGCTGGTGCCTGGGCGAGACCTCCTCACCTGGCATCTGGAGGGTGGGGTAATCACTGTTCTTCTGCACGTGGTAAGGAACACTCTGTGCTCATTTGTGCTTCTCCAGGGCTCCCCAGTTCGGCATCCAGCTCCCCTCCAAGCGGGAAGCAGCTTGCTCACCCTCCTTGGTGTGATGCTGCCTTGGGAAGTAGCCAAAGGGTCAGGGGTAGGGGGAGAAAGAGGAGCAGGAGGAGGGAAGACAGTGCTTAGGCTGTCAGAGGGGCGCAGGTCATGCTGGGGTGCAGGAATGCCGCAGGTTGGATGTCTCATCCCAGTCGGCAGGGACCAGCTGAGGGGAGCAACCTACCCCCTGCCATGGCCCCCACCCCTTCCCCAGCTGCCTGGGGTGACTGACGGGCTGGAATGAAAGGAAAGTCAGCTCAGGAAGAATAAACACACACTCACATGCACACACACACACACACCACGCATACCTATTGACTCACACACACAACATACACATGCATGCATAGACACATGTGCACACAGGCACACATTTACATATACTACACATGCACACAGACTGACATGTACGCACACGCACACATATAAATACACGCAGGGGAAAGGATTGAAAACAATGATACGTAGAAATAGGTGAAAACTTGAACTGTCCTCCTTGGGGAGTGGCAATTTGTATAGGATTCCTGAGACTAAAATTCAAAGAAATTAATACTGAAATATCAGAGTACAGAAGCATCACAGAGCTCATCTGATCTGCCTTCGTCATTTTACAGACAAGTAAATGAGACTGGGAAATGAGAAGGCGTTAGTCCAAGGTCTCCCGCTGTCAGTTGAAGGTACAATTTTTAATGGTGAAACTGCTGGCACTTATAATCAGGTAAGAGAAGTTTTTTTCAAAGACAATGAATACAGCATATATATATATATATATATATATATATATATATATATATATATATACCTCACTCAAAGCATGTGAGGGTCCCTTCCCTGCCCCTCACAGACCCCAGTTCACTGTTACTTATAAAGTATACACCCAAACTACAAGGATGGAATCTTCCTAAGAATGCAAGGGAACATCAAAAAGGAGGCAAGTAGCTTTCACCCAAGGCTCTGAATAAAAAATAACAATTCTATTTCAAATTCATAGACTCCTAGAGGGGAGGCAATTGCAGCATTCAGAAAAGACATACAACATGTATGTGATCTCTCAACCTGCTTACATGTGGGTGGACAGGATACCCCCTTCCTGATATAATTTGAGGGACACCAAGAGGATCCCCATGTTCCCCAAGGGTGCCTGAGCTCCCACCATCAGAGTTATTTATTTGGATTACTTTTCCTTCCTGGCAACTACGCTTTGCAGAGATCTTCCTTTAAAATGTAAAAATTTCTAAGGAGAACCCCCTGTAGTGCTGGGTAACCCCTTTCAGAGGGAGTACAAATACATGCTGGGGACCAGGGTGGGAAAAGGGCCAAATCCCTCACCCGGCATCCTAGGAATGACTGAAGAAGTTCAGCAGGTTTACCCTGTAGAAGACAAGCCTCAGAGTAGAAGAGAATCTAAAGCAGCATTTCTTAAACAAAAATATGCCCCACCACCACCACCCAGGCAAGGAGGGGTCATGTACCCAGAGAAGAGCTCCAGGTCTAAAAGAACAGCCTGTGATAAATGGATCCGATTTCTGACTGTTACAAGAGGCAGATTTCAGGTCAGAGTAAGAACTTAACAGCTGATGGGTAGAAATGGCCAGAAAAGAAGCACTGTATTGGAGAAGGCCAAAGGAATTTGCCTACATGCTGGAATTAGAATAAAAAATATTCATTACAGGATTGGTCAAGATTTCATAAGGTGGTGATATGGGCTTGGGAATGGTCCCTATGTAGATACTACAAATGGAGTCTTCCAAGTTTCCAAGAATGTTTGGGAGTCCATTCAAGGTGAATGTACTCGATTAAGGTGAGGTGTGGGGGAGGTGGAGGCAGGAAGTCTACATTCTTTCCACCTCAAGACCACAGCTGAAGTTCAACCCAGGGGAGCAAAGGATCAATAACCAAGTATAACTGGCCTCTCCCATGGCAGCCCTGTGCTAAGCTAATGACATGGTAGTGAAGAATGCCAGGCACAGATGAAGTCAGCAGTAATTAGGGTAATACAGTCCTGAGAGCCCCATCTGTTAGCAGGGTTTAGGGTGGGGTCTGGGAGATCAGAAAGAACAAAGATCACCTGGGAAGGGTTTGGGAGTGAGTGAGAGGGATACAGGAGTCCCTTTGTCAAGTGCAAGTGTTCGTGAATCCACATTTCCTCATCTGTCAATGAAACCTGGAATCAGGATAGGGGAATTGACAACATCAAGTTCTGTGCAGAGTAGAGTGTCATAGAAAGTTAAGCCAGATCATCATTTGATGAGCATACTGACCAGAGAATACAACCATCATAACTAACAATTACTGAGCACTTATTTTGTGGCAAGCATTATTCTAAAGACTTTTCATCAACCCTATAAGGTTGAAACTTTCATGATCTCCATCCTAGATATGAGGTTGTCCTAGGGCTCCCAGTTAGTAAGTGTGGAGTCAGGATGCAAACCCGGAGTGTCTGACCCAGAGCCCAGACCAGAGGAGTCTACCACTTACCTGAGCATCTGTGGGGCCTGCATGGTGCTCAACATTTCACAAGGCTAAGTTTTTTTTTGGCTGCGTTGGGTCTTTGTTGCTACGTGCAGGCTTTCTCTAGTTGCGGCGAGCGGGGGCTACACTTCGTCGGGGCTACTCTTTGTTGCAGTGCGTGGGCTTCTCTTGTTGTGGAGCACGGGCTCTAGGTGCACGGGCTCTAGGCACACGGGCTTCAGTAGTTGTGGCTCGCGGGCTCTAGAGCACAGCTCAGTAGTTGTGGTGCACGGGCTTAGCTGCTCTGCGGCATGTGGGATCTTCCCAGACCAGAGATCAAACCCGTGCTCCCTGCATTGGCAGGTGGATTCTTAACCACTGCACCACCAGGGAAGTCTCAAGGCTAAGCATTTTGACAGTGTTTGTCTGAGCCAGAGTTGAGATTCTGACAGGCCAGGAAGAATAGACAGGCCCTGTGAAGGCCTGCTATGAACTCTGGGCTAAACAACTGGCCACCTTCCCAGGATGCTCCCAGGCACGTTCCCTGATACACTAGGACCCAGGAGGCCTGTGGGAGTGACCTGAACCAAGTCATCACTGGAGTTCATAAACATGCAGACATAACAGAGAGACCAGGGTTCCCTAAATAGGTCGTCTCAAGAGTAGGCAGTGGAGCCCCTCAGGGAAGAAGGCAGCTATTCCCAAGACTTGACAGAGCAGTGGGGCCGGTAATGGTAAAGGCTATGCCTGGCCACTCTCTAACTCCATCCTCATCGCCTGCCTCAGATGCTTTGGGATAAAGAGGGCTGTCATACAAAGATCTGTCAATCACTGTCCACTGCAGAGTTAAGGGGACCATCTCCCCAAAAGGCAGACATGAGAATCAAGATGGCTGGAGGAGGCCATCAGAGGAGCAGGCAGTAGCCCATAGGCATGGGTCAGAGTGCTTTGGGAGCAGGTTGGCAGTTGCAGACAGCCACTCACCCTGGGCAGCAGAGTCATGAGGACAAGGGTGAGGCTGTGAGGGGGATTTCAGGACAGCCATGATTAGATTTGTGGACACTGCCCCCTCCCAGGATTCCTGTTGGGCATCCTGTTGGGCTGCCAGCTGGTGAAGAAATGGGTGGTGGAGAGAGTCAGGCTCTTGTAGTAAATTGTTTACATTTGCATTCATCATCAGTGAAGCCTGAGACCACCAATTCCACTCTCCTGGTCTACTTTAATCTTCCCAAACTCTATGAGCAGGTAGAATTTATAGTCTCAAGTTATAAATGAGGAAACTGAGGCACAAAATGGTAGGTTATGTCTCAAGATCACACAGCCACTAAATGGTAAGACCAGGATTCAAACATGGGCTGGTTTCACTCTAAACACCATGTTCTTCCTGACAAGTTGAGCTAGATGACCACTTAGGGAACTACTGCCTGGAGTGTATACATCCTAGAAAGTCGTTAAGACCATAGTATAATGATAACAATAACAATAATAGAAAATACATGCGTTTCACAAGTACATGAAGTACATACATATATCCCTGTTATACAGATGAAAATGAGTACAGTAAACATTATTAATGTTCACTAATATCTGATTCTCCTCTACTTCCTGGTCCCTGAAGAATTGCAATCCCCAACTCCTTGAATTTAGGCACTGCTACATGGCTGGTTGTGATGAGTGAAAGAAGAGCAGAAGTGATTTATGTCACATCCAGATCAAAGCATTTAACTACATGTGCTTGGCTTGCCAACCCCCCTCTTCCCCTACTACACTGTGGCAAATCCCGGAGCTTTGTGCTGAGATGGCAGTAGTTTCTGTCCCTGGGTCCCTGATTGACAGCTTTATAGAACATTACCACATCCCCACCCCAGACCTACACTGGACTTACCCACACTTGAAAAATAAACCTATGTTGTTTTAAACGGAGATTGGGGCATTATTTATTATCTAGTCTATCCCCAACTGATACACTGAGACCCAGAAGGTTAAGTAACTTGCTGAAACCCACCCACCTATTAAGAGGTGAAGTTGGCACTGGAACTCTCAGAATAAACAGTCTCATCAGGTCTTGCCTCCTGGCCCAGCAGTATGAGTTTGATAGGGGCAGCAGATGTGAAAGTAGAGGGAAGGACTTCCCAACCAGCTCCAGACCAGCTGGGGACAAAGAGTGACAGTGAGAAATGAACAAGTGTGGGCTGTGCACCAGGAGAAAGGGTTGATGCAGTGGCAATGTCCCTACCCAAGCTAGTTCAGTGGGAGAGTGACGCAAACCCAGGCTCGCCTAGACCATGAGTTAGGTAATCAGAGGTAGGGAGGGGACCTTTAGCAATGCAGTGGGAACCACTTGCCAAAGCTGGAGCACTGACTCCCAGACATCTTTGTGGCAACATGGCCCAACAATGAGCCTGGGACACAGTGTCCTCCCGAGACAGGGCACAAAGGGCTGCTTCTAAAGATAACACATCACAGGGTTTGCTTAGAGGGTGGGGCAGAGACTGGAGACAAAGGAAAAGCAGCTTTTCCCAGGAGACTAGGATGGCACATGCCTTGCTTCCTGCTGCCCCTTGTCCCATTAGCCACGTGCTTTCTAAAGGTCCTTGCTCTCGGGCCACACTGTGGGCTAGAGCCAGGCTTCTGGGCTGAGGGAGGCTTTGGGAGGACACGAGGGAGAATGGCAAGGCAGACACTGGAAGGAGAAGAGCCCCACACTGGGTTCCTCATTTTCATAGGAAGCCATTTCTGATGCACCCTTCTAGTGGGAGAACATAAATCCTGACATCACTGGTCCTGTGCTCATCATAACCATCTCATGTCTATAAGGCCTTTGCCATTTACGAAGCTGTCTGAAGATTCTCTTATTGACATCTCCCAATAATTCAGTGATATCAGCCAGCTGAACAATGGCAGGGCCCCACTTTATAGATGAGGAAACAAATTCGGATGCAGGGCTGGTCCACAGCTGGTTAATAACAGTTACATCCGCACCCTGTGTTTGGGTCCTGCCCCTGCCCTTCAGCCCAGCAGTCACTATTTTCTTGATCCTCAGAGCTGCTGGGCAGGGGGGACATGCAAGGAAAATTTCAGGCTGGGCTAGGCCTGTAACAACTGCTGCTGGCTCCCGTCAGTTGACCCTTTCTTTCCTGAGTCAGACGTGAGGCTTAGAGCGCAAGTCCCATGGGCAAGGGGGCAGGGGCACTTCCAAGTCACTCCATGGAGAAGGAGGCCACCCAGTCACTCAGCACAGACAGGGAAGGCAGCCCCACAGTGCCATCCCCGCGAGCCTCAGGGGTAATAAGTCCACGTGATGGGGGGGTCAAAAATACAGTGGAGAATTGGCAGGAAGCTTCTGCAAGCACACAACTGGCTAGGCCGGGGCCTCTGTAAACAAAGCCTGATACAGGAAACAATCCCATCCTGTGATCCTTTATGAGGCACAGTCAAGGTCTGCAGAGCGCCCTGTGGAAGCAGGAAGGTGGCAGTGCCTGACCTCCTCACACCCACCTACTGCCCATCACACCACCTTGTGAGTTTCCTGTCATACTCTCCACAGCCAGCAAGACCGCAATGCCCAGGGCTTTTAAAAGGTACCTCTGGGACACTGGAATGAGCAGCTCATTTGTAAACATGGGAGCGGTTGGCCCAGAGGTAACATCCACCATCCAGATACACAAACTGAGCAAAGGGCCCTTCAGAGCAGGAAACAGAGCTTCTCATCCTGTCACCTCCAAATAGTCTTCTTGGATTTTCCAGGCAAAGGGAGACCCTCCTGAGCTTTCCCCCAGAAACACTTATTTTCTGGCCTAGACATTTGTCATGCTGGATGCCGCTTACCTCCCTGCTTGGCTTTATAAAGTAATGGTTGTTTCCAGTTTCACATAGTGGGTGGGGTCGGGAACTATGACTTGCTCGCCTACAGGCACAAAATAAATACCTAATAAACAAATAAACAGACAACCATTGACAGGAAGACACTGGAACTCACCAAAAAAGATACCCTACATCCAAAGACAAAGGAGAAGCCATGATGAGACAGTAGGAGGGGTGCAATCACAATAAAATCAAATCCCATAACGGCTGGCTGAGTGACTCACAAACTGGAGAACACTTATACCACAGAAGTCCACCCACTGGAGTGAAAGTTCTGAGCCCCACGTCAGGCTTCCCAGCTGGAGGTCCAGCAATGGGAGGAGGAATTCCTAGAGAATCAGACTTTCAGGGCTAGCAGGATTTGATTGCAGGATGTCGACAGGACTGGGGGAAACATAGACTCCACTCTTGGAGGGCACACATAAAGTAGTGTGCACATCAGGACCCAGGGGAAGGAGCAGTGACCCTGGGGGAGACTGAACCAGACCTACCTGCTAGTGTTGGAGGATCTCCTACGGAGGTGGGGAGTGGCTGTGTCTCACCATGAGGATGAGGAGACTGGCAGTGGAAGTTCTGGGAAGTACTCCTTGGCGTGAGCCCTCCCAGAGTCCACCATTAGGCCCACCAAACAGCCTTGTAGGCTCCAGTGTTGGGTTGCCTCAGGCCAAACAACCAACAGGGAGGGAACCCAGCCTCACCCATCAGCAGACAAGCAGATTAAAGTTTTACAGAGCTCTGCCCACCATAGCAACAGACACCTCTATCCCCCACCAGTCCCTCCCATCAGGAAACTTGCACAAGCCTCTTACATAGCCTCATCCACCAGAGAGCAGACAGCAGAAGCAAGAACTACAATCCTGCAGCTCGTGGAAAAAAACCACATTCACAGAAAGATAGACAAGATGAAAAGGCAGAGGGATATGTACCAGATGAAGGAACAAGATGAAACCCCAGAAAAACAACTAAATGAAGTGGAGGTAGGCAACCTTCCAGAAAAAGAATTCAGAATAATGATAGTGAAGATGATCCAGGACCTCGGAAAAAGAATGGAAGCAAAGATCGAGAATATGCAAGAAATGTTTAACAAAGACCTAGAAGAATTAAAGAACAAACAAACAGAGATGAACAATACAATAACTGAAATGAAAAATACACTAGAAGGAACCAATACCAGAATAACTGAGGCAGAAGAACGGGTAACTGACCTGGAAGACAGAATGGTGGAATTCACTGCTGCAGAACAGAACAAAGAAAAAAGAATGAAAAGAAATGAAGACAGCCTAAGTGACCACTGGGACAACATTAGATACAACAACATTTGCATTATAGGGGTCCCAGAAGGAGAAGACACAGAGAAAGGACCCAAAAAAATAATTTGAAGAGATTATAGTCGAAAACTTCCCTAACATGGGAAAGCAAATAACCACCCAAGTCCAGGAAGCTCAGAGAGTCCCATACAGGATAAACCCAAGGAGAAACATGCCAAGACACATAGTAATCAAACTGGCAAAAAATAAAAACAAAGAAAAATTATTGAAAGCAGCAAGGGAAAAAGGACAAATAACATACAAGGGAACTCCCATAAGGTTAACAGCTGATTTCTCAGCAGAAACTCTACAAGCCAGAAGGGAATGGCACGATATACTTAAAGTGATGAAACGGAAGAAACTACAACCAAGATTACTCTACCCGGCAAGGATCTCATTCAGATTTGATGGAGAAAGCAAAAGCTTTACAGACAAGCAAAAGCTAAGAGAATTCAGCACCATCGAACCAACTCTACAACAAATGCTAAAGGACTTCTCTAAGTGGGAAATATAAGAGAAGAAAAGGACCTACAAAAACAAACCCAAAACAATTAAGAAAATGGTAATAGGAACATAGATATCAATAATTACCTTAAACGTGAATGGATTAAATGCTCCAACCAAAAGACATAGGTTCGCTGAATGGATACAAAAACAAGACACATATATATGCTGTCTACAAGAGACCCACTTCAGACCTAGGGACACATACAGACTGAAAGAGAGGGGATGGAAAAAGATATTCCATGCAAATGAATATCAAAAGAAAGCTGGAGTAGCAATACTCATATCAGATAAAATAGACTTTAAAATAAAGAATGTTGCAAGACACAAGGAAGGACACTACATAATGATCAAGGGATCAATCCAAGAAGAAGATATAACAATTATAAATACATATGCACCCAACATAGGAGCACCACAATACATAAGGCAACTGCTAACAGCTATAAAAGAGGAAATCGACAGTAACACAATAATAGTGGGGGACTTTAACTCCTCACTTACACCAATGGACAGATCATCCAAAGAGAAAATTAATAAGGAAACACAAACTTTAAATGACACAATAGACCAGATAGATTTAATTGATATTTACAGGACGTTCCATCCAAAAACAGCAGATTACACTTTCTTCTCAAGTGCACACGGAACATTCTCCAGGATAGATCACATCTTTGGTCACAAATCAAGCCTCAGTAATTTAAGAAAATTGATATCATATCAAGCATGTTTTCTGACCACAACGCTATGAGATTAGAAATCAATTACAGGGGGAAAAAAACGTAAAAAACACAAACACATGGAGGCTAAACAATACGTTACTAAATAACCAAGAGATCACTGAAGAAATCAAAGAGGAAATCAGAAAATACCTAGAGACAAATGACAATGAAAACACGATGATCCAAAACCTATGGGATGCAGCAAAAGCAGTTCTCAGAGGGAAGTATATAGCAATACAGTCCTACCTCAAAAAGCAACAAACATCTCAAATAAACAACCTAACCTTACACCTAAAGGAACTAGAGAAAGAAGAACAAACAAAACCCAAAGTTAGTAGAAGAAAAGAAATCATAAAGATCAGAGCAGAAATAAATGAAATAGAAACAAAAGAAGACAATAGCAAAAATCAATAAAACTAAAACTGGTTCTTTGAGAAGATAAACAAAATTGATAAACCTTTAGCCAGACTCATCAAGAAAAAGAGGGAGAGGACTCAGATCAATAAAATTAGAAATGAAAAAGGAGAAGTTACAACAGACATGGCAGAAATACAGAGCATCCTAAGAGACTACTACAAGCAACTCTATGCCAATAAAATGGACAACCTGGAAGAAATGGACAAATTCTTAGAAAGGTATAACTTTCCAAGACTGAACCAGGAAGAAATAGAAAATATGAACAGACGAATCACAAGTAATGAAATTGAAACTGTGATTAAAAATCTTCCAAACAGGGCTTCCCTGGTGGCGCAGTGGTTGAGACTCTGCCTGCTAATGCAGGGGACACGGGTTCGAGCCCTGGTCTGGGAGGATCCCACATGCCGCGGAGGAGCTAAGCCCGTGAGCCACAATTACTGAGCCTGCGCGTCTGGAGCCTATGCTCTGCAACAAGAGACGCCACGATAGTGAGAGGCCCGCGCACCGCGATGAAGAGGGGCCCCCGCTTGCCGCAACTAGAGAAAGCCCTAGCACAGAAACGAAGACCCAACATAGCAATCAATCAATCAATAAAATAAATAAATCTTTAAAAAAAAAATCTTCCAACAAACAAAAGTCCATGACCAGATGGTTTCACAGGTGAATTCTATCAAACATTTAGAGAAGAGCTAACACACATCACGCATCCTTCTCAAACTCTTCCAAAAAATTGCAGAGGAAGGAACACTCCCAAACTCATTCTATGAGGCCACCCTCACCCTAATACCAAAACCAGACAAAGATACTACAAAAAAAGAAAATTACAGACCAATATCACTGATGAATATAGATGCAAAAATCCTCAACAAAATACTCGCAAACAGAATCCAAAAACACATTAAAAGGATCATATACCATGATCAAGTGGATTTTTCCCAGGGATGCAAGGATTCTTCAATACAAGCAAATCAATCAATGTGATACACCATATTAACAAATTGAACGAGAAAAACCATATGATCACCTCAATAGATGCAGGAAAGGCTTTCTACAAAATTCCACACTCATTTATGATAAAAAACTCTCCAGAAAGTGGGCATAGAGGGAACCTACCTCAACATAATAAAGGCCATATACAACAAACCCACAGCAAACATCATTCTCAAGGGTGAAAAGCTGAAAGCATTTCCTCTAAGATCAGGAACAAGATAAGGATGTCCTCTCTCACCACTATTATTCAACATAGTTTTGGAAGTCCTAGCCACGGCAATCAGAGAAGAAAAAGAAATAAAAGGAATACAAATTGGAAAAGAAGAAGTAAAACTGTCAGTGTTTGCAGATTACATGATACTATACATAGAAAATCCTAAAGATGCCACCAGAAAACTACTAGAGCGAATCAATGAATTTGGTAAATTTGCAGGATACAAAATTAATGCACAAAAATCTCTTGCATTCCTATACACTAATGATGAAAAATCTGAAAGAGAAATTAAGGAAACACTCCCATTTACCATTGCAACAAAAAGAATAAAATACCTAGGAATAAACCTACCTAGGGAGACAAAAGACCTGCATGCAGAAAACTATAAGACACTGATGAAAGAAATTAAAGATGATACAAACAGATGGAGAGATATATCATGTTCTTGGATTGGAAGAATCAATCTTGTGAAAATGACTATACTACCCAAAGCAATCTACAGATTCAATGCAATCCCTATCAAATTACCAATGGCATTTTTTTACAGAACTAGAACAAAGAAATCTTAAAATTTGTATGGAGACACAAAATACCCCAAATAGCCAAAGCAGTCTCGAGGGAAAAAAACGGAGCTGGAGGAATCAGACTCCCTGACTTCAGACTATACTACAAAGCTACAGTAATCAAGACAATATGGTACTGTCACAAAAACAGAAATATAGATCAATGGAACAGGATAGAAAGCCCAGAGATAAACCCATGAACCTATGGTCAACTAATCTATGACAAAGGAGGCAAGAATATACAATGGAGAAAAGACAGTCTCTTCAATAAGTGGTGCTGGGAAAACTGGACAGCTACATTTAAAAGAATGAAATTAGAACACTCCCTAATACCATACACAAAAATAAACTCAAAATGGATTAGAGACCTAAATGTAAGTCTGGACATTATAAATCTCTTAGAGGAAAACATAGGAAGAACACTCTTTGACATAAATCACAGCAAGATCTTTTTTGATCCACCTCCTAGAGTAATGGAAATAAAAACAAAAATAAACAAATGGGACCTAATGAAACTTAAAATATTTTGCAAAGCAAAGGAAACTACAAACAAGACGAAAAGACAACCCTCAGAATGGGAGAAAATATTTGCAAACGAATCAATGGACAAAGGATTAATCTCCAAAATATATAAACAGCTCATGCAGCTCAATATTAAAAGAACAAACACGCAATCCAAAAATGGGCAGAAGACCTAAATAGACATTTCTCCAAAGAAGACATACAGATGGCCAAGAAGCACATGAAAAGCTGCTCGACATCACTAATTATTAGAGAAATGCAAATCAAAAATACAATGAGGTATCACCTCACACCAGTTAGAATAGGCATCATCAGAAAATCTACAAAGAACAAATGCTGGAGAGGGTGTGGAGAAAAGGGAACCCTCTTGCACTGTTTGTGGGAATGTAAATTGATACAGCCACTATGGAGAACAGTATGGAGGTTCTTTAAAAAACTAAAAATAGAACTACCATATGACCCAGCAATCCCACTACTGGGCATATACCCAGAGAAAACTGTAATTCAAAAAGACACATACTCCCCAATGTTCATTGCAGCTCTATTTACAATAGCCAGGACATGGAAGCATCCTAAATGCCTATCAACAGATGAATGGATAAAGAAGTTGTGGTACATATATACAATGGAATATTATTCAGCCATAAAAAGGGACGAAATTGAGTCATATGTAGAGACGTGGATGGATCTAGAGTCTGTCATACAGAGTGAAGTAAGTCAGAAAGAGAAAAACAAATATCATATATTAATGCATATATGTGGAACCTAGAAAAAATGGTACAGATGAACCAGTTTGCAGGGCAGAAATTGAGACACAGATGTACAGAACCGACGTATGGACATCAAGTGGGAAAAGCGGCGGGGCAGGGGCTGGTGTGATGAATTGGGAGATTGGGATTGACATGTATACACTAATATGTATAAAATGGATAACTAATAAGAACCTGCTGTTTAAAAAAATAAAATAAAATTCAAAAACAGAACAAAACAAAACAAATAAACAGCCTTTGATAAATTGACCCAGTGTATTATGTACCATTCCAACCTGTTTTCTGGAATTGTCTTCCTACATTTCCAGACTCCTTTAGGCACAGCCACATGTGACTAGAAAGCAAAGATTCCCTCTAACAGGGGTCATCAGTGACTGCTCTTAGCTATGTACAAACAGCAGACCAGCTTCAGCCTTCACTTCCTTACAGATACATGCTCTCTCTCAATTCTCTTGAAAAACCCTGACGCAGCATGGTCTACATTTCGTTGTTCTGCTTTGTATAGAGATAGATAGACACCAGAAAGCTTTTCATTTGTTCCCTAATACAACCATAAAAACACACAAGTATAATGACAAATGGCACTTGACGCTCAGTTTCTGTGAGCAAGGGGCAAAAGGGAGTGGTGAGGAGTGTGGTAAACCACTGAGCACACGGCCCTTTAAAGGGGCAGCCCCTCCATGGCTCCCACTGCCACCCAGGAATAAAGGCCCAAGGATGTCAGACCTTTAGACTTCTTTCAAAAACTAGAAATCCAGATTTTCATGTTACATTTCTCAATCTTTAAATGTTAGCCCATAATTATTTTATTTAAAAAACTAGTGTGGGAGCTGTGTGCATTCAAACAAAATCCCATCTGAACACCACATCTAGTCTCCTATACATGCTGGTGTGCAGCTGCTTCAACAGAATAGTAGGTCCACCATGTCTTCCACTAGCCTCTGCTATGTGGACTATTAGACAAGAAATCCTAGCTTGACCCCTTAGTGCCAGCTGTGAAATTAAAGGGTGAAGGATTATATCCACCACGCACTGCATTATCAGCTGCAAACACCAACACTCTGTCAAAAATCCGTTTGATATTTCTCCATCCCTCCATCAGTCTCCCTAATGACAAAAGTAATTAACACATTCATATAAAAGCATGGAACGAAAGACAGCTTTAATTTATCCATCTATTTCAGGGTCATCCTTGTTATCAATATATGACAAGTTAATGGGTCTTAATTAAAAAAGCAGCGGCAAATCAATTTAGGAACCTGAGGGATTATTATGAGTCCTAGCTGTGACAGCGTGTTTTGTGCACCATGGAAGACAACAAATTTGCTTTCCATGGTATCTCAGATCGATCATCCTAAAACTATCTGCTCTTTGTGGTAGAGGGATATGTTATTGTCTTTGCAAAAAGTGCTTGGGTTTGGTGGCTGTTCCCAGAATGGCAGCAACAAAGAATTAAGGGAACTAGGCCAGGGTATGAGAACTAGACAGCATAAAAGGGTGTTAGCAGGACTGTTTGTGGACCAAGGGTCAAGGCACTGAAAACATTCATAAGCCAAAAGTCAAGACAGAACTGTACGTCAGGGCCAATCTCAACCTATCCCTCTTTGCCCTTTCCCAAACCCAATAATTTTCTGAGCAGTGTGGATTCTATTTCAGAACTATGTCTCAAATCCAGGTCCTCTTTGTCATTATTTTCTAGAATGGTTAGAGACAATTTCATAACCAGTTGCCCCCTCTTCATCTCATCCATGGCCATTTGGGTTACGTCCCTCCTCCCTCAAACACCCTCCAATTGCTCCAATTTCCAGACTAGAAATTAAAAACTGACCATCTGACAAACGTGCTTACTTTGGCTCATTGAGTGTTTATCACGATGTTGAATTCATTTTATGTGTAATTAGGAGGTTTTGCATAAAAATATGGACTTCTTGCAAGTCCAGGCCCATTATTCTCAGGTGGCAACAATGAGATGGAGTTATCCCATTTAGGCAGCATGTGGTGGCCACAGTCCCCACCACTCCCTATTACCACTTACAGCTACCATACTCATAGATGTTACCTGCCTGGGCCTATTGGCATAGGAGTTTTCAAACCATGGCAGGTAGGAGGGCTGAGGTTGGATAAAAAAGCAAATAGGAACCCAGAACACAGAAAGGTTCTAACAAAATGTTCATCTGTTTCTTGCTAGGGAGAAATATAATCTCAAGACATAAGTAGTTCAGCACTTACAGGTGAGTGGTGAATCCAGAGGGAAGGGCAAAAAAGGTGATGGGAAAAGGATGCAGGTTCATGGACCTCAGCATTTTGTGTTTTGTCACCAGATAAGAAATACAGCCTTCCTACAAAAGAAAGAAGCACAGCAAGTCCCTCAGAACTAGGGACTTGACTTAAATGGCATCAGCTCAGGAGGGCCCCTTGGAAACCCATGAAAGCCAGATAAGAGGGACAAGTAGGAAGACAGCATCTTTAGCTTTCCCTGCTGTGCTTTGAGATTTGAAATGTCCGAGCATGAAGCCCTTTGAAATGTCTGAAGCAGAGAGTGAATTCACAAACCAAGTTTTCTTCCTTGTTCTTAAGTACTTTCAGCCCAACTCTTATTTTGAGATTCAGGGACACATGTAACTTAAATTCTGGGCCCAGAAGCCATTTGTTCCCTGGCCAAAGGGAAACCACTGTGGTGGCCCCCAGTCCTGACCCTAACTACCCCACCACTCAGCAGAGCTGCTTCCAAAACACACGTATTTAATCTCCCAGCCAGGACCCTCTGTACTGCTACCCTCCCCTCCCCTCCTCTCTCCTCTGCCTTGCCTAGCACCGAGGTGTCCACGTAGGTGCCCGTGGCCCATCTGGCCCTCTGTATAGCTCTTTTTGGCTCCACGTAAAACAGAAGGAGTGTAAAATTGGGGCCCAAATAACACGAAGCTATGCAGGGCGGCAGCCAAGTGCCCTGAGCTCCTTGACATGTTTCTTACCTTCATTTGCTTTCAGGACTCAGGACTGCCAAGGCTCAGAAGCAAAAGCCCAGGCGTTATTACACAGAACAGCTGTGAACCTGGCCTGCCCCCAGGTGAGAAAAAGCCCTTTACACATGATTTCCTGAGGTCAGCCCAGGCCCCAGGTCCCCCCACCCTCCCAGAATCCCTCAGCTCTCTGGCAAAGCATTAGAGCAAGTGGAAGTAGAGATGTGTCCGGAATCAAAAATCATTTTGCACAATAGCAGACCCATCATGGGTGGAAATCACTGCTACAGAAACTGTGTCCTTTCTCCAGCCTCAGTCTTGGCACGTTCATGGCCAAATATTGTCTGTCTAAATTCAGATTCTGTTCACTTTTAGATAGATAGTTTTCTCTACTCAAATACTTTCCAGTTATGAGCCATGGTCGGTGGAAGTGGTTTAAACTTTTCCTTTAATGTCAACAATAGCCATCTTCTACATTTTCCATTCCAGTCACTAATTTGATATCTTCACTAAAAGAAATGCCAATAATTTGAAGGTTTTCAGAGGTAAGTGCCATGAGTTCTTTCAGATAGCGAGGAAGCGAGGTGTCACTGCTATTATTCTGAGCTGATAGGAAACACACTCGAGTCCGGGAGGCCTGGAATCAGTCACTGGCTGCCCAGAGCACAGATAGAGCAGGTGTCGGTTATAATTGCTTCTAGACTTCCTGCCATGGTCAGTTGAATGTCAAACCCGTAAATGCTGCCTGACTACAATAAAACTGGAGTACACAGACATTTTTGCATCACTGCCTGGTGAAAATATACTGACTAGGGTGCGATGAGATGGATTGGAATGCATAAGGAGGGGATGCCGCCAGAATAGCAACGAACAGACTGTCAGTCTTCACTGCTGTTTCTTATCTTCCTTTTTCCTTTCAGGACCAGAAGAGATGACAGCTTTGTAAGGAGATGGATTTGTTCATTTCCAGAAGCAGCATTTTATTTGATCCTTCTGAGAGCAAGTCAGTAGAAACTTTCTTTTTAACCTGATTCTTCACTATGGTTATTTCCTGAGCTTCTACATGTCAGTCCCATGCTTTCAAGTCCCCTTTGGCATCCAGATACAAATCCATATTACACGGTTACCCCTCAGTTCCCCAAAAGGGATTTAAACTCAGAGAGGTTCTCTTTTTTCCCTAGGGGCCCAGGATGTAGCGCAAACAAGCTCAATCATTACTTCCAGATCCTACAAAAGTCCCAAGGAGACCACGATACAGAGTGGTTTCCTGTAGAGCCACAGTCTTCAGATGGGTGGAGGACTGATAAGGGGGAGAGGTAGTATTACCGAGTATGGACAGTGTGTCAGGCTCAGTTCTAAGCTGTTTGTAAATAATAACTCATGTATTCCCTCAACAACCTATAGTGGGCTCTACTCTTAGCCTCATTTTTCAGATAAGAAACCTATAGCACAGAAAGATAAAGTAACTAGTCCAAGGCCACATGGCAGGGACGTGGAAAGGCAGGGACTTGAATAGGCAACCTGGCTACCAAGCCCATGCTCTTGGTCCTGATGCTGTACTGCCCACAATCTCCAGGCAGGATAGAAAAGGTGACAAAGGTCAGGTGTAAGGCCACAGGAAGTGGTGGGGACTGGAGCAAATTGGCATGGGTGTGCTCTGACTTAGAGGAAGCAACTTCTACTCAGACCCAGAGTGGAATACGGGCCTAGTATTACCAACTTTTTTTCCAAGACACACTGGGAATCTGGATGCAATGTGAAACCCCCAAATTATAAAAGTTGGCAGCTAATTCAAAACGTTCCAAACAATGTGTGACCCAAACCAAGCCAAGCTCAAGTGGGGCTGCTTCATAAGCCACTATTGTATCACCATCACCACTGGTTGAAAGCCTGACTCCACAGCATTTTCCAGAAGGCCTCTTATGACTCCCACCTCCCTGTGTATCCAAGACCACATTCATAGGGAAGTCCTGAGCACTTATGCAGCCCCTAGGGGTGTTGCCCTTACACAGCTCTTGCAAGCTTACACAGCCATGTAACCCAGGACCTGGCACATAGTAGATGTTTGAAGAGGGAAAGAAAAGAGAAAAATGAGCTTAGCGCCCTTGGTGCCATAGCTTAAGGAAGCCTAATGTTAGGAATTTAAGCAAATAAATAAATAGAACTGTGACGATAACAGCCGTAGTTTGAGAGTCAGGAGACCTGGTCTCTCAGTCCCAGCATGAAGTCTGGGGCAGCCTCCACACACCCTCAAGATGCTCCCCCAGCCCAGCTGTGGGTTTGAGTCTGACACAGAGCAGATGCACTGGGGGTAATTGTCAACGTGAGGAAAGGATTTTTATGTTTCCAAAGGACTCACACAGCAAATAGCAAGCTTGCACGGAACTGAAGCCCCAGATCTCCACAGCCTACTCACATTACTCACTCCCACTCCTCAGGAGGCGCCATGGCAGAAAGGGCTGTGCTGAGGGCGGAGGATGGTACCAGGGGCCCGAGTGGAACCTGAGGGCCCGGCCCCCATGGGCACTCCTTTCCGAGAGAGCACTGTGAGGTGTCACTTCAGGCTCAATTTGTTTTCAGCAAACGCCAAGAGAGGACTAAAGTCAGGTGCACACATTTTGGATTTCCACATCCCGGGATCAAACATCCCCAGAGGCTCCTTAGCTCAACAGGAAGGAGATCATTTCAGTGGCTTCCACCTGGTGCCACCCTCCCCGCCAGACCCAGCCCCTCTGATCTCCTGTTCTTCTTCCCCGACCAACCTGGTCCAGAATGGCCTCCCTCTAGACGTCCGTGCACTCAGGATCCACACTTCACAGTTCGAACTCTCTTGTCTTCAGGTTGGAGCCTGTTTATCAAACATTTGCCTAGAGAGCAGCCATAACAAATAAATGATGTGTGTGAACCAAAGAGAGTTGAGAAGTAGCCCCTGTGCTCATGGCCCCCTCCGACCCTGGGGCCTGTCTGAGGGTGGGCTCCCCAAAAGCAAGACATCTGTGCCATGAATTTGTGGGAAGAGCTCCCAAGAGCACCAGGAAGGGAGTGGGGGAAGAAGGACAGAGGGCAGGGAGAAACCGAGAAAGAGCATGATTTCAGGACAAGACCCACTCAGCCTGATCCTGCGGTCTGAATCTGGAGTATGACTGACATCTTAGCGTTTATCCTGACTTGCATGAAAGCATCTGAACTTTCATGTCCCAAGGTAAGTGGCATTGCTCCAGGCCTGGGTGGGGGGATGTGAACTCCCAGGATTGTCACTCCCAGCACTCTGTACCTGTGAGCAAAGCCCAAAAGTGGGTCACTGCAGAAAGACATGGGTGTGGCCATTAGAAGTAGTAGAAACCAGATGCTAAAGAGTGGTCAAAGGCACCAGGCGTGAGCACCGATCTTCTGCAGGACCATGTTCACAGGGCCCGCCTCCTGCCAGCCACTCTACATGCTCCAAGTAGCCGGAAACCAGGCCTTTTATTTTCTCTGTGACTCTACCAGAGTTCTACTAACAGAACCAGGCATAGAGAGATCCTTCGTTGTATTTTTTTTTTAATTTGTGCAGTTTATTTTTTTCAACCAATATTGTGTTTTTGTTTTTGTTTTACATCTTTATTAGAGTATAAATGTTTTACAATGTTGTGTTAGTTTCTGCTGTACAACAAAGTGAATCAGCTATATGTATACATATATCCCCATATCCCCTCCCTCTTGCATCTCCCTCCCACCCTCCCTATCCCACCCCTCTAGGTGGTCACAAAGCACCGAGCTGATGTCCCTGTGCTATGCAGCTGCTTCCCACTAGCTATCTATTTTACATCTGGTAGTGTATATATGTCCATGCCACCCTCTGACTTCATCCCAGCCTACCCTTCCTCTTCCCATGTCCTCAAGTCCATTCTCTACATCTGTGTCTTTATTCCTGTCCTGCCCCTAGGTTCTTCAGAATCTTTTTTTTTTTTTAGATTCCATGTACATGTGTTAGCACACGGTGTTTGCTTTTCTCTTTCTGACTTACTTCACTCTGTATGACAGACTCTAGGTCCATCCACCTCTGTTTTATTTTTTAATAGGCACTTATATAGCACTCAGTCACTATAGCACTCACTCTAAGCATTTTACAAACATTAAGCCACTTAATCTCTTGATGCCTCAATTTCCTCATAAGTAAAATCAAGCTAATAGTAATAGTGACTTCACAGGCTTGGCCGGAAACTAAATAGCCCACCTAAGTTTACAGAGTTCATCTGCCAGGATTTGAACCCAGGCAGTTTGGCTCCTGCCACACCCTTAACCATGCCAAAATTAAAGAGTGAGGGTTTATAGAATCAGAAATCCATATTCAAATCCCAATTTACATCAATAAAACTGCATATCATCTCTGAGCCTCTGCTTCCCTATCTTTAAAATGAAGATTAAGAAAGAAAAAAAAACCTAATACCCACATCTGTATAAGACATGCCCAGCAGGTGCCAAGGACATGATAGGTACTCAATAAATGTCAGCCATCATTATAAAAATGCTCAGTAAAATTGACTGCTTGGTAATCTTTGACACAACAAATTGTCTGTCCCCTGTAACTCCCAGTGGCAGATATGTAGAAAAATTAAAATCCAGATCAGCTAGTGAATTAATATGGTATTATCTAGACCAGAGGTTTCTCCCCAGGGGGCAGCCTGGCAATGCCTGGAGACATTTTTGGTTGTCACTACTGGGGAAGGGGTTGCTACTAAGCATCTAGTGGGTAGAGGCCAGAGATACTGCTAAACATCCTACAGTGCACAGGATGGTACCTCAACAAAGAATTATCCTGCCCATTACAGACATGGAAACCGAGGCACATAGCAATAAGTGACTCACAGTGGCTGCACAGTTCAATCCAGTAGTCCACACAAAACTCTTCACATCCACAGAATTGGGCAGTAATACCTGCTTGGAGGCCTCATAAGTTTGTGTGAGAATCATGTAAGACACTAAAAGTCCATTCAAAAATGTAGCATCCTTCACAAACGTGAGAGTGTATTATCTAGGCTCTTTTAAAATATATAAACAGATCTTGTATTGGGTCAGTAGTTTTCTAACAGCTACGTCTGAAGCTTCTGGCAGCAGCACCTCTGCACAACTGAAAAAGTTCTCTCCCACTGTCCGAGCAGCGCTGGAAAATGCCATGCCTAGTTTACCCCTCCACTCAGCTAATCCCCATGTGATTAATAACGTGCCTGACTGTGTTTCCCTCCCAGATGACAGATGCTAGGCTGCAGATCTGTCCACACCACACCATTTATGCCTGTGGAGTAACAAAGCTTAGCACACAAGAAAAGACATGCCTGTCCTGCTCCCGCCACGATACAACAAGCAAGATTCCCCAATCTGATTTTCACCACTTCCTGCCGCTCCAAGGGTACCCGAGGTTACACTGGACTTTGCCTCCAAGCTCTGCAAATTGCATTCCAACGCTGCAAATACAGGGTGAGGTTGCCGGCTCTGGAGAAACACCTCTGCCTTGCCATGCTCCCGGCGCAGGTCCAGGCAGAGCGCCCCAACCCTGACAATCAACACACGATCCTTACAGCCCAAAAGGACTAGAAATAAGATTTGAGAAGCTTCTTTACAAGTGTAGATCTCGGCTTACCTGCCTCCCCAGAGTGACAAGGCTCACGCAGCTGACAAAGAAGGATCCCCAACCTTGTTCCCTGATTCCCACACTGTCTGGCACTAGCAGGAGGCCTTTCCCCCTGTTACAATTACTGACGTGCCTACTATTCCACCATCTACCCCAACCACCTTGTCTAAATACGGGGGAGATAACCATATCTTATTTGCCGTCCCCGCTTCAGCCCAGGGGCTACTGAGCAGACAGTCGATCACTGCTCTTTACACCCGCAGCAGCCTTCAGACCTACTGAAAATACGCGCACCTCCCCTGCCGCTGCCAGGCTCTGCAGAGCACCCTTTTGTGTGTGTGTGCATTCACACGTGGGCACACACATACACAACACAGACACCCACAGAGCAGGGGAACTTCTGCATGTTTTTGCCTTTAATATTGCAATTAGAGTGTGAAGTAGTAATGAAAGTTGAATGGGGGTGGGGACATTCTACTTCCTTATTTCTCCCATAACAACCAATCATAAACCATTCTATACTCTTCTTTTTTCTATCTTTCCAACATAATAATAATGATAAAAGCAGCTGCCTATGCTTCCATGTTCAAGGCACAGTTCTGAGAACATTAATAAAGATGATGTCTACACGACATCTCTCTGAGGAAGACTGTCTTATTAGTTCCCTGTTACGGTTTGAGAGTGGAGATGCAGAGAGGTTAAGTAATGTGGCCAAGATCACACAGTAAACGGAGGAGACTAGATTTGAACCCAGGTCATTCAGACTCAGGGTTCATATGCTTCACTATCATGCTTTGTTTACTGAATGGCTATAACTTTGGCTATTAATAACAAGGCCGAAAAAATTTAAACAAATGTAACTTTCAGTTTTAGCTCCAGTTTACTTCCAAAGGGAATCATTGGGTTCTAGAAAGCTCTATATCTGTATTAATGATAACAGTATATTAAATTATGAGCCATGTCTGGTATAAAATTTTTAAATAACTTATGAAATCTAAACTTTAATTTTTGTCATAGTTACTAATGGCTAAAGTCAGGCTCCCTTAGAAGCCTCTCAATTACAAAGAAGGCTGACAAGGACACATATTCACATAGGACTTGGGTCAAATCTATTTAAATTCAAAGAGAAGGCAGATATATTATCTTTTGCTCCCTGGGAGTGAAATCAACCAGCTTCTCTGTTCCTCACTGGTGAGGGTATTAAACAAAATCGTTTAGACATGAAAAAAAAGGTTGATTCTGGGGATGAATGTGGTAGAAAAGGCCTTTGGTAAGAACATGTGCACATGTGGCCTCTCCAAGGTGGGCAGTCATCCCAGTGCCCTGGAGTCTTATCATGGTTCTCTAGCCTCTGAAACTGTGATAGTCTTGCAGGCAGTTGGCGGGGGCGGGGTGGGGGGTGCAGGAGGGCAATGACCAAGAGACCAGGGCCTCTTGCTTCAAATCCTAAAAGGTGGTCTCCAGTGCCAAAAGTGATCCTCACCACAGGGCTGCAGAGAAACCCTCAGCAAAAAGAACAGGCTACCTACCTGAGGCAGGTGGGAGCATGAAACTCTGACACTAAAAGAAACACAGGATGGGCTTGTTCTCCTTGAATTAGCCATCTGGACTCTCCACAGGGATCATTTAGTGGATATTTTGCCTGATAGTGCAGGTTTGGCAATCCTTCAGTGAGAGCAATTCTTTCTTTATGGTAGAAAACTACAAAGCACTGTGCAAAGAGGACTTTGGGCTCCATCAGCTCCTCTCAACAACCCTGTGATGACATTATCAGTCAGAATATTCCACAGTAACAAATTAACCCTGAAATTTCAGTGGCCTAAAAATCCAAAAGTTGATTTCTGACTAATGTTAATTATGATACTGATCAGACCTGCAGCATAGCTCTCCTACATGTGTTACAGAACCAAACTTGGGTCAGCTTGCCCACATGCCATAAAGCCAATCTATTGACACTGGGTTGTGGTGAAGGAAAGTACAGCCTTTATTGCAGGGCACCAAGCAAGGAGAATGGGCAGCTCATGCTCAAAAGACCAGAACTCCCTGATGACTTTCAGGGAAGGGGTTTTAAAGGCAGTGTGAGGGAGGGGGCCGCAGGGTGCATGATCAGCTTGTGAAAAATTCTTGGATTGGTTGACATCAAGGTGAAATTTCAAGCATCATCAGGCTTCTGGTTTCAACCAGTCTAGGGTCTGTGCTCTTGCGGTGAGCAGTTTTCATCGGGTGGGGGTTTGCTTCCTATAAAAACAACTTAGGAATGTATGTCAGGCCTTTATCTGTATCTTTCAGAGAGTTGGGAGTATGTGGTGGATTTATAGTCTAAACTGTTACCAGTTTCCCGGCTCAACAGCTAGTCTTTGTTTCTACATCTTCACATTCCTAATTGTTAAGCCTTGGGTCAGCCTTTTGAGATTCAAGGGAAGCCTGGGAGACTAAAGCAAAAGCCTTTTACTTCAAAGGACAGGAACACAGGGGTCTGAATAAGGTTTCATGTGCAGTGACTCAGCGAGTCAACACCTTCACAACTGTGACACCACCATTTCAAAAGTTGGCTTCCAGGTCACCTCTCAGGGAAGTAGAGAACTGGGGGCTGTGGATCAGTTCTTAAATACTTTGGTATTTCTGCTTATAGCCCATTGGTCAGAACTAATCATACAGTGGGACCCCAAACGCAAGGAATCTGGGAAATGTACAGAGCACATAGGAAATACCTCCATCTTGTGTGGTCTACTCCAAATATCCCTTCCCACAGTCCAACACTTAAATTCAGAAACTAGCACTGTTTTTTCGAGAATTTTAGATGATACTTAATTTGGTATGTTATATGTTAATGAAACTATATTTCTCCCAATCACATTATATCATTTTCTATAATCTTGTTACTCTAACATCAAATTTAAGATAAGAAATATATTTAAGCCCCATATCCATAAGCAATAAGATCATTAAATCCCTTTGGGCACTATTACTTAAAAAAAGGAAAAAATATCTGTCCAATTATTTTCAGCAGGGAAAATTTGCCAGAGTGTACAGCCTCACATTTAATTGCTTTTTTTTTCTTTTTTGCATTGGTGAATCATTTTGAGCTTATGATAATTTAAAAATAAATATTTTTCAAAGCCTCAGGGCTTTCATTGTATAATGATCATTTGAAAGATTTCTTGGTTATGAGGTTCTTAAAAGAACAAAAATGCTGTTCGCAGCACCAGTTATTTCTATGTTAAAAAGATGAAATTGCTCATTAAGTGGTACCAGTCCATTTCTTTCATCAGCCTTACTGCCCATTTTAGCAAAGATTCAGTCTCTGAATTAAGCAAATGGCTATACATTTCAAAGTCAATAACTAGACTCTATTTCCTTTAACACGAACATCTCACACATCTAAAGAAGTTGTCAGCCTTACTACTAGGCCTTTTCCAGAGGAGACTGAAGATAGAGTTTTGTTGCTGTTGTATATTTTTCATTTTTGGTTATTTAAAGCAATATTTATGGTTTTTAGCTAAGGTCCTGTTAGTCATGACATGCACACTTTAAAAAGAACCAGATAGTTTTGAAAAGTGTATCTTTAAAAGTATGGCGCAATTTCGTTCATTTAACAATAAAATATAAAGTGCTCATATGTCTGTTTGTCTGTTTGTAATATCCCTAAGGAGAATTGTTTCTTTCTGTAATAAAACCAAAAAACGTAATGAACAATGTCTGGTCTTTGGGGTTTGTGGCCAATCTGGGGATAGAAAAGCCCAAGGACTTTCCTCCTATTTCCTTTTTCCAACCAAACTCTTTGAGCTGGAGGCCGAAGGAAGGGGTAGGGTTGAGGGGGTGGGGAGCGGGAAGAAAGAGGTGACCTTGCAGATCATTTCAAATCCCGTAATGAATACAAAAAGTAATCAGAATGAAATAGCTGGAGACTCAATTCTTTAGAGAGATTCAAATTCATTTGTCCCTTACAGGAGCCAAAGAAAAAAAGCCATTATTAATTTAGGCAATTAGAGAACTTTGAAAGCAATATCCAGTATGTTTAAAAAAAAAAACTGTCCCAAGAGTGCAGCCCACAGCCTAGGAAAACTTAATTTTTATAGCATTTAGAATGAAGAAAGGTCATTTCTTAGATGTGCTCTACAGAAGATTGTAATTTTAAACTGGTAATTTTAATGAGAAGTGGGGTTTTCATAAAAAGGGAGTAACCGCTTGAGTGAGTTTGAAATGAAATTAGAGGTGCATGTTCTGCGCATGATGGCATTTCCACATGAATCCCTCTTCCCAACACTGCTTCCTGCTCTGCCACACTCCCACCAGAAAATCCCAAAGCCTTAGTGCCTGTCTCTGCTTCTCCTGCTTTCTCGATGACATTAAACAAGACACTTTACCTCGTTCCTATATGGGAGGCCTCAGCTGCCTGAGATGTCTGATCCGTGGGCTGTTTCTCTTCTCTGACTGATAAACAGAGAGACCATCGCATAGGGACCATCCCAGAATCAGGGGAGAGACAGCGGCAAGCTGAGGAGGGGTCTTCATGCAGCAGTCCCACAGGGTGGAGTCACAGTGACTTCTGATGAACTTTGCCCCCCTCTGTGTTCCACGTGGACGGATCCAATATGTCACTTGAGGAGTTTTGGACCATCTATACCATGATGTCCAGAGAGCTGTTCTCAGCCTTATCTGAACATTGGAATCACCAGAGAGCTTTTTTTTTTTTTAAGGCTGATTGAATCTTTATTTTTTTTATTTATTTTTTTAACATCTTTATTGGAGTATAATTGCTTTACAATGGTGTGTTAGTTTCTGCTTTATAACAAAGTGAATCAGTTATACATATACATATGTTCCCATATCTCTTCCCTCTTGCATCTCCTTCCCTCCCACCCTCCAGAGAGCTTTAAAAAGGTGTCTGGGTCCGTCCCATCCCCTCAGAGTCTGATTTCATTGGCCTGGGATGTAACATAGGTGTTTGGAGGTTTGTTTTTTGTTTGTTTGGTTTTTTTTGTTTTTGTTTTTGTTTTGCTGCTTTGGGTCTTCGTTGCTGCATGCGGGCTTTCTCTAGTTGTGGCGAACGGGGGCTACTCTTCATTGCGGTGCTCGGGCTTCTCATTGCAGTAGCTTCTCTTGTTGCAAAGCATGGACTCTAGGCATGCACGCTTCAGTAGTTGTGGCACGCGGGCTCTAGAGCGCAGGCTCAGTAGTTGTGGTACACTGGCTTAGTCGCTCCCTGGCATGTGGGATCTTCCCAGAGCAGGGATCGAACCCATGTCCCTTGCATTGGCAGGTGGATTCTTAACCACTACACCACTAGGGAAGTCCCTGTTTGGAGTTTTTTAAGCTCCCCCGGTGATTCTAATGCTCAGGTAGGGCTAAGAACCACAGTGTTACTTTCTGAACAGGAATATCTGCAGAGCCACAGGAAAGGCCCTCGGCAGAAGCCCGGTGAGTAAGAGGGTGCACTAGCCTGAGCTGAGCCCGGAGGATGGGCAGAGGGAGGTACACAGGGCTTGTCAACTGGATTATCACAAACACCAAATCCTTGCGAGCCTTGGGAAACCAAAGATGGGTGTAGCACTGAGCAATGTGGCCAGCTCCTTGTTGCCATTTTGTTTTGCTAAAACAAAAGTTTACTGAACACCTGCATTTAGGTGAGAACATCAGAGGCTCAGGAGAAAAGCTAATGTCACCTAGAAACCAAGACTTCTGTGACCAAACTCACTGAGTCTCCCTTCAGATAACCAAGGGGTCAGATGCCACTCGCGTCTGTTTGGGAAATAGTCGTTCACTTTCATTCAAAGCTACTGCTACAACCGTGCTACATTCCCCTCTGTGTCCTCCTTCCCCACTACAGTGGGGCATTCCAGAATGCCACGCTTCACTTAAAAATAAACAAACACCTTCTGTCTCCATCCTGGCACAGTTTCCGTTTATTTAGCATTATAACCTATGTCATCTGTTTCCTTAAACCATCTAACATGGGCATGGCACAATGGGATTGGTAATTTTGGCAAATGAGGAACAGCCTGCCATCAGCACAACCGTAATGACATTTGGTTTGCTGTCAGTAGATACTACTGTGTGTTCTTTCTCACCTTGTTCCTGGAAAATAAACACAGAAAAAGACTTCAAGGATTCCAGCTCTAGCCCTTCTAAAAAGTTAAAACGATCGAAACTGCTCACCTTTAAATGCGCTCTTCATCTGGCAAACACTGAGAAGATGCCACCACCCCTGTGAGGAGTACATTGGCTCTGGCAGGGGATGTAGAAACGGCCCCTGCCAGCAAGGGGCTCACAGCCCATGGGGGAGACCAGATTACAAAGCACAGTTAGAAAGCAGCTCACAGAGGAGCAAGAAGAAAACTCACAAGGGAGGGTGCGGCTGACCACCACTTCACCTCCCCGACCCACACACAAAGGAGGAGTTTCACCAGGGTTGACTGGAAGCAGTTACCACGGCCCTCCGTCAAGTCCTCAATTCTTGTTTCACCCCACACACGCCAAGGATTTTCATAGGGAGCTTTCCAAGTCCTTGGGCCGTTTCATGACAGGGGTGACAATCTCTTTGGTTGAAAGGGAGACATCAAGGGAGCTCCCACGGCCTTCTGTACAACCTGCCGCCCGGGAACTTCAACCGCTTTTTCCGAGAGGGGCTGAGCTAAAGCTGGTGGCTCAGCCTTTCAGGGAACAACACGATACAGCATGGCTTCTGCATGGACCACAGAATCCAGGAAGACTCAGACTCCCAGCACCACCTGGAGCTCGCAGGCCTGTTTCCTTCCACTCACTCATTTGTTCACAGAGTCAGTCCTTCAGAAAAGATTTACTCAGCCATCGCTGCTCACCGGGAAACACAAAAGATCAATGCATAGAACCGGAGTTTGGACCTTAAGAACAGCCAATCTAACAGCAGAGGTTTGCATGAGGGATACAGGAGAATGGAGGTGCCAAAAGGAGCTGGAACTTTGAAGCTGGACACACCTTTGTCTTTGCTAGAGAGGCCCTGAGGGCCCCCTGGCCCCTGAGCCAGGGTCACATCTGCAGACCTTCCCTGGAGTAAGCAGGTAAAGCTGTCCTACCCGGGGCTCCGTGCCTGACTCTGGCCCCATTGTGGGAGGGTCCAAGCTCGGTCTTGACCCCGAGTCCTGAGAATCTCTGCGGGAGAGCCCAGAAGCACTAGGGCACGCTGCCTGCTTGTCCTGCCTAACGACTCTTCCCTACTCTGTGTCCATTCATTAATTCCCATGAACACTGTTCACTACAGTGCCTCAAATTCCCCTACAGGCTTGAAGCCCCTTGAATGCTCACTGAACACTTAATGATTTTTTCCCACTCTCTCAGGAAAAAAGGTGGGCATAAAGATTGTCACTCTTAACATTGTCCTCAAGTAAATCCCACATTCTCGGAAAGATAAATTTCTCAGGACTACCATAAACAGAACATGTAAGCTTGCAAAGTTCTGATGAGTAGTCTGTTCTAAAATGGTGCCAGCAGCCACTATGGAGAACAGTATGGAGGTTCCTTAAAAAACTAAAAATAGAACTACCATCCGACCCAGCAATCCCACTACTGGGCATATACCCTGAGAAAACCATAGTTCAAAAAGAGTCATGTACCACAATGTTCATTGCAGCACTATTTACAACAGCCAGGACATGGAAGCAACCTAAGTGTCCATCAACAAATGAATGGATAAAGAAGATGTGGCACATATATACAATGGAATATTACTCAGCCATAAAAAGAAACGAAATTGAGTTATTTGTAGCGAGGTGGATGGACCTAGAGTCTGTCATACAGAGTGAAGTAAGTCAGAAAGAGAAAAACAAATACCGTATGCTAACACATATATATAGAATCTAAGGGGAAAAAAAAAAAAGGTCCTGAAGAACCTAGTGGCAAGACGGGAATAAAGACACAGACCTACTAGAGAATGGACTTGAGGATATGGGGAGGGGGAAGGGTAAGATGTGACAAAGTAAGAGAGTGGCATGGACATATATACACTACCAAACGTAAAATAGATAGCTAGTGGGAAGCAACCGCATAGCACAGGGAGATCAGCTCTGTGCTTTGTGACCACCTAGAGGGGTGGGATAGGGAAGGTGGGAGGGAGGGAGGGAGATGCAAGAGGGAAGAGATATGGGAACATATGTATATGTATAACTGATTCACTTTGTTATAAAGCAGAAACTAACACACCATTGTAAAGCAATTATACTCCAATAAAGATGTTAAAAAAATAAAAAAATAATAAAAAATAAAATGGTGCCAGCTCTCTGTTGCACGTTACCACTAAGTAATGGAGATGAAGCTGGAAAACATGCAGGAAAAGACCCTGCAAATACCAACAGCCCAGGCTGGTATCTGAGGGGGAGGCAGGGTAGGAAAAAAAACTCTCTCTGCTCCCCAGGAGAACTCCCTTTCCTAATAGTTAGTCTCCTTAACAAGCAATAAGAGGCCTGGATAAATAAAACCAGGAACAATGAATGTGGACCACAAGTAGACAGTTTTATCCCCCAAACTAGAAAGAATTGATAACATAAAGTAGTGATCTTCTTGTCCACAGAAGCATGCAAGCAGATAATAGACAATAAAAAGGTGGTAAAACTATAGAAGAGATTGAAGCAAGAGAAGGACTTTAAGGGAGAGAAAGAAATAATATTACCAAGGCATCAATTATAAGTCAGGCACTCTGCTTGGCCTTTATACAAAGTTCAACAACAGTGCTGAGGAAAATATTATTGCCTGCATTCTGCCTATGAAGCAACTATAGCTCATAGAGGTTAAATAAATATTCCAAAGCAGCAAACTGATAAGTGGATATGACTCTAAAGCCCACGCTCTTTCCATCACAACATACCACCTCCGTAGAGGGTCGCAACAATGTTCTAGATTCATTTGTTCACTCAACAGATATTTATTTATTGAGTGTCAAACCACTGTGCTGGTCCTGGGGACACAGGATAAAGAAAAGCTTAGATCAGTGTGTGGGATTCCAAGATTCTGTAAGGCAGCCCCAGTGCTTCCTGAAGTAATGGCATAGATAGGGGCCCACGGGCCAACACTCCCCCTTCTTCTGCTCCCACCCTCTTCTCCAGCCTCCCTGGGTTGCCTCCATCAGCACAGGGTCACCTGAAGGGCAAGCCCTGGCTTTCCCCTCCAATCCACCGGAAGCAATACTTCCCAAAGTGCAGCCCTCAGAAGAGCAGGCCCGTGGCATGCATTTTGCACTAAGAGTCTGTCCCAGGCATTCCGGGGACCTGCAGGATGCGCTTACCATCTGAGGGTCGCAGTGAACGTAGACTTACAAGAGCGGGTCTGCGCCTGCTGAGGCTGGAGCTGCATCACCAATTTAGGTCTTGAGAGGGCTTTGCTGCTCTCTTAGGACAAGGGTTTTCTAACTCTTGGGCTGTGGCCCACAGTAAGAAATACCTTTTACGTTACAACTCTGTACAAATGCCACACACACTCACACATTCACTCACTCACACACAGCTGGAGCTAAAGTTTAATAAAACAATACTTAGCTTTACTATATGGGATGCACTCTAATAGTTTCTATCCTGTTTTCTTCTAATGCTGGGTCATGACCCTCTAAATCAATTTCACGACTCCACAGTCTGAAAAACACCAATCTAGACTCCAAGAAGCCACTAGAGCTGATTGCTAGGTAAATTAGCCCCACTCTGAATCAGAGGGTCAAGGAAAGGTTTATGAAACTAGGAATCAGGAGGCTGAGGCTCTAGTCCCAGCTTCACAGCTTCCTGGCTGTGTGACCTGGGCCTGTGGCTTCTCCTCACCCCCACCCCCCCACCCCGCCGGAGCTAATACGGCGACCTAATTGTATCCATCTATACTGACACTGCCAGAAATAGCACTCAAATGGAGTTCCCGAGGAGAATTTAACAAAGCGGTTATTTGCAGGCTGTGTGCGGGGTTAAGTCAAGGGCAAGGAGAGGGCTTTTCCCTGGAACCTAGAGAGAGGGTGGGAGCAGCCCCAGGGACACAACACTGCCAGCTGTGGCCAGGCTGGGCGGAAACCTCAGCAGTCAATTCCCCAACCCCTTCTTCCTCCCTCCAATCTCTTACTGCTGCTTCCCATTGGCCAAAACCACCAAAAGACAGAGGGCAGGAGAGCCCTTTGATGAAATCCTTACAGGGCAGCTTCCTGGGACCCCAGCAGATTGAAGGGCAGAAAAGGGGATCAGGCGGGACAAACAGAGAATATCCATCCACCCCATTCGTGTCAAGATGGAGGGGAGCAATCCGGGTTGACCGTGCCACTCCAACAGCCCTTAAGGTTTCCCACCCATGTTCTGACATGATGAGCGATTGTGTCTGCTTTTGCGGGAAAAGGGCTTCAGACTTGGCTGGGAGGGACAGACATGAAACAGGCTGACCCCCGGCCTTGGGGAGCCCACAGAATCAGGTAAAGAAAAAAGCCATGGCATAAAGGACTGTCACATAAAACATGAGGTGGAGGGTGCCAGAAGAAAGTGTCGACTGGGTATTCTGGGGGAAATGAGAAGAAAACAAAACAGATCCTGGCACCTGGGGGCTGGTCCAACATTCACAGCTAGACCATGTTTACATCCATCTCCTGCTGGATGTAAACAGTCTCTCAGAACACCAGCATCAGACAAGGTCACTCTGAGATGATCAAACTAGACAAAAACAAGGTCACCGTGCAACACACACGACACCTGACGTCCCCCCTCTTGGCTAAGATGAGTGACTACTTCTTTCCCAATCACAGCTTTGTTCAAGCTCTAGTCTGCCCTCCCCATCAATAGGAGTCATGAAGAAACCCAGCCCTAACATCGCTCCTGTTTTCTGACGGCACCCAATCCAGAATACCCACTTCCTGTATCCTCCCCCAAATTGCCAACCCCTAATATAGTTTTTCCTAATGTGCTCTTTCTGTGACCCAACCTGCCATCCCTGATGGTGGGCATTCTCCCTCACTGAATCAAGTAAGAAACCCAACTTTTCAATTATGGGTATGTTCCTGGTAGCCTCTGACTGAAGGACACTGCCAATAAGGAGAAGAAATGAGTTCCATAGCAAGGATCCAGGGCAGGTTGGGGTCTGGGACTAGGCAGAGGTGATGGCCCTCCACTTCTGGAGGGTGAAGTTTGCAGGGCTGTTTCTACACAGGAAGCAGAAGCTTGGTCAGAGCACCATAAAGAAGAGGATGAGGATCTTGGAGAGTAGGACTTTACTCCTGGACGGGACATGACAAAAGCTGCACTTTAAAACATATATATATATCCATCTAGTAAGTCTGCGTTGGATGAACTGAGAGGAGAAGAATACCGGAGAGAGAACGCCCAATAAGGAGACTATGCGCAGGTAGAAGGCTGGAGTGTCGGTCTAGGGCTTGGAATCCTCCCCTCCCCCATTCTCTGCAGACTCAGCACATTCCTTTGCAGCAAAAATGAGAGAATCTCAGCAGCTCCACCTCTCAGATTTGTTTGCTGGTCTCAGAATGAGAGCTGCGAATCTCTTTGCCCTCCACCAGGAAAGCGCTTGAGAGCAGATGAGATTGCTACTTTAAGAAATATTACACACAGACGTCTGAAGAGGAAATTAATCCAGAGCTTGTGGATTAAATTCTCTTTCAGTCATACAAGATGTATGTTTAATTAATGGAAAAGACTTTGGTAGAATGCACTTGGTTTCACAAGGGGAAAATATTTGGAGCAGGGGGGTTTGTTCAAATATATTTTCTTGGTGCTTCCTCCAAAGGACCTTGAATATGAAGGAAAAACTAAATGCAAGCTAAGTATGAGTGATAACAGATTCCTGGCTCATAATGTTTTATTTAACAATATCTAGTTCATTTGTTGTTTGGGAGAAAGACTTTTAATTCCAGTAGGTACCTAATCAGCCCTCAGCAGGCACTCAGCATGCCCTAATTAGTACCTATGAAAAGTGGCTCAAACTTGAACTACAAAAAGCTAAGGAATAATCTGGGAATTTGCTATGCTTCAAAGTAAAGCCCTTCCCTGTCCCCAGTTGGCAGGATGGCTGCTAGGTTTCATGAATGTGGCATACCCACGTGTAATTATGTTAGATAATCACAACTCACCCAAACCCCATGCCTGATGATGAATGGGCTGTAGCAGGCTCTATTTCACATCTTCATGTGGAGTTATTCAGCAACTAGACTTTATTTCAGTTCTGTTTGGGCCCATAAACATACATATTTATCAAACCCTGTTCAATTCTGACACGATTATACTTTAAGACACTATCCTATTTCTGGGTAATCAGTACTTCATGAATATTAGATTTCTGCCTTAATTTCACTGGCATGGTTTTTTTCATTGCAGGGAAAGGTCAGGACTCAATCATGTGAATGCTGCTTAAAAGAAGGACAAACTCCCACCCTGGTCAGGAAGACAAAGTGATGGAGGTAGAGGACTGGGCCCCCATACCAACTTCTCTCCTTTGGCTCTCTTCTGGGTTCTCTCTGCCCCCCTGACACCAGCGCCACCCAGCCTCCCTGTCTCATTGTCCAGAGACAGCTATATGGCTCACTCACTGAACAGCAGCAAAGAAGTGTCAAAGGTGCGATTACTTATAAGTCAAAAGAACTCAGAAATAAACTATGAGCAATTTGCCAAGAGGAGGCTGAGTCTTGCACTGAGATCCCCAGAGTGGAGACAGATCTTGCTTCTCCAGTAGACCCAGACTCGCATCACGGTCTAGCCCTAGTTCCTCAAGACACCAAACCCACGGAAAAGTGGCTCTGATGGTGAGAGAGCCCAGAAGATGGTTTCTACAGTGAGGAGCGTAACGCTCAAAACTCTTCCCCCAAATCAGCCATTTTCAAACCAGAAAGAGGGAGACGAAATAAAAAATAAAGGAATGTCAAGTGAATTAAACAGCTGGAGCCTGAGAGGCAGTGTCTTCATGTTTGGGGGCCAGGCTGGGCCCTGACGCATCTGTGAGGCCTCACCCCCAAACCTCCAAACTTCTATGCAGCCAGCCAGGCTCTAATCCATTCAGTTTTCATTAAATGAGCACCTACCATGTGCTAGGCATGGGGCTAAACCCTGAAGGTACAAAGACAAATTAGACAGCATCCCAACTCTTCACTCACTCACTTAGTCATTCACCCATCCTACAATCATGTACTGGTCTCTTACTACGTACCAGATACTGCCAGCTCTGGGTTTATAGCAAAGAGCAAAATTAGACGTAGTCACTGGTCCCATGGAGCTTAGGGTCTGCTCCATACAAATATATTTATTTGAATGTTCTTTTTTTTTTTTTTTTTTGGCCGCAGCATGCGGGATCTTAGTTCCCCAACCAGGGATCGAACTCGTGCCCCCCTGCATGGGGAGGGCTAAGTCTTTTTTTTTTTTTAATTTATTTTCTTTTAATTTTTATTAGAGTATAGTTGCTTTCCAATGTTGTGTTAGTTTCTACTGTACAGCAAAGTGAATCAGTTACACATATGCATAATATCCCCTCTTATTTGGATTTCCTTCCCATTTAGGTCACCACAGAACATTGAGTAGAGTTCCCTGTGCTATACAGGAGGTTCTCATTAGCTATCAATTTTATACATAGTATCAGTAGTGTATATATGTCAATCCCAGTCTCCCAATTAACCACTGGACCGCCAGGGAAGTCCCTTGAATGTTTACTTTTTTGATGATCAATGGCAAATTGTGATAAATAATATAAAAACAAGGCACTAAATTCTACATCAAGAAAAACAGGAAAGATCAAATCTAGGACATTAGGGATGGCTGCTCTGAGGAATTGAGAGATGTGAGGAGAGAGGGACCAGGTGAAGGCCAAAAGGACATTCTAGGCAGCAGAAACAACAGGTGTGACGTCCCTGACTTGGGAATAATTTAACACATTCAAAGAGGAACTGCCAGAAGGCCAGAGGGCAGGGTCAGAGTAAGCGAGGGAGAGAGTGGCAAGAGATCAGGTGGGAAAGCAGGAAGGTCCAACAGGGGAGCTTAATTTGTGGACCAAAGACCCCCATCAAGGGTTCCATGGATAGAATTCAGTAAATTTGTGGACATAGATGGAAAAATTACTCTTTTGAGTTCACTAACCTCTAACTAAAATTCAGCATTTCTATAATAGTAGTACCTGTGACTTTGTCATCAATATGCACCACAATTGTTTCCATATCACATCTCAGTTGTTGTAGACATCAAACTGTATCATTTACACTCATCACTATTTCAGAATAACGATACCTATCACACCTGCTACTAGGGTCTGATATATCATATTCTGTAACATATTAATAGAGAAGCATATCTGCTATTATATTTTAATATATGGATAATAGTATTTTTAAATAATTGATTTCCTTTGTAAACACTGTGTATATTACCTCATGCATTTAAAAACATCATTCAGAAAATGGGTCCACTGGCTTCACTCAAAGGGGTCCATGGCACAACAAAGTTAGGGATACCTCAAGGATTTTGCAATCCAGAGGAGAAGGCAGGTTGGGGCCAGAATGAGAGACGCAGCCTCAGGAGCTCTGGGAAGACAGAAGAGGCAACCCTTGACCAACCTGGGAGGGTCATCAGTTATGTCTTCCAGCGTGGCCAGAGGCAGTCTCCTCAAAGCTGGTCCCACTCGTGCAACCAACCAAAGGGGGTCCAGTGGAGAGAAGGCCACCAAGCCAGGCCCTGTCCCAACTGCTGCAGCCTGAGTTGCTTCTCTCCAAGAAGAACAAGGGCAGCCATCCCTCTCCCTCCTCTCACTACATCCCATCACCATGGAGACCAGCATTCAGCACAGGATCCAAATAAATGGAAGACAGTTTTGTCTCCCTGTCGTTCGTTAATATTCTCCCTCTCTCTATTGTTCATTTCTTCTCTCTCTCTCTCTCTCTCTGTGTCTCTCTGATTCCCACTGTCTCTCCCCTTTCATTTTTCTTCTCTGCCTTCACTTTTGTCCCTCTCTTCTTCCCCCCTCCGTCTGCCTCCCATCTCAGTTCACTTCTGCATCATGCCTCTGCATTTATTCCATCACCTTTTACTTCAAACCTGTCCCAGAGCCCAAAATGTTAGGAACTAGATGGGAGCACACAAACTTGCTAGTTAAGGCTTCTCTCTGCCCTGTTTTAAGGAGGCTCAGGGAGTGGAGAAGTCACACCCAGAGTCTCAAGATGCACTAGCACACCTCTACCCCCAGCCTTATGCTTCTACTCCAATGCCCACGACGGGCTGAAGCCAGAAGTCAATGAGAGGGTCCCACAGCATGGCCAAGGCCTCAGAGGCAGAGCTCAAAGTGCCTTCCCTGTGCCTCCCACCAGCAGCCTTCCTCATTCAGACCCCCTTCCTTGCCCACAGTAGAGCTGTTTCCCAAGCAGCAAAACAGCCAAATGGATCCAAAAACAGTTGACCTCCCAAGGATAGGACACATCTCTCCCCAAACAATGAAAATGAGCCTTCCTCTGCTCCACTCACCTTCACCACCAGCCCTGGGGAAGGGAACCCCAGCATTAGGGGGAAAGAGGGAGCAGGAATAATGGAGCCCAACACCAGCCTGCTGAGCATGGCAAAGACCTCACAGCCTCTCTTCTTCCAGAAAAGACAGTGATAGGGGGTGGGGGGTGCAGCGGTGAAGAGACATTAATTCCTGTTGATTCTGCTGGGGATGGGGGGAGCCAAGGCAGGGAAGAAACTTCCCAGGATGAAGCTGTTACCTCCCCAGCCCCACCCTTCCTCCCTCCTCTGAACTTCCTAAGCACGTGTCACACACCCCTGTTGTTAGGGATACAGCCCTCTTTGGTAGTTTCCAGTTTACTTCACTGCGACTTGCTTGAGCATAAAACCTGGTAAGGAGTAGGCACTTGGTGAATTTTAGTTGAACTTAAGTGAAATTGAGTGACTTTTAACACAAATACAACCTGTTGTTTAAACATACCTAAGGTTTGAGAGCGAAGGGGGAAGTGGCATAATTCATATCACATATAAGAGCAAATCCCTAACAGCTTTCTCTCTCTCCCCAAGTCAGGAGAGGAGGAACAAAAGGAAGAATTTGAAATATCGAATTATCTCCTCATTCTTGGCTACAAAAACGTGGGCTGAGAAGGAGAGGCCCATCTTCAGGAGATCTTATACGTGATATAAATAGTATAACGATTTATAATGAAATGATCATATAAATGAGTCTTTGGTCAGGAAGAGGAGTGGAGGGCAAAGATCTCTGCTAAATAAAATGAGGTAGAGATTTGGAGGGGAGCCGAAAAGAAGGGGCCCTGAAAACAGGAACTGAGGCGTAGCGGGGGGTAAGGGCTGCTCAGGGGGACCACTGGGCAGCTGCAAAACTCTCCCGGCACCCCTTACAATAGAACCCTCATCTCTCAAAGCCTTGAAGCAGAGCACGCGTTTGAAGTGAGGTACTGCCCATGTGAAGTAGGTGGACGCCCGTAGGACGTCTGCCTGCGCCGTGGCTGGAGCAAGGTGAGGCAGGCACAAGAGGAGACCAAGAACCGTAGAACACGTAAATGATGTCAAATGACTGGAACATTCCCCTGCTCTCTGCACCACCTCCTTCCACTGCCCACGAACTAATGACGCAGAGTCCCCCAAGAGAGGCCAGAGCCTGCAGGACCCAGGAAGGCTGAAGGGAAGAGCATCTAGCGGGCTGCCCTGACCAGCTGTGCATCTGGCATGGGGACCTGCTGGCAGGGGTGCCTTCTGCCTTGGTCGAGCCTGGGTGAGGATTTGAGGATCAGGACCACAGTCACTTCTTTCCGCCCGGGGCACCGCCTGACATCTACAAACAACACTCAGAGCCTCCTACCCCAGGCACATTCCAGAAAAGGAGTGCCAAGTATGGTCCTCTAGCTGCAGACCTGAGTCTCACTACCCCTCAGAGGGCTGCACTCAGCCATTACTCACAGTCTCTTAGAGGTGTCAGTGTCAGAGGGCAAGATTTCCTGACCGTGCCCCCAGTTCTTTGGGTCCCACACCACAGGGCAGTCCTTTAAGTCTGTCTGAAACTGCCTCTCCTCTCAACCACGAGAGAACCAGGGAGAAGGCAGTGTTTCAGGAAACTGCTGTTCTGTGAGAGGCAGGTATCCTGCCTTGGATCCTGCAAACTCCCTGGGTCTCAGTTTTCCCAGCTGAAGAAATGGGCATGAACATACCAATCAATAGTCTCACAGGCTTGTTTAGTGGGTATTCTGAGAAAATGTATGTCAAAGAGCTTGGGAAAGACCAAAAGGCTAAACACAGGTTAGGAAGTGACAGTAGGATGAGGATAACGAGGGCAACAATGATGATGGCTTGTTACAACTCCCTGCTTCTTAGCAGAACAAGCCTTCATTTTGCTGAGCGCGGTGATGAGAGGGTGTAATAGTTTGCTAGAGCTGCCATAACATAGAACCACAGACTGGGTGGCTTAAAATCCAGAAGTTTATTCTCTCCAAGTTCTGGAGACTAGAAGTGTGAGATCGAGGAGTCAGCAGTGTTAATTTCTTCCAAGGCCTCTCTCCTGGGCTTGCAGTGGCTGTCTTCTCCCTCTGTCTTCACATGGTCTTCCCTCTGTGTCCTGGTCTCTTCTTATAAGGACACCAGTCATATTGGATTAGGGTCCATCCGTATGACCTCATTTTACCTTAATTATCTCTTTAAAGGCTTTATCTCCCAATACAGTCACATTCTCAGGTACTAGACGTTAGAACTTCAACCTGTGAATTTTGGAGGTGATACAATGCTTCCCATAACAGTGGGGATGTAAAGGGTAAACGTTGATGGGAGATGGAGTAGTAGTCCCAAGTTCAAATGCCTACAGAGGCCAGGAAGATGGAAATAAATGAGTAGAGCAGGTGGGACAGGGAGCAGGTTCACTGCAGAATTCATCATCATCTAGAAGAGAGACAGCCACCCTCAGCCTCAGCAGGCTCTGTCGTAGAAGAATCAGACCTAGTATTTTTATAAATAAATTTTTTATAAAAACTTTTTCTGATTTTTAAAGAGAAACCAGAGATCTGTTTTCTCATGTGAAATCTCCTGAGTTTTAAATACTGGCAATGAATTCAGATTTTTTAAAAAGCAGTGTGCGAAGTGTGTATTTGCACTTGAAGACTGGATCTGGTTCAGGGGCCGCCACTGTGAGCCTCTGAGACAGCAAGAGGGCCCCACCCCAGGCCCAGCGGCCAGCACCCAGGGCTCAGACTCACAGATGCAGCCCTTTCTCAGCAAAGTGCTGCCCAGGTTCAGACATGTTTTTAAAAGCTGATTGTTAATGAGCTGGAAAAGAGAGGAATAAAAACCATCATGATCACTCTAAGAGCATTTCTAACTCATGGATCATTTACTATTGACTATCGAAACAGACGCTATTGAGCATGCCCTATGGCTGGTTTTAAGGCCTCTATATCTTTGGAGTTTTTAATTTATTTGGAGGCACTATAATAAGCAGCACATGACAATTACTTCCTTCAGTACACTCTGTAATCAAGACAAATTATCTTGCTATTGATGTAAATGGGATATGAAAATCTATAGAGTTCTCCTGAGGAGTATAAGCTCCACATTATGCTCACCACACTTGAATTTTGCAGTGAAACCATTTTGGGGTCAATCAAAAATACTTTCCCCAAATTTTTATTGCCATCCATCCTGAGTCCCTTCCAGAAATAACTAGCAAGCAATACCAATGAGGAACTATTAGCCTAGTTGGGTTGTGTAACTACTATTACTTACACCTTATAGAGCGCTTTATGCTCTCAGACCTATGGCATCATTTGACACTCACAGGTGTCTTATTATAAATGTATTTACATATTGTACATATTTATTTTCAATCCTTTTCCCCACTGCCAAACAACCTCTTATGAAAATTCAAAGTACAATTAATCATATATGAGTTTTTTGGTAAACACAATAAACTCAATTTACATTATTTCCCCTCCTCTAATTTCTCTTTCTATTTTTCTATCAAGTGTTTGTCTTCTTAGCCAGTTTTTCTCTAGCTAGTTTCTCTTCTGCCAGAAAAGTGCTGCCTTGAGCAACTTCATGCCAGGGTCTTTGTCTTCTGTCCCTGCAGCCCACGCTTTCTTCCATCAGTGGAGATTGCACAGTCTTCCTTCTTCCTGGGAGTTCACTCCAGTGCAGAACTCTTCTGGCAAGCTTGGAGTTGTTTTATGCATCTAATCTCTCTGATTTTGCTATTTAGCTTATTGTCCTTTTATTCAGCATTTTCATTATAAAAGCTCCTTCCTTACAACAAGTACCTTAATATCTTAATCCTCTCTCAGCCACACCTTTTCAAGTCATTTCTTCCCACCTCAGTTCTCTTCTCTCACCTGCTTAAATGACAGAGACAGTGAGGGAAGAGAGGGGAGGAAAGGAGCAGGGAGGAGGAAAAGAAGTTGCCTCAAAAACATATTCACCAAAGGGCTTCCCTGGTGGCGCAGTGGTTGAGAATCTGCCTGCCAATGCAGGGGACACGGGTTCGAGCCCTGGCCTGGGAAGATCCCACATGTCGCGGAGCAACTAGGCCCGTGAGCCACAACTGCTGAGCCTGCACGTCTGGAGCCTGTGCTCCGCAACAAGAGAGGCCGCGATAATGAGAGGCCCGCGCACCGCAATGAAGAGTGGCCCCCACTTGCCGCAACTAGAGAAAGCCCTCGCACAGAAACGAAGACCCAACACAGCCAAAAACAAATAAATAAATAAATAAATAAATAAATTTAAAACAAACAAACAAACAAAGAAAACATATTCACCATGGTTATCATTGGGCAGAAGAATTAGGGGTGGGTTATTTTAGTATTTATGTTTTTCAGAATTTTACACATTGCCTAAGATGAGCATACACTATTCCAGTTTCCCTAGAAAGCAGAAAAGCTTTCCTGGAGGTGGAGTCCCAGAAAGCAAGAATGAGGAAGTCAGGGCGAGGCAGGGAAAAAGGAAAAACAAATACTAGGTGGTGTGATTCCAAGCTGTCACAACCCCACAGCAAAATGCCGCTGATGGCTCAGTCACTCAGGACCTCCTCCGAGAGGCCACGTGAAGCTGCATCTCAGCACAGCACCTCGCTGTCTGCTGATTCTCTCTGCCTCTACTGGTCAGGCAGCTCCGACTCCCCACAGTGGCAGGTCTCATTACCCAGCTCCTCCTGCAGCCACCGGAAAGGCAGGCCTCTGTGGGCCTGGCACAGCTGGTGCGCAGGTGCAGCCATTTCTCCTGCCACACGGCACCGTGCACGGAGGCCCTTGGCCCGCAGAGCTGGTGGTGGCAGCAGAGTCAGCAGCCAGGGCTTCGTGACACACGGCAGCTGAGCAATTGCTGGGGCTGCTCTGCCCAAGAAGAAAGACAAGTGGCCAAGGCCTGGTTACTGAATTTTCTTATATCTAAGAAAACAACAAAGTTTCTTTCAAAATATTCAATTAAATCTCTATCCTTCCAGCCTTTGCTTGCTCAAGTCTCCTTCCAAAGCCTTCATATCCTAGACCCAAACTGGAGACAGCACTATAAAACAGAAGTCCTAAACCGCAAAGCCCACAGAGCCAGGCCAGTGACATTAATGGCAGAACAAGCCCAGCAGAGGCTGTGAAAAGTACTCAGGCCATGGCAAGAGGAGAGGACACACCCGGAGGTCACAAGTGCTCAGCTCCCGCCAAGTGTTGTCGTATCTGCTGATTTTTTTTTGAAAAGCTTTAAAATTTTTTGAAAGTCAGGACTTATCTGCAAAATCTCCTCATTTTTCATTGTTGACAACAAATGTACTTTTTTTTTTTTAATCTTTTGGGCCAAACAAAACACATCAGCTGGCCACGGACATTCATCTAGTCGTCCACCAACTCATGACATCTGATCTTCAATAGTATGCCAAACATGGAAAAGCTTCACTTTCCCAACCTGGGAACTGCCTCCTGATGATGATAGCTCACGTTTATTAAGTATATTCCATGCACAAGATGCTGTTAAGTGTTGTACACGGATTTCCTCATTTAATTCCCAGAGCTTCAGATAGGTCCCAGATGCAAGAGGACCGGCTGGAGATGAACCCCACTGCTCACCTGGGAGAAAGTCCCCTGGACACGACTCAGCCCTCTGTTTCAATTTCTCAGGGCCTTTGCTGAAAACAGGACTGGTCTTCTGACAGAGCCCAAAGGTGGCCCCCTCTGGCCAGACTGACTTCCCCAGTGGCCTTCACTTCCCAGTTCCCAGCCCACCACCCACAGTCTTCTCCCCTGAAAACTGCACTCACTGAAGGAGGGACTGTGTTTTAAGTAGCAGTGTATACCCAGGGCTAATTTCACGAAAAGGAAGAGATCATCGAACCCACCAATTAGTAACTGTTCTTTGCTCTTGAAACCCTTTGAAAGGCTGATGAAAGCTATTGGTTCCCTCCCACAATATATGTCCTAATAAACCAAATGCTCCATCTGATTTCAAAAACTTCCTGTGCCACCTGAAGCCCATGAGCCTTAAAACTCCTGATCCAATCATACGTTTCTTAGTTCCACAGATTCGTAATTTCTATCCCACAGAATTGTCTCGGAGCACATTATGAGTTGGTGACAGACCAAGGACTATACCTAGTGTTTTATTTATGGTCTGTGGTTTACATGGAATAAAAACCAACTCAAGCTAACCTCAGAAAAGGGAGGGGAAGAGGTACAAAATTTCACTTTGGGATGATGAAAAAGTTCTGGAGATGGTGGTGGTGATGGTTATACAGCAGTGTGAATGTAATGTCACTGCATTATACACCTAAATTTCTTTTTTTTTTTTTTTGGCTGTGTTGGGTCTTCGTTGCTGCGTGTGGGCTTTCTCTAGTTGTGGCGATCGGGGTCTACTCTTTGTTGCGGTGCACGGGCTTCTCATTGCAGTGGCTTCTCTTATTGTGGAGCACGGGCTCTAGGCGCATGGGCTTCAGTAGTTGCCGTGCGTGGGCTCAATAGTTGTGGCTCACAGACTCTCAAGTGCAGGCTCAGTAGTTGTGGCTCATGGGCTTAGTTGCTCCGCGGCATGTGGGATCTTCCCGGAGCAGGGCTCGAACCCGTGTCCCCTGAATTGGCAGGCGGATTCTTAACCATTGCGCCACCAGGGAAATCCACATTATACACTTAAAATGGTTAAAGTCTTAAGTTTTATGCTATGTATGTTTCATCACAATTAAAAAAGGCAACATTTTCAAATAAACAAAAAGGAAGAGTGCATTTTAAGGGCATGAAAGTACATCAAGGACCCCCCCTGGCAGCCAGGGCTCAGGAAGGAACCAGAAACTTCTTTCTCTCACCTCTGCTCCTCTCTTTTCACTCCTCCCTTGCTCTGTCCTTCCAGTTTATGCCCCTTCCACAGCTCCCAACTTTCTATTTCCTCTGGTGAGAGACAATTCCAGCCTGCAAGGCCCTATCTCTAGGGTCACTTAATATGACCATGGCAACCAAAGAAGATGTCCATCACTGGAGGAATGGAGAAGAAAACAATGTGAATGAATATCACAAAAATGAAGTGATTAGAAGCAACAAACTGGATGGACATAGAGCAATACAGATAGAGCTTATATTATTGAGTAGAAAAAGGAAAAAACAGAATCAGAGCTAGATCAGAGCTTCTCCAACATGAATGTACAGGCAAATCACTAGTATCTCGTTAAAATGCAGAGTCTGATTCAGCAAGTGTGGGGCAGGGCCTGAGATTCTATGTTCCTAATAATCTCCAGTTGATACTGTTGGGCTGAGGACCACACTTTGAGTAGAGAGGCTCTAGAACACAAGCTCAATCATGAAATTAAAACACATCCCAGAACTCTACCTATTTCACAAGGAAATATACATTCACCAGAACATATACCAAACACAAGATGAGTGCCTAGGACAGTGGGAGAGACAAGGGTGTAGAAGTGGGATGAAAATCAGGGAAAATAAATGTACAAGACGAGAGAGGGGCCTTGCTCAAACCAACAGTGAGAGTATGCTAAGGACTGAGGAGTATGATTAACTCAACTCTGTACCTATGGTCTAAAGAAGGCACAGGAGGGGATGGGGAAGAAGAGGGGGAGGAAGAGGAGGAGAAGAAGTTGTGAAGTGGCAACAGCAGCAACAAGGCCATTGAGCCCCTCCCCTGTGGTGGGGTCTCCATGAAGGGAGCTGCCAAGGGCTGAACGGACGCCCCAAACAGGGTTTCCCACGACTCTGTCTGCCCCACCATTCACTGTGTAGTTTGGCAGGTTTGCCCAGGCAGCCTGTGCAGGCTTTCTGCTCTATGCCCCTTCAGGGCAACTTGAAATGATGGCCTAGTTTTCACCTATAAGAAGATAACTTGGTGAGGGTGGTGAGATTTAAAATCCACTGCCCTTTCACTTCCTACATGATGACATCCAATGTCTTTCCAGCATATATGAAAGCCATCTGCTTAGATTTATTCTAATAATTTGATTCATGTATACAATGCAAAAAACAAACAAAAATCATCAACATCAGTAGCAAGGAGGACCCTCTTCCCCAGGATTTTCTAATAAAGAAAAGGCTGAGGGCCAAAAGCCAGTGACATTGACAGAACTACAACCAGGCCAGAGCAAGAGGAGTGAATCCCTCAGCACAGCTCAGGAGGCCACTAGCATGTTCCTGAACCGTAACATTGTGATCAATTCCTCCTGGCCCCAAGTCCCATTCTGTCCAATATATTAGAGAGACTGAAACACAAATGTGTCCCCAGGACAGGAAGAATTGAAAATATGAAATACGCTACACATAGCACGATGCCAAATGGGGGTCCCACACTCTGCTCTCCTCAAAAACTTCACTACATCCTTGTGTTTTCTTCACTTTCACTTTATTACCTGGCAAGTAGGAAAAATGGTATTTCAAACAAATCATTCAATCCAAGGAGCAGTTTTCCAGTTCATGGAGTTTCTCTGAAGTTGAAACATGAGCCTGCGTTTTAAATTGCTCAGACCCACTGATTAATTCAGGAGTGAAATAATCCATCATATTGTTACCAAACTCAGTGACCTAGACTCTGTGTTAACCAGCACTTACTGAGCACCTGCTGTATACTTAGCAGTATCCTGGGCACTGTGACTGGCAAAAAAGAAGTGTTGGGCTTGGAATTTATCTAGTAGGTGCCAACTATCTATCTAGAGAGAAAGGACCAAAATACACAAAATAAATTAGAGCAATGAATAGTATTCCTACACATCCAGTGGTTCCACTTCATGCTTCAGGCATGGCTGGATCCAGGGATGCAAACAATGTCACCAAGACACCGCTGCCCCACAGACAGGACCTTTCCAACCATGAAGCTCTCACAGAAGGAAGCAGAGAAGAAACAGAAGGAGAAGCAGAGAGAAAAACTGGCAGATCCTGCCTGGGATCTGCTCTTCTGTGATGATATTGTAATGATAGAGAAGAGAAAGAGCCTTTCCTCCCTCACAGCTATGTCAATTCCCCAAACAAATTCTGAACTGCTCTCTCTGGGCCACCTGCCCTTTCTCCCAAATACGAACACCGAACTGGACTATTCGTCAGTCTTGAACGGTGTAACCACCCCCAAAAGAGCAAAGGGAGCTATATGATTGACAGGCCCACCAAAATCACATGGAGTGGCAGGGTGTGAGGATTTCCAAAGAAAAAATCTGCTGGGCAGACAAAAAAATAACATGATGTGATTGATACTAGGATGACGCTGAAAACTGGAGATGTCACTGTGGGTGGAAATAAATTAGGTGAGAGTGGAATGTTTCTAAAAGTAGTAAAATTATATACAACAATAAATCTCATTTTGGGTCTACTATATGGCAGGCCTGTACTAGGCCTTTTATTATACATTACGGAAACTCAAAATTCAAGACTTCCAAGGGCTGCATGACCCATCCCTGCCCGTGTCTCCACCTTCATCTCTTGCTACCTGTCACCCTCCTCCCATCCCTGGGTACTTATATTTCTATGACTTCTTCTACTTTCCTGAAGGCCCTTACTCTTGCTTTTCCTCCTGCTGGCATTCCCTTCCCAGCGTGTCTTATGGCGAACTCTACTCATCCTTCCGTTTGCACTATGATTCCTTTCTTCTCTTTGAAGAAGCAGGTTGTGCACCAGCATGGTTCTTACATCATACTGAGCCCCCAGAGCAGGGAGTGATTACCACTGTGTCCCCATTGCACAGCCCAAATGCACAGTGGGAATCTGATAAATATTTCATTCATTCATGAAGTAAATGTTTGCTGACATTTACTATTCAGTGTGCTAGGTACTATGACAAGTGTTTAAAACACTTCAGTTACCCAAACAGACAAGATTCTCTGCTCTCAAGAAGCTTAAATACTTTTCAAATCAATGAGTAAGTACAGTAAGCAAAGACTTGGAAGTTGTGTAGCTAAGCAGAAAGAAGCTGGGAGAGTGTTTTAGGTGGAGGGGAGAACAAGGGTGGTAGCCTGGACGGCATGATGGAATTAGCAAGATGCTCTCCCGGTGGCCCTGTCATAAGCCCAACCTTGGTTTTCACAAGACTGCAAAGAGCACCTCAACTCCTTCATTGCACAACTTGGCCTACAGGTTCGTAACGTGTTGTGGCTCCCCACCCATCCTTCTGAGAGCAAGGGGAGCAAACCAGGAACCCCTGTGAACAGCACTCTGGAAAAGTCAAGTGCCGTCTGCCTCCTGAATCACACTTGACTTTTTGGTAAAATCAAGACAATTACAAGATTGTTCCTGATCCCCTTAAGTATGACTTGATAGCCCCTGAACCAAATTAAACACAGAATGGGTCTGGGAAGGGGAAAGATGAGATAGGCTGCACCAAGTTCACCGAAGGATTTCACTTCTCAAGAGGCAATGTCATAACCCTTACAGGCTGCACTGAATAAAAGACCAGCCTGGCTTAATGGGTGTTCACTTGTTTTTCAAGGAAGCTGTAGCTCATGGTCATTTAGGTATGTAAAACTTTCATTTTTAAGGTCATAGTAAACATTCAGTTAAGTACCCTTTCACCCACCCCCAAGACGAGTCCCCTTTCTTTATTTCAGAAACAGCTACTGTTACCTATTTGACATATATCTCCCTTCCAGAAGTTCTCTAATGCATTTACATATATATGTTATTTTATTTCACCTTTGTTTTGTTTTATGTAAATGATTTTATGTTGTACTTTCATTTCTACAACTTTCATTTTTTTCTCTACACTGTTATCTTAGAAGTCTTTCTATATGAGGGCACATAAATCTACTTATTATTGTTAACTTGTGCATAGTATTTCACAGTAATTTTATGCCATTATTTCTCTAACATTAAGTTCTTAGTAATTCTACAATAATAAACATTTAAAGGTTTCAAATTTTTCATGACAGACAATGCTGTGATGAACAGCCTTGCTTATATTTCCTACCCCAGGCACCGGTGAGTGTTTTTCTAGAGTGGATATCCACAAATGAAATTGCTGCGTCATGAAGCTTACACATTTATTTTAACAGATGCCATCGAATTCCCTTCCAAAGTGGCTGCATTTACTCTCCCACAGCAGTGCGTGAGCATGTTTCTCCCTCCTGTCAACGTTGATACGGCCATCTTCTTTCTCTAAATTTATTTGACATTTTTCCCTAAATCCCACCAGGCCTGGTATGACTAGCAGTAGAGGTATTTCACTGAGATAGCCCTGAGTTAGGAGAACTCGTGGCCACATGAATGAAATTCCTGCACCAAGTACTATGATTACCCTGTAATATTCCATGTTCCCTCCAAGAATCCACAGCATGCTCATAGCCTGCCCAGAAGAGATACTCCACATGAGGAGGAGAGCACTGGGGTAAGAGGGAAAAATCCTGGAAACTAGCATTGGACTGGGGCCTACTAACAGGGCCCATGACCTTGAGCACAGCTCTCTAATGCCATGCATCCTTGTTTCCCATTATGAAATGCTACATACCTCACGCAGTTACTGTAAGACTCAAAGTAAAATGAAGGAATGACCAAAAGTCACTAGCACCAAGCTGCTGGAGAGGCTGTTGACTGCATTCATCAAAAACGCTCTAGGACTTCCCTGGTGGCGCAGTGGTTGAGAGTCCGCCTGCCAATGCAGGGGGCGCGGGTTCGGGCCCTGGTCTGGGGGGATCCCACATGCCACGGAGCAACTGGGCCCGTGAGCCACAACTACTGAGCCTGCGCATCTGGAGCCTGTGCTCCGCAACAAGAGAGGCCACGATAGTGAGAGACCCGCGCACCGCGATGAAGAGTGGCCCCCGCTCGCCGCAACTGGAGAAGGCCCTCGTGCAGAAACGAAGACCCAACACAGCCAAAAATAAATAAATTAATTAATAAAAAAAAAAAAAAAAAACGCTCTAGATTTCTGCCTAACATAATCCAAATCTAATTTGGGAGTAACAGTTCCCACCACAAAGGGCTGAACAACCCCTTCTCCCGCCCGTCACGTCAATAGAGGATGGTACCCAGTGACACCTAAGTAGAAGGTACTCAGTCACAGAGCGGAGCTGAGTTACAGCCTTCCACAAGCACAGCCAGACTCTGCCACCCCTTATGATAAGGGCCAGCTGACAGCTCTCACCACTCCCTAAAGGAAGACAGCAAGACCTCCCTGGGAGTGCAGCTGATGGAGACCCACCATAAGATGATAGAGCAGCGGCTCTCCACATTGGCTGCACACTGGAATCCCCTGGGGAGATGTATAAACTAAGAATTCCAGGGTCCCACCACCAGAGGTCCAGATTTAGTTGGTCTTGAATGTGGCCTAGGAATAGAGGGTTTTTTTTAAAGCTTCCCCAGTGATTCTAATATGCAGCGACGGTTAACAACTACTGCCTTAGAGGAACTGTAGATGTAAAATCTGACAATACTCTGTAATTAGGAGTAAGAGCCTTCAACTATTGATAAATGTTGAAGATGGGTGATGAAATTGTGGGAGTAGTTATGCTATGCTCTCTACTTTTATATATAAAACATATATATACATTATATATATATGTTTTCTTTCAGCTTTTTATTATAAAAAATTTTAAAGAAAAGAAAGAAAGAGGAGGGGGGGAGAGAAGATGGCGGAAGAGTAAGACGCGGAGATCACCTTCCTTCCCACAGATACATCAGAAATACATCTACACGTGGAACTGCTCCTACAGAACACCCACTGAACGCTGGCAGAAAACGTCCGACCTCCAAAAAGGCAAGAAACTTCCCCCGTACTTGGGTAGGGCAAAAGAAAAAAGAAATAACAGAGACAAAAGAATAGGGATGGCACCTGCACCAGTGGGAGGGAGCTGTGAAGGAGGAAAGATTTCCACGCACTAGGAAGCCCCTTCGCGGGCAGAGACTGCGGGCGGCAGAGGGGGGAAGCTTCGGAGCCACGGAGGAGAGCGCAGCCACAGGGGTGCGGAGGGCAAAGCGGAGAGGTTCCTGCACGGAGGAGCGGTGCCGACCAGCACTCTCCAGCCCGAGAGGCTTGTCTGCTCACCCGCCGGGGCGGGCGGGGCTGGGAGCTGAAGCTCGGGCTTCAGTCGGATCGCAGGGAGAGGACTGGGGTTGGCGGCGTGAACACAGCCTGAAGGAGTTAGCGCACCACAGCTAGCCGAGAGGGAGTCCGGGAAAAAGTCTGCAGCTGCCGAAGAGGCAAGAGACTTTTTCTTCCCTCTTTGTTTCCTGGTGCGCGAGGAGAGGGGATTCAGAGCGCCGCCTAAATGAACTTCAGAGAAGGGCGCGAGCCGCAGCTACCAGCGCGGATCCCACAGCAACAGGGGCGCAGAGGTAAAATCGAGAGACTCCCGCACAGAGGATCGGCGCCGAGCAGCACTCACCAGCCCGAGAGGCTTGTCTGCTTACCTGCCGGGGCGGGCGGGGCTGGGAGCTGAGGCTCGGGCTTCGGTCGGATCGCAGGGAGAGGACTGGGGCTGGCGGCGTGAACACAGCCTGAAGAGATTAGCGCACAACAGCTGGCTGGGAGGGAGACCGGGAAAAGGTCTGCAGCTGCCGAAGAGGCAAGAGACTTTTTCTTGCCTCTTTGTTTCGCTGCGCGCAAGGAGAGGGGATTCAGAGCGCCGCCTAAACAAGCTCCACAGACTGGCGCGAGCCGCAGCGATCAGCGCGGGCACCAGAGACGGGCGTGAGATGCTGGGGCTGCTGCTGCCGCCTCCAAAAAGCCTGTGTGTGAGCACAGGTCACTCTCCACATCGCCCCTCCCGGGAGCCTGTGCAGCCCGCCACTGCCAGGCTCCCGTGATCCGGGGACAAGTTCCCCGGGAGAACGCACTGCCCGCCTCAGGCTGGTGCAACGTCACGCCGGCCTCGGCCGCCGCAGGCTCACCCCGCCTCCTCTGTACACCTCCCTCCCCGCGGCCTGAGTGAGCCAGAGCCCCCGAAGCAGCTGCTCCTTTAACCCCGTCCTGTCTGGGCGGGGAATAGATGCCCTCAGGCGACCTACACGCAGAGGCGGGTCCAAACCCAAAGCTGAACCCCAGGAGCTGTGCGAACAGGGAAGATAAGGGGAAATCTCTCCCAGCAGCCTCAGAAGCAGCGGATTAAAACTCCACAAACAACTTGATGTGCCTGCATCTGTTGAATACCTGAATAGACAACGAATCATCCCAAATTCAGGAGGTGGACTTTGGGAGCAGGATATATTAATTTTTCCCCTTTTCCTTTTATTTGTGAGTGTATATGTATATGCTTCTGGGTGAGATTTTGTCTGTATAGCTTTGCTTTACAATAGCTTTATTTTACTTCACTATATTATAGCCTCTTTCTTGCTTTCTTTCTATTTTTTCTCCCTTTTACTCTGAGCCATGTGGACGAAAGGCTCTTGGTGCTCCAGCCAGGCATCAGGGCCGTGCCTCTGAGGTGGGAGAGCCAACTTCAGGACACTGGTCCACAAGAGACCTCCCAGCTCCACGTAATACCAAACGGCAAAAATCTCTCAGAGATCTCCATCTCAACATCAAGACCCAGCTTCACTCAACGACCAGCAAGCTACAGTGCTGGGCACCCTATGCCAAACAACTAGCAAGACAGGAACACAGCCCCATCCATTAGCAGAGAGGCTGCCTAAAATCATAATAAGGCCACAGACACCCCAAAATACACCACCAGACGTGGACGTGCCCACCAGAAAGACAAGATCCAACCTCATCCACCAGAGCTCAGGCACTAGTTCCCTCCACCAGGAAGCCTACACAACTCACTGAACCAACCTTAGCCACTGGGGACAGATACCAAAAACAACAGGAACTACAAACCTGCAGCCTGTGAAAAGGAGACCCCAAACACAGTAAGATAAGCAAAATGAGATGACAGAAAAACACACAACAGATGAAGGAGCAGGGTCAGAACACACCAGACTTAACAAATGAAGAGGAAATAGGTAGTCTACCTGAAAAAGAATTCAGAATAATGATAGTAAGGATGATCCAAAATCTTGGAAATAGAATAGACAAAATGCAAGAAACATTTAACAAGGACGTAGAAGAACTAAAGAGGAACCAAGCAATGATGAAAAACACAATAAATGAAATTAAAAATACTCTAGATGGGATCAATAGCAGAATAACTGAGGCAGAAGAAAGGATAAGTGACCTGGAAGATAAAATGGTGGAAATAACTACTACAGAGCAGGATAAAGGAAAAAGAATGAAAAGAACTGAGGACAGTCTCAGAGACCTCTGGGACAACATTAAACGCACCAACATTCGAATTATAGGGGTCCCAGAAGAAGAAGAGAAAAAGAAAGGGACTGAGAAAATATTTGAAGAGATTATAGTTGAAAACTTCCCTAATATGGGAAAGGAAATAGTTAATCAAGTCCTGGAAGCACAGAGAGTCCCATACAGGATAAACCCAAGGAGAAACACACCAAGACACATATTAATCAAACTGTCAAAAATTAAATATAAGGAAAACATATTAAAGGCAGCAAGGGAAAAAAAACAAATAACACACAAGGGAATCCCCATAAGGTTAACAGCTGATCTTTCAGCAGAAACTCTGCAAGCCAGAAGGGAGTGGCAGGATATACTTAAAGTGATGAAGGAGAAAAACCTACAACCAAGATTACACTACCCAGCAAGGATCTCATTCAGATTTGATGGAGAAATTAAAACCTTTACAGACAAGCAAAAGCTGAGAGAGTTCAGCACCACCAAACCAGCTTTACAACAAATGCTAAAGGAACTTCTCTAGGCAAGAAACACAAGAGAAGGAAAACACCTACAATAACAAACCCAAAACATTTAAGAAAATGGGAATAGGAACATACATATCGATAATTACCTTGAATGTAAATGGATTAAATGCTCCCACCAAAAGACACAGACTGGCTGAATGGATACAAAAACAAGACCCATATATATGCTGTCTACAAGAGACCCACTTCAGACCTAGAGACACATATAGACTGAAAGTGAGGGGATGGAAAAAGATATTCCATGCAAATGGAAATCAAAAGAAAGCTGGAGTAGCAATTCTCATATCAGACAAAATAGACTTTAAAATAAAGACTATTACAAGAGACAAAGAAGGACACTATATAATGATCAAGGGATCGATCCAAGAGGAAGGTATAACAATTGTAAATATTTATGCACCCAACATAGGAGCACCTCAATACATAAGGCAAATACTAACAGCCATAAAAGGGGAAATCGACAGCAACACAATCATAGTAGGGGACTTTAACACCCCACTCTCACCAATGGACAGATCATCCAAAATGAAAATAAATAAGGAAACACAAGCTTTAAATGATACATTAAACAAGATGGACTTAATTGATATTTATAGGACATTCCACCCAAAAACAACAGAATACACATTTTTCTCAAGTGCTCATGGAACATTCTCCAGGATAGATCATATCTTGGGTCACAAATCAAGCCTTGGTAAATTTAAGAAAATTGAAATCGTATCAAGTATCTTTTCCGACCACAACGCTATGAGACTAGATATCAATTACAGGAAAAGATCTGTAAAAAATACAAACACATGGAGGCTACACAATACATTACTTAATAACGAAGTGATCACTGAAGAAATCAAAGGGGAAATCAAAAAATACCTAGAAACAAATGACAATGGAGATACGACGACCCATAACCTATGGGACGCAGCAAAAGCAGTGCTAAGAGGGAAGTTTATAGCAATACAAGCCTACCTCAAGAAACAGGAAACATCTCGAATAAACAACCTAACCTTGCACCTAAAGCAATTAGAGAAAGAAGAACAAAAAAACCCCAAAGCCAGCAGAAGGAAAGAAATTATAAAGATCAGATCAGAAATAAATGAAAAAGAAATGAAGGAAACAATAGCAAAAATCAATGAAACTAAAAGCTGGTTCTTTGAGAAGATAAACAAAATTGATAAACCATTAGCCAGACTCATCAAGAGAAAAAGGGAGAAGACTCAGATCAATAGAATTAGAAATGAAAAAGGAGAAGTAACCACTGACACTGCAGAAATACAAAAGATCATGAGAGATTACTACAAGCAACTCTATGCCAATAAAATGGACAACCTGCAAGAAATGGACAGATTCTTAGAAATGCACAAACTGCCGAGACTGAACCAGGAAGAAATAGAAAATATGAACAGACCAATCACAAGCACTGAAATTGAAACTGTGATTAAAAACCTTCCAACAAACAAAAGCCCAGGACCAGATGGCTTCACAGGTGAATTCTATCAAACATTTAGAGAAGAGCTAACACCTATCCTTCTCAAACTCTTCCAAAATATTGCAGAGGGAGGAACACTCCCCAACTCATTCTACGAGGCCACCATCACCCTGATACCAAAACCAGACAAAGATGTCACAAAGAAAGAAAACTACAGGCCAATATCACTGATGAACATAGATGCAAAAATCCTCAACAAAATACTAGCAAACAGAATCCAACAGCACATTAAAAGGATCATACACCATGATCAAGTGGGGTTTATCCCAGGAATGCAAGGATTCTTCAATATACGCAAATCAATCAATGTGATACATCACATTAACAAATTGAAGGAGAAAAACCATATGATCATCTCAATAGATGCAGAGAAATCTTTTGACAAAATTCAACACCCATTTATGATAAAAGCCCTGCAGAAAGTAGGCATAGAGGGAACTTTCCTCAACATAATAAAGGCCATATATGACAAACCCACAGCCAACATCATCCTCAATGGTGAAAAGCTGAAACCATTTCCACTAAGATCAGGAACAAGACAAGGTTGCCCACTCTCACCACTATTATTCAACATAGTTTTGGAAGTGTTAGCCACAGCAATCAGAGAAGACAAAGAAATAAAAGGAATCCAAATCGGAAAAGAAGAAGTAAAGCTGTCACTATTTGCAGATGACATGATACTATACATAGAGAATCCTAAAGATGCTACCAGAAAACTACTAGAGCTAATCAATGAATTTGGTAAAGTAGCAGGATACAAAATTAATGCACAGAAATCTCTTGCATTTCTATACACTAATGACGAAAAATCTGAAAGTGAAATTAAGAAAACACTCCCATTTACCATTGCAACAAAAAGAATAAAATATCTAGGAATAAACCTACCTAAGGAGACAAAAGACCTGTATGCAGAAAATTATAAGACACTGATGAAAGAAATTAAAGATGATACAAATAGATGGAGAGATATACCATGTTCCTGGATTGGAAGAATCAACATTGTGAAAATGACTCTACTACCCAAAGCAATCTACAGATTCAATGCAATCCCTATCAAACTACCACTGGCATTTTTCACAGAACTAGAACAAAAAATTTCACAATTTGTATGGAAACACAAAAGACCCCGAATAGCCAAAGCAATCTTGAGAACGAAAAATGGAGCTGGGGGAATCAGGCTCCCTGACTTCAGACTATATTATAAAGCTTCAGTAATCAAGACAGTTTGGTACTGGCACAAAAACAGAAATATAGATCAATGGAACAGGATAGAAAGCCCAGAGATAAACCCACACACATATGGTCACCTTATCTTTGATAAAGGAGGCAAGCATATACAGTGGAGAAAAGACAGCCTCTTCAATAACTGGTGCTGGGAAAATTGGACAGGTACATGTAAAAGTATGAAATTAGAACACTCCCTGACACCATGCACAAAAATAAACTCAAAATGGATTAAAGACCTAAGTGTAAGGGCAGACACTATCAAACTCTTAGAGGAAAACATAGGCAGAACACTCTATGACATACATCACAGCAAGATTCTTTTTGACCCAGCTCCCAGAGAAATGGAAATAAGAACACAAATAAACAAATGGGACCTAATGAAACTTAAAAGCTTTTGCACAGCAAAGGAAACCATAAACAAGACCAAAAGACAACCCTCAGAATGGGAGAAAATATTTGCAAATGAAGCAACTGACAAAGGATTAATCTCCAAGATTTACAAGCAGCTCATGCAGCTCAATAACAAAAAAACGAACAACCCAATCCAAAAATGGGCCGAAGACCTAAATAGACATTTCTCCAAAGAAGATATACAGATGGCCTACAGACACATGAAAGAATGCTCAACATCATTAATCATTAGAGAAATGCAAATCAAAACTACAATGAGATATCATCTCACTCCGGTCAGAATGGCCATCATCAAAAAATCTAGAAACAATAAATGCTGGAGAGGGTGTGGAGGAAAGGGAACACTCTTGCACTGTTGGTGGGAATGTAAATTGATACAGCCACTATGGAGAACAGTATGGAGGTTCCTTAAAAAACTACAAATAGAACTACCATACGACCCAGCAATCCCACTACTGGGCATATACCCTGAGAAAACCATAGGTCAAAAAGAGTCATGTACCAAAATGTTCATTGCAGCTCTATTTACAATAGCCAGGACATGGAAGCAATCTAAATGTCCATCAACAGATGAATGGATAAAGAAGATGTGGCACATATATACAATGGAATATTACTCAGCCATAAAAAGAAATGAAATGGAGGTATTTGTAATGAGGTGGATGGAGTTATAGTCTGTCATACAGAGTGAAGTAAGTCAGAAAGAGAAAAACAAATACAGTATGCTAACACATATATACGGAATCTAAGGGGAAAAAAAAAAAAAAGAGAAAAAAAAAAAAAAAAGGCCATGAAGAACCTAGTGGCAAGACGGGAATAAAGACACAGACCTACTAGAGAATGGACTTGAGGATATGGGGAGGGGGTGGGGTGAGATGTGACAGGGTAAGAGAGTGTCATGGACATATATACACTACCAAATGTAAAATAGATAACTAGTGGGAAGCAGCCGCATAGCACAGGGAGATCAGCTCGGTGCATTGTGACCACCTAGAGGGGTGGGACGGGGAGGGTGGGAGGGAAGGAGATGCAAGAGGGAAGAGAAATGGGAACATATTGTATATGTATAACTGATTCACTTTGTTATAAAGCAGAAGCTAACACACCATTGTAAGGCAATTATACTTCAATAAAGATGTTTAAAAAAAAAAAAAGATATTCTAGAAGCAAAAAAAAGAAAAGAAAGAAAGAGAAGCGCTAACATAAGGAGACATTCAGAATTAAGAGCATAAGAGATAAGAAGAATGAGAGACACAGAGGAAGAGCTGCAGACCTTGAACAAAACAGCATACTAAGACAAACGTGAACCGTACCAGGCCAAGTGTCTTCACTATTCTCTTAGTAAAGAGGAACTGTATGCTGATAGCAGAACTCCACAGAATAATTTCTATAATTTACTATACATAATTACATACAACAGTTTTGAAATAGGATATAATAATTCTCAGTTAATTCCTTCTGCTTTCTTCAGAGGTTAAATTTGAGAAGGCTGAGCCTTCTGGAATTTGCAGGGCAGAGAACTAGAAAGGACAAAGCTACACAAAGAATTCCAAAACTTTGCATAAGGATTGCCCTCTAGTCTGTTACCAAACACTAAATTTCACTTGTGCAGGAAGAAACCCCACAAGGCTGGCCATAGAGTGTCAAGGGAGCTCAGCCTGGGCTGGGGGATGTTCAGGCTCCACCAGGAAGAGGGGAGAGTTTTGCTGATCATGCAGGGTGTTCAGTTAGGAGCCAAGAGGGGCATGCACTAGTACTAGAGATAAACTAGTCCAGGGAAAGCCTACTCTAAGCCCAACCTAACAAAGCTTCACCAGTCTCTAAAGGGTCAAGGTAGTCCTTAAGTAATTTAACTGCCAAGACTACATCAAACATCCTCTGAAGAAAGACAACAAAATCCAGCAATCAGGAACATAAAATTCACAACGTCCAGCATTATTTTTAAAATTATTACACGTAGATATGTGATAAAGCAAATATAATAGAAAGAGAACTGTAGAATACAAGTGGTGAGTATATGTTCAATTTTTTCATAATAAAAAGTTGGAGGAAAAACTACTAGACAGAAAAAAGAAAAAAGAAAATATGACTAGAATAATTAGAATAAAAATCATTTAATAAAAACAGATTCAGAGGGACTTCCCTGGTGATGCAGTGGTTAAGAATCTGCCTGCCAATGCAGGGGACACGGGTTCAATCCCTGCTCCGGAAAGATCCCACATGCCACAGAGCAACTAAGCCCGTGAGCCACAACTACTGAATCCGTGTGCCACAACTACTGAAGCCCGTGCGCCTAGAGCCTGTGCTCCCAACAAAGACAAGCCACCGCAATGAGAAGCCCGTGCACCGCAACAAAGAGTAGCCCCTGCTCACCACAACTAGAGAAAGTCCGCACACAGCAACAGAGACCCAACACAGTCAAAAATAAATAAATAAATAAATAAATTTTTAAAAGATCTCTTTAAAAAAAAAAAAAAAAACAGATTCAGAAATGACAGAGCCAGTGAAGACAAGGACTTTAAAACAGCTTCTCTGGCACTCTCTCTCTCTCTCTCTCTCTCTCTATGTAAATGTTTGTAAGCAATGTTAAGCAGAACATTTTTTTGTTTGTTTGTTTTGTTTTGTTTTCAAAGGTTATTTTTAATTATTTATTTATTTATTTATTTATTTATTTATTTATTTATTTTTGGCTGCGTTGGGTCTTCGCTTCTGTGCGAGGGCTTCCTCCAGCTGCAGCAAGCGGGGGCCACTCCTCATTGCTGTGCGCGGGCCTCTCTCTATCGCGGCCTCTCTTGTTGCAGAGCACAGGCTCCAGACGCGCAGGCTCAGTAGTTGTGGCTCACGGGCCTAGTTGCTCCGCGGCATGTGGGATCTTCCCAGACCAGGGCTCGAACCCGTGTCCCCTGCACTGGCAGGCAGATTCTCAACCACTGCGCCACCAGGGAAGCCCTAAGCAGAACTTTTTAAAGTAAAATTACTTTTTAAAGAGTTGCTACAGAAGAAAAAGAAATACACTAGTAATCCTAATTGGGGGGGTGGGGGTGGGGGGAAGGGCCAAAGGACAAAAGTAATTTACAGAAGAGAAGAAAATGAAAGTGACAAACACATGTGGGGAAAAGAAACAACTGCTCTAGTATAAATAAACAAAAAGTAAAATAATATCAAATCGGCAGATTTTTAAAATTCTACATTCAGTGTTGAAGATCACACAGGAACACAAGCACACTCATCCACTGCGGGTGGGAAGGTAAAATTTGGGTTTTTATCTTCTGGAAAGTGAATCTTAGAGGGGTAGGTCACTCGCCCAGGTGACACTGCCGGTCAGTGCTGTTGACTCCGTGGCCGAGTCACGGCGGTTGAGACAGGACACAACCACAGCCTCCTGAGGCCACTCTTACCTTGTTATTCACGGAGGTGTCACGGGTCATCTCACAGACAAGAGTAGGAGGCACCGTCACACACCTGGGTGGAGCTCCAGGAAGGGAAGCCACATCCCCAGAATAACGGCCTCTAAACGGATGTGCGGCACTGAAGCGCTAACTCCTAGATGTGTCCAGAAGCCGTGTCTGAAGGGGCTGGGGTTTGTGTGGCTGGGGAAGACCGGTGGCACGGCCACATCAGGGCCTCCTGCTCCTGTTCCCCATCAACCCTGAAAGGGCAACCCCATGGCAGGTGTCTCTGAGACACTCCCTGGGGACACCAAACAAAACAGGGCCTGTTACTTGGCAGGAAATCAATATCTGATAGTCTCTAGTGTTTCCCAACTGTGGCAGCTGACAGGGGAGCTAAATAATTTGCCCAAGGTCACACAGCTAACGAGAAACACACGTCAGGATTCTCAGGCTTTTTCACCACTCTAGTGTTTCCCAAACTTCAGCCACTTGCAAATCGCCTTCCCAATTTTGTCCAGATCTTTCTATCCCCTCTATTATTATTTACCTAAAAAAATTTTTAACTGATTTTAAATCAGACCACTTTTTAAGATTTGGCTGAATTCAAAAGTGATAGGTTTTACGAAAGAAAGAGAAAAAAGTCATAGGTTTCATGACTTTATTAAAAAGTCATAGGTTTTATATATTTTTAATTTACATTAAAATAAATCACAACTATTAAAATTTGTACAATTGTCTACCTGTCTTAAAAATCACCTCACAAATGACCAGCAGTCATTTGCAACACACTTGGTAGGCTTGGGCCCCCTCTATGTCCAAACAGTCCTGTGGATAAAATTTCACTCTTTATTTGTTCAAATGTGTGACACATGTTTTGTGCTTGTTGTTCGTAAGAAACCGGCGTGAGGGCCAGACGATTAACTCACAGTCAGCTTCAAAAGGAAGAGGGTTTACCCGTGGATACTCTTTGTGCGGAACCCCCTCTGACCAGACAGAGGGGCGGGCAGGCAGCAGGGCGAGCCTGACAGACCTGCAGCTCACAGGCACTCACAGGCCTTCCTATTAAAGAGTGCTGTGTTTGAATCAGGGCCTCTAATTTCCCTCCCTGGGGTGTGCTGGGTTTTGACAACTATCCTCCAGCCCCTTGACTTCCAAGACTGGCCCAAGGACCCCGGCGCCCACTTCTCTGTTTTCTACTTTTCAGAGTAAGAATTGTTCTGCCTCTGGCTGTGAAGTCTGAGTACCTATCCTGAGGTGGCTTCTTTCATCCCTGACGGGCTCCCAGATACCCCTTGGAAGAGAAAGTTGTGATCTTTCTCTTCCAAGTTGGAAAATAAAAAGCTCCAGGAAGAATGTCTCTCTGGCCCTCCCTCTCCCTCTCCCTCTCCCTCCCCTCCTCCCTCCTCCCCCCCTGTGTCTCAGACCCCTTCTCAGATCGAGGCACCTGATGGCTCCTCTCAGGACTTTCTACATGATTCGTTATTCCACTCACGCCTGCCTTCTGTTTATAACGAAGCCTGCTGACTACGGAAAGGTTGGAAGCTATCCTATTAGCAGTTTATTCTATCTGTCCAGACTTCTATTTTAAGCATCCAAAAAACTAGGCCTTTAGAGGAGTGTGGCCCCCTTTCCTTTCTGAATATCTGTATCCCTCAGTCTGCAACCTCTGACAATCAGAACTTAGGAGCCAAGAGTACCAGGTAGATCCTTCCCTGTGTGAACTCTCACTTCTCACTCTCTAAAAAACTTAGGAATCAACAGACTCAGACAAGGTGCTAGCTTTTCCTATCTGAATGCCCTATCCAAATTCTATCTGAACTTGGGAACTAAAGAGAATTGGATTTCAAGGGACACTGCCTCAAACTCATCCTCCTGAAGGCAAAATGTCTGTAGACACAGTTTCCCAGTGACTCCCTCACAGCAATTCACTAGGGTCAAATCCTCACAGAATGTTTCCCAGAGAGAATTCTGGGCAGTGCCAGGGCCCCTGAGGAACAGGTTATGGTCGGGCAACTTTGGAAATGCTACCTTTCTGATGGCTTCACACTGGCCAACCTGGGTTTAACAAACTGGGTCTGTGTCTCTGCGGTAAGACTCCTCAGAGATAAGCATATTTGACCCACACAGCCTTTGTTTACACACCTATTAAAATCCTGTGGAATTTGTATTCTTCAAGACACACTCTAGGAAATGTAGGTTTGGGGCTTTTCACCAGCACTTTGTCCTAAGACACAGGCCTGCAGTAACCACTAACCCATTAGGTACCCTTGTGCAAATCAGAAAACAGCCCCCCACCCTTCCTCAAGGCACATTTTGCGTCTGTCGGTTGGAAAATTGTAATAATGCAGATTCTGTTAGAACGCCTTTCAAAAATGATCCTTTCAGAAGTTAGATGGAACTTTACTGCCATCTAGTGGAAAATTGCTCAAACAGCTACGCCAATCTGCAGCCTTTGTGGATGGTGCCCTTTGGATGCCCCGCCTAGCTCTGCATGGAAACCCTACACATGGCAGCCTCCCTTTCCCTGCAAGGACCCCAACCTGCCAGGTTTGCGGAGAGGCCCAGGGGTCTGAATTTTCAAGAAGCTCTCTGACTGATTCTGAGGTATAGCTCAGTGACATTTTGCCTACAAACCAGGATGTGCAGGAAACAAGATGATATGTAGGCCATTCTTACTCTTGCAGGCACATAACACGTGGCAGCAATAGAATCAGAATCTGTTGCCTTGGAGAGAAAAAAAGTATTTTTAAAAAAATTTTTTTTCAAGGTTTGGACATACAGGGTCTTCTAGGAGGAAGAGTGTTAGGGTTTTGGGGTCCTATTGCTAAGCTCTGAGATACATTAAAAGAAAAGTAGTCAGGCTCACAGTCCTACTGATTCCACTGAACAAAGAATCACAGGAGAAAACCATGATTCTGGACTGAAGTGGCACTTTCCTACTGAGTAATGTGACCCAAGGCACTTGATAGAGTGGTCTGGGGGGGAGAAGGTCTTAGTTCCTCACCTACTGGTTGAGGTAAATGACACAGTCTCTTTTAGTCCCCATCTCCTCTCCTGTGAAACGGAGGCAGAGTTCTGCCCTGACCACCTCAAAGAAGTGCTTGGAGAATAAATATGTTATGAACTAAAATACTGCATAGGTAAGAGCGGATTTTTATTGCTCAAAGATGCAAATAAGTCAGGGCTGATTAAAGATGACAAGGTCACCTTGGTATACAACCCTGTTAAAATCCTTTCCTGTTGGCAAGTTGAATTAGTGAGCTTTGTTTCCTGAGGTTGTAGAGAGAAAAATCCTTTTCTTCCTCCTGCCGGGGTCATCTGTCTAAAGCGTAAATCTGACCACATTACTCCAGCTCCTTCTCACCTGTCAGATCTCGGATTAAATGTCAGCTCCTCAGAGAGCCAGTCCTGAGCGGCCTCCCTCCACAGCTGCGGTCTCCCCCTCCACAGCCCCTCCCCAATCACTCTCTACACCACAGCCGCTGCACGTCCCTCATGATACTCGCCACTGTGTCAAACTGCTTTATTCTTTCTTTTCTTGTCTCTCTACTCTCAAGAGAATGTAAGCTCCCTGAAGGAATGGAAGGATGTGTTTATATGACTATCATCTCTCCAGCAAAGGCTAGATTAACACCAAGTAACTGGTTGGCCCTCAAAATGCTTTGTTGAATGAATGAAGTGTTTGTTCTCCGGTAGGAGGCCCCTTTAGATCACAGTGTCCCCTTTCTATGAAAATTTGCCCCCATCAACCCACAGGGATAGATCCCTAGAAGCCATGTTTGAATGTGACCGGACCAGGAAGCAGCACCACCCAATGCTGTCTCCTGGGCATTTGGATCAGGAGACAACCTGGTCTGTGGCTTGATCAGAAAAGAGGTATGTAAGGAGTTATGGAGAGACCATGTCTGTCCATGTGCCTGCCTGACAGAGAAAGCCAGCCTGTCGGGGAGAGAGAGAGAGAGAAAAAAGAACTAGGAGACTATGAGGGTTCAAGAGAGAGTGCCCTGATTTTCCACACCCTGACTCCAGGTTCCCATGAGACCTGGCTGCCCATGGCCTCCATGAGAGCCACAGGTTCACAGGTTCCTTCCAGTAACTTCCCTTTTTTGCTTAAGCCAAATTAAAAATCTCTTCCACTAGATGAGCGACCTCAGCACACCAGGACTGTTTCTCATTCGCTCCTGAATCCCAGGGCCTGGCACAGTGATGGGCGTGGAGTAAACAGCTCAGCAAACACCTCTCCACTGCACAGAGGTCAATTTTTCGCTCTCCACTTACACTGTTCCACAGTGTTCCCACGTATCTGGATAGGTCAGAGGTCACAACTGGTTACTTAAGTGTTGAATCAACCAACAGACTTGTTTTGTTTTGTTGTAATTCTGTCTTGGCCTGTACAGTTTAGGAAGAACAGAAGGGAGGGAGGAAGGAGAAAGGAGCTAACATTTTAAAATGAAGGGATTTCACATAAAAATCCAGCTTTCCAGCTTCTCTTTAAAAATCAGACTATTTGACTGCACTAAACTCTAAAAGCCCTTTCTACTACATCTTCTTTCTGGTGGTCCAGGGTGAAGCAACATAATCCAAGACCCAACAATCCCAAAGGGAAATGAGTAAGATCAAAAAGCTTTTCTTCTCTCTCATTATTTGTGTCTCAATAAGAAAAATCTGCTTCCTCGCAGAAAGAGCCAGCAAGGATTATAAAACAGAGGCTCAGCTACGGACGCTGGCAGCATCTGCATAGATAGGCACAGCCTCAGTGTCTGCTGGCTGGTGTCACCCTTGAAGCTAAGCTGCATACAGCATTTGGCCCTGCTCACTCAAGAAACCTGCTGAGACAAATGATGGTGTCGAAAGCGAGCTCATTTAATTTTTACATGGCTCGACTGCACGGCCCTTGTCTCCTTGGGCACTCATACAGCTCAGAGACTTTGGGTTTCCGCCTGGGAAGCTCAGTCCTCATGCCCCAGGAGATGGCGAACAAACCCATCAGACACAAGAGAAAAGGGCCAAAGTGCATTTTCCACTATACTGTTGTCTTAGGCGGGAAGCAAATCCTGACACAGCCAACTGAGGGCAAGAATCGCCTGGGAAGTAAGCCCAGGAGTATGGAAGTGAGACAGGGAAGAGAAGGCAGCCAATAAAGAGCATATTATCAAACTGTGGGCCACTGGAGTTCACTGTCACTGGAAAATGCTGAGAGACCATGGAGAACCTGCCTCTGCGTAATCTCTTCCAGTCTCCGGAGGGAGCCGGGGCATTTATCCTCCAAACCCCATCCATCACGGACTGAGGGCTGCATTCACCCCCAGCACCTCTGGCCTGTCCCTGGGATGGAAGCCATCCGGCACAGAGCCCTGGGTGCCTGCAGAAACACACGCTTCTTACCACAGCTGCTCCATCCCATGCCCCTACCTCAGCTTCACAGAGCCATCCAATCACGCCTACAATCACAGACGTGGTTGTGGAGAGAAAAATGTGACAATTAAATACCGCATTGTGGAAATTACCCATATGCAGAACAGTTTGTTTACCTGGTTCAATCATTTTCTTTATTCTGATCAAAATAAACTCCTTCTCTGTGTTTTAAAAACCACCAGAGAAAAGCCTGACTCAGTGAGTTTCCCTCTTGCTGCCTCCTCAGGCCCCAAAGAGGTTCAGGCTGGATTGAGTCTCCTCAAGGCAACACATTAAAAATGGGAGTGGTAGACCTCTGATCTGAGCCAGCTGTTTTCATCTTTGCCAGGGTCCACTTGGAACCTGACATGCTGAAATACTGCAGTTTCCAAGGCACGTGACTCCCCTCTCCCTACTCCCGCCCTCCCCAGCCTTTCCAGTTTACCCGTCCACCCTGTTCTTCCATTGTCGCAGGAAGGCTGAGCCTTATGGTGAGGTTAATCTTGGTCATTTATCACTGGAACATTCTTCATTCATGTGCTAATTTTTACATCTTGCTGTCACTTCAAAGAAGTTCACCAGATGTTCTGGAAGAGTATTTGTTATTTTCTTTACAGTGATGCACAGTTCTCTCAGTCGCTGGAGGGTTTCCCTCCACTTCAAAATTCCAGCCCTAATACAGTGCTCCACCTCTTCACAGCCACTGACATCTCATCAGAGAATCAGTCACTCAACTCTCATCAGAGCAAAAAAACAGTCCTGGGGCTGCCGTTAAAAGGGCTCGTGATTACGGGGTCTAATTCATAGATCCAGATTCCAAATCCCTAGTGTCTGATTCAATTCAGCAGCCATGTTAAGATCCTGCTTATGCTCAGTGCTGGGTGAAATGCTCAGGATAGAAAGCCAGGAGGACTCCATCTCTCTCAGCCCGCAAGAAACTCACAGCAAGGTGAGAAGATGGAAAAGGAAAGGAGAGAGTGCACTGCAGTGCAATGTGTGGAGAATTACAACTCTCTCTGTAAGGAAGCAGTAGGATTTGCTGGAGGGTGAGGAAAACTCCCAGACACTGGCTTGGGTGAAGAAGAGGGTGGTAGAACAACAACAGAAATTGGGAATAAAGGGCAAGGAGCCAGTTGGGGTGGGATGGTACTAGAGGATGGCTAGGGGAAGATCAGCTCTTAGGCACGTTCATTTTTTTTCTTTCTACTGATGGCATCCATGTGCTAGATCCTGTGCTGGGAATACAATAGGAAACCACACAAACTATTTGTTTTTATGGAGCTGACATTCTAATGGAAGAAGACAGAAAATAAACAAGGATACTACTAAACAAACAAGATGTTTTCACAGACAATATTAAGTGCCGGGGTTTGATTGTTTTTATGGCAATGTGAGAGAGAGTAATGAGAGTTGGGAAAGCTATAAACAGTCTATGGCAAGACTTCTTAACCCTGGCTTTATATTAGAATCACAGGGGAAAGTTTTGTAAACTATGCCAATGTTTAATGATCTATTAGAAACAAGACCAAAAACAAGAGCAATAAAAGAAACACTTGATAAATTGTACTTCTTCAAAATGAAAATTTTTTTTGTCTACAGAAGATTCCATCAAGAAAGCGAAAAGACAACTCTCAGAATGGAAGAAGGGCTTCCCTGGTGGCGCAGTGGTTGAGAATCCGCCTGCCAATGCAGGGGACACGGGTTCGAGCCCTGGTCTGGGAGGATCCCACATGCCGCGGAGCAACTGGGCCCGTGAGCCACAATTACTGAGCCTGCGCGTCTGGAGCTTGTGCTCCGCAACAAGAGAGGCCGCGATAGTGAGAGGCCCGCGCACCGCGATGAAGAGTGGCCCCCGCTTGCCGCAACTGGAGAAAGCCCTCGCACAGAAACGAAGACCCAACAAAGCCATAAATAAATAAATAAATAAATTTAAAAAATAAATGTGATTTGAATAAAATATATTAAAAAAAAAAGAATGGAAGAAAATATTTGCAAGTCATATATCTGATAAGGGACTTTTTATCCAGAATATATAAAGAACTCTTACAACTCAATAATAAGAAGACAAATTTTAAAAAGGGAAAATATCTGAATAGACATTTCTCCAAAGAAGATATACAAGTGGCCAATAAGCGCATGAAGAGATGCTCAACATTATTAGTCATTAAAGAAACGCATACCACAATAAGATACTACTTCACATCCACTAGAAAGGCTATAATGAAAAAGGCAGACAAAAACAAGTGTTGGAAAGGATGTGCAGAAAATGGAATCCTCATACATCACTGGTAGGAATGTAAAATGGTGCAGATGCTTTGGAAAACAGTTTGGCAATTCCTCAAAAATGTTAAACATAGAGTTACCAGATGATCCAGAAATTTCATTCCTGGGTATCTTCCCAAGAGAAATGAAATCATAAATCCACACAAAGACTTGTACATGAATATTTATAGCATCATTGTTCATAGCCACAAAGTGAAAAAAACTCAAATACCCATCAATTGATGAACAGAAAAACAAAATGTGGTATATCTATATGCTGAATATTATTCAGCAGTATAAAGGAATAAAGTACTGATAACATGCTACAACATGGATGAACCTAGAAAACATGCAAAGTGAAAGAAGTCAGTCACATAAAACTGCATATTGTATAATTCCATTTATATGAGATGTCAAGAATAGGCAAATCTATAAAGACAGAAAGTAGATCAATGTTTGTCTAGGGCTAGAATAGGGGCAGAGGAGTATGGGGAGTAATAGTTAAGAGATTTATTACTGAGATGATAAAAATGTTCTAATATTAGATTACGGTGATACTTATACAACTCTGCAAACATTACTAAAAATCTTGGAATTGAACACTTTAGATCAGTGAATTTTCTGGCATGTAAATTATATCTCAGTGAAGCTGTTAAAGAATTGAAAAATAAAATGTACCAAATGTAAAACCGATAGCTAGTGGGAAGCAGCCGCATAGCCCAGGGAGATCAACTCGGTGATTTGTGACCACCGAGAGGGGTGGGATAGGGAGGGTGGGATGGAGGGAGACGCAAGAGGGAAGAAATATGGGGATATATGTATATGTGTAGCTGATTCACTTTGTTATAAAGCAGAAACTAACACACCACTGTAAAGCAATTATACTCCAATAAAGACGTTAAAAAAATAAAAATAAAATAAGATAAAATGTGTGTGATTCGAAATATATGTATGCATGTACGTGTGTATCAGTGCCTAGGCCAATGGTTCCCAAACTTGGCTGAATCACCTGGGAATGCCCACATCACATCCCATGCAGATTAAATCATAATGTTTGTTGGGAGCAGGAGTCCCCAGGTACTTCTATGTGCAGCCAAGTTTGGGAACCACTGGCCCAGGCCCTCACTCACAGAGACACTGACCTAACTGGTTAGAGAGAAGCTGGGGGTGATCATTTAAGGCTCCCAGGTGATTCTGGTGGGCAGTGAGATGAAGTTGACACTGTGGATGCAGAGAAGCTAGAGAAAATCTGGGGCCTTGAGGCCATGATCAAACTGCTGGGTCAACCAGCCCTGAAACCCTCACTGCCTCTGGGCTGCCTGGTATGTGAGCCAATAGATTTCCCTTCTTATTTAAGCCAGTTTGAGTTAAGTTTTCTATTACTGCCCTGAACTGACACAGGCAGTCATAGACAGTATCTCTCAGACAGTGAGTATTAGAGCCAACTGAGACCAAAGGATGCAAAGGATTCAGCTTATGAGAATCTGATAGAAGGGATCTGAGCCCAGGGAACAGCATGTGCCAATGCCCTGAAACAAGAATAGGCTTGGTACGTTCAAAGAACAGGTTAAAAAGGCCAGAGGGAGCATTTCCACCAAGAGCTGGTCTGTCAAGTAATAGAAGATAATTCTGAGGAGGGAAATATTTGACACATTGAAGGGTAAAGGTGGCTCAACCAACTTTAAGAAAAGAAAGCAAGAAAAGTTCCGAGAGTTGTCCTTTCCTTGGGATGCAAGTGATCCCATTGGAAGGAAGAACAATGTCTCGCACATCACAAGGCAGTATCTCAGCCAGGATGCCATGTGACCGTCAATATACTATAGGGAAATTATGCTCTGATTTTAAAATCAAGAACAGGCAGTTAGGGACTTCCCTGGTGGTCCAGTGGTTAAGAGTCTGCACTTCCACTGCAGGGGGCACAGGTTCAATCCCTGATCGGGGAACTAAGATCCCACCTGATGTGCCCCGCCCCCAAAAAAAAGAACAGGCAGGTAGAGGGGTGTGTGTGTGTGTGTGTGTGTGTGTGTGTGTAGAAATAGTTGGTGATTTTGCTAAACCGAAGACGGCAAGGAAAAATTCAGAATTCTCCTAGGCCATAAGGAACATTAAAATTGGAAGTCTTTATTCTCTGAGAGCATTTCTAAACTGCAAAGTTCAAGCTCATGCCTGCATTCCTAAGTGTTTTTCCTTCATCTAAAAAGCAACAAGAAGAGAGAGTTTGGTCTTAAAAAAAATTTTTTTTTAATTTTAAAAAGGTCATTTCTCAAAATAGCATTGAATATTTCGTAGCTTTAAAGTTAGGCAACAGCCTCAGAGGAAAGCTTAGCGCCACCTGCTCTCGTCTTAGCTCTCAGCTTCGCCTTCTCAGAAGACAGACTTTACTAAATAAACAGCAAAGAGGCCAGGTTACTGAGCAGTTTAGAGGCTCTTAATCTTTGAGGAGGTTGCTTGTGCTCATACCACTCCCAAAGAAAAGTTGTAAAGGAGCTTCCTAGACAGTCCCCAGAGTGCTGGGGCAAGAAAGGCAGTAACTGCACAGCAAGTCAGGACTCCTGGGCCCATTATGGCCCCAAGGGACCAGATGGGATCTGAAGTGAGCCACTGAATCTCTCTGAGATCAGTTTCCTTGTCAGTAGAGTTGGGGTGAAGCTGTCTCCCTCTCCTCCCAGGGGGCTCTCAGGACTTCTTGGCACTGCACTGAGGGACAGTGCAGGGAGACTGGAAAGAAGAGGAACCTGTGCCTAGAGGGAGTGATTCCTTCCAAATGCTAATAAGAGACTCAGCAAGCCTCGGTCCATCCATCTCCTTTACAGAAAACCTCCAACAGGAACGAGTGATGTTTAGGAAGGTTACTAAGAGACTCAGTATTAGTCAAAGCTTATCAGCAGTTTCAATAGTTTTAATCCAAGTCAATAGGCATCTTCTCATTTTATAAGATAATGCCTTTGTCCTGGTGACTGGTGTGTCTGGGTCTCACTAAATGCCATAACAAAGCAAGCTGGGCCCCGTGTCATTACCACCACCAGCATCTGCAAGTTCCCCCGAATGCTTCCTTGTAACCCCTGCTGAAAATAAAATAAGATATTAATAACCTCTCTAGCCCGCTGTTGTCTCCTGTCTTTAGAATGTTCACTGAAGGTCCCAGCAAGACCTGGAAATTGCCTCTAATGCTCCTTGTTTGGTCTGGCAGGGCTGGGGCCGCGTGCTCTGCGGTGGAAGCAAGGTGTTGATCAGAAAGCCAGCTTCTTGACTGACTTTATCTCCTCCTGGGCAGAAACCAATTTCAGCGAGAACTTTGTAATTTGGAACTCAAGGATATAAGATACATTCAGGGAATCATTTTCCCTCTGCAAATTACAGGTTTGTCATTTAAGAGGTATAATATCACTGAAAGGGCCTGCTTCTGCTTCTTCTTCTTTTTTTCATTCTGAAAACTGCCATATTGATGCTCTCAGAACAGAGACTTAGAAATGAGAATAATGGCCTGTATTTCAGACAAACAAATCCATGTTCTCTACAAAGAGGCAGAAGAATTATGCCAGGCAACAAATCTTTATTTATTCAGCAAGCTCTTGAGTGTTTAGGCAGAGTGGCAGACCTAAATGCCTAGCTCATAGAGGGTGTTTAACAAGTATGTGAAAGAAGGAATGAAGGAAGGGAGGGAGGGAGGGAGGGAGGAAAGAAGGAAGTTTGGAAGATTCATCTTGAAATCAAGCATGGTCTGAGCTGCACTGAGCTGTGTATTTGTTTCTGTCACCTTTAAACGCAAAGGCCAAAAAGTAATTCTGTGTGGTGAGATTTGGAGAGGTTGTCAGAAAGAGCTGTAAGAAAATGATTATTGACAAAGTGGAAGATAATGAGAGTGAAGAGAATTTGATGAGCAAGTTTGCAAAGAGGGGAAATAAAACAATTTGTCCAGCATGGACAAACATGGACGTGTTTGAAAAAAAAATCTGCTTGGATTTATTTATTGGATTTTTGTTTTTAATTTCAAATTCAGCCACTCTCTCTAGGTCCTGTGGGCATGTGCTCATGATTAAAAATACATTACAGTATTCTTAGCTACCATAAAACAGCATAAGAGCAGTGATGTAATTACAGATGACTTCCTCTGAAATATAGCTGCTTCCTTGGTTCTGTGCTTAGCGAGCTCCCCCAGGATCAATGAAACCATAAGTATGGACCATTTATCCTCAGCATCCCTACCAGGATGGAGGTTACTCCCCTCACCTGGCTGCTGTCCTCTCTCCAAGCTGGTATTTCTTCACCCAGAACCTTCACAGACAGATCTCCAACCTGACTCGTATCTTGGGCTGAACTGTCAGGTAAGCTTTAAAGCCTGAGGAATAAGAGTAAGCACTTTGCAGTTTACAAAGTGTTTTTGACTGATATTGTCTCACTTGATTAATAAAGGGCAATGCAAATGTGAAGTTTTTTCTTAAAAAAATTAGTGTTGAGTGTTAACTCTGGTCCCCAAAGATTAACAAATGCTTAAATATTAAGCAAAAGTATAACATTCTCCTGGATTAGCTTTTACAACTGAACATTTGTATAATATGCCCCCAAAATGCATCATTAAGAAGGGATAATATGCAAGGAAAGCCCAAAAACTCTTTTGTCAGTATTCCTGGTAAATCCTCACTGCTATTCTAATAAATAAAGTCCATGTTTGGGTCAAATGCTTTAAACTGAGAGCAGACTGGTCAGCCTTCTGACAACTCTGGTTCCTGCAACACCTTCGCTTTGAAGTTGCATCACTGCACTGCACAATCCAGTTGCATTTCATTGTGGAGGTTTCATAAAAACCAATTTATCAAATTATTCATTAGAAGATCAGAGTGGTAGAGATCAAACCAACTGAGGAGCTCTGAGACATTTTTAAACCCGAATGTCGGCACTGCCCAAATACAAGCTAGATTATCAAATACTTTTCAAGAACATTTTAATGCCTTGCTCTCGTAAACTCTGAGAGTCTGCCATTTAAGATTAAAAGGAGACGTTTGTTTGTAATAATTGCACAAGGGCCTGGAAGTGACCTTGCCAGCAAGCAAACTTGTCAACCCTCCAACTGGGAATCAGGGTTGGCACAGGGCATTGTGCCAGCTAGTCTCCAGGAGCTGTTGCACCCCTCCTGCAGCAAGCATCTGCAGACCCCATGGCACGGAGCACTTCCATGCCCACCAGCCCAACCTCCACTGGCCAGACTGAATTCCTTTGCCTGAGGGTTTCCTCTTGCCACTGGAGCCCATTCTGCCCACATATGTGGCAGGCCAGAAATGCCGGGGAATTAAGCTCCCCAGGAGCAATCCCCAGCCAATGACCAGACCCCAGCTCCCTCATCCATCTGACAGGGTCACTCTGAGGTGCAAGTTCCACCCTGTCTCCCAGAGTCCCCAACAAGATCAAACTCCTGCTGCCCACAGTGGAGACTCAGTTACTCTCCCTTGTTGGCTGTCTTCCCTTCCCTGACTCACTGCCACCTCCCTTATCAGTGCTTCCTGGGTTCACTTCCCAAATAAACTGCTTGCACTCAAATCCTTGCCTTGGGGTCTACTTCTGGGGAAACTCAGACTAAGACACCCCCATCCTTACCGAGGCTTTGGATGCAGTGCACATCTCCCAGGCTGGAGAGGGAACGCCCCAATGCCATCTGCTTCCCAGAGGCTCTGAGCCAGCTGCGGTCATTATGAATCTGTGTAATCTGATCTTAAATGTGAAATCAAAGGTTAGATGATGCCTTCACACCACATAACAGTAGTCACCCCATCTAGCTTCCAGGTGGAGCGGTATGAGGGGGAAGGGTAGTGTGTTTTCCAGCTGTCTGTCTCTCTCTATAAGCAGCTCCCCTCCTGTCATCCTCTGTAGGCTTAGAGGGAAATCAGGAGGCGAGAGAGGATCTTGCAATCACAGAGCTGTGAGCCGTGACGGAATCGTAAAGCCCCCATGAGCCCATGTGTGAGAATAAAGGAAAGTTGCGTCTTTGATGGTGACAGGAACACCAGCGCCTTTAGCAGAGGCTCTGCTAAAGTAAATTCAGTTCCATAATTCTCTTATTGTGAGAAGATAAATGGCATTCTTACTTTGTGGATTTGAATCATCATTTTGTATTTGAGAATGCTACATCAGTATCAATCTAATGAACATTCACTGACTCTCCATTATATGGCCAGCCCTGTGCAAGATTGGAGACACTGGGATAAATACAACATAGTCCCTGACCTTGCAGTAGCATGCAGGAGACAGACCATAAATAGATAATATGGCGTGAAGTGACATGCATTAGAGTGATAAAAACAATGCATCCAGGAAGTATGGGAGGACTGATCCTGCCAGAGAGATCAGTAGGGGGCTTCCAGGAGTAAGTGACAACAAAACTGAGTCTTGGAGGGCAGACAGAGTTAGCAGGTGAAGGGGCACGATAAGAAGAAAAAGGCACAGAATCAAGAAAAAGAAGTGTAGGGTTAAAGAATAACGTCTTATACCAAATAGTATAGAAGGAAGACTGCTGGAGTGTTTTTTTTTTTAATTAATTAATTTATTTATGGCTGTGTTGGGTCTTCGTTTCTGTGCGAGGGCTTTCTCTAGTTGCGGCAAGCGGGGGCCACTCTTCATCGCGGTGCGCGGGCCTCTCACTATCGCGGCCTCTCTTGTTGCAGAGCACAGGCTCCAGACGCGCAGGCTCAGCAATTGTGGCTCACGGGCCTAGTTGCTCCGCGGCATGTGGGATCTTCCCAGACCAGGGCTCGAACCCGTGTGCCCTGCATTGGCAGGCAGATTCTCAACCACTGCGCCACCAGGGAAGCCCAATACTGCTGTTTTAATACAAGTATAAATGGTCTGTTTTAATATAAGTACATCAGAATTTAACTACAATGCTTTTTTAAATTAACAAGTGGAGTACAGTACTCAACAGACAACCTTGACACCATCTTGAGCATCAGGTGAGCCTTCCCAAGGCTGAGAGATGCAAAATGCAGTGTGGGGGAAGTGAGGGCTGGGATAAAGTGAAGGATGGAGAAAGGCAGGAGGGTGAGGGGTTTGAGGAGGGGGGAGGATGGCCACAGGACACACTACTCCCTTTTTCTTAATGCAGTGCTTTAGTTTCAGGACCTTCACAATACAACCCTGAGGGGTAAGAACCTTACTGAAAAGAATTGTTAAACTGTCCAGTGCCCCAGTGATCTGTGCTGTGAGGGCTGTAAAAGGTCTCTCTCTCTCTCGCTCTCTCTCTCTCGCTCTCTCTCTCTCTCTATATATATATATATATATATATGTGTGTGTGTGTGTGTGTGTGTGTGTGTATATATATGTATCGGGTTGTGTCCCTGGATTAGCAACAGATTGGACCCTCTAGGGCTCGTCATTAAATTCCCAATTACCACAGGATTCTAAACCAATGAGGTAACCTCCATGATCTGCTTATCTTGGATTTTGCCACGGGAATGATGATGTAGTGTTGATGGCAAATGATGTAAAAGAGAGCTTTGAGATATTTCTGAAGAAAGAAGTAAGAAAATGAAAACTGAATAAAATTAATTAGCTCCAAATCAGTATAATTTCCTACCAAAAATACTAAGGAGGCTTGCTAAAGAAAACAATCACTAAGTCTTCTCCTTGCACCAAGCAGTTCTCAGTGCTTCTCCAGGAACTGCTTGCCACTCTCTTTCTCACCATAAGTTTCAGATCATCCAGGAAGGCCTCTCCCAAGATGATAACCTTATTCCCATTTTGGAGAGACTAAGCCTCTGGAATCACCGCAAGGCGAGGGTGAGTGCCCCGAAGGTCCGAAGCATTCAGAAGCCTATGAAAAACATCTGTTTGCTTCCCATGGCTGCTTTTACAGAAGATAGAGAAGTCAGTAAATATCCCATTTTTTTAAATTTTGGTGTCCCTTAGCAACACGTGAAAATAAATGGATGACATAAATGCTGAAAACATAAATGTCGAAAACATAAATGTCGATATTTAAATAAGGAGAGTTGGGACTTCCCTGGTGGTCCAGTGGTAAAGAATCCACCTTGCAGGGGACGTGGGTTCGATCCCTGGTCAGGGAACTAAGATCCCACATGCCGCGGGCCAACTAAACCTGCGTGCCACAACTGCTGAGCTCCCTCGCCTCAACTAGAGAGACCATGTGCTGCAAACTACAGAGCCCACGAACTCTGGACCCCACGCACCACAACTAGAGAAGAGAAAAACCCACACACCGCAACTAGAGAGAAGCCCACACACGGCAACAAGGAGCCCACGTGTCGCAGCAAAAGATCCCACATGCTTCAACGAAGATACCACGTGCTACAACTAAAGACCTGATGCAGACAAAAATAAATAAAATAAATAAATAATATAATAAATCGAAAATAAATAAATAAGGAGAGTTAATCAACAAGTTAGGTAGCGAACAGGAAGTGGTTTTGTTTTTGTCTTTTTAAGTAAAAGAGATTGTCCCTAGCCTCAAGATTCTTCCAATATTTGTGAAGACAGACTATCACGGGAAACAACACAAAATCCCACACTGTATTGTGTATGGTGTGGACTGAAAGTCCAGTGGGGGTGGGGGGTGGGGAGAAGAATAATGAGGGCTGCTGTGTCCACCAGGATGAGCTAAGCATTTTTGAAGTGAGCACTTTACAGATTACAAACAGCTTCTATTTTCTTAACCTCCCATGGGGAGCAAGCAAGGAGCATTCTGCTCTTATCCATACTTTACAGACAGAACACGAAGCTGAGAGAGGCCCAGGGCTGGACAGCATAAGTAACAATTCTGGAACTTGAAACTGCAGTGTAGTCAGTCCAGCATCTGAGCTCTTTCCCCAGAAACTGAACTGATGCCTCAAGAGTAACACAGGGAGCCGCCCATGTGTGGTGCATGCCTCCTGCTTCTTAAGGGTAGAGAAACGCACAAAAATAATGAACGGGTGAATCCTACCCCAACCTGTACACCTGGTTGCTCTGGGTCTCTACCCCAGGCCCATTCCCTCATCCCTTCAAACTCTATTTTCTCACTAACCAATGGCCCAGATGACAGGGCAAGCTTCAGTTAGAACTGCTGAGCACTGCAGAGAAAATCTTTCCTTCCCAGCAGGAAAAAGGGCTTTCAGGGCTTGAGTCTGAAATCCACTTTGTGAAAGTTCAGAATTGAAATGCTTGTTTCATTTGCATCTTTTGAAAAGATCTGTGAACAGGCATTTGGCCTAGGTTTATCTTGAAAATGCCTTTAGACTTGAATATTTACAACATTAAACGATTCAGTTTTTCTTTGCTGGAGCTTGAATCATTTCAGCTATCTGAACCCTATTCAACCCTTCCGTTTTGTTCCCTTCCTCTACACACAAACTTACACTTGCATACACATGAATGCACGTGCAAACGTGCATAGACATACACGTGCTTGCTCGTGTACCTTCATGCACACAGACGTACACAGAGTCATTCATATGCATTCACACATACAAACATGCACACATACACACACATGTACACACACACATGCACTCACACTTCAGACTTTTCATGCACAGACTGATTCAGTCAATGCAGAGAATGGAAGGAATAAGCACTGGGCTGTGCCACCTGCTGTGTTTGAATCTTCACTATTTAATTCTAACTCTTCATCTACCTCCCCCTTACTATTCTTATGACATTTTACTTTTGGAGACTCCACTCTGATGTGTCATTGTACCACAAAATTCTGGAGCATGAATCCTCTCCCACAGTAGCCAGGCCAAAAAGTTCAGACTCTCTTGAAGGACTCCAGTAACAGGGAATTTTCTCCCTCCTGAAAGGAGTCTGATTCTTTTTCTCACATCTCCTGCCTTCAGTCTAGTCAGGTGGCTAAAGTTCTAATCCTGGCGCTGCTCCAACCCCCTGGGTGACATGGGACACATCAGTTCCTGTCCTAGGCTTCATGTGTCTCATGAGAGAATTGGAGCAAATGATCTTTTCAATCAAGACATTTTGATAACTTGGAAACTGTTACAATATTCTTCCTAATTTTGAGTCAAAAATCCCCTCCCGTAGAGTACCTACCCCTGGCCCACGGTCTGCCCTGTGGGGTTACACCTTCAACCTCATGCCAGAGAGTGGGTGGGTAGCTTCACCTTCTCCTCCAGGTTGGACTCTCTTCCTCTCTCTGTGGGCTCTGTCCTGGGTACTTCTTGTGCCCACCTCACATCCACATGGCCCACTTTTTACTCCAGCTACTGCTGTTGCAACCAACTTTGGGAAGGTGTAGCCTGATGACTTCTCATCTCCACTGCACTGTGTTCCTCCTGCTTTCTGCCCTGGAAGTAGTTCACTGTCTGACACTCACTGAGTTCTGCAGGAACCCACACAGGACATTTTGGACCAGGGTGACCAACCATCGAGCTTTTTCTAGGATTGAGGGGGTTCCCAGGATGCAGGATTTTCAGTTTGGAAATTGGGACAGCCCCAGGCAAATTGGGACAAGTTGGTCACCTTAGCCTGAATTTAGGAAGGTCTTAACACCCAAGGGCAACCATCAACAATGGGGGACTCGAGTTGCTGGTGGTTGACACTCCCCTCCTATGGCCCTGGATAGATCTTTTGAGGCGCATTCTACGTGCATCGTTCCTCAGAAGGTCCTGGAAGGATTAAGCCCCAGTTGTCCACAGTCGTAATCAAATTGAGAATCCCTCTATTTGAGAAAGATTTCTCTCTTCCCTGTCTTGCTCTCCTTAGTCCCCACACTCATATTCCTGGGATAACTTCCCACAGAAAGTGACTAACACACAAAAGCCCTCCCTCATCTCAGGCTCTGCTTTGGGAGAAAATTCCAGGCTCAGGTAGTACCTGGGAATTTTGGTTAATGAAAATGTTACAGGGTTGTCCTCTTTACATACTGGACTTTTGGTTCTACTGCCCAAATAGCATTCTGTGAGGATAAACACCACCAAAAAGTTCTCAATTTCTCTACAACTTCTTAGTATTTTTGTTTGCACCCAAACCCAGCCAAGTGACTGAAGCAAATCACTTCTGTAGTTGTTGGTTCATTTCCTCAAAATATAGGATTTGGGGGTTACACCTGAGAAGCACACAAGGTATCTTGTCTCTGATCAAAATCCAATCATAACGCCTCCTGTGGAGACATAGCAGGCATTTTATTTCCTGACAATATTTCTCCCATCCGAATTCAATTTCAGTAAATGAAATTCAAGTAGATATAGGTGCAAGAATGGAGAACTAAGAATAACCTAACTCGTGGTTCCTCAATAAAAAAAAAAATTAAAGGACTTCCCTGGTTGCACAAGTGGTTAAGAATTCGCCTACCAATGCAGGGGACATGGGTTCGAGCCCTGGTCCAGGAAGATCCCACATGCCCCGGAGCAACTAAGCCCATGTGCCACAACTACTGAGCCTGCACTCTAGAGCCCACGAGCTACAACTACTGAGCCCGTGTGCCACAACTATTGAAGCCCGCACGCCTAGAGCCCATGCTCCGCAACAAGAGAAGCCACCGCAATGAGAAGTCCACGCACTGCAACGAAGAGTAGCCCCCACTCACCGCAACTAGAGAATGTCCTTGCACAGCAACGAAGACCCAACGCAGCCAAAAATAAATTAATGAATTAACTAATTTTTTAAAAACTAAGAAAAAAACATATTATCAATAGAAAAGTGAGAAGAAACCCATTAAACTCTAACACATATTCTGAGTCAAATCAAGCTTTTCTGCTGGCAGGATAAAACAAGGTAAATGAGTATTTCTCAATGATCAATCACTATCACTTCTGCAGCACTTTGCACGTATCATCTTAATTCCTTAGAACATCCCCAGGGAGTTACATTTACCCTTGTCACCCCCGTTTTATGGTTGGAGAAACTGAGGTTCAGAAAGATTAAGTCGCTCGACCAAGGTCACACAACTAGCAATTTGCAGAGCTGAGGTTCAGACAGGCTCACAACCCCCCTTTATGGTGTCCACTTTCAACCTCTGTTTCATTATTCCGAATCCCCCTCTACCAGGAATTCCCTTACTCACCACCACCTCCACCTCCACCTTTGGACATTCTGCCCGTTCTTCCAGACCTAGATCCTACCTCACCCCCTAGACCCTTCCCAAGCCACACGCTGGATGGCACTTCTCCCTCCATTGAATTTCCACCGTTACTTCCTATATATACCATGTAAATCAAACATGTATATCAAACATGTAATGAGCACTTAACTATGTACCAGGCCCTGCACTAAGCATTTTACATCATTATCTCTACACCAAATCTTATCTCAAGTTACTATCATTTCCCCTATTTCATAGCAGAGGAAAACAAGGTACAGTGAAGTTAAGTAAGTTGGGGTCACTCTCTCACTCCCTCCTGATTCCAGGCTAGAGAAAGGAGTTTCCAAAATGACTGAGGAAGCCTATGTGGCTGGCCAGGGGTGCTGGAGCCCAGTGAGCTTTCAGATCAGCCCTGTTATCCAAAGCTCCTCCCTGCCCACGTGGCACTGCAGCTTTCCCCCCCTTGGTCTTCCTCCCATGACACCAAGCCTCAGTCGTCACCCAACAGATATATATTCAGTGCTGCTCTGGTCCAGGCACTGTTTCAGATGCCCAAAAGCTTATTTCTTTTTCTGCCTCCTGTTGGGAGGCAGACATGGTAGATAGGTATAAAAGTGCGTAGAGAGAAAACAAGACATATTACTAGCTGATATGTTCTTTTTACGTAAGAAAAATTATTCAGAACTTAATACGGGACATCTATTTCAACAACTGATTAGGACCCAGGCATTTTACAGTTTCATAAAACTGTTAAGGTACAATAAATCACTTTCCGTCCAGTAGAGACAGTAACCCCAAAGTTTCATATTTTATTCCCCTGTGGTACAAAACCAATTTTAATCTAATTTTGCAATCTTATCTTAGCAATTCTTTTTTCCCTGATGAACTGACTGTAAAATCCCACTTTCTCATATTCCTCTTTCGAACTAGCCTAGTCATGAATGAGTTAAATATAATGATGGCACATGCGTCATATCTATATGAGAATTATGTTTTTAACATTTTTAGAGTTATACTTTGATAATTATATTCAGAGGATTGAAACAGTATATATGCTCACGAGTGAATGAGTGGCTCCTCTAGAATTGGGTAATCAAGGAAGGCTTCTCAGAGGAGGTATGTACATGAGCCAAAGGACTAAAAGGAGTTGGACACAAAAATGAAGGGAGGTCATTCCAGGTGGAGGAAACATCTGAGAAAAGACCAAAGGAGGAAAAGGAGTTGGCTTATTGTGCAGGGGTGGAGCTGTGGGCTCCTGATTTCTAGCATTTGCCAATTTCCCTGGTGTAAATACTCCTACCTCTTTGAGCAGCAGGAGTACACGAGAACACATAGTTGGGAAACAACACACACGAGCCAGTTCCAGCATACCCCTCAGCTGTTCCAGAAAAAGGAATAAGGCCAGAAGAGCAGGGGAGACAAAGGAGGTTTAGGAGATGAGGCCGAAGAGACAGGCAGGGAACAGATCTAGGAAGGAGATCTTGGAAGGAGTTTAGATTGTATTGCAATTATGATGGAAAGCCACTTGGGGGATTTTTAAATACAAGAGTGACACTGCCTCTTCTTTTCTACCTACTTGATGTTTTTCTTGAAAGGAGGGGGAGGGAAATAAGGAAGAACATAAATTCCTCTGCTAGCTTTATGCACTAGCAGTGAACTTGCCCGAGTGTCTCACCTCCTACCTCCTAGGCTTAGCAACAAATCTCAAGCTGCATCATTTTCTCCATTTTCTCTCAGTAGCAAGCACTCAATTTCTTTTTTTTTTAAAGAAAGTAAGTTCATTCTTTTAAGACTATACAGAAAAGGAACTGTTGAGTAAAATTGTTTAAAAATGTGTTGTGCTGTTTTAAACTGTTAAAGATGGTCACAAAGGTAGCTTAAGGCCTTTTAAAGGGCAATTGCTATCTGCAACAGCTGGTTGACTGCCCGGCTATTGGAGATGCTGGACGAGAAGGACAGCTACCCTCGTGCACTAACTGACCTGCTGCCCAGAGAGGTGTCCAGGGGATCCCAGTCCCAGAGCTGGGGACACATGTTGGCAAAGTGGGACCTGTTGCAAAAGCTACTGGGGACCCCTTTCGCCCCAGTGGTTCGTCACATTTGACCTGGTGGATATTGGCTCAGAGACTGAGGCTCAGGAACGGTCATGTCTTCTCTATTGAGTTTTACTCTAAACTGGGATCTACAGCTGCAGCCATAGAAAATTCCCTTTTCCGGGCTGCCCTGCACTTCCTTCCCTGGACTATGAGCTCCTCACGTATTATTCACTTCTGTATCTTCCACAGTGACCACTGGGTATATGGTAAATAATAGGTGTTCATTAAACACCTATTCACTAGCAAGCAAATTTCACTAGATAGTCCCTATATGGCCAGTACTAGATTAATTTTCAAGGACTCAGAGAGAAACAAGATACCACACCATTATCAAATGAATAGAAACAGAGCAAAAGAAACAGAGACAGAGACAGAAAGAGAAAGGGAAGAGTTATACTCTGTGAATTCTCCAAAAGACATGATTAGCAGTTTCACAAAAAGACAAACAGAAAAAGGGAGCCAAAGATAGATATATAGAAAGAGAGAGTACTAAAATATGAGTTAATTAAAAGGTTATGGACATAGTAAAGGAATATAATGGCTGTTCTGAAATTTTTCCAGGATAACATCATCTTAGCTGTGCTTAATGGTGTAGAAGCTCAACAGCCTAAATCATGGGCAGGAGCAATCCCAGAATGACTTTCTGGTGAGCTACTTGGCCTTGCTTGCACAGCTTGGGTAGCATCAGAGTGGCCATCAACCTGTACAGAATCTGAGAACCCCAAATGCCATCGTGCTCCATGTGATACAGAGTAGCGGTATATGGGATGAGGCACTAAATGGAGTCCTGGTCCAACTCTATCTCACAGTGGGTCCACGTGGTGGTCATTGCCCTCATTCTTGAATTTATCATTAGCCTGACTAGGGAACCACTGACTGCACACAGCACAAACAGTAGCTTAGACCATGCATTGGCTCTTGACTTATGGAATAAAAGCTATTCTACTAGGAAAGACCAAGAAGAAGATCCTGAAATTGCCCCTCATCCCGCAACTCTTGACCGAAGAATAAATAAAAAACGACATATCACATCCTGAAGAGCAGGGTGGAAAGTAGTGTCACTCTCAAAGATTTAAAGGACACAGAAGTCATGGTCTCCACTTAACTCGCAAGTCTGGCTCGTACAAAAACAAAATGGGTCACAGCAGATGACGGTAAACAACTACAAATTTAACCAAGTAGTAGCCCTAGTTATAACTATGCTGGATGTGGTATCTTTACTAGAACATGTTAACACATAACATATGTAGAACATAGCTATTGATTTGGCAAATGCACTATTTCAACACCCATCATGAAGGAGGCTTAGAAGCAGTTAGCATTCTTATGGATGGACACCAGTACATTCACAGTCTTATCCCAGACAGGGCTATGCTAATCCTGCTTTCTGTTGCAATGTAGTCTGAAGGAACATTCCACAGATTATCACATTGGCCCACTATACTGATGATGCCAAGGAGAGGGGAATTTCCCCCTCTACTTCTCTTGAGTTCTTGTGGCTGGAATAATAATAAATTGATGCAGACAGGTTAACAGGAGAAAAAGAAACACATTTTAATTCATACACATGGAAGTCTCTAGAAATGAGACCTAATAAGTGGCCAAAAGGCAGCTTTTATATTTTTTTAGACAAAGAAACAATATATTTGAGAGGAAATGACAGGACAAAGAAACTTAGGTTTGGGTGCTTAATTAGTAAAGAATTTAGCAAAATTTGGGCTTGGGTAGTAAATTAGTAAAGAATTTAGCAAAATTTGGGCTTGGGTAGTAAATTAGTAAAGAAGTAACAAGGTTTATTTATATAGTCTTCTCAGCCCTGAATTCCCTGTCTCTAGTGATAAGGATGTCTTTCTACCTCCCAGTACAGGGAAGCCATCTTTCACATATGAGATTTATTTACTGCTTCCAGGGAGACAGAAAGGAAGGTCAAAGTCTTCCTCTTGTATTGGCCATTTCTTAAGTAAATTTAATTCAAAATAATCAATATGCCATTGAGGCATATTTTGAGGTTGCCTGCCCTGGGCCCCAACTATGACATAATATTAATTGGACCTTGCTTATTGGAGCAATGAGGGCAAATATTCTAGATACTTCATTAAAATACATAATCTAGAAGGTAGGAGATAAAATCCAGGAAAATCCAAGGGCCTGTTGGTGAGGTTGTCTGTGGTCCAGTGGTCTGGGACATTCTGGAATATCACCTCAAAAGCAAAGGACAAGCTATTGAAACTTGAACCTTCAACCACTAGGAACAAAGCACAATAACTAGAGAATAAGGTTTTAGAATGACATAAACCATAATTGGGAATACTACTTTGACCCATTTATTGGGTAACATGGAAATCTACTAGTTTTGAGTGACCCAGAGCAAGAAAGATCTGCAGAAGTTTTAGACTGTGCTATAAGCAGCCCTGCTTGGGCCACATCACCTGGCAGAATCCAGGGTACTAAATGTATCTGCGGTAGGAAAAGATGTTGTGTGCAGTAGAAGAGCTTCAGTGCAGACCCTTGTAGTTCCAGAGCAAAGAAATGCCATCCACAGAAGAGAACCATAGAGCACTTAAAAAGACCTCCTGGCCTGCTACTGATTCCTGGTAGAGTATCTGACCATGGGACATTAAGTGACCTTACAACCAAAGCTTCCCATCATCTGCTACACTGTCAGGTTCACCCAGTCACAAGGCAATGGTGGGCCCAGCATCAATTCATCATAAGATCCTGGTTGGTTAAGGGCTTGGAAGGAGAAAGATTGGAAGAGCAGGGGAAGAGATATATGTATAGACATATGAGAGTGACCATAGAGTATGAGGATCTTAGTAAGCTAACACCCAGAAAGCATTCACTGCAGAAGAGACCAAAAAAACCAAGTGGACAGGATGACTGAGCCAGTAGATGTCAGCCAGCCTCTGGCCTTGCCCACCCTGGTCCTTGTGCAATGGGCTCATGATTGGAATAGCAGTGGAAGAGCTGTGGTGGCAGAAGTAGAGGCTACACTTGACCCAACAACATGGGCTCCTTCTCCCCAAGGTTGGTATAGCTGCAACCACTGGTGGATATCTAACTGGCAGCTATAGAAACTAACACTAACCAGTCACTTGGAGGTAAGTTGATTACATTGAACCTCTTCTACCTGAGAAGGGGCAACATTCATCTTGACTAGAAATAACATATATTAGGGATATTGGCTTGCCTTTCCTGTCCACAGAGCCTCAGCCAGTACTGCAATCTAAGTGCTTTTAGAGCATCTGATCTCCTGACACGGGATTCCATATAATGTCACCTCACCCCAAAGGATCCACTGTAGAGCAAATATGGTCCAGCAGTGGGCACATGACTATGGCATCCAAGTGTCCCACCACTTGCCACACCACTCAGGAGCTGCTGGGTGATAGAGCAATGGAATGGCTTCTTAAAGGTACAGCTGAGGAATCAGCTTAGTGATGACACTCTGCAAAGAGAATGTCATCCTTTAAAGTGTGGTGTACTTTAAACCCATGGCCATTCTATGCTGCTATGTCCCCAGAGGTAGGAGACATGGGTCAGGAAAATGGAAGTAAGAGTGGCCCTGTTCAACATCACTTGGGTGTTTGTGCTTCCTTCCATGCAGCTTTAGGCTCATGGGTGTAGAAGTTCTGTCTCCTATAGGGGAAATGCTTCCACCAAGGAGACACAGTCGGAGTCCCACTAAACTTAAAGCTACTGCTACCACCTGGTTACTTTGGGCTCCTCTTGCCAGAAACCATCCACCACAGAAGCAGTTACTATGATGGCAAAGGTGATGGCCCTGCCCACCATGAGACAGGACTCCTGCTACATAATCCTGGCAGGGAGGAATATCTTTGGCATCCAGATGATAGACTTGGCTATCTCTTGTTATTCTCATATCCAGTTTTAACAGTAAATGTGCAAGTACAGCAACCATGGTCTGTTAAAGACACGGAAACCACGTCTCAGACTTCGAAGGGATGAGGTTCTTGGTTACCTCTCTCCCAGTCCTCATCAGGTAAGCCATTTCAACCAGTAGAAATGCTAGTGTCACCAAGAGATAGGGGAATTCCAAAAGTGTGGTGGAAGTGGTAGATGATGAGCGTTACTTATGGTCTCAGCAATCCAACAGGTGACACTATAGTTTGTCTCACTCGTCCCCTCTTGTGAATCTCTCCAGAAATGATGGCCAACCAGAATCCTGGAGAAGCTATGCCCCAAGGGAGAAAACTTTAAAAGATACATATTCTGGTGATTCCAGTATCCAAGGACTGAGATCAAAATCTCAAAAACTTTTATAAAAATAAAAATACAGGTTACCATAAAAGGAATAAAAATCTGACTACCATCAAACTGCTCATTAACAATATGGGATGCTGGAAATCCTGACACGACTCACTTAAAGTTTTTAGCGGAAATTTTTTAAGCCTAGAATTCTATATCTAATATCAAGTGTAAGGTTAAAAATTATACATATTAAAATTCATATAATTCATCACCAGTGTATCATCTCTGAAAAAACATTACTTGAGGGTGTGCTATAATAAAGTTAATCAAGAAATATGGACACTGGGTATACAAGAAACAGTGTTGTTCTGTCAAGTTACTATTGCTTCATGACAAGGGACGCAAATTTAGAGGTGGAAAGCAACCATTTTACTATGCTCAGAGATTCTGTGGGTCAGGAATTTGGGTAGGGCACAGTAAACATTGCTAACCTCTGTTCCTCAATGTCTGGGGCCTCAGATGAAGACTCAAAGGCTGAAGGTAATTCAGTGCATAAGGGCTGGAAGCATCTGGAGCCATCTTCCCTCAGATGTCTGGCAGTTGATACTAACTATGGGCTGGGACCTCAGTAGGGCCATCAGCCAAAACTTATGGACTCTCCATGTGGTCTCTCCACATGGGTTAGTTTGGTTCCAAGAGTGAACCTCTCCAGACAACATGGCAGAAGGGCAATGCCTTTTTATGCTCTGAGCTGAGAAGTCACATCGTATCACTTCCACTGTGCTCTATTGGTCAAGGTATTCACAAAGGGACACCCAGGTTCAGGGAGAGGATGTGGGTCTAACTGTAAGAAGAGTATGGTGGATGGGAGACTCTGTGGTGGCATCTTTGAAAATTCAATCTGCCACAGCAGTGAGCAAGGAAATTAGTAACATTCCTTGTTAAGTCTAAGTAGCTGTCCATGATGAAACTGTGAGGCATAATGCAATTAAGAAGAATGGAAAATTTTAAAGCATGGGCATAATGTAGAAAAAAGTGGATAAAATACAGACTAAAATTCCAGATGATTTCAAAATACTGTGGGTATTAGGATTGAAGGAGGGAGGGGGAGTATACAGTGTGCTAAAGGTCTTGTTCATTGAAGGTGGCTAAAGGTAGAGATTAATTCTGGACATTAGAATAAAACTATGTTCACATGTATTAGTTAAATGTATAAAACTCTTGTATAATACTATGTCATTTAAAAAAAAACTTTAATACCAACCATTAAAAGGTTAGAAATAAGATGTAATTTCCAACTACTAAAATAATTAAAGTAACAAAAAACAATAAAACAAATAACAGGAAGGTATTTTAAGTAAAATAAGATAGTAATCATTAATCACAATAAGTGTGAATTTAATTTCCATTTTAAGGAGAGATTTCTGAATTGGAATATTTTAAATCTATTTCTATGTTACTTACCAAAAAAAAAAGGCACACCTAAATTTTAAAAATAGAGAAAGGGAGAGACAAAAGTTGAAAATTGGGGCTTCCCTGATGGCGCAGTGGTTGAGAATCTGCCTGCCAATGCAGGGGACACGGGTTCGAGCCCTGGTCTGGGAAGATCCCACATGCCGCGGAGCAACTAGGCCCGTGAGCCACAACTGCTGAGCCTGCGCGTCTGGAGCCTGTGCTCCGCAACAAGAGAGGCCACGACAGTGAGAGGCCCACGCACCCCGATGAAGAGTGGCCCCTGCTTGCCTCAACTAGAGAAAGCCCTTGCACAGAAACGAAGACCCAACACAGCCAAAAATAAATATAAAAAAAAAAGTTGAAAATTAAAGAATATATAGAGATATACCTGGAAAACTCTAACAAAAATAAAACAGGAATGGCAATACTAAAAACAGTCAAAATAGAATTCAAGGTGAAAAGTGTCAAATGGGAAGGAGATATTTTATATTAAAAAAATTACAATCCCCACAGAAAATATAATAGTCATAAACCTTATGACCAGAGAAGCATAAACTTTGATATTTATAAAGTTAAAACTCTTGGAAATATGAGATAAATTGACAAGCCACAGTCTTGGTGAGAGATTTAAAAACTTCTCTAAGAGATTAGGATAGCAAGTAGACCCAAAAAAAAAGATTAGGTCATGGAGGATTTAAATAAGACAATTACTTAAATATCTCTCTTATGCCTTTCATATGAACTGTCTGTGTCTAATTCAATTAACTGTATGGTTGTATTGCTAACATGAATTGCACCCAGTAAACAGACTGCATATTTTTTTCATTTACTTGTGGAACATTTTTTTCAACTGGCCTTTTATTAGACAAAGAAATAAACCACCAGTTTCCCAAAGGCAAAAATGATACAGGCCACATTCACTGAAAGGATTCAATAAAACTAGATATCATAAGCACTTCACTTGGAAATAAATCTTGGTTTAAGGTGAGTATGAAAACTGACATTACAAATAATTAGAAATAAATGACAGTGAGAGTACGAAAGATAAAAGTCTGTAGGATATGGCCAAAGGCATATTCAAGGACAGTTTTGGTTATAATTGCATTTATTAGCATACAAGAAAGAGCAAAAATAGAGTACGGATTCAACTCAAAATGGAACAAGCAAAAAAAAAAAGCTAAAGAAAAACAAAGTATCAGCATGTATGATATTGAAAGCTGTAGGATTACATGAGATGACATAAAGCAGTTGTGTAGACAGAGCCCAGGACAAAGCTGCAATAGTTTGAGTTCTGGAAAAAGTAGAAGATCCAGTGAAAGAGACTGAAAGAGATGGCCAGGGGGTATGAGGAGAATCAGATGAGAATGGTGTCAAGGAGATATCACTTTTCACGAATAAATGAGTGGCCTATTGTTGACAGCTGCTGAGAGATCAAGTAAGACCACATCTGAAGTGTGTGCATTGCCGGCGGCAGCATGGAAGTAATCGGGGCCCTCAACATGCACAGTGTTGCAGAGAGAAGCCAGATTGAAGAGTAGGGGTGGGGATGGGAGAGTGTGCTCATCAAGGAGGGGTATCACATTTTTAAAGAAGGAAAATCTCTCCCATAGAAGAACATGATGCATTTGGAGTGTCTCACAGTGGCTAGCTCATCACAGGCCTTGCTGACATTTTCTTGTTGCTCAGTCCTCACGTTTCGTTCGTTGACTAGAAATGCTGTGGTTGTTTCTCTTTTTTAAAGCGGGTCTGGGCTACCAGCACAGCTTCTTTAACATTATTTCTGTTAAAAAAGCAGACATGACTTATTCTCTTTGAGTGAAAGTCCTTTCCTAGAAAGGGAGGCAGCCAACAACATTGTGGTTAAGTCCCAGTTTCCCATGTCAGGTGGTCATAGTTAAATCTAGTTCCACCTCCTCTGAGCTGTGTGGCCAACGGGGATTTTCATAAATTCTCGAATCTCAGTTTCTTTATCATTAATCATTAATTAGACTAGTACCTGCCTCATCAGTGCACGTAATAAGAGCATGGAACCTATATTAACACTACTTAAGTTCAAGAATTTCCCTGTCTTTTTATTTCAGAGGCGGTTCCTTCAACTATAAAATAAGAGCTCGCACCGCTTGGTGGAATGTGGATCTCCCAGTGTGGAGGAAGGGGCTGACATAGCCAGGTCATGGGGCTTGATGATGCCAGGACTGCTTTGCCTGCAAAGTACAGAGACACTTCCATTGGCAGCTCCCAGCTCCCTGTAGCACAAGCATCTCCTCCTTCCCTGGCTTTTACTCTTCCCCAGGAATCCCAGAAGATCCAACCTTAGGCTCCCTTAGCCTAATGAGAAGGAGACATACTGACCTTTTAGGTTATTTTCTCTCCCCAGCACCCAGCACATGGTAAAAAACCATGATTGCTGCTTAAATGAATGATCTCACCAGAGGAAGAGGGCCCAGCATGTACATCTTTGCACTGCCTGCCAGGCCCGGCGTCATCATGATTAACACAGCAATACCCAGCCGGGAGCCAAGCCTCTAGCCTACCACACACCCTGACTGGGTGACTTATGACTTTATATTTTTAAATTGACCTCTCCAGCACTGTCTGATAAATCAACACACAAGTCATTAAGTGGTTCATTATCCCAGTAATATGATTCATTCTTTGTGCCAAGAAATTCAAGAGATGTCAGGAAACTTAGAAATATCCCATTTGAAGCCATGAGTGCCCACCCACATAACAGATTAAGTGGATGAGAGAGACCAGTTGGACACAGAGGTCAAAGAGAAGGCTCACCAGGTGGTGGTCTTCCCTCCAGCAGTCCTTGACCTCCTGTTGGAAAATGTAAGTCAGATTCTTACTAGGCAGACTCCGTGTCTCACATACTTTTCTCTCTCATATGCTCAGAAAGCAATCAGGCTGATAGCAGGAGTCTGGTATAGAATTAGCAGTGAAACACACTCAGCTAGATCACTTCTGTAGAAAGAGTATCAAGTCCAGGTGCTGTAGTAGAAGGGGCAGTCCCAGTTTTGCCACTGGGTATGAAATTCTAGGTATACCACCTGAAATCACAACACTTTGGTTTCATCATTTGTCATACAAGCAAGTGATTCTCCGTACTTTCCAGCTTCTTTCTAGTTCTAAAATTCTATGATCCTAGCATGTTGGGGGAGAAGAGAGGAAGGAAGAGTTCAGAGCTAAGTTAGAGTTAAGGTTTAAATACATCTGGTGTGTAAAATTAGACAAGAGACCCCTCCCCCCAAAATCTACATCCACCATTTTGCATGAAGTCCGGGGTCTCCTCTGCCTAGTTTTTGCTGATTGCATCAGTGATGACTCTTTTTGTGGAAAGAAACCAAAAATCCAAATAAAACTGGCTTAAGCAACAAGGACATTTATTTGTTCTGGATGTCTGTTTTGGCTCTATTGTAACACCAGGTACTAGAACAAAAACTCTATACTTGTGGAACTTAATTCTATTTAGGGAAATAGATAATAAACAAAAAATTATGTAAACACATAATACAATGTCAGATAGTGATAAGTGCCATGAAGACAAACAAAACAGGGTAAGTGGACAGAGAGATGCTCTTTCAGGCAAGATGGTGACAAAGTCTCATTAAGGAAACTAATAGCTGAGATAATTTTGGTAAAGAAGAGCGTAACAGGAAGACTATGAGAGCATCAAAGAAGATCACCTCTCAGGAAGCATCACTATGAACTGGATGGCAGTGTGGTTAAGCAGACTGGGGAGAACTTGAGTAAGGCTTCTATGAACAGTAGAAGGAAGGTCCCAGCATGGCCTGCCTCATGGAGGACCAGAAAAGTTAGCTGATAGTTGGTTGGGAAACTTCAGAGAACAGCAAAGATAGGGCTAAATGTCCCTGTTGCCAAGAGCCCAGCATCTGCCAAGGAGTCACAAATTCCTAGACTTCCATGGCCCCCATCTGCTCAGCTCCCTCTTCTCTTGTACCCTCCCTTATAAATTTCAGGCACTCCAATAGTCCAGAACTCTGATCTCTGTATCCTCAGCTAAGATCACTGCTTTTCTTTGGGCTCCACCTTGCTGTATTGCAGCAAGAAAGGCCCTGAGGAAGAAAGCCTGGGCACTCTTTGTGCACAACTTGTGTGTTTTCCTTCTCTCAAGGATCACAGTTCTGTGTTACCAAATGCAAGTTTGTGTGCTCAATGCACAATGGGTCCAAACAAACTGAAACGTCTGAGTTTGGAGCAGAGAAAGGTTTTTTGCAGGGCCGAGAAAGGAGAACAGGTGGCTCGTGCTCAGAAAGACCCTGACCACCATGAAGGGTTTTGGCAAAGCATTTTTAAAGGCAAGGTCGGGGAGGGGCATCCCAGGGTAAGTGATCAGCTCGTGCACAATTCTCTGATTTGTTGAAGGTGATCAATCCTTAGGCACCAGAACGTCTGGGAGCTATGTGCTCATTATTATCAAGTAGTTAATTTCTTCCATTTGGTGCTGGTTTTAGCATCTGAAAAACTCAGGAAATATGCATCAGATACTATTATCTGGGTACTTCGGAGAGGAGCTAAAGCAGAGGATATGAGGGAGGGGTCTATCCCAGGAACGCCCCATAGGGTCCTGCTTGGTTACATCTGTACTCTGTTGTTCAGTGCCTGAAAGCAGTTTTGCATATGTTTTGTCCAATTTTATAGTAGTTTTTGGTGGGAGGGCAAGTTTAGTACTAGTTATTCTGTCATAGCCAAAAACAGAGGTCTCTTGGGTACATTTTTAAGACCTTGTCCCTTATTGGCAGCTGCTTATCCTGGTTAGATGTCCAGCAACATGAAGAGCAGCCCAGTTTCATGTCTTCTAACCAACCTTAGGGAAAAGATAGGGTTTGATTTGAGTTTCATATTAAAAGCAACATTTTGTATTTAAAGCTCCAGTAAAAACACAACTAATGAAAGCTGTGAAAAATATAATTGTAAAACCCTCTGAACTAAAACATTTAATACACCAAGACCACCGATGCGATACTGGGTGTATTAGTCAATATCCTCTAGAGAAACAGAACATATTGTGTGTGTGTGTGTGTGTGTGTGTGTGTGTGTGTGTGTGTGTGTCACCTAGTCGAAGCTCATACTGCTCACCACATGACAGGCCAATAAATCAAGAGACAAGGTGTTGGGGCAAGGAATAGCGACTTTATTCAGAAAGCCAGCAAACCAAGAAGATGGTGGACTAGTGTCCCAAAGAACCATCTTACAGTTAGAATCCAGACTTCTTTTGTACTAAGAGGGGAGGAAGCATGGCTGGTTGTCACAAACTTCTTGGTTTGTTCACTCCTTTGTTCTTGCACCTGTCCACGTAGGTCAGGTCACCATGTTCCTGTAAACCTCCAACATGACAAATGATATTCTCTGTTCCACAACTTTTTAGTCAGCATATGAATGAAGAGTGTTATAACTTTAAGGTCAAGCCTGGGAGGCAGAGCCTTGAGAATAGGCTGTCATGTGTATTTCAGGTTTGTTCTTCTTTGTTACATATATAGAAAGAGAAAGAGAGAGGCATAAGGAATTGGTTCACACAATTATGGAGACTGAGAAGTCCCACGATTTGCAATCTGCAAGGAGGAGACCCAAACCCCGGAAAGCCAGCAGTGTAATTCAGTCTGAGTACAAAGCCATAAGAACCAGGGGAGCCAATGATGTAGATTCCAGTTCAGGTCTGAAGGCCTGAGAACTAGGAGTGCTGAGGGCAGGAAGAGATCAATGTCCCAGCTCAGCACTCAGGCAGGAAGAACTGAATTCTTCCTTCCTCTGCCATTTTGTTCTGTTTAGGCTTTCAGTGGTTGGGTGATGCCCACCCACAGTGGGAAGGACAAACTTCTTTACTAAGTCTGCCAATTCAAATGATAATTTCATTTGGAAACACTCTCACAGACACACTCAGAATATATAATGTTTAGCCAAATATCTGGGCACTCTGTGATCCAGTCAAGTTGACACTTAAAATTAACCATCATGTTTAGTTAATTCATTTTTATGTAAAATTTGGAATAAATTTTATCATCTCATCTATGTCTAATTTAAGAGTATCTTTATCCCAGGAATACAAAAGGGCTCAACTCAGAAAATCTATTAAAATAACTCACCACATTAACAAATAAGAAAATTATATAGTTATCTCAATAGGTTAAAAAAAAGCATTCAGTAGAATTCAGCCTATACACATGATAAAACATCTCTTAACAATGAGCAAACTAGGAATAATGCCTTGATTAAAGTATCTACTTTAAAAGCTACAGTACCATCATACTTAATGATGAAAGTTTTAAAGCATTTTTACTAAAGTCATGTTTAACATAAGGTGTCAAGTGTCTCTGCTTTTATTCAATATTTCATTCATAAATATTTTTCTCTCTGGTATCTCCTGGCCTAATCTCAAGGCAACCTGAAATCTAGAAGTAGAAATAGGATGGACAGAAAGAGCACCAAGAAAAGCCCTTGGTTCGGGCCCAAAGGAAGGAAAGGTGTCTCCTAGTACGAGGGCAGTTGCAGCCAGGACTCTCAGGAGCTTGAAACTCTGAGAAGAGCCTTCCTATACAAACAGAAGAGGTATATTCCCAAGAAGGTGGTGCATATCCCTCTTATTTTTTTTCCTTCTCTCTCCCCAACTGGTTGACCTTAGTCATGGACATAGTTTCAGAAAGTGAGTGTGAAAACAATGTAAATAAAACTCTAGATTTCTGGCTGGAGGAGTAAACAGGAGTGTCCCAGGGAACTAAAAGGTACCAGAGAGATTGAGGAGTGGGAGGAGCTTGGGAAACTGTCATTAAGTTGTTTATGAACTCCTGGGATCATAAGCTATGCATGCATGATTCTGATTCTAAACAGCCCACCAAGACTAACAGAGAACACTCCCCATATCCCAGACTGCCACTGGGTGGCACACATGTGGGACAAATCCTAATAAGACTACAAAAGCTTTGGAACTAATACTGAAACCACATCCCATAGAAGGCTACTCAGAATTTATAGCCAAAACCCAATCAGGTTGATTGCCTGTTAAAACAAAAAGATCAATGTCCTCCATAATGTATAAACAAGGCCATTGTTGTATAACACGGTATTCAAAATGTCCAGGATACAATATAAAATTATATGGCATATGAAGAACCAGGGAAATCTCAAATCACATAGGAAAAGGCAATAAACAGATGCCAACAGTGAAATGTTGGAACTCACTCAACAATGAGATGTTCCAACACAGAAGTTATATTTATCTGGCAAAAATTTTGATAATGATCACACTAGTAATGGCAAATACTCTTAAAAAGATACAAAAGTCTCATCCAAAAATAAAAGAAAACATATATACTAATATATAAGAAACACAAAAGAACCAAACAGAAATTTTAGAACAAATATATATATGAAATTTTAAAATTCATTGGATATGTTCAAAAGCATAATGGAGATGACAGAGAAAAGAATCTGTGAATTTGAATCTAGATCAATAGAATCTAGTTTGAACAACAGAGAAAAAAATATTGATTTTAAAAATTCAGAGTCTAAGGAACATGAGGGAAAAAAATAAAAGGTCTAGGATTTGTTATCTAAGTCTTAGAAGAAGAGGATATAGCATTCAGTGCAGAAAAAAATATTTAAAGAAATAATGAATAGAAACTCCCCCAACTGGCAAAAAACAAAACCCATAAACCTGCAGATTCAGGAAGCTGACAGAACTCCAAACAGTGAAAACTCAAACTGATGCACACACACACACGGACACGCACACACACACACACACACACACACACGTCACAATTAAACTTTGAAAACTAGAGACAAAGAAAAAATATTTAAAGCAGTCAGAGAAAAATGATGCATCACTTAAAAAGGGAAAACAACAGTGAATTTCTCATCTCATCTCATGAAGGCTGAAATAAGAGAACTGTTAACCATCAATTCTATATCCAGGAAAAATATCCTTCAGAAATGAAGATGAATGTGAAAAGATGCTCAGCAGTGTTAGTCATTAAGGAAATGCAAATGAAAACCACAGTGAGATACCAACTCACACCCACTAGGCTGGCTATAATAAAAAAGGCAATAACAAATGTTGGTGAATGTGGAGAATTTGATCACTCAAACATTGCTTTGAAGGAATGTAAAATGTTGCAGCCACTTTGGAAAACAGTTTGGCAGTTCCTCAAAATGTTAAACATAGAGTTGCCATATGACCCAGTAATTCCACTCCTACATATATACCCAAGAGAATTGAAAACATATGTTCACGTAAAAACCTGTACATGAATATTCACAGCAGCATTATTCATAATAGCCAAAAAGTAGAAACAATCCAACTGTCCATCAGTTGATAAACGGATCAAAACAAAATGTGTTACATCTGTACAATAAAATATTATTAAGCCATAAAAAGGAATTAAATACTGATACATACTACAATATAGATGAACGTAAAAGAGATTTTCTGAAGTGAAAGAAGCCAGACAGAAAAGGCTACATGGTCTATTATTTCCTTTATATGAGCTATTCAGAATAGGCAAGTTGATAGAGACGGAAAGTAGATTACTAGTTGCCAAGGGCTGGGGGAAGAGGGGGATGGGGAGTGACTGCTAATGTGTACAGGGCTTATTTTGGGCAACAGAACTGTTCTAGAATCAGATAGTGGTGGTGGTTGCACAACTTTGTAAACACACTAAAAACCACCAAATTATATGGTTTTAAAAGGTGAATTTTGTGATATGTGAATTATATCTCAAAAAAGGGTGAAATAAAGACATTCTCAGTTGAAGGAAAACTAAGAGAATTCATTGCCAGCAGATCTACTCTAAAGAGAATTGCTAAAGTAAGTTCATCAGACATAAAGAAAATGTTACCAGAAAGAAATTTCAAAGAACATAAAGAAGAGCAACAGAAATCGAAAATATCTGAAGAAATAGGGTAACATATTCTCCTCTTGAGTTCTCTAAAATAAGTTTTATGATTGAAGATAAAACAACATTTTATAATGGAGTTTTCAAAGAGTGTAGAAACACAAGAAACATAAGAAAACTACAACATAAAGGAGATGAAGAGACCTGTATAGTAGTAAGATTTATACATTCCAAATGAAGTGCTAAAATATTGAGTCTACATAGATTATGAAAAATTAAACATATATTGTAATCCCTAGAGCTACCACATTAAAAAAAAAACATACAAGATATAGTCAAAAACACAATACAAAAAATAGAATAAAAATTGTTTAAATAACCAAAAAGAAGACAGGAAAGGGGAAACACAGGGACAAAAAACAGAGGGAACAAACAAAAAACAAAGAATAAAATGATAGACCTAAATTCAAACATATCAATAGTTACATTAAAGGTAAATGATCTAAGCATACCAAATAAAAGACAGAGATTGTCAGAATGCATTTTTTTAAATATATAATCCAATTATATGTTACCTATAAGGATCTTCCTTCAAACATAATGAGATCATCAGTAAGTTAAAAGTTAAATAGTGGGGGACTTCCCTGGTGGCACAGTGGTTAAGAATCCGCCTGCCAATACAGGGTACACGGGTTTGAGCCCTGGTCTGGGAAGATGCCACATGCCATGGAGCAACTAATCCCATGCGCCACAACTACTGAGCCTGCATGCCACAACTACTGAAGCCCATGCACCTAGAGCCCATGCTCCACAACAAAGAGAAACCTCCACTCGCTACAACTAGAGAAAGCCCACACACAGCAATGAAGACCCAACACAGCCAAAAATAAATAAATAAATAAATTTTAAAAGTTAAATAATGGAAAAAGATATACAGAGCAAACACTAATCAAAAGAAAGCTGGAGTGAGTATATTAATATCAAACAAAGTAGAATTCAGATCAAAGTAAATCACCAAGTCTTTATATAATGATAGAAGGACATTATAAAATGATAAAAGGGTCAGTTTACCAAGAAGACATAAATATCCAAATGTGCATGAACCTAACAACAGAGCTACAAAATACCTGAACTGAAAAATCATTTTTTGACTGAACATCTTCAAAATTTTAAAAAATTTTAACTCTGAAAAGGTTACTATTAAGAGAATGGAGAAAAAAGGCTAAGTAGTGGGGGAAATATTTGCAAGTTACATATTCAACGAAGAACATATATCCAGAATATATAAAGAAATCTCAAAATTCATCAATAAGAAAACAACTCTATTTAAAAATTGGTGAAAACCTGAACAAACACCATGTCAAAGAGGATTTAAGGAAGGCAAACAAGTACGTGAAAAGATGTTCAATGTCATTAGCCATTAGGGAAATGCAAGTCAAAACCATGATGAGGTACCACTGCAAACCTATTACAATAGTTACATAAAAAATAATGACAACACCAAGTAATGCACAGGTACAGAGCAATCAGTACATTTAAATATTGCTTGTGGAAATGCAAGATGGTACAGCTACTCTGGAAAACAGTCTGTCAGTTTCTTGTTGAGCTAAACATACATTTATCATATGACTCATCAATTCTATGGCTAGGTATTTACTCTAGAAAAGTGGAAATTTATGTTCATACAAAAATCTGTATACAAATGTTTATAGAAGCTCTGGTCATAATTGCTAACTGGAAACAGCCCAAATATCCTTCAGTGGATGAATTGTTATATAAATGAGACAAAGATAGCCTCTGTCTTTTGTCCCCTAGGTCAGGGGTCCCCAACCCCTGGGGCACAGACCGCTACTGGTCCGTGGCTTGTTAGGAACCAGGCCACACAACAGGAGGTGAGAGGTGGGCAGGCGAGCGAGCAAAGCTTCATCTGTATTTACAGTCGCTCCCCATCACTCACATTACCGCCTGATCTCCACCTCCTGTCAGATCAGCGGCACGTTAGATTCTCATAGGAGCACAAACCCCTACTGTGAACTCTGCATGCATGCAAGGGATCTAGGTTGCACACTGCTTGTGAGAATCTAATGCCTGATGATCTGAGGTAGAGCTGAGGCAGTGATGTTAATGCTGGGGAGTGGCTGCAAATACAGATGATCATTAGCAGAGAGGTTTGACTGCACAGAGACCATAATAAATCAATTGCTTGCAGACTCATACCAAAACCCCATCAGTGAGTGGCAAGTGAAAAAAAGCTCAGGGCTCCCACTGATTCTGCATTATGGTGAGTTGTACAATTATTTAATTATATATTACAATGTAATAATAATAGAAATAAAGTGCACAATAAATGTAATGCACGTGAATCATCCTGAAACCATGCCCCTGCCCCAGTCCATGGAAAACCTGTCTTCCACGAAACTGGTCCCTGGTGCCAAAAAGGTTGAAGACTGCTGCCCTAGGTTGTTTACTTCCTTATTGAAGGTTGAGACCAGTTAGTTCAAAAGCCTACCTGCACCAAACTCAAATGTATACACATCCAATTATTTTAAAAATACCTCAAACAAGCAAATTCTTAGCCACTTAGAGTCTGCTTTGAATACCCTACAAAACCTCACCCAACGGATGTTAACTATTAATATGACAGTGCCCTTCATGAAGCCCAGGCTGCTCCTGCCCTTCTGGGTTCTCTAACCCAGAGACTCCCTGCCATGCTGCTGAGCAACTTTACCTAGACACGTTAAGTCCCCTCTCTGGCCCCTTCTCCCCTGGGAGTTCTCTCGCCCTCCTCACTTTCTAGATGGTGGCCCCTCACCGTAAGCCTCTGGACAGTCTCATGTTGTGAGACTATCTCATGCAACCTTGTTAAAGCACCACCTAATGAAGCTTGTTGTGTATTACTGCCCCTCATGCTCAGATCTTTCTCCTACCTCTGCCCCCATATACCCAGAAACCTCTATGTGAATATGAATGGATATGAAAACTGTGGCACATTCATATAATGGAATACTACTTAGCAATAAAAGTAACAAACTATTGATGCATGCAACAATTTGAATGCTGAGTGAAAGAAGCCAGTATCAAAAGGTCACATACTACAGAGTTCATGTATAGGATAGCCACCAAAAGGCAAAACTATAGTGATGGAGACAGAGCAGTAGTTGCCAAGGGTTAGGGATGGGGAGGGTATGACTGCAAAGGAACAACACAAGGAAAGTTTTTGGAACTATTTTGAATCTTGACCATGGTGATGGATACACAAATCTGTAGCAGTGTTAACATTGGTAGATCTGTACACCAAAAAATGTGTCAATTCCAAAGGAGGCAGGAATATACAATGGAGAAAATACAGTCTCTTCAATAAGTGGTGCTGGGAAAACTGGACAGTTACATGTAAGAGAATGAAATTACAACATTCTCTAACACCATACACAAAAATAAACGCAGAATAGATTGAAGACCTAAACATAAGACTGGAAACCATAAAAATCCTAGAAGAAAACATAGACAGAACACTCTTTGACATAAATCATAGAAGTATGTTTTTGGATTTGTCTCCTAAAGCAAGGAAATAAAAGCAAAATGAAAACAAATAGGACCTAAAACTAAACTTAAAATCTTTTGCACAACAAAGGAAACCATCAGCAAAACAAAAAGACAACCTACTGAATGGGAGAACATATTTGCAAATGGTATGACAGATAAGGGGTTAATAATCCAAAATACTTTAACAGCTCACACAACTCAACATCAAAAAAATAAACAACCTGGTTAAAAAAGTAGGGAGAAGACATTTTTCCAAAGACATACAGGTAGCCAACAGGCATATGAAAAGATGCTCAACATCTTTAATCATCAGATAAATGCAAATTAAAACCACAATGACATATCACCTCACACCTATCAGAATGGCTATCATCAAAAAGAACACAGATAACAAATGTTAGTAAAGGGAAACCCTCCTACACTGTTGGTGGGAAAGTAAATTGGTGCAGCACTGTGGAAAACATGATGGAGTTTTCTCAAAAAAACAAAAATAGAGCTACCATATGACCCAGCAATTCCACTCCTGGATATATATTTGAAAAAAACTAAAACACTCATTCGAAAAGATACATGCACCCCAATCTTCATAGCAGAATTATTTACAGTTGCCAAGATATGGAAGCAACTTAAGTGTCCATCAACAGATGAATGGATAAAGAAAATGTGGTATACATATGCAATGGAATACTACTCAGCCATAAAAAAGGATGAAATTTTACCATTTGCAACAACATGGGTGGACTTGGAGGATATTATGCTAATTGAAATGTCAGACAGAGAAAGACAAATACTATATGATATCACTTACATATGGAATCTAAAAAAGAAAACAAAATAGTGAATATAACAAAAAAGAAACAGACTCACAGATATAGAAAACAAATCAGTGGTTACCAGTTGGGGGAGGGAAGGGGAGAGGGGCAATATAGGTGTAGGAGATTAAGAGGTACAAACTATTGTGTATAAAATAAGCTACAAGAATATATTGTACAACACACGGAATATAGCCAATATTTTATAATAACTATAAATGGAGCATAACCTTTAAAAATTGTGAATCACCATATTGTACACCTGTAACTAATATAATATTATACATCAACTATACCTCAGTACAAAAATTTTAAATTAAAAACATAATAAAATGTATGAAAAAAGTATCAATTCTACTGTGTGTTAGTTTTAAGAATAATTTTTTAAATAATTGACTGTTTAAACCCAAAAGAATAACATTGTATTATATCATTTATTATGTGCACAGATGCATAATATATGCCACGATAGCATCAAGAACCATAAAAAAGGAATAGAGTTTTACTGTTGGAAACTTCTTGTATTTTATAGGTAGTGGTACAATATTTACTCTAAGTAGACTGTAATAAGTATGTATATACTAACACTCAGAACATACAATGAGGTTTAGCTAAAACATCAACAGATAAAATGAAACACTAGAAAATATTTGATTAATCCATATGAAGGAAAGAAGGAAGAACAACAAATATACAAAACCAGTTGCAATAATTAGAAAAGCAAACAGCAAGCTGATACACTTAAACCCAACCATATCAGTAATTACATTTAACGTAAATGTACTGAACCTTCCAAGTAAAATGCAGTAATAGTCAGACTAGATATAAAATGCAACGCCCAACCCTATTCTATCTAGAAGTGACATACTTTATACACAAAACCACAGATTATTTGTAAGTGGTAAGATGTAAACAGATATTCAATGCAAATAATAAACCTGAGAAAATTGTTGTGACTATATTCATATCAAAGTAAACCTCAAAACAAAGAAAATTACCAAAGAAAATGAAGGACATTTCACAATGATTAAAAAGTCACTTCATCAGGAAGACATAATATCCTAAATATGTATGCACTTAATAGAACTTCAAAGTATATGAAAAAAATAGTGACAGAACTAAAGTGAGAAATAGACAAATCCATGATCGTGGTTGGAGAATTTAACACTTTTTCAATAATTAATATGACAATTATATAAATTGATAAAACACCAGAAGATTTAAACAAATCAACAATTGACTGTTTAACAATAAATATGACAACCATAAATTACAAATATATATCTTGTTTATGTGCACATGAAACATTCACTTGGATACAATACGCTGGGACATAAAATGTCTCAATGGGTTAAAAGGGTTGAAATCATATCAGTATGTTCTCTAACCACAACAGAATTAAATTAGAAATCAATAAGAATAAGAGATCCAAAAAATGTACCAAATATTTGGAAATTAAACAAATACTTCTAACTAATGCATGAGTCAAAGAAAGAATCCCAAGGGAAATTGTCAAAACCTCTGAAGGGTCTGAGCTTTTACCCTACTTGCAAGCTAGCAAGTTAGCCTGCCACAGTTTCATGCATGCTGGCAGAAGACACAATACTCCTCAGTTAGAGACAAAGGAATAACAAGCAGCATGAACTTCCCATTCACCTACATTCCACCTGTCCCTCCAGTCCGATGGGGGAAATGTGGAACAGCCCAGATGGATGCTATACACACAGTGATTCTGTGTGATACTTGAGGAACCCTGAGCTTAAAAAACCCTGCAAGCAAACCTGCCCAAGTTTTCCTCAGAGGGAGTTATTTTTACTATATTAGACAACAAACATTTCCTCTGCTCCAGAGAGATGCTATCTCTACCTTCTAAGACTAATTGCTGTTCAGACATCCTGCCAAATCTTCTGTATGAAAGATGTACAGATATGCAAGACAACCATAGAGAAGTGTATGAGAAATAGAAATTCTAAAATATTTAAAACTGAATACTTATGAAAATAAGGCATATGAAATTTTGTGAGATGCAGCTAAAGCAGTTCTTTGAGGGGAATGTATAGGTTTCAATGCTTATATTAGCAAAGAAGATGGGCTTTGAAACAGTTATCTAAGCTTCCACTTTAAAAAGCTAGAAAAAGAAAAGCAAACTAAATCCAAAGTAAGTGGAAATTCTTATATTTTACATGTAGTGATGTATTTATAAGAAGTAGTGAATAAAAGGAAGGAAATATGAAAATAGAGCAAAAATCAATATAATAGAAACACACAATAAAGAATATTATTATAGTCAAAAGTTTAATCTTTTTAAAGATTAATAATATTAATAAGGGACTTCCCTGGTGCTCCAGTGCGTAAGACTCTGCACCCAATGCAGAGGGCCTGGGTTCGATCCCTGGTCAGGGAACTAGATCCCACATGCATGCCACAACTAAGAGCTTGCATGCCAAAACTAAGAGTTCGCATGCCACAACTAAAAAGATTCCGCATGCCACAACTAAAGATCCCATATGCCACAACTAAGACCTGGCCCAGCCAAAATAAATTAATTAATTTAAAAAAATAAGCTACAATAATATATTTTTTAAAAAATAAAATTAATAAACCCCAAGCAAGAAAAAAATTACCAATATTGTAAACGAAAGAAGGGATATCATTGCTGATTCCTCAAATACTAAAAGCATATGGTAATGTCACAAGAAACTTTAGGTTAATAAATTTGACAACTTAAATGAAATGCAAAAGTTTCTTGAAAAACACAACTTTTCAAAATGAAAAAGGGAAGTAATAGAAATCTAAATATTCCTATATTTATTAGAAGTTGAATACATTATAAAGAGAAAAAAACTCTTCTGAAGAAAGCTCGGAAAACTGAGAATAAAACATAAACTCCTCAATCTGATAAAGAATATCTATGAAAAACCTATGTTGAAGTCATTTTTTACAGTGAAATATTAAATGCTTTTCCTTTAAGAATGGAAACAAGTCAAGGATATCTATTCTCACCAGTCTTATTTAACATTGTCCTGAGAGTTCTATCCAGTTCAATAAGGCAAAGAAAAGAAGTAAAATCATTAAAATTGGAAAGGAATAAGTAAAATTGTCTTTATTCATAAACAATATGATTGTTTCCTTAGAGAAATCTAGGTAATCTGCAAAAAAATATTAGTAAGATCACAGGATACAAGGTATCCTTATTATACAAAAATAAATAGTATTTCTCAACTGAAAAATAATTTTCTAAAAAATCCATTTGTAATAACATCAAAAAAATATAGGAGTAAATTTAACAAAAGACATGCAAAAGCACTGAAAATTAAGAACATTGCTGAGAGAAGTTAATGAAATTTTAAATAAATGGAGAGATATGAAACAGCCATTGATTGGAAGATTCATATTGTTAATATGTCAATTCTCTATAAATTGACCTACAGAGTTGATGCAATACAAATCAGAATCTCAACAGGAACTTTTATAGAAATTAACAAGTTGATCCTAAAACATATATAAAGGACATAGAATAACCAAAATAATCTTGAATGAGAACAAATTTGGAGGACTCTCAATAACTGATTTCAAGACTTATCATAAAACATACAGCAAAAAAAAAAAAAAGTGATACTTGCATAAGGATAAACAAATAGATCTACAGAAAAGAATAGAAAATCCAGAAGGTGATCTACATATATTTGATTTATTTAGTTTTCAATAAATTACTAAGGCAATTCAATAGGGAAATGAAATCCTTCCACAAAGAGTGCTGGAAAACTGGATAAACATATAGAAAGAAAAAAACAGAATTTTGGTCTCTACCTCAGAACAAAAGTTTTTCTACACAAAAATTAATTCATGTTGTATCATAGCCTAAGCATAAAAATTAAAACTATAAACCTTTTAGAAGAAACATAGGATAATATCTTCAAGACAAAGATTTATTAGGGAGAACCCAAAAAGTATGTGCCTTAATAAAAAATACTGATTAATTGGACTTCATCAAAATTAAAAACTTCTGTTCTTAAAAAGACACCACTGTAAAGCAATTATACTCCAATAAAGATGTTAAAAAAAAATAAAATAAATAAAATAAAAAATATACAAAAGAAAAAAAAAACACCACTAAGGAAATGAAAAAGCAAGTCATAGACTGAGAGAAAATATTTACAATACATATATTAAATGACTTATATCCAGGTTAAAGAACTCCCAATAATCAATAAGAAGAAAAACAATCCAATTTTAAAATGAGCAAAGACCTGAACAGACACTTCACAAAAGAAGATATGTGAATGGCAAATAGATGCTTGAAAAGGTGCCTAAAATCCTTAATCAACAGGGACATTCAAATCAAAACAATGAGATGCCACAACATAGTACAAGAATGACTAAAATTAAGTGGTTGGCTAGAATGTAGAGAAACTGAAACATTTTACACTCCCGCATTGCCGATGGGAAATGAAAACATGTTCATAAAAAGACTTGTACGAGAACTTTATTTATAATAAAAACTGGAAACAACCTAAATATTCATCCTTAGGAGAATCGATTAACAAACTGTGGGGTACTCATACTATGGAATACTACTTTGGTATTTTACTTCAGTATACTTCAGTAAATTAAATATCAACGATTGACACATGCAATAATCTGGGTAAATCTCCTAAACAATATGCTGAGTGAAAGAAGCCTGACACAGAAGAATATATACCATATGATTCCAGAATATGAAAGTCAAGAGCAGACATAAAGAACCTATGGTAATAGAAATCAGGACAATGGTTTCCAATGAGGGAGCAGATTGATAGAAGGGGACCTGAGGAAATTTGGGGGATGATGTAAATGTTCTATTGTTGAGTGAGTGTTAGTTCCATGGCTCTATACATTTGTCAAAACTCAGCAAATTATATACCTAAAATCTGTCTGTTTCATTATAATGAAAATTCACTTCAATTTTAGAAATAAAGTAAATAAACTAAAGAAATGAGAAAAGGACATCCAAGTCTTACAACCTAACCTGCCAATCTTACTACTGTCACCTAAAAGCCACCATAAAAGATTTTCTTTCAATATCTTTTTTCCAGGGCACAAAATGCAAAGTCTCTTGAAAGAGACTATTATACATCATTTGTATCTTAGTATGTACTATTTTATTTAAAGCTCTCTACATAGGCCCTATAAATATATCTTCACTCTGCCCCCAGTGAGAAGGAGTGGACTTTAGGAAAGTCAAGTCCAAGAAAATTCACTGGACCATAGTATGAAGAAATGAAGTTTTCCACGTGACGATGGAAGGGATTAAAGTTCTAAGTCCTTGTTTTAGTTATCTATGACTGTGTAACAAAGCACTCCAAAACTTCATGGCTTAAAACAGCAACAATTTATTATTTCTCATGATTCTGCAATCTAAGGAGAGCTTAGCTGGGTGGTTTTCTGTTCCATGAGGTGAAGCTGGAGCTGAAATGTCCAACACGAATTCTTCACTCACTCACAGGTCTAGCACCTAAGCTGGGAGGGCTAGAACTGGAGACTGGCCTGTTGTCTCTTTCTTTCCATGTGGCCACTCAATATAATTAATCTGCCTTCCTCCTAGCATGACAGTCTCAGGGCTTCTTACACGAGGACTAGCTTCCAAGAAAGAAGAAGCAAAAGCTACCAGTCCTTTGAAAGGCTAGGCCCAGAACTGGCACAATGTCACTTCTGCCACATTCTATTGGGCAAAGCAAGTCACAAGGCCAGCTCAGATTCAAGGAGGGGAACCAGACTCTACCTGATGTGAGGAGTGCCGTGTTTGTCCAGGGAGGGAAGCAGTTGATGGCAGTCATCCTTGGAGATGATCTGCCCCAGCACTTGCTGTAGGGAGTGGAAAGGGCACTCTCTGAGGCTGACGCACAAGACCTCTAGAGCTGCTTCCACTTGGACAAAACGGGAGGACTAGACCAGTTCTAAACCTTAGGGAGAAAAGCTCTCCCTGCCTTGCCTGCCTTTCTTACCTTGCTTTTCCCTGGAACCATATGTCTCTACATTGAGTGGTTAATGGGCCTGGGCCCAGAAAATGGAAAAAAGACACATAGGGCTACACATGGTAAAAGAAGCCACAGGGGATTGGGACCACTTTGGGATTTGGGCCAAAACTCCTCCTAAAAAGCTTACATTTGGCATGTCCTCTGACGTCTCAGGGACCCAAGGAACGGGGACTGTGCCAGAACAGAATTGTGGTGTTTAGAGATCCTGAGTCTCAGCCAAATGCCACTAAGACCTCCCCATGACTGGACTTCTGTGAATGAAAGTTTCTGTGGATCAGCCTCTGTTTTTCGAGGTGGGTTGGATGGGGTGAGACGGAACATGGCAACACCAGGTGCAGCAGAGGGCCATGGGGAGCATTCCTCTCTCTGACCCAGAGCAGAAGCTGAATGATGGACCACCTCTAACACTGCGTTCAGGGCAGTTTCCCTAGCTCTTAACTGGGGCGATTTTGACCCCCCAGGGGACCTTTGCCAGCGTCTACAGTCACAGTTGGGAGGAAGCGGCTGCATCTAGTGAGTACAGGCCAGGGACGGTGCTAAATACCCCATAGTGCACAAGACAGCTCCGCAACACAAAATTATCTGCTCCAAACAGCCAGCGGTGTTGAGGTTGAGAAGCTCTACGTGCCCTTCACCTTCCCCTTTTGCCCTGACATAGCTGTGAGGGGGCTACTTAGAAAAGGGGAAAAGGACTGCAAATTAAAAGCACATTTATGCATTTAGTCAAATAAACAAAAAGATCCATAAAGGCAGCGGGGCTTCTGCTTCATCCCCTCTCTTCTGTTTCCACTTTACCATCCCTTCCATCTGGGAACATGGTTTCTCCTATGCTCTGACAAGCAGCAAAGGATTGTAACAGCTCTTGATCCTTGTTTACCTCCATTTCCCCTACCCGCCCCCCCCACCCTGCCACCCGCACCGTTTTTCCTCCCCAGTTAAAAGATCTGGTCCCCTGTGAAAACCGCAAGTGAGGCCAGGGCTGCAGTAGTGATTGATTTTCACCCCTCCCAGCAAGCTGTGCTCTTTGACTTTGAGTGGGGGCTTTTCAGACAGATAGGCCGCAGTGTCCTTCTGGCACCACTTTGGGCAGCAAGGACCTTTGGTGGGCGATTTCTTTTTTCTTTTATTGTTCTGCTATTAGCAAAGTAATAACGATCATAACATGTCCATCCTTTCAGAACCCTTACAGCAGATGACATCCGTGAAAGGGCCTTGAGCCTCTGCCGATGACGTCTTTGTCATTTTGTTGCGCTCCGCGACAGCAGCAGCCCCGCTGCGCATGAACACGCCGCTGGTAATGAGGTTTCACTGACACTGCTGGGAGCTTGCTTTGTCAGAGGGCAGCACACCGCGGCCTGGAGGGCATGAGCCGAGCCCTGTCCTTTCCCTGATGTGACAATACTGGCATTTTCCTGGCTGAGGGGGGCGTATTGCTCTCTCCCCGAGCCTGCGCTGAATTCTCATCACTCGTGCGAATTATTCCAAATCATGCCCAGCCCTGGTGAAATAAATTAGGCTACATTCATTTTTCAGAGTATTACACAGACATTAAATAAGATAAAGTGTATCTTTACTAGTAAGGTAGTAAAATAACCAAGATATATGAAGTCCCACAAAAGATTTCATAACAACCTGCATAAATGATCTTGCTTATAAACATCCCCTATCATTAATATATTAATGTAGGCATATAGAACATCTGGAGTAATATCATAAAAACTGTTGATCGTGATGATCCTAGGACTGGAAAGGAGGTGGGGGAAGGGGTAGGAAGTGTCCCTTTCTATGTCTGTAGTGGACGTGTGTCAACTGCCCGTCCAGCGTCCATCCCACCTTCTGGTAAGCACCTCCAGCTCTCCCCTCCCCTCTTCCCTCTCCCCGCCTCTACCCTCTCCCCCACTGCCCTTATGCTCCTCACTCTCTTTCTGTCTTCTCATTTGAAAGTACCAAAAAGCCTTCTAATAATTTCATTAGTTTCACACACAAATGGTATTATAATCTAAAAGTTGTTGCTATGTAGCATACAACAAAAATACAAATGATGAATACTTGTGAAAGCAGAAACAAGGTGAAAACAATAGAATAGCTGAGCTGGAAGGGGCCTTGATTCTAGCACAACCCCCTGGTATGGAAGATGGCACAGCCTGCAATGAAATATTTTCCTTCATGTGGTTCTGGTGGCACAGAGTAAAGTGGCAAATTGGGCAGTCATCAGTCTAACGTAGAAAGGGCTCAGTTGTCAGCCTACCCGGAAGAGTCAATTAGGAAGCTGGCTTTTAATCTGATGTAGAGAGCTCCGGCCTGGACTGCAGCCTGTGCCCCATCAGGTTTTAGCCACAAGACCTTGAACCAGTCTTAGACCACGTCTATATAGTATATGTGAGGTGACTGCCCATGTAATTCTGACCTTTACTGCTCAAGGCAGGAGCCAGCAGAGCCACCTCCTTCTCCTCCCACTCCCAGTGCCTTTCTATGAACCACAAAACTGCATCCTTCCCAGGACAGGTATAGACATTGGTCATCCAGGAAAAAAAAAAAAAAAAAGGAGACAACTATTGTTTTTCCTGGAAATCATCTTTTCCCCTGCATTCAGTAAGCATTTTCTGTCCCAGCAGCTTTTCCATCAGTGGCCACAGCCTCCTCTTCAATGTGTGTTCGTCTCTCAGCTTCCAGGGTGCCCCGGGCTCTCCCTTCCACCTCTCCGGCCACTCTTTCCTAGTCTTCTCCTTGGTGCCTCTTCCCCCAAACCACCCTTAAACCCTGGTGTGGTCAGAGACTCATCAAGCCCTCCTCTCTAATTGCACACCTCCTCCTCCAATGGCTTCCAGTCATGTTCTTCCAAGACAGCTCTTCTGCACTTGACTTATTGTATCCAATAAGTGGTGTCCCTAAAAAGCTTGGTGTGGTGGGGAGAGCACGGGGCTGGGACCCAGAAGACCTAGAAGAGAGCCCACTTCCCCTGATATCCGGTTATGTGATGCTAGGAACATCCCACTCCCCTCTCTGGGTATCCAAGTCATCACCTGTAAGATCACACTACTTCACAGGTCTGCCTGAGGACTACAGTGACAACATATGGGTGGATTATTTGTAAATCAAAAGGGTTGAGACCTGTGAGGGCTGATTATGCCTGGTGCCAGGTGCTGGGCCAGGGGCCCCTTGATGAGGGAGGTCAGTAGAGAACCTCTCCTGGGCAGTGGGCAGTCTGTGAACCAAATGTTAAAATGACAGTCACCACTGATGGGCTATCCGTCCCCCTCCTCAAAATGATTCCAAAAATATTTTGAAACAAATAATTTTGGGAGAGAAAATATTTATGCAGAGAAAATATCTTTTAAAGCCCTACTGAAGCCAATGTTCCAAAAATATTTCTGGTGAAAAAAATGCCTTCTGGGAACGTTGCAGGTGAGTTGGAACTTGGGCTTAGAATGTCTGTGCTGGAAGGTACTTCAAGGAACTCTGTGAGCTGCAGAACTCTGATGTGAAAAATAATCTTACAAAAAACCTCATGATATAAAATGGATAAGCATGGGAATTAGAAGGAGACCAGGTCCCTCCCTCATCCCCTCCTGCTTGCCCATTTCCTTTCAGTCCCTGGGGGTTTCTGGGGAATTTTTTTTTTTTTAAACATCTTTATTGGAGTATAATTGCTTTACAATGGTGTGTTAGTTTCTGCTTTATAACAAAGTGAATCAGTTATACATATACATATGTTCCCATATCTCTTCCCTCTTGCATCTCCCTCCCTCCCACCCTCCCTCTCCCACCCCTCTAGGGGGTCACAAAGCACAGAGTTGATCTCCCTGTGCTATGCGGTTGCTTCCCACTAGCTAGCTATTTTACGTTTGGTAGTGTATATATGTCCATGCTACTCTCTCACATTGTCACATCTTACCCTTCCCCCTCCCCATATCCTCAAGTTCATTCTCTAGTAGGTCTGTGTCTTTATTCCCATCTTGCCACTAGGTTCTTCATGACCTTTTTTTTTTCTTTGCTTAGGCAAACATGGTTTACAAACCATTACTCTACCCTATCTTCCCCTTTGTTGGATAAGGAAACCGAGACAAAAGGAAAAAACAGTGTCTAGAACAAAATCAAACAGCGGGCTCATGATAGAGCAGCCTGCATCCTGGGGCTGACGAGCCGCACAGTCACCCTGGCTGGCGATGACTATAGGACCTCTAGCATGTCAGCCACCTGCTGACTTCTGGCAGCAGTGATTCCTATCTGTGACCCCAAATGTTGGTCAGTCTTCATGTGATAGTGTTTGTTTCAATGGTCAAGAACACTCAGGAGGCCCCTGATAAGGAGGGTAGAACCCCAGGTTTTTTATCACAAGCAACAGAAAGAGACCCTAGAGATTTACATGAAGGATATGGGCTAGTGCAAAAAACAGGAACCAAAGGGCCCACAGCCTGGTCAGGATACCAGAGCTGTAATGAATGACCTCCAACTGCTTCTTCTCTCCTTCAATCATTCTACTCAAATCCAAAGTTCTCAGGTCATGAGTTCACCACTATGTGGCCAGGAAACCTTGACTAACAGAAAATCAAAGAGAAAACCGGATGCTGGTACCAAAAGCCAGGGGAACTGAAGCTGGACGGATGAAAAATCTTGCAACTATCCACCACGTGTATCTTCTTCCTTTTCACGACCCTCACAGCAGATTGTGTGTGGTAGAAGCACAGATCCGGTAAGTTGAAACCCAAGTCTAGGGGGGAAGTGACTTGCCCAATGACAGGAAGGGCTGACATAACAGCCTGGGTCTAAGGACCGCTGCACCTGCATCACTTAATCGCACTGCAGGGCTGCTTTATCAATCAAGTCTGTGCTCGGCACCAGCCGCCTAAGATCACTGAAGCTTCCTGCTTCTCTCCAGGGCTAGTCCTGCAGCCTCTTCTCTTCCCGGTGGCTAAGACCCCTCGATAAACCATTCCTCCATTAACAACAGCAAGTTCAAGGCACTGAGCACTTCCACATAGGTGTCTCTGGTGTGATGCAGGCAGGACAGGGGAAAAAATCCTCCTGTTACAGAGGAGGAAACAGGGTGTGTTAGTTTCCTTTTGCTGCTGTAACAAATTGCCACAAATATAATGGTTTAAAACAACATAAATTTATTATCTTACAATTCTAGAGGTCAGAAATCTGTAATTGGGTCTTAATGGGCTAAAATCAAGGTGTTGTCAGGGACGGTTCTTTCTGGAGGCTCTAGGGAAAAATCCACTTTCTGCCTTCACCACCCTCCAGAGACCACCTGCACTCTTCAGCTCATGGCTCCTCCTTGCCTTATCAAAGGCAGAGGCAAAGTGTCTTCAAATTTCACTCTGCCTCCATGTCACACCACCTTCCCTCTGACTTTGACCCTCTTGTCTCTTCTTACAAGGACTTGTGATTATATCATCCCCACCTGGATAATCCAGGACACTCTCCCCATCTCAAGATCCTTAACTTAATCACATGTACAAAATCCTTTTTGCCATGTAATGTAACATATTCACAGGTTCATGGGAATTAGGCTGTGGCCATCTTTGGGAGGCTCTTATTCTGCTAACCACAGAGGGAAAAAACTAATATTTATTAAGTAGATAAGGCACTGGGCCAGATGCTTTACACAGATAGCCACAGACCCTACCAGATGAGTCACTATTATTCTCATTTTAGAAAATGAGAAACCTGAGGCCTGTGTGGTTTAAATGACAAAGTCAGACCACTAATAAGTGACAGATCTGAACTCATATCTGAGACTGAAGTTGATGCCCTCTGCTTTGCTCCTCCCATGTAAGCAGTTGGCTATGACTAATTCCAAAGGACTCTAATAAACTGTGAAACTTTGAAGACACGAAGGAATAAATGTCAGTGTATAAGCATGCCAGTAATAAGTTCTCAGTCTTTGCATCCTGTAACCTTCTATGTTGTTGTTAATCAGCCACGTTCCTAGAGAACACTTTGTTTATATTTTCATTCTTTGTCATTTCTGTCATTGAGTAAATATAGGATTCTTCTAGACCCAGGATGTGATACCAAAGAAATAAATGTAAATGCACTTATAAATAAATTATATACTAAATGTAATGCAGATTAATTTAACTATATCACCCTTATATTATAGAGTTGATATATTCTCCACACTTATATTAAAAAGACAAAGGGAGCGGTGGAATTCAGACCACCAAAGGCAGATTTTCTATAAAAGAATGAATTTCGGTTTTACAATTTAAACTGAATGGGGATTCTTCCCAGGAATATGGTTTCCTAAGCACCAAGTTGGATATTTCTGAAGCTGACTGTTCACCACCTACCAGGGAGCCATTAGTCTCCAGTTCCCAGGCAGTGCCTCAGTCAGCAAAGAGTGAAGAACTGAAGCAACTACCCAGACCATTTAAGAGGCAATTTATGGTTTCCTTTGCTGTGCAAAAGCTTTAAAGTTTCATTAGGTCCCATTTGTTTATTCTTGTTTTTATTTCCATTTCTCTAGGAGGTGGGTCAAAAAGGATCTTGCTGTGATTTATGCCATAGAGTGTTCTGCCTATGTTTTCCTCTAAGAGTTTCATGGTGTCTGGCCTTACATTTAGGTCTTTAATCCATTTTGAGTTTATTTTTGTGTATGGTGTTAGGGAGTGTTCTAATTTCATTCTTTTACATGTAACTGTCCAGTTTCCCCAGCACCACTTCTTGAAGAGGCTGTCTTTTCTCCATTGTATATTCTTGCCTCCTTTATCAAAAATAAGGTGACCATATGTGTGTGGGTTTATCTCTGGGCTTTCTATCCTGTTCCATTGATCTATATTTCTGTTTTTGGGCCAGTACCATACTGTCTTGATTACTGTAGGTTTGTAGTATAGTCTGAAATCCAGGAGCCTGATTCCTCCAGCTCCATTTTTCTTTCTCAAGATTGCTTTGGCTATTCGGGGTCTTTTGTGTTTCCATATAAATTGTGAAATTTTTTGTTCTAATTCTGTGAAAAATGTCATTGGTAGTTTGATAGGGATTTCATTGAATCAGCAAAGGAAACCATAAACAAGATGAAAAGACAACCCTCAGAATGGGAGAAAATATTTGCAATTGAAGCAACTGACAAAGGATTAATCTCCAAAATATACAAGCAGCTCATGCAGCTCAATATCAAAAAAACAAACAACCCAATCCAAAAATGGGCAGAAGACCTAAATAGATATTTCTCCAAAGAAGATATACAGATTGCCAACAAACACACGAAAGGATGCTTAACATCACTAATCATTAGAGAAATGCAAATCAAAGCTACAATGAGGTATCACCTCACATCAGTCAGAATGGCCATCATCAAAAAAATTTACAAACAATAAATGCTGGAGAAGTTGTGGAGAAAAGGGAACCCTCTTGCACTGTTGGTGGGAATGTAAATTGATAGAGCCACTATGGCAAACAGTATGGAGGTTCCTTAAAAAACTAAAAATAGAACTACCATCCTACCCAGCAATCCCACTACTGGGCATATACCCTGAGAAAACCATAATTCAAAAAGACATTCACCCCAATGTTCATTGCAGCTCTATTTACAATAGCCAGGACATGGAAGCAACCTAAGTGTCCATCAACAAATTAATGGATAAAGAAGATGTGGCACATATATACAATGGAATATTACTCAGCCATAAAAAGAAACGAAATTGAGTTATTTCTCTAGGATGGACCTAGAGTCTGTCATACACAGTGAAGTAAGTCAGAAAGAGAAAAACAAATACCGTATGCTAACACATATATATGGAATCTTAAAAAAAGAAAAAAAAAAGGTTCTGAAGAAACTAGGGGCAGGACAGGAGTATAGACGCAGAGGTAGAGAATGGACTTGAGGACACGGGGAGGGGGAAGGGTAAGCTGGGACGAAGTGAGAGAGTGGCATGGACTTATATACACTACCAAATGTAAAATAGATAGCTGGTGGGAAGAAGCCGCATAGCGCAGGGAGATCAGCTCGTTGCTTTGTGACCACCTAGAGGAGTGGGATTGGGAGGGTGGGAGGGAGACGCAAGAGGGAGGAGATATGGGGATATATGTATATGTATAGCTGATTCACTTTGTTACAAAGCAGAAACTAACACACCATTGTAAAGCAATTATACTCCAATAAAGGTGTTTTAAAAAATTAAAATTAAAAAACAAAGAGGCAATTTACAGCCTCATACTTCTGCCTCCTTTATCTCAATGTTTCAGGCAAACATGCTTTTGGGTACCTGAAATATTCTGATGACTTTCCCCTGGTTGTTATGATATAACCAGTTTGAGGAAGCTTTGGGAACCTAGGAATTCATTGTTCCTCCAGTAGGTCCTATGACTACACAAAGAGTAACAGTGAATAACATATGCTGAACTCTTGCCAACACCTTTCCAGGTGCTTCTCCTGTATTAATTCAGTTGATCCACTCGGTACAACAGGTTCCTATCCTCATTTGGCAGGTGAGGAAACTGAGGCACAGAGCGTAGTCACTTGCCTAAGGTCCCAGAGCATGCAAGTGACAGAGCCAGAATGCAAATCCACCAGTCTGGGCTCCAGAGCCTGCTGGCTTGGTCACCCACTACCCCCCAAATCCTGCAAACCACGGTAGACAGTGATCAGAGTTTGACAAGCCTCGAGCCACGACTTGGCCGCCCCTTGACCTGGAACTGACCCTAACACCCTAACACGTCAGCAGCCCTGAGGACACCTGCTGCTCCTGGAGATGGCCGTCACTTCACACTCGCTCCCTTGTGCACCACTGCGAGTAAACCCAAATGAGTCGTATCAGAAAAATCACAAGTGCATCTTTGAGGACATGGCCCGAGGCCCTTTCTCCTAATTGAGGACCTGGAGCCAAATGCCCCAGAAGCGGGTTCCTGGTGAAATGCACTCACAGCCTCTCTGCTGCCGAGACGCTGACAGCTCTGTTCTTATTGATTTCCACTTCACGCAGAAGCCTCTTAAATCAAATCAGACTTGCTAGGAAATCGGGCGGGGGGCAGGGGGACTGTCCTTTGTTTGTCTCCCGCACTTCTAAGGTATGCCCTTCCTTCCAATGGCCCAGGAGGCCAAAAGTTGTCCTGAAGGCATTACCTCAGCTCCCTGCCTTTGCCTCTGTCAACCTTAAGGCAATTCTTCCCCTGCATTTGATACCGTTGTTTCCTACCAGATGCATGATCTGTTGATGCAGGTTGCAAATGCCACGGCTGCTGCACTCCTTTCCTCGGCTCTCCGCTCTCTCTACTCCAGGCCAACCTGAGGGACAAAGGGATTTGTGGTTCCAAAGACAGGGATCCAAATGGAGGAGAAGGCAGGGCAAACCGAAGGTCAGCACTGCCTGGGGTGAGGACCTGAGCGCCCGGCCTGCTGCGCAGCATCGTGAGGGCTCAGCTCAAACGACACTCACTCAGAAGGTCTTTCCTAGCCTTGCTACTCAAAAAAAAAGTCACCTCTCTGTGACCTTGGAGTAGGCAAAAACATTTAAACAACTGGGGTGCAAAAAACTCTAACCGTAAAGGCAAATTTGATAAATTGGTCTGAATTAAAAATATGAACTTCTATTAATCAAAGGAGACCATTAGGAGAGCAAAAAGGCAGGCCTCAGAGCGGAGTCATGTGTTCACAATACATACAGCAACAGAGGGCCCACGGCCTAAAGTATAAACTGCAGATGGCAAGATCCTCCCCACTCACCTCAAATTCCGCAATGAATATGGATGTGTTTGGAAACTACAAAGTCTTCATCAATATAAAGAACGGCATACGTGGGTCTTACTGGTGGGTTATTTCAACAGCACCAGATAGAGCTGAGGCTGTCTGAACTAAGCCGGGTCTCTCCCCTACACCCCTCACAACCAGGGATAATCTTTATCACCTCAAATCCAATCATGTCGCCCTCCTGCCTGAAGCCCTGAAACTATGAGATGCCATCCAGGTCCTTAGCGTGTCCTTCAAGGTCCTTCACCACCAGGCCCTGCTGCCATCTCTCCACCATCATTCTCACCATGGCCCCATCAACACTGAGTTCCAGCCACCCAGAGAGCTTGGGGCGCCCTCAGCACGCCATACCCCTAACATCCCCAGGCTTTCACCTGCCCTTTGCTCTGCTCAGAATGTTCTCCCTTCCCTTGCTGCCCTAGCGAGCTCCCACACTCAGTCTAACACTGCAGGCCTCCACCTGCTGGCTCCCTGCCTCCTCCTGCCTCCCATGGGGTCCTGGGAGCTGCAGTCCCAGTGTCCCATCATCTTCTCACCATGAGGATAGAGTGACTGGTCCCAGAGTGGACTCGAGACACAAGTACTGCCCTGGATTAATACAAAAACATCTGGAAAGAGCAGTCCCTTTCCCTGCAGGGTTGCCAAACTGGGAGGGTGTGAGCTGAGTGCTAAAAGCAGCTGTCTTTGATGACACACAGGGAAGCCAGTCTATATATGAAGCCAGCACAGGGGAGAGTGGAGGCAAGAGTCAGACAGGGAGGCAGAGCGAGCCAGAGGGCCCCGGAAGAGTGCTTGGCTTCAGCCCCCAGTAAGTTGCCCAGTTCCGTGAGGCTGGTAATCCCCTTCTTTTGCTTAAACCAGATTGAAGTGGGGTTCTGGCTGGCTAACCACAGTATATCATCCTCCCTAGTCCCTTCCCCTGGGAGGAAACTTACTTCATTGGACTTAAATACATGAATCACTTTCTCTCCCTTACCCCCTCTCTGTCCAGAGCTGCCCTAAGATGGTGGGTCTCAATCCTGGTTACACATAAAAATCATCTTCTAAAAAGACCTTCTAAAAAATACCAATGCCCAGCCCCCTTCCCAGACCAATTAAGTCAGAATTGCTGGGGGTGGGACCCAGACATCAGTATTTTTTAAGTCCCCTAGGAGATTTTAATGGGCAGCCAAGTTGAGAACTGCACAGCCTGAGGAGCAGACACCAAACAGAAGGATGGTCTCATCCTTTGGTCTCCAGTGATGGATGAAAAGAATGTGAAGTCACCATAAAAAGAAAAAAAAGGAAGACTGGTGGGGAAATTCCAGGCAACATTGTCTGTAAGGGGATTTCTTACAATAGTCACAGCAGACAAGCATGCACTAACATGGCAAGGCAATGCAGCTTAGCCCCAAACCCTGGCTGTGGCAGCAGACAGACACAGGTCCAAGTTGAAGCTCTCCACTTAATAGAGAAGTGACCTTGAGCAAGTCCCTTCAGTTCCCTCCATTTCCCCATCTATCATCTGGGGGTAACAAAGCCAACCTCTCATATACCAACATCAGACTAGAGCCACTCCTGTGGTCTGGGGCTGGTGATGGGAGTCTGAACTCTAATTGAGCAAGCTGATGAGGAATCCGCTTCAAACATTATAATGGCTTTTCCCATTTCTCACATCACTTGTAATGATTCCAGAATGGTCATGATTTCCTTCATCTACTCCATTATAGGTTGTCTCCAGGCATCAGAAAAGCCCTGCCTCTATCTGCTGTCAGTCCCTCCATCCTCCCTTCTTTTCTGAGGCTCTGAAGATTGCCCTGCACAGCCCACCCTAGCCAGACACAGGCCCATTGTTTGCAGCAACACCCTTTGCAGTTCAGAGGTTCATTTACAGGCATTACCTGGGAGCTTTCCCTTTAAATACCCACGCACTTCTCTTCTGCAATGCCTAGAGATTTCAGCTTTATGCAGCTTCGTGCTAAAAGCTTCCTTGAAAGTAAATGAAGGAGACAGTTTCAGAGTTGGTTGAAAATAGTTTGTTCTAAAGGAGATTATATAAGCTGATATAATGTTTAGTTCTGGTGGTCTGGTAGAGAGATCTGTCTTGTTAGCTATGGGAAAAAAAAGAGGTAGGTACTCAAGTATTTCGAACTTGGGAACAGAGTAGAGATAAATGAGCAACTTTGCTTTGGATAGACCCAAAGTTGACACACTCAACACACACACACACACACACACACACACACATCCAAGTTATACTGAAGATCATAGATGAAGGCCTAAAACAAGCCTTTTCTAAAGAAGTGTATTAGTTGTATGTAAGTGCTGCAACAAATCTCAAGACTTCAATAATCTAACAAAATAAAAATGAGTATTTGGGCTCAGATAAAAGTCGAACGTGCTCCTGGTCAGGCCCCTCTCCTGGCCGGCTTCCTCCACATGGTAACAAGCACCCAAGTTCCTTCCATCTTGAGGTTCTGCTCTGCTCTACACCATCCAAGCCTAGACCAAGAGCCAGTGGAAGAAGAAAGAGAGAAAGCGTGCAGGATGGTGGGAGGTTCCACATGCAGGGTCTGAAGAGGCCCACAGGCTATTGACACCATGTACGTGCAGGGGGCTGGGCAACGAGCCTGTGCACCTGGACTTGTGACTGTATCAGTCTCTGCCGCCAGAGCCATCTGAGGTACCAACAATATTTCCTCTTTCATCTTATATCTGACTTTCACTATCATCTTCACAAACATGTTGCACATCTGCTCTGGGCCAGGCACATTAGGCCAGGGTATCCAGAGAAGCAGGTGTGAAGGAAAGATGGCACAGTGGTTGGGGGCCTAGGCTCTGGAGTTGGGATCCACAGGTTCAAATTCTGCCCCATCCCTTTCTAGCCGAGTAGCACCTTGGGTGATCGGTTTAATCTCTCTGTGCTTCTGTGGTAAGATTCAAACAAGAGAATACAAATAGAATGTAGTCCCACCCAGAGCTCCACTGTTCCTCCTCCTCCTCCAGGGCTAACAGACCCCCACAGGTCACTGAGGTCTTTGCATGTTTATTTCACCTTTAAAGAGGAGGAAGGGACGCTTCCTCCAAGATCCATGCCTAGAGGAAGCCAGGCCAGGTCATCCTAAGGCCTGTATGCAAAGGCCACAGTGGGGGGCCTTGCGTGGACCACAAATCCAACCACTTACCTGAGACCAAATCCCAGATTCACAGGTGTAAGAGGCTGGTGCATCAGGAGTCTTATCACTGTTACCTCAAAAGCCAGACCCTATCCTCTTCCTTGTCACCTGGGTGCCATCCACGCTGCCCTGCCCCTGCCTTTTCTACAGCTTCTCTCCCCAAGGCTGGAGTAAGCAGCCCAAGAATGTTCAGACTCACCTTAGGCTATTTCTGCTCAGACGGTGCAGCCACAGGGCAGGCTTTCTCCTCGAGGACTGAGCCAGCCTGGGAAGAAGGGGTTAGAACACTCTCTAGACTGTCAGGCACAGGAAACCCTATGGCAGGAATCTGTTTAGCAGACACAGCTCTCCCATGTCCTTCCTCTGCTCATCAAGGATCCATGCTATTAACATAAGAAAAGGATACTATCACCCAAAGTCACAACCACATGGGTGTAGAGTGCTTTATATTTTTCCAAACATGCACACCTATCTGGTGTCTTCATTCCTTGCAGAGAGGTGCACAAGGCAGGGAGTTTATTCACCATGTGACCGCATTTCAGTTTCCTCAACAGGGGGCAGTGACCTGCCCAAGGGCCCTGAGCAGAACTGCACATCAGGGCTGCTGACTCTTCCAACCAAGGCCAGAATTAGGGTCAGAAAGGACATTTGTATTATATGTACTACATCTTCTTTATCCACTCCTCTGTTGATGGACATTTAGGTTGCTTCCACGTCTTGGCTATTGTAAATAGTGCTACAATGAACACTGGGGTGCATGTACCAATTTGAATTATGGTTTTCTCCGGATATATGCCCAGGAGTGGGATTGCTGGATCGTATGGTAGTTCTATATTTAGTTTTTTAAGGAAACTCTATACTGTTCTCTATAGTGGCTGTACCAATTTACATTCCCACCAACAGTGTAGGAGGGTTCCCTTTTCTCCACACCCTCTCTAGCATTTATTGTTTGTAGATTTTTTTTTTTTATTGGAGTATGATTGCTCTTGTTTGTAGAGTTTTTGATGATGGCCATTCTGACCAGTGTGAGGTGATATCTCATTGTGGTTTTGATTTGCATTTCTCTAGTAATTAGTGATGATTCCAAAAAAAGAAGAAAGGACATTTGGACTCAACATGGGCTACTTCACTGACCAAATTCCTTCTAGCCCTTATAGCTGGTTCCGCTGTCAACATATCTGTCCTCTGGGATCATGTACCTTATGAAGGATGAGTGATGAAAAGGGTTACCAATGTGCCATTAGATACAAGCGGAGAGGTCAGTGCCAGAAAGCAAAGGATGAGGCACTGGACTCAAAGAAAATCGGGCCAAAGGGGGATAGACATTGAACCTACCATCCTACCCTCCACCCTACCCCAACTGGACAATGAGAAAATTGAACTAAAAAGTCCCTGAGGTCCCAACTCCAGCCATACTTTGATCCTTTAACTGCACTTGGTGCCACAGACACAGGACACAGAGTAACGAGGCAGGCCCCATCCCTGCCTTCATGGGACTTGCAGTCTAACAATTATTTTGTGTTCCTTTTAAACCTCTATCATCAAATTTCCCACAAAATCAAAGTATCATAAGCTACAAGGTCTTAAGTGGAAATTTATTCCTAACAGAGCCTGGAAATTCTAATATTATCATCCAGTCAGGCAGGAGCAAGGAGGCTATGAACAGATAAAGGTAAGGCTTGTGAGAGGTAAGCAAAGAGAGGACTTGGCACTTTTCTAGGAAAAAAAAAAAGTCAGGTACCAGGACCCTTTTAGATACAAAAGAGAAAAATCTAACCGAAGATGGACATTGTTGCTTTACATAACTGAGAAATTGGCCTCATAGAGTCCTGACTACATTTCAGGACATGGGCCCCTGCCCCACACATGCACTTTCCTCCATGTCTGCTCTGCTCTCAAGCTGGCTCTCCTCAGTGGCAGCAGCAACTCCAGAGTACCCAACAGTTACTGTTCAAGGACAGTTAGTTTTGTTGTTTTGTTTTTTTTTTTCATTTTTAAAGAAAGATGTAAGATCACAAATAGGTCACTGTCACAACACATTTCAGAAATGAAAAAACAAACATTTTCCCTTTTTAGGGAAAAGATTCCTGTTTTAAAGTCAATTCCCTCATCATTGAAAGGACTAGTACATTTAAAATTTTCCAGTCTCCTAAGGCACGATATTTATTTAAATCAGAATGCCAATATCACCTAATTTCATCACGCTGTAGCAGGAATAAGAGGCAAGGTATTAGCACTAGGAAAAACAGCAAATTTTATGGACAAAACCATTAATCATTGAAGAAAAAGGAAAAAGGGTCTTTTTCCCCAGGATTCCAGGCAAAAGCCTCTCAGCATCTCACGGTTGTGACTGTCATGTGCCCATTCCTGAACCAATCACAGCGGCCAGGGGAACAGGGTTGACATTGACTCAGGCCTACATCCCACTCACCAGCCTGCCAGAACATGAGGTGAGGGCACATGTTCCAAATGTGGGGAAATGCTGGTCCCCCAAGGACCCCTGGAGGTGTGTGAGCAGAGGCCACATGTCAGATTTGCGGTGTTACACGCAAGGGGCAGGATCTGGGCCATTCTGATCTGTCATCCTCTGAATCCAGACACTCTCTAAAAGCCTTGACATGTACCCAAAACTTTCCAGGGGTTGTTGTAAGGAATAAACTACACTTGCAGAGCACAAATTTCCAAAGGGGCGTCCACGGGAGATTGGCAGCATCTTCTTCTATTCATTTCCAGAGCAAGAACCTCATTTCATCTTGCATCAGAATAGAAGGGCTGCAGGCCACCACCTCCCCTCCTACAACTTTGTTTATCAAACACATAATAGAGCCATCTCTAAAAAGGTCACAAAAAACCCAATAAACATCCAAGAAAATAATAATTAGATATCTGAGCACTGGACTGAGTCTAAATGACTTATGTGGGTCTCATTCGCATCTCACAAAACGAAGTTAACTGTCTCAGAAAAAAAAAAAAGAAAAAGAAGAAATGGTCTTGAGGCATCTTTGTTCTTCTGGCAGCAGCAACATCATGAGCAAGTAATGAAATAATTTAATTCAAATCGCACCTGCTCTCAGAATTCCCTCTCCTCCTGTGCAAAAACAGATTACATTGACTTGTTTTTTTTTTTGTAAATCAATGCACTGGCTGTAATGATGTTATGAAATAATTATTAATGCTGGTGTTCGTTGGAAGCCTGACTTCCAGGCTTGGTGGAGTTGGGGAATTTCTTCCTATCAAGAAAGGCAGCTCCTTGCAAGGACCTCAGACCCACTGCAAGGATCCAAATAAATTGGTAAGAAATCAGTGAAAGAGTGGATCTCACTAACTTCCTTTTCATTGAGGGAAGATTCTGGGGAGAGCTGGTAAAATAGATGAGATAAGCCCCACCCAGGAGACCCCCAATTGACAAACCTTAGTATGCAATTTCTCTGAAACTCAGAATAAGCAATCTCTCTCAATAATCCCTTAAGTTACATCTCTGCAAAGCCCTTCAGCAATATATAAAGTGATTTCTCCATTTGTTTTGAAAACTGGGTCCAGGCAAGATAAAATAATATTTTATCCAGACTCAGTGCCTTATAACGCAAATGCCAGATCGAATGCCAAGTCAATTTATTCTAAAATGAATGGTTCCTTGATCTATTTCTTTTTGTCACTATTTAAAATAATATTTGGGACCACCCTGATGAGTGAGGAAAAGGAGACGTAATAGGTACTAGGCTACCCCTCACAGGTACACGTCAGGTACATAGATGTTCAACCACTTTGCTGGGAGTACCATCTTGAACAACCTCTTTTGCGGGCTATTTGGCAAATACCGAAAATTTTAATGTATTTATCCTTTGATCTGGTAGTTACTTTTCAAAAAAATTATACCCCAAATATTCTTGTACATATTCCAAAATAAACCTGTACAAGGACATTTATTGTAACATCAATGCTTACAGTAGCAAAGGACTGGAAGCATCCTAAATACCTATTATTGGGGGAGGTGTTACATAAATCATGGTGCATCCAAACAATAACATATTTCGCAGCCATTAAAAACAGCGAGACTGCTTTACATATATGGATTTAAAGCAAACTGCAAGATGTGCAATTAAATAAAAAGGCAAAGAACTGTATGTAGGATGCTGTCATTTGTCAGGGAAGGGAAGGAAAGAAGGAGGGACTCATCTGTTTGTAAACAGATGAGACAACCGCTGGAAAGATTCACAACGCAACACTTCCACTGGCTCCCTTTGGAGACAATAGAGAGACTGGGGACTTCATGGAGGAAGACTTGCTTTTCACTCTATACTCTAAGCAAACAGGTAAAATAAACAGAAGAATTAGTATCTATTGGTATTGACAAAATACCAATACAGGTTCTCTACAGAGAATTAATAAAATACAGATAAACAAAAGAAAAGAAAAAATTGGTCAAAGATAATCCTTTCATATCCTTCCAGGAATTATTTCAACAATTCCAACGATTGTTTCATACTCTTCCAGACCTACTTCTATACATATTTTAATAAAAAGTGGATTGTGTTAGTAATAACATATATCAAACAACTTTAAATATTAATAAATATTCATCTATAGCATCATTTTTAAACTAATAAACTTTACTTTTTAGAGAGGTTTAGGTTCAAAGCAAAATTGTGAGGGAAGTACAAAGAATTCCCGTTTATCCCCTGTCCTCACACATACACAACCTCCCCCACTATTAACAGCTGCACCAGAGTGGAATATTTGTCCCAATTGATGAACCTGCAATGACACATCATTATCAGTCAAAGACCATAGTGTACCTCAGTGTTCACTCTTGATGCTGTGCATTCTATGGGTTTGGACAAACGTAGAGTGACATGTATCCACTATTGTAGTACTATACAGAATAGTTTCACTGCCCTAAGATCCTCTGTGTTCTGCCTATTCATCTCTCTTTCCCCACTAACCCCAGGCAACCACTAATTTTTTTACTGACTCTATAGTTTTGCCTTTTCCTGAATGTCATATAGTTGGAACCATAGCGTCTGTAGCCTTTTCAGACTGGCTTCTTTTACTTAGTTATGTGCATGTAAGTTTCCTCCATGTCTTGTCATGGCTTGATAACTCATTTCTTTTTAGGACTGAATAATATTCTATTGTCTGGATGTACTGGAGTTTATTTATCCATTCACCAACTGAAGGACATATTGATTGCTTCCAAGTTTTGGCAATTATGAATAAAGCTGCTACAAACATCCACATGCAAGTTTTTGTGTGGGCGTAAGTTTTCAGTTCCTTTGGGTAAATACCAAGGAGTGCAATCATTGGATCACATGGCAAGAGTAGGTTAGTTTTGTAAGAAACTGCCAAACTGTCTTCCAAAGTGACTACAACTATTGCATTCCCACCAGCAGTGAATGAAATGTACTGTTATTTCACATCCTTGCCAGCAACTGGTGTTGTGTTGTCAGTGTTTTGGATTTTGGCCATTCTAATATGTCTGTTGTGGTATTTCATTGTTGTTTTAATAATTTGTAATTCCTTAATAATATATGGTGTTGAACATCTTTTCATATGATTGCTTACCATCTGAATATCTTCTCAGTGAGAAACCTATTCAGGTCTTTGGCCCATTTTTTAATCAGATTGTTCATTTTCTTATTTTAAGTTTAAAAGTCCTTTGCATATTTTGGGTAACAGTCCTTTATTAGATGTGCCTTTTGCAAATATTTTCTCCTGGTCTGTGGCTTGTCTTCTCATTCCCTTGACATTGTCTTTCACAGAGTTTTTAATTTTAATGTCATCCAGCCTATCAATTATGAATTATGACTTTGGTGTTGTATCTAGAAAGTTATTGCCATAAAAAATAAAATAAAATAAATAAAAATCATTGCCATACCCAGTCATCTAGATTTCTCCTATGTTATCTTCTAGGAGTTTTACAGTTTTGCATTTTACATTTAGATTCATTTTGAGTTAATTTTTATAAAGGGTGTAAGGTCTGTGTCTAGGTTCATTCTGTGTGTGTGTGTGACTGTCCAGTTGTTCCAGCATCATTTGTTAAAAATACTATCTTTACTCCATTGTATTGCCTTGGCTCCTTTGTCAAAGACCACATTATGCTAAGTGAGATAAGTCAGACAGAGAAAGACAAGTACTGTATGATATCATTTACATGTGGAATATAAAAAGCCTAATTCATAAAAACAGTAAAATCATGGTTACCAAGGAATGGGGGTTGAGGAGAGGGGACAGATGTTGTTTAAGGGTACAAACTTGCAAGTAGTAAATAAGCCATAGAGTATATTTTACTGGTCTTTGACTGATTCACTATACATAATGCAATGTATAGTGAATATGATGAATATAATCATTAAATTTGCTAAGAGACTAGAACGTAATTCTTCCAAACACCAGAAAGACAGGATAATTATGTAATGTGATAAAGGTGTTAATTATCACTACACTGACAATCATATTACAATATATAAATATGTCAAATTAACATGTTGTACACCTTAAGTTTGCACAATATATGTCAAATATATTTCAGTTTTTAATAAATAAATAAATAGACAATGCAAGGGGGAAAAAAGAATAAAATAAAAGTTTTAATTTTATCTTTATTCATTCTCTGATTCTCTTCCTTGTTTATGCAGATCCAAGTTTCTGACCTATATCATTTTCCTTCTCTCTGAGCAACTTCATTTAACATTTTTTGAAAAGCAGATTACTGGCAACAAATTCCCTCAATTTTTTTTTTTTTTTTTTTTGTCTGAGAAAATCTTTCTTTCTTTTTCACTTTTGAAGAATAATTTTGCAGGGTACAGAATTCTAGGCTGGTGAGATTTTTTTTTTCTCTCTTAGTACTTTATTATACTCCACTCTTTTTTTTTAAATATTTATTTATTTATTTATTTGTCTGCACTGGGTCTTAGTTGCGGCATGCAGGATTTTTAGTTGTGGCATGTGGGATCTAGTTCCCTCACCAGGGATCGAACCCGGACCCCCTGCAGTGGGAACATGGAGTCTTAACTGCTGGACCACCAGGGAAGTTCCTCCACTCTCTTCTTGTTTGCATGGTTTCTGAGGAGAAGTCACATATAACTCTTATCTTTGCTCCTCTATAGGAGTGTTCTTTCCTCCGGCTTCTTTCTATATTTTTTCCTTGTCTTTGATTTGCTCAAGTTTGGATGTGATAAGCATAGGTGTAGTTGGTTTTGGTTTTTGTTTTTTGGGGGGAAGGGAGAGGTTGGCATTTATCCTGCTTGGTGATCTCTGAGTTCCCTGGATCTGTGGTTTGGGGTCTGACATTAAATTTGGGAAATTCTCAGGCGTTATTGCTTCAAATTTGCTTCTGTTTCTTTCTGTCTTTCTTCTCTTTCTGTTATTCCCATTACACGTAGTTTTTGTTGTTGTCCCACAATTCTTGGATTGTCTATTCTGGTTGTTGTTTTTTTTTTTTCAGTCTTTTTTCTCTTTGCCTTTCAGTTTTAGAAGTTTCTAGTGTCATATCCTAAAGATCAAATATGCTTTCCCCAGCCATGTCCAGTCAGAGGCATTATTCATTTCTATTATGGTATTCTTTTATCTCTAGTATTTCTTTTTAATTCTTAGGATTTCCTTCTCTCTGCTTACATTATCCATATGTTCTTGCATGCTGTCTGCTTTTCCAAGTAAAGCCTTTAGCATATTAATCACAGTTGCGGGCGTTTTTTAAAATTCCTGGTCAGATAATTCTAACATTCCTGCCATATCCAACTCTGGTTCTGATGCTTGTTTAGTCTCTTCAAACTGTGGTGTTTTTTTTTGCCTTTGTAATTTTTTGTTGAAGGGTGGACACAGTGTACTGAATAAAAGGAGTGGTAAATAGGCCTTTAGTAATGCAGTGGTGGGGTTTGGGGGGAGGGGAAGCATTCTATACTCCTGTGATTAGGTCTCAGTCTTTCAGTGAGACTGTGCCCCTTAACTGCAAACTTCATCAGTGCTTCTCAGTGTTTTCTTCCCCCTTAGGTGGGACAGGATGGTTCAAGGGTCAGAGTTGGGTATTTCCCTTCCCCCAAGTAGGTTAGGCTCTGACAAAATAGTTTCTCCTGAGGGCAAGCCTTATTAAAAAGGAAAGAATGCTCTGGTATATTTTTTTAATGTTTCCTTTTCTCCTCCTCCTGCCAAAAGAGTGAGTGAATTTTTCTCTGATATTTATTGTAAGGACTTGGTGGAGCTCCCTACAGGTAAAATTCACAAAAGGGTGAGGTCCCCCCATGACTGAGTCTCCCTGGAGTTTTTAACTCTCAGAACTGTCCATAATGAGTCTCCAGCAATTTATCAAATTACAGCTTAGGATTTCCTAACCTGGCCCTATTTCCCATGGAAGCTTCTGTCATGGGTTTCTGCTCCAATAAGTTGTGATTCTCTGTATCTGCCTGTCCATCTCTCCAATTCGGGGGGCAGCAGTTTGCGCTGTGACCTCACTTCTCTGATGGATCTAAGAAGAGTTGTTGATTTTTCAGTTTGGTCAGCTTTTTACTTGTTGTAAACACCTACATGGAAACCAGAAGTCTTAAAAGCATCATTTTAAATTTATATACTATATTTTATCCACTTCTCTTTTACCAAATGGAATTCTCTTTTCTTTTCAACAAATTCAAAGACCACCTAAAGATTCCAAGCTGACTTAGTTGGATTTGCCTCACTTAGTTCTTATTTCCCCTTCCTGTTTCCTCAAGTACGATCTATTTAATTTTGACTCTGAGAACTGACTTTAGAACTGGAGACTCGATTTGGATACTGGGCAAATAGGTTTCACCAAGGAGTTAGAAGATTTAGCTAGCAGCCGTGGAAATCCAATATATCTTGCTTTTCTTAATTCCCATAAAATACTTTAATGTTCCATTGATTGCCAACTCAACTGTTTTAACCAGTACCTGGGTCCTACTCGGCAGATAGCAAGTTTTGCAAGATATTATGCCATTAATTGCATGATAATATTATGTTCATGATGGTAATATAAATGAGGTAGTAAAAAGCAGCTGATTAAATGTCAAGGACTAAGAAAATACATTGGAATGACACTGAAGCATGGTGTAAATTTGGAAAGACACTCTTCCATTTTGGAAATAGTCAGGCAGTGTATTTAATAAGCAACCTACATTCTTAAGTTCCACTGCTGGAACTGAACCTATTTTTTTCCTAAAGTTTCACCAGTTTTTAGATTTTGCTGAAACTCAGCTGGAGGAAGAATTTATTTTCAAAGCTTCCACTACCTAGGGTTTCACACTAAAAGAAAGCAAAATTTCTCTTCTCTTAAAGTTTGTAAGTTTTGTATAGAGGAACTTTCTTGCTTTTCCGTTTTTCTACTCTACTGATCACAGAATCCGTCCAGCCACCATGCATCCTTTGGCTCCTAGGCAGAGAAATTCTTCAGGAAAGAAGCCTTCCAATCTCTCTCCTTCAGTCCTTCTTGTCAACAAAAGACAAGCCCCCTTGGAGAACCATGGCAAAGACACGAGAGAAGCCACAGAAGGAGTGGCCGAGGTCTGTTCCTTTCAATTAGGGATGGAGTCCTCAGACTATCTTGGCAGAGACTCCAACGAGAAAAGTATCTCATCCGTTCATCCAATCAAGTGGATTTTGAGCACCTACTCGGTATAAGTCAAGAGCCAGCACAGGAGTAGAAGTGGAAGTTCCAAGGTAGATAAAGCCCCTCTCTCCTTCCAGGTTAGGAGAGGGAGGAAAAGCAAGGACCTAAGGAGAACTCTTATTGCCAGGATTCCTTTTTGTGCAGCCAAGCCCTGTTTCTGTTTGAGGGAATGCTTTGATGAGCTGCTTGGGATGAAGGTAGGGATGTTGAAGAACAGGACTTCGAGGGTGGGGGGAAGGGGCGTGCAAGCCGGCAATGAGCTGTGTACCGGCAAGGAGAGGGCGTGGACGAGGACCGTGAGGGACGGAGGTGGGGGAAGCACCGCGCCGGTGCTCAGGCAGTGCTGCTCCAGCTCACTCACGCCCTTCCCATGAAAAGACCGTCTGTTTGCTTCGCACAGCCCCACGAATTCTGGTGTATTCAGAGATAGCAACTGGAAGGGATGTAATTAGAAGACAGGAAGGCACAGGGTAACTCTCTGTGCCTTTCTGAAGAGCTGCCCATCTTCCCCAGAGCCAAGGACTCATTTGTATTCCTTGTCTGCTCAGCTCCCAGCGCTGTGAGTGCCGGCTGGTAGGCAGAAGGCAGTCGTGCATGCCCGCCCAGCGCTGGCCAGCTTGCACCTGCTTATGAAGACTGAACTCACCCCCGTTTACCTCTTCTCGCACTTCACCGAGAAGTTTTCTTCAGTCTCTGCCATGCACACCACTACTTTCAGGGCTCCATCTTGAGATGAACAAAAGGGGGTTCTCTCTAAGCCTCCACACTGTGATCACCTGCAGAAATTGCTGGAGAGAGGACGTGAGGGCTTCGCTGATGGAGCACCAGCAACGAATGCTCAATGTGCATAGACACTGGGCGTGGTGTTAGCTCTTTATCAAATGAGACTAGATGCAGACTCCCTGACCTTTGACCTTACACTTCTCTCACTTCCTGCAGCCCGCTTTCCCCTTTCCTATCACGTGTGCTATGTCTCCTTCTGTAGTGGCACCCACTGTATTTTATTTCTTTTTTTTTTTTTTTTTTGCAGTCCAGATGATTTTATTTTTATTTTTTTAATTTATTTTATTGATGCATAGTTGATTTACAATGTTGTGTTAATTTATGGTGTACAGCACAGTGATTCAGTTATACGTATATATACATTCTTTTTCATATTCTTTTCCATTATAGTTTATCACAAGACATTGAACATAGTTCCCTGTGTCGGTTACTGCATATTATATAATACATGACCAGTAGCTCTTCTCTCAGTGCCGCCTACAACATGGCCATTTATTTCCAGTTAAAGTTGTATCTGTGCAGTTTCCTTAATTCAGGCTTTCCTCAAGTTTTCACCTTGTCTTTAATGCCTATCAAATATGAAGTTCATCTCTGCATCTAGGCTCTTTATTATTTTGTGCTCTGCCTATCCAGGCAACAGACACTTTCATTTTGTTTCGTCTCAGGTTAACATCTATTCCATGAAATGGCCCTTACCTACTCCAAAGTTATTGCTCTTCATCAGTAGCCCGGAGAAGCAACATACTTGAGAATAAGGAACAGACCTAAAGAACTGTGATGGGGTCCCTACTTTGTCTCTTGCTGTGTGACCTTGGGCAGAGCAGCCAACCTTTCTGAGCCTCCACTTGTTCATCTATAAAGTGCAAAGAGAGTGTGAAGTTATCTCCTCAAACTTGCCTTACAACAGGATTTCCCAACCATGACACTATTGCTGTTTGGGGCCAGGTAATTCTTCTCTGTGTGGGGCTGTCTTGTGCACTCGTTGTGTAGTGGCATTGTCACTATCTACCCTCTGGATGCCAGGAACATCCCTCAAGTTGTAACAACCCAAAATGCCACCAGGCACTGCTAAATTATCCCCTAGGGACAAAATCACCCCTAACTGAGAACCACTATCCTAGAGACACCTTGTGGGCTGGGTGGCATAGAGGGGGAAACAATGTCTAGGTTTGGTAGGACAGACATTTGGGGATCAGGGAGGAATGATCTGGAAGTGGTGACATCCTGCTCCAGAGGGCAAGGCAGAGGGTCCCTTTCTAATAAAAGCAGGTCCAGGAAAAGGAGAATGTGGGAGATAAGTGTTTTGACAAGTGTTAAGATTCTCCTTAGCAGAGAAGACAAAAGTTAATTTCTGAAATACGTCAGGGAAAACCTTCGCTATCATGAATATTAACCTTCTTCCAAACACTGTAGTCGAGTCTCACCAGAGAAACAGAAATTCCTTCTGTTAACCAGACTTTGGCCCTGCTTATTGCAAAACAACAACTGTAGCACAAAAAAGAAAAAGAGGGTCTTGCCTCAGATCACCTGCCTGTTAGGTATAAACTATTGAGGAATCAGTGTTTCTATGTAATACCATATTGTTGTGTTAAAATATAATTTTTAAAAAGATAAAATCTTGACTCTCATACAAACATAAAATAAATATGTGTCAAAGCTTTTATTCAACCCGTTAATCAGGAGAAAGCCAGTAAGGGCTTCCCTGGTGGCACAGTGGTGAAGAATCTGCCTGCCAATGCAGGGGACACAGGTTCGAGCCCTGGTCCAGGAAGATCTCACATGCTGCGAAGCAACAAAGCCCTTGTGCCACAACTACCGAGCCTGTGCTCTAGAGCCCGTGAGCCACAACTACTGAGACCGCGTGCCACAACTACTGAAGCCCGCGCACCTAGAGCCTGTGCTCCGCAACGAGAGAAGCCACTGCAATGAGAAGCCCGCGCACCGCAACGAAGAGTAGCCTTTGCTCACCACAACTCGAGAAAGCCCGTGCGCAGCAACGAAGGCCCAAAGCAGCCAAAAATAAATAATAAATTAATTAATTAATTTAAAAAAAAAGAGAAAGCCAGTAAGATCTTAAAACCATATCAAATGAGAATTTGATGACAAGGGTATTTTAGGCAACTTAATAAAAGAGCACTAGGATATTAAGGGCTCTGCACCCAATTACAATGTGTGGGGCTTTTCACCCACATCCAAGCAATCCTCCAACACCAGCTGGGTGTCCTATAATTCAACTCAATCCTGACACCACCTGCCTGGAGACAGCATTAGAGCCCACAGGTTAAGGGCTTGCTGGGGCTCAGGGTGGACTGCCCCCAAAATATGCCAAAATGGCACACTCGTTAGCTTAAATTAAAGTTACATAAGATATAGCAGGTGCAAGAAGGACACTGTGACCCTCCTCCATCCTCCTAAAAGCAGGAAATAAACCTCCCATGTGAAAGGTGCCCTCCCTGTACCAGGAGGTAGAGGCAACATCCTTGTCACCAGAGAGGGGATTCAGGGCTCAGAAGGCTGTGCAAACAAATCTTGTTTCTTCTTTACTAGTTTACTACCCCTAGCCTAAACTTCTTTGTCTTGGTCAGTTCTTCATAAACTTATTGCTTCTTTGTCTACAAAGTATAAAAGCTGCCTGCTTTGATCATTTCTTTAGGTCCCATATCTTTGAGATCTCCATACATACAATTCAGATTGATTTTCTCCTGTTAATCTGTCTTGAGCCAATTTAATTAGAGCAGCCAAAGGAACCCAGAAGGGTAGGGGGAGATTTTCCCCTCCCAGACAGGCTCAGTCTCACAAGACTATCCCCCATCCCCACACTTCGGATGCCAATCACAAGTCCAGGTTCAGACAAGACCTCTGCTTCTGACAGGCTATAGATTGGAGGTTCCAACGACCGCTCCTTGGGTTCAATTAGTTTGCTAGAGCTGCTCACAGAACTCAAAGAAACATTTGACTTACTAGATCACTGGTTTATTATAAAAGGATATAACTCAGGAACAGCCAGATGAAAGAGGCGTGTGGGGCAAGGTATGGGGAAGGGCAAGGAGCTTCCACACTCTCTGAGCATGCCAATCTCCCCAAATCTGCACGTGTTCACCAACCCAGAAGCTCTCAGTACCCCATCATTTATGTTTTTATGGAGGTTTTATCACACAGGCATGCTTGATTAAATCATTGGCCATTGGTGATTTTTTTAAATTTATTTTTTATTTAAGTATATTTGAATTACAATGTTGTGTTAATTACTGCTGTACAGCAAAGTGACTCAGTTATATATACATATATATTCTTTTTCATATTCTTTTTCATTATGCTATACAGTAGGACTTTCTTGTTTATCCATTCTATATACACCAGTTTGCATTTGCTAATCCCAAACTCCCACTCCTACCCTCTCCTACCCGCCACCCCCTTGGCAACCACCAGTCTATTCTCTATGTCCCTGATTTTGTTTCTGTTTCATAGATAGGTTCATTTGTGTCATATTTTAGATTCCACATATAAGTGATATCATATGGTATTTGTCTTTTTCTTTCTGATTTACTTCACTTAGTATGATAATCTCTAGTTGCATCCATGTTGCTGCAAATGGCATTATTTTGTTCTTTTTTATGGCTGAGTAGTATTCCATTGTATATATTACCACATCTTCTTTATCCACTCATCTGTCAATGGACATTTAGGTTGTTTCCATGTCTTGGCTACTGTGAATAGTCCTGCTATGAACATAGGCGTGCATGTATCTTTTTTTTTTGAATTTTATTTATTTTTTTATACAGCAAGTTCTTTTTACTTATCTATTTTACACATATTAGTGTATATATGTCAATCCAATCTCCCAGTTCATCCCACCACCACCCCTCCACCCCCACTTTCCCCCCTTGGTGTCCATATATTTGTTCTCTACATCTGTGTCTCTATTTCTGCCTTGCAAACCAGTTCATCTGTACCATTTTCCTAGATTCCACATATATGTGTTAATATACGGTATTTGTTTTTCTCTTTCTGACTTACTTCACTCTGTATGACAGTCTCTAGGTCCATCCATGTCTCTACCAATGACCCAATTTCATTCCTTTTTATGGCTGAGTAATATTCCATTGTATATATGTACCACATCTTCTTTATCCATTCATCTGTCAATGGGTCATGTGCTTCCATGACCTGGCTATTGTAAATAGTGCTGCAATGGACATTGGGGTGCATGTGTCTTTTTGAATTATGGTTTTCTCTGGGTATATGCCCAGTAGTGGGATTGCTGGGTCATATATTAATTCTATTTTTAGTTTTTTAAGGAACCTCCATACTGTTCTCCATAGCGGCTGTATCAATTGATATTCCCACCAACAGTGCAAGAGGGTTCCCTTTTCTGCACACCCTCTCCAGCATTTGTTGTTTGTAGATTTTCTGACGATGCCCATTCTAACCAGTGTGAGGTGATACCTCATTGTAGTTTTGATTTGCATTTCTCTAATAATTAGTGATGTTGAGCAGCTTTTCATGTGCCTCTTGGCCATCTATATGTCTTCTTTGGAGAAATGTCTATTTAGGTCTTCTGCCCATTTTTTAATTGGGTTGTTTGTTTTTTTAATATTGAGCTGCATGAGCTGTTTATATATTTTGGAGATTAATCCTTTATCCGTTGATTCATTTGCAAATATTCTCTCCCATTCTGAGGGTTGTCTTTTCATCTTGTTTGTAGTTTCCTTTGCTGTGCAAAAGCTTTTAAGTTTCATTAGGTTCCATTTGTTTATTTTTGTTTTTATTTCCATTACTTTAGGAGGTGGATCAAAAAAGATCTTGCTGTGATTTATGTCAAAGAGTGTTCTTCCTACGTTTTCCTCTAAGAGTTTTACAGTGTCCAGTCCTACATTTAGGTCTCTAATCCATTTTGAGTTTATTTTTGTGTATGGTGTTAGGGAATGTTCTAATTTCATTCTTTTACATGTACCTGTCCAGTTTTCCCAGTGAGGGGTACATGTATCTTTTTGAATTATAGTTTTGTCTGGATATATGCCCAGGAGTGGGATTACTAGATCATATGGTAATTCTATTTTTGGTTTTCTGAGGAACCTCCATACTGTTTTCCACAGTGGCTGAACCAACTTACATTCCCACCAACAGTATAGGAGGGTTCCCTTTTCTCCACACCCTCTCCAGCATTTGTTATCTGTAGACTTTTTAATGATGGCCATTCTGACTGGCATGAGGTGGTACCTCATTGTAGTTTTGATTTGCATTTCTCTAATAATAAGCGATGTTGAGCATCTCTCCATGTGCTTTTTGGCCATCCATATTTCTTCTTTGCAGAAATGTCTCTTTAGGTCTTCTGCCCATTTTTTGGTTGGGTTGTTTGTTTTTTTGCTGCCGAGTTGTATGAGCTGTTTGTATATTTTGGAAATTGAGCCCTTGTCAGTCTCATTGTTTGCAAATATTTTCTCCCATTCTGTAGGTTGTCTTTTCATTTTGTTTATGGTTTCCTTTGCTGTGCAGAAGCTTGTAAGTTTGATTAGGTCCCATTTGTTTATTTTCATTTTTATTTCTACTGCCTTGGGAGACTGACCCAAGAAAATATTGGTACAATTTATGTCAGAGAATGTTTTGCCTATGTTCTCTTCTAGGAGTTTTATGGTGTCATGATTTTTGTTTAAGTAAGTCTTTAAACCATTTTGAGTTTATTTTTGTGTATGGTGAGAGGGCATGTTCTAAATTCATTGATTTACATGCGGCTGTCCAACTTTCCCAGAACCACTTGCTGAAGAGACTGTCTTTTTCCCATTCTGTATTCTTGCCTCCTTTGTCAAAGATGAAGTGACCATAGGAGTGTGTGTTTATTTCTGGGCTCTCTATTCTGGTCCATTGAGCCATGTGTCTGTTTCTGTGCTAATATCACGCAGTTTGTTTGTTTTTTAAAATAAATAAATAAATAAATTTATTTATTTGTTTGTTTGTTTACTTATGGCTGCATTGGATCTTCGTTGCTGTGTGCAGGCTTTCTCTAGTTGTGACGAGTGAGGGCTACTCTTCGTTGCAGTGTGCAGGCTTCTCATTTTGATGGCTTCTCCTTGTTGTGGAGCACGGCCTCTAGGCACATGGGCTTCAGTAGTTGTGGCTCGCGGGCTCTAGAGTGCAGGCTCAGTAGTTGTGGTGCACGGGCTTAGTTGTTCCATGGCATGTGGGATCTTCCCAGACCAGGGCTCGAACCCATGGCCCCTGCATTGGCAGGTGGATTCTTAACCACTGAGCCACCAGGGAAGTCCCTACCATGCAGTTTTGATTACTGTAGCTTTGCAGTATTGTCTGAAGTCTGGGATGGTTATGCCTCCTGCTTTGTTCTTTTTCTTTAGGATTGCTTTGGCAATTCTGGGTCTTTTATGGTTCCATATGAATTTTAGGATACTTTGTTATAGTTCTCTGGAAAAGGTCATGGGTAATTTCATAGGGATCGCATTGAATCTGTAGATTGCTTTGGGTAGTATGGCCATTGGTGACTGAACTCACCTGCCAGCCCCTCTCCCCTCTCTGGGGCGTGGGGGGGGTGGTTTAAAGTTCCAGCCCTCTCATCACAAGATTGGCTCCACTGGCAACCAGCCTCCATCCTTAGGACCTTTCCAACTCACTCCATTAACATAACAAAAGAGACCTTTATTACTCTGATCGCTTAGGAAATTCCAAGGGTTTGAGGAGCTCTGTGCCAGAAATGGGGATACATATAATAAAGATACATTTATTATAAATCACAATATCATAGATATGATTGCTAAGTTAGATACAAAACAAGTTGCTGCCCTCAGGAGCAAAAACCATAACCTTTGGAGTTATCCTTTCCACTGATTAGAAATTATTTGCATCTCAGCCAGACCAAAATCTACAAGTTCACCTCTGCCCAATGGGAACTGTAAAATAGCCCCTTCAGGAGACAGTCAAAGGTGCCAGCCCAGCACTGTACTGAAAGAGCACTCAAAAATTTCTTGGACTTATTTCTAAGGCTTACTTTTCTAAGAGCTGAATGAATGAATGCTGCCCTCCTAGGCCCTGGGCTGCAGCAATGAACCACCTCTGCCACTGCCTTCAAGGATTAAAGTCTAGGAAGGCAGCAGACACACAAAAGTTAATCACAATCAGGTTACAGGAGAAATAAATGTAAACTATCCTATCTGGAATTTTTACACATTGGTGGTGGGAGTCTACACCGGCACAACTCTTTTAGAGAACAAGGTGTGACACTTAATAGAGGGCAGGGCCCTGACCCTCATCTTATAGTGTGGAGTCAAACACAAGTCTGTCAAAATTGATGCATCAAGAAATATAGAGATTTACTTATATAAAGGTAATCAAATATAAGAGCTAAACATAATAATATAAATATCAAACATTGAAAGGAGGAGAAAAGTAGTTAAAATGTCATTTTTTCACATTGGGGTAGCGATAGTTGTCTAAAATGAAATAATGATCATGAAATCGAGTATACTATCTTATATTTTGGAGATGACCATCAGTAATCAAAATAGAAACGGCTAAACGAGGGTGTTTCCAGGGTGACCTTTAGGAAAAGGGGAAGGTGACCTGTGACACCGTGACAGTAGGGGGCACAAGAAGAGCACTCACAGCTGCCTGCAGGGGTCTGGGAAGGCTCCAGGGAGCAAGCTGCATTTGAGATAAGGCTCAGTGACAAGTGGGGGATTGCTAATTTGTCAACTGGACAGTTGGGGAAAAGCATTCAAGATAGAAGGAACAGCATGGCAGCTGCTCAGAAGTAAGAAAGAGCAGGGTACATTTATTGGAGCAGGATGTTCAAGGCTGGGATACAAGGCCAGGCAGGCATGGGCTGGACCAGACAGCCCTTGTGAGACAGACAACAACGTTTAAATTTAACGTGTAGACACGGAGGACCCAATACAAAGCAGTTATTGCTGTCGTTTGTCTCAGTCATCTGCAGGAATGGACATGACGTCAGAACAATGAGACCCAGTGTCATGGAGGAGACAGAATATAAACATCTTATGAATGCACTCCTTTTCCTCGGTACTTACCACACCTTATGCTAGACTGGGATCAAAAGCTGAATAAAATATAGTCCTTGCTTTTCAGAGACTCACATTCTAGTAAAAAATAATTTCTAATGATAGATTTAATAGCAGTTCTGAACAATGATATAAAAACCTCCACAAGGCAACTCACAATGAGGAGCAGAGACACATGGCAGGTGCCCGAGCCTTTGGACCTGAGACTCAGGGTAGGAGTGACACAGGGTGCCTGGAGGCAGGGAGGGCTTCCTGGAAGAAGGAAGCCTTACAGGATGGTCAAACGTGGCTGAGTGCAGACAGCACCGGGTCTTCCAGGCAAAAGCCATGGCAGGAGCGAGGCACAGGTGCACAGGACAAGAATTCTGTCCTCCCTCCCCACTTCTCCTTCCACCTTTTGGATGTGGCTTTTATAACCAGGCACAATGGGACCAAGTGCTGAGATTTAACCAAGGCTTCTTCCTCCCTGGCCCCCAGCTTCCTTGAACATTCTCTCTGAATCATTTCTACCCTGAGGACTGTACAAAGAATCTGTTCCTAGTTTTTGAGCTTCTAGAACACCTTTTGTGTCTCAATGACATAGGAAAAATCTTTGAGAGAAAGGGTTTCTTGAGACTCCAGAAGTAAGGAATTAGGGAATTCCCTGGCAGTCCAGTGGTTAGGACTCTGTGCTTTCACTGCCGACGGCACGGTTTTGATCCCTGGTCAGGCAACTAAGATCCCGCGAGCTGCACGGCGTGGCCAAAAAAAAAAGAAGTAAGGTATCAGAACAACAATGGATTTGGAAGAATGTATACCTTGCCAAATTCTCCTGCCACAGGGAGAGGAGATTAAAAATACATACATACATATGTACATACATACATACATACTTTCCTGAAGGCTGAATAAGGGTAGATATTTTACCCAGAGTTAAAATAGAAGAGCTTTAGGATGAGCTGTCAGCGTGGGTCCCTGGGAATGAGCCAGATCTCCTCTCCTTCCTGAGATCAAAACTCTGGGTAGATTTGATCTTGAAAAGGAGCAAGCATGGAGACCTCAGAGAAGTTTAGGGGACCTGAGAGCATAACAGACCTGAGCCACTTCTAGGGTAACAGGTGCCAGTGTGAGCAAGACCCCCCCACCCTTGTAGAGGCTTGTCTGTGAAGTTGGCTGGGCAGGGGCGGGGGGATGTCTAGGCAGGTGTACCTGAGGGCCCCCCAGCTGAAGCTTGCTCCCTCCAGCAGGCCCCAGGAGGGACACAGAAGAGTGGCAAGCAGGTCAGGGGACCCAGAAAGAGGACACAGGGCCGGTGGACCCAACAAACCGAGGCCATCACCGGAGATGTCGCCCATGAGTACCAGAAGACCAGTCACCCCTCAGAGGTGCAGAGTGCCACACTGTCCCTCCCCCCCTCACCCCCTCTACATCCCCAACCTGTGCCATGGTGATTCCCTGAAGGGAGGCATAGAGTTCCAAAAGGAGGAAAGTTTAAACTTCAAGATTCCCTGAGTTCACCTTGAATGCGTACAATTAAATTTTAAGTGGAAATGTGAGGAGGGAAAACTAATTTTCGTTATAGAGAAAAAGTTACATTTTTTGCACACCCAAGTTCTAAGCACATAGAATCCTCACCAGTTAGGCAAGAAGACATCTTAAATTGTGCCTTCACAGCTCAGCCTTGAGCCCAGGGGCAGCAATCAGCTGCACATTCGGATTTCCTGGGTGTTTTTAAAAGATGGACCGATGCTAGGGCGACTCCAGACCAATTATGTCAGAATTTCTGGGAACGTGGCTCAGGGAATCTGTACTTTTTTTTTAAAGACCCCAAGTTGATTATAATGCACAACCAAAATTGAGAACCAATCTCCCACCCCAAATCCAAAACCAACACTCAGCAAAGTCCATAAACCAAGCAGGTCACTCTGGAGGACAATGGCCTGGCGCCCTCCATTTGTGGGATTTATGGCTCCATCCTCAAGAAACCTTCGGGGCATAAGGTGGCTCTGGAGTTGCCGCTTTTCCACTTTATTTGCATCATTTCTCAGCTCGCTTCCCAGGTGTGCTGATAATTACAGCAGGGCCCTCCCAGCAGGCATCTTCCTGCACACCAGTGGCTCTCTTGTGGAACCTTTCAAATTCGTGTACCTTCCTGACCCCCAGATTTACTGTCTATTGATTGCATAGGATTCATTACTTTCTATTGACTGCTCGTACTGTTGGTATTATATAGAAATGCTAATTCCTCAGTAATTTTATACCATATGTCGATCAGCCAAGGCAAAAAAAAAGCTCTTTCTCCCTTTTATAGATTTTGTTCATTTCCTTTTGGGGAACATCATGATCCACATGAAATCCCGAAAATGAATGTGTCAAATTATTTTGATTTACAGCCAGGCTTACAGCGCGGCCTTGTTTCCCCTCATTGAGGCTGCTTTCCGATGGTAACTATGGAGGGGAAATGGGGCCTTAGGGAGGTGAGCCAAGACATGGGGTTGCTGCCCCGGGTGGGGGGCTGTCAGGCAGGTTTTAGATAGCCCTCCACAGCTCCTCAAGGTCTGGCCTGAGTCTCCCACAGAGACCCCGGCCCTCTAGGCAGTCTTGCATTCTAGCCCCGCCAGCCCAGTTTTCTCTCTGTCAGAAATTAAAAGAGGAGTGAATCCAGAGAAGGTTCCTCTGCCCTAAAAAAAGATCTCCCTGCCTGTGCCCTCCTGCTTGGAATCCCATTCTATCAACTAAGCCTCAAGAACACATTTCTTTTTAAATACAGAATTGAGGTTAGAGCGCAAGCTTTTAAAAAAGGCCTAGGGCTCCCCTGGTGGTGCAGTGGTTGGGAATCTGCCTGCCAATGCAGGGGACTCAGGTTCGGGCCCTGGTCCAGGAGGATCCCACATGCCGCGGAGCAACTAAGCCCACGCTCCACAACTAACAAGCCCGCGTGCCACAACTACTGAAGCCCGCGCGCTTAGAGCCTGTGCTCCCCAACAAGAGAAGCCACCACAATGAGAAGCCCACGCACTGCAATGAAGAGTGGCCCCCGCTCACCGCAACTAGAGAAAGCCTGCGTGCAGCAACGAAGACCCAATGCAGCTAAAAATTAAATTAAATATATTTATTTTTAAAAATTTAAAAAAATAAAAAATAATTTTTTTAAAAAGCCCTAAAAAAAAGTCAGCCTTGGTTCAAATCCTGGCTCCTACATGACAAGTTACTTGATCTTTCTGCCTCAGTGCCCCAGCTACCACTCAGGGATGATATACATGCAGAAAATGTCCTGCTGAGCACAGCTTGCCTAGGAGATGGCCAACCTGAACTCTTTTCCTGCCACTTCAGTTGTTTAAGAATGAAGCGGTTGAGGACGCATCACCCCAAACTATGCCATGTTGGTATACTGATTATTTTGAGCTGAAGGCACTTGACAAACAGCATTCGCAGGGAGGAGTTTTTCTGAACTCCCCTTATCTGCCTGAAGACAGACCTCTGAAAAGAACTCAATGGTCTTCAACCTCCTTTCCCCAAGTTTCATCAACCAGGGAGATTGACTCATCTCTGCAGAGACTAGAAGTTGACACCACACCCAAACAAACTTTGTCACAAACTGTCATTTCTCCCACCCATTCTTCTAAGGGCCCACTCATCTTTCCTAAAAATCATTTCCTCTCCTCTAAATAGCCTTTATTTCCCCCTGCCCCTTCTCCTATTAAGATGGTATGTAAGCTCTCTAATCTCGCTGAGTTTTTTAGGTACTCTTTTTTTCCCTGTGATGCAGCACTGCACAGAATACTAAAAATTAATTTTCTCCTGTTAATCTGCTTAGTATCAGTTTATTTCATAGACCCACTTATCAAACCTTGGAGGGTAGAGGGAAAGTCTTTCCTCCCCTACAAGGACCATGAACTTTGAGTGTTCAATAGTGCCAGACCTTGTACTGGACCTATCTGGAGTTTCCTTCCTGCATAATAAACGTGGGTTTTGTTTAAACCAATCATGCTCAGACATATGGACTTATTCCATCCTATTCAGAGTACTGGTTTTCAGTCCTTAATCAACATTACCAGTACAAACCATGTGCCCTCTTCTCCAGGCATTTCAAAACCCCTGGCTTTGGTGAATTTTTTCGTTGGTGTGCATTCCCTTCCTAACCCCCAGAGTTCATAAATCAGCTTTATATTTTAACTTCTGATGGTTTTTGTTTTCATCTTTGACATTAAGTAGCAGTATTTTTGCACAGAGTGCTGAAAGGATTAAATAAAATAATGTGTACGAAGCTCTTAGCACAGTGCCTCAAACAAGGTAGGTCTTCATAAATGTTAGCAATGAGCCTGGCACAGCATAGGATCTCAAAAAATATTTATTGAATAAATGAAAGTACTCTTTTATGCATTTCACATACATTACCTCATTGAGTCTCCCTCCAAAAATTAATAATATAAACAGGTTTAATAAATAAGAAAACTGAGGTTCAGAGAGCAAAGTGGCTTGCCCATGATTGCACATCTATTAGGGGCTAATCCAGTATTCAAACATGCATCTCCAGGCTCCGGTTAATTTTAGAGGTGAGCCCAAGAATCACAGTGAAGGAATGGGGAAGTGAGACGGGGAAGGGGGAAAACTACTGAGTGTGTGACAGGGAGTGGTTACCACTGTGGTGAAAGGGACTCAGTCCTGCCCAGGGACCCTCTGAAGGGCTCCAAAGAACAAACCTCAGAATTATCCTACTAAGGGCCAAGGAATCTGGGGAATTCATCCTCCCCTTCCCTATCCCTGGATGACTGAAAGTTGCTCTGTTAACGTCCCAGCCCTCTTGGCTCCCCTATCCATGGGCTGAGTCCCATGGCCTGAGAAAGTGAGCAAGCAGAGAGAGTCAAGTGTTCCCAAAAGGAAGCTCTCTGTATGTATGGAAATTGCCCACCAACCTTGCAGATGCCTCTTTCGTGGGCCAAGGGGATATGGGTGGGGCACTGGCAGCAGCTGGTAAAATGTGAGCTCCTGAGGGCTGGTCCTATATCCACTCCAGCATCAGCACAGATGTGTCACCAAGTACTGTGTGGATGTTTGGATGGATGGATAGAAGGAGTGTAGTAGAAAACTGGGTGAGCAGCAGGTGTCTGGAGTGGAAGAAGTTTAAAATGGAGACTCAGCCCCAAACAGACAAATTTCATTTTCTTTATAATTCTGAGACAATTTTGCTACACACACACACACACACACACACACACACACACACCACACACACATACATGTATATATACCTCCAAAGGTGAAGGGAAAACTAAGCCTCAAACGGACGCCAAAAGCCCCATTGCCAACTCCCAAGGCCATATTTTGGTCAGAACATTTTGTGGAATTGCTTGAATAAATTGTATTAAATATATTCTTTGCTCAATGGCAGGTGTACACCAGGGCGGCCAGCTGTGCCAAGACAACTGCTAAATTAGAATGGTCTTAAATCAGCCTCAGATGTCTACAGGTTTACAGCCCTGCCATCCTCCAGCCATACCTTCCCTTCCTCCTCCACCAGCCTGATCTTTATCCTGCTTTTCAAACCAGCTCTGGGGCATAGGGACTTTTTGGAATTCAGAGCACAGAGACAGAGGGCAGGGGTGTGCATATAGGGTCGCCGCATGTCCAAAATGAGTCAGGCCCCAGCCTGAGAAGGTGACAGGAAAATGAGCGAAGGGCCCCGGGGGGCCATCCGGACCTGCAGTTTTCCAGTTTCTTCTTACCTCAGGGCCCTGAGCTCAAACACACCTTAGGCAGAACATAAACAAAGGCACCACCATGATGAAATGAAAAAGGTTGTGTTCGTTCTCAATAAAAGCTGCCAGCCAGCTCTTCTCAGGCTAGCATGAGAGAACCATCTTTCTGTTTCTGAGAAGAGTCACTTTGGTGCCCCTTCTGTTGCATTTGCGGGAAGATGGGGCCCCTTAGGGGAGGGGTGACAGGACATTTGGTGGCACAACACCTTCAGGGGAAGGGGGCTGGGGAGGGGGAGGGCAAATCTGCAAAGGGGCCACAGAGAGGAAAAGCAGGAAGACTGACCCTCCCCCCATACAGAGCTGGGACAGGCTGAGGACACCCGGGGTGGGGGTGGGGGGTTAAGATGGCCCTAACTGAGCCTGTGGGTGAGAAAAGGCCCTCAGGACCCCAGACAGGAACGTCCCACGAGGTCACCTGAGTCCAGATTGGTGGCTGGGGAAAGAGGAGCAGGAGGCGAGGGTCAGGTCTGAGGCAGCGGGTAGTAAAGGGCCATCCAGCTCAGGTCTGCTCTCTGGGGGCAGGAGGCAGTGACCCCTGTCTCCCCAGCCCTTGGACTCCTGAGCCCTGGGCTCTGCCTGAGTTAGAAGGTAATCAAGCAGAAGAGGGGCGAAAGGGCTGCACCTGTACCTCGGGCCGGTGGGTGAGCTGATTAAACTGGTACGAGGCCGGGGGCTCCAGGAGCAGCAGACTTGCCCAGGTTAGAGTTAACGGTGGACCCCCTGGGTCTAAAGCTCAGTCAGTGGCCGCTCGCTGGCACTGTTAGATCCCCCAAAAGTACAGACATTGTGTAGGAAAAGGCTCTCCCTCTGGACGCCCTCCCCTACGCCCGTGTGGACTGTTCAATGGCTCGTACTTTTCTGCCTTGCCGTGTCTATCTCTGCACTTGGGCAGAAGGTAATTCCCCACCCGGACTCTCAGCCCTGTGACTTGTTTTAGCCAATGAGATGTTGGCAAACATGACCCACAGGAAAAGCACTTGCCAGACAGGGCTTCTCGGTCCTGGGCTTCTACCACCCACTGGGCCAGCCAGGGAGGAAGGAGAGACACGAGGAGGAAACCGCCCAGCCTAAGCACAGCCCAGCAGCTACAGCTACAGCAACAAATGGCTGTTGGTTTAAGCCACTGACTTTTGGGGTGCTTCATTATGTAGTATTTTCCTAGCAATAGCTGATACAAAAATTCAAGAAAGAATCAGTCAGCACTCCACAGAGAACCTGCCACCTCTCTCAGGCTGAAATAATGGACCACCTTCCCAGCAGCTGACAACACAGGGACTAGGTTGAAGGTGCAACTGCTTCCTCAGGGACATCAGAGCGGGGAAAAAGTGCAAAAGGTCCTGCCCAAGAGTGTGATTCCCTTGATTGTGGGTGTGTTAGTAGTTTTCCTGAAGGCAGAGCTGAGGCAAGGACTGGGTATGGTGGGTTTCTTTGGGATTCGATCTCAGGGAGCTGGAGTGAGGGAGCAGAGAGTGAGGCAGGGAGAATAGCCACTTGCAGGGGTGTCAGGTTGGTTCCTACTTTGGGCAGCTGGGGCTGGATCCTGCTGGGGACTGTCTGGGGAGCTGTAGAGCATGCACCTCAGAGTCGCCCTTCAAAGGTTGGGGCTGGGATTTATCCACACACCCCATCCCCGCAGAGGGCAGGGGTCCCTGGTGCATTAACTCCCTCCCCCCACCCATTTCCACCCTGCAGGACCTTCAAGTGTTGAGTGAGCCACAGTTCAGAGAAAGCCCTGAGGCAGAACAGCTGAGACATTAGATGAGGTAAGAAGCTTGCAGCTTGCAGCCTGCAGCAGAAGGCAGAGGCAGGGAAGGACACACGGCCTGGGCACCAACTGCATCTGCTATGCCAAGGCCGTATGCACCTGGTGGATCCTCACAGCAAACCTGAGAGGGGGCAGTGGTCATGAACCCTGCCTTACAGCCAAGCCAGGAAGCGAGTGGCAACTTCAGGATTCAAACTCCGGTTGGCCATATTCTGAATCCGTTGATCTTACTCTGGTTCCAGAGCAACTTTCCCATTAACTAGTTAATTCATTCAACAAGTATTTATTATGTTCCAGGCACAGTGGTAGGTGATGGAAAGCGTTGTCAAGTATAGTTGCACAGTCTGTGCACTGTGCAAGAACACCATATCTAAGGGGACACCAGTCACATCATAAATAGCATAGACTAGTATATTTACCGTGATAGTTTTCCAGCAGATGGTAACAGTGTGCCTTGTCCTAACAAAATCAGTGCACTAAAACAATTTTCCAGTAGATACATCAAGCATCCTAAATAAAGGGTCCACTTTGCACCATCTGGGCTCCTGGCAGCCCTGGGCTCGGGGGAGTACAGTGAAGAGCAAAACAGACATAGTCTCTGCTCTCCTGGAACTTACAGATAACCAGAGAGATTGGTGTTAAACAAATAAAGACACTACAATTTGTATCAATATTTATGCGTATATTTGTAAAAGCTGTGAATGAAAAGAGCATACTGGCTGGCCTTGCTCAGAAAGGCTTTCCCAGAAGTCCATCTCTGGATAGAAGGAGAATGAGAAGGAACTACTGGGGCAAAAAGTGGGGGAAGAGTGTTCCTGACAGAGGGAACAGCAAGGGCTCAGGCGGGACGGAACTCAGCAGGTCTAAGGAGTTTGGGAAGCAGCCAAGAGGGTAGCAACTGTGAAGGGGGTTGACAAGAGGGGTGGAGGAGAAGCCGACAGGAGCGGCCGCCAGGAGCAGATCAGCAAGGCTGGTGGACCAAGGGAAGTGAATTGGGTTTTATTCCAAGGGCCTGGAAAGCTGCTGGCGGATAACAAGCAGGCACGTGGCACTGGCATCAGTGCTTGCTTATTTTAAGCAGCTTGATTTGCTAATTCGCAGAACTGGGGGAGGCTGGAAAAGGCAAATTAATGAATAGGAAGAGGCCCCCGCCTTCCCTTGGGTGAGATAAGGTCCTGCCTCCGAGTTCCATGCCTTCCACCAGCTCTGCAGACAGAGTTACTGCTGGACAAAGCGGCAGGGGTCACAGATAAGCAGTGTGGGAGAAGTTTGGAATGAAGGCGTGGGTGGGCTCGGCTAACGTGCACGGGAGAAGAGACAGAGGAAGCTAACTAGGAGGTGGGAGAGCTTGCCAACTGCAATTTCAGCAGTTCCGGAGCACCCTGAAGGCTGCAAAGACACTGAATCATGACCAGAAACTCAACGAAGGGGACCCCAGGGCAGAGCTCGCACCCTCAGGTACTAAATCTACTTCCAGCCCTGGAATTTTTAGGTTTTGAGAACCACCGTATTCAGAGCTGAGTCTGGAAAGCTCACCTTGCAATGCTGAGATGCGCTGCCCACCTACGTAATACTAGCAGCCACTCGGCCTTGCTCAATCATTATGGCCAGTGCCTCGACACCTCGCCCCATACAAGTTCAGAACCGAGGAGAGAACAGAGGCTTTGGGAGGTTGGGTAGTTTCTGTGCACCTCGTAGGCTCGGTCACGCAGGTAAACCCTCAGGTAAGCACTGAATTGCCTCCTGCCTCCCCCCAAGTTCAGGAACCGTCGTACCCCAGGCTCCCATCTCCGTGTTCTCTCTGCTGCAGCCTAAGTCCTTTCTAATGTCCCCTATGATGGCTTTTTCATCTCATCACATGCACATAAAAACAGCCTCCCCCTCTTCTCGTGCAATTTGTCCCCCTCTTCAATTCAAAGGTCTCCACTAAGAAATTTTCCCTGATCATACAGGATTGGGCTGTCATTTTAGCGCCACACATGATTGTGTGTGCATGTGTGTGCATCCGAAGTAACGTGCTATTTTTCCATGAACTGAAACTCCAAAAAGTCATACAAATGCAAAACAAGTAAGGATCCACAAAGAAACATCTATGGAATCATAAAATGCAGTGCTCATTTAGATGGAATATTCCTCAGACATTAGGACTTCAGGTCTGTTCTCCACTCTCCCACCTTATGGACATTTGAGACATCAATCCCAACGAGATAAATGTAACACACTATCATTGTGGCAGTTCATTCAGACCATAGAATTTGCTAAGGCTTTGAGACCCAATAGCAGCTGACAAAATCAGTAACTAATACTAATTATTGCAGAGAACAGTAGTGTCAGATAAAGCAACTGGGATATTCATAAAGACATATGCCTTATGAATATTCAAGGCCTTCTTTTAAGAAGTATTAGGCACATGGTTCCTGATTGAATAAAAAGGCAATCAGCTTTTGCAGCAGATCAGAACGTACAAATATGGCAGCTGATATTGACGTTGAGGCCACATGGCAGAAAACAGCACAGCAAGAGGCTTCCTGAGAAGACAAGGAGGCTCCAGAAAAGCACCTGGATTTGGAAATTGGTTGAGCTCATGTGGGTGAGATTTCCCAGTTTTGTTTTCTTTTGTTTTGTTTTTTCGGCTGCGTCAGGTCTTAGTTGCGGCACGCGGGCTCTTCGTTGTGGCATGTGGGCTTCTCTCTAGTTGTGGCACGCAGGCTCCAGGGCATGTAGGCTCTGTAGTTGTGGTGTGCGGGGTCCAGAGTGCATGGGCTCTGTAGTTTGCGGCACGCGGGTTCTCTCATTGAGGCGCGCGAGCTCAGTAGTTGTGGCGCACGGGCTTAGTTGCCTGTGGCCATGTGGGATCTTAGTTCCCTGACCAGGGATCAAACCCGCATCCCCTGCATTGGAAGGCGGAATCTTTACCACCGGACCACCAGAGAAATCCCGAGATTTCCCAGGTTAACAAGAGTAAAGACGCTGGAGCTAGACTGCCTGGGTTTGAACCCTGCTCCACCACAGATGAGCTGTGTGACCTTCAGGAATCACTCAACCTCTCTGTGCCTCAGTTTCCTCATCTCTTAAAATGAGAATAATAATTGTGCCTGCCTCAGGGTCTTTATGAGGATTAAATAAGGTAATATATAAAGTACTTAAATAGTCATGAACATAGAAAACGTTCTGTACATGCTTCATGTGCCAATGCATTTCATTTCATTCTTACAACAAGCTATGAGGTTGATATTCTTATTATTAGTCTCTCAGTTTCCTCATCTCCAGAATAGGAATAAGAAGGACTTTACAAGCAGTAGAGCTGGGATTTGAACCTAGGTCACATCACACCTGTCCCTAGAGCCAATGTTTGCTGGGCCTTATTGAATTGATAGATTTTTGGCTTGCTTTCCTAAAGTTGACACTTCACCATCAGAGTGTGTGTGTGTATATGTGTGTGTGCACACGTGCTGTTCACTTCACTTCCTTCAACAAACATTTGCTGAACACCTACTATTTGCCAACACTGTTCTAGGTGCTTGGGTTATACCAGTGAACAAAATAAACAAAGAATCCTGTCTTCGTAGTGTTTACACTATAGCAGGGGAAACATCAATAAGTATAATAAATTAGTAAGTTAGATAAGTATAGCTTCGGGGAATTGGCAGTGACGCTCCCCTTCACAAGTTGCCACCTCTCAAGATCAAAATGACCCCCAACAGTGTGTGCTGGACCTGGGGAGTTGTTTTAAGTCTGTCCATGACAGAGTGGAGAATGTCAACTGAGCCGGCCGAGGGTGACAGCGGATGGTGTGTGGGGCAGGCAGCTTGGTGGTGCGGCAGAAAATCCTCCTTCCCGTTCCCTCCCTGCCCTCGTTTCTAAAATCAATGCCATTCTGACGCTCCATGAGGCATTCATCGGGGAAGTACACATTACTCTTCCAGAAGAACAACGGCTTCTATCTAAGTGCGTTCTGTGCGCAGGTGCCGAGCTGAATGCTGTGTGGTGTACGCCGCACACCGCTCTCACCTTAGACCCTAACTCAGTGCAGAAGATGCAGTCCCACTGCCTTGTTTGATCTCGACACCAAGAAACAGGTCTAGCTTCAGAAATTAACATTCAGGGCCTTATTATTTAAACTGAACGGGGTAAATAAACCCCGCAAGGGTAAACAGCCATCTCCCCGCCCCTTCGAGCCACGTGACGCCTCGCAAAGGGGCGTGGCCACATCTCGGCTTTCCGGGGTTCCTTCAGCACAGCCAGCGCGGGAGGCACCCCACAGTGCTGTGCTCACCAAGCCCCGCCTGCTCTACTGGGTGGGGGTTTTAAGGGGTTTTTCAAGGCCAGCTTTAACAACAGGCATCATGCCATTGTTTGCACTTCACACCGCACCAGGGTCCGCAAACACCCTCCGGTGCACCCAGGGCGTGGCCCAGTGGCCGATCTGGAGAGCACTGCTCTGACCAGACAGGGCGACATGTCGTGCAGGAGGACACCACTCCCCAGGCCGCGCCCTCACATGCACGTAGGCACGCGTGCGTGCACACACCTTCCTCGAGAGAAACTGTTCTCAGCAGATCCCTACCACCTCCGGCCCTCACAACGAAGAGTTAAGGAATCCCAGCACGATGTGGGGCGGCTGGCGGGAAAGTGTAGGAATTTAATATTATTGCGGCATGTAATTTAGAAAGATCATTAAGCCTTCAAAACTTAAAGAGATGTTTATTTTAAACCCCATCTAAAAATCAAGTAGGTAACACACCCGTCAACCACCCTTCTTCGTGGGCTGGATGGCACAGCTAATCAGTGCACTTAGCTCTCACCTCTGGGGTGAATTAAATCTGTCATCAGTCATAACAAACCTAAGCTTAATGGCTTGGATCTAGTCGTTGCAGGGAGGGACCTCCGGGGCCGGCCCCGAGCCCTCAGGCGGCCTTGACCTGGAGGGGACAGCCGCTGTCACGGCCCGTAGGGGTGCTGAGTGGCTCATTGCCATATCCTCCTCCAAGTTACCTCCACCCCGTTGAGCTAGAGCCTCTCTGGACACCCAGCACTCCTGTAGCCTCCTTGATTTCCTCCCTCCCCGCCTTCTAGCCGGGTAGCCCACCGGAGATGTGGCCTGTGCCGGGAAGCTATCCTGTCACCCTGAGGAGAAGGAGTCACTGGGCGATGCAGACCCTCTCCCTGGGGGCGGGCAGGGCACGGTGTGGGGAGGCCTCCCTGCTTTGCTGCAGGCCGTCACCGATTCCGTGAAGTGCTGCTCTAGAGGAAGAAGGCAGTATCCTGGTCTCACAGGATGAAGAAAAGATGCTCCGTTTAACCCGCCTCTGTCCTCTCGTGTCAGGAAAGCCTGGACTTATCTGGACAACATGCTGCCCTGTGCGTGCAGGACATGGAACCAGCTCAAGGGCTTTGAGCGCTGGAAGGGACAGTGGTCCCAGGGTGCACCCTGGCACTGGAGAGTGAGCAAAGGACACGGTTCTGAGCCGCTGAAGCCCAGAACCTCTGGGCAGAGGAGGTCTCACAGCGAATCAACGGCCGTGAGCGTGACTCCGACCTGTACAGCCTTGTGCCCCCGGCCTTCCACTCACTGCTGCCTCCGGCCTCCTGCTCTGGATTCTGGCTCCTCAACCCGCAGTGCCCTCCTGGTCTCCTGACCGTTGCCGTGGCCGCAGTCTGTCTCCACACCCCAGAGCATTCTCCTTAAAACATGTTTCCACTTAACACTGCCTGACTAGAGACTTAATGGCTCTCACCTACCGCCCGAAATAACTCCAGTCCCCTCGGCTGCCACTCCTCTCATGCTCCTCTGGGCATCCAGCCCCATGACCTTGCCAGAGCTCCCACCTAAAATGCCCTGCCGCTTCCTCTCTACCAGCTCCAGGCCCACCTCCTCCATGAAGCCTTCCTGGCCTGTGCCTCATCTCCCTCCTTGGAGTTCACAGCAACAGTCATCTGCACCCTTCCCTGGCTCCTGCCTTCTGATAATGCTTCTGCCAGCGGCATGTTCTCTTACCACGTTCCTTCAACTCTAAAACGCATTTCTTTTTACATTTTAATTTACATTTACATTTCTCTGAAGTGGGGATGTGGCTTAACGACCAACCTCAGACCAGGCAGAGTTGTGACACAGTTGTGGCCACCTGTGTATAGACACCAAAACTTGCCGAAAGGGTTTTGGGGCCAGAAATGCTGCATCAGTCATAACAAACCTAAGCTTAATGGCTTCGATCAAGTCGTTGCAGGGAGGGACCTCTGGGGCTGGCCCCGAGCCCTCAGATACCTTTGATTTGGAGGGGACAGCCACTCTTCCCCGCACCCAGGACGAGAATGTGCAGAAAAGCACAGAAATCAAAGACTCAGTCAAAATGAAACTCAAAAATTTCAGATTCTGAATGTGAAGAATTTTGAGAAGTATTTTAATCAACTTATTTTGCTTGTATTTTTCTATTTATGTGCGTGAAAAATAATACAGGATGAAAAATAACTATGTCTAAATAAGTCTCTTTTCAATAATATAAGAACTCTTCCAAATACGTGCACAAGAAAACTTCCAAGTGATAACAAAGCACGTGTCACAGCTTAAATGTCGTCTTTCTTACACAAAATAATGGTGTCCTACAATCTCTGGGGCCACTGGAAGAGAGCTTTAGGTTCCAACACTCCTAAGCTGCTCTGAGGGGAACCGCAGTGAACACTGCCGGTCCTTTTCTTCCCATCCCCCACTGCTTCTGGAGACAAAGGAAGCCCCTGAAGTATTTCCTGGAATAAAGCAATGCCATTTAATTCCTCCGGGGAGAGGAAGAGGGGAGTTTGGAAGTGATACCTTTGCCAGAGTTTTTCCTTGGGCCTTCCTCCAGGGACAGGCTGAGATCGTCTCAGAGAAGAAAAAAGTAGAAAATGCATCTGACCCTCTGCTACAGAGAGATCACTGGTGGAAGAGGACCAGTCTGCCCCGATTCTGACAGCCCATTGCTGGGGACGAGCTGGACTCGGCCTGCCATGGAGCCCCGCGCCACAGATGTGTTCAAATGTGTCTCTGGTAATTAGTGTCACAAGCAGGCAGGGATGTGAGCGCCTCTGAGAAGGGGAGACTCTGGCCTGATCACACTTTTGTGCCGCATGGAGAAGCAGCTGGACTCCAGCTCCAGAGAAATGAACACAGTGGTCGCGTGTGGGAGGCACCACGGGCCAATTAGACTCGGGGCTTTTCCAGGTGGAGAATGTCACCGATTCTGTACCTTAACTTCAGACAAGTAAGGTTCCGGGGGAGGCTTGCCGAGGGTCCTGCAGGGGCGGGGCCAAGATTAGTACTCAAGTCTCCCCTGCTCTTTAAATAGCACTTCACCCCAGGCTTTCACCCCACAGTGTTAGAAAAGCCCAGTGTTGGAAAAGGGGGCCCAGAGGAGACAACATCCTGGAGCTGGAGCCCCACGTTCATGGGAGACCACAGGCGCACCTCAGGTAACTGTACCCCCCCACCAAGGAACCCAGTTAACTCCAGTGCCAGATAAACAGAAACCAGTGTCATTGGGGAGGTACAAGGGGGAAGAAACACCCACTTTCACTTGGGGTGGTCAGGGAAGTCTTCAAGGAGGAATTTCAACATGCAGAGAACAGGATGAAGAGAGAGGGTCTTCCCCGTGAAGCACTGGGCACAGCCAAGGCCCCCCAGTAGACTTGTTCCCAGCAGTTCCCACCACCCCTGTGCCGTCTGGGGGATGTCTACAGGTGAACTAGGTCTTTGGGGAAATGGCAAGATGGGTGACCAAATGGAGACCACTTGTCGGGCAGCTGAAGCCCATCCCAAAGCCTCTGCTGGGACACTTCCCATGACACTCATCAGCCTGCCAGGAAGTTCTCCCTCACGTCCATCAGCAAAAGTATTAAGCTTTGCCCTCAGAGCTTGTCAGGGACGTGCAGCCAACTTCCTGTAATAAAAATTGAATAGATACAAAACATAGTGGCATATTTGTTTATTTTATTTTAATCCTTTATATGAAGTGTTTTCAAAGACACGTAAATATCAAATGGTAAAATGAACCCCTGTGTACCTGTGACTTGGCTTCAAGAATTATCAACATTCTGCCAACCTCATTTCACTCAGTCTTCCCACTGCACCACCTTGAGGTATATTTCAAATACTTACAGCCAACAAAGAGATTTTTTTTAAGACCAAAAAAGGTAACATGGCTGGTGCTCACAAGCTAATTACAAAACGTGTTAAAATGTGTACGAATTCACGGTCCGCCAGAGGCGGTACAACCTGAGAACGGGACACACATTTGAATTGCTGGATAAACATCACACACACACCGGAGTGTGTGGAGCCACAGCTGGGGGGACGTTCACAGTCTGCACGGGAAACGCTTCAGGGCTGTGGCCCTCCTGGGGCTCGGGACAGCAGCCAGGGCAGCCCCCCAGGCCTGGGAAAGGGCAGCCAGCGCTGGGCCAGGGCCCCAAGCACAGGCAGGACAACGCGGGGCAGGAAGGACAGTAATGTGCCCCGATGGCCATGGCAGCAGCAGGGGCTGGAGAAGGAGCAGCGCTTGTCACAGCAGGGCGGCGCCTCCTGCACTTGCACTGCAGAGCCTCTCCCCGGTGCCCACCCTCCCCATCTCACCGCGTCCCTTAGAAGGTACAGCTTGGCTATGAGAATGACTTTTGCAATATATCAGTGGAGTCCTTTCATCCCAGGCCTGTGGACACTGGTGTGGCAACAAAAGGAAGGACCGTAACAACCTCAGTAGATTTGTCTTCCTTCTGTTTTGAAGGGAACTTTTTTCTAGCACTGTTTATTACCACCTTAGTGAAATAGCGTCTTTAATCGTAAGATCTGAAAAGCTCCTGCAGGTGGGTATTTTCAACATTCTCTGTCTTTGGCTGGCTGGCTTCTTATCTTTTAAGTCTTGGCTGTCACCCTGTGATACTGTGATTTATAATAAGAAATATATATCTGGTCTTTGTCCCTGTTTCTGGCACAGAGTTCCTAAAACCTTTGGAATTTCCTGTGATGAAAGCCGCAAAGATCTTTTGTATGTTACTTTTTGTATGAGGTGACTTTTGGAAAGTGCCTAAGGATGGGGGCAGGTTGCCAGGGGACACAAGATGAGATTAGAGGATTGGAACTTTCAGTCCCACCCCCTGATCTCTGGGGAGGGGAGAGGGGCTGGAGGTTGAATCATTGCCAATGGCCAATGATGTAATCACTCGTGCCTACATGATGAAGCCTCCATAAAAACCCAAAAGGATGGGTTCAGAGAGCTTCTGGGCTGGTGAACACATAGAGACTTGGGGAGAGTGACATGCTCAGAGAGAGCCTAGAAGCCCCACACTCTTTTCCCACACCTTGCCCTGTGCATCTCTTCTATCTGGCTGTTCCTGGGTTATATCCTCCTATAATAAACGGGTAATCTAATAAGTAAAATGTTTCTCTGAGTTCTGTGAGCCATTCTAGCAAATTAATCAAATCCAAAGAGGGGTCCTGGGCACCTCCAAACTGTAGCCAGTCAGTCAGAAGCACAGGTGACATCCTGGACTTGTGACTGGCATCTGAAATGAGGGGAGGGGGCTGTCTTGTGGGACTGAGCCCTTAACATGTGGGATCTGATGCTGTCCCCAGGCAGGTAGTGTCAGAACTGAGTTAGACTGAAGGACATCCAGCTGGTATCAGAGAATTGCTTGGATGTGAGGACCTTCCCAACACACACACACACGTCGGAATTGGGTCCAGAACATACAGCCCCTCGAGTAGGCCGCCTGCCACATAACCCAGATCACCTCCCTCTTCCGTCCTGTCTCCCCCATGTTCTCTTCACAGCACTCACCCCCATCTCTGTTTCACCTGTCTGTTCACCCCTGTTCTGTGTGTCTCCCCTGCTAGAAATGGAAGCTCCGTGAGAGAAGGGACCCTGCCAATCTCAGGGTCTGAGCCCCAGCACCTAACCGGGTGCCTGTCCAGAGAAGGCACTCGATGAACGTGTGTTGACTGACTGAGGGAACGAGAAGGACTAACAGGCAACCACGTCCTGCCCGCTGTTATGGCCAGCGCCTCCCAGGCGCCCCGATTCCTCTTGTTTCTCTCAATACACTGTCCCTTTCATTGTATCAGCAACCCCTCCAGCTCTAGCTTTAAAAGTCATGCGGTGTGACTACATTTGTCCCTCCAGAGCTGCCACCCTGGGCCAGGCCCCTGGATGAAATTACGTCTCTCATCGACGTAATTTCAACAGCGCCCAACTTGTCTCCGTGCAGCAATTACAGGGCAGCTTCTGGAACGCAGAGGAGGTCAGGTCACTCCCTGCTCTCAACCACAGGCTTCCTTTCTCACTTACAAGGAAATCCAAACTCCTTAGCAAGGCCCGAAGGCCCTTTGTGAGCTGTCCCCTGCCTGCTGCTGGGACTCACTTCCTCCTTGGCTCCCTGGCTCCGCTCCAGCCACGCTAGGGGCCCCTGCTCCCTCGTGTGCAGCACCTGCCCTTCCTTCTGCCCCTCACAGCCTTTTCCAAGACAGCCACACACCTCGCTTCCTTCCTTCCAGCGTCTGCTGCCTTATGTAAAAAGCAACCTCCCAAGCGCCCATCCTCAGTCAACTCATTCTGCCTCATCTTACACCATCTGACATATTCTGCACTTACTCGTTTATTTGTAGCACCACCCCCGATAGAATGTGAGCTCTGTGAGAGCAGAGACTCTGTCTTGGTCACTGCTGAATCCCCAGTGCCTAGACCAGTACACAGTAGGCACTCGATAAACATATGTTGATGACAAGGCCTATTTGCTTTGCATACCTTGATCGACTACAACCTCCACAAGGCCATCAGCCAACACCATCACAGCACACCTCCAGGCTGCCTAAGGGAAGACCCCACCCAGAGGTGCACCATCCTCTCCAGTACCATAGCAATTCTGTCCCCACCTATCCCCATAGGGGTCAGCAGGAGGGAAGACTTCTGGGGTAGTCTTTCTGGAGTCTGATCTATCTTTCTGATCCCCTCCACCCCCAATTTATAACACTGTCATTAATTCTGGACATGATCAATTACTCCAGGCTTCCCAGCACTCACCATAATTTATGCCCAACAACACTGTGCCTTAAAGATCTCAAAGTTCTCCAATTTGACATATGAGGTAGGAAAGACAGAGCTTTGAGGCAGAGATATAAACCGGCCATAAGCTGCTATCAATAAGGAAATGCAAGGTGAGTAGAGCAAGGATTTTCAAGCTGCGCTGTGCTCTGTGATAGAGTTCCATGGTCAGGCAAGACTGGGGAGGGCTGATACAACAGGCAGACGGCCCTAACACAGGAGTGCTCTGGTACAGGACATGCATACCAGAAACCCACCCAACATCTGTTCATCTCACATCAGTGTCTCTCACGGGCAGGTGGCAGCACTGTGGGAATGGTGTTAACGTGCCCTCCTATTGCGCCACGGTCTCTTGTTCTGCCATTATTTCATGATCTGATGAACAGATTTGACCCATAATGGTTATCAAAAGGCAAGCAGCTCATGGTTGCAAAAGTTGTCAAATACAAGTCTTATAGGCCTTTGGGGGCTTTCAGGAAATGACCAGTTTAACAGGATAACAATCAGCAAGGACTAGGGACCTGCCATTCCTTTCATTTCATGGAAGGTCTCAAAATGACACTGCACAGCATGATAGGAAGGTCAGGGCAGAGACCAAGGCCGGATCATGTCTACCCCTCAGGGAATTTGGAAAGGAATTTAAAAAGGGAACAGGGCATGAGCCAAGCTCATCTCTTGAGGGACTGAACTACAATGACCCTTGTAGTGGTTGATTCTTTAGAGGTCACCTTTCAGTGACTCCCTCACCATCTCTATCACCGTCACCACCACTAACGGGGGCTCCCCTCACATCCCAAGTTGCAGATCCACCAATCCAACCCTCTATCAGTTTCATAAATACAGTTGTACTGGACGCAGCCATACACACTCCTTTATGTGCTGTCCATGGCTGCTTTCACACTACAACAGCAGAGTTGAGTAGCTGCAACAGAGACCATATGCTGCACAAAGCCTAAAATAGTTACTATATGGCCCTTTATAGAAAAAATGTGCCAACTCCTATTCTAAAGCAATTAGCTGAGTCAGCAGAGAGATACAGAATACCACTGTAAAAACACACAGGGTCAAGCAAGGTCCTCATCCTGTCAGGGCCTACACAGTTGGCATATTGAGAAGAGGGAGAACAAAGGAGTCCCGTGCGTGTTGTCGCGGATGTTGATGACGCCTTAAGGCATCCCCTGGGCACCACCTCTAGATTCTAGAGCTGCTTCTTGCAAATACCATGAACTCTCTACCTGAGGGATTTTTCAGGCCAAATAAGGCAAGCTGAGCACTGCCTTCTAAGACAGATCTCAATCTTAGATAGATGGGGAGTTGATGGATAAGCACTCCAGTTCCTTGAACTCTCAGTTAGGCTAACTTGTAGGTACTTCAAATCCTCCCTTTTTGTTTAAACTAACTCAAGTTGGGTTCTATTTCTTGCAATTAAGAATCCCAACTGGGACTTCCCTGATAGTGCAGTGGTTAAGAATCCGCCTGCCAATGCAAGGAACACGGGTTCAAGCCCTGGTCCGGGAAGATCCCACATGCCGCGGAGCAACTAAACCCGCGTCCACAACTACTGAGCCTGCACTCTGGAGCCCAGAGGCCCCAACTACTGAAGCCCACTCTCCTAGAGCCCGTGCTTCGCAACAAGAGAAGCCACCGCAATGAGAAGCCCGCGCACCGCAACGAAGAGCAGCACCCACTCGCCGCAACCAGAGAAAGCCCACGTGCAGCAACAAAGACCCAACGCAGCCAAAAATAAATTAATTAATTAAAAATAAAATAAAATAAAAAATAAATTTTAAAAAAGTATCTTAAAAAAAAAAGAATCCCAACTAATCCCAGTGAGCTGCTCCAAGACATCCTCTCCAGGTAGGGACATGGGGACCACGATGGGCAGGTGCCCAACAGACACTCATGGGGGGCTCAAGGGCTCTGCTGGGACAGAGACCCCTGGAAGGCCCTTTGAGCACTCGGCAGTCAATATGCCGTGGCTCAAGAGAAAGCAACACTGGCTTCCCAACTTCCACCACTCAACCGGAAGACTCACACCTGACCACATGTCTCCATGCCCTCTGGGAGCCACCTCATAAATGACTTCTCATGTCCCTCAGGGCCCCACACGAGGCCTCAGCCTCTCTTCAAGCTCGTCTCTTCCCCATCCTCCCACCTTATAACTGTCCGGCCACACTGTCCTTTGTTCATCTCCTTGACCAGCCAAGCTTTCTCTCCTAGGGACCTCTGCAGTTGCTCTTCCCTCCTCCTGCAATGTTTCCCTGAGAGTTTTGCATGAGTGGCAGCTTCTGGTTTTTCAGCGCTTAGCAAAAATGTTCCTTCCCCAGGAAGTTCTTCTCTGACTACTCCATATAAAATGGGTCTCTCACTGCCACCCCTTCACATTTGATCACATCATCCTGTTTTATTTCTCACTTTACTTGCTACTATGCAATTATCTGCTTGTATATTTATTTATATTATCAGTCTCTCTCTCTAACGGAGCTTATGCTCCAGAAGAGAAGGAACTTATCTATTATTTACTATTGTTTCCCCAACATCAAGAAAGCACATTGTAGTTGCTAAATAAATATTTGTTGGATAGATGAATGAATGGATAAATAGATAAAAGGATCAAAGGAAGAAAGGGAAGGAAGGAGGAAGGAAATGCAGGAAGGAAGGAAATGGGGGGTTTAATTCCTCTCTAGAATTGCCAAGCTCTTGCAGCTTGAGGCTGGGTCACCACTTGAGCCAGATATGTTTTCCCATAGAATAGGTATCTGTTAGAAATATGTTAGGCTACAAAGCTATAATAGCTAAAAGATAGGAGATTATTTTTCTTAATAATGAGAAATCTAAAGATAAGCAGTTGCTAGCACTAGCGACAGCATCAGAGATCCCAGCTCCTTTCCACTTCATCATTTTTAGCATGGTGGCTCGCTCTTTTTTTTTTTTTTTCTAAACATCTTTATTGGAGTATAATTGCTTTACAATGGTGTGTTAGTTTCTGCTTTATAACAAAGTGAATCCGTTATACCTATACATATGTTCCCATATCTCTTCCCTCTTGTGTCTCCCTCCCTCCCACCCTCCCTACCCCACCCCTCTAGGTGGTCACAAAGCACAGAGCTGATCTCCCTGTGCTATCCAAAAATGGGCAGAAGACCTAAATAGACATTTCTCCAAAGAAGATATACAGATTGCCAACAGACACATGAAAGAATGGTGGCTCTTTCTTATGTGTGTCTTGCCTCATGGTCACAGGATGGCTGCTGTAGCACAAACATCACATTCACATCAAGGCAGAAAGGGAGAGAAGGAGTGATGCCACCTTACTGTCTTATTCCTTTCAGGTAAAGCTAAAGCTTTTGATGAAACGTGCCCCCAACCACCCCAAGCATTTTCAATTATATCTCATTAGACAGAACCAGATCACATGACCTAGCTGCTAGGGAGTCTGGGGAAATGACTATATATCCCTCCAGCCTCTATAGCAAAGAAGAAGATGAGAAGAGATGGGAACAGGTGTTCTGTTGAACCAAATTCTAGTTTGGTCACTGAGCATATCCCTAGTAGCCATAACAACCAAAGGAGGAGGGCAGGATGCATCCAGTAGACCAAGAGCTGTTAACAAGGCCGCCAGAGAGAAAAGTTTCCTTCACCTGTTCCAGCAAAATCAACAATTCCCAATGCAATGAGAGTTTGCTTAATAACAGTAATTTGGGAAAACATATCCCAGGAATACTGAAAGCAAGCTATTCTTATTTTAATAATTTGTGGGCTTTACACTTGAATTAAATGAGATGGAATGAGAATGGTGTGAAAATGGCACTTTAAAAAAAAAAGGTTAACTCAGTACATTTAGTCATGAAGTTGTTACAAGCTGTTAAATTATTTTCAGACTCGGTAAAGGAAACAAGCCTGGGAGATTTGTCTGGTGTGTTAACATGTATTATTTACCCCAAGGTGACATTTTAATAGCAGGGGAAACGTGAACAGCCTCCCAGCCCTCGCACGTGTTTTGCCACATGCTGCGCTAAATGCATAAATCCCCCCTTTTTCAGCAGTAATGAGACCCAGAGAACAGGCACCTGCTGGGGTCCTTAAACTTTTCCTGATAAAAATAAACATAATTAAGGCATTGTGAGCACTCACCTCTGATTTATTATTAAAACAACACACCTCGGGCCTCATTTGCACCTCACTCACTAGAGTGAAACAGACAAGTGATTTAATACCAGCTTTGCAGGGAGTTTCCCAACACGCTCTCCCCAGCTTTCCACATTCAGCCCACCTGTTCTCAGAGAAAAAAAGAAGAAATTGAGCAGCTCACCAGTGCAGACAGGGAGTGGCTGCCCTGAGGCTGGGAGCCCTTTCAGCCTTCCATTGTGCCTGCTTTTATGAGTGAAAAGCTCATGGTTAATAGCTCTGCCCTGTGGTTGGCCAGACCTGGATTCAAATGCCATCTCTAGTGTCTAGTAGCTGTGTGCTCTTCTACTCTCTGAGCCTCAGTTTCCTCACCTATAAAATGGTGGTTTCAGTGAGGATTAGGTATAACCCTGGGCACAGTTTCCAGCACACAGTAATTGCTCATGGTCACAGGATAGCTGCCACAACTCAAACATCACATCCACATTCATGGCAGAAAGGGCAGGAAGAGGTGATGACAGCCACGTCTGTCCTATTGAAACCTTTCCCCAACAGCAATGGAAACTACGATTAGCTTTTCTATATGCCCTGACACTCAGGTGGTTTCTTCTGCATAGTTTCTTCTGTACCCTCCACTTTGAGGAGTCTGTTCCTCAGCCTGCCGCTTTTGCAGGAAACCTTTCCCGACCAATGAGAACTCAGTACCGCATCAACTTCAACGGGAGCCAGTAGAGAGCCTCTTCACGTTGAAGTTGATGCAGTCTGTGGACAGAGAGTAGCTAGAAATGGTGAGCAGCACGTTATCCCCAGGTGGCCTCTTCCTTACATTTTTAAAAGGAAACTTGTTGAGATGACGCCTTTTAGACTTGAAAAGATGCTAGAGGAACAGTGTGAAAGCAAGCGTATGAACCAGGTGAAGAAGGTCATCAAGGAGGCTGCTCTCCATCAGGGAAGGAGGAGGCCCTATTCCTCCCTGGGGTTGCAGCCAGCCTGCTCTTCTGCATGTGGGGCTGGAAACTGGGGGCCTGGAGAGCTTGACCAACCATCAGGAAGGCTCTAGACTAGAGCACAGCTTCTGATGGGAACAGATCCCAGGATACATATCGAGGTAAGGATTCTTGGTCACCTACTAGGTGCTCAGGGTTGGTAAGGGACAAAGAAGAGCTCTGAGGGCTGGGGAAGCCAGGGAGGGCTGTTGGGAACAGGAGGGCCTTGAAGGGACAGCAAGATTCCAAACGGCAAAGGGGAGGGTTCATCACACTCTAATTCCTCAATTCTAAGACAACATTAATTTCTGGATGAGCTTTCTAAACTCATCCAGATGTACATTAAGTGTACACAGCTGTAAAGCACATCCTAATCTCAGAAATGCCATGATGCGGGGGAATGTGGGGCATAGGATCTTGAGCTGCCACCTTGCTTCAGGTACCTCTTGTCCCCATCACTGTGTGGTTGTGCCCTCATTCTGTCTTCACAGCCACCCTATGAAGAGGACACCATTGCCAGTTCTGTTTTACAGATGAGGAGGCTGGAGATCAGAGGCTGGCTGGGGTTCCTGGGGGGTCCAGGTGGGTAAAGAAGGAGGGGAGTCACCTGGCCCAGGCTCCCATCATCGCCCACCTGTCTCTCCATCCTCTGCTCAGCAACCAGAGTAGTCTGCCTTCCCTTTGCCCTGGAATGAAATCTAAATTCCTTGCATGACCAACAAGGCCTTACCCCATGTGATCTGAACCACCTCTCCTGCCTCTGCTCCCCCATCCCCACTCCCTCTCCCCCAGCCACACTAGCCTTGGAACACTCCTTGTTCCTCGGAACACTGAAACATCTAGTTCATCCTTGCCTGGGGCCTCATCCCCTGCTCTTTCTACCTGAAAAGGCTCTTCCTTCCCAGGTAGCCACATGACTCAGCCCCTCCGGAAGGCCTCTCACCTGCCAGTCATGGTAACGCCAATCTGGTTTATTTCCTTCATGGACTCTGAGGTTGTTTCATTTCATTTTTGTCTGCCTGTCATCTTCCTATTAGAAAGTGAGCTCCTAGATAGCAGGACATTAGTCTGTTTTGCTTGCTGTTGCATCATTTGTGGTTTTTTTTTTTTGGGGTAAATGAATGAATTCAGAGGCATGCCCTGCCTCTGAGAAAGTTGACCAAAGCAGGGGGTCCCAGTGGGACCTAAATGGGAAGCAAACACAGGGCTGAGCAGTGTCTCGGGGCTCTTCCCAGCCTGGGTGGGCTGCCCACCTCTAAGCCCCTCTTCCATCCAGAAATGAGACGCTGCTTCTAAGTGCTCCCTCCCATCCTTAGCTGCGCTATCCTGGGCTTTCTCCTGTGATCCTGGGCTTCTCTGCTCTGGTCCTCTCTGTTTTTCAACTTCAGACCTTGTCATAGCTAATGCTTTTCTCATTCTTGTCTTGTTAAGGGTGAAGTTCAGGTGTGTCTCCATGTCCCTGTTTGTCTCAACTCTGAAGGCAGCTTCGGAACATGCTCAGGCTTCCAGGCACTATTTCTAACAGCAATACTTCCAGAAGCTATTTTTCAGTGGAAATTCATCGGAAGGACTAGACACCTTTCAAGTCATCAATTAACATGCACTTGGAGAGGCCTGGCCCTGGCTCACGGTAGGGGATACAAGAGAAGACGTGGTCCTGCCCTCAGAGAACACACAGTCTCCTTAAGAAAACCAAGACTCATGCTTGTGGAACCACCAGGGATTCATTCAGGATCATGTCACCATCAGGGCTAAATTGTGAAATTTAAGCAGCAAGTTGCTAAAGAGTGCAGAGGTCACTGTGGGCTGGAATGTCAAGGAGGGCTTCCTGGGAGAGCACTGAGCCTCAGCCCTCACAGGCACAGTGGGATGAAAATGTAGGAGGGCAGGCTCTTCACAGGGCATAGCTGCAATCTTACTGATGTTGAGTTTTTCCAGCCTGCCCAAGGTGGAAGCAGCAATTCACATCCATTAAGAAACTGGTCAGAAGTGTCAGACAATGGACCCCCACCAGTACAACTGTATCATTGTACAGCTTCTTTCCCGCTTCTTCTGCACGCTCAGAAATTCCTCCCTAAGACTATTACTCAGCTAGTGTGATTATAGACAAAAACTCTAATATGCATATGATACTTGATACCCTTTATTTCATCAGATCTTCATAACAGCCCCACTCTAAGCTAAAGAAACTGAGGCTTAGAGAAATTAAATCAAATGCTTTGCCTGAGATCACACAGCCAGTGAAAGAAGCAGACTCCACTGGCATTCTTATCTCCCACCCATCTTGCTACTTTCCCTGTGGAGGCCTCATTCCATCATTCCGACTTTAGTCATAATGAGTGTACACACTGAATTCAAGTATCAGACTGATAAAATAATCCTCTTATGTAGTGTTTTCCCATTACGGAGTGATATTACCTTGCCCTTTCATATTCCATTTTCCCCCAAAGCTGTATCATTAACTAAAGAATATGTTCTGACTTATCCAATAAAGTGTTTTAACCTTTTTAATGTTTTATTGATTCTCAAAGCTTTGGTTCCACCAGAAGATCTTGATTGCTGCATTAACAACCTCACTGATATTCTTTTAACAGACCCTCTGCAATGTGAAGTGCAGTGTGGGAAAGATGGGGTTCCCAAGGATCCATTAATCAATGAGCTAATCTTTCGTCCACCTTATGCACGTTGCAGGAAGACGGGTAATGAGAAACAAGGTCCACAGGCAGGACCCACTGGGGGCAGGGACATCCAAGCCCAGACAGCTGGGCTGCAGGGTGTGGAGCAAGGAGAATGTCAGTAGAAGAAGGGAAGATTTTTCTCCAGCCTGCTTCCTCCAACCCCTTGAGGCCACCATGATCCTTGTCAAGCCAAATTGGACTCTTAAGGGCAACGGTGCACCACTGACAGCTTCGAGCAGAATTGAGACATACAGTCCAATTCTTGAGTGAGGCATGGGGGCCTTCCTGGTCTGGCCTCTCTTCTGCATGCCAGGCTTATCCCTCACCACCTGCTCCTTTCAAAAATCAGTGCTCTAGCCTTGCCCAACCACCAGGACTAGGGTAAGTCAAGTGAGGCACTCGCCTCAGGGGAAAAATTGAAAGGGGCAGCAAAAATCTCGGTAAATAATACAAATAATATTCTATTGCAGTACCTTTAAAAATAAAAATTAATGCAAAAAAATCCATGATAAACAAAGTATCAAAAGTTTAAATAAAGACAGGATCTGCCCTATACTTGCATTACCCTGCCTTACTCACCTGCCCCTAATCCCAGACTCACCTTCTTCTTCTAGTTTTCCAAACGCATTGGGCTCTTTCTGGCTTCCCGGCCTTTGCCTGTGTTATTTTCTCTACCTAGGAGACTCTTCCCTGTAAATCATCCTTCAGGTATCAGCTTTGATGTCACCTTTTCCAGGCAAGTCTTGTGCGACCTTTGCAATGACTGCACTACCCACTCACGCACACAAGCCTGGGACTGATGCCCTTGCTCTGCGCCCCAGGCATACCTCCCGTGGTATTTAGCGTACTCTACCGTAATTGCCCGTCTGTCCCCTGAGCAGTTCATAAGCTCCATGACGGTAGAGACAGGCTCACCACTGTCCCCTTGGCTGGTGGCTGTGGCTGGGACTGTGGCTGTGGTTATTGCTCCCGTTTAGGCTGCCTGGAGCTGTGTACCACGTCAAGCTGAGTCCATGTGAAGACACGTGCTAGGAAATCCTGATGAGGCAGGAACCCACTCAGGCTGCTGGTTCCCTCCCTTGAAACCCCTTCTGCAGATGCTGTGAGGTGGAGGTCAGGGATCAGAAACGCTGAAGGAGACACTGTGAGAAACACCCAGGAAAAGCAGGAGGAATCTGGGTCCCGATTTGAGAGGAAACAGCAGCCCAAAGGGGCAGGCATTACTTTCAGGGGACAGTTTGAAGAAACCTCTATTTCTTCCCCAGCAGTTCCCTGGACAGTCAATGCCTGCCCCTTTGATCTTGCGGGGATGTTTGTCTTGCAGTAGTACTGACAAGGCAGTGACATCACTGGATCCTGGCTGGGTAGCCGGAGATAAAACCAGATGCAGGTAGACCCCCAGGCCTGTGCATTCCCCACTTCCCCAGCCCCAACTCCTCCCACTCCTCGGGTTTCAGTGATTGCAACCAAGGAAGACACTTCTAGGAAGAGAGCAGGGCTCAGGGGAAAAGTACAGGGACTTTTCTCTGGGAAATGGGGTGAGGTTGGGGTCAGAGAGAGAAAGGGGTTGACGAGCTTGGTCTGTTACACCAGAGCCTGATCCCCACAGCTCTGCCCCTTCCCCCCACAAATCCCCTTCTCCTGGTCCCTTCCTTCCATCACCACATCCTTTCCTAAATTTACCAGAAGGGGCATGAGCTAGGGCTTGGGCTTCAGCCCCGTGTATACTCCATGGTATATATTTAGCAGCCAAAGTAGCTGCTCACCCCAAGAGAAGATGAGCTCTGAGTGGAAAAGTGACGAGACATTCGAGGAGGTGCCACTGTGTAAAAGAACGTCGCACCCAACAACCTGTACTCTACAGAACAAGAATTTATAACAAGCATAATAACTAAACTCAAAGATATGTGAAAGGGTATTGACTAGGCAATTATAAAATCTAATTGAGACAGGAAGGAAGGGGGCAGGGCACAACCGTTAAAAGAATGACACAGTTGTTGAGAAAAACAGGAGTCGACAAAAACTGGTTAGAGCCAACGAGGCCCAAGACTGTGGGAGATTCGACTTCTAGTGGACCTTGAACCTCACTGTAGCACGTCAGCACATGCTAAACACACACCCACAGGCGCCACGACAGTTCCGAGGCAGAGAATAAAAAGCCAAAAGTGGGTGATGGCCCAATTTCTGGAAATCCCCGCCCCGTCCACAAAATAATTAGAACACTCCTCCCACTAATTAGCATATGGTATTATCCAGCCCGTAAAAACTAACCACCCCCACACGCCAGGGCCGCTGTCACTTTCTGAGATGGACCACATTCTGCCTAGGGAGTGTGTATAAATAAACTCACTTTCCCGTCACTATGGCTGGCTCTTGAATTCTTTCTTGTGAGAAGCCAAGTGACCCTCCCTTGGCAGCCCGGCCCAGGGACTCGCCTGAGACCTGGGCTGTGACCATGCTCTCACTTCCCCCTTCTCCTGCAACATAATTAAAAATACTGAGAGTGAAAATCATAATAATGGAAACAAGAACTAGAGGACAGACGTCTCAACAGCAACACGCAAATGCAATTCCAGTGTCTTCATGCATCCCAAGTAGTGAAGGACAACATTTTGAACTCAGGTCTCGAGAGGGTTTACCACGCAAAGACCATCTTTGAAACACTCTGTGTCAGTCCCTGGTGGTTGGAAGCACCGCCTGCAGGGAATGCCTGGGAGAGGTGGGAGGGGCTGGAGGAACAGCCCACTGCTGCCACTGATACTGACCGTATGGGATTGTTTTATATTTTGTTCATCGTGGATTTTTTCCCATTAATTTTGATGTTTTTAATAGCACATTAAAATATTATTTGTCTTTGCTGAGTTTTTTGACACCTCTCTAAATTTCACCCCAGGCAGATGCCTCCCTCACCTCACCTCCCCTGCCCCACCCTACTGCCAGCCCAGCTGCCCCAAACTCCAGGCCTCTAGAGATGGGGTATTTGCAAAACTGCTCATCCATGCTTCCAGCCCAGAGACGATCCAGGGTCGTGGTGCTTCTCTGTGTGAAAATAAAAAACCAGGCCACCAAGCACTCTGCAGCCCATCCCCAGCGGGCCAGCAGAGCACCAGAATGTGGGCTCACGTACTAACCACTCTGAAGATTGAAATTCAACTTGAAAACTTTGTGGTTGGAGACGGCTCCTGCTGCGAGAAGGGAATATGACAGATGGCATAAGATATTACAGTAATTTTACCGACAAAGCACTAAGCGTATCACAGAAGTTCAAAATCAATTCGTCTGCTTCCCAGCAGAAGTGAGTCTAACAGGCAGTGAAGCATAATCTTGATAATGTAGTTGTTCCTATACAAGAAGGAATTAACCGGGCTACCATAAATCTGTCTTTATGACATTCTTTTTTGTTTCTGTTGCCCTGATAAGGACTTAAAATCCCATTTGTATGGAAATAAACCAAGCTCCGAAGTTATCTTCTATTCTGGGGCGTTACCTCAGGAGGTCTGCAGAAACTCCTCTCCAGCTAAATGGGATCTTAGGCTCAGGCTCTGCAGAGTTGCAGCTTTCGTTGTTAAAGAATAAAACACACTATTATTCCAACCACCACAACGTGGTTGCTTTTTAGGGGCTGCATGCATTAAGGTTCTTGGATGGCAAACAAAGAAAACTGACTCTGAGCAACTCAATATCCTTCCAATACGTTCTTTTTCCATTTAAATTAACAGAAGAGTCAACTGAGCAGGAGAACCAGGTTTAATTAGAATGGGGAGCACGCAGTGCATTGGATGGACAGGGAAGGGCTGGTATAGGTGGCAGGCAATAGCTGACAACTTTGTCGGAACTCATTCATTCCAACAACAGGCCTTTAACTGATGTTTTGCACTCTAGCATTATTTTCCTGAAGATTCACAGTCCCAAGAAAACAAGTCCAGTTGCCCATGTTTGGGTCATGTGCCCACACTAGTTTGACAATCCCAAGAATGGCTTCAATGAGCCAAGAAAGGCTCCCCACAGAGATATGAAGGTGCTGTGACCAAGAGAAGGGGGAGTGGGTGCGGGGTGGGCAGTCAGAGGAGCCAAGACTTCTCAGAAGCCAAGGCCACACTTTTAATCACATGGAAGTTCCGTTTTCCCTAGCACATTCCAACAAATATGAAAGGTTTGGAAAATGTACTTCACACAGTGCCTGATACATAATAGGCAAATCATTATCATTGCCTACATCATCATCGTTATCATCAACTAATGTTGATTATTTGGACTATCTGGCCAAGCCTTCGTAAAAGTGGGATGTTTACTGTGGAACACGGAGGGCACCTTGAAATGACTTAGTTTTTTCTCAGTAGAAGAAATAAAGAGGTGGATTAACTGGGTTATTATTGGCACCTGCTTCTGAAGAGCCCTGGCCTCCTGCTACAGCCCCAAGTGCCATGGTCTCGGCCACCCCGGAGACCATGTAGCCATTGGGCACAGCGAGCGCAGTGCACAGGGCCCACGATACTGTTTGAGGCACACAAAAACGGTTTTAAAATCAGAAGAAAAAAATAAACTTTTAAGAAAATGTATAGTATTAAGTATTTGTCCTCAAATCAACGCAGTTGTTCAATAAAACCATGAAAGTCATAGTGCAGCCCTGAGGCACTCCTCCCAAGCAAGGAAATTTGTATATGCTCTGTGGAGGAGAGCAGGAACCACTTCCTTTCCATTCCTGACCAAGGATCTTCCTGCATCCCACACTAGACCTTGCTAAATCATTCCTAATACTTCAACCAGGATGGGGGCTGAAAATATTCACAAATCCCACATCTGAACATGAAATGTCTATTTTAAAAAAGCATTCACCAAGTACTTCGAGCATGCCAGACACTCTGCAAACTGCTTGGGACACAGCCGTGGCAAGACAGACATAGTCTCTGTGCTTATGGGGATTAAGGTCTAATTGGAGAAACTTGTAGTCAATGTGCTTCTCTTAGGAGGCTATAATTACCTAGTTAATAAGGGAACATATTTCCATACCTAAGATTTTTCTGTGATGTTGGTGACAGCACACGTAACCCGTCCCCCGAACTTCACATGCACACACACACACACAGAGTTCAGCCAAATATGTTGTCTTCTCTTCTGTATCCTTTTCCCAAATGCCCATCCTAATGTCCCATTAAACCCTTTTATAAGAATCCTCATTCAAACAGAGAAACACATTATCTCTGTATCCCTAGAATACAGCTTTTCTCAATGGAACTCGGTAAGTATTCAAGAAAAGATGGATGGATGGGTGGATGGATGGATGGTCAAATGGATGAATAATGGATAGATCAATAGAGAGAAGGGATAACATAGGGATGAGAGGAGATATGGATAGAGAGATGGATGGATGGATGAATGTCTGGATAAATAAATGGGTGAAAGAAAGAAGGAAGGCTAGAAAATGAAAGGGGAAAATAATGGATGGATAGCTGAATAGATCAATGTATGGAAGTTTGACTGCAGGGATGAATAAATGGATGGAGAGAGGGAGGAAGGATTGGACCAAAGGAAAGAGGATGTGTGGACAGATATATTACTAAAAAATTATACAGAAATGTAGGAAAGAATGGATGCAGAGGGTTGACTAGGTGGATGGTATAAGGATAGATGGATGGATAGATGGATATTGTGATTAGTGACATGCTAATAAGTAAATGGATAGTTGGATGGAGGAATAGAATAATTGAGAAAAAGTTGGAGGTAGGGAAGGTTGATAGACATTTGTAAGGGAAGATAGATAAATGAATAGATGAGGGAATGCAAGATGGATAAATTGATGACTTGGAGGGTAGATGAGCAGCCAAATCAAGTCATGGCTAAAGTAATGGAGGTAGGGATGGATGAAGGTTCACTTGGCGAGAGGGAATGTTAGATTTGTGAGCACATGAACTTATGAGTGAATTGCATGAATATCTGGATGGATGGATAGATCAATGGGTAATGAATTGATGAATTAAAATTCAACTAATATATGGGTTAGTGCAAGCCTATATGAGAAGACACTGCATGTAACTTAATATGCTCGAGTGTGGCACACAAAGTGTCATGTTACAGCCTGGCCTGATACTGCCTCCTACTGTTTTGGGATGTTAGTCTCAGAAGGCATCTGAGATAATGCTGTGTGACACCTTGAAAGGAGATACCAGTTTGGACTGCAGTCACACACGAAGGCTTTATGGGGAGGTTGGCACATTAATTGGAGTGACCAAAACATTGTGCTAAGGTGGGGGTCCCCTCTCTTCCTCCTCAGTGTAAGGAAGTCCCCCTTCCTCTCTGCTTCTCTGAGACAACTTGTCTCTGTCAGAAACTATCCATGATAAATTGTTCATTGCTTTTGTTAATTAAATAACAAAATGTGGGGTGGGAAGACATTCTGCAAGTTCTCAGATACTCTTTTCAGCTGTGGCAACATTTGTAAATATTCATTCAATTAGATATGTGCTTAGACGGGCCTGCTTTGTGCCAGGCCCTGGGCAAGCTCCATATGGAAGACAGAAAAGAATTAGGCAGTCATTGTGTGGTATTGAGTCTCAGGGCCTCTGCCACTCACCAGCTGCATGAGCCCAGGCATGTTCCTTAGCTCCTTTAATCCCCACAGCAATACTATGAAGTACTATTACTATCCCCATTTTAAAGATGAGGAAGGGATTTCCCTGGTGACACAGTGGTTAAGAATCCGCCTGCCAACGCAGGGGACACAGGTTCGATCCCTGGTCCAGGAAGATCCCACATGCTGCGGAGCAACTAAGCCCATGCGCCACAACTACTGAAGCCCAAACACCTAGAGCCCATGCTCCGCAACAAAGACAAGCAATGAGAAGCCCGCACACCGCAGTGAAGAGTAGCCCCTGCTCGCCACAACTGGAGAAAGCCCACACGCAGCAACAAAGACCCAACACAGCCAAAATTTAATTAATTAATTAATTAATTAATTTAAAAATAAATAAATAAAGATGAGGAAACTGAGGCACTCTGAAGTTAATACATATGTCAGGCACTGTGTTAACTGTTCAAAAACATCATCTGTTTACAATTACCCTGCTGCGGTAAATTGCAAAAATGGCCACGGTCCTTTACCCCTCCCTGCCCCCATGCCTTTGCAACGTCCCTTTGCAGCAATACCCATCAAAAGCTGGAGTCTAGGGGCTTCCCTGGTGGCACAGTGGTTAAGAATCCGCCTGCCAAGGCAGGGGACACAGGTTCGAGCCCTGGTCTGGGAAGATCCCACATGCCGTGGAGCACCTAAGCCCGTGCGCCACAGCTACTGAGCCTGCGCTCTAGAGCCCGTGAGCCACAACTACTGAGCCCACATGCTGCAACTACTGAAGCCCGCATGCCTAGAGCCCGTGCTCCACAACAAGAGAAGCCACCGCAATGAGAAGCCTGCACGCCGCAATTAAGAGTAGCCCAGCTCGATGTAACTAGAGAAAGCCCGTGCACAGCAATGAAGACCCAATGCAGCCAAAAATAAATAAATAAAATAAATTTGTAATAATAATTTTATTTAAAAAAAAAAAAAAAGTTGGAGTCTATTCCTCACTTCTTGAAGCTGCGCTGGCTTGTGACTGGCTTCGGCCAGCAGAATGGGGCAGACATGGTGCTGTGCCAGTTCCGAGCCTAAGCCTAGGCCTCAGAGGACATTGCTGGTTTCCTGTCTTGGCTCCCATGTCAACAAACCTGAGCTAGCCTGGTAGAGAATGAGGGGGGCACAGCCAACTTCCAGACGTGGGAGTGAAGCTATTCTAGACCACTCAGTCCCTGAATGAACCCCGACTGACTACAGACACTTGAGCGAGCCCAGTAGAGATCAGTTTTGCCCAGCCCTGAACATCAGAGATGCCCAGTTGACCCCTAGACTCATAAGCAAGGCTTATGGTTCTGTTTTAAGCCCCTGAGTTTGGGGTGGTTTGGGGGTATAGCAGGAACTCATAAAGACCATAGATGTTTGAAAGACACACATACTCAAAGAGGCCAAAATGTGAAGATGTGGCAGTACAAAGAAGAAAAGATTTCTCCTCAAAAGGGGGACCAGCAGGATCCCTGGAATGGGTGGTATTGGGGTCAGGCCTTGAGAATAGTAGAGTCAAGTTCCTGCCAGGGAGGGTGGTGTCTAAAGGGCATCCCACCCCCAGGGGCACAGCAGCTGAAGCCTAAGCCCCAAAAGTCACCCAAGAGCCTCAGACACAGGGACGAGTCAGGCTGCCTCCCAGCCACCTGTACCAAGAAGACTCAGGAAGGCATCAAGCTGGTCAGGACAAGCAGCGCCACACCTCCACATGCGTGGCCTTGGGGACAGATTGCTGGATACCAAGCCACAACCCAAAATGCCCAGCCAGGGGCCAGCTCCCTCCACCTCCCTGCCCCCCTGCACGCCCTACATGCCCCTCCTCCCCCCATACTCCATCAGCATTCCTTGCAGCTCCTTAGAGCCATTCAGCTCCAAACTTGGAGAAATGTTCAAAGCCATGTTCAATATCAAAATGAGACAGGAGAAACCACTTTTAATTCAACAAGGAAGCAACTGGCTTTGGAGATGAGGTGCAGTAGGCAAGAAGACAGGGCTGCCTGTCCCCAGCAGTGACTGCGACGAGCAGCTCTGAGCACAGGGGGCTGCCCACTCAGGGTGAGGGGAGGAGGCAACAACCCAACATCAGACAGGCAACTGCAGAGGGGCCAGGCATGACCTCCAAGCTGGCTTGGATCAAAAAAGTACACATGCTCTTAGGTTAGGAATCAAGTGATTTTACAAGGCTTGCTGCAAAAACAGCAGCCCTCTGCCCCACCCACCCCCAAATCCCAGAGGCAACCACTTTCAACTCATTTTGATGATTTGTTTGTTAATACTTTGATATCTCTGAAATATCAAGAAAGGGGAGTTATAAGTGTACTTTTAGGCATTATCTATTTTCTTCCATGGTCAGAACAATCCTCTTTCAGAGCATCCCCACCACCACCCTAGCACACTTCCCTGCCTGCCATTTTCCAAGTAGCTCTTCTTGAAGAAATCTCTCCCACAGACTTACTCCAGGCTGGAGCCCTCATATCCAGTACACAGTTGTTTACCGCCAAGATTTCCTTTCACCCTCAACCTGAGCTCTCCCTTCATAGCTCTCTTGAGTCAGAACCCTTGTTTCTTATATCCTACGATTTCCTCTCTCTCTCTCTCTCTCTCTCTCTCTCTCTCTCTATTTAAAACCTAGCTTTGGTGGAGCACATCTTCCAATTTGTGACAAGGAGCCCATGGGACTTAAATGTCTCAAAATGTTATTATTCAGCCCTTACACTTACCTGATAGTTTGGCTGGATATAGAATTCTAAACTGGGAATCATGTTCCTCCTAATCTTGAAAGACACTGGTCCATCATTGGCTTCTATCTTCCAGTATTGCTATTGAAAAGTTCAAAGCCACTCTGCTTCCTGATATGGTACTTTTTTTTTTCTTTCTGGAAGCTTCTAGGATCTTCTTTTTGTCCCCAGTGTAATAAAATTTTGTTTTTAAAGAAAGAAAGCTGCAAAAAAGAATATTCAGGGAACAAGAAAGTGTTCTTGAAAATTAAAAGTTGGAGAACATGAACAAACATTCCTATAGAAATGTTAGAAGACAAACATGAAAGAGATCTGCTATAAAGTAGAATAATGAGAGGATATTTCTGGTCTTATTTACCTCTTTCATACTAGAGGCGCTCCTCACATGTCTGTTGGTCCCCAAGCTGTCAGCTCTATTTAAGTTCAGGACACTCACACGCTGATTGGCAGCTTAATCACATGGAGGGACTTAACCGTGGGCTTTACTGGAAGACACTCATGGAGCCATTCCATTAAAGAATCGCCAATGTCACTATCTCTGGAAAACTGGACAGGCTGACTGCCAGAAGAAAGCTAGTATAGAAACAGTCAAAACAACACATTTTCAGTGCATCACCCCTGCTGGCTGCTGTGCCTATTATCCCCCCGGTCAGAGATCCTGTTGTATCTTCTCTGAGAAGAGACCTTCTCCCTCCTGCCCTGGGTGGGAAAGCCAATGACCACCAGCATGGAGTAGAAGAGAATTGGGGGTTCTAACTGTTTCTAAAAAAGATGTTCTGCTTTCTCAAGCCTTGCCTTTACCGCTACCTCCAGAGGTACCTGGAAGTGGCAATTCCTGAGCCTTTTAGTGGCTCTTCAGTGTAAATCAATCTGCTTCTCAGAAGAGCAGAGAGAGGTGACTCCTAAGCCAGCAGTAAGGAAAACCAAATCAGTTATCACTTGTCCATGAGGTTTTCAACTTCCAAATTTTGTGTGTTTTTGTTTTATTTCCCTTTCTCTTTGTTTTCCTGAATTTATATCTTTTTAAAATCTTGTTACTTTTCTTTGGGAGGGGGGAAGATAAACTAAGAGTTTGGGATTAACTTATACACACTACTGTATATAAAGTAGATAAACAACAAGGACCTACTATATACCACAGGGAACTATATTCAATATGTTGTAATCACCTATAATAACTGAATCACCTTGCTGGACACCTGAAACTAACACAACATTGTAAATTAACTATAGGGACTTCCCTGGTGGCTCAGTGGTTAAGAATCCGCCTGCCAATGCCGGGGACATGGGTTTGAGCCCTAGTCCGGGAAGATTCCACATGCCTCAGAGCAACTAAGCCTGTGCACCACAGCTACTGAGCCTGAGCTCTAGAGCCCGCGAGCCACAACTACTGAGCCTGCGTGCCACAACTACTGAAGCCTGCGTGCCTAGAGCCTGTGCTCCACAACAAGACAAGACACTGCAGTGAGAAGCCCGAGCACCGCAACGAAGAGTAGCCCCTGCTCACCGCAACTAGAGAAAGCCTGTGTGCAGCAACAAAGACCCGACGCAGCCAAAAATAAATTAATTAATTAATTAATTAACTATAATTCACTTAAAAGAATGGTTCAAAAAAATCTTGTTACTTTTTGTTTACTCTCAAAATTCCACTAACATGCCGGTTAGTGTACATGTTCAGCCATCTCTACTGAGAACCTCAGCTGACTTTCAACCACTGAAGAAATCTCAGCCCTAAGTTAACAAGAAGCACAGAATACCCTACTCCCCTTTTAGTCTCCTGACACTGACCTAATATCCTCCCTATGGAACTATGAAAGAGAGGAAAGTTCCCAGCCTCCCAATCCCTGCTGCAGTGGGTCATGTCGGCCATTGTTTGGGGTTGCATAGCCCCATCCTCTTTTGTGGGTGGACATACCACCCAGGCCTAACCCATCACAGTATCACCCAGGGCAGTGATTGGCCCAGGAGTGGACATGTAATTCAACCAGGACCAATCAGAGTCCTTCCCTGGTGTTAATACAAAGTTCTGGGAAGAGAAACTGCAGTAGAAAGAGAACTTCTAAGATGGAAGCATGTTGACTTGGAGCTGCCAGGGGCTATCTTTTCTACCACATAGAAAACACCTCTCTGTAATAATAATAATAAAATAAAGCCAAGCAGAGATGTTTGGGAGAGAGGAAGAATGAACACAAGAGAGAGGTACTGAAAATGCTGATAGCATGCAAAGAGAGCAGAAGGAGAAAGAGAAGGGAATTTCTGGAATAAGATGGAAAGAATTGTGCAACATAGACATGCAGACTAGTAACCAATGTTCGTAGGTGGGAAGCAGAGACATGCCAAGTGAGCTGAAGACAGTAGAGCCCCAGAGCTCCAAATACTTGGCTCACCAGGGTGCCAGCAGCCACAAGGGAAGGAGAAACAGGAGGTCCAAGAAGGGGTGGAGTTTTCAGAGGAGCCACAGAACCAAAGAAGAAAAATGAAAAGAAAAATCTGAGCCCCACAGTAGGTGTGTTTTATCCCAGCATTTTTGTCTCCATTACCAAACAACAACAAAACTGTCATGTGTCCATTTTGAGACTAATTCAATCTTTCTCAAAAAAAGATATGATCAAGGAATGGCAAATACCTGTACTGGGCTCGACTTTTCTCATGTGTTCCCCTGAATAATGGTGACAGCCTCACCTCTTGACTTTTCTGACATTGCGTGGTCTATAAACTATCCCCTCCATGCAGTACCACCCTTCACACACACACGACACACACGCATACATGTGCATGCACACGCATACACAGAAATGAAATTTCCCACCATGGAATAATACACTAATATTCGAAATTGCCAGCTTTGCCTGTTTCCATGGTAACCAGCAGCATTAAGTCCTGCTGCTAAAATTTCAAGAGCAGATGACATGAAGCATTTATGTGTAATTGCACTGTATAAGGAGAAAGAGCTTTTCTTTCATACAAAACATAAGTGTGTCTCAGATGAGATGGGTGTTTATATCAGGTGAATGTAGCAAGTATCTCTGTCCTGCTCACTCTCCAGACCAGTGCATGTTACTTCCAGAAGAAACTGGAAAGCAAGGTGGCAAACGGGGACTAGGGTCATTCCAAAGACCTTCAGGGGCTCAACTCTCTTTACTTCCCAAATTGAGCAGCGGGGGGGGGCGTTACTTTCTATTTCTACTCTTTCAGGCTCATGCACATTAGTCACCATAGTGTGTCAGCATGGAGGGGACCACAGATGGGGTCAGAAATCTTCACTTCACAGGTAGAGACTGAGAAGGGTCATAAATGGATGTTTCAGGAGGAGAAGGGGTGTGGTCAGTGGAGGCTAAGCCACCCTTCTTTCCCCTCAAAGGGCCTGAGCTAGCTCAGGATTGGGCCACACTGATTTTTCCTTCCCTGGGGGTGGGGGTGGGGCTTTCTGCAGGGAGTCTAACGTCATTTTCACAGACCATCATCCTTCCAGAGCCAAGGCTGTGCAGTTCCATACCTGACAGTGACCCCAGCCTTCAAACACCAATTGCTTCTAACCACTACAGCACAGGGCACCAAGAGTCTTCAAAGAGCTTAGCGAACTGTTTAAAAAAACCCTTCAGTTATTTGGCATTCAAATCTCACATTCAGGACCAGGAGAAAGAACCTTATTCCACAAATAAGAAAAGTTTCATGATTATTTCTCTAATCACATCTTTAACAAGCTTTCTGAGGAAGGTAGAGGTTTTAAATGAGAGTGTACTCATGTAAATAATTCTGAGCTCCTTGAGGGAAGAAATGAATTCAGAGTGTGGGGTAATGTTTTATTTAAGAGGTGGTCCCCATGCTGGGCACAGAGCCCCCTTGGAAGCAGCCCTCCTCCAGTGCTTGTGGGATGTGGGGAAAATTGGCAGTGGATGGATGAAATCTTCCACCAGTAAAAGCTACAGTGAATGAATGAATGAACGAAATAATGGTTTTAGAAAGGAAAGGACTGAGGGATAATCAGAGCTGGGAAGATCCTGAAGGAAACAGGCAGGCTTTGGTAGAGAGGTCTCAGGGTGCAGGGGAAAACCCAGACGGAGCCGGCCTGCCATCTGCGCCCCCGCCCCGCCTCAGCACGCCCTGCGGGAAATCCCTCCTGGGCCGCCCCGCACCGCACCGTCTCTTCCTCCCTCCGCTGAGGGGCCTTGATTCAGCCGTGTCCCCTGTTAGAACGCCAGAAAGGACGAAGAGAAGACAAATGGGAAATAACGTCACGTTACTTCCGCTGCCTTTCAGTCTGTGAGCCTGAGCAAGAAAGTTACAGCTTGGTGACAAGGCCCTTCCCTGTGCACCTGTGGGGCCCACCTGCCAGGCCGCGCCCACTACGGGGCGTGGCCTCCACGCGGAGCCGCCCTGCCTCTCCCGGCTCAGACCCCACCCCTTCCAGCCCAGACCCCAGCCGTCCTTGCTGTAACCGCATCCTGCGGTTTGCGTGGCATCTGGTCCTCAGACGCTCCCAGGCCGTCTCTTTCTCCCGCACCAGTGTCTTCACGCTCGGCTGGGTTTCTCTGAAGCTGCTCTGCATCCTGGTGACTAAATCATTTCTTACTTCCGCTGATAAGCAAGGCCACAGGGCTTGATTTAAAAGGGGGCAGAGCTGCTGCCTTCCCTTGATTCAAATGTTTGCCAGCTGTTTCCCATTCCGGTCTCAAGCTGGCTTGAATCTTCAGCAAAGTCAGACACTTGACTCACTGGGTAATTATTTCTCCTTATTAAAAATCTTTTTTCCCATGTGATCAATATGCAGTTCTCCATCGTGGTGTGGAGCCAATCCCACCTTTTCCGTCCATCTCCACTTCCATTTTGGTTTTAGGATCTGATCCCCCAAGCTGAGATGGAGCAACTAGCCCTCAGCCTTTGGAGCTTGAGCCCGACGGGCCTGCCCTGCAGGGTTCCCCCAGTGGCTGCGTGCTCTGTGGAAGGCAAGGCGGGCCTGTCTCAGGGCTCTCCCTCACCCCTTGTGAAGGTCCCTGTCCATGACAGCAGGCTGTGCCAGCACTCACAGTACAAAACCCTAGGTCTCGACGCTTGAAGGGCATCCTCGCAGCCAACAGTCTGCTCTTGGAGACTCTCTTCTTCAGAGATGAAGATCTTGCCATGACAACGCCACGCTCCCCTTCGCTGCTGTGCCCTCAGGTGTCTCCCGGGCGCTGCTGCCCAGGTCCATCCAAAGCCCCGCTTGCAGCTTCCCTGACCTCCCCTCCCCACCCTCTGCCTGGCCTACACAGGTTTTCTGAGATGCTGGACTTGAGGGAAGATGGAGCAAGAAGGCCTCAGAAAGTCACACCCAGAGGGCAGAGCCCAGACATAAAATATTTAGAAGGAGAGGAAAATATCCATGATCTTGGACATTCCTTCCCGCTCCTATGTTGGAAAACGACAAGTCCGCTCATCCGTGCTAGCTTTCCCCAATATATACTCTGCCCTGCTTCAGCCTAGGACATAGAAAGAAAGTCAACAAAGGCCAAAGGTACATTTGAAGGGATGGGGTTTTATTCACTCTTTCAACAATTTACTGGTTGATTACTCTGTATCAGGCAAGGTTCTAGGTGCTGGGACTACAGCCTCTATCTAACCTGAATTTATGTTTTCAATGGACAAGAGCAGAACTTCTGCTGATCGGGAAGCTGTGAGAAGACAGGTCAGGAGAAGTGTGGCCCAGAGTGACTGGGCAGAAGAGGCAGTGGAGGCTCGTCCAGTTTGGGTACAGGCGAGGCTCTCCAGGAGGCTCCCCTCGCCTGCCGGGTCTCGCCACCTCCACCCCATCTCCCCTTGAATAACACTTCCAAGATCAGAAAGGCTGGTTGTGAACCTTGACGCCACTGCCCAAATCTAACTAAAACCTCTAGTAAAGAGTTTAACACCCAATAAAGCAGATCCTCATCGCTAGCAAGCAAAAGGAAAACTTGTTTTGGTTAAATATCCAACTTTAAGTTGTTTTTCTTGCTGTGGTTGTGTTTTGTTGGTTTCTGTTGTGCCAGGTAAAGGAGAGGAAGGCTGCAGTCTCTTGAAGGACATATGAGCAGGACTTTCCTGGACGACAAGCTCCTGGCATCTTCCTCTGAGGTCACCAGCCACACTGAGTCACATACATCTGCTGGGGGGTGGGGTGGGGGGTTGTCAAATAGTTGTCCAGGTAATGTGATATGTATCCAAAGGCTTCAAAACATACCTTTACTTTGCATATGTCCTTAATTGTTTCCTTAAAATAAATTCCTAAAAATGGAATTTAAGCTCAGTGAGGTTCATCATGGCCCGGTTTGCAAAAGTGAGAGGCTGGCAACAACCCAACTGCCCAGTGATGGGAGCCAGGACACACCCACACTAGGGGCTGAGCACCGTCCCACGAGGGGCGGCATGACTTACAAGAAATCCGGGCAGGGGCTTCCATGGTGGCACTGTGGTTAAGAATCCCCCTGCCAGTGCAGGAGACACAGGTTCGAACGCTGGTCCAGGAAGATCCCACATGCTGCGCCACAACTACTGAGCCTGTGCTCTAGAGCCCATGAGCCACAACTACTGAGCCCACATGCCACAACTACTGAAGTTGCGCCTAGAGCCCATGCTCTGCAACAAGAGAAGCCACCGCAACAAGAAGCCCGCGCACCACAACAAGAGTGGCCCCTGCTCACCGCAACTAGAGGAAGCCCACGCACAGCAACGAAGACCCGACACAGCCAAAAATAAATTAAATAAATAAATAAATAAATTTTTAAAAAAAGAAATCCAGGCAGAACAACATGGACCAGTCTGCACCAATGTTACTGATTTCTAACTGTTCCGATAAGCACAAAGAAGTCCAGACAGAGAGACCCAAAAATGTTCAGGGTGATTATCTTTGGAGGAGTGAGAGTGTGGGTAATTTTTATTTTCTCAGTAGTGTATTCTTATTTCTTAAACAACACATATTTTTAGAAACAAGACAAAATAGTTGCCCAAAATAACCTCTTGTACGTGCACCTCCCACTCCAAAGTGGTAGGTGGGTGGATGGTAACTGGCTCGCCTGGCACCCAGGAGGTTATCCACACCATGTCTTGTCCTGCTTGTTGTGCTTTATTCGAGGGTCAGAGATCAGCTGGGGGTTAACTTGAGTCCTCATATCGCACTAAGGTCCTTGGAAGGAGGAGGAGCCATTTCTGGGTGCAGGCACGCCTGACCATACGGTCACCATTGCTGCACTCATGGGAAAACTGGTCGTTCCATTGTGCTCCCCCTTAGTTAGGGCCCATCCGCACCCAACGTGTTTGAGCCCTCACCCTCCGTCCATTCATCAGAAGCACCCTGACCACCCAGACAGCAGACTGTCCATAGCCTACGAGTGGGGGAGGTGTGCTCTCGAGGTCTGCTGGGCCTGCTCCCATCCACACCCCATCCTTGGTGTGGGGGCCCCTGCCCCCATCCCACTCTGCCATCCTCCGCTCCGCATAGGAAGGATCTGGTCCCTCCATCCTTCCTCTGTCGGTGAATCACCCCTTCATGTCTTCCTAAGACTTGGCCTAGGGAAGGGGAAGGAAAATTGTTTTTGTTCAAGACTAGCCTAGATGGCCAATAGGCACATGAAAAGCTGCTCAACGTCACTAATTATTAGAGAAATGCAAGTCAAAACTACAATGAGGTATCACCTCACACCAGTTAGAATGGGCATCATCAGAAAATCTACAAACAACAAATGCTGGAGAGGGTGTGGAGAAAAGGGAACCCTCCTGCACTGTTGGTGGGCATGTCAATTGATACAGCCACTATGGAGAACAGTATGGAGGTTCCTTAAAAAACTAAAGATAGAATTACCATATGACCCAGCAATCCCACTACTGGGCATATACCCAGAGAAAACCATAGTTCAAAAGGACACATGCACCCCAATGTTCATTGCAGCACTATTTACGATAGCCAGATCATGAAAACAACCTAAATGCCCATCAACAGACAAATAGATAAAGAAGATGTGGTTCATATATACAATGGAATATTACTCAGCCATAGAAAGGAATGAAATTGGGTCATTCATAGAGATGTGGATGGACCTAGAGTCTGTCATACAGAGTGAAGTAAGTCAGAAAGAGAAAAACAAATATCGTATATTAACGCATATATGTGGAATCTAGAAAAATGGTACAGATGAACCATTCTGTTCTACCAGGCAGAAATAGAGACACAGATGTAGAGAACAAGGTATGGACACCAAGAGGGGAAAGTGGGGGGCAGGAGTGGTGGTGGGATGAATTGGGAGATTGGGATTGACATATATACATGAATATGTATAAAATAGATAACTAATAAGAACCTGCTGTATTAAAAAAACATAAAATAAAATAAAACAAAAAGAATTTAGTCTCAAAACAAAAAGACTAGCCTTTCCCACTTCTGCCAATAGTGTACTTCTGAACAGAAAAACAAGCTTTACAAAATTCAGTATTTACCTACATATTTCCTGTGTGCTTCCTTCTCCCCCTGCCTCATGTCAGTGGTCCCTTGAGTCAACCACATTCATGCCATAGCTTTCATCAGAATCCCTATTTCCCCCTCAAAAATGCACAAATGCACACAATTTTATGGGTCAGGTAATATCTTAAAGGGGTCCATCACACATAAAGGTTTGGAATCACTAGCTTAGGGCATGCCTGAAAGGATGGGCAAAAGGAACTGAACTCTTCTGACTTAGAGAAAAAAACAAAAAACTGAAAGAAATAACACTTTCACTAAGTTCAACTTCTGTCCCCATTTTTGGAATCAAGTGCAACCATGATTCAGTTCCCAATGATGAGGTCGCCCAAATGGACGTGTTGTGGGGTCCAGGAAGGGTGTTCCTGAGTTTTGTGAGCTTGGCATCAGGACAGACACCATACTGTCCCTGAACACACCGACAGGGGCTGGGCTCTGTCCCAGTGGCTTAATCAAATTTCTATGGAGCTTTTCATCATTGGCAAACGTATCTGTATTTAAGCTCTGATCTTCTTTAGTGTGTGTCCCTTCCCCTGGCTCTGGACTCCTTGAGAGCAAGACCTATGTTTCTTTATCTCTCTCCCCAGGGCCTACTTCCAAAAGGTGGAAGTACTGTCTGTACTGGGTGTCTCGGCCCTCAGCATCCCTGGCACGCCACCTTGCACCAGCATCAGCTGCCCAGCTCACCCCTCAACACTTGCATCTGCCATGGCATCCTGTGGCCCTGGGGCCCTGCACCTAGCAAGCCAGCTTGTGTGGCCCCATCCCCACCCATCTCCCACCATGATATGGCTCTGAAGCCACCCCAGCCCTTCTTCCCAGTGCAGATTTTGGGGATCCAGGTTGCCATATCTTTCCTGGTATCCAGATGCCCTCCATCCTTCCCTGTAGACATTTGATCATTTTTTCCTGCTGCCTTTGCACCTCACAGGCCAACCCTGTGACTCAGGCTGTGATCTTCTCACTATGCCAATGTGGGCATCAGAACCACAGAGCTCCGTGGCTTTCAGCATTCCATCCACAAATGGTGCCGCTGTACACGGCCACATCCCCTGCTGGAAGTATGTGGGAGGGCCCCTCTCTGTAATTCTCTTTCATCTCTAATTCTTTCAGAAGTTTCATTCTTGCCCATGAGAACTTTCTTCTCATCCGTGGACATCAAAAGCTGGTTAGAAAGTTTCACTCAGTGCTGCCTGCATGTTAATGTTTCTAAACAGTATATCATCCTCATTCCTGTTGTTGTGAGACAAATACCGGCTGTCCCCTGCCCACATTAACCGCTGTAATCTGCCTGGCCGTGCCTCCACCTCCCCAGACGCCAAGCGCCTGTCCTACACAATAATCAAAATGTACTGCATTCTGAGCTTTGTCATCTGGACCATTCCATATGATAAGGAGCACACAACTCGGAATTGTTTTCCTTCTAAATTGCTGTAAAGTTGTGAATTACGGCGATTACGGTCAAACTTCAATTATTCTGATGCACTAGGAGAACATGACAACTTTGAATGAGTGAAAAGACTTTACAAAAAGGCAGTCTGTGTACAAGGAAAGTGGCTAAATTTCAGAGCATCCCATTTCTGTCACAGGACAATCAACCTTACACTGCAGCAGACAACAAGTAGCCCACCTTGTAGAAAATCAAAAGCACGTTTGTGGAGCAAGGTGGAAACACTCTGCAGGGTGATGGCCTCTCTGTCTCTGTCTCTCACAGTTATTGCCCATGTGATCTACTGAGTGGAAATCCCATCTGTCAGAGCAATGATTATCCAGCAAGCAAATTTAAATTCATGCTATCATCTCTCATGTGAAAAAACCAAACTAAAAGTTAACTTTCACTTACCAAAAACTTGCCATATCTTGACCAGAGAATCCATCCTCTTTCTTGTTCAAATCTCACCTGCATTCTAGTCAAGGGTGATTTTTAAAGCTCAGCTAGAGACAAGAAGTGTTAACATGCACCACGAGCCAACATGGTGCATGTTAACATTCACCGTGGCCATTATGTGGCCACAATGGGCTCCTGGGATGTCCACTGAAGTACAGGAGCTGGGGTGCGCTTTCAGTACTGGCAACACTGTGGTCAAGTCCTGATTTCTCTTCACTGTAGAAGGTAGAAGAGAGGGGAATACTGGCATCCTCAGAAAAGCAGAGTGCCCGAATGTGCATATGTCCCTGTGCCCTTGGGGAGTTTCCACTCAGAACACTTATTTTCGACACACCGAGTTCCCATCTGACTCTCCTCTCACTTCTTTGACTTTGGTGTGGTTCCACTTCTTCCTTCTGGTAATTCTCTCCTCATCTTTCCTCCTAAAAACGTTTTTATAGGAAGAAATTATATCCTTTCCAATGTCTGTTTCCAGAATGTTTACAAGCCAGGTCCCCTAATTAGAATAAGTGTCTCTGTGGTGCAAGTAGGATGGATTGTGGCTACCAAGAGCCACAGAGCAGAGAGGAAACCAAAGGCCAGGTGACGTGTGACAGGCTACAGGTGAGCAGAGGCCAAGCCAATCCCATCTCTCTTAGTTCTTTAGGTGTTTATCACCTGCAAAAGCTGCTGTTGGCTGCCTCCACTCCCAGTGGTCTCCCTATTATCCCTAAAATAATCGTGACAAGTTGGGAAAGGCACAGAGGACAGGCAAATGTGAAGTCAAGTGTTGAAGATGGCAACAGGAGGTGGCAGCCAGCAGCCCTCAGGCACCAAGAGGAGCCGGGGTGTCCTTGGGGACCTCCTCCCCCAGGAGGCGAAGCCAGCCACCTGCATTCATCCCTACCAGGAAGGGGGAGAGCCAAGGAGGGCTGCAGGAGCCAACCCAAGCTGAATCAGCTGGACAGATCAGCCTCGCCTCATTTCTGCTTGAGGAAGAACAAAGGCAAAAGCCTGGGATCACAGTGAAAGGATTTCAGGTTAGACTGTGGCAGGGGTTTCACGGGGACAGTCAAGGAGAGGCGCCCTCCACGGCCGGCACAGCATGCTCACTGGTGGAGGTGCCTCTAGCATAAGCACCCACAGCCCAGCCTTCCAAAGCTGGCCACCAGCCCCCTGACATTGGGCTGCAGATTCTTTCTGGCACCCAAATTCCAGAATCCTCTTTCATCTAATGAGTTCATAGGTTAAGGCAGAGTCTGGCTTATAATCCTGCACAAAACTATCCCCCAAAGTAAAGAAGCCAGGCATACCAAGCACCTGGAACTCCCTGGAGCTCCAGCTTCTCAGGTCCTGAATATTTCATACATGCTTTTGTGATTTTATTCTTTATTCTCTGAGTTTCCAACTAATTCCAGTGTTACTAGAATTCCCCTCCCTACAGCTCTTCACCCACATAAGCCCTGCTCATCCTCCATTTCTTCAGAGACCACCCTGCACACCGCCCTCCTGCCCCAATACAGCCGATGCCCCATTGTGCACTCTATTTTACCTTCATGACATTTATTCCTTCTTTCAACAAATATTTATTGAGCATCTACTAGGAACAGGCACAAAGCTAGGCACTGAGGCTTCAGCCAGGATCAAGAAAAAAAGAGTCCATGCCTTCCTGGAGTTTGTCATCTAGAGGGGGAGATAGCATTAATTTTATATAACAAATATTTTCTTACAGTATTTGATATTTAAATGCTATGAAGGACAAGTACATTGAGCTATGAGGAAACAATATGCAAAGAACCCGAGGTGAAGCGGCTGGAATTACAGCACTACAAATAATTACACAAATGCTTGTTTCCCCAGCCCCACCTCCTCCTGACAGTAGACACGCTCATGAGTCAGGGGCCCTGCACACACCCCACAGTGCGGGGCACAAGGCCATGGCGGTGGACCAGCAAGTGGAGGGGGCTCTGCAGCTACCCACCATCCTTAACCGAGAAGGGGACTCTGAACCCTGTCTTTCTCTTCCCTTCCCCCAACCTGGTCCCACAATTCGTTTCTCGTAATTAATCCATTTGACAAGTGAGAAAACTATTTTCAAAGTAAACAAAATCAATCAAAATGGGCCTAACTTCTCTCACTAATGTCCTCCATCAATCACGGATGACTCACGCTTTTAAACAGAAAGATTCGGGAACAGAGCAAAAAGCTTTAAACTTAACTGCTCTCCCAAGTCTGTAACATTAAGGTGTTGGAATTGATTTGTCATTAAAAAGGGAGCTACAAGTACTTTATATGCCTAGAAGGAGGGAAAAAGAATCAATGTTAAACTACATAGTTGGGAGAGAGGTGAGACAGTAGAAGGGGATAAATTCCTTACTGATTCAGAAAAAAAAAAATGTAGTAAAAGAGTCAAACCTTTATTTAATGCCTCACTTAATGCAGTAGGGCAGGGTGATGACACAGGAAAGGTGTACATGGTGGGAGTATTAATTCATCAGATCCTGGGTAAGTGTGGGCAGGGGCCTGCAAGTGACTTCTCACCAGCCTCTAAGGCAGGAGCTGAATTGTTTGCTGCAAACCCAAGGCTCACAAAGAGAAAGCGGGAAATGGAGGAAATAGACAATAGCAAGTGAAGGTTCTCAGGGAAACAAATAAGGCAAAGCAGCCAGAACTTTCCAAATTCGGAGTCAAGTGCTTGCCTCCACATTATCTGTGAATAAAGTTTTACTATTAAGAGCAAATTAAAAGTAAAAGTGGGCTTCCTAGATTGGTATAATAATAAAGACAGACAATAACAGGTGTTGGCAAAGATGTGGAGAAATTGGAACCCTCACACATTACTGGCGGGAATGTAAAATGCTGCAACCGCTTTGGAAAACAGTTTGACATTTCCTCAAAAAGCTAAAGAAAGGTTATAACCCAGTATATCCACTCCTAGGTATATATCCAAGGGATTGAAAATAAATGTTTATTTAAAAACTTGTACATGAATGTTCATAGGAACATTATTCATAAAAGCCTTAAAGTGAAAACAACTTAAATATCCATCAACTGATGAATAAATGAAATGTAGTATATCCATATAATGAAATATTATTCAGCCATAAAAATCACTGAAGTACTGACACATGCTGCAACATGGGTGACCCTTGAAAACATAAATGAAAGAAAGCAGATGTAAAAGACCACATGTTGTATGATTCCATTTATATGAAAAGTCCAGAACAGGCAAATCCATAGACACAGAAAGTAGATTAGGCATTGCCAGGGCTTGGGAAGGGGTTATGGAGAGTGACTGCTAAGGGGTACAGGTTTCTTTTGGGGATGATGAACATGGTCTGCAATTAAATAGTGCTGATGATTGCACAACTCTGAGAGAATAATAAAGATCACTGAACTATACACTTTAAAAGAGTGAATTTTATAATATGTCAATTGTATCTCAATAAAGAGAAAAAAAGGCAGAATATATATGGTAGGGGGGGTTAACCTACCCCTCGGATTTATTTTCTCATCATCTCAAATATAAACAATGCACTAATCGCAAATAAGATATCTATTTAACAAAGCAAGCCCAACTTAGCAACACTTTGAAGTAGATAGGTTAAAGTTAACAAAATGGACTTGAAAGTGATAAAGATGTATTACTTTTGGAACATTTCGTAGCACCAGCCTTTTATAAATTCTATCTGGCTTCCAATAACTGTCCACATTAGGAAGGCTGTAGGATGAATTGTTTTCCCCCGAATTTCTTATATTGAAGTCTTAACCCCCAGTACCTCGGAATGTGACTGTATTGGGAGACAGGGTCTTTAATAAAGAGGTAATTAAGATAAAATGAGGTCATATGTGTGGGCCCTAATCCACTGCAACTGGTATCCTTGCAAGAAGAGGAGATTAGGACACAGATAGGCAGAGAGGAAAGATCATGTGAAAACACAGAGAGAAGACATCCATCTGCAAGCCAATGAGAGAGGCCTCAGAAGAAATTAAGCCTGCCAACACTCTGATCTTGGACTTCTAGCCTGCAGAAATGTGAGAAACTAAATTGTCTAAGCCACCCATTCTGTGGTACATTACTATGGCAGCCCTAGCAAACTAATACAGAAGTTGTTAATGTATTAAATTCAGTATCTGACTCTCTCTAAATTATAATTATCAACAACCTGATTAAAAAGTTAGCAGAAAATCTGAATAGACATCTCCCCAAAGAAGACATACAGATGGCCAAAAGACACATGAAAATATGTTCAACATCACTAATCATCAGGGAAATGCAAATGGAACCCACAACGACATATCACCTCACACCTGTCAGAATGGCTATCATCAAAAAGACAACAAATACCAAGTGTTGGTGAGGATGCAGAGAAAAGGGAGCCCTTGTGTACTGTTAGTGGGAATGTAAATTGGTACAGCCACTATGGAGAACAGTATGGCAATTCCTCAGAAAATTAAAAATAGAACCACCATATGATCCAGCAATTTCACTTCTGGATGTTTTCCTGAAGAAAACAAAAACACTAATCAGAAAAGATGTATACACCCCTATATTTATTGCAGCATTATTGACAATAACCAAGATATGGACTCTACCTAAATGTCCATCAATAGATGAATGGATAGAGAAGATGTGAGATATATATACATAGACATACATATACACACACACACACAATGCAATATTACTCAGCCATAAAAAATAAAATCAAGGGCTTCCCTGGTGGCGCAGTGATTGGGAGTCCGCCTGCCAATGCAGGGGACGCGGGTTCGAGCCCTGGTCTGGGATGATCCCGCATGCCGCAGAGCGGCTGGGCCCGTGAGCCACAATTTCTGAGCCTGCGCATCTGGGGCCTGTGCTCTGCAGCAGGAGGGGCCGCGATGGTGAGGGGCCCGCGCACCGTGATGAAGAGTGGCCCCCCGCTTGCCGCAACTAGAGAAAGCCCTCGCACAGAAACGAAGACCCAACACAGCCAAAAATAAATAAATTAATTAATTAATTAAAAGTCAACCAATCATTAAAAAAAAAAAAACTCAAGGGCTAGAGCCCCAGGTAATTAAAAATAAAATAAAATAAAATAAAATAAAATAAATAAATAAAATCAAGCCTTGCCATCCGCAACAACATGGATGGATCTAGAGGGTATTATGCTAAGTGAAATAAGTCAAACAGAGAAAGAAAAATCTGTATGATCTCACTCATATGTGGGATCTAAAAAACAAAACAAACAAAACAAAACAAAAACAGGCTCATAGATACAGAGAACAAACTGGTGGTCGCCAGAGGAGAGGAGTGTTGGGGGTTGGGCAAAATGAAGGGGATTAAGAGGAACAAACTTCCAGTTATAAAATAAATAAGCCATGGGGATATAATATACAGCATATGGCATATGGTCAATAATATTTTAATAACTTTGTATGGGGACATATGGTTACTAGATTTATCCTGCTAATCATTTCATAATGTGTGTAAATGTCAAATCACTATATAGTATACCTGAAACTAACATAATATTGTACATCAACTATATTTCAATTTAAAAAATTATAATTATCACATGCTGAAGCATATGACAGTGAACTAGCAAAGAAAGAGTGAACTCACCACTACAAGGTCTTTATCCTATTTTCCTAAATCCTTAACACAGCATTTAACTCTAATAGGGATTTTTCCTCTGCAGAGGTAAAACTGAAATTCTTTTTTTAAAAAATAAAATATTTTTTAAAAAGCTTCTTGCAAATTCCACGGATGCATAAAAGGTAAATATTGGAAAGATGGCTGCCCAGAATTCTGCAAATGTGACGGCCACAGGCTATTTTGTGTGGCGACTTTGAGGAAATGAACTTTGTGTAACTTCAAACACTGTGATAATTCACGGGAGGATCATCTGCCTCATGAGAGATGTTTAAAAGCCAAGAGGTACATAATCAATAGCTAATAACAAATCAAACTCAGAATACTTGCCCCCATGCAATCCTGGAGAATAAACCCCTTGGGGGCAGGGGCCGCAGGGGGTGCAGGGGCCTGTAAATTAGTAAACAACTCTATGCTTCTTTTGAAAATCCCACCAGCCACCGCACTTAGCACAGAACCAAACAAAGTACCCAGCACATATTTCCAGGTTCACTGATTGATGACAAACATCGAGATGGCTGCTGTTGTCCACATCAAGGAGTCTGATTCTCCTTGAACATATTCGTTGGTCACTGGTACAAATAACATGATAACATCAAAGAAATTTAAAATGTCTCAATGTTGTTTTTAATCTTCGTCAATCTGATAGGCGGAAATTTTAAAAATTTATACTCCTTATAGGAGCATGATTCATGATAGCCAAAAGATGAAAGCAAAGCAAATGTTCATCGACAGATAAATGGATAAACAAATGGTGATATATAAACACAATGTAAGGGCTTCCTTGGTGGCGCAGTGGTTGAGAGTCTGCCTGCCGATGCAGGGGACACAGGTTCGAGCCCTGGTCTGGGAGGATCCCACGTGCCGCGGAGCAGCTGGGCCCGTGAGCCACAACTACTGAGCCCGCGCGTCTGGAGCCTGTGCTCCGCAACAAGAGAGGCCACGATAGTGAGAGGCCCGCGCACCGCGATGAGGAGTGGCCCCCGCTTGCCGCAATTGGAGAAGGCCCACGCACAGAAACGGAGACCCAACACAGCCAATAAATAAATAAATAAATAAATAAAGTGTAAAAAAAAAAAAAAAAAATTTAAACACAATGTAATACTATTCAGCCATAAAAAGAAATAAAGTACTGAAACACCCTACAACTTGGAAGAACCTCAAAAACATTATGCTAAATGAAAAAACTTGGACACAAAAGGTCACATATTACATGATTTCATTGATATGCTTTATCCAGAATAGGCAAGTCCAGAGACAGAAAGCAGATGGGGATTGGGGGGGGGGGGGGCGGGGAATAGGGAGTGATTGCTTAACGGGTATAGAGTGTTTTTCTGGGGCTAATGAAAAAGTTTGAAACTAGAGAAAACTGGGGTTTGCACGCTGTTGTGAATACACTAAATGTCACTGAATCTAAAATGGTAATTGTATGTTGTGTGGATTGCAACTCAACTTAAAAAAAAATTATACTTCCACCAGTGAAAGAGGATACCTACGCTAAGAGGTATAATTTCCCACAGCCCTTAATTTGCGACGCATAAGCAAAATCTTAGAGCTGTTCATCCCCTTTGATCCAGAATTTCTAGTTATTGGAATTTATTCTAAGGCAGTGGTTGGTTTCCCAACCAAAGGCCGTTTTCCCCAGGAACATTTGGCAATGTCTGGAGATACTTTGGGTTGTCACACTGGGGAGATGCCGCCGGCCTCCAGTGGGAAGAGCCAGGTATGCTGCTAAGCATTCTACCATGCACAGGACAGCCCCCCAGAGAAGGAACTGTCCAGGCCAGAGTGTCAGTAGTACCAATGTTGAGAAACCCTGTCTTAAGGAAATAATCAGGCAAGTACACAGTGATAGTGAAAATTTGTAAACATCCCAAAATGTCCATCATAAAGTAGCTAAATAAACTAGGATTCATCCGTCTATTGGAATACTAAGCAACCATAAAAACAATGATGTAGATCTATGCAGTAAGTCCTTTAACACATCAGGCTCCTACCTGTTGTTAATAAATATAACTGGTGACCAGTCAAAATGACAGTGCTCACCTGTCAGTAGGGGCAAAGTTGACCTGCTTTCTGTCCCAGCTTTGTCCACACATCTGAGTTCCCAGAGTCATGCTTGGCACACAGTAGGTGCTCAATAAGTCTTGGATGGATGAATATCTATGAACATCCATTAAATTTCAAATTTTTAAAAATTTATTTATTTTGGCTGCACCAGGTCTTGGTTGTGGCACACGGGATCTTCGCTGTGGCACGTAGGATCTTTTTTTTTAGTTGCAGCATGCGGCCTCATAGTTGCAGCATGAGGACTTCTTAGTTGCAGCATGTGCACTTCTTAGTTGTGGCATGCAGACTTCTTAGTTGTGGCATGCGGACTTTTTGTTGCAGCATGCGAACTCTTAGTTGCGGCATGTGGGATCTAGTTCCCTGACCAGGGATCGAACCTGGGCCCACTGCATTGGGAGCACGGAGTCTTACCCACTGGACCACCAGGGAGGTCCCAAATTTCAAGTTTTTAAGAGAAAGTTCTGTACAATGAGACTACTTCCATTTTGAAATTTTTTTCATTATGTTCCTTATAATTCAGTTCTGAAGAAGGTTAATTGGACATGTTAGATGCTTTCACTGAACCACTTTAGTTGTTCTAAAGGTCTAAATTCACTTAGCTCTTTGACATAAAGGACTTATTCAAAGATATCCAAACCTAGTTAGGAAACTCAAACGTTAGGGATGTTCAACCACAACCGCAGTATCAGTGAGCCACCACTGACCCAGTGATTGAGGGTCTGTCTGCATCTGGGCACAATAAACAAGGCTTTCCAGTATCTAACCAGTAATTCTCCTGCTACTGACATTAACTGGCTAAAGGCCCTGAGTGTGTGTCATTAGGGGAAGAAACAACCCAGTCTGTCACTGATGACACGGTTAATGGAAGAACAATCCGCTAGCTTGCTACTCCCAAACTGCTGCTAAGCTGCTATTCTCTTAAAGGGCTCTTAAAAACAATAATAACAACAAAAATCATTTTCTTTGAGTCTCGCCTTGGGAACAAAAGAGTAAACCCAAGAACAATTTTCCATTTGACACGAAAAGAATATCTTGTATGTTGTTTTAGTTTCTCTGTGGCACTTCTGTTCTCCATGTCTCCTACCTTGGGAATAATTAAACGAGGAATTTCCACCAGAGTTTAGTCCTGATGGGCCACACTTAAAATCTACCCAGCAGGACTCAGATGAGCAGGGAGGCTGTGAAGTGCAGTCTCAGCTCCAGTTCCTACAGGCAGCACGTCTCACACCTGACCACCTCCTCATCCTGGAGACGGTGGGGTGAAAGGAACCCGCGCCAGACCGAGGGACCCCTGCCTCTCAGCTCCCAACGTGGCAGACTGGGGCCCAGATGCCATGTCCTCCAGGTTTTTAGAAGAAAATGGAAATTCTGATTTTTATGTAAACTCCTATGACCTTTTTTCTCTTGGTCCTCAATTAGATTTTTTTAAAAACACTGCAGATCAAACGAAGCACATCTGTGGGCTACCAGTTTGCAGTCTCTGAGCATCTTACCTTGAGTTTGATGCTGACTTCAATTCTTTCCACTCCTGGGAAGTCACCTGAACAGAAGAACAAATTGCTCTCCTAGGACCCTCTGGGCTAGCATTTGTTTTTATCTTTATCTCATGAGTTTCTTAATACAATTCTGGGGGAGAGGCCCCTCTTAAGACTAAATAGTCGTCTTCTCTCCAGATCACTTGTTTTTGGAAGTCACATTAATTAAACCCCTGAAATCAATTTTCCCCTCTAGTCAACTGGATAATAGAATTACAGGCCCTATTCCTAGAAAGGGCGCTAAGAAAAATATTAGTAGATTATTATGATCTGGATTCCCTTGCCGCACGTTACCCTAGATTCCAACAGAGGCAGGGCAGCCAGGGCAGATTTGAAACCAGGCTGGCCAGATCGGGAAATGAATGGCTTCCCCTCAGCAGCCCAAGAGCCTAGCAAAGAGGAATGATGTGCTGGTCTAACATCTACCAGCCAGCTGGTAGATGCTGGCTGTTACCCCACAGAAACTCTAGCATCCCTACCCTAAACGCCCACCCACCCCTCAGCCTGCGGGCCCTTCCTTCCCCTGCATTCCTCTCTACCCCCAAGCTTCCTGTGGAAAACACATAGAGAACATCTCCAGACTCCTTCTCCATCGAGGAGAGGCTTCCAGGGCACTAAGGAGCAAACACAAACCTCCCTTTAAGCAGAATGGATCTGATATGATGGATACACAAAGCACAGAAGACAGTGGAGCAAGGTGAAAAAAAGACCCTCAACATCTGTCACAAAGAGACTGTTTCTACTTTCTAACTTGAGACATCCAACGATGAAGCTGAATGCTTTGTGAGATGGTGAGCTCCCCACCATATAAAGTATTCAAGCGTTAACTGTCAGAAGTCCTGACTGAATGCCTGGGTGGGAGGTTGGACCTCATGGCCACCCAACCATTACTTTCAACAACAAAGCCTTACACCTGTACAGTGTTTGATGGGAATAAAGTCCTTGTGCACATGCCACCCTTCTTTTAATGCTCACAAAAACTCTGAGAGAGAAGCTTTATGCCCTTTTTACAGAGGAGGAAATGGAGGCTTAGAGAGGTTAATTTAATAGGAAAGAGAGAAGCCTTCTTAGAGAAGGTCAAGTTCCTGCCGAATCCAAAGTCCGGCATCAGGGCAGGAATGTGAGGGGCACTTTGGGAGAACAGTAAACTGACCCAAACTTACATTTTCCAAAGCACTCCCATTATTTGATCCCACCAAGTCCCCAGCACTCCAGCTGCACGGGTGTACTGTAAGAGGCTTTGGGAAGCTTCATCCCAGAGAATACATTCCTTATATGGCACCTCAAGACTAGAGCAGGACACAAGGCATGATGAGCGGACCTGGGACAGCCCTATGGCTAAAGACTGGAGACAGCAGCCTGAAAACTGCAAACAGCCCACAAAACCCTGTCTAAAGATAGCCAGTCAGCACCCCCGTTCCCACCAAGCCCTTTTACTTCACACACATGCATGACCTGCCTGGCCCCTGAAGGCTTTTGAGCTTGTATGACTTTCTGCCTAGCAGTGCAGGGACCAGTTAGCGGAGGGATGCAACAGGCAAGAGATAAAGGAAGCCTGAACCAAGGCAACAGCAGTGGGCCTGGATGGGAGGCCTGCACGAGGCAGTTCAGGACAGAATGGATGGGATTAGGACAGAGGGAGCCAGGAGATGGGAGGCTAGGACAGGAAGGTAGGCTCTCAGGGCAGCGGGAATTTGGTTCATCTTGCTAATAACGTCACATCCCTGCAGAGCTATTCTTCCTGCTGTGCTAGGAGAAAGGTCAGAGCTGGAGACACGGCTCCAAGCTTTCTGCATAAAGGTTATATTTGAAGTTGTGTGCATAGATGTAACCAGCAAGAAAAAGGGTATCAAGAGAAAGTGCGCCACTGACTACATGTAGCAGAAACAGGTTCCGAGTCTTTGGACCTCCTACCACACATCCTTCCAGGAAACTCCTTTCTGTTTGCTGGCTAAGGCAGAGCTGTCTGAGGGACAGAACCAGCGCAGCCCCAGAGATCCAGGAGCAGGGACCTGGATTAAGCACCACCCTGGGAATGAGCAAATTCCCACCATTTTCATTCTTCAGCCACTCTGCTCAGGAGCCAAGTTCTTGGGAGTTTGGCTGGGTGTGTGTAGCAATCTCTAGGATGGGCTTCCCGAACTCACAGGAAAGAGGTCAATGATATTCCCATTTTATAGAAAAAAGTTAAGTGGTTGGGCCCAGACAACTTGGCAGGACCAGGAATAACTCAAGGTCCCCTACCTCAGAAACAGGTCGAGAAGCAATGCCGCCTTCCTGGCCTGAGTCTGGGGATGTTTCCACAGGCCAACAATGGACTCTGTTTAATAGGGCTGAGCCCTCCGCAGAGGAAGCACTATGACTGTTTTACGCATATATGCCTTTTCACACAGTAAAACACTCATTACTTTGCATCTTCATTTCTTTTGTTGCAATTTAATTTTTTGTTTCCGATGTCCTTGTATACGTCAATCTCAGACCACGTTTGGTCCTAGAAGTCCAGACACTTTGAATTATGCCCACAACCCATGATCTCATCCAAATTAACAAAGTAAAATCCTTGACATGATTTGGAATGTAGCTACACATTTTGGAATATAGCTTATCTTTAACATGATAATAACAATGTTTGAAAAACTGTCAGAAAAAAAGTCCAGGTTGTGTTTTATTACCTGAGCTTGCATCACCAGTCTACCTCTTGGCCAGAAAAGAATAGGAAACCAACAATGACCATCCGAGGCAGCATCCCATGTGCGAGGGAGGGAACTTTCCCTTAGCAAAATCAGGGCATTTTACCATGTGATCTTACACACGTGGAGACAACCATGCTGACTCTGGGGAAGGGTACCGCCCAGGAGCTCACGCGTGACCACTCATTCAAGAAAGCAGTCTCAGCAGGTGATGACACAGAGTGAAGACTGTCTTCTCCTTCCCATCTCCTTCTCAAATCCACACAGAGACAATGGGGAGATCAAAGGTAGAGAAAGCACTTAGAGGATGGGTTTGGGGCCATGCTCAAGGTTCAGTGCAATGTTCAAGCAACTCATTAGTGATGGCCAAGTAAACAAGCAAACAACCAACCTTGAACTCAAAAACACTCTTGGAGAATTTTAAAATACATCCCTTGGGAATGAGGGATTTCAAAAAATCTCTGGAGTCAGAACCCTGCCAGACTCGTGGCACCATAGCCACGGCCCACAGTAATAAAGAATGACCACCACCTCGAGATGGGCTGCCTAATGGGGCCCGGGAGAGTGGCTTTCCAGTCAAGGAGACCAAGACAGGGAGACTTAGTGAGTTAATGTTTTCAAAAGCTTTCTGAGCACTTTGATGGGAGCAGATGTACCACTACAAAGCAGCCTTTCATCTTCCCAAATAGTCTCTCTCATCCTACCCACTCCACCCTGCTAGTCCTAACCAACCCCACCAAGACCACTGCCTCCAAGAGGAGAGGACCTATGAGCCTCCCAAGGTCTCGGGTCCTTTCTTCCTTTGCCTAATGTACCTTGGCTAATTTTGCCCAAACGGCATCCTCAGCAGCACATGCAGCCCTCCTCTCATGTTCTGTGCCATCTGAGGAAGCAGAGAAGCATTTTCCTTCTGCTGGAAAATGAATGCAAATAGATTCTAATCAACAGGAAGAGCTCAATTAGAGCCAAGTTCAGCACTCTTCAAAGGTGTTGTTATTTTCCCCCTGGCTTACCCCAAACAGCCCTTGTGAAGTGGGTCTCTGACCTTGGGAGGGGCTTGGCAACAAGAACTCTTCTAGGGAACTCCGTAGCTAGACCAGCAAACTTCCCACCCATCTTGGATGTCTTCTGCAAGCCAGAAAAGGGCTCCTTGTTACTAAAGATGGTTGAATTTAGAGCCACATTGATACCGACCAGGGTTCTTGGTCTTCCCAATCAATAGAAATTGATTAGAGGCCAGATAAGGAATTCAGGCAAGGCTTTATTGAGGCCCCTGCTGCAGCAGCGGGGAGCCAAAACAAATAACAGGTTTCTTTGCTTGCTCCTTGACGGGATGCCAGCTGGTTCCTTATATGGGGTGAGGGTAGGAGCGTGTCCAGGGGTCAGGCCCAAGGGGTGGCTTAGGTGTTTTGCCCACCCCTTTGCTGGTGCTGTGTGCAGGGGGCATGCGCAGTACCCTGCTTTTGCTCCTGACACCCAGTTTTTGCTCCTGCCTCTTCAGAAGTGGCAGTTGGATTGGATTTTTTTGTTTTTGGGGGTTTTTTTTTTTTGGTATTTTTGTATCTTGTCCAAAATTTGCCCCAACTGTGAATGCATGCAGTTACTTTTAGTCCTTTATACTTTCTTTGTATTTTTTTGCTCAAGGAGACATTTTTCCAGGTGCAAGCACTGCAGCACTGCAGCAAAGGGTCCCAGATCCCAGCCTCTCTCAACATTTCCTCTCTTGCCAACCCACAGCAACACCATCAGGGCTAGAGTAGAACAGGGCTCGGGTTCAGTGAAGACCTGTGTGTGGCTACTGGTCCCAAGGGCCCTTGGCCATAATATCCCCCCAGGGAATAATGACCACATGCAGAAAGTTAGCTGCTCTGTCAGGCTGTAAGGAAGGGACTCTTGCCCAAGTGACCTCAGGAAATGAGGGTTTAGAGTCTGATAGCTGGGGACGTGAGGCAAGGCCAAATGCCAGGCACTATTTTCTGAGTTCAGATCTTGGGACCTCATCAGCTGTGTAATCTTGGGGAAATTTTCTTAACAATCCTGCAGGTAGGTACCATTGTTACCTCTGGTTTGTAAGGAAACAATCCTCACATTATCTCAAAGGCTTAGTGAGAAAAGAGAGGAAAATGCTTAGCACAGTACCAGGCACATAGTAAGTGTTCAGTAAATGCTGGCCAGTGATTTCATGCTTTCTGCTGCTGTTAGTGACACTGATGTGCTGGAACGTGTTGACAGGAATTCTGAAAAAGAGCTAGTGGAAACGCTGCATACATCCTTCTCTGGGAGTTTTACAAGCACTTTTCTGTGGGACCTCTCAGAGTCATTAACATCTGAAAGGCATGTTTAAATTTACTTACCTATTTTTTGCTACAAAGAATACCTGTAAACAGCAGGATAGTGGAATATTATAAAGATCAAACTGAGAAATGCTGAACTAAAACATTCTTAGCTCCTCCTCCTCTCCCCCCATATAAAATACTACCTCCCACATTCCCCCAGGCACAAGGGACCTCACACAGCAGGTGGCAGGAGGGGTGAGCCCAGCTCACAATTTGGACACTGACCTCCTCTGTGGCTCACTTCTCCCTCCGTCTAGGTGGGATCATTCCAGGCTGGAGGCCATTGTTCATTTATTTTCTATTTTGATTTTCGACTTAGTCAATTTAGGGCTTCAGTTTTGTTTTTGTTTTTGTGTTTTAATATCTAACCACATTTCTCCTCTCTCGTTTTTTAATAAAAAACAAAAACTTGGAAATTGGACTGGGACAGTTGGGCTGTTCATTCCATCAATTTCATCCTTGCAACCTTTTTAAGAAATAAATTGGGTCAGTCTGTTCACTCTCCTAATATCTACAGCCCCAACTGAGAGCTTTCCTTATTATTACAAAATCTAAATTAGGATGCAAGAGGGAGGGGATATGGGGGTATATATATATATACATATAGATGATTCACTTTGTTATACAGCAGAAACTAACAAAACAATGTAAAGCAATTATACTCCAATAAAGATGTTAAAAAAAAATCTAAATTAGGAAAGTGCTTCTCCCCAAGAAGGAATTTTTTAATATATGGGAGCAAGACAGAGTCACCCCAATACAAGGCCCTAACTGGCAGAGGTAAGCTCCAGGCCCCCTCTGGACTATCTCTTGTACTGTTTTTTGGGCAAAAAGAAGCCTTAGAGCTGCCAGCTGGACTCAGCAACTTCCAATTCATTGTCCCATTTCTGTCCTTCTAAACCTCCATGCCAGGTGCAGAGCCCTGCTCCACCTCACCAGGGATTGCAGGGATTTTCCAATGGTTTCAAAAACAGACCCCTAGAAACTTTTCCTAAAGGTGAAAAGCAGCAAAGCAGCATTTTCAGCCCCCTATGCCTTGGTCTTCTGAGCTTTCACACTTAGCAGAAAACTCAGACTTAGGCCTGCCCACATGTGACTTTCCTAAGAATAAGCTGGTGACAGGACTTGGAACAGAGAATGGTGTGGTAAAGAGGAGTCCCAATTGCATAAATCGTAGCAATATTTTTGGGGGATCTGTCTCCTAAGGCAAAGGAAACAAAAGCAAAAATGAACAAATGGGACCTAATTAAACTTAAAAGCTTTTGCACAGCAAAGGGAACCATTAACAAGACAAAAAGACAACCTACTGAGTGGTAGAAAATATCTGCAAATGATGTGAGTGATAAGGGATTAATATCTAAAATACATAAACAGCTCGAAAACAAACAACCCGATTAAAAAATAGGCAGAATTACAAGCAGCTCATGCAGCTCAATAACAAAAAAACAAACAACCCAATCCAAAAATGGGCAGAAGACCTAAATAGACATTTCTCCAAAGAAGATATACAGATTGCCAACAAACACATGAAAGAATGCTCAACATCACTAATCATTAGAGAAATGCAAATCAAAACTACAATGAGATATCATCTCACACCGGTCAGAATGGCCATCATCAAAAAATCTAGAAACAATAAATGATGGAGAGGGTGTGGAGAAAAGGGAACACTCTGGCACTGTTGGTGGGAATGTAAATTGATACAGCCACTATGGAGAACAGTATGGAGGTTCCTTAAAAAACTACAAATAGAACTACCATACGACCCAGCAATCCCACTACTGGGCATATACCCTGAGAAAACCATAATTCAAAAAGAGTCATGTACCAAAATGTTCATTGCAGCTCTATTTACAATAGCCAGGACATGGAAGCAACCTAAATGTCCATCATCGGATGAATGGATAAAGAAGATGTGGCACATATATACAATGGAATATTACTCAGCCATAAAAGGAAATGAAATGGAGTTATTTGTAGTGAGGTGGATGGAGTTAGAGTCTGTCATACAGAGTGAAGTAAGTCAGAAAGAGAAAAACAAATACAGTATGCTGACACATATATATGGAATCTAAGGAAAAAAAAAAAAGGCCATGAAGAACCTAGTGGCAAGACAGGAATAAAGACACAGACCTACTAGAGAATGGACTTGAGGATAAGGGGAGGGGGAAGGGTAAGATGTGACAAAGTGAGAGAGTGGCATGGACATATATACACTACCAAACGTAAAATAGATGGCTAGTGGGAAGCAACCACATAGCACAGGGAGATCAGCTCTGTGCATTGTGACCACCTAGAGGGGTGGGATAGGGAGGGTGGGAGGGAGGGAGATGCAAGAGGGAAGAGATATGGGAACATATGTATATGTATAACTGATTCACTTTGTTATAAAGCAGAAACTACCACACCATTATAAAGCAATTATACTCCAATAAAGATGTTAAAAAAAAAAATAGGCAGAAGATCTGAATAGACATTTTACCAAAGAAGACATACAGTTGGCCAACGGGCACATGAAAAGATGCTCAACATCGCTAATCATCAGAGAAATGCAAATCAAAATCACAATAAGATGTCACCTCACACCTATCAGACTGGCCATCATCAAAAAGACCACAAATAACAAATGTTGACGAGGATGTGGAGAAAAGGGAACCCTCTTACACTGTTGGTGGGAATGTAAGTTGGTGCAGCCACTGTGGAAAATAGTATGGAGCTGCCTCAAAAAACTAAAAATAGAACTACCATATGATCCAGCAATCTCACTCCAGGGTATATCTGAGGAAAACGAAAACATTAATTCAAAAAGATATATGTACCCCCAATGTCCATAGCAGCACTATTTACAGTACCCAAGGTATTGGGACAATGTAAGTGTCCATCAACAAATGAATGGATAAAGAAGATGTGGTATATATATATATATGCAATGGAATACTACTCAGCCATAAAAAAGAATGAAACCTTGCCATTTGCAACAACATGGATGGACTTGGAGTATATTATGCTAAGTGAAATAAGTCAGACAGAGAAAGACAATACTGTATGATATCACTTATATGTGGAATCTAAAAAAGAAAACAAATTAGTGAATATAACAAAAAGAAACAGACTCACAGATATGGAGAACAAATTAGTGGTTACCACTGGGGAGAGGGAAGGGGGAGGGGCAATTTAGGGGTAAGTAATTAGGAGGTTCAAACTATTATGTTTAAATAAAGCTATAAGAATATATTGTACAACACAGAGAATATAGCCAATACTTTATAATAATTATAAATGGAGCATAACCTTTAAGAATTGTGAATCACTATGTTGTACACCTGAAACTTATATAATGTTGTAAATCAACTATACCATAATTTTTTAAAAAAGGAAAAAAATAGAAAAAAAAAAAAAAGAGGAGTCCCAATTGGCTTGTCCACTTGGCCCCTATGTGGGGTATGGGGTCATTGCTCTAGCTCCTTCTCATACCCCAAGTTGCCTTCATACAGTCAGGTCTGGCACAATAAAGCCAATAAAAGGGTTAAAAGTTCAGTCTCTGGAGTCAGCCCGCTCTGGGCTTGACTTTCACTTGTGTGACCCATGGCAGGCAGCCTAACATCCCCGAGATTCACTGGCCCAGACTCACAGATGAAGAAACTAACAATTGTCCCACTAGCCAACATGGTAGTTCTTCCCTCAGCTCCTAGAACATAATTAATGCCAGCCAACATTTATTGAGGACTGAATACCATCATCATTAGTAACTAACTTACAGGCACTTAACTGCCTAAAAGAAAAGAGGGAGAAAGAAAAGGTTTAGAATCAATCAAGAGGTTAACTGTAACATAGAAAAGGAGAGAGCCCTGGCACAGATGTTGCCTCATTTTATTCTAGTGAATGTGTAAAAGAGGCAGGACAGGAACCATTATTCCCATTTCACAGGTGGGAGAAACTGGGAAATGTGAAAAGATTTCCCCAAGGCCACATGGCCAGGAAGCAGAAAATCCAGGTCTGAGGTCCAGATCTTCTGCCCCCAAATCCTCCATTCCTCCCACCAGGCTAAATTGTTTCCCACTACAAACCATGAGTTCTATTCTTCATAACCTTCCCAGAGGGCCAACTTTGTAACCCAGCAGCTCGGAAGGTGAGTTTGCTAATTAAGAGTCACCTCGGGAAAAGCCAAAGGAACCCTGCACAGGTGCCCCTCATCCTGGCCCCCAAACACCCTCGTTCTTCAGTGTGGGCAATGAGGCAAGATTTGCCCCAAATCCTCCTGACACCTTTTCTATCTGCCCTACTACATTTAAAACCACCATCCCTGCCCAGGGGATGGGAGCTCTGCAGCAAGCTCATGGGCCCATTTTGTAAGAAAACGGGTGACTTTGAGAATAGGTTAAATGGTAATGAAAACAGTCAAGCCTCAAAATAAAAAATCACCAACGTAGTAACTTAAGATATAACAGGACCTGCGTGACTTTTGAAATTAAAAGTGAAACATTTCTTAGAAAGTGATTATTGACTTGATATCTTAGACTCTCCAGCTCAAATGCTATAGATTATGCCCTCACTATGATATAGTCTCCAGCTTGGGGCCTTTTTGACTCACCCCGAGACCACAGTGAAGCTTCCTAATTAAAGCCCTACCTCTCCCCTCCAAGTCATTGTGTCCATAAGTCTCAGAGTACTTTCAACGTCAGTGTCCTGTGTTCATCATCTTTTGCCTGGGGTTCAAAGCCCTCAACAGCCCACCCCAAATTAACTGTTGGCTTTCTGTCTTACTACTTCCCTGCACAGCCTAGCACTGCAGCCAGAAAACTCTCCCAGGAAGGGCCCTTACTTAAGTGGCAGAGGAAGGGTTTCCAAAGCCCCTGTAACATTCTTCTCCTCCCCGCAAAATATCTGTGATCAAGTAAGTTTGCGAAATTTTGCCTACTCTATCCCCTTCCCTTAGTTCCACCGTTTGGGAATTCACAGTGCACACTGGCATACTAATCCTGCAGTAAAGGGTTACACAGAACCCGTTTAAACACCCTCCAAACTTACTTCACCACAAGCTCTTTTTGCAGACAACACCTGCAGAACTGCTATTTCTTGAAACACCCTTTGAGAAATATTTTCTTAGTGGTTAAGAGAAATCCCCTTACCATTTCTGGGTCGAATGCTTAAAGTGCCCAATACTCACACCAGGCAGGATTCCTATGAGGATTATAATGCTTAACACACTGCAGGCACATAGGCAGTGCTCAATAAATTGTACTATTAAAAAAATTTTTTTCGGAGTTGGTTCAAGATGGCGTAGTAGAAGGACGTTCATTCACTCCCTCTTGCGAGAGCACCAGAATCACAACTAACTGCTGAACAATCATCAACAAGAAGGCACTGGAACTCACCAAAAAAGATACCCCACATCCAGAGACAAAGGAGAAGCCTCAACGAGACAGTAGGAGGGGCACAATCACAGTAAAATCAAATCCCATAACCGCTGGGTGGGTGACTCACAAACTGGAGAACAATTATATCACAAAAGTCCACCCACTGGAGTGAAGGTTCTGAGCCCCACCTCAGGCTTCCCAACCTGGGGATCCAGCAATGGGAGGAGGAATCCCCAGAGAATCAGACTTTGAAGACTCAAGGGATTTCATTGCAGGACTTCAACAGGACTGGGAGAAACAGAGACTCCACTCTTGGAGGGCACACACAAAGTTGTATGTGCATCAGAACCCAGGGGGAAGGAGCAGTGACCCCAGAGGAGACTGAACCAGACCTACCTGCTAGTGTTGGAGGGTCTTCTGCAGAGGCGGGGGGCAGCTGTGGTTCACTGCGGGGACAAGGACACTGGCAGCAGAAGTTCTAGGAAGTATTCCTTGGCTTGAGCCCTCCTGGAGTCTGCCATTAGCCCCACCAAGGAGACTGTGGGCTCTGTGCTGGGTCACCTCAGGATAAATAACCAACAGGGAGGGAACTCAGCCCCACCCATCAGTAGACAAGCGGATTAAAGTTTTACTGAGCTCTGCTCACCACCAGTCCCTCCTATCAGGAAGCTTGCACAAGTCTCTTAGATAGCCTCATCCACCAGAGGGCAGACAGCAGAAGCAAGAACTACAGTCCTGCAGCCTGGAGAACAAGAACCACATTCACAGATAGACAAAATCAAAAGGCAGAGGACTATGTACCAGATGAAGGAACAAAATAAAACCCCAGAAAAACAACTAAATGAAGTGGAGATAGGCAACCTTACAGAGAAAGAATTCAGAATAATGAGAGTAAAGATGACCCAGGACCTCGGAAAAAGAATGGAGGCAAATATCGAGAAGATGCAAGAAATGTTTAACAAAGACCTAGAAGAATTAAAGAAAAAACACCTAGAAAAATTAAAGGACAAACAAACAGAGATGAACAATACAATAACGCAAATGAAAAATACACTAGAAGGAATCAATAGCAGAATAACAGGCAGAATAACGGATAAGTGACCTGGAAGACAGAATGGTAGAATTCATGCTGCAGAAGAGAATAAAGAAAAAAGAATGAAAAGAAATGAAGGCAGCCTAAGAGACCTCTGGGACAACATTAAACACACCAACATTCGCATTACAGGGGTCGTACAAGGAGAAGAGAGAGAGAAAGGACCCGAGAAAATATTTGAAGAGATTATAGTCGAAAACTTCCCTAACATGGGAAAGGAAATAGCCACCCAAGTCCAGGAAGCGCAGAGAGTCCCAGGCAGGAAAAACCCAAGGAGAAACACGCCGAGACACATAGTAATCAAATTGACAAAAAGTAAAGACAAAGAAAAATTATTAAAAGCAACAAGGGAAAAACGACAAATAATATACAAGGGAACTCCTATCAGGTTAACAGCTGATTTCTCAGCAGAAACTCTACAAGCCAGAAGGGAGTGGCACGATATATTTAAAGTGATGAAAGGGAAGAACCTACAACCAAGATTACTCTACCCAGCAGGGGTCTCATTCACATTTGATGGGGAAATCAAAAGCTTTAAAGACAAACAAAAGCTAACAGAATTCAGCACCACCAAGCCAGCTCTACAAGAAATGCTAAAGGAACTCCTCTAAGTGGGAAACACAAGAGAAGAAAAAGACCTACAAAAACAAACCCAAAACAATTTAGAAAATGGTAATAGGAACATACATATCGATAATTACCTTAAATGTGAATGGATTAAATGCTGCAACCAAAAAGACACAGGCTTGCTGAATGGATACAAAAACAAGACCCATATAGATGCTGTCTACAAGAGACCCACTTCAGACCTAGGGACACATACAGACTGAAAGTGAGGGGATTGAAAAAGATATTCCATGCAAATGGAAATCAAAAGAAAACTGGAGAAACAATACTCATATCAGATAAAATAGACTTTAAAATAAAGACTATTACAAGAGACAAAGAAGGACACTACATAATGATCAAGGGATCAATCCAAGAAGAAGATATAACAATTATAAATATATATGTACCCAACATAGGAGCACCACAATACATAAAGCAAATGCTAACATCTATAAAAGAGGAAATCGACAGTAACACAATAATAGTGGGGGACTTTAACACCTCACTTACACCAACGGCCAGATCAACAAGGCAGAAAATTAATAAGGAAACACAAGCTTTAAATGACACAATAGACCAGATAGGTTTAATTGCTATATATAGGACATTGCATCTGAAAACAGCAGATTACACTTTCTTCTCAAGTGCACATGGAACATTCTCCAGGAAAGATCACATCTTGGGTCATAAATCAAGCCTCAGTAAATTTAAGAAAATTGAAATCATATCAGGCATCTTTTCCAACCACAACACTATGAGATTAGAAATCAATTACAGGGAAAAAAGCCGTAAAAAACAGAAGCACATGGAGGCTAAACAATACGTTACTAAATAACCAAGAGATCACTGAAGAAATCAAAGAGGAAATCAAAAAATACCTAGAGACAAATGACAATGAAAACACGACGATCCAAAACCTATGGGATGCAGCAAAAGCAGTTCTAAGACAGAAGTTTATAGCTATACAATCCTACCTCAAGAAACAAGAAATATCTCAAATAAACAATTTAACCTTACACCTAAAGGAGCTAGAGAAAGAAGAACAAACAAAACCCAAAGTTAGTAGAAGGAAAGAAATCATAAAGATCAGAGCAGAAATAAATGAAATAGAAACAAAGAAAACAATAGCAAAGATCAATAAAACTAAAAGCTGGTTCTTTGAGAAGATGAGTCTTCTCATCTTAGCCAGACTCATCAAGAAAAAGAGGGAGAGGACTCAAATCAATAAAATTAGAAATGAAAAAGAAGTTACAACAGACACCGCAGAAATACAAAGCATCATGAGAGACTACTACAAGCAACTCTGTGCCAATAAAATGGACAACATGGAAGAAATGGACAAATTCTTAGAAATTTCTAAGACTGAACCAGGAAGAAATAGAAAATATGAACAGACCAATCACAAATAATGAAATTGAAATTGTGGTTAAAAAACTCCCAACAAACAAAAGTCCAGGACCAGATGGCTTCACAGGTGAATTCTATCAAACATTTAGAGAAGAATTAACACCTATCCTTCTCAAACTCTTCCAAAAAATTGCAGAGGAAGGAACACTCCCAAACTCATTCTACGAGGCCACCATCACCCTGATACCAAAACCAGACAAAGATACTACAAAAATAGAAAATTACAGACCAATATCACTGATGAATATAGATGCAAAAATACTCAACAAAATGCTAGCAAACAGAATCCAGTAACACACTAAAAGGATCATACACCACAATCAAGTGGGATTTATCCCAGGGATGCAAGGATTCTTCAATATACGTAAATCAATCAATGTGAAACACCGTATTAACAAACTGAAGAATGAAAACCATACGATCATCTCAATAGATACAGAAAAAGCTTTCAACAAAATTCAACACACATTTATGATAAAACCCCTCAGAAAGTGGGCATAGAGGGAACATACCTCAACATAATAGAGGCCACATATGACAAACCCACAGCAAACATCATTCTCAATGGTGAAAAACTGAAAGCATTTTGTCTAAAATCAAGGATGTCCACTCTCACCACTATTATACAACATAGTTTTGGAAGTCCTAGCCAAGGCAATCAGAGAAGAAAAAGAAATAAAAGGAATAGAAATTGGAAAAGAAGAAGTAAAACTGTCACTATTTGCAGATGACGTGATACTATACATAGATAATCCTAAAGATGCCACCAGAAAAGCACTAATGCTAATCAATGAATGTGGTAAAGTTGCAGGATACAAAATTAATGCACAGAAATCACTTGCATCCCTATACACTAACAACGAAAGATCAGAAAGAGAAATTAAGGAAACAATCCCATTCACCATTGCAACAAAAAGAATAAAATACCTAGGAATAAATGTACCTAAGGTGGTAAAAGACCTGTACTCAGAAAACTATAAGACACTGAGGAAAGAAAACAAAGATGACACAAACAGATGGAGAGACAGATCATATTCTTGGATTGGAAGAATCAATATTGTGAAAATGACTATACTATCCAAAGCAATCTACAGATTCAATGCAATCCCTATCAAATTACCAATGGCATTTTTTACAGAGCTAGAATAAAAAATCTTAAAATTTTGTATGGGGACACAAAAGACCCTGAATAGCCAAAGCAATCTTGAGGGAAAAAAACGGAGCTGCAGGAATCAGACTCCCTGACTTCAGATTATACTACAGAGCTACAGTAATCAAGACAATATGGTACTGGTACAAAAACAGAAATATAGATCAATGGAACAGGATAGAAAGCCCAGAGATAAACCCACGCACCTATGGTCAACTAATCTATGACAAAGGAGGCAAGGATATACAATGGAGAAACGACAGTCTCTTCAATAAGTGGTGCTGGGAAAACTAGACAACTACATGTAAAAGAATGAAATTAGAACACTTCCTAACACCATACACAAAAATAAACTCAAACTGGATTAAAGACCTAAATGTAAGACCAGACACTATGAAACTCTTAGAGGAAAACATAAGAAGAACACTCTTTTTTTTTTTTTAATAAATTTATTTATTTTATTTATTTTTAGTTTGGGTTGTGTTCAGTCTTCGTTGCTGTGTGCGGGCTTTCTCTAGTTGCGGAGACCAGGGGCTACTCTTCATTGTGGTGTGCGGGCTTCTCATTGCGGTGGCTTCTCTTGTTGCAGAGCACGGGCACTAGGTGCGCAGGCTTCAGTAGTTGTTGCATGTGGGTTCAGTAGTTGTGGCTCGCGGGCTCTAGAGCGCAGGCTCAGTAGTTGTGGTGCACGGGCTTCATTGCTCCGCGGCATGTGGGATCTTCCCAGACCCGAACCCGTGTCCCCTGCATTGGCAGGCAGATTCTTAACCACTGTACCACCAGGGAATCCCCTAGGAAGAACACTCTTTGACATAAATCACAGCAAGATCTTTTTTGATCCACCTCCTAGAGTAATGGAAATAAAAACAAAAATAAACGAATGGGACCTAATGAAACTTAAAAGCTTTTACACAGCAAAGAAAACTATAAACAAGATGAAAAGACAACCCTCAGAATGGGAGAAAATATTTGCAAATGAATCAAAGGACAAAGGATTAATCTCCAAAATATATAAACAGCTCATGCAGCTCAATATTAAAAAAACAAACAACCCAATTAAAAAATGGGCAGGAGACCTAAACAGACATTTCTCCAAAGAAGACATACAGATGGCCAAGAGGCACATGAAAAGCTGCTCAACATCACTAATTATTAGAGAAATGCAAATCAAAACTACAATGAGGTATCACCTCACACCAGTTAGAATGGGCATCATCAGAAAATCTACAGACAACAAATGCTAGAGAGGGTGTGGAGAAAAGGGAACCCTCTTGCACTGTTGGTGGGAATGTCAATTGATACAGCCACTATGGAGAACAGTGTGGAGGTTCCTTAAAAAACTAAAAATAGGGGCTTCCCTGGTGGCACAGTGGTTGAGAGTCTGCCTGCCAGTGCAGGGGACACGGGTTCGAGCCCTGGTCTGGCCCTGGTACACAATTGTATGGGTAGTTGGTGGCAGAAGTCAAGAAAAAGGAATTTTCACACGATTCTAGACATTTAGAGTTCTGGGCTTTCTTGCATACATGACCACCAGGCAGTAATGTAACAGATGTTTTCTTTTAAATTATCTATGCCAGAACTGATTTAGACCAGTTATTTCAGAATCTTGAGAGGGTGGGGGTGCCTATGCATAAGGTGTTTGGGTTTTTTTTTAATTAATTATTTATTTTTATTATTTTTGGCTGTGTTGGGTCTTCGTTGCTGTACATGGGCTTTCTCTAGTTGCGGCGAGCGGGGGCTACTCTCCAATGCAGTGAGAGGTCTTCTCATTGCGGTGGCTTCTCTTGTTGTGGAGCACAGGCTCTAGGCGCGTGGGCTTCAGTGGTTGTGGCACGGGGGCTCAGTAGTTGTGGCACACGGGCTTAGATGCATTGTGGCATGTGGGATCTTCCTGGACCAGGGATCGAACCCGTGTCCCCTGCATTGGCAGGCAGATTCTTAACCACTGCGCCACCAGGGAAGTCCCCCATAAGGTTTTTTTTTTTTTTTTAAGTGCACCAAGTGACTCTAATGTGCAGCTAAGTGCTGAGAATCATCCTCTAGTACTCTAGCCTTGTTATCTTACAGAACCGGCATGGAAAAAGAAACATAAAGGGGCTGAAATGATGACCTTACATGCTTGGTCTCTAGAAATGGCTGGGCAATACCGGAAGACTCAGACTCACATGCATTCACAACCAACACCATGAGTGCTGAACTTGAAATAATTCCACCTCCATGTCCTGTGGAAATTACCCTTAGACTCTCTAGAAGCAAAAGTGCTGGATAAACATGAGATACTCATACATTTCCATGATCTCTAAAATAGTATCTTCTGAGAGCCTCCTATACTCCTGCCATTTTCTACATCCTTAACATCTTCAAAAATTGGATGCGGAAAAGACCCAATCTCTTTCCTCAAGCACCTAGATGCCCTAACACATGTTACAGAAAAATACCTGTAGACCAACATTTCTGCCTTGGGAAAAATGACTTGGCTTTACTATTGTCAATATTTGCTTTAATATTCTCAGATCTTTCCGTGTGACATTATGCAGTTGATTTCATAGTGTAAGCACTTATCTAACATTACTAGTACATATCAGCCTCCCCTCCAGAAAAGCGTTTAGGTTGTAGTGTTCTGCAGAGCACATTTGCTCTCTCCACTCATCCCAGCATAATGCCATCAGCAAATTAGGTATTACATTCCACAGAGCCAGAATCCTCCCTTAACAACTGCTGAATAGTCAATTACAGCCTAGACAAATGCATTTTTCACTGATTAAAAAGAGAATTATAGCCATTGATTCTGCTTTTCAAATTAAGGGACAACATCTACGTAATACGGAATTACAGAGACTTGGCTTAACAAAATGGTTATTTAAAAGAACAGAAAATTGGGTTTAGAGGAAAACTCTGTGATCAAGACAATGTGACTTTCCAAAACCAAGGAGTATGAAATCTGTTAGCCTTTCTAAACCCATAAAGTTGAAAGCCTCCAGGGAACTGTAAACTCTAACCTAATCGATAACTATGTTGAAAAGCCAAAATGTTAATTTCCTCCAGCACTGGAGAGGATTTGTCTCACTAGCAAATTTTAGATATAAACATCAAGTCAAAAATAATTCTCCAATGTCTCTGAGCATTTTACCAATGACAACAGATTTGAAATGCATTTTAGAAGCAATGAAAGGGAATTAAATAGATTTCTAGTGCTATAAAGCTTATTACTTTAGAAAGTGTTAAAATGTCTGCTCATCTTCCTTACAGCTCATTTGGTACCTTGTAAGCACTGAAGAAAAGCTAAGTGCAGGAGCATTTTATTAATGTACCAAAAGCCACATTAATGTTAATATGCCTAACACCTTCAGAAAGTTTTTGAGCAATCTAAAATAAAACAGTATGTGAATTCCTAAAAGTCTTGATGGAAAATATCACCAGCTATCACCTAGGAGAGTTGCCTCTAGCTCAAGGACCAACTATAAATTAGGGATACGTGATTTTTCAAGAACATTCACAAGTAACTGCAATGCATTGTGCTTCACATGAAAATAATGTAAAGATTCTAATTAGTTTTTAATTGCTTGCTAAATTGGTCCAATTTTATTCAAAATGGCCTTTAAAGAGCTATACACCAAGATTATTTCAGTGAGAAAGTTGTCAGCCCACCTGGCCTGAAGGCAGTAAAAGCTGAACTCCAAAAGCATGCATGCATGGTAAGCTCACACATGCTTCTTAATAAGACAGGATTTTATTTACCAATCAGCCTTGACCTCACCCACACAAATAAGTCTGAATGCAGAAAACTCCTAATTTTGGATGTGAGCAAACCAAATTAGGGTTGGCTAAGATTCTAGAATGTGAATGTGTTCAACCGAAAAAGTTAATGGCCTGTGACACCACCCCACCCACACTCTCCTTTATTTAAATATGCCAAAAATGTTTTTATGGTCAAATACCAACCAGTCTAGTAAAGATTTCAACAGAAATAAGCTAGAGAAACTCAGAAATTTGACCTGGTTACCAACTGGTTCTAACATAGAGTCCCCCATTTCCTTTGGAAATGGTTCCAACCTGGAGGATTCAAGAATTTCACTTCTAGTCAAGATTGAGTAACAAGTTTCAGATTTACCCTCCTGCCTTAAATAACTAGAAAACTGGACAAAACATATGAAACAACGGTTTTCCAGACATCAGATAACAGATAACACAGGACTGTGATACCTGAGAAGGGAAACAAAATTATAGCAGCTTACTTCCTGGAGGCAGTTTCCAGGTCTCCGTACAGGGAGGGGGAACAGAGCACAGTTGATTCACTAAGGTAAGGAAACAGAAATTAGAGTTTAGAGGTCAAGGCACCCAGAATTTGCAAGGCAGAGTACTAGAGAAGGGAGATGCACAGAAAGAGAGCTTCAGAAACCTGCAGTGGGTCTCCTTGAGTACTGGTTGAGTACCAACCTGCATATGTGTGAGAAGAAACTACGCAAGGCTGGGGAAAGGGTCACCAGAAAAGAATGAGCAGGAAAAACTTCACTCCTACCAGCCAGAGTGAAAAGACCTCATAATACATGGGGCACCAGATAGATTTCTAGAAAGGGGAAGGGAGGTGTATTCAACTGATTCCAAGTAACTGCATTCCAAGAAAAAAAAAAAAAGCCAACACTTTAAAGGACTAAATAATATTGTTACAGCAATAACATAAAATTCATGATGACTAGCATCCAATCAGAAATAAGCAGCCAGCAAAGAAACAGGAAAATATGTCCCACAACCAAGAGAAAAATCAATCAATAGAAACAGACACAGAAGCAACAGAGATGATAAAGCTATCAAATAAGGATACTACAATAGGTATTACAAATATGTCCTATATGATCAAGGCAGTAGAAGTAAATACAATCATGTTGATGAGAGAAAGGAAAGATGTTATAAAGAGTCCCCCCAAAAAACCATCTTGGGATTTAAAAAATGTAATATCTGAAATGAACAATTCATTGGGTGAGATTAACAGCAGTTTAAACTGTGTGGAAGAAAATTTTAGTAAACTTGAAGACATAGCAATAGAAACTATCCAAAGTGAAACACATTAAAAAAACCTGAAAAATGAATAATGCATCAGTGACCTTAGGAACAGAAAAAAACCCAGAGTAACATGCATGTAATTAGAGTTAAGGAAAGAGAGATGAGAGAGAGTAGAACAGAAAAATCATCTGAAAAAATAAACTCACACAATGAAGAAGTACAATGAACTCCATGCAGAATAAACAAAGAAATCCACACAAATATACAGGATAATGAAATTGCTGATAACCAGAGATAAAATCTTAAAAACAGTCTGCTTGCCAGAAACTATGTAAGCAAAATGACAGTGGAACAACATCTTTAAATACTGAGATACACCGTCAATTTAGAATACTCTAAGCAGCAAAAAGTCATCTTTCAAAATTGAAGACAAAATAAAGGCATTTTCAGACTAACGAAATATAGAAGAATTCATTGTCAGCAGACCTATACCAAAAGAAATGATAAAGAAAGTTATTCAGGTGGAATATGATACCAAATAGAAATTTGGATCTATACAATGAAGAATGAAGAGTACCAGAAATGGTCCATACGTTAATAAATATAAAAGATCCATTTTAAAATCCTTCTGAAGGCTAATAGTTTAAGGCAAAAATGATGCAAAATATTGAGGGGCTTATAACATATGTAAGAGTAACATGTTTGACAACAATAGCACAAAGGATAGAAGGGAAAATGGACCTTACATATAAAGTGATAAAATATTTGAAGGTAGTTTGTGTCTATTGTAAACTCTAGAGCAGGGGTCAGCAAATTCAGGCCATAGGCCAAATCCATCTTGCTACTTATTTTTGTACAGTTCAGAAGCTAGGAATGTTTTTTACATTTTGGAACAGGGTGGGTAGAAGGAAATATGAGACCATGTATGTCATAGAAAGCATAAAATATTTACTCTCTGATTCTTTACAGAAAAAGTTGCCAAGCCCTGACCTGGAGCAGGAGCCAATCTTGGCACAATTGACATTTTTGCCCAAAATGTCATTCCATGATGTGAGGGTAGTCCTGTGCATTGTAAGATGTTTAGTGGCAACCCTGGTCTCTACCTAATAAATACCATTAGCACCTCACTCACAGTTGTGACAACCAAAAATGTCTCCAGACTTTGGCAAATGTCCTTTTGGGATGGGGGTAGGGGGCCAAACTTGCTTCTGGTTGAGAACTACTGCCCTGAAGCAAAACTATAAAATATATAATATATATAATATATATTCTATATATATATGTATATATAATAAGCCAAGGGTAGAGGTAAAATGGATCCATTAAAAAAAAATTAAAACCCTCAATCCAAAAGAAGGTAGGAAAAGAGAAAACAAGATTTTCAGATAAGACATCAAAAGCACAAACCATAAAAAAAAAATTGATAAATTGGACTTGATCAAAATTTAACTTCTGCTGCTTAAATGGTACTGTTAAGAAATTAAAACCCAAGCCACAGGCAGAAAGGAAATATTTGCAAAACATATATTTGATTAAAAACTCGCACCCAGAATTAAAAAAAAAATACACACAAACCTTACAACTCAATACAACAACCTGATTTGGGGGGACTAAAATAGGCTAAAGATTTGAATAGACACTTCACCAAAGATATAGAAATGGCAAATAAGCACATGAAAAGATGCTAAACATCATTAATCATACGGGAAATGCAAATTAAAAACACAGTGAGCTATCACTGCACATCCATTAGAATACTTAAAATTTAAAAGAATGACAATATCAAGTGTCAGCAAGGATATAGAGCAACTAGAATTCTCATACACTGCTGGTAGGAAAGCAAAATGGGATAGCCGCTTTGGAAAACAATTTGGAACTTTCTAATAAAGTAAAATGTGCACTTACTATAGAGCTCAGCAATCCCACTCACAGGTATTTACCACCAGAGAAATAAAAACAATATGTTCAGACAAAAACCTTTACCCAAATATTCTTAGCAACTTTATTCATAATAATCAAATACTACAAACAACCCATGTGGCCCATCAACAGGTGAATGAATACACAACACTCAATATCCACACAATGGAAAACTACTCAGCAATAAAAACAAACAAACTACTGACACAGGAAACAACATAGATGTATTTTAAGAGCATTATACTAAGCTTAAGAAGATGGACACAAAAGACTATATAATGAGTCATCATTCTTTTTATATGTAATTCTAGAAAAGGCAAAACTATGGTGACTGAAAGCAGATCAGAGGTTGCCAGGGTCCAAGGCTGGGGAGGGGGGATTGACTGCAAAGAAAAATGAGACCTTTTAAAGATGACAGAAATTTTCAATATTGTTTATGGTAGTAGTTACACAACTATATATATTTGTCAAGACTCAGAATTGTAGACTTAAAATTGATGATTTTTTATTATATCAAAAAAGCTGATAAATGCTAACAAAAAAAAAAAAGAGCAGCTCAATAGCCAAGAAGGTTTTGAAAAATAAGAATGGAATGGAAGTGAGGCTACATTTTCCTCAAGTCACTAGGAGGAAAAACAACTTGCTACAATGCAGGATGGCTAGAAAACATTTTTTCTAGTCAAATGTGATTGAGTGCTAGTGAGCTGGATCCTAGTAACAGAATATACATTTAGCTGGAGATTATCAGACAGAAGTTTTTAAGCCAGAGGGTCAACTGTAGGCAAACACGGGAATTCTGCATGACTCCAATTAAGTGGGGAAAAAATGAACTAATCAATAGACAATATCAAGAGAACTTGATAAGCATTTAGAGAAAAAGAGATCTACACCATATCACACATAAAACCAAATTACAGATGGATTAGAAATGTGAATTTAAACAAGCCTACTTGTACTAGAAGATAATATAAAATATTTTTATAATCTTGTAATAGACAAGCCCTATGTAAACAAGTCACAAGACCCAGAAGAGCAGATTTGACTATACGTTAATACTTAAAACTCAAGTAAATACTTTTTCCATGTCAGTGTTTTCACCTCAACTGTCAAATCCACATCCCTCCAGGGCTCTCTCTATACTCCCTGGACTAAGTCATCTGAGATGCTCAACTCTCCCCAATAAGCAAAAGTACTCTACGTGACTTAAATAAGAATACACTAGGCCTATTCACTAATAGTTTATAATTTGAATAAAAATTAATGTAAGATTAGATTTAAACTAAGATAGAAATGAAATGTGAAAAACCATCATCCTATAATAAGGAACAAGTAACTTACCTAGTTACTTGTCATTCTCTTGACACCCCAGCAAGTTACAAGAAAATATACAAAGTCTAAACTCTAAGATAGAAAGGAAATTTAATTGGAAAACCAATTTGATTTTTTTAAGTTGAATAAATGGTTTTTAAATAAGTATTTGGCTCAAGTTGATGCAGAATTAATTAGCATTACTTTTGCAACAGGATTTCAAGAGTAAAAGAAAAATGTCTTTCAATGGTCAAACAAAAAAATCTAACATAAATCCTTCCACATTTAGTAGCATCTGAAAAATAAAATTATAATTTATTCAAATTTAAGGAACGACTTCACTGAGGAAAAATTTTAATACTCTCTCTGAAACACTAAAAAGATACCAAAATATTGTATGTATTTCAAAGGATCACACATGTTACACAGGCACTATGGCCCCTAATGCAACTGGAAAAATATACCAAGATTCAATTTATTACTTCATCATTATAATTTTAATCAGTAGGAATTTTAATGTCACATACACTTTTTAAAAATATAAATACTTTTAAAAGCTGTATTTTACAATATGATATCAAGAACACAGAGCTGATACAGGTTGTATAGGTAATCATTTTGACTATGTAAGAAATTTGATCAGAATACTGTTGGTGAAAGAAAAGCACCTTCTTTTTAATCATTCATATTCAGCAACAGTGAAAATGCTCTATATATGCATTGGCTCTGAATAACATGTTTCATTTCTGTTTCAAACCTGCTATGCTATTACTGTTTTGATGATTACATAGTTCAACATAAAAAGGCATTCCCACTAAGATTCTCAATAATAAGCCTGAAAAGGGAGATAACCTCCCAATCATAAAAGCTTTTAAGACAAGTATTATGCAAATAAAGCATGGATATCAGACTCACTATAATTGGGATTAAAAAGACAACTATAAGAATACTGCACATTGATGCCTATTGCGTTTTTGTGCGCTCATCTTGCATTCCCTGCCTTCGTTCCTCCTCTTTGAAGTGCTAAAGTGTATTTATACTAGAAAGTTATTAATAGACTTAATATGAGAACTATGTGTTTGAAAGAGCAAGACTTTCTAGATAAGACATCTCCAAATACTTTCTATTTTATGTTTTTATGACCTTCTTTATAAAGAGAGTGTTTTATGTGCAACACCTGCAGACAGAAATAAATCTACGTTTCACTCAAACCCAATCGAATATATCAGATACAAAATATAGACATGAAGCAAAGTAATGATAGCAGCAGTGATTCTTGGGGGCAGCATGTGCAAAATCCAATATTTTGCTATTTACATCACAGTGGTCAGAAGAGAAATGTGCCGAAACTCCCTTTCCCATTCCACTTGAACTGGTTCCCCACAATTGAAACAAACATCTCCTGTGACATTAAGTTGTCATCAGCAAGTGTGATCCCCAGTTCGCTCAACCTTTTCTTCTTCAACTGGCCTTTTTGTGTGGAGGCAGCAACTAGTTCATTTACAATTTCACAATTGCCTTCGACTTGCTCAGAAAGGTCAGCTCTCGCATAAAGCTCCATTTTACCAGTTGCACATTCAATCAGCTCTTCTAGATCCACTCTTTCAGCTACATCTGCTTCTCCACTTGTCTGAACTTTAAGTGCTTTATTTTCTGAAGAAACAAACAAATTATAACAAATAGAGTTAAATATACAAACTAACCCAACTAAAACATGTATTTCTACAGTCTGTCAGAGCTTTCAAGTTTTTTCTGTTAAGGATTCCAGCTGTCATCTGACTGGACTTCACAAACTCTCTGCCATAAGTATCTCAACAAGCAGGTGTCTTAGTCTTCAAGGTCTCCTGACTCTAATACAAGATTACCAATTTTGAATTTTCTCTTTTTATCCTAGATCTCATTTACTCAACAGACCTCTCCTGGATATTTACTAAGCACTGTATTAGAAGCTAGATGCAAAGATAAATAAAACTGCTATTTTCCCTAAAGGAACTCCCAATCTAGCAGCTTTATAAGTGACTGCCTGTGATGGCAGAATTCTAGATGGCCCCATGATGCAGGGTCATCTGCCACTTGGTGTTATTTTCATAACTGTTAAATGGCAAAAGGACCTTGCAGATGTAATTAAGGTTACTAATCAGTTGATAACTCAGGTATACGTAACCTAATCATATGAACCCTTTAATAGCAATGTTTTCCCTGGCTGGATGAAGAAGAGAAAAGCATAAAGAGATTCAAAGCATGAAAAAGATTTGAAGCATGAGAGGTTTGCTTTGAGGGAGGTCTTCTGTTGCTGAAATGGAGGGGGTTATGGGGCAAGGACCCAAGAGTGGTCCCTACGAGCTGAGAGCAATCCTCAGCCAACAGCCAGCAAAAAAAGTAGAGACCTCTGTCTTATGACCTCAAGGAAATTGATTCTGCCAACAACATAAAGGAACTTGGAAGCAGATTCTCGCCCCAGAGCTTTCAGATAAGGGCCCCACCCAGCTGATACCTCTTTCACTCTGTGAGACCCTAAGCAGATAACCCAGCCAAGCTCACCTTAACTTCTGACCTACAGAACTGTGAGGAGAAAAAGAACTACCAGATAGCTGGAATGGATCCTGAAGGATGACAAGGACTACTCATCATCCTTGAAACTTTCCTCACCTATGCCAATGCACAATCCTTCTCCATGACTGAGATTTCATAGTAATCTGGGTCATGGCTTGAAATTCATGAACTTCCCACTGTGTTAGATCAGCTTTGCTGCCAAGAAAGACAGCTGACAGGGAGGTATTTAATTTTACAAATAAAAACTAGAGGTGAACTCCATGATCCCCTCCAGTCAAATGCAGCCTTCAACCTAGCACGTTCATTTTTCTGCCTCCATCCTTAACAAATGCCAGCAGGAGCCACCATTGCTATCATATGCCCATCCTTATTCTATAAATTTATAGAAAGCCAAGCATGGTAAGAAGGTTACTGCAGGACCACAGAAACCACACATCAAGGCTTTGACCAGTTGACTAGTTGACCTTGAAAGTTTCTTTCACTCCAAGATTCCATAATGTTATAGCTTTATCAAGCTTCTCTATCTCCATGCCTAAGCATATGCTAGTTATCTTTTTTAAAGAGGAGAAGATTAAGATCTTTAATCAGAGTTTAATGCTGAAATACAATAAATTAGGTCTGGTTTTTATTTTGAAAATTACTAAATATACCATACCTTCAGTTTCATCTTGGGCATTTTCTTGCAGGTCAGAGAAAATTGTAGGTTTCACCAAGACAACACCATAACCTTCATTATTATGTATGACATTACTCACCATGGATATTTTGGGAATGTCATAATGTTCATCTAAGAAGTCCTGTGACATTGAAAACAAATATTTTAAGGAACTGTCACATTCAACACTGCCTGCTTTAAAAATCTCACTTTTTTCAGGCTATTCTAAAAATAAAATAGAAAGTTACGCTTATTAGTACGTGGTAGCACAATCTGAGCTCTGAGTGACACAGCATTCCTTTGTCATTTCTGCAGATCTATAGATAACAAAGTATTCTCACAAGAGACTTCCAACCACCAACTATTGATATTATTAAAATTTACATACCGTTTATGCTTTTCAAAACCAGAAAACAACAGGAACAACATGGGAATTTAATAAAACATAATTATTTCTTAGGTAAAACCATTCTACCCTTTGGAAAGAGGGTATCTCAGCAGGTGCTCACCTTAATGAGGATCCCTTCCTTGCAGTGATGGATCCCATTGTCACTCAGGGTGCACTTACTCCCAGGATATATTTCTATACCTGCACCCTACAAGTTACATTTTAAGGTAATGACAATCAGTTTAAAATAGGCAAGACTATAAAAGAAGGTTTGTCACTTCTTAGACTTTAATGCAGTGCAAATATAAAGTATTTTATAGAAAGTTTTATTAGGTATTTCTAATCAACATTTCCATTTGCTTCATTTCCAGCAAGTTGTCTATCATTTATTACTTTCAAATACCACACACACACACACACACACACACACACACACACACACAAAACAATGGCTAAGAGTTTCATTACTATTTCACTCTCTTTCACCTGGGACAAATCAGTTTTCTGATTCTGCCAAAAAACAGTTAACAATTATGTTGAAAGATACACTTATTAAAAATGACCATTCTCTCAGAAATACTCAGTTAGTTGGAGAACAGTGTTCAAATCTAGTAAAATATTGTTAAGTTGTAGATAGAAATACGGCCCTATATTTTTAAAAGCAGACCAGTTTAAAAATATCCCAACCTAACCTGAAAATCACTTCCAGGAATTAAAATAATTAATGGTCCCCACTACTACACACATGTTAAGTTAGTAACCAATTCAAGTGTCCTGTTTATACCTACAGAGTAACTAGAACAATTCGTGCATGGCCCAATGCTCTCACATTGTCCCTTGGTACCACATGGTACCAACAAAAAAAGTAACAATAATAGGAATGATTTCCTGATGCTATGCTAGGCACTTTAGTAAGTAAAAATGGTTCAGCTCAAACCTCTATGATTATTTAAAAATTCATTTTTGGAATAATGTCATACACAATATCCTAGATGAAGAAGAGTTGCTATTAACCATTTATGACACATCTATTGCATGTATGTTGAGTTGTTTTCCTAGGAATGGGAGTGTGCCATGAGAAAACATTTATTATTACTTTCCCCTTTAGGGATTACTAAAACATATATGTAGTGGGATGGTCACTACACACAAACCTAACTCTCTGTAGAGAGGTCAAAAGATCTGGGAAATAGGCCTTCAGCTAAGATTTTCAGTTTATAGCTATATACAAAATAAGATTTAGGGGCAATAACGTTAAAAATACATACACAATGAAATAGTTAAAATTAAATATCAAATTATCAGGAATCATGTAAAACTTAAAGAGAAGAATAACTTAAGCCACAGCCACTTAGTAAATGGGACAATCATGTTCAAAATATGCTATGAAGCTGAACAGATATTCAGTAACTAAAAAGAAACTGAAGAGGCTGCCACTTCTAAGATGATGGTACAAGTAAAAACCATGGACATCATATATAAAACAAACATAAGATGATTGAAAAGGCAGACCAGCTAGACACCTCAACACCTGAGGAATGACACCAACACACTGGTGCATTTCCTGGGTATTCTTTTTGCCTTATATTCCCAGACATGAAGCTAAAGAAGCTGGCAATCCCTAAGTGTCGAACAGACCAGAAATGCCTCCCTAAAAGCCTGCTCTCTTTAGCCAAAGGACCAGGCAAGCCTAGAAGGACAGAAAACTGTGAAACAATAACAGCTCTATTCTATCCAAACACGATAGGGAAAAAACTGGCCAACCCTCACCCATGCTGGCAAGTGCCAAGGGGAGCCTAGACTTCCACCCTCTTGAGGCTATGACTAGGCACCCCAACACCCACACTGGGATTTTCAGTTAAGGCCAAGGATTTTCATCCCCACCAGCTAGTAACAAGGCCCTCCCACTTGTGGAGACTACATATGGGACCTGCGCTTGTATCCCCAACTGATAATAACAAGGTGCCACACCCCTTTCCTACTGGAGTGGTGTCAGAGCAGGCCCAGTGGAGGGTCTAAGACTTTCACCACTGCCAGTGGTAACAAGACCACTGAGATGTGCCAGAGCATCAGTGGAGACATGTAAGAAGCTGGAATTCTCACCCCCACCCAGCAGTAAGAAGGAGCTTCCCTACTCAACTTGGATGTCAATGGAAGCCAAATGGGGAACTTGGACTTCTACCTCCACCTGGCAGTAACAAGGGTAAGAGAAACTCAGCTAAAACAGAAGATGCAGATTCTCATAGTATAATATAAAACATCCAGGTTTCAGTGGAAAATCACTTCTCATACCAAGTGCCAAGAAGATGTCAAACTTAATAAGATAATCAGTAAAAACCAAAACCAAGATGTCAGAGATGATGGAATTAGCTAACAAGGATTTTAAAGCAGCCAATTGCTTTAATGAGCAATTATGAATATACTTAAATGAAAAATATCAATAGCAGGCTGAACAACAAAATAGAAAGTCTCATCAAAGAGATAAAAGAACCAAATGGAAATTTCAGAACTGAGAAATACCGTAACTGAAATAAAAAGCTCAGTGGATGGGCACAACAGCAGAAAGGTCAGAACAGAGGAAAGAATCAGTGAAACGGAAGACAGAACAAGAAAAATTACCTAGTCTGAACAACAGAGAGAAAACAGTCTGAAAAAGAAAAGTGACCAGAACCTCAGGGACCTATGGGACAATAACAAAAGATCCAAAATTTGTGTCATCAGATTCCTAGAAGAGAGGAAGGGTGAAGCTAAAAAAAATTCAAAGAAGAAATAGCTAAAAATTCCCAAATTTGGCAAGAGACATTAAGCCTACAGATTCAAGAAGCTGAGAAAACCCCAAATGGGATAAGCTCAAAGAAATCCATTTCAAGATACATCATAATTAAACATAACACTGTCTAATGTGGTCTAATGTATCTAGAAGTTTGAAAAGGAAATATTGAAGATAATTATATTACAGACAGGGGATGGTAAAGAGACATTAAGGGAGCTAAAGTTTCTAAACTTCACTCAAACTGGTGAAATAACATCAGTAAACTGTGGTAAGTTATGTACATATAATGCAATACCTAGAGCAACCACTTAAAAAACCATACAAAGAGATATACTCAAAAACAAATGGAATTCTAAAAAATGTTCAGGTAACCCACAGGATGGCAAAAATATTAAAATGAAAAACAGAATAGAAAACAAAAAATAAAATGGCAGAATAAAGACTTAACATCAATAATTACACTAAATGTAAGTGGTCTAAATACACCAATTAAATGACAAAGACTGGCAAAGTGGATTAAAAAATAAGATCCAACTATATGTTGTCTACAATTCACTTCAAACAGAACAATAAAGACAGGATGAAAATAAAAGTATGGAAAAAGATATACCATGCAGGGACTTTCCTGCTGGTCCAGTGGGTAAGACTTCACCTTCCAATGCAGGGGGTGCGGGTTCGATCCCTGGTCAGGGAGCTAAGATCCCACATGCTTCACAGCCAAAAAACCAAAACATAAAATAGAAGCAATATTGTAAAAAATTCAATAAAGACTTAAAAAACGATCCACATCAAAAATATCTTGAAAAAAAAAAAAGATATACCATGCAAATTTTAATCAAAGGAAAGCAGGTGTGGCTCTATTAATATCAGATAAAGTAGAATTCAAAGCAAAAAAAATTACCAAAGATAGACAGTAACATTATATAATGATAAATAGGTTGGTTCACAAAAAAAAAAAAAAAAAAAAGCAATCCTAACTGGGTATGCACCAAATAACAGAACTACAAAATATGTGTAGCAAAAACTAATAGGACTGAAAGGAGAAAGACAAATCCTCAATTATAGTAAGAGACTTTAACAATCCATCTCTCAAAAATTGAAACAACTAGACAGAAAATCAGAAAGAATACAGAAGAACTCAAAAACATTATCAACCAACCCGATCTAGTTGACATTTATACTCAATAACAGCAAAATACACATTTCCTTTCAAAGGCCTATGGAACATATACCAAGACAGACCATATCCTGGGCCATCAAAACAAACCTCAACAAAATTTTAAAAATTGAAGTCATGCAGTGTGTTTTCTGACCACAATGGAATCAAACTAGAAATCAACAACAAAAGATAACAGTAAAACTCCAAATACTTGGAAACAAAATAGCACACTTCTAAATACTGCATGGGTCAAAAATGAAAATACAACCTATCAAAATTTGCTAAATCAGTGCCAAGAGGGAAACTTATAGCATTAAAAGCATACATCCGAAAAGAGAAAAGTCTCAAATCAACAATCTAAGCTCTCACCCAAAGAACCTAGAAAAAGAGCAAAATAAACCCAGTGTAAACAGAAGGAAGGAAATAATAAAGACAAGAGCAAAAATAAATAAAATTGAAAACAGAATAGTGAAAATCAATGAAACAGAGTTGGCACTTTGAAAAAAATTCAATGAAATTGACAAACCTCCAGCAAGATTCACAAAGAAAAAAGGAAAAAAAGAGAGAGAGACTACACAAACTATTAATATCAAGAATGAAACAGAGGATATTACCACAGGCCCTGCAAACATCTAAAGAATCAGGGAACACCACAAACAACTCTATACATTTGACAACTTAGAAGAAGAAATGGTCCACCTGAATCCCCAGGCTGGTGTGAGGCCTAAAAGGATGGGGGGCAGGGTGTACAAGCAACACCCCTGCATGCAACATGGTGCATGTAACAGGTGTGCCAGCAGCCTGCTGCCATCGCTGTCAAATAGGAAAGCCCTTCACCACCGACTGGGTCCTGGTCACAGGGGCTCTATACCCTATGAGTGCATCCATTAATTCACCCAGCATGAAATAAGTCATTGAATAGCCCTGTAATTATTAAGGAAATTTAATCCATAATTTTTAAACTCCCAAAAAAGAAATCTCCATGCCCAGATGATTTCACTGGAGAAATCTACCAAACGCTTAAAGAAGAATTAACACCAATTCTGTACAATCACTTCCAGAAAACAGAAGAGGGAATACTTCCAAATTCATTTCATGAAGCTAGCATTACTCTGATAACAAAACCAGACAAAAACAATACAAATAAGGAAAACTTCAGGCCAATATCTCTCATGGATATAGACATATAAATTCTGAAGAAAATATTAGCAAATACAATTCAGCAATATATAAAGAATTATATACTATGACCAAGTGAGGCTTATTCCAGGGATGCAAAGATGGTTCAAAATTTGAAAATCAATCACTTGTAATCCACCAAAAATTGATGCAGGAAAAAAGCATTTGACAAAAGCCAAAACAAATTTATTATAAAAATTCTCAGAAAACAGAAATAAAGGAGAACTTCCTTAATTTGAAAAAGAATATTTACAAAAAACCTACAGTTAACCTTATACTGGTGGCAAATATGGTGAAGTAGGAAGACCCTGAGAACCTCCCCCAACAGGCACACCAAAATTAAACTATTTACCAGAGTGACTATCAATGAGAACAACCTGATGACTAGCAGAAAATATTTCCCACAATTATAGTTATAAAGAAGGAACTGCAGCAGAGACCCAGTACAGTCAAGACCTACACCCCCAGGGTAGGCAACCCAAAAACAGGAATTAGGCAAAATGAGGTGACAGAGGAACATGTTCCAATAGAAGGAACAAGATAAAAACCCCACAAGAACTAAGTGAAGTGGAGATAGACAATCCACCTGATAAAGAGTTCAAGGTAATGCTCAAAAGATGATCAAAGAACTCTGGAGAAACCTGGATGAATATAAAGAGAAGTGTAACAAAGACTTAGAAAATATAAAGAAGAACCAAACAGAGACGAAATACAATAACTAAAATGAAAAATACACTAGAAGAAATCAATAGTAGATTAAATGATACAGAGGAACAAATCAGCTAGATGGAAGACAGAGAGGTAGAAATCACTGAAGCTGAACACAGAAAAAGAATAAAAAGAAATAAGGACAGTTTAAGTGGCCTGTGGGACAACATTCACATTATAAGAATCCCAGAAGGAGAACACAGAGAGAAAGGGGTAGAGAACATACTTGAAGACATAAAAGCTGAAAACTTCCCTAACCTGGGAAACAGAAATCCAGGTCCAGGAAGCAGAGAGAGTCCCAAATAGGATCAAACCAAAGAGGGACCATATCAAGACACATTATAATTAAAATGGCAAAAGTTAAAGATAAAGAGAATATTAAAAACAGCAAGGGAAAAGCATCAAGTTATGTACAAGGGAACTCCCATAAGGCTATCAGCTGACTTTTCAGCAGAAACTCTGAAAGCCAAAGGGTACAATATATTAAAGGGATAAAAGGGAAAAACCTAAACTCAAGAATACTCCACCCATGCAAAATAATCTGAAAAAATATACAGATATAAAACTGAATCATTTTGCTGTAGAGCTGAAACTAAAAAGATATCATATATCAACTATACATCAATAATCAAAAAAGAAGAAATCCTGATATCAGACACCAGCTAATGAAAGGCCAGCATACTTCATGGTTCACCCAAAAGAAGAGAAACCCAACAGGGATGGCCAGGGACAGATCAAGACACTCCTGGACTGGAACGTGGTGGGAAGGAAGACACCCTGTAGGGACAGTGAGGTTAGAGAGGGTCAAGGAGAAAGCTGGAGCCCAAAGGATGTTTCCCACCATCTTGGCTACATCATTCCCTTCTTACTGAGATACAACTCACATACCATGCAATTCACCCACTTAAGTTTAATGTACCATTCAATGGTTTTTAGTATATTCACAGAGTTGTGCAACCATTACCACACTCAATGTTAAAACATTTTCATCACCTTAGAAAGAGACCCTGTATCCTTCAGTTATTACCCCAATCCCCTCTTCCCCACCTTACTCCCAGCCCTAGGCAATCACTACTCTACTTTCTATCCATATAGATGTGGCTGTCCTGGACATTTCACATAAAATGACTTATACAATATGTTGGAAAAAAAAAAAAAAGAATACTTTATCCAGCAAGGCTTTCATTCAGATTTGATGGAGAGATCAAAAGTTTTATAGACAGCAAAAGCTAAAAGCATTCAGCACCACCAAGCCAGCTTTGCAAGAAATGTCAAAGGGAATTCTCTAAGCAAAAAAGAAAAGGCCACAACTAGAAACATGAAAATTATGAAAGGAAAAAGCTCACTGATAAAGGCAATTAATTATACAGTAAAGGTAGTAAATCAACCATGTACAAAGCTAGTAGGAAGATTAAAAGAAAAAAGTAGTAAAATCATCTATATCTGCAATAAGTAGTTAAGGGATATACAAAACAAAAAGATGTAAAATATGATGTCAAAAAAACAGTAACTGTAGGGAGAGGGGAGTAAAACTGCAAGGTTGTTAAAATGTGTTTGAAATTCGGAGATCAGCAACTTAAAATAATCACATATACATAAAGATTGCTATACGTAAATCTCATGGTAACCACAAATCAAAAATCTATAATAGATACACACACAAAAAAGAGAAAGGAATCCAAACATAACGCTAAAGACAGTCATCAAATCACAAGGGAAGAGAACAAAAGAAAAGGAACAATAAAGAACTGCAAAAACAACCCCCAAACAACTAACAAAATGACAATAAGTACATATCTATCAATAACTACTTTAAATGTAAATGGACTAAACATTCCAATTAAAAGACATAGAGTGGTTGAATGGATACAAAAACAAGACCCGTATATATACTGCCTATAAGAAACTCAGTTCAGATCTAAAGACACACAGACTGAAAGTGAGGGAATGAAAAAAGGTACTCCATGCAAATGTAAATGAAAAGAAAGCTGGGATAGCAATACTTATATCAGACAAAATAGACTTTAAAACAAAAACTGTAACAAGAGACAACAAAGGACATTATATAAAGATAAAGGGATAGATCCAACAAGGAGATATTTCAATTGAAAATATGTATGCACTGACACATTTGGAGAATATAAAGTAAGAAATTGACAGTAACACAATAATAGTAGGGTACTTAACACTCCATCAATGGATACATCATCCAGACAGAAAATCAATAAGGAAACACTGGTCAGATGGACGTAATAGATACATAGAGAACGTTCCATCCAAAAGCAGCAGAAAACACATTCTTTTCAACTGCACATGGACAATTCTACAGGCCACAAAACAAATCTCAAAAATTTAGAAGACTGAAATCCTATCAAGCATCTTTTCTGATCACAATGGTATGAGACTAGAAATCAACTACAAGAAAAAAAATGCAAAACATACAAACATGTAGAGGCTAAACAATATGCTACTAAACAAACAATGAATCACTGAAGAAATCAAAGAAATAAAAAAATACCTGGAGACAGATGAAAATAGAAACACAATGATCCAAAATCTATGGGATACAGCAAAAACAATTCCAAGAGGGAAGTCTATAGTGATACAAACCTACCTCAAAAAACAAGAAAAAATCTCAAATAAACAATAACGTTAAACCTAAAGGAACTAGAAAAAGAACAAACAAAATTCAAAGGTAGGACAAGGAAATAAATAATAAAGATCAGAGCACAAATAAATGAAATAGAGACTAAAAAGCAATAGAAAAGATCAATGAAATTAAGAGCTAGTTCATTGAAAAGATAAACAAAATTGACGAACCTTTAGCCAGACTCACAAAGAAAAAAGAAAGCCCAAATAAAATCAGAAATGAAAGAGGACAAGTTACAACTGACACCACAGAAATACAAAGGACCACATAAGACTATAAGGAACAATTATATGGCAATAAGATAGACCTACCTATCTTATGCACCTACCTATCCTCTAACCTAGAAGAAATGGATAAATCCCTAGAAATGTACAATCTCCCAAGACCAAAACAGGAATAAATAGAAAATATGAATAGATCAATTACCAGTAATGAAATTGAATCAGTAATAAAAGAGCTCCCAACATACAAAAGTCCAGGACCAGACAGCTTCACAGGTGAATTCTCCCAAACATTTAAAGAACAGTTAACACCTATCCTTCCTAAACTATCCCAAAAAATTGAAGAGGCACACTCAGAAACTCATTCTATGAGACCAGCATCACCTTGATATCAGAATCAGAAAAAGATACCACAAAAAAACAAACAAAAAAAATTACAGGCCAATATTCTTGACAGTCATAGATGCAAAAATCCTCAACAAAATATTAGCAAACAGAATCCAATGATACATTAAAAGGATCATACACCATGATTAAGTGGGATTAATCTCAGGGATACAAGGATGGTTCAATATCCACAAATTAATCAATGTGATACAACACATTAACAAATAAAACAATAAAAAATCATTTGATCATCTCAGTTGATGTAGAGAAAATTTTGGACAAAATTCAATATCCATTTATGACAAAAACTCTCAACAAAGTGTCCATTGGTGGAATATATCTTAATATAATGAATGACATAAATGGCAAGCCCACAGCTAACACCATACTCAGTGGTGAAAAGCTGAAAGCGTTTTCTCTAAGATCAGGAAAACATGACAAGGATGCCCACTCTTGCCATTTTTATTCATTGTAGTATTGAAAGTCTTAGCCCCAGCAATCAGAAAAGAAATAAAAGAAATCCAAATTGGAAAAGAAGTAAAACCATCACTGTTTTCAGATGACATGATACTATCCATAGAAAATCCTAAAGATGCCACCGAAAAACTATTAGAACTCATCAATGAATTTGGTAAAATTGCAGGATACAAAATTAACATACAGAAATCTGTTACATTTCCATACAATAATAACTATCAGAAAGAGAAATTAAGAAAACTATCCCATTTACAATCACATCAAAAAGAATACCTAGGAATAAATCTAACTAAGGAGGTAAAAGACCTATATTTATGGGACTTCCCTGGTGGTCCAGTGGTCAAGACTCCGTGCTTCCACTGCAGGGGGCATGGATTCAATCCCTGGTCAGGGAACTAAGATCCTGCATGATGCATGGTGCAGCCAAAAAAAAAAAAAAAAAAGAAAAGACCTATACTTAGAAAACTTAAAAAACTGATAAAAGAAATTGAAGATGACACAAACAGATGGAAAGATATACTGTGCTCATGGATTGGAAGAATACTGTTAAAATGATCATACTACTCAAGGCACTCTACAGATTCAAAGCAATTCCTATCAAAAATACCAATGGCATTTTCCACAGAACTAGAATAATTCTAAAATTTGTATGGAAAAACAAAGGACCCCAAATAGCCAAAACAATCTTGAGAAAGAACAACAAAACAAGAGGTATCATGCTCCCTGACCTCAAACTATACTACAAAGCTACAGTAATCAAAACAGTATGGTACTGGCACAACAGACACATAGATCAATGGTACAAATAGAGAGACCATAAATGAACCCCACCATCTTGACAATTAATCTACAATAAAAAGAGGCAAGAATATACAATGGAGAAAAGACAGCCTCTTTAACAGATGGTGTTGGGAAAACTGGACAGCTACACACAAAAGAATCAAACTAGACTACTTCTGGAAGAAAACAATGCCAGTGCCCTCTTTTACATTGGTCTGAGCAATATTTTTTAGATATGTCTCCTTAGGCAAGGGAAACAGAAGCAAAAATAAAGAAATGGGACTACATCAAACTAAAAAGCTTTTGCATAGCAAAGGAAATTATCAAGAAAACAAAAAGGCTGCCTACTGAATGGGAGAAGATATTTGCTAACAATATATCAGATAAGGGGTTAATATCCAAAATATACAAAGAACTCATACAGCTCAACATAAAAACAAAACAAAACAACCAAATTAAAAAATGGATCCTAATAGACATTTTACCAAAGAAGACATAGAGATGGTCAACATGCACATGAAAAGGTGCCCTGATAACTAATCATCAGGGAAATGCAAATCAAAATCACAATGAGATATCACCTCACACCTGTTAGAATGGCTATTATCAAAAAGACAATAAGCAGTAAGTGTTGCAAGGATGTGGAGAAAAGGAAATCGTAGTACACTGTCGATAGGAATGTAAATTGGTGCAGCCTCTATGGAAAACAGTAAGGAGAGTCCTCTATAAATTAAAAACAGACCTACCATACAATCCAGCAATTCTACACCTGGGTATTTATATGAGAATACGAAAACACTGATTCAAAAAAATATACATACCTCAAAAAGATGTATGTTCGTTGCAGCATTATTTACAATAGCCAAGATATGGAAGCAACCTAAGTGCCTAACAACAGATGAATGGATAAAGAAGATGTAGTGTCACACACACACACACACACATGCACACACACAAATGGAATATTACTCAGCCATAAAAAAGAACGAAATCTTGCCATTTGCGATGACTAAGATGGACCTAGACAGTATTATGCGAAGTGAAATAAGTTAGACAGAGAAAGACAAATAGTGTGTGATTTCACTTATATGTGGAATCTAAAAAACAAAACAAACAAACAAACAAAACAGAAACAAAGTCATATATGCAGAGAACAAACAGGTGGTTGCCAAAGGGAAGAGCGGATGGGGAATTAAAAAAAAGGTAATGATGTGAAGTAATGAATGCTTGACTGTGACAATCATTTCATAATGTATATTTATATGAAACCATCACATTGGACACCTTAAATATATAAAATTTCTGTCAATTACACCTCAATAAAGCTGAAAAAGGATTTTTTTTAATTCTTAAAAAAGCACTAAGCCCGTGCGCCACAACTACTGAGACTGCGTGTCTGGAGCCTGTGCTCCGCAACAAGAGAGGCCGCGATAGTGAGAGGCCCGCGCACCGCGATGAAGAGTGGCCCCCGCTCGCCGCAACTAGAGAAAGCCCTCGCACAGAAACGAAGACCCAACACAGCCATAAATAAATAAATAATAATTAATTTAAAAAAACAAAAAAACAAAAACATTTGGGCTTCCCTGGTGGCGCAGTGGTTGAGAATCTGCCTGCCAATGCAGGGGACATGGGTTTGAGCCCTGGTCTCGGAAGATCCCACATGCTGCGGAGCAACTGGGCCCATGAGCCACAACTACTGAGCCTGCGCGTCTGGAGCCTGTGCTCCGCAACAAGAGAGACCGCGATAGCGAGAGGCCCGCACACCGCAATGAAGAGTGGCCCCCGCTTGCCACAACTAGAGAAAGCCCTTGCACAGAAACGAAGACCCAACACAGCCATAAATAAATAAATAAATAAAAATTTAAAAAAAAAAAAAAAAAAGCAAAAAACACCTTATACTTAACAGTACAATACTGAATACAGTCCCCCAATATCAAGACCAAGGTAAGGATATCTACTCTCACCACTCTTATTCAACGTAATGCTGGAAGTTCTTGTCAGTGCCATAAGGCAAGAAAAGGAAACCAAAGGCAGACTGGAAAGCAAGAAATAAATTGTCTCTATTTGTAGATGACATGACTGTCTACATAGAAAAATCCCATGAAATCTATGAAAACACTCCTAGAACTAATAAGAAGGTTCAGCAAGGTCACAGGATATAAACAAACATACAAAAATCAATTGTATCTCAATATACTAGCAATAAGCACAATAAATTAAAAATACAATATCACTTACAATGAAATGTTTAGGTACAAATCTATAAAAACACATACAAGACTGGTGTTGTAACTACACAATGCTGATGAAAGAAATCAAAGATCTAAATAAATGGAGAGACATATCATGTTCACAGATTGGAAGACTCAACGTAAAAAAAACATGTCCATTCTCCCCAAATTGATATATAGGTTTATTGAAAGTCCTATTAAAATCTTAGCAAGACTTTTTGTAGATACAAACAAGATATTTCTAGAATTTATATTGAAAGGCAAAGGAACTAGAATAGCTGAAACAATTAAAAAAAAAAAGACAGGTGAGAGTGGGAGGAATTATTCTACCAGAAAACCCAGAAATTGGCCCACAAAAACATACTCAAATTATTTTTGATAAAAATACAAAACCAATTTATTTAAGGATAGACTTTTCAAGAAATGGTGCAGTCACCACTGGACATCCATAAGCAAATAAATGAACTTTGACCTAAAACTCACCTTATACCAAAATTAACTCAGAAATGGTTCATGACCTTAAATATAAAATGAAAACTGTAAAATTGAAAAAAAAAAAAAAGGAGAAAATTTTTGCACCCTAGGGCTAGACAAAGAGTTCTTACACATAAAAGTAAAAATTGATAAATTGGGCTTCATCAAATTTTAAAACTTTGCTCTGTAAAAGCCCATGTGAAAATGATGAAAAAACAAGCTACAAGCTAGCATAAGATATCTGTAAATGACATACCCAATTGGGGATTCATATCTAGAATTTATAAAGAACTCTTAAAACTCTACAGTAAAAAAGAACAAGCAATCCAATTAGAAAATGGACAGGGCTTCCCTGGTGGCGCAGTGGTTGAGAATCTGCCTGCCAATGCAGGGGACACAGGTTTGAGCCCTGGTCTGGGAAGATCCCACATGCCACGGAGCAACTAGGCCCGTGAGCCACAACTACTGAGCCTGCGCATCTGGAGCCTGTGCTCCGCAACAAGAGAGGCCGCGATAGCGAGGCCCGCACACCGCGATGAAGAGTGGTCCCCGCTTGCCGCAACTAGAGAAAGCCCTCGCACAGAAACGAAGACCTAATACAGCCAATAAATAAATAAATTAAATAAATACATTTTAAAAAGAGTGTCCATCTCCATAAAAAAGAAAAAAAAGGACAAAAGTCATAATACACGTTTCACTGAAGATAAGGATTGCAAATAAACATATGAAAAATGTTCAACATCATTAACCACTAGGGAAATGCAAATTAAAACCACACACCTACCAGAATGGCTAAAATTAAAACGTAGTGAAAATACCAAGTGCTGCTTAGGATATGGAGAAACTGGATCACTCAAACATTGCTAGTGGGAACGTAAACTGGTGCAACTACTCTGGAAGAGTTTGGCAGTTTCTTAAAGAAAGTAAGCATGCAACTAACCACATGCTCTGCAACTGCACTCCTAGGCATTTACCCCAGAGAAATGAAAACGATGTTTGCACAAAAACCTGTACACCAATGTTTATAGCAGCTTTATTTACAAAAGCCAAAAACTGGAAACAACCCAGATGTCCTTCAACAAGTGAACAGTTAAACTGTGGAACAACCATACACGGAATACTACTCCAGAGAACTGTGCTGAGTGAAAAAAAGCCAATTCCAAAAGGTTGTATATTGTATGATTCTATTTATATAACATTCTTGAAATGATGAAATAACAGAAATGGAGAACAGATTAGCGTTTGCCCGTGATTAATGAGAAGGTCAAAAGGAGAGGCACCTAGATATGGCTTTAAAGGGCAACATGGAGGATTCTTGTAGTGATAGAAATATTCAACTTGACTGAATCAATCTTATCCTGGTTGTGATACTGTACTATAGTTTTGGAAGATGTTACAATTAGAGGAAACTGGTAAAGGATACACATACAGACTACCTCTGTATTACTTCTTACAACAGAATGTGAATCTACAATCTCAAAATTAAAATTTAATTTAAAAAAATCAACCCAGCCTCAGTTGCTACATCATTTACAAAGTTACAACTTAAAGGGTCTAACCTCTTTTAAAGGTATGACAGAGAAACTGTGAGATTTATTATTTTCTTCCTAATCTCTGTTTTGAAAATGCTAAATAAGAAGAACCTTATACAATTGAGTCTGGTTGACTTAGTACATGGAAGTATCTGAACTTCTTTGAAGAAAGAGAACAGGAGTATGCATTTACATCTTGTCCCAGGACATTTTATTTACTTATTTAGAACTTAAACCTAAACTACTTCCCATAAGAGATTATCATACCTTGGCACCATATAAATCTGAGTTCTTCATTAAAAATTCTGCTGATGTTCGTACAGTGACTCCTGTAGTTTCACACTGCAATACACAGTTTTCCAATGTAGTCTTGCCACGGTGAATAACTATGATGAAAACATGCAATCAAATACTTTAAGAAGTAATGTGTCTTTTCCAATATTAGAAATGGCCTAGAGCTGATATTAGATAGTCTAAATATTTCTCATTTAAACTCTGTTACTGGAATTATGAATTCATAATTTATAAAACAATGACTATTTTGAGTTATTTTCTATTGATAAAATCTAAAAGCAGCATTCTTAAAAAAGAATGACTTGCCCTCAGAAATGCAAAATCAAGTTAAAAAGCACTTCTCATTACAAAAAAAATATCAGAAAGTAACTTTCATGACTATCTTAGAAGAGAGAAGAAAAGGAGGCCCAATTCAAAATAAGGGATACAAATCCCAGGAAATAAATACTATCACAATGTGAAGATAGTTGGTTTGAGTCCAGGGCTAAATCAAATACAAAGAACACAGACCACAATACTGGAATGTATTAAAAGAAAAAAAATGATCACACAGAAACAAATATTAAACTAACAAATTTTCAAAAATACATTGAACTATTTTTCACTTTAGAGTAAGCTTTCTCAGTTGTCAAGCTATGTACACAAATAATTAATCAGCCTTGCATATTACTCGAGTGGTATTTTATTAAATTCTATCTTCCAGGGAAAGTACCGTTTTCCTACAAAGTCTGGAACAAATAATAAATGAAATATTCAGATATTTACTTAAGATTCCTTCCACGGCACCATGCTGAACAAATTTTATGCTTGAGATTTTAATATCCGCACCCGTACAATCCACAAAAGTGTCTCCTTTGCCTCTCTTTTCTATCACAATTTCATCTGTTAGACCATATCCTAAGGAAGAGAGCAAGAACATTTAAGATAGGTGAGGGGAAATGTCTAAACACAAAATTTATATGATAGATTCCTCTATTTCAAATGACTCCAAATGATATCTGAGACCAGTTAACCCAGTTACATTTAAATAAAATTTAATTATCTCTCCACATATCTTACTTAATTTTTACCAAGGTATACAATTTTTAATAATAACAACTCCTCAATTTGCCTGCATATCAGGAAGACTACCCCCTATCAACCATCTCATACCAGTTTCAGCACTAAAGTCACTTACAAAACTGCTATTAAAAAAAATAGTAACAGAATGGCCATCATCAAAAAATCTACAAACAATAAATGCTGGAGAGGGTGTGGAGAAAAGGGAACCCTCTTGCACTGCTGGTGGGAATGTAAATTGATACAGCCACTATGGAGAACAGTATGGAAGTTCCTTAAAAAACTAAAAATAGAACTACCATATGACCCAGCAATCCCACTACTGGGCATATACCCTGAGAAAACCATAGTTCAAAAAGAGTCATGTACCACAATGTTCATTGCAGCACTATTTACAATAGCCAGGACATGGAAGCAACCTAAGTGTCCATCGACAGATGAATGGATATAGAAGATGTGGCACATATATACAGTGGAATATTACTCAGCCATAAAAAGAAACGAAATTGAGTTATTTGTAGTGAGGTGGATGAACCTAGAGTCTGTCAAACAGAGTGAAGTAAGTCAGAAAGAGAAAAACAAATACTGTAAGCTAACACATATATATGGAATCTAAAAAAAAAAAAAAAAAAAGCTTCTGAAGAACCCAGGGGCAGGACAGGAATAAAGACGCAGACATGGAGAATGGACTTGAGGACGTGGGGAGGGGGAAGGCTAAGCTGGGACCAAGTGAGAGAGCGGCATGGACATATATACACTACCAAATGTAAAATCGATAGCTAGTGGGAAGCAGCTGCATAGCACAGGGAGATCAGCTCTGTGCTTTGTGACCACCTAGGGGGTGGGTTAGGGATGGTGGGAGGGAGATGCAAGAGGGAGGAGATATGGGGATATATGTTTACGTATAGCTGATTCACTTTGTTATAAAGCAGAAACTAACACACCATTGTAGAGCGATTATACTCCAATAAAGATGTTAAAAAATAATAATAAATAAATAAGTTTAAAAAAATAGTAATCATCTTAAGTACTCACAGCTGGGTCAGAGGGCTTTAAAGCGTTTAGCCCTACAAGTTTTTTATTTCCCAACTCTAAGATTCTATTATTCTATCGTAATTAGGTTTGAAAAAGCCTAGGCATTTCTCAAGATTTTCAAAATTTTATATTCTCTTAAACAGATTGACTTAAAATCTGACAAACTGACTTAGAACAATTTTAGCTATTGGAAAAATAGGTCTACCTTGTTAATCAATAAAAAACATTGTTCTCTACAAATCTTAATCAAACTAATAATACAGGCCAGACCTCTGAACGGGCTTATGAAAAACTGCAGTATCAGAAAACTAGAAAACTTTGCCTGACTTTTATCATAAAACAGAATCACATAGACAAAGCTTTAAGAAATAACTCTCACTGTCTAAAGTTGAGTCTTTGCTTGAGTAAATGAAAGCAGTGACAACATTAAACAGGCAAAGTCACTAAAGTTTTCTACACTTGAAGAGCACAGACAAGCCTCTGGGGACTCTAGAGAATGCAAGAGGACTCCACACACGGGAATGCTACCAGTGGTGGATTCTGGATGATTAGATTGTGAGTAAATTTCTCTCCCGATTCTTTTTTTTTTTTAATTTATTTATTTATATATTTATTTTTGGCTGCATTGGGTCTTCGTTGCTGCACATGGGCTTTCTCTAGTTGCGGCGAGCGGGGTCGACTCTTCGTTGTGGTGCACGGGCTTCTCACTGCAGTGGCCTCTCTTGTTGCAGAGCACGGGCTCTAGGTGCGTGGGCTTCAGTAGTTGCGGCACACGGGCTCAGTAGTTGTGGCTCGCAGGCCCTAGAGCGCAGGTTCAGTAATTGTGGTGCATGGGCTTAGTTGCTCCATGACATGTGGGATCTTCCCAGACCAGGGATCGAACCCATTTCCCCTGCATTGGCAAGTGGATTCTTAACCACTGCACCACCAGGGAAGTCCTTCCCTGATTCTTTTTATGTGTCTACCTGTACTTTGCACATTTTTATAATAGCTATGGCTTTCTATCATGTGAAAAATTAAAAATATAAAAAGAATGGCCGTATTACATTATATAAACAAGTTATTACATAAACAAGTTATGTAATCTTAGCAGTTTAAAACACAAAGCCCTCGCCTAACTGAATGGATTTTCTAAACAAGAAAGAAAAATCAGGGCTTCCCTGGTGGTGCAGTGGTTGAGAATCTGCCTGCTAATGCAGGGGACACGGGTTCAAGCCCTGGTCTGGGAAGATCCCACATGCCACGGAGCAACTAGGTCCGTGAGCCACAACTACTGAGCCTGCGCGTCTGGAGCCTGTGCTCCGCAACAAGAGAGGCCACGATAGTGAGAGGCCCGCGCACGGCGATGAAGAGTGGCCCCCGCTTGCCGCAACTAGAGAAAGCCCTCACAGAAACGAAGACCCAACACAGCCAAAAATAAATAAATAAATAAATAAATAAAAAAAAATTAAAAAAAGACAGAAAGAAAAATCCTATTATAAGTACTGTTAATACCCTGCAAATAGCAGGTACTCAATATATATCTCTTGTTGTAAGTCTCAGCTATAGATTAGATAAGCTATCAGATAAGCTTTAATCTTACTCGTGAACAAGTACTCCATATATTCACACTAGAGATATCACCTGATTCCCCAAATTCTCAGAAAGGCCCTCTGTTCACAAATTTACAGTCATTCTTACACTTAACTATCAGAATTCTATATGGTTATTTATGACATGTTGGCAATTACATTATAATTTCCTCACCAATCTAGGAAGAATGCTTATCCACCATACAATCTGTAATAGCAATGCTGTTTGCACTATGCCAAAAAAATAGTGTTTTTATTGCAGTGCTTTATCCTGCAGACGTGTTATTTATAAACACACATCTATTATATATCAAATTTTGGAGAGGAAAAAGAACAAAAATTACACACATAAAACAAAAAAGGGGATGAGGTGGTGTACTAGTGAACAGCAGGAAATTAAATTCCCAGCCTTGCTTCCATTAAGAACTCTTGACAAGATAAAATTAAAGAACATAGCTTAAGCAGTTTGTGAACAGCTGCACCAGTCCCAAAATGATATATGATTTTTTGCATGACAAGCTTTATTGCTAACGTGAAGCTCTTTTGGTAAATAGTTGAACAGGTGCATCTAAATTTGACACGCTATGGAAATACAAAGGACCAAGGTGAACTACTGTAAAGTAACCTAAATTTAGGAATCACTCTAAATGTACAATAAGATTTTAACTCCTAAAAAGTTATTTTTAGGACTTCCCTGGTGGTGCAGTGGTTAAGAATCCGCCTGCCAATGCAGGGGACATGGGTTTGATCCCTGGTCCGGGAAGATCCCACGTGCCACAGAGCAATTAAGCCCGGGCACCACAACTACTGAGGCTGCGCTCTGGAGCTCGCGAGCCACAACTACTGAGCCCACCTACCACAACTGTTGAAGCCCATGCGCCTAGAGTCCGTGCTGCACAACAAGAGAAGCCACTGCAATGAGAAGCCCTCACACGGCAACGAAGAGTAGCCCCCGCTCACCGCAACTAGAGAAAGCCTGCGCACAGCAACGAAGACCCAATGCAAGCAAAAATTAAATAAATAAAGTTATTTTAAAAAGACTCTTTCAACATTAATGTTCTCAAAAGTACACTTTAGAATTTGCGAGATTCAACAAGCTTTTAAAGAATTAAGATGGAGATTTTGCATCTAATTTCAAGTTGGACCTATACCTTTCACAAAAGTAAGCTAACTTTAAAAAAAAAAAAAAAAAGCACCAATATGTCCACAACATATATGAAATAAGAGGAAGCAACAAATTAAAAAATATTGCTTGGAATGTTTTTTTAATTCTAATAATGAATTTCCTTTTCACCAACCACCTATAATCTGGAATTATACTTCTTCCTAATGGTCTTTTTTCTCTATGTTTTTGTCTTCCCAACATTTATAATGCCACAAAGAATCACACCTCACGTTGCTCAAACACTGAGTCAATAACCTGTATACTCCAAAAACCCTTAATGTTTCAAGGAAACTCATTTGAAATCAAATGGGTTTAAATCAAATTCTCGGAGCTTCAACAAGATCAGTGACTTACTGTTATCTTAAGCGTATCATGCACGAGAGTTTGGTTGTATGATCTTCCATACTCACCTTCTAACTCAATGGAGTCAGCAATGGAGAATGTACCGTGTACCACGTAATGGCCAGGACAAACAACAACAGTGTCGCCCTCATAGCAGGTATTTATAGCAGACAACGGATCACTATGGAACTAGAAAACAAAACAACATATTGCAAATATATACCCCTCAAATGCAACCTGAGTATTACTCCAGGTGCCTTCATGTTTCATTTTGAAAAGGGAGCCAAAACTGCATATGTAGGTATCTCCTTTGCTACTGCACTGAGCTCAGTGCATGGTTGATAAGTGACTAATACTGCAGAAAGGCAGTGCTCTCACTGCTTTCCATTTCACAAAAAACCAGCTCTGGGAAACTCCTAAAAACTTTTTGTAGAATTCAGGAAAGCCTGGGGTGAATCTGAAGAAAAAAAAGCCACCTGGAGCAAGAAACTCTCCTTTTACCTGAATTTCTATTTCTTCCTTACAAGGCTCTGGACAAAGCTTATCCCTGAGCAGGGACTGCAGCAGACCAGTCGTCATGGTGGAGGAGACCACATGGGTGACCTTCTGGCCATTTGGACGGATGCCTTTTGCTTGTATATTAGAATTCTTCTGATAACCAAACACATATCTTAAAGAAACCAAACAGACCTGTCAGTTCTCAGTAAGATAGCTGGTTAGAAAAGATGCCAACTAGTTGAGAAGAACAAAGATACACATACCTCAACAAAGGATTCTCAATGAGTTTTAGCTTTTGTTTCAACTGTTCAATCTCTGAATACAATTTTAACCCTTCCACCATGGAGATGTTTTCCTGCTCAGAATCAGAGTTACAATTTGACAAACTGCTTCTCAGATTTAAAAATTTCCTGTAACTCTCCTCACATTGAGTCAGCAGATTTTGATAGTCAACAATAAGTCCTGAAGGAACTCGGTCTTCAAGAATGTCATAATGCCTGAAAGTTTAAAAGCAAATTGAAACTCACTGCCTTTCAGACACATTTTCCCATCATCAAGACACCCATTTAGTCCTCAAAGACCCCATAAGAAAAGTGTTTCATAGTATGTAACTCAGGAACATGTTAAGTCTTACTGAGTAGGTGAAAGCTATTGAAAGCTTTAAGGACCACTTCATTAAGGTCACTAACTTTTCTCTTTTGAGGAGTTGCTATTTTTTTTTTCCCTTAGAGCCAAACATTTGTGTTTTTGAAACACTGAGAGTTCATGTTGTACAATTTGTAATCGTTACTTAACAAGAAATTATTTTCTCATATATTAGATTCAAAATCTTAATAAGTGGGTGGCAGAGGGCAACCTGGAGGTAGGGGTGGTGAGGATAGTATCCCAAGTAGTTTCATAACAATGTTTAAGATTACCACATTTATAGGAACAAAAATTTTAAATGATTCAAATCATCTAGTCCTTCCCTATACTTATTTATTTTTAATTTAGTTTAGTTTTTTTTTTTTTTTAATTTATTTGGCTGCATCAGGTCTTAGTTGAGGCACATGGGATCTTCGTTGCGGTATGTGGGACCTTTCATTGCGGTGCATGGGCCCTTCATTGTGGTGCGCAGGCTTCTCTCTAGTTGTGGCGCAGGGGCTCTAGAGTGCACGGGCTCAGTAGTTGCAGCACATGGGCTCTCTAGTTGTGGCGCATGGGCGTGGTAGTTGCGGCACTGGCCTAGTTGCCCCACGGCATGTGGGATCTTAGTTCCCTGACCAGGGATTGAACCCACGTCCCCTGCATTGAAAGGCAGATTCTTAGCCACTGGACTACCAGGGAAGTCCCCCTTCCTTGCATTTAAAGCACTATGGAGGGGACTTCCCTGGTGGTCCAGTGGTTAAGACTCCGCACTCCCAATGCAGGGGGCCCGGGTTTGATCCCTGGTCAGGGAGCTAGACCCCACATGCCACAACTAAGAGTTCGCATGCTGCAACTAAAGATCCCACATGCCGCAACTAAGACCCAGTGCAGCCAAATAAATAAATAAAATATTAAATAAATAAATAAAGCACTATGGAACAGAATTTGCTGAATATTCCCTCAGGAAGATTATTAGAGTATTTCAAAAACATAAGCCTTTGCCATTCTGAGAAAAAAATAAAGGTGTTATTACTAAACTAGAGAGTGATTAAAACCAAATAACCTTGTATTGGACAACTTTGTTGGCACTTAAAGTTTATTATTAATTTATAAACCTTCTCAAATATATAGACAGAACAAAAAGTACTTCTAGATACAATAATTTATGAATGTACAATCAAGTTAATGGATATGAAATTAATGGATTTGAAAGTAAACTGCAATATTATTGTCATTACCTGTCGTTTTAAAATAATTGCTTTATTTCTCAATTAAAAGCACACTGACTTAGGCCAGAGCTTCTTAACCTTGGCTGCTTATTAGAATCACTGGGGAACGTTTAAAAATACAGATGATCAGGTCCCCATCCAGACCAATTAAATTAGTCTCTAAAAGTAGAGGGGTATTTTTTAAAGTTCCCTGTGGATTCTAATGTGCAGCCAAGGTTGAGTACGATTGCCTTAGATAATGTCTTCTTAACCTCGTCACGCTCTAAGTAAGGTACAGGGACAAAAAAACAGAACCATATCCTAAACAAATTTACATCAAGTTACAGTGAACATTTAAATAGTATTTAAGATGAATAGAAAATATTTTTTCCACTTTTCAAGTAAATGAATTAGGTGAAGCTTGAAAAGCAAGGATTTTGTCTGCTTTGGTTAATCCATACTCATTTAAAGATATTCTAGAAATCCACTTTGCAAACAAGAAATTGGGGACCCAACCACTGACTGCTTGATCAGATCTATTAAGTTACAAAGATTAAGACTCAAATTTTAAAATTAGTTTCTTAGCATTTCCAATATCCATGCCAATCAGCTTATTTCTTCTCATCATAGTGATACTTCATAGTCTGAAAGTAATGAACCAACATCTGTCTCTCAGACCCATAAGCTCTGAAGCAGAGTGTTTTGAATTAGAAAGGAAAAATATTTACTTCACAGTACAAAATCAAGACAATATGGTTTGATTCCCTTTAACTCTTGCCTGTGAATAGCTCTACTCCTGTCTTAGCCTAAGGACCTTTTAAAGAGTCTGCCTATATTTGATAACATTCCAGTTTCCCAAACAAGTACCATAGTTTCTTCTCCATAACTGAAAACAATTCCTCCCTTATGCTTTCCCATCTGCCAGTGATGTATAAGATATGTATGTAAATCATTTCTTGTTGTTCGAACATGTAAGACTGTCAAATCGGAATACAGTTATTTTCCAAGTACAGATCAAATTTGCCAGATACATGATATTCATCCACCATTACATTTCCCTTCAATCAAAACCAGCCATTGCTCTTTAAAAGCAAGTATATCAAAACTAGAAAATATGCAAGCTTATTGAAATTCTGGCATTTTGTTGAATACACTATGAGAAAACAGGAAATGCATAATGGAAAAATTGGAAAGGCTAAATAGAAATCACAGCCAATTTATGAAAAGCTGAAATCAGACATACATAATTCTAAACCAGGTAGAACCAACCTTAACCAGACTTCTCACGTATTTTTTACTTATGATTTACTGTTTAAATGAAGAGAAACTTACTAAATCAAATTGGTTATACAGAAATGTAAAGAGTTACTGCCTTATCTTATGTAACCAAATCATCTTTCACACAGGGACAAAATTACCTTCTACAATTTTTTTTTCTTTGTTTTGGCCTGCAAGGTCTAATTTTATTCTTATTGCAGCACTGCGTATTAAATTACCATGCACAAGTACCAAAAAGTTACCTGGTCTTATGGCACCATCTAGTGGAAGCCACATTTAACAAAGTCAGTGCAGGACAACTATTTGGGTTGCATGGTTAATTTGGGGTATTTTTATAATGGAAGGGTTTTTCCCTACCAAAATGTGATAAATCAGTAGAATGTATTTAGGTATTTTGGAAATTTTTATTCGCCATCAATATTAACTATTTAGTATTTTCATCTATTTATCAAATAAGATTTAAGGAAAAGAACTTGACAAAACATCCTGAGGTAAGTCTGTTTAGCCTACTATGTTTTACTGTAAGAACTTAAGAGTAAAGCCATGTCTTTAAAAGTACTCTAAAAAAAAAAAGTCTTCCGTAATTCAATTAATTTCACTGTTCTTCAATTGTTTTTATTGAGTTTAGTAACGGGTTGTTTCTTTTTAACATATTAGCTCAATTAAGTTTTATTCACATTTACAAGAGTGAGCTGTTAACTTGCATGTTCTTGAATTCTCTGCTTTTAGATTCTAAAAACACTACAAGTAGGTTTATAAACACTAAAAGTAGGTTTCTCCGCACCTGTACAATTTTTATTTAATAACTTGTCAGTGGGTTATACTATTTGTATATCAGTCTGTTTCTATCTGTAGGCCCCTGGAGTATATATACAGTATACACAAAACACAGGTGAAATTTAATCACAAATAGCTATTTTTTCCAACATGTACAAGGCCACTAATAAATACTTACAATCTCAATCGAGGTTCAACACATCTAACAAAATAATCATACTCATCCTCTTCTTCTTCATCCCAACTCCTCCAAATGTTCTGATAGAAAAACCTGAAAAGGAAATTAGTATCACTCAAATTCAATCACTGGCTTAAAATGTTAGGGTTTTGGAGGAATAAGAGTAAATCAAAACAAGTCTATCAAGTATGGTAGAGAAGATTGAATATTTGCTAGATTTGATAGTCATGAGTCACACAAGAACTTCTTTGGATTGGCTAAAGAAGTTTTCTACAACACTGATTCTATTAGGACCTTCTTTTTATCAGAAGAACTATTTATTGACCATCTGTAACTTGGTGGAAATTAGTGCCATTTGTTAAGATAGAAAAGACTGGGAGAGAAACAAGTTTAGGGTTGAAAATAAAGAGTTCTGTTTTCACCATGTTCAGGTTGAGATGCCTATTTGAACTCCAAATGGATGATGTCAAGAGTGCAGATAAATATACGAGACCAGAGCTCAAGGAAAAGGTCAGGGCTAGAGACATAAATCTGGAAGCTGTCAGCATATTGATGGCATTAGAGCAATAGATGAGATCATCCAGGAACATAAAATAAAGCAGTAGTTCTCAACCCTGGCTGCCCATTAGAGTCCCCTGGGAAGCTTTTAAAAATTGATTTTCAATCCTATTCCAGACCAATAAACCAGAATCTCTTGGGTGGGGGATGGGGGAGGGAGGGTGCAGGATCCACATTTTTTTAAAGCTCCCCAAAGTGATTTGACAAATTTTTCATCATGGAAAATTTCAAACATATACAAGAGCAAACATGAAAACATGAATACCATGTATCCATCACCAGCTTCAACAATTATCAACTCACAGGTAATCTTATTTCACCTCTACTCCACCTTCTTACTTCTCTGCTCTCCTACCCCCACCATCCTGACACTGGATCATTTTAAAGCAAATTTCTGACATATCATATCACTCATAAATTTTGAGTATGTGCCTCTAAAATAAATCTTTATACAAAAAAAGTTTTAATTCCTTAATAACCAAGTATCCAGTCAGTGTTCAGTTTTCCCTAATTATCTCTTTTGTTGTTGCTGTTGTTGTTTTACAGTTGGCTTGCTCATCAGGGTCCAAACAAGCGTCAGCCATTGAATTTAATTAAATCATTTTTACTCCATAGATTATCCATCCCTCTTTTTCACCTTGCAATTTATTTAATAGTTTCCCACACTCTGAATTTTACTGATTGCATCCCCATGGGGTCATTTAACATGTCCTTCTGTTTCCTTTATTTCTAGTAAACTGATAGTAAGGACGAGAGACTTGATCGTCTTTAGGAAAGACTTTTTGGCAAGAATACTTCAAGGGAGGTATAAGGTAGCTTCATCAAGAAGCACATGATACCTGGTCATCTCTTTTGATGATGAGCTTACGAATGATCAATGGATTCAGATATCGTCAGCCTGATTTATCTGCCACAAAGTTCCCCATCAGTTTTTCACCAATGGCTGTAGCAGCCATTGAGGATCATTGCCTGAAACCTCTATTTTATTATGGGTTGCAAAATACCGATATTCTCATCTTATCATTCTTTCGAAAATTTCCAGGAGATTCTAATGTGCTTTCAAAGCTGATTAGAGAGAGAGAAGTGTAGAGAGCCTAGGCCTGAGCCCTGGGTAACTTCAACATTCTAAAGTTTGAGCATGAGAGGAAGAGCTGGCCAAGATTACTAAGAAAGCAAGCCCGTGACACACTATCATAAAGCAGTGTCCCAGAAACTGGGAAGACAGTAGAGTATGTTAAGAAGATGGGAATGATCAAATAATTAGAATGTGACCAAGAGGTCAAGGTAAGATGAGATCAGAGGAGTGACAACTGGATACGAGAATATGGGTGACCTTAAGCACAATTTCAATGGTACTGTAGGAGTAGAAGCATTAGTGGAATGCCAGGAAGTACAGACGATATAACTTGTCAAAAAGTTGAAAAGGAAGGAGCAGTGAAAATGAAGCCATCTCTTAATTCTTATAGATTAGACTGTCATTCTCTTCACCCTCTAGAGTGCATCTCTTAAAAACAAAAAAAAAACAAAATAAAACAAACCTGAGCATGCCTTTACTCAACCAAAGAACTCTGCTGGCTCCTTGCTGTCCTCAGAACAAAGTCCAAATTCCTGAGCCTGGTGATATTATGCGGACTCACAGCCCACCTCTAGAGCACCGCTCTTGCCTCAGAGACCCTGTGTGCAAACTACCAACTTCACAAGCTCTTTCAAACCTGCTGCGACATGCTGGTCAGGCTGCCTTCCACCTTTTCCACCCGGTAAGCTTATATTTACACTTCATGACCCAGCTCAAATATCCTCACCAGTTCAGTACTGGATTTCACATTTCATTCACATCTGCACCTCCTCCAGTGTTTATTCTCTCAAGACAGAAACTTGGGAGTCAGCCTTGACTTCTCCCATATCCACTCTACCACCAAGTCTTAGCCATCCTACTTTCTCAATAAGCTTAATCTGTACTCTCCATATCTCCACCCTAGTCCACTCTGTCTCTTAACTGATCTCTCTATCCCTTCCCCCTCCATTTACTTTCTACACAGCAGCCAGAACGAACCCTTTAAAACACAAAGCTGATCATATTCATCCTTGATTGAAAACCCTTCAGCGGTTTCCCACTGCTCTTACAGACAAAAATGATTCATTGGCTGACAAATCCCTGCATCTTCTGACCCCTGACAACTTCTAAGCTGGTTTCCTAAGTCTCTTCCATTACTGTCTATGTTCTAACCACGTTGGCCCTCCGGCTCCTTAAACTCACTGAGTTCCTGAACCTGTTCCCTCCCCTAAACTGCCACAACCACTTTCACCTAGCCAACCCTTCAGACCCAAGTTCAAATACCATTTCCTCAGGAAATAATCGTATTACAGCAACCTGACCTAGTCTTAGAACACTCTGTAATCCCTCACAGCACTCACTGCAGTTTCCAATCGTACACATATCTTTATGTGATTATTTCATCAAGGTTCATCTCCCACCTTTAGACTGACGTCTCCCTGGTGATGGTGATTGTGTCTGTTTTGTGCACCAGTCAAATCTCACCCTCAACTCAGGACCTGGCACTGAAATACTTACTGAATAAAATGAACAAATGAAAACCCTCATAATTTGACCTTTTCTGGACACTGACCAGAATCTGAGCCCTCACCTCAAAATAAAGAATAATTCAGCCAGATTCGCCTTCAAATAATACTATTACTAATTCCAGATACTTGTCTTTCTATCAACTTCTATACCCATAAGAGATTAGCTCCCTGATTCCTAATTTCCTAAACTCGTCAATTATCCCTTTACCTTCATATGCCTCAACTGACCGATTTTTTAAGTGAGAGAAACATAAGAGAGTTATTTTGGTTCTAGACATAAGCCAGTTCTTTAGATTTATATTGTTTGGCCTAATATTGAATACCTACAGTCCTTGCACTGTATGCAAGTTCAATGTCCTTGCATACAATTAGAAATTTTCTATGAAATGTCAGAAGCAGGGCCCAAGACGCTCTACTTCTTTGTAGAGTATCAAATTAAGCTCAGCAAAACCAGGCTAACTCACTAACGGTATAGAAACTGGAAAGTACTTTTTGAACTACAAAACACCAAGCAACATTATTAACATGACCTTTATACTATCCAGTCTTCCAGTTCATGGAGGAATATAAGTCCATTTTTAAATAGCCAAAAATAAGCCTTCCTTAGTAAATATACTTATAAAAAGAACATTCAAAGAACTACCTGTATCAGGAACTATCTGACAAAAAAGTTATCTGAAAAACTAAAAAATGCATACCTATTAATGCAGGTATGGGCTTTCCTTCTCACTTAAGGGACAAGGCATGCACCTGTGCAAGTGGAAACCAACTAAGCCAAAAAAGGTTGAAAGGCATGCACATACCCGCTAAGGATCCTGGAAGTGGCCTGACAAAACACCTTCTTTGGCCAGACATATCCTTGAAAACACTGTACGTCAGTCTTATCAGTGCACAAGTGATGGTATACCACCTTATTTATCTTCTTTCCTTTCCTCTTATACTCAAGTGCATCAACTATAGCCTTAGCATCCAGAACTTTTAAGACAGTTTCTAAATATATACAAACAAAATTTAAAAATCCGCTATCTTTTGTTAACATTTGGGGACACTGAGAGAAGGCTATACAGGAATCCCTAGTACTAGTACTACTTTTCTCAACTTTTCTGTAAGTCTGAAATTACCTCAAAATGAAAATTTTAAACATTGAAAACATTTTTTTAATTTTAAAAAGTTTCCCCTGTCTTTGAATATTTTAAAATATTGCAGTGACCAAGTTTACAGTCTGAGTTTTAAATCTAGGTATAATACAGACCAGAATTACTGCATTTCATCCAAAGTTTTTGGCCACAAGATTACTTTTATCAACCTCTTTTCCTACCTGATATGCTCAATGGCAAGTGCTGTCTGGTCAAACACTCCAGAATCATCAAATACCACCCACAGCTCCTGCAGGGGTAACTGGTGTTCCTTCAGATCGAGGAGCTCTTTCATACACTCCAAAGTAAAAGTGCTGACTTGAGATTCACAGAGGTATGGGTCAGCAAGCCTCACCACTGCCTTCAAGGCTGCAAAGTCCACATCCGTGACCTGAAATTTAAAATAACGTGACTTAACATATGCAAATCAAAATTAAGATACATCTAAAACACTACTTACAGCCTGATTTTTTTCAAGCATGGAATGGGAGTGGGGAGCCTTCTTCCATAACATAAAGGATAAACAAGACGGGCCTGGCTTGTACCCACATGGAGCTGACATTGTAATTGAGAGGACAAATAAACAAGATGGCAACAAGTATGTGACAGAGAATAAGTAGCAGGGGTGGTGGTCTGGTTTTACTGGGAGGGTAGGGGAAGTCACTTCTGAACTGCGATGAAAAGGAAGCAGCCGTGTGAAGAGCAGGAAAGATGCAAAAGGCCCTGCGGCAGAGACAAGCTTGGCAGCTGGAAAAGCAGAGAAGCAGTGTTTCTTGCTGGAACCACAGGAAGGAAATGAGGTACGGGCAGCAGGAGGTGAGGTGAGAAAGAGGCAAGAAGATCAGGACAGGAAGGGCATTGGAAGGAGCTTGGCTCTTACATGTTATCTAGCACAATGAGAAGCCATAGAGCCAACACAGGCCTTTGGTAAATGCAATGCATTAGAGGTTTTTAAGCAGAGGAATGGCACATTTCTCTTTTAAAACAATGACTTTGACTGCTTTTAGAGAATTGAGGTGTGTTGGGGGAAGGGAGCTACTATCATAATCAAATTAATAGTCCTGAAGTGCAACTAAAGACATTAGCATAACCCAAAATTTAAAAATCCACGAGGAACAGCTGCTTGCAAACCATTGCCTCATATATAGTCACTGCAGCATGTGATGTCATTTTCTGAAGGGGCTGCAGCCACAACTTGTATTCATTCACACTCCCTGGTTTACCATTTTAGTTTAACGAGGGTTTTGTGGTCCGGTTAACAAACACTGAGAAAAATTCACAGCTGTAATTAGAGTGCAAATTTAATGTAAAAGGCCCAGTCAGTTGAAAAATAAGACTGTTTTTACTTTCTGCAATGGAACATCAAGCGGTTAACCACATACCTACAAATTTGTTAGGCAAAAAATAGGCTAGTTTTAAAATGCCTGCTTGGTTTGAGCTACTTTAATGGGCTACAACTTAAGAAGGTAAAAAATCAATTCAAACCCCACTGACTTTATAATTAGGCCTCTTTGTTTTTTAAACGGTCTCAAATACCTCCCTCATTTCATAGGTTTCTAATCCATTTCCCCTTTTTAAAGGACACTGAAACTTAAACCACCTCAATTCCCTGGTAGCTCCTCCTCAGTTGCCTTTAAAATTTGTGGAACACTTCATACACCGTGGCAGTTAGATGTGAAAAACACGCTATTTTCAATCAGCTCATAAACCTTAATTAAAAATAAGCACTGTGGCTACAACAGTCTGAGGGAAAGTGTTTTTAGCTAGAGATAAATGTCTTAACAACAGAATTAAATTTACCTCGACCAGCACCTTGAACACATTAGTGTGCCAGACCGCCCGCCATCCAGATGGTTCCAGGACCTTCTCTAAGAACTCAGCTGTGAATTCTTTTACCTCAGAGGCCTTACAGTCAGCTACAAACAAATCAAAGGCAATAAGAATTGGGGCTGCATAAAGGAGAGAGAAGTTAATAAATCCACTTAAATCTACTTTCTCAGAACCAACAAACGGCAGTCTGAGGAACGGAGACCATCTATTGAATACATATAAATTAAAAGACAAAAGAAGCAAAAAAAAGGACCTACTCACCTAAAATGTAATCTTGATACGCTCTGAATCGCTCATAGAACAAAAGGTGACTTGTCTGGAACATTTCTGGGAAATGAGTTTTTCCTTCTGGCACAAAACTTTGTAGACTAGTACCTGGTTTGTCATAATTGCTACAATCACTGCATGAATCTTCATCTTCAAACAAACCTAAGAGAACAAAAATAGGCAGGCTCAACTATCCCAGACACTTCCAGTGCTTATAAACTGCTTCTATTATCATATACTTGCTTAGAAATTCCAAACAAATCAAAACAAGGATTTGGCTATAATGCTTTACTTACCTCTATCATTGTCAGAAAAAAACAGTTTTCTAAATTTAAAAATATCTCAAAATCCAAGTTCTACTTCAAAACAATAAGGACTTAAAATCCTTCATGGGTTAGGTTTTTTTTTTTTTTTTAAAGCGCTCCTGACTTATTTATTTATTTATTTTATTTTTTTGGCTGTGTTGGGTCTTCGTTTCTGTGCGAGGGCTTTCTCTAGTTGTGGCGAGCGGGGGCCACTCTTCATTGCGGTGCGCGGGCCTCTCACTATCGCAGCCTCTCTTGTTGCAGAGCACAGGCTCCAGACGCGCAGGCTCAGTAATTGTGGCTCACGGGCCCAGTTGCTCCGCGGCACGTGGGATCTTCCCAGACCAGGGCTCGAACCCGTGTCCCGTGCATTGGCAGGCAGATTCTCAACCACTGCGCCACCAGGGAAGCCCTCCTATTGCTTTTGATACAAGAATGTTGCCTATAGCCTGAAATACACAGGATAGCCCCTTCTCAAAGCTCTGACCTTTAAAGGTATAACACTTTTCCACTCATATAGAGATAAAAAGTTGCTAAACAGAGAATAACATTTGTCTTGCTGGAGGTTTACAGGAACATCCTGACCTGACCTACCTGGATAGATGCAAGAACAAAGGATTCTGACACCAAGAAGTTTGCAACAACCAGCCACAACCTCTCCCCTTTTAGTATAAAGGAAGCCTGAATTCTAACTTTGGCAAGATGGTTCTTTGGGACTCTATTCCACCATCTTCTCAGTCAGCTGGCTTTCCAAATAAAGTCTCTATTCCTTGCCCCAACAACTCGTCTCTCAATTTATTGGCCTGTCGTGCAGCGAGCAGTACGAGTTTGGACACGGCAACAAGATGACCAAGGTGTACTGAAGGGCTTCCTGCTTACAGATTATCAATGCACCTGAGCCTCAGAGAACACAATACCTCACCTGCTGTGTCACAATCTCTCTGTACCCAAAGGAAGATGAAAACAGTATGCCAACTTCAATTCAATTAAGAGAATAAACTATATGTTAATCACTTACAACAGTACCCACCACATAACATAGATATAAATGTTTGTTAAAGAAATAATACCGTCGTCTCACACATATTAGGTGACTATTATCCAAAAAACAACAAGAAAAACTATCAAGAAAACAAGTGTTGGCGAGGATATGGGGAAACAGGAACCCTTGTGCACTGTTGGTAGGCATGTAAAACAGTACAGCCGCTGCGGAAAACAGTCTGGTGATTCCTCAAAAATTTTTACATAGAATTACCATGTGACCCAGCAATTTCCAAGAGAATTGAAAGCAGGGTCTCCAAGAGATATTTGTACACTCATGTTCATAGCAGCATTATTCACAGTAGCTAAAGTTATTTAGCTTTAAAAAGGAAGGAAATTACGACAAGTGCTGGATGAACGTTATGCTGAGTGAAATAAGCCAGTCACAGAAAGACAAACACTGTGCAATTCCACTGATATGAGGTACTTAGAGAAGTCAAAATTATATCATAAAGACAAAGTATAATGGTGGTTGCCAGGAGCTGGGGGGAGGGGTGACTGGGGGTTTATTATTCAACAGGTACAGAGTTTCAGTTTACAAGATGAAAAGAATCACGGTAACAGAGGGTGGTGATGGCCTCACAACAATGTGAATGTGTTTAAGTACCGCTGAACTGTACACTTAAAAATGGTTAAGATGGTAAATTTTGTTATGTGTGTCCTACAATTAAAAAGAATACCTTACTTCAGCACAATTCTTTAGATCCAATTTGGAAGTACTTCTTTTCACACATTATTTCACTTCACCTTCACCACTCCGTAACACCACTACCTGTTTTCCAGATGGGCAAACTGAAGCCAAGCGACTGTTGCCAGTTCACAAGAGTGGTTGGTAGAGGAGTTAAGTCACACCTATGTTCTCTCACTTCTCCAGGACTCTTCCCACTACACAACACAACTGAAAATGTTAAAGTAAAACCACCTTAAAATATCAGGGGGAAAAAACGGAGTCTCCGTGAAGAGGTAGAAAGGACTGAGAATTAGACCTGGGTTCTACTTTTAGACTCTGTCCCAAATTGGCTCCCCTACCTTCGGGCATGTCACCTGCCCTCAACGCTCAGTGCTGGCCTAGATGCAGCCAACTAGGCCAAGCGTTCAAGTTTCTTCTCTTTCGGGAAAGGGAAGTGTGGTACGTGCTCTCCTTTGAGATGCACATTTAAAAAATGCGCCCACTCTGGACTCACAGACGCGTGCACACAGCCCGGGGGCCCCATCCAGACAGCAGAAGTAGGAATTCCCGGCCCGGCCCAGTTCCCTCCAGTCTCGAGCAAGCTGAGGCCAGATTGGGCGGGGGGAGTTGCCCTGGGTACCTCCCGACTTCGACGTCGGGGCATCGCCCAGCCACCGCCGCCACCCAGGCCAGCAAGGTCCGGAAGGCCTGCGCCTGAGGCGGCCTCGGAGAGTCCCGACGCCCCCCGCGCTGCCGACACGGTCTGTCGCAGGCGGCGGCTCCTCCGGCCCGTCACAACTGGTGCTCACCTTTCCCGAAGGGCGCCAGCTCCTCTTCCACAGCCCAGCCGGTGCGCTCGTGGTCCCGCGCCATCGCCTCCGACCCCAACCCACCACCGGCCAGCAACCCGTCAGCCATTTCAAATTTCCGCGGGCGGCCGCCCAGCCCTGTAACGCGATGAAGCAGCCGCTTCTGATTGGATAGTGGGCCGAGGCTCTTCGACCAATTAAAGGAAAGTTTGCGTGGCCCCCGTTTCCGCACGAGCCCCGCCCCTTCAGCCTCCACCCACCCCGGTGGCAGTGCCTGGGCGCCATCTACTGGCCGGAAGGACTGCTCTTCTCGTCCAAGCTCTTGCTCTTTTTGTTTACTGGGACGAACTTGGACAAAGTTGAATTAGGACATAATTTGGGATGAGTTCCGAAAAACTAACAAGCCATACCTGGAAGTGAGGTAGAGCGGAAAAGACACTGGCTTGAGAGTCAAAAAACATAGCATTTAGACTTGTTTCTTCCATTACCACTGGTATTACCTTGGGCAAGTCACTTCACCTCTCAGAAGAGCATCTTCAGTTCTAATAGCATATTGGCCTAGATGGCTCCAAACTTTTCACCACCAAATATCAGTTGCTCTCTCGCTTTTTCTCTCTCTCCCCCTCTTTCATTCACTACCTACACACAGAGGATATTTTCAAAGAATGTCAAATAATATTTAGAATGTAAAAGTATGTTTTACCCACATTTATTAGTCAACAACTATAACCTCCAGTGATATAGCTAACATTTGTTGAGTACTGTGTGCAAGACGCCCCTGCATATTTTATCTGCAGTATCTTATTCAATCTTCAAAAACCATCCTATGAGACAGGAAATATTATTATTATTCCCATTTTACAGATGACGACATGGAGTCACCAAGAAATTAAGAAATGCCCAATTTAACCCAGCAGTGCCAGTATTAAAAACCAGCCAAATTCCTGAATCCACGCTTTAATGGCTCTGCCAGGCCATGACTAGTCAGACCTGAGATGGCCGGCAACAGCAGAGGTTACCAGAACACCAGGAAGATGAGTCCACAGAAGGACAAGAGCCTGGTCATGACAGTGTTATCACAGGGAAGACATTTCCACTTACTGCCTTAAAGGAAAACCTTGGGCTAAAGTCTCTCAGATCCCTCACAGCTGAAATGAAATTAAGGACAAATCACTTATTAAACTAGATACATTTCCAAACCTATGCTTGCATGGATTATATGGAAAGTTTTTAGAGTTTTCCCCTAAGTGGAGACCTTTTAGGAGCACACATTTCTTGGGAGTTTGCTTTTCCTGCCCCCTCCCCCTTATCCTAAGGAAAGGGTTTTTTAATTCTTCCTTTCCAATCCCTCCATCTGCAGCCCGTCGCAGCCTTCCACCTGCCTTAGGTGGGGTGGCACCCATTATTCCCAGTCTTTTTTATATCTTCACTCTCTTTCTCACCACTAGGTCCTTATACTCTGTCTACACAGGGGCTCGAAACTTACTGCCCTCCCCTAAAAACTTCCCAAAGCCCAACTGCAATCTTGAGATACTGCCTCCACACTTCCTTTCTGGATAGCACCAAATTGCTCTGGGGTAGTGCCTTTCCTCTCCTGCTTTCTCAACGGCCAGTAGCTTCTTCCAGAGGCCTGGCCTCCCTCTCTCCCATCACCCTCTGCCCGCTGCAGCACTGACAACCCAGCATCCCCTTCCGTAGTCCTTCCTCCCCTGGCCTCCGGGCCTTCACTCTTCTGGTTCTCCTTCCTGCCTTCATTCCTCTTCCTCCTTCTCAGATCCCCTAAACCTAGGGGACTCCTGAGGGCATTATCCTGAGTCCGCCTTCCTCAGGAGGTAACAGAAGTGAGTGAAGAAGGCCAAGTGTGGACAGTGGCACTCACTGTGAGCCCACAGGAAAGCAGATGTGCTAATTCACTTGACAAATAATAAATACAGAGAGTATAGACTGTGTGCCAGACATTCTTCTAGGCTCAAGGGAAGCAGGGGCAAACAAGCAGACAAGGTCCTGCCCGCACGGAATTCACAGCCCAGTGGAGATGCACAATGAACAAGTAAAAAATCAATTAACAAGCAAGATTCAATTATGAAAAATAATAAAATAAAATAAAATACAGTGATGTGATAGAGAATGATGAGTGGGGAAGACAGATTCAGACTTTTATGTGAAAATGCCTGATTTTAAGCTGTTAGCAACTATTTTTTTTTTTAATGTAAACACTATGCAACCCAGAAAAAAACCTTATTTCCTAGGCCAAATTTGGCCCACAGCCCACTAGATTGGAACCTCTGTTCTAAGCCCCAGCCTCTCAAAGTACAGTCCAGGGACCAGGAGCTTGTTAGAAATGCAGAGTCCCTCCCCTACCCCCAGATCTGCTGGACTGGAATCTGCATTTCAACAAGATCCCCAGTCCTCAAGTAACATAATTCATGTTTGATACAAAGGTCTTCAGACCTGAGTTCTCTCCTGCAGCTATTTCAGTTTCATCTCCTGCTGGAACACTTGACCTGGAACTCTCATTCATGATTCACGTTCATTAATGCTGCAAAGCCAAGTGCAGCCCATCCTCCAGCTCATAAGGCTCTCATCTCATCCCACCCTCCCTGCCACAGCCCCTGTGTCCACCACCATCTCCCATGCAGGCTGTCGAGATGGCACCTGGGAAGTCACCGCACCTGAGAGGACTCACCCACTCTCTCACCCGCTTCCAGAATTAATTGCTCCCCTCTCACTACTCCTAGCACAGGGGTCTCAACGCAGTGCCCGGAATGGCCAGGCGGGTGACAGAAGGAGAGAAGTGGGCAGTGGTGCCAGTTCCATGAGAAGTGATGGGTATGGACCCCATGTTGCCATGTTGGTTTTCCAATTGAAGCCAGAAGTCTAGATTTTTATAAGAAATTTCCCATATGAAAAGATTGGCAAGGAGGGCTTCCCTGGTGGCGCGGTGGTTGAGAGTCTGCCTGCCAATGCAGGGGACACGGGTTCGAGCCCTGGTCTGGGAAGATCCCACATGCCGCGGAGCAAATGGGCCCGTGAGCCACAACTACTGAGCCTGCGCATCTGGAGCCTGTGCTCCACAACAAGAGAGGCCGCGATAGTGAGAGGCTCGCGCACCGCGATGAAGAGTGGTCCCCGCTTGCCGCAACTAGAGAAAGCCCTTGCACAGAAACGAAGACCCAACACAGCCAAAAATAAATAATAAATAAATAAATAAATAAAGATTGGCAACCGGGTCTTCTCTGGTGGCGCAGTGGTTAAGAATCCGCTTGCCAATGTAGGGGACACAGGTTCGAGCCCTGGTCCAGGGGCATCTCACATGCCACGGAGCAACTAAGCCCGTGCGCCACAACTAATGAGCCTGTGCTCTAAAGCCCGAGCCACAACTACTGAGCCCACGTGCCACAACTACTGAAGCCCGCACGCCTAGAGCTCGTGCTCCATAACAAGAGAAGCCACGGCAATGAGAAACCCACATGCAGCAACGAAGACCTAGTGCAGCCAAAAATAAATAAATTAATTTTTTTTAAAAAGTTAATTAAGAAAAAAAAAGATTGGCAACCAATTTTTAACAACTTAAACACTGTGCCAGTCAAATAAAACATATCTGTAGACCACCAGTTTGCAACTTCTGAAGACTAGTCTACTTGTGACATTGTGTCAGAGGCTGTGGTTCTTTGAAGACAAGTACCATGTCATATTCATCTTTGTACTGCTGGTAACTACTACTAAACTTCACTTAGTAAAGGGACAAACTAAATTAATACTGCTCCTTTTATTTATAGTGTAATATTATGATGCCATTAGCCAAAGGCTCAGGTTCAGAGTCAAATGGCCAGATCTGGGCCACTTCTGCTGCTGCTGCCCAGAGACCCCCTACCCAGAACCAGAGATTCAACATTACTACCATTACCTAAGTCAGGGTCAGGGAATGCTGCCTGTATTGGGGGGCCTCTGCCCTGAAACCAGCCCACCAGCTCCCCAAGGACAGAAGCACTCTCTAAAGTGTGCAGCTCAGGACTTTGACCGCTGAGGGACAGAAGCCCAGCATGGCCCCCATTGCCCCACTTTAGAATGTGTTCCCACATCCATATGAATGGGTTTCTGAGCACAGACAAGGACAAAGACAGACAGTGCAAATTCTGAATCAACATCAGAGAAGGGTGGGGAGAGCCCCCAGATCCTGGGAGGGGTCCCACTGGGGGAGGCCTGTCCCTCCATCTGCAGTTGTGGGGAGCTCCACGTGGGCCCAGGGTGGGCAGGTAGCCCACGATGTCTACTCCACTGCAGGGAGAGAAGAGATGCTAGGTCTCTGCTTCTCTGGTCTGAGAGTCTGGGGCTCCCATTGACAAAAACAAAGAATAAAAGCTAGGCCCGAATTTTGGCTTGTATTTTCCACTAGAGGGCAGCTTAAACTTTCAAAATAAATCTTTAGCACTTGGTAAAGCACTGAGAAGTCCTTCCAGCCAGTTTCCTCTAGAGCCTCTGGGCCTTGTTGCGAGGCTCCAGGGATTAGAAGGGAACAAATAAACCTAACTCTTACCTCACGGAGCTCATGGTCCAGCAGGGGAGAGGCATATTAAACAAGAGAATACCCAGTGAGTGTAGTCAGACTTGGGATAAATGCCACCAATTAGAGGGAATCCTAGGCAGGGCCCTCTTTGCAGGGGTGTTGGGTTAAAACCTTCAGGATAAGACAGAACTGAAACATTGGCTCTTCCTTGATCTCAAGCCTGCTGGCCTTTGGGCTGAAACTATACCATCAGCTCTCCTGGTTCTCAGGCCTCTGGAATTGGACTGTGGAGCTACCATGAGCTCTCCTAGGTCTCCAGCTTGCTGACTCACCCTGCAGATCTTAGGACCTGTGTGTGTGTATATATACATATACACATATACATGCATACATATATATATGTATGTGTATATATACATATATACACATACATATATATGTATATATATACATAGATACATACATATATATGTGTGTATATATATATATATATATTTCAGTTAATAGAGAACTCTATTACAAGTGGCTATACCATTTTCCATTACTACCAGCAATAAATGAGGGTTCCAGTTGTTTCACACCCTCATCGACATGTGTTTTTTTGTTTTTTGCTTTTTAATTTGGCCACTTTAGTATGTATATAGTGCTGTCTCATTATGCCTTAAATTTGCATTTCCTTGATAAGATCATGTCACCTGCAAATAGAAGTTGTTTTACTTCTTCTTTTTCATTCTGAATGTCTTTTATTTCTTTTTCTTGCCTAATTGCCCTGACTAGAAGGACCTCCAGTACAATGTTGAATAGAAATGGCAAGAGCTAACATCTATGTCTTGTTCCTGATCTTAGGGAGAAAGCATCCATTCTTCTACCATTAAGTATAATCTTACCTGTGGATTTTTCCTGACTTTATCAGGCTGAAGAAGTTGCCTTCTATTCCTGTTTTACTGAGTGTTTATCGTGAAGGGGTGTTGAAATTTATCAAATGCTTTTCCTATGTCTCTTGAGATGATCATGTGGCCTTTGTCCTTTATTCTATTGAAGTGGTGTATTACGTTAATGATTTTTAAATATTAAACCAATCTTGTATCCCTAGGATAAATCTCACTCGGCCAAGGTGTTATCCATGTTACGTATTGCTGGATTCAATTTGCTAGTATTTTGTTGAGGATCTTTGTATCCATATTTATAAGACATTTTCTGTAGTTTTCTTGTGATGCCTTTGTCTGGTTTTGATATCAAAGTAATACTGACTTTATAGTCTCCTGCATTTTTCCTATATAAGATTTATCACAATTTACACTCCTCTGTATTCCTTTCTCCCTTTTAAACAGTAGCTCCATGAGGGCGAGAAACATGTTTGCTTTCTTATCACTAACTCCTAGTGCCTTGCTCAGTATCTGGCACATAATCAGTGCACAATAAATGTTTGTAGCATTCATCAATAAGTAAATCAGGACATGAGTATTGTGAAATAAAATTCATATCTTATAGCGAGACAAGAAAAAATTTACACATAAAAATTTTTCCCTGCCCTTTGGCCTCCTCACTCCCTCCTACTGCGCATTGTGTTATCTGCATTATGCATTGACCAAACCTCCCCCCTTGGCAGAAATACCTGCTCAACCATAAAGAGCAACATTCTCCTAGAATCAACAAGACAACTCCTTAAAAGATAACATTCCAGGACTTGCCTGGTGGCACAGTGGTTAAGAATCTGCCTGCCAATGCAGGGGACATGGGTTCGATCCCTGGTCCGGGAAGATCCCACATGCCACGGAGCAACTAAGACCATGAGCCACAACTACTGAGCCCACGTGCCACAACTACTGAAGCCTGTGCACCTAGAGCCTGTGCTCCGCAACAAGAGAAGCCACCATAGTGAGAAGCCCGAGCACCGCAACAAAGACTAGCCCCCGCTCACCACAAGTAAAGAAAGCCGGCGCGCAGCAAGAAGACCCAGTGCAGCCAAAAAAAAAAAAAAAAACCCACCAAAAACACTAATTCAAAAAGATACATGCACTACAATGTTCATAGCAGCATTATTTACAATTGCCAAGATATGAAAGCAACTTAAGTGTTCATCAGCAGATGAATGGATAAATAAAATGTGGTGTGTGTGTATATATATATATATATATATATGCAATGGAATACTACTCAACCATAAAAATAGAATGAAATTTTGCCATTTGCAGCAACATGGATGGACTGGGAGGATATTATGCTAAGTGAAATAAGTCAGACAAAGAAAGACAAATACTGTATATCACTTATATGTACAATCTAAAAAAATACAACAAACTAGTGAATATAACAAAAAAGAAGCAGATTCACAGATATAGAGGACAAACTAGTGGTTACCAGTGGGGAGAGGGAAGGGGGAGGGGCAATATAGGGATAGGGAATTAAGAGATATAAACTATTACATATAAAATAAGCTACAAGGATATACTGTACAAAGCAGAGAATACAGCCAATATTTTATAATAACTATAATTGGAGTGTAACCCTTAAAAATTGTGAATCACTATATAGTACTTATGTTGTACACCTGTAGCTTATATAATATTGTACATAAACTTTATTTCAATGAAAAAATTCAAGGAACTTCTACTTTAGTGAAATCTCTAGGGGTCCAATAGTGTAGGGCATATCAAGATATTCCGTCTAAGGTGAAGGATAAGTTGTTGCATCTGGCTCCTCCCCACAACCAAGAAGGAGGCACAATGCACAGTGGACCTCTTTGGATTTTGGAGGCAACATATTTGAGTGTGTTACCTGGGCCCATTTACCAAGTGACCAGAAGAGCTGTTAGTTTTATATGGAGCCCAGAACAGGAGATGACTATGCAATAGGTAAGGCTGTTTATGCAGGCTGCTGTGCCACTTGGGCCTCAGGATCCAGCAGATCCAATGGTGCTTGAAGTGTCAGCGACTGATAGAGATGCTGTTTGGAGCCTTTCACAGCCCCTATAAGTGAATCGCAGCACAGGCCCTCAGGATTTTTGAGCAGAGCCCTGCCGTTCTCTGCAGATAGCTACTCTCCTATTGAGAAACAACTCTTGGCCTACTTCTAGGCCTTAGTAGCGACTGAATGCTTATCCATGGGCCCCCAAGTTACTATGCAACCTGAGCTGCCCGTCATGAACTGACTTTTATCTGACCTACCAAGCTACAAATTTGGGTGTACACAGCAGCACTACATCATCAATAGGAAATAGGATATACCAGACTGGCCCTGCACAGGCCCTGAAAGCACAAATAATTTACATGAAGAAGTGGCCCAAATACCCATGGTCCCCACTTCTGCTAAGCTGCCTTCTCTCTCCCAGCCTGTACCTATGGCTTCATGAGGAGCTCCCTACTATCAACGGAAGAGAAGACATGAGGCTGGTTTACAGATGGCTCTGCATGATATGCAGGCACCACACAACAGCCCCTCTCTCAGACATCCCTGAAGGACAGTGGTAAAGGGAAACCCTCTCAGCAGGCAGGACTGCAAGCAGTGCACCTTGTGGTTCACTTTGTGATTGTGTACGGATTCACGGGCTATGGCCAACAGTTTGGCTGGATCGTCAGGGGCTTGGAAGAAATGTGATTGGAAAATTGGTGCCAAGGAAATTTGGGGAAGAGGTCTATGAGTAGACCACTCTGAATGGGCAAAACATGTGAAGATATTTGTGTCTCATGTGAATGTTCACCAAAGGGTGATCTCAGCAGAGGAGGATTTTTATAATCAAGCGAATAGGGTGACCCATTCTGTGATACCAGTCAGCCTTTTCTTCCAGCCACTCATGTGAACACCCAATGCACTCATGAACAAAGCGGCTGTGGTGGCAGGGATGGGGGTTACCCATGGGCTCAGCAACATAGGCTTCTGCTCACCAAGGCTGACCTGGCTACAGCCACTGCTTGGTGTCCAATCTGTCAGCAGCAGAGACTAACACTGAGCCCCTGATATGGCACCATTTCCCACAGTGATCAGCCAGCTACCTAGTGGCAGGTTGATTACACTGGCCCGCTTATGTCATGAAAGGGGCAGCATTTCGTTCTTACAGGAATAGACACTTATCCTGGATACAGATTTGCCTTCCCAGCATGCAATGCTTCCGCCAAAACCACTATCCATGGACTTACAGAATGCCTTATCCACCATCATGGTAGTCCACATGGCATTGCTTCTAATCGAGGAATTCATTCCACATCAAAAGAAATGCAGCAATAGGCCCATGCTCATGGAATTCTTACCATGTTCCGCATGATCTGGAAGCAGCTGGTTTGACAGAAAATGGCCTTATGAAGACTCAACTACAGCACAAGATAAGTGCTAGCACAATACATTGCAGGGCTGGGGCAAAGTTTCCAGAAGGCTGTATATGCTCTGAATCAGCATCTGATATATGGTCCTATTTCTCCCATAGCCAGCATTCATGGGTCCAGGAATGAAAGAGTAGACATGACAGTGGCACCACTCACTATTACACCTAGCAACCCCTTAGCAAAACTTCTGCTGCTTCCTGTTCCCATGATGTTATTCTCTGCTGGCCTAGAGGTCTTAGTTCCAAAGGGGGGAATATTTCCACCAGGAGACACAACAATGATTCCATTGAACTGGAAGTTGAGGCTGCCACCTACCCACTTCTGGCTCCTCATTCTTCTGAATCAACAGGCAAAGAAGGAGTTACGGTGCTGGCTGGGGTGATTGATCCTGATCACCATGGAGATTACTTCCATTATTACTCCATGGAAGTAAGAAAGAGTATATCTCTATCTGTATCTATCTATCTATCTATCTATCTATCTATCTATCTATCTATCTATCTATTTATCTGAATCACTTTTCTGAACACCGAAAGTTAATATTGTAAATCAACTATATTTCAATTTTTAAAAAAAGAGTATGTCTGGAATATAGGAGATCCCTTGGGTGTCTCTTAGTTTTTACCATGCCCTGTGATTAGGGTCAATGGAAAACTACAACTCAATCTAGGCAGGACTACTACTGACCCAGATCCTTCAGGAATGAACGTTTGGGTCACCCCACCAGGTAAAGAAGTACAACCAGCTGAAGTGTTTGTTTAGGGCAAAAGGAATATGGCATGAAGAGTGAAAGAAGGTAATTATAAATAACAGCAATGACCATGTGACCAGTTACAGAAACAAGGACTGTAATTATCATGAGTATTTCCTCCTTATTTTGTTATAAATACACTTGTGTGTGTTCATATATAGAGATAGATATATAGATATAGAAGTAGTTTTCTTTCCTCTTCTATTCCCTAGCATGTAACATAAGATATATTGACTTTACATCATAGTATTTAAATATTGTTATTTTCACATCATAGTATTTAAGTTATGGGATAGCAAGAAGAGTAAACATCACTCAATGACTTTACCTCCTCTTCTGGGGAAGGGGTTAGTGTATTATCTGTTGTACACAAGATAGTTGTATCATGTTAGATGAAATTATGACCTTGTTATTACCTTCATTTGGAGATTAAGTATGGTTTCAGAAGTTGTGTATGGGTGCCTAATTGAAAAATGGTGGAGTTGTGATATGGTTAATTTTATGTGTCAGTTTTATATGCTCAGATATCTGGTTAAACATTATTTCAGGATGTGTCTGTGAGGATGTTTCCAGAATTAACATTTGAATCACAAGAGTAAAGAGGATTGCCTTCCCCAAAGTGGGTACCATCATCCAACCCACTGAGGGCCTGAATAGAACAAAAAGGAGTAGGAAAGGAAGATTTGGAGGAAGGAAGGTGGAGGAAGGGAAGAGAATGTGGCAGTACCTTCTGTCTGAGTGCTGGGCTGGAATACTGATCTTCTCCCGCCCTCTGCACTCCTGATTCTCAGAATCTATACTATCAGCTCTCTGGTTCTCAGATATATGGCATTATTTCACCTTCCTTTAGCTCAGCCCCAAGAAATCCCACTGCACTGGCCCAAGCCTAACATATACAGAGCAGCACCACGTGTCATATGCAATCTGATGATCCCACAGCGGGGCAGACTCTCATGAAGCATCTGATTTGGAGACAGAAGTATTTTTAATTGAATGTCTTTTCATTATTTCAGGTACTTGTAACTGAGGGGCATTGATAGTAAAATAAAGCAATTAAAATATTAATTTAATGGCCCCGATTGAAGTGACTCACATACCCCAGGTTTCTGTGTCCTATCCTATCCTCCTGAGCTCAGAGTCACCTCCTCCCTGACACTGACCCCATCTCTTCCACTCAGTATTTATGAGCCATTCTCTTTGTCTTTACAGATCGTACCCATCCTTTAAGGTACAGGGCAAGCCCATATCCTCCAGGGAGCCTCCCTTGCCTGCTCTCCTCTGAACTTTTTGTAGTCATTAAAACTACCTCTAGATCTTATTTGATGAGTTAAGAAAATAGCACATATATTACTGTATCACAATCTTTAAACAATTTGATAACTGCATTTCATTATAATTGGCTTCATTTGTAATCCTATGTATTTTACTTGTGCTCATAAAAATATTCTTCTGTAAAGGAGTCTGGAAGCTCCAACCAGTGGGACCATGGCACAGAAGAGGTTAAGAATCTCTGCTTACACTCTCCTACTTTTGACTCTCCTATCATCTGAACTGGGGGGCCTGGAGTGGCTGGAGGTGTGGCCATCAGGTGGTTGCCGCACCCTTCTGCCTACCCACTGGAAAGCATTTACACGTAGGGCCTGTGGTTAATCAGACCAGCAAAGAGCCCTCTTATAGCATATGGGAGACTCCAGCTGCTCACCAGACAGCATTACTGGGAGTAAGAGTTGTCAGATGAAAAGAAAGCTTGGGGCCCAGCCAGCTTGGGCCCCCAGCCAGGCCCAAAGCAATGATACTAGGGCCACCAGCACCATTGCTGCTATATGTTGGACTGCAAGGTGGACTGAGAGAGGCTGCTATAGACTGAATCTGAATGTTCCCCCAAAATTCACACGCTGAAACTTAACAACCAGTGTGATGATGTTAGGAGGTGGGGCCTTTGAGAGGTGATTAGGTCATGAGAATAGAAACCTCATGTTCTAGGATTAGTGCCCTTTTTAAGAAGACTCCAGAGGGCATCCTCACTCCTCCTGCCAGGTGGGGCCACAGCCAGAAGACAGCCATCCATGAACCGGGAGGTGGGTCCTCACCAGACACTGAATCTGCCAGTGCCCTGATCTTGGACTTCCAGCCTGCAGACTGTGAGTGATACATTTCTGTTGTCTATAAGCCGCCCAGTCTGTGGCATTCTGGGATATCAGCCCAAACAGTCTAAGACAGAGGCAGAGCATTCTTCAACCCTCCACTGCATTCAAAACATACCTGGATTCAAATCCCATGTCTGCCACTTCCTAGTCGTGTGGCCTTGGGCAGGTGTTAACCAGTCTGTGCCCTGTTTCCTCACCTGTATTATCACCTGCAGGGATAACAAGAGTACCTGCATCATGGGACTGTCAGGAGGGAGAAGTGAATTAACATACCAGGTCCTTTAGAAAAGAGCCTGGCATGTAGTAAGCAGTGTGTACGTGCCAATTTTGTTGTTGCTGCTCTTCACTTAACCCCACACTCATTGAGTGACATGAAGCACATTGCACCTACCTCATGGGGGCCTGACACAGAGTGAGCATTCAATAATGGCCAGCTGTTGTCATTTTGACCATGATTTTCAGCTCCAGGCACAGGACTGATTTTAGAAGAATTAGTCAAGCCCTAATTTGAAAGAAGATTCCAGTCACAGGGCCTTTGGCTCAACACCCTAGTGCAGGTATCCTGGAGTAGCCATTGCCAAAAATGATGACTCTGGGTTCAGGGAACATAGTTGGACTTGTGACACAACCAAGCTGGAGAAAGACGGAGATGAGTCTGACCAGACTGATCTGCTGACCACTCTACATTTCCTGGCTATCCCTGCCTTACCCATCCTTCCAGGCCCAGCACCACCCCCTCCAAGAAGCCCACTCTAGCTACTCCAGCCTCCAGGATCCCTCCCTGCCATGAAGTTCTCAGCCCTGGCAGTGCACCCCTCGGCACTATGCCTCCTGCTGCTCCCTGAATTAGTCCCCAAGCACTTCAAGGGCAAAAAAACGGCTCCTCTGTCCCCTTGGCTCATTGACACCTTCTGGCACAGGATTAAAGCCATCACTCAGGATGAATTGATTAGTTCATCAATTGCTGGACCTACTAGAGTAGTCATTAGTGCTATCTACCAATTATTTCCAGCTCTTCCAAGCACAAGATTCCCACTCCTGGGAGCTAGGTGAGGCCATGTGATTTGCTCTGGCCAATGAAATGTGAGAAGTGACATGACTCACTTCTGGGTGGAAGATATGAAACAGAGCACAAGTCAACATTTTTTCCTTCCTCTCTTGGCCTCTGTCAACCTGGGTCCCTCAGTGACTCCAGTAAACAGAACCCCATTGTAGACACTTGTCAAATATATGTTAGAGTGACAAATAAATGTGTTAAGCCACTGAAATTTTGGAATTATTTGTTATCACAGCAGAGCCTAGCCCATCCTGACTGATAAACACACACACACACACACACACACACACACACACCCCAATAGATATATTTTTTAGTCTATTTTATGTTTAAAATATTTAAATGTTTATTTAAAAAATATATTTAGGGGCTTCCCTGGTGGCGCCGTGGTTAAGAATCTGCCTGCCAATGCAGGGGACACGGGTTTGAGCCCTGGTTCGGGAAGATCCCACATGTCGCGGAGCAACTAAGCCCTGTGCCACAACTACTGAGCCTGCACTCTAGAGCTTGCAAGCCACAACTGTTGAGCCCATGTGCCACAACTACTGAAGCCTGCGTGCCTAGAGCCCATGCTCCGCAACAAAGACAAGCCACCACAATGAAAAGCCTGCACACTACAATGAGCCCCCACTCACCGCAACTAGAGAAAGCCCACACTCAGCAACAAAGACCCAATGCAGCCAAAAATAAATAAATTTATAAATATATATATATATGTATGTATTTTTTTTTAGTAGGTCATACGTATTAAACTGGTCATAGGAATGAGTCATGAGATTAGGAGTGGTAGTTGGACTTCAGCTTTATATATAAAACGATCTACTTTAAAAAGTAGGATGGATCGTATTTAATGTTATAATTTTTAAAAATTACAAAACAATATAGTTATGCCCTCTCATATCTTCAACATGTTCTTTCTTTGACGGGCAGCCAGGTAACTGTGTCACGGGGTAAAGACCACAACCCTTGTGCACACACTTGCTCAGCATGGGGGCTCTATGTTCATTTGGGGCCAAGAGTATTCCCAGCCCAGTGCAACAGGCAGACCAGCTAACCACAGTAACAAGTAGAGCTCTCTGACCAAACTGTGCAGGCTAAACAGCTGCTTCATCATTGTAGACTATAATATTGCCTTGGGTCTCTGGGAGAGGGGCGTGTCTCAGGCTCAGGACAGATTGGGGAGGGGGAGAGTCCATGAGTTCTTGCTGGACATGACATCAGACATATGGTGGCTCTGTTTTCTCTCTGCTCAGCACCTCTTTGGGGAACCACCCCTCACCCTCGCTCAGTCCATCCACTTTGGGGATAGGCACACGAACCAGATCAAGCCACTTGGGAAACCCCATTTCCCTGGCCATAGTGATTGGCACAAGAATGGATGGGAATATCATCAAATCTGGCCAGTCAGAATTCTCCCCAGGACTTTTGCCAGAACTATCCAGAAAGAGGAGTTTCTCCTTTTACTAGGACCACCAGCTGTGAGTATGATATAAGCTTAGCAGTGCCAGAGTCATCTTTGCCAGCCCATGGGAGAATCTGCTGAATGAGAAGCTGACACAGAAGAAAACGAAGCCAAGAGCTAGAGAAAAAGAGAAGATTCCTAGGGACAATAATTCATTCCCCGGGTCCACCTGTGCCTAGGCCAGATTCACACACACACATACACACACACACACACACACACACACATATGCATGCTTGTGCATGAACACACACAAACATACACACATGATCTTTCTAATATCATGAGTCAATCAGTTCCATTTTTTAATATTGTTTTTTAAATTTTGAATCAGTTTTCTGCCACCTCCAAACAAAGACATCTGTCCTGACTCATACCGTACTCCTTTTTCAAAGCTTCTTTGCAGCCCATGTGGTCCTCACACCATCACCATAGAGTGAATGAAACACATATTCCTCCACATGTTTTACCAAGAGGAAACTAAGGCTCAGAGAGAGGAAGTAATTTGTCCCAACACTACCACAGTTAGCGTCATTGCCAGGGCAGACGTCAGCCCAACCACAGTGCCTTTGGTCCCTATTTATACTCCCCATCACTTCGTCACTCTGCTGAGAGCCTTGTGGTTGTGGGTTGATGAGGGCAGGCAGGAACCACACTCTCTTCCAAGCTGGAAACAGGATGGGCACAGCTTCCTCCCATTAATCTCTCCAATGCAGAGACGCTAAATTAACAGATACAACTAGCACAATCCCTCTCCTGGTAATTCAGTCTCTGCTGTTAATCTTTAGGTCACTAACCTTCACTCTGATAATATTCTCCTGTTTAATTTAAGCAGGTCTGCTCACATTGCAATCAGAATCTCTGTCCCATTCTGGGAAGGGTCGAGGGTGGAAGTGGTGCAGGGAAAGGGAGGGAGTTTCTGGACATTTCTCTGACCTTCACTGAATTTTGTCTGATCTCAAGAAAATAACACCACAAGCCTCAGACAATTCCTTGGCCTCAGTTTCCCCAAATGAAAAACAGAGTTTGAACTAAACTCAACCCAAAGACATCCAAGAAAGTTCCAGGAGTGGGTACAGCACTTTTTCCTCCTCAACCAGAGCTGCTATGTTTTTAACTGTTTTTTAAGTTTTGTTTTTAATTTCATCAGAAACATATAAATACATTCCCATTGTAAATATCCAACCAACAAGGTTAAGTTCCCTTGACCACCTCTCCTAATTCTGATTCCCCTCTTTTCACCCTTAGAGGTAACATATTATTTTGGAAGAGTTTTACCTTTCCAAGCCTTTAATACTTATTTATATATATATAAACCCTTAGAAAATGGACAGTATTTGTTTGTATGTGTGAGTTCTTTTAATATTTTTTTAAAAGAAAATAACTTTGACAACTTACTCTTTAACTTGCTATTGGGGCAGTATGTCTTGGAGATAATCCATCTTAGTACCTAGAATTCTACCTCATTCTTTTTAACTGCTACCAAGTCACTTCATTGTCAAGGCTCTGAAATAATAAAACATTTCCCACTTTCCTGTAGTGTTCTTTTTTCTTTCCTGATTTACCAAACCAGAAAACCACATAGAATCACATTAAAGGGTTTAATAGATAATAAAAGGAATCATTTGTGAAAGGTAAATGGCATTATGACATGCATTATTTGAAATAAAAACTTCATCTGACTTTTTTTTTTTTAATGTGAGTGTCTCAGAAACGCCAAAAAGAAAAGGCGGAGTGTTTTAATCATACTCAGAGGGCAATGTTGCCCTCAATGGAGCAGACTCACTAGCTTCTCACCAGTTCTGTAAGGTTGCTCCCAGGAGGACCTGAACTCATTGATTCCGCATTTCCAGGTAATGATGTAACTTCCTTCCAGATTGGCAGCTGCCTTGCCAGCCTACCACTTAATCTGGCCTTGGTTCCAATTTTTCAGATAAAAAGTCAAGAGGAGAGATCACAGAACAAGGTCACTCAGTGAATAGACAATATGTGGCCAAAACTGCAACCTTTTCCTCAATTTGGAAACAAGGCCCATTAAGTCCAGGCTACAGGATCTAGAATGAAGAAAGGAGGAGATGACAACCGATTCTCCTTTGTGTGTCTGAAGCAAGTTACTGAGACTCTGTATAAAAAGCCACTGAGTCAATGTCTCTTTCTATGTGGTGGCGAGCAACAGAAACAGACTGGCAAACAGAAGCAAAACTCAGCAACAACAGAAATAAAACTTGGAAACATCTGGAATAGCTTATGGTATGGAATAAAAGCAAAAGGACAAGGCTTTAGGAAGGATAGGTCCCAAGGAAGATCTGGGTTTCAAGGGAGCAGTCTCTTTGAGTTGCCTCCTCCTGGATGATCTGCTGTCCCAATTTTCTATCCTTATGTCATCTGCTCAAGATTCAGATTCAACTAGCCAAGCTCAATCACATGCCCATCCTCTGGCTAGGAGAGGGCAGGCACCTTGATTGACAACCTCGTCAGCCCCTGTGGGTAGAGATAGTTTGCAAAGAGAACTCACGGTCCCACTGTTACCAGAAAGAGGAAAGATATATACTGAGGAGGGAAAAACTCGATGTCCACTCAGTTAGACGACCATTTCACAACTATTGACTGACTTCAGTGCCTGATAGAGTTTGGGTAGAGGAGGAGGAAGAAGTGAGTGGAGGAAGAAGAAGACAAAGAAGAGAAGAGGAGGAGGGAAAAGAGGAGGAGGAGGGGGAATCAGGAAAGGTGCTGTGAGGGCCCTAGGGACCTGAGTAGAAGAGTCCACCCTAGGCTGTAGAGCCTTCCCTTTCTGTCTCCCTGGCTAGTAACCATCATTCCATCTGGAAATAATCCTGGTAGTCACCCAGCCTCTGAGCCACCACCTTTGGAAGATCTTTTTGTTTCTGAACATTTCTCTGGCTTTACATGTGTTTGGTCTTAAGAAATTAACTGCAATAAAATATCATGATATTACCCATACCCACAGCCTCAGATCTGCAAAGAGTTGACAAACTTAAAAAAAAATTAAAAAAAAACTTGACAGTATAGAAAAGCAGACTGTAGAACATTTTAAAAGCCATAATTTTCTTCCTGTCTTTTTTGTTTGCAAGTTTATAAAAATAACATAACATGGTTGAAATTATGCAATATACAAGGCTTATGACCTGCTTTTCTCACTTACAGTAAACATTTTCCTATGTCACTAAAATTCTTCAAAAACATAATTTCAATGTCTATAGACTATTCTACCTTATAATTACAGTATAATTCATTTAATGCCAATGGTTAAAGGCTTAGAGTCTCTACTCAGAAGGAACTGGGTTCACATCCTACCATTTACTTATTGACCTTAGGCATATTGCTTATCCTCCACTGGTCTGTTTCCCCATCTGTAACATGGAGATCATAATAATACCTCCCTCCTAGGTTGTCGGGACGATTAAATAAGAGGACACATGTGAAGCTCGTGGCACAGGAATACCCAATACTGTTACTAAATTCAGGTCTGGCTGTTTGCCACTTGAAAATCAATACTTCAGAGGCAAATGTTGGTAGAAAGAAAAGTTGATTTAATCAGAAAAGCCAGCAATCTGGGGAGAAGGTTGACTCATGTCCCCAAAACCAACTCTGAAGATTCTGCTTGGTCGTGATAGTTTTTAAAGGGAATAGGGAAGTAATCTCAGTTAATCATTGAGATAGGAGATCAGATTCATCACCGTCTCCCACTGTGTTCAGGCTTGTTGACTCCTTGTGATCTTTCTTTAGATGCTATCTTGTTCACACAGTTTGTTCACAAGATTACTGAAGGAGAAGCTAAGGAAGAGATCTATCTGGTCATCTGTTAATTACTTATTCTTCATTTTTACTTCTTTGGTCTATGGAAAGACCCAACAGGTTAGGCAAAATATTGTGTGATCAGAAGACTTGAAAGGTGTGCTTTGGCTGGAGATGAGTAGAGGATGAGGGCCCCTGGCTTAAGGTTAGTTACAATATAGCTTTGCTAAAGGGATAAGACAGAAAGGGACCTCCTGCAGAGAGCTCTTTCCTGCCAAAAGCTGCTTACACCCAGAGTAAGCACCTATAAATTTTCACTGGTATCATTAGAGGGTTTTTTCCTTCAAAATTTTGCAAATGTAAATGGCTCTGTAATGAAAATCCCAGCACAGAGATCCCTGAAATTAGAATTCCTGCTATGCACTTCTTCAAGGTTCTCAGTACAGTTTGCCAGTTCTGTAGTATTATTTACTATAGAAAAAAATCTGCCTATATGTGGACCTGGACAGTTTAAATCCATGTTCAAGGGTCAACTGTATTGACAGCAAGGTCTCAATTTTTCTCTGTCTCTTGTCTCTCCCTCTTTCACTCTCTCTCTCACAATGTCATCCAGACTCCTGTTTTGATGATACTCTGTCCCCAGCCCCCACGATGGCTCACTCATCCACAATCCTAGAGGAAACCAGCACCTGGGATCTTGTCACAGAGAAGGAGCCCAAGATTCAAATATCAATTTTGTTTTTGCAGTTTAGAGGTTGCTTTGATCAGCCTGCATTAAGTGTCTGCCTTTCACCCTACCTGTTATCTACATACTTTTCTCATTTATCCATCCAGATAGAATAATTTCAGGAGCATTCGTTGCCATTCTGTGCATCATTTAATTTAGTCTTTTTTTTTTTTTTGAAAGATGTGTGCCTGCCTGGCCCCATCAGTGTCATTTTTCAGTGTTTTGTTTCTATGGCAACTGAAAGATCTATTGTAATCAAATAATTGAGCCCCATTAAATTGCAATCTTCTCAGCCCCACTACAGTTTGCTCTGACTTTTATGCTGTATTATACCGCTTTTCTTCTGCAGCCTCAAACAGGCAGTTGCCATTCATTCTGCTGTGATGGGCAGAGGCCACTCAAAATGCCACTCTAGATGTCTAGAATAGGCATTAAAAAAATTATGTCCACCTCAAACGCCAAAGTCAAAACGTATATGTGCAAATTGCCCTTTTAAAAGAACAAAAACAACCTCAAAGAAATATTTCCCTCAGCAACATTCTCAGGTCATAATTGCCTTTGATTTACATATATGACTCCAAACTGGACTAGGCTTTCTCATCTCATAATAATGATAATACTAATAAGCTACCATATATTGAATACATACTATGTGCCAGGCACTATGCTGTCTTTTTTTTTTTTTTTTTTCCACTGGGGATACAACAGTAAACACAACACACAAAAACCCCAGGTACATTCCCTCAGTTGGGCCTTTACGACATTGTTCCTTCTACCTGGAATGCTCTCCCCAGATAATCTACTTGTCTCACTTTCCTACTTTATAATATTCTCCAAAGAACTTACTATCTTCTGACATACCATTTTTCTTATTTTTTTTTCATTTTTCCATCTTTGTTTCTTCCTATCTTTCTTCTCTCTCTCTCTCTTACTTTGTGTCTATGTGGTTTTCTGTTTCTTTCTTTCCTTCTCTCTACCTTTCTTTTTTGTTCCTCCCACCCTTCCTCCCTTCCTTTGTGTAAGTCTGTCTGCCCTTCCATCTATATACCCCCACTAGAATGTAGGCTCCACAAGTCATAAATTTTTGTGCTTTCTTCACTGCCTTATCACCAGCACCCAAAACAGGGCCTGAAACGTTGTCGGTGTTGGATAAATATTTGTTTAACAGATGAATCCCTGCTGTCATGGAGTTTACATTTTCTGTTTGAATGTAAGATTTGAAGATTAGTGCTCAGAAGGTGGGATCTTAGAGTCAAAAGCCAAGTATTAATTTCGGAAATCAAAATCTAAAGCGCCTAAGTTAGGAGCTAAGGATCAAAGATCATATTTAGAGGTCAGATGTCAGGAGGAGCCTGCCTGAACTTCAGTTCTAACATAGGTCTCAGGACCGCGGTCAGGAAGGTCAAATCGAGCCTTCGATGTGGAATCAATCAATGGATGTGGAGCTCTGAGAACCAGAGTTCCAGAAAGGAAGGGGTTAGGATCAAAATTAGATTGGAAATTGATTTATCAAAGGTTAGACTTGGGGGTTAGAGGTCAGGGCAAGCATTAGAAGACAGATTTAGGATTGAGAGGTTGGGAAGTCAGGATCAGAGACTAATAGGGAGTCAGATGTGGGATTTTAGGGCCCGGTGTGGCAGCCTAAGGTTCACTCACGTGTCGCCATCCTCAGTGACGTAGCCAAAGACGAGGGGCGCCCACGACAGCCCCGGGCCCAGCTCCGAGCCTAGCACCGGTCCTCCGGGGGCAGCCGCGTCTGGACCCAGAGAGCCCAGGCCACTGTTGCACCATTCGTCGGCATCTGCAGCTTTCCCCAACTTTTTTTTTTTTTTTTGAAGTTTTTAAACTTTTATTTTATATACAAAGAGCTAGTATTTTTTCTGCGTAAGGTAGATGTCCTGGATGACCCATTCAAGGAAGTTCACTTAGTCCGACTTAATGAAGCCAGTGTCTTTTGCATACCGGTGGAAACACTGGCAGCACATCTTGAGGCCATATTTCCGGAGCAGAGTGCACTGGTTTGAGCAGACATGGCAAAAGCAAGAACCCTGGCCAGATTTTCTCGGATGGCTCCAGTAGAGCTGCTGGTGACCCACGTTGCTCTCTCGGCTGCAACGAGGAAAAGTGCTAAGATTTTTTTATCATTAGCTGTTATTTAGCATTTGAATAAATAATAAATTACAAGCTTTCAAATTTTAAAAGTATGGCACATTTTCAGGCATGGAAGCAGAAAGGACATGAGGTCCCATATAGAAATTGTATAGAGGGTTTTGGGCTTCCATGGGCTGTTGGTTACAAGATGTTCTCCAGGGGCAGATGCTAACACACACACACAGAGCTGGTAGTTTATTTAAGATAGAGCTGGGGCTCCTTGGAAAACATATTCTAAGAGTGAAGAGACAGAGAGAAGTCTGTCCCTTTCCACTCACCTGCTCAATATCCTCTCTAAAAGATAGCCCCACCTTCTTCCTTGGAAACGAGTTCTGACTGCCTGATTAAGAATGCAGAAGAAGGGGGCTTCCCTGGTGGCACAGTGGTTGAGAATCTGCCTGCTAAGGCAGGGGACACGGGTTCGAGCCCTGGTCTGGGAAGATCCCACATGCTGTGGAGCAACTGGGCCCATGAGCCACAACTACTGAGCCTGCGCGTCTGGAGCCTGTGCTCCGCAACAAGAGAGGCCGCGATAGTGAGAGGCCCGTGCACCGCGATGAAGAGTGGCCCCCGCTTGCCACAACTAGAGAAAGCCCTTGCACGGAAACGAAGACCCAACACAGCCAAAAAGAAAGAAAGAAAGAAAGAAAGAATGCAGAAGAAAAGCAGCATAATACAGTGAAAAAGTCAGAGCAAGAAAAACAGTTGATGAATTGAAGAAAAACACCCAGTCAGAGGTGTGACCAAAATGACAGAGTAGGATGACCCCAAGCTCACCTCCTCCCATGGACACACCTAAATGACAACAATTGATGAGAATGACCTGAAGACGAGCAAAAAAGATTTTCCACAACTAAAAATATAAAGAAGAAACCACAACAAGATGTGTAGGAGGGGTGGAGATGCAGTACAATCAAGACCCACACCTCAAAGTTGGCAACCCACAACTGGAGGATATCATAATTGCAGAGGTTGCCCCCAAGGAACAAAGGGTCTGAGCCCCACATTGGGCCCCCTAGTCCACGGATCTTGCACCAGGAAGACAAGCCCCTAGAATGGATGGCTTTGAAGGCCAGCAGGGCTTGAGTACATGAGAGCCAGAGGGTTGTAGGAAACAGAGACTCCACTCTTAAAGGTCACCTAAAAAATCTCACAGGCTCTGAGTTCCAGCACAGAGGTAGTAATTTGAAAGAAGCCTGGGTCAGACTCACTTGTTGATCTTCAAGGGCCTCCAGGAGAGGCAGGAGACAACTGAGACTTCCCCTGGGGACATAAATGCTGCTGGCAACCATTTTGGGGAGCTCATTCTACCATGAGGACACTGGTGCTGGAAAGTGCCATTTTGGAGTCTTCCCTCTAGACTATTAGCACCAGGGGCTTACCCGCTCACCAGTGGGATGGCACCAGTTCTGGGACCCCCATGCTACACAGCCAGCCACATGGGAAGCTGACCCACCCACCAGTGAGCCAGTAGCCACTGCATGAGGCAGGCCTGGCAGCCAACCAGGCCGGGGTCCAGCCCCACTCACCAGCGCAGCCACAGTACTCAGCCCCACCACAACAGAAGGGCCCATGCAGCCCACGTAGGGTCACTTCTAGAGCATATAGCTCTGGTGACCAGAGGGGAGCATGCTGCTGGGCCCCATAGAATGTCTCCTACAGAAGGCCACTTATCCAAGAACGGGAAACACAAATGACCTACTTAACACAAAAAAATAAACCTTCCAAACTCTGTACTATGGAATAGAAAGAGTACGGAGGCAGGGTGGTGGTAGAGGGAGCTTTCCCTTTTTACTTTATATAACTTCTGTATTTTTTCAATTTTTATAAAATTTTGTGCAATAAAAACATTTTAGTTGAAATATTTTTTTGAAAACAAGAAATGAAAAAGAATAAAGCCACCTAGTCTTCCCTTCTGTGTGTCTCCTTTACTATTCACACAAAATACTTCAGTTCTGACACTGCTGTTCACCAAATGTGTAGGGAGTCTTCCCCACAACTGACACTCCTCTGTGACACCAGTTGGGTGTCCTACAATTTAATTAAATTCCGACACTGTATACCCAGAGATAGCATCAGATCCCACATGTTCAGGGCTCAGTCCCACAGGACTTGCCCCATCCCAACTTCAGACACCGATCTCAAGTCCAGGTTGCCACCTGTGCTTTTGACTAACCCACTATAAACCAGAGGTTCCCATGACTCCCTCCTCGGGCTCAATTAATTTGCTAGAGCCACTCACAGAACTCAGGAAAATAGTTTACTTATGTTTATAGTTTTATTATTAAAAGGGTATGATAAAAGATATAGATGAACATCAGATGGAAGAGATGTGTAGGACAAGATATGGGGAAATGATATGAGGCTTCCATGCGCCATCTAGACGTGCCATCATCCCAGTACCTCTACATGCTCACCAACCTGGATGATCTCCAAACCCATACTCTTAAGATTTTTATGGAGGATTTGTCAGGTAGGCATGATTGATCATTAACTCCATTTTCAGCCCTTCTTCCTTCTCAAGAGAGTCGGGGGTGGAGCTGAAAGTTCCAAGCTTCTAATCGTGGCTTGTTTTTTCTGGTGACCAGCCCTCATTCAGGAGCCATCCAGGAGCCCACCCAGAGTCACCTCATTGCAACAAAAGACATTCCTATCACCCAGGAAATTACAAGGGTTTCAGGAGCCCTGTATCAGGAACCAGGGTTAAAGACCAAATATTAGAACAAAAGATGCTCCTGGTTCTCTTATTACTTGGGAAGTCACAAGAGTTTCAGGAGGTCTGTGCCAGGAACCAGGGGCAGAGACCAATACATATGTTATATTACCTCACTGTTGGCCACTTCTTTGGGGAGGCTTTGTGTGGAACACGATGTCATCTCTTTGTTCCTACAGCTGCCTTTGCTGGAGCTGCTGTGCCATGCTCACTGCTTTGCACGGGTTCTCACATATGATCCCCATAACCAACCACTATTACAGTGGTTCCCAAATTTTGCAGCATGCTAGAATCACCTGGGGAGCTTTAAAAACTCCCGATGTCCAGCCACACCTCATACCAATTAAACCAATTAAACTCTGGGGATGAGAATCAGGCCTCAGTATTTTTTAAGAGCCCCAAGTGAGCAGCCACGTTTGGGAACCATTCCTCTATTATCAACCCCTTTACAGATGAAAAAACTAAGACTCAGTGTGACTAAGGTTCCACAGCTGGTGGGAATCTCGGAGCTAAGACTGAAATCCTCTTCTGGAGGACTTCAAAACCCACATAATTAGCCACCAGGTGGAACTGCCACAAAGCCACTCAAAACTCTCCTGGTACATATCAGATATCAGCATTCAAAGAATGGAGGGGACTTGTCTGAGGCTACATTGCTCACTGGCGGAAGAGCTGGGACTGGAGCCCAGTTAGAAGGTCACCAATAGGCTAAAGTGGCATCAACTGGTATCATGAGAGGGACAGGGCCCAAGGATGAATGCAGTCCAAACCCAAACCACTCACATTCCCCCCTCCTTCCTCCTCTTATAGAAATGGTATATGCCTCCTACCTCACCTCTGTCCTCTCAAGTTGAGGACAAGGCAACCAGTGTGTGTGTGTTGGGGGAAGGGGAGGTGGTCACTTAAGGCTGAACTGGGCCAGAGAAGAAAGAGGAGACTGAGAAAAAGCCAATAGAGCCAGGGACATGTGGGAGGACTGAGCCTGTGCTCCAGCCCCAGCGGATCCCACAGCTGCTTCTTCACCCAAGTTCATTTTCATGCCCCCTAAATAACAGAACACAAAAGGCTTTTGTCTCCACCTGTGTGCCTGACTCAGAGCCAAGCAACTTCTCTCCGAATTCCTAAACAGCCTTCCCTGTGATTTCAAGCACAGGTCTTGAAATAATACACTCAGAAATACATAACAAAGGAAGGAAAACAGAAACAGAGCTCTGATTATGCTCTAGGACTGAGAGAACACGTCAGAAGCAACACACTTGTCAAAGCCAAATCAGCTCCAGAAGCTAAACTGTAGAATCAGAGATTCTTGGGACAGAGGAGATCTCTGAGATCATCTTGCCATTTTGCCTGTGACATTATATTAGAATTCTCCAGAAAGACAGAACCAGATATATCTATATATCTCCTATTATAAAAGAAGGAATTGGCTCGTGCAATTGTGGAATTATGGAGGCTGAGAAGTCCCCAAATCTGCAGTCAGCAAGCAAGAATATCTGAAAACCAGAAGGGCAGGTAGTATAAGATCCAGTCTGAGTTCAAGCCCAAAGTCAGGAGAAGACCAATGTCCCAGCTCAAAGACAGTCAGGCAGAGAGTGAATTCTCCCTTCCTCTTCCTTTTCTTCTATTCAGGCCTCCAATGGATTGGGTGAGGCCTACGCATATTGGGGAGAGTAATCTACTTTACTCGGTCTACTAAATCCAATGTTAATCTCATCCAGAAACACCCTCACAGATATACCCAGGATAATAATTTAATCAAATATCTGGGCCAGTCAAGTTGAAAGATAAAATTAACCATAAGAAGACATATTCCTCTCCTCACTGCAATACCCCATCCAGACTTGGCTTACACACACCTCCAGTGTTGGGAAGTTCACTGCCTCCAGGGAAGCTCATTCCATCATTGGAAAACTCTGACTATCAGACATCCCATCCTTACATTGAATGGAAATTTTCTCCCCCCAATCTCTGCTCATTGGTTCTATTTATTGAATTTTCTTCAAGTTCCACAAATATTTACTATTTTCAGAATCTCCAGTGCCAGAGAAATAGGTTCCAGAGAATGGTGCCTCCTCTTAACTCTGCAGAGAGCCAGCCTCTTTACAAGACGTGGCCCAGTTATTGCTAGGAAATCTCAGCCCTCCCCTGATGAGGATACTGTAAAGTAGACACTTACTTACATTTTTGCTGCCCAGCATCTACTTGCCCCATTTTAACAATGTCCTGATTTCCTTTTGGGGAATGAGCTCTCCTCCACTGTGTGGAGTCTTGGTAGGAGCATAAATCAAGGATCCTACCACCCACTGAAGAAGGCAAAGTGACCAAGCCTTTCCCCTTACCACCTGGCACAGCCGGGAGAAGGCATGTGGCCTAAGTGTGACTTGGTCAACAGCCCCAGAAGTCCCTCCAACAAATGTCCTTTTGCTTAATTTTGACAGAGTTGGTTTTTGTTGTTTGCAGCCAGGGAAACTAAGGCAAGGATCTGGTTCTGGGGAAGAGGGAAACACAACTTGCTAGGATATAAGCCCAGGAGGTAAGAGGGTTCAAAAGCAGATTTTAACCATTTCCAGGTTATGCCAAGGCCCACACTGGGCATGAAGAAATAGGTAGGAACCATTAGCTTCTCGATTTAAACTTCCATCCCCCAAATATTTATAAATCATACATCTGACAAAAGACTTAAATCTGGAATATACAAAGAACATGGGCAACTCAATAAAAAAATACAAACAATCCAATTTTTTAAATGGGCAAAAGATTTGAATATATATTTCACGAAAGAAACTATATGATGGCTATTAAGCACATGACAAAATGCTCAATATCATTAGTCCTTAGAGACATGCAAATAAAAACCACAATGATATACTAATTCATACTCACTAGGATGTCTACAATAAAAAAGACAGATATAGTAAATGTTGGTGAGGATATGGAGAAAACAGAATACTCAAGTACTTCTGGTGCAGTCACTTTGGAAAATAGTTTGACCTTTTCTTAAAAAGCTAAACCTAAAACTTCCATACAACCCAGCAATTCTACTTCTAGGTATCTACCCAAGAGAAATGAAAACATAAGATCACACAAAGATCTGTATACAAATGGTCATAGAAGCTTTATTCGTAATAACCAAAAAAAATGAAAACAATCCACACGTCCATTCTGGCGAGTGGATAAATAAAATGTGGTATACCCATGCAACGGAATGCTCAGTGATAAAAAGGAAGGAAGTTATGATACATACTACAAATCAATGAACCTCAAAAACATTACATTAAAAAGAAGACAGACACAAAAGGCCACATGTTGTATGATTCCATTTACATGAAATACTCAGAAAAAAACAAATCTATAGACAAGTAGAAGATTAATGATCGCTTCTGGCTGAGGATAGGAACAGGGATTGATTGTAAATGAACATGAAAAATCTTTTTGGGGTGATGGAAATATGTTCTAAAAGTGGATTTTAGGGAGACCTTCAAGATGGTGGAAGAGTAAGACGTGGAGATCACCTTCCTCCCCACAAATACATCAGAAATACATCTACATGCAGAACAACGTCTACAGAACACCTACTGAACGCTGGCAGAAGACCTCAGACCTCCCAAAAGGCAAGCAACTCCCCATGTACCTGGGTAGGGCAAAAGAAAAAAGAAAAAACAGAGACAAAAGAATAGGGATGGGACCTGCACCAGTGGGAGGGAGCTGTGAAGGAGGAAAGGTTTCCACACACTAGGAAGCCCCTTCGCGGGCGGAGACTGCGGGTGGCAGAGGGGGGAAGCTTCGGAGCCACGGAGGAGAGCGCAGCAACAGGGGTGCGGAGGGCAAAGCGGAGAGGTTCCCACACAGAGGATCGCTGCCGACCAGCACTCACCAGCCCGAGAGGCTTGTCTGCTCACCCGCTGGGACGGGCGGGGGCTGGGAGCCGAGGCTCGGACTTCGGAGGTCAGATCCCAGGGAGAGGACTGGGGTTGGCTGCGTGAACACAGCCTGAAGGGGGCTAGTGGGCCACAGCTAGCTGGGAGGGAGTCCGGGGAAAAGTCTGGACCTGCCTAGGAGGCAAGAGACCATTGTTTTGGGGTGCGCGAGGAGAGGGGATTCAGAGCACCACCTAAACGAGCTCCAGAGATGGGCACGAGCTGCGGCTATCAACGCGGACCCCAGAGACGGGCATGAAATGATAAGGATGCTGCTGGAGCTACCAAGAAGCCTGTGTGCGAGCACAGGTCACTATCCACACCTCCCCTCCCGGGAGCCTGTGCAACCCGCCACTGACAGGGTCCTGGGATCCAGGGACAACTTCCCCTGGAGAACACACGTGAGCCTCAGGCTGGTGCAATGTCACAGTGGCCTCTGCCGCCGCAGGCTCGCCCCGCATTCCGTACCCCTCCCTCCCACTGGCCTGAGTGAGCCAGAGCCCCCTAATCAGCTGCTACTTTAACCCCGTCCTGTCTGAGATGACCTCAGATGCTCTCAGGCAACCTACACGAAGAGGTGGGGTCAAATCCAAAGCTGAAGCCCAGGAGCTGAGCAAACAAAGAAGAAAAAGGGAAATCTCTCCAGCAGCCTCAGGAGCAGCGGGTTAAATCTCCACAATCAACTCGATTTACCTGCATCTGTGGAATACCTGAATAGACAACAAATCATCCCAAAATTGAGGCAGTGGACTTTGGGAGCAACGATATATTTTTTTTTTTTTCCTTTTTCTCTTTCTTTTTTTTTAAAATGGGAATTATTTATTTATTTATTTATTTATTATTTTTGGCTGTGTTGGGTCTTCGTTTCTGTGTGAGGGCTTTCTCTAGTTGCGGCAAGCGGGGGCCACTCTTCATCGCAGTGCGCGGGCCTCTCACTGTCGTGGCCTCTCTTGTTGCAGAGCACAGGCTCCAGACGCGCAGGCTCAGTAGTTGTGGCTCACGGGCCTAGTTGCTCCGCGGCATGTGGATCTTCCCAGACCAGGGCTCGAACCCACGTCCCCTGCACTGGCAGGCAGATTCTCAACCACTGCGCCACCAGGGAAGCCCCCCTTTTTCTCTTTTTGTGAGTGAGTATGTGTATGTTTCTTTGTGTGATTCTGTCTCTATAGCTTTGCTTTTACCATTTGTCCTAGGGTTCTGCCTGTCCTTTTTTTTTTTTCAATAATTATTTTTTCTTTTCTTTTCTTTTCTTTCTTTCCTTCTTTCCTTTTTTCTCTCTTTTCTTCGCAACCGTGTGGCTGACAGGTTCTTGGTGCTCTGGCCGGGTGTCAGGCCTGTGCTCTGAGGTGGGAGAGCCGTGTTCAGGACATTGGTCTACCAGAGACATCCCGGCTCCACATAATATCAAATGGCAAAATCTCTCCCAGAGACCTCCATCTCAATGCTAAGACCCAGCTCCACTCAATGACCAGCAAGCTACAGTGCTGGACACCCTATGCCAAACAACTAGCAAGACAGGAACACAACCCCACCCATTAGCACAGAGGCTGCCTAAAATCATAATAAGGTCACAGACACCACAAAACGCACCACAGGACATGGTCCTGCCCACCAGAAAGACAAGATCCAGCTTCATCAACCAGAACACAGGCACTAGTCCCCTCCACCAGGAAGCCTACACAACCCACTGAACCAACCTTACCCACTGGGGGCAGACACCAACAGCAACGGGACCTATGAACCTGCAGCCTGCAAAAAGAAGACCTCAAACACAGTAAGTTAGGCAAAATGAGAAGACAGAGAAACACACAGCAGATGAAGGAGCAAGATAAAAACCCACCAGACCAAACAAATGAAGAGGAAATAGGCAGTCTACCTGAAAAAGATTTCAGAGTAATGATAGTAAAGATGATCCAAAATCTTGGAAATAGAATGGAGAAAATATAAGAAACGTTTAACAAGGACCTAGAAGAAGTAAATAGCAAACAAACAATGATGAAAAGCACAATAAATGAAGTAAAAATTCTCCAGAAGGAATCAATAGCAGAATAACTGAGGCAGAAGAATGGATAAGTGACCTGGAAGATAAAATAGTGGAAATAACCACTGCAGAGCAGAATAAAGAAAAAAGAATGAAAAGAACTGAGGACAGTCTCAGAGACCTCTGGGACAACATTAAACGCAGCAACATTCGAATGATAGGGGTTGAATGATAGAAGAAGAAGAGAAAAAGAAGGGGACTGAGAAAATATTTGAAGAATTTATACTTCAAAACTTCCCTAATATGGGAAAGGAGATAGTTAATCAAGTCCAGGAAGTGCAGAGAGTGCCATACAGGATAAACCGTAGGAGAAACATGCCAAGACACATATTAATCAAACTATCAAAAATTAAATACAAAGAAAAATATTAAAAGCACCAAGGGAAAAACAATAAATAACAAAAAGGGAATCCCCATAAGGTTAAGAGCTGACCTTTCAGCAGAAACTCTGCAAGCCAGAAGGGAATGGCAGGACATATTTAAAGTGATGAAAGGGAAAAACCTACAACCAAGATTACTCTACCCAGCAAAGATCTCATTCAGCTTCAATGGAGAAATACAAAACTTTACAGACAAGCAAAAGCTAAGAGAATTCAGCACCACCAAACCAGCTTTAAAACAAATGTTAAAGGAACTTCTCTAGGCAAGAAACACAAATGAAGGAAAAGACCTACAATAACAAACCCAAAACAATTACGAAACTGGTAATAGAAACATACATATTGATAATTAGCTTAAATATAAATGAATTAAATGCTTCAACCAAAAGACATACACTGGTTAAATGGATACAAAAACAAGACCCATATATATGCTGTCTACAAGAGACCCACTTCAGACCTAGGGACACATACAAACTGAAAGTGAGGGGATGGAAAAAGATATTCCATGCAAATGGAAATCAAAAGAAAGCTGGAGTAGCAATTCTCATATCAGATAAAATAGACTTTAAAATAAAGACTATTACAAGAGACAAAGACGGACACTACATAAAGATCAAGGGATCAATCCAAGAAGAAGCTATAACAATTGTAAATATTTATGCACCCAACATAGGAGCACCTCAATACATAAGGAAAATGCTAACAGCCATAAAAGGGGAAATCGACAGTAACACAATAATAGTAGGAGATTTTAACACCCCACTTACACCAATGCAGAGATCATCCAAAATGAAAATAAATAAGGAAACACAAGCTTTAAATGATACATTAAGCAAGATGGACTTAATTGATATAGGACATTCCATCCGAAAACAACAGAATACACTTTCTTCTCAAGTGCTCATGGAACATTCTCCAGGATAGATCATATCTTGGGTCACAAATCAAGCCTTGGTAAATTTAAGAAAATTGAAGTCGTATCAAGTATCTTTTCCGACCACAAAGCTATGGAACTAGATATCAATTACAGGAAAAAATCTGTAAAAAATACAAACACATGGAGGCTAAACAGTACACTACTTAATAACCAAGAGATCACTGAAGAAATCAAAGAGGAAATCAAAAAATACCTAGAAACAAATGACAATGAAAACACGATGACTCAAAACCTATGGGATGCAGCAAAAGCAGTTCTAAGAGGGACATTTATAGCTATACAATCCTACCTTAAGAAACAAGAAACATCTAGAATAAACAACCTAACCTTACACCTAAAGCAATTAGAGAAAGAAGAACAATAAAACCCCAAAGTTAGCAGAAGGAAAGAAATCATAAAGATCAGATCAGAAATAAATGAAAAAGAAATGAGGGAAACAACAACAAAGTTCAATAAAACTAAAAGCTGGTTCTTTGAGAAGATTAAAAAAATTGATAAACCATTAGGCAGACTCATCAAGAAAAAAAGGGAGAAGACTCAAATCAATAGCATTAGAAATGAAAAAGGAGAAATAACAACTGACACTGCAGAAATACAAAGGATCACGAGCGATTACGACAAGCAACTATATGCCAATAAAATGGACAACCTGGAAGAAATGGACATATTCTTAGAAAAGCACGACCTTCTGAGACTGAACCAGGAAGAAATAGAAAATATAAACAGACCAATCACAAGCACTGAAATTGAAAATGTGATTAAAAACCTTCCAACAACCAAAAGCCCAGGACCAGATGGCTACACAGGTGAATTCTATCAAACATTTACAGAAGAGCTAACACCTATCTGTCTCAAATTCTTCCAAAATATAGCAGAGGGAGGAACACTCCCAAACTCATTCTACAAGGCCACCATCACCCTGATACCAAAACCAGACAAAGATGTCATAAAGAAAGAAAACAACAAGCCAATATCACTGATGAACATAGATGTAAATACCCTCAACAAAATACTAGCAAAGAGAATCCAACAGCACCTTAAAAGGATCATACATCATGATCAAATGGGGTTTATCCCAGGAATGCAAGGATTCTTCAATATATGCAAATCAGTCAATATGATACACCATATTGACAAACTGAAGGATAAAAACCATATGATCATCTCAATAGATGCAGAAAAAGCTTTCAACAAAATTCAACACCCATTTATGATAAAAACCCTCCAGAAAGTAGGCATTGAGGGAAGTTATCTCAACATAATAAAGGCCGCATATGAGAAAGCCACAGCCAACATTGTTCTCAATGATGAAAAAATGAAACCATTTCCACTAAGATCAGGAAAAAGAAAAGGTTGCCCACTCTCACCACTACTATTCAACATAGTTTTAGAAGGTTTAGCCACAGCAATCAGAGAAGAAAAAGAAATAAAAGGAATCCAAATCGGAAAAGAAGAAGTAAAGCTGTCACTGTTTGCAGATGACATGATACTATACATAGAGAATCCTAAAGACTCTACCAGAAAACTACTAGAGCTAATCAATGAATTTGGTAAAGTAGCAGGATACAAAATTAATGTACAGAAATCTCTTGCATTCCTATACACTAATGATGAAAAATCTGAAAGAGAAATTAAGGAAACACTCCCATTTACCATTGCAACAAAGAGAATAAAATACCTAGGAATAAATCTACCTAAGGAGACAAAAGACTTGTATGCAGAAAACTATAAGGCACTGATGAAAGATTAAAGATGATACAAACAGATGGAGAGATATACCATGTTCTTGGATTGGAAGAATCAACATGGTGAAAATGACTATACTACCCAAAGCAATCTACAGATTCAATGCAATCTCTATCAAACCACAAGTGGCATTTTTCACAGAACAAGAACAAAAACTTTCACAATTTGTGTGGAAACAAAAAAGACCCCAAATAGCCAAAGCAATCTTAAGACAGAAAAACGAACCTGCAGGAATCAGGCTCCCAGACTTCAGACTATACTACAAAGCTACATTAAGACAGTATGGTACTGGCACAGAAACAGAAATATAGATCAATGGAACAGGATAGAAAGCCCAGAGATAAACCCACGCACATATAGTCACCTTATCTTTAATAAAGGAAACAAGAATATACAATGGAGAAGAGATAGCCTCTTCAATAAGTGGTGCTGGGAATACTGGACAGCTACATGTAAAAGAATGAAATTAGAACACTTCTGAACACCACACACAAAAATAAACTCAAAATAGATTAAAGGCCTAAATGTAAGGCCAGACAGTATAAAACTCTAAGAGGAAAACATAGGCAGAACACTCTTTGTGATAAATCACAGCAAGATCCTTTTTGACCCACAACCTAGAGAAATGGAAATAAAAACAAAAATAAACAAATGGGACTTAATGAAACTTAAAAGGGTTTGCACAGCAAAGGAAACCATAAACAAGATGAAAAGACAACCCTCAGAATGGGAGAAAATATTTGCAAATGAAGCAACTGACAAAGGATTAATCTACAATACTTACGAGCAGCTCATGCATCTCAATATCAAAAAACAAACAACCCAACCCAAAAATTGGCAGAAGACCTAAACAGACATTACTCCAAAGAAGATATACAGATTGCCAGCAAACACATGAAAGAATGCTCAACATCACTAATCATTAGAGAAATGCAAATCAAAACTACAATGAGGTATCATCTCACACCAGTCAGAATGGCCATTATCAAAATATCTACAAACATTAAATGCTGGAGAGGGTGTGGAGAAAAGGGAACCCTCTTGCACTGAATGTAAATTGATACAGCCACTATGGAGAACAGTATAGACGTTCCTTAAAAAACTAAAAATAGAACTACCATATGAACCAGCAATCCCACTACTGGGCATATACCCTGAGATAACAATAATTCAAAAAGAGTCATGTACCACAATGTTCATTGCAGCTCTATTTACAATAGCCAGGACATGGAAGCAACCTAAGTGTCCATTGACAAATGAATAGATAAAGAAGATGTGGAAAATATACACAATGGAATATTACTCAGCCACACAAAGGAATGAAATTGAGTTATTTGTAATGAGGTGGATGGACCTAGAGTCTGTCATACAGAGTGAAGTAAGTTAGAGAGAGAAAGACAAATACCGCATGCTAACACATATATATGGAATGTTTAAAAAAATGGTAGCCTCATCTACCAGAGGGCAGACAGCAGAAGCAAGAAGAACTACAATCCTGCAACGGCTGGAACAAAAACCCCATTCACAGAAAGAGTGACAAGATCAAAGGCAGAGGGGTATGTACCAGATGAAGGAACAAGATAAAACCCCAGAAAAACAACTAAATGAAGTGGAGATAGGCAATCTTCCAGAAAAAGAATTCAGAATAATGATACTGAAGATGATCCAGGACCTCGGAAAAAGAATGGAGGCAAAGATTGAGAAGATTGAAGAAATGTTAAATAAAGATCTAGAAGAATTAAAGAACAAACAAACAGAAAAACAATACAACAACTGAAATGAAAACTACACTAGAAGGAATCAATAGCAGAATAACTGAGGCAGAAGAACGGATAAGTGACCTGGAAGACAGAATGGTGGAATTCACTGCTGTGGAACAGAATAAACAAAAAAGAATGAAAAGAAATGAAGACAGCCTAAGAGACCTCTGGGACAACATTAAACGCAACAACATTCACATTATAGGGGTCCCAGAAGGAGAAGAGAGAGAGAAAGGACCCGAGAAAATATTTGAGGAGATTATAGTCAAAAACTTCCCTAACATGGGAAAGGAAATAGCCACCCAAGTCTGGGAAGCGCAGCAAGTCACATACAGGATAAACCCAAGGAGAAACATGCCAAGACACATAGTAATCAAATTGACAAAAATTAAAGACAAAGAAAAATTACTGAAAGCATCAAGGGAAAAATGACAAATAACATACAAAGGAACTCCCATAAGGTTAACAGCTGATATCTCAGCAGAAACGCTACAAGCCAGAAGGGAGTGTCGTGATATACTTAACGTGATGAAAGGGAAGAACCTACACCTAACATTATTCTACCGGCAAGGAACTCATTCAGATTTGATGGAAAAATCAAAAGCTTTACAGACAACCAAAAGCTAAGAGAATTCAGCACCACCAAACCAGCTCTACAAGAAATCCCAAAGGAACTTCTCTAAGTGGGAAACACAAGAGAAGAAAAGGACCTACAAAAACAAACCCAAAACAATTAAGAAAATGGTCATAGGAACATGCATATCAATAATTACCTTAAACGTGAATGGATTAAATGCTCCAACCAAAAGACACAGGCTTGCTGAATGGATACAAAAAAAAAAAAAAAAAGGACCCATATATATGCTGTCTGCAAGAGACCCACTTCAGACCTAGGGACACACACAGACTGAAAGTGAGGGAATGGAAAAAGACAGTCCATGCAAATGGAAATCAAAAGAAAGCTGGAGCAGCTATACTCATATCAGATAAAATAGACTTTAAAATAAAGAATGTTACAAGAGACAAGGAAGGACACTACATAATGATCAAGGGATCAATCCAAGAAGAAGATATAACAATTATAAATATATATGCACCCAACATAGGAGCACCTCAATACATAAGGCAACTGCTAACAGCTATACAAGAGGAAATCGACAATAACACAATAATAGTGGGTGACTTTAACACCTCACTTACACCAATGGACATATCATCCAAAATGAAAATAAATAAGGAAACAGAAGCTTTAAATGACACAATAGACCAGATAGATTTAATTGATATTTATAGGACATTCCATCCAAAAACAGCAGATTACACTTTTTCTCAAGTGCACAGAGAACTTTCTCCAGGATAGATCACATCTTGGGTCACAAATCAAGCCTCAGAAAATTTAAGAAAATTGAAATCATATCAAGCATCTTTTCCGACCACAATGTTATGAGATTAGAAATCAATTACAGGGGAAAAAACATAAAAAACACAAACACATGGAGGCTAAACAATACGTTACTAAATAACCAAGAGATCACTGAAGAAATCAAAGAGGAAATCAAAAAATACCTAGAGACAAATGACAATGAAAACACGATGATCCAAACCTATGGGATGCAGCAAAAGCAGTCCTAAGAGGGAAATTTATAGCTATACAAGCCTACCTCAAGAAACAAGAAAAATCTCAAATAAACAATGAAACCTTACACCTAAAGGAACTAGAGTAAGAAGAACAAACAAAACTCAAAGTTAGCAGAAGGAAAGAAATCATAAGGATCAGAGCAGAAATAAATGAAATAGAAACAAAGAAAACAATAGCAAAGATCAATAAAACTAAAAGCTGGTTCTTTGAGAAGATAAACAAAATTGTTAAACCATTAGCCAGATTCATCAAGAAAAAGAGGGAGAGGACTCAAATGAATAAAATTAGAAATGAAAAAGGAGAAGTTATAACAGATACCACAGAAATACAAAGCATCCTAAGAGACTACTACAAGCAACTCTATGCCAATAAAATGGACAACCTGGAAGAAATGGACAAATTCTTAGGGAGGTATAACCTTCCAAGACTGAACCAGGAAGAAATAGAAATTATGAACAGACCAATCACAAGTAATGAAATTCAAACTGTGATTAAAAATCTTCCAACAAACAAAAGTCCAGGACCATATGGCTTCACAGGTGAATTCTATCAAACATTTAGAGAAGAGCTAACACCCATCCTTCTCAAAGTCTTCCCAAAAATTGCAGAGGAAGGAACACTCCCAAACTCATTCTATGAGGCCACCATCACCCTGATACCAAAACCACACAAAGATACCACAAACAAAGAAAATTACAGACCAACATCAGTGATGAATATAGATGCAAAAATCCTCAACAAAATGCTAGCAAACAGAATCCAAAAACACATTAAAAGGATCATACACCATGATCAATTGGGATTTATCCCAGAGATGCAAGGATTCTTCAATATATGCAAATCAATCAATGTGATACACCATATTAACAAATTGAAGAATAAAAACCATATGATCATCTCAATAGATGCAGAAAAAGCTTTTGACAAAGTTCAACACACATTTATGATAAAAACTCTCCAGAAAGTGGGCATAGAGGGAACCTACCTCAACATAATAAAGGCCATATATGACAAACCCACAGCAAACATCATTTTCAATGGTGAAAAACTGAAAGCATTTCCTCTAAGATCAGGAACAAGACAAGGATGTCCACTCTTGACACTATTATTCAACATAGTTTTCGAAGTCCTAGCCACAGCAATCAGAGAAGAAAAAGAAATAAAAGGAATACAAATTGGAAAAGAAGAAGTAATACTGTCACTGTTTGCATATGACATGATACTATACATAGAGAATCCTAAAGATGCCACCAGAAAACTGCTAGAGCTAATCAATGAATTTGGTAAAGTTGCAGGATACAAAATTAATGGATAGAAATCTCTTGCATTACTATACACTAATAATGAAAAATCTGAAAGAGAAATTATGGAAACACTCCCATTTACCATTGCAACCAAAAGAATAAAATACCTAGGAATAAACCTACCTAGGGAGACAAAAGACCTGTATGCAGAAAACTATAAGACACTGATGAAAGAAATTAAAGATGATACCAACAGTTGGAGAGATATACCATGTTCCTGGATTGGAAGAATCAATATTGTGAAAATGACTATACTACCCAAAGCAATCTACAGATTCAATGCAATCCCTATCAAATTCCGAAGGCATTTTTTACAGAACTAGAACAAAAAATTTTTAAATTTGTATGGAGACACAAAAGACCCCGAATAGGCAAAGCAGTCTTGAGGGAAAGAAACGGAGCTGGAGGAATCAGACTCCCTGACTTCAGACTATACTCTAAAGCTACAGTAATCAAGACAACATGGTACTGGCACAAAAACAGAAACATAGATCAATGGAACAAGATAGAAAGCTCAGAGATAAACCCACACACTTATGGTCAACTAATCTATGACAAAGGAGGCAAGGATATACAATGGAGAAAAGACAGTCTCTTCAATAAGTGGTGCTGGGAAAACTGGACAGCTACATGTAAAAGAATGAAATTAGAACACTCCCTAACACCATACACAAAAATAAACTCAAAATGGATTAGAGACCTAAATGTAAGACTGGACACTATAAAACTCTTAGAGGAAAACATGGGAAGAACACTCTTTGACATAAATCACAGCAGATCTTTTTTGATCCACCTCATAGAGTAATGGAAATAAAACCAAAAATAAACAAATGGGACCTAATGAAACTTAAAAGCTTTTGCACAGCAAAAGATACCATAAACAAGATGAAAAGATAACCCTCAGAACGGGAGAAAATATTTGCAAATGGATCAACGGACAAAGGATTAATTTCCAAAATATATAAACAGCTCATTCAGCTCAATATTAAAAAAACAAACAACCCAATCCAAAAATGGGCAGAAGACCTAAATAGACATGTCTCCAAAGAAGACATACAGATGGCCAAGAAGCACATGAAAAGCTGCTCAACATCACTAATTATTAGAGAAATGCAAATCAAAACTACAATGAGGTATCACCTCACACCAGTTAGAATGGGCATCGTCAGAAAATCTACAAAGAACAAATGCTGGAGAGGGTGTGGAGAAAAGGGAACCCTCTTGCACTGTTGGTGGGAATGTAAATTGATACAGCCACTATGGAGAACAGTATGGAGGTTCCTTATAAAACTGAAAATAGAATTACCTTATGATCCAGCAATCCCACTACTGGGCATATACCCAGAGAAAACCATAATTCAAAAAGACACATGCACCTCAATATTCATTGCAGTGCTATTTACAATAGCCAGGTCATGGAAGCAACCTAAATGCCCATCAACAGACGAATGGATAAAGAAGTTGTGGTATATATATACAATGGAATATTACTCAGCTATAAAAAGGAACGAAATTGGGTCAATTTTTGAGACATGGATGGATCTAGAGACTGTCATACAGAGTGAAGTAAGTCAGAAAGAGAAAAACAAATATCGTATATTAACGCATATATATGGAACCTAGAAAAATGGTACAGATGAACTGGTTTTCAGGGCAGAAATAGAGACACAGATGTAGAGAACAAATGTATGGACGCCAAGCGGGGAAAGCAGCGGGGTGGTGGGGTGGTGGTGTGATGCATTGGGAGATTGGGATTGACATGTATACACTGATGTGTATAAAATTGATGACTAATAAGAACCTGCTGTTTAAAAAAATAAAATTAAATTAAAAAAATTTTTTTAAATGGTTATAAAGAACCTAGGGGCAGGACAGGAATAAAGACGCAGATGTAGAGAACGGACTTGAGGACATGGAGAGGGAGAAGCGTAAGCTGAGACGAAGTGAGAGAGTGGCATGGACTTATATATATTACCAAATGTAAAATAGATAGCTAGTGGGAAGCAGCTGCATAGCACAGGGAGATCAGCTCTGTGCTTTGTGACCACCTAGAGGGGTGGGTTAGGGACGGTGGGAGGGAGATGCAAGAGGGAGGAGATATGGGGATATATGTATATGTATAGCTGATTCACTTTGTTATAAAGCAGAAACTAACACACCACTGTAAAGCAATTATACTCCGATAAAGATGTTAAAAACTAAAAATAAAAATAAAATAAGTGGATTTTATAACTGTAAATTTACTAAAAATCATTGAATTTTACACTTAAAAATGAGTTGCTTAATGGTATATAAATTATATATCAAGGGCTCTTTTTTTAAATCCCATTTCTCATTTCTGGGAAGAAGTCATAGAGAAGTAGCTGCTTTCTACCCACTGTATCTGACATTAAATGTTATGTCTCTGGTGTGAAGAACATGTAAATTCCTAAAACAACAGAACTAGAAGGGCTCTTATGGCAGTATTAGTTGAATTCTCTTTGTTTAAAGTGACAAAAATCCAACTCAGAATGGTTTAGTCAAAATAGCAGTATCAATTATCTTACATAACTGAAAATTTCAGGGGCGTGTTGGTTTCAGACACAACTGCATCCAGGGGCTCAAACGGTGTCACCAGTACTTTCTCCATCTCCTTCTCTCTTTCTCTCAGTTCAGATTTCCTCCTATGTCAGTTCTTGTATCCATGAGATGGCCCCAGAAAGTTCTCCCAATGCAGCAATCCCAAAGAAAAGAGCTCCTTTTCTCCAGTAGTTTCCACAAATATCCCAGGTTGACTCTTACTAACCTAACAAAACACATTTTTATCCCTGATTCAATTGGCAGTCTGGTACACATGCTTGCCCCACATACCTGGATTGAGAGGAGGAAAAAATATAATCATCAGAAAAGGATTGGATGCTTGGCAGGCAAAAACAAGAGATGTTCAATATAGAAAACATCTAGTTACACCCTGAGGCCAATAGAAAGTTGGAGGCTTGCCTAAGGCAGCAGGGAAGCACAGAGGAGTGTGGGGATCACGCGCTTCCCCAAATTCAAAAGGCAAGCGTTTTTCAGCCTCCAGTGAGCAATGTGGATCAGCACCATGGAGAGCAGACTCTCCTACTTTATCTTTGCAGTCCTGGGCCACATAGAGCTGGTGGCCAAGTCAAAGCTAAATCCCATTCTGGACCTCTTTCCACTACCCTTTGCTATTCCCTGTTATAAAGTGAGTGTCCCCTATTGATTTTCAAAAATAAAGCATTAGGGAGGCACACTTTCAGTTTTTAGGCAAAGTATACCGGAATCTGCAGTTGGCAGTGGTCATGAAGTCTGAGAGAAATCTGGGCCCCCACCTAGAGAGATCCCAATCAGAGACTCAGGGCAAGTATGGAGGTTGGACATTCACTTCCATCAGGAGGAAAATCAGCCAAGGCCCCCACCTTTAGCCCCAATATAGGAGAGAGAAGAGAGAAAGTGTCACTACACTCAGTGTTACCACTTTTCACCTCCCACTTACTCAATCCACTAAAATATGACATCCTGACCTGGCACTACACCAAGAAAGTCTCACCAAGTTCACCTCCATCTTGCTGAATCCAACTTAGTCTGTGGTTTTTCATATTGCCTTTCCTTGCAGCAGCATTTGCCCTCTTGGCCATTCTTGCATGCTTAAAGCAGTCTCTTCACAGACTTCTGTGACACATTGCTCTCCAGATTTTGCTCCTATCAGTTTGGCCTCTCATGCTCAGCCAGCTGGCAGACCCACTCTCCTCTACTGGACCTTAAATGATGAAATTCCTCAAGGTTCAGTCCTAAAATCTTTTTTTAAAAACAGATCTATTTGGATATAATTCACATATCATACAATTCACCCACTTAAAGTGTACAATTCAATGGTTTTTGGTATATTTAACTTTTTAAATTGTGGTAAAATGTATATAACAAAATTTTACATTTTAACCATTTTTTAGTATATGATTCAGCAGCACCAATTACATTCACATTGTTGCATAGCCATCACCACCCTCTAATCCAAAACCTTTTCATCATTCCAAACAGAAGCTCTATAACCATTTAACAATAACTTCCCATTTTCCCCTCCCTCCAGCTTCTGGTACCTCTGTTGTCCTTTCCATCTCTATGAAATTGCCTAGTCTAGGTTCCTTGGATAAGTAGGATTATACAATATTTGTCCTTTTGTGTCTGCCTTATTTCACATAACATAATGTTTTTGAGGCTCATCTATGTTGCAACATGTATCAGAACATTATTCCTTTTTATTACTGAATAATATTCCACTGTATGTATGTGCCACCTTTTGTTTATCTTTTCATCTGTTGATGGATACTTGGGTTGTTTCCATCCTTGAGCTATTGTGAATAATGCTGTAATGAACATTGGCATACAAGTGTCTGTTGGAGTCCCTGCTTTCAATTCCTTTGAGTATATACCGAGGAGTAGAATTGCTGGGTCATATGCTAATCCTACATTTAGCTTTCTGAAGAACCATCATATTGTTTTCCATAGAGGCTGCACCATTTGTATTCCAACCAGCAATGCACAAGAGTTCCAATTTCTCCAACCCTCACCAACAATACTTTCTAGGTTTTTTATTATAACCATCTTAGTAGGTGTAAAGTAATATCTCATTGTGGCTTCATTTGTATTTCCCTAATGACAAATGATGTTGAGCATCTTTTCACATGCTTATTGGCTATTTGTATATCTATTCAAGTTCTTTGCCCATTTTTTTTTTTGGCCGAGCCACGTGGCATGCGGGATCTTAGTTCCCCAACCAGGGATCGAAACCGTGCCCCGTGCAGTGGAAGTCTTAACCACTGGACTGCCAGGGAAGTCCCTGCACATTTTAAAATTGAGTTGTTTGTCTTTTGTTGCTGAGTTGCAGGAGTATTTATATATTCTGGATATTTAATCCTTATCAGGTATATGATTTCCCAAGAAATTCTCCCATTCTGTAGGTTGTCTTTTCACTTTGTTGATGCACAAATGCTTTTAATTTTTATGAAGTCCAATTTATTTTTTCTTCTGTTGCTCATGTTTTTAATGTCACATCTAAGAATCCATTGCCAAATCTGAGGTCATGAAGATCCCCAAAGCTTGTTTCCTCTGATTTTCTTGTTTCCAAGAAATCTCATTCATCCTAGACCTCTCCTCTGCTGACTGCATAGACGTGGGTTCAGCTGTTTACTTGTCTCTCCACTTGGCAGTCTCAATTTTTACCTCAAATTCAGCATGTCCAAGATCAAACTCATGATATCCTCATTCCACCCCCAAAAAGCTGGTCTTCTTCCAGTGTAGAGTATCTCAATAAATGGCACCTATGTCCTTCCATTCAAGTATATAAGCTGAAGTCTTTTCTCTCTTCCTGAATTCCAGTATCCAATCCACCTTTGAGTGCTGCCAATTCCACCTCCTACTCTCCATTGTCACTGCCATTTTCCTGGTCCAAGTCACTGTCATCTCTCACCTGGACCATTGCAATGGCCTTCTAACTATTATCCCTTCATTCACTCTGTGCTCACTCCAAATCTAGTCTTCACAATACAGCCAGGTCATCTTTTCAATATGAAAGTGATATTATTACCTCTTTGCTTAAAATCCTTCAAAGGTTTTTTGCAATGCTTTATAGATATAGACCCAAGTCATCTTGGATTTCTCTCCCCCTGCCCTCCTTGCTCTCTGTATTTTGGCCACACTCACCATCCTCAGTTCCACACACACACCAAGTCTTCCCTCATATCAGGACATTGCACAGGTTGTTCTCTGTGCCAGAATACTGTACCAGTGAGAATCTTGGCAGTAAACAAGTGGTACATTCGAAAGGGGTAACTGTCTTAGTCCATTCAGGCTGCTATAACCAAATACCATAAATTCGGTGGCTCGTAGACAACAGAAATTTATTCCTCATAGTTCTAAAGGCTGGAAAGTCCAAGATCAAGGTGCTAGCAGATTCCATGTCTAGTGAGAGCCTGCTTCCTGATTCATAGAAAGCTGTCTTTTTGCTTTGACCTCAAATGGTGATGGGGCAAAGGATCATTGCTCCAGGGTCTCCTTCCCATTCAAGAGGGCTCTGCCTTCATGACATAATCACCTCCCAAAGGCCCCACCTCTAAATGCCATCACATTGGGGATTAGGTTTTGACGCATGAATTTCGGGGGGATATAAACATTCAGTCTATAGCAGTAACTTAGTAGAGTTTAATGATGGGACTTCTTGAAAAGCTGCCCACGCCCCACGGGAGAGTGAGGAGCCAGGAGCCCCTCTGCTCTCTTCTCTTCTCAGTTGTCTCTTTAACATTCCTGCTGTGATTGCCATGTACTCAAAGCTGCCTTCACATCCCATAAGGATCCCCCACCTCCTCCCTGGCTCCCTTTCAATCGATTCTCACACCAAAGTCAAAAGCAGGTCTCAGGCTTCCCTGGTGGTGCAGTGGTTGAGAATCTGCCTGCCAATGCAGGGAACACGGGTTCGAGCCCTGGTCTGGGAAGATCCCACATGCCGCGGAGCAACTAGGCCCGTGAGCCACAACTACTGAGCCTGCGCGTCTGGAGCCTGTGCCCCGCAACAAGAGAGGCCGCGACAGTGAGAGGCCCGCGCACCGCGATGAAGAGTGGCCCCCGCTCGCCACAACTAGAGAAAGCCCTCGCACAGAAACGAAGACCCAACACAGCCATAAATAAATAAATGAACAAATACTGTAAAAACAAAAAAAGCAGGTCTCCTCTGCTTAAAACCTTCCAAAGGCTTTTCATTGCTCTCAGAATCAGGTGCAATGGTCTTACCACAGCCAGCAAAACTTGTATGGCTGATTGATCCACTTAACCTACAAACAAAACCCCACTTATATGTCCAAACAGACCTTGATCTCATTATGTCCAAGTTGAACTTGAGCATCCCTGTAGACCTGTCCCCCTCCAGAGTTCCCCATCTTGCCAATGACACCACCTTTCACAAGCTGCAGAATCCAAAATCAAGGAGTTACTTCTGATAACGTCTTTTCCTTCACCCTCTGTAGCCAAGTCAGTGCCAAATGGTTTTTCCTCCTAATTATATTTCAAAGCTATCCTCTTCTCTCCATCTCTGCCCACCAGTCTAGTCTCAAGGCACCATCGCCTCTGGCCAAGGTGACTGTGTTAGCCTCCCACCCATCACCACACATCCACCTAGGGTCTGCTCTACCCTTTCTCCTCAGTGCAGCAAAGTACAGGTCCAGTCATGTCCCCCTCAAGCCTTTCAGAGCCTTCACCCTGGTCTCACAGTCAGGTTCAGCATACTCACCATGGCCACCTGGACCTTGAGCAGCCTGCCTTCTGCCTCTTCCAGCCTGTGTCCATGATTCTCTCCCTCACGTCTCTCAGGTGCTCAAACATCACACTCTCCCCACCTCAGGGCCATTGTACATGCTATTCTCTCTGCCTGGTGTGTTCCCTTCCATCGTCACCCTCCAGCCCCAGTCAATACCTACTCCATCTGCAGGTCTTGGCAAGAACAAAACTTTGACAAGGTAAAACCTGAGTGTATGCATTCCTAGCACAGACAGATGGCCTTGTTCTGGATTTTGCCGCAGAGGAGGAGTTACCTGCCCACACACCTCCCTGTCCACCACCTCTCAGGCCCCCCAGCACCTGCAAAGCTCTTTGTTGCCTACACCCACCCTCAGCAGGCTCCTGGAAGGCCCTCGCTCCACCTACTGGCCTGGCAGATGGAGGCAGAGCATAAGCCCCGGAAGGTAACACAGGCACTGTGCTCCCAGCTGGTACGCACTGCAGACCCAAGTTCTGAGTACAGGAGCTTGGGATTCCAGCCCTTCGCTGCTGACACACATCATGGATGAGACTGTCCACCTACTTCATCATAGTCCAAATGGTGACTGGAGCCCTGATGGGGGTTGGAGTTCGTCCAGGACCATTTCATGGGTCAATGGCAGAGTCCAGCTAAGAAGCCAATCTCTTCACTCCCACTTCAGTGCTCTTCCCATATTAACACAAAAGGGTGACAACATGAAGATATACCATTAAGAGGCTTCAGAGAAAGCAGAAAAACATAGGACTGTTTCTTGAGCTCATTTGAGCAGTCCAAAGACTGAGAAATAACTGGGTGAGGCTTTGTGGTGGATGAAAGAGGGATGCGACTACAGGAGGTTCTCTCCAGGCTGGTGGGGACAAGAACTGGTGAAAGGTAATGGTGATTACCATTAGTAGGACATCTACCTGTACACAGTCGGATAAGGTCTGGGAAAAGCCAGTTTCCATTTGAATAACACAGCAATTTGTATGCAGGACTCTCTGAGACTAAATCAGAAAAATTTTAGGATACTTCTGGCTGTTTCAAGTTTGGCAGAGAACACTCAACCAAAAATGCATTAAACAAAAGGGACATTTATTCACCTATTTTCCAAGATGTCCAGAGGAAGTCTCAAGGTTTGGTTCAGAGGCTCAGTGAGGTCACTGAGGTCCAGGCTGTCTCTATCTCTTCACCCTGCTGTCCTGACCATGATAATGATAATGTTCCCCTCATGGATGCAAGACAGTCAAAGTCTTCTTCTTCTTCTCATTCTCATTCTCTTTCTTCTTCCTCTTCTTTTCTCCTCCTCCTTCTTTTTCTTCTTTTCCTCCTCCTTCTCCTTCTCCTTCTTCTTCTTCTTCTTCTTCCTCTTCCTCTCCTTCTTCCCTTCCTCCCTTCCTCCCTTTGTCCCTCCCTCCCTCCCTTCCTTCCTCTCTCCAGCAGTAGGATTGTCTTTTCCACCAAATGGGAAAGCCAGAAGTTTTCATTTACAAATGAGGATTCATGAACATCACCAACTTGAGCCAGTGACTGGAAAGGGGCATCCAATCCAGTTCCATCCATGTTTACTAAGTATGGCCATGCTGTATGTCTCTTATCTACCTCTCCAAATAAGGAGTTTGTCTTTAAGTGCCCAACACCCTCATTTCATGGTACAAGAAGAAAAGGAATTGGCTAAAAACCAGTGTTCAGGGAACCAGGCAGAGGTTGGGCTGACAGCTCCTTTCTTCCTGACTCTGGGACTAATTACAGGTCTCAAAGTTACAGGCCAAGATCCTGACAAGTGACATCGGTAAGCAAAGTCCTGACATAAGTCAACAGTGAGTGGTGAGGACTGTGGATCTTGCCCTCATTTTAGTGGGCATTTGTTATTCATACCCCCTCTTCTAGTAAGAGTCAAGACAGAAAATCTGTTGAAAAACTGAGAAAAGCAGTTCTTTTTTTTTTTTTTTTTTTTTTTTTTAGAAAAGCAGTTCTTGATGGTATTGCTGGAGTTCCTGGATCCAGCTCTGCTGGATATTTATGGATATTTCAGTCACGCAAGTGGATACCTTCCTTTTCTGTTTGGTCACATCAGATTGGGTTTCTGCTGTGCAGAACTGCAAGGGCCTGGGCTGACATGCCCAGGTCCAGCTCTTTATCCTTCACCACACACTTTCACTCTTACTAGTTTCTCTGAGCACCAGAATGTCCCTGTAATATTCCTATAATACCATCCTTATATGCATAAACTAAACAAACTGGGGCTCAGCAACCCCCCCCCCCCCAGTCCAATGGCTCCATGCCAGGGCCTGGGTTTCAATCCAGGACTTCTAACAACAAGCCCAGTGTTCTGAGTCCCCATCTCTCCATGGTCACTTCTCTTCCAATGCCATGCCAGCCAAGAAAGAACTTGCCCCAAATACAATCCTTTCATCAAGATAGTGTAAGTCGGTTCAATTTTCTGAAATAGATCACCTTGCCCTGATATGTGCACACTGGACAAAGTAATAATTATGTACCTACATAAGGAATAATATTAATGGGAAAAATCAGGGGAATTTTTTTAAAGCAGAGACTATGTTCTATTTACTTTTATTTTAATGGGCTCTGGGCAATGAATTTGAGGAGAATAGGACAGGCGACATAACATAACACACAAATGAGAAAGCCTTCCAACAAAGTGACAGAGAGTTATGGCAGAATTCGTAGAGCTATTTGTCACAAGAACAAATAGTACAGCATTTCCCAAAGTGTTGTATGACCCATTAATCTCTAGGGATATTAAGGCAAGGTGGGAAGGAGGTATTAATGTCAAATAACAATGGGGCAGCTGCATATACTACCCCTTCTGAAGGATTCATTGACAAATCTTGAAATAAAGAAACTTATTTAGGGACTTCCCTGGTGGCTCAGTGGTTAAGAATCTGCCTGCCAATGCAGGGGACACGGGTTCAAGCCCAGGTTTGGGAAGATCTCACATACTGCGGAGCAACTAAGCCCGTGCACCACAACTACTGAGCCTGTGCTCTAGAGCCCGCGAGCCACAATTACTGAGCCTGCGTGCCACAACTACTGAAGCCCACGTGCTTAGAGTCCATGCTCCGCAACAAGAGAAGCCACCACAATGAGAAGCCTGCACACGGCAATGAAGAGTAGCCCCCACTCGCCGCAACTAGAGAAAGCTCGCACACAGCAACGAAGACCAAGACAGCCAAAAATAAATAAATAAATTTATTTTTAAAAAAAGAAACCAATTTAACATGGGGTTTTCCAAACTTATTTTACCAGGGACATCTATGAATAAAGTTATCTGGCTACAAACAACAGAAATCAACAATGGCTAAATTAGGAAAAAGGGGAAATTTGTTGGAACGCTATAGGATAGCTTATAGAATTACAAGGTCTTTGTTTTTCTAGTTATTAATTTGTGTCAGCAAGCTTTCCATGTCATTATACCAACATGCATATATTCCCCTCATTCTTTCAAATTGCTCCATGATATTTTATTGTATGGATGGGTATCAATATCTATTGCTGTGTAACAAACTACCCCAGAACTTAGTGGCTTAAAGAGGTCATCTGCACAGTTCTTCTGGTCAGATCCAGTTAGAATGATTGCCAATGAACTTTCTTATGCATCTGTGGTCAGCAGGAAGGTCAGCTGGAGGCAGATGGTCTAGGATGGCATACGATGGCCTCGTCTATATTCTGGAGGTTGGCGGTCAGTGTGCCTCAGTCTCCCTGTGACCTCTCATTCTCCAGCAGGCTGGCTCAGGCTCATTCACATGGCAGTGTCAGGGTTCCAAGTGAAGCAAGAGGACAGGCCCCAATATGAAAGAGCTTGTCAAGCCTCTGCATGTATCGCACCAAAAGAAGTCACATTGCCAAGCCAGATTCAAAGAGTGGATAAAGAGACTCCAACTTTTATCAGGGCTATTTGCAACATCACATTGTAAAGGCACAGATGCAGGAAGAGGAAGAATTCGTGACCAGATTTACCATCTACCGTAGGATGGATCATATTTTATTCATTCCCTACCATATTGATGGATATTTAGGTTAGTTCCAACACCCTTCATAATTATAAGAAATGTTGAAATGAACATTTTTTACATACATTTTTATACATTTGATTATCTTGATAGATTCTGGAACTGAAATTGCTAGGTCACAAAGTATGAGAATTTTACATTTTGATACTGGTTTATACTGCCACCCATAAGAGAGTATCCATTTTCCTGCATGTTTGTCAGTCATAGCTATTATCAATCATTTTTAACTATTCCAGTAATCATGGACTATAGAAGCTGTCTTGTTTTCATTTGCATCTGCATTTAATTTGATTACTAGCGATGATGACATCATTTTACATGTTTACAAGTCATATGTCGGTCTTCTATAATTTACTAATATTCCTTGGATATTTTTGTTTGTTTACCTCTTACTGATTTGTAAGAGTGCTCTTTATATTCTAGATACTAATTCTTTGTAAATAACTTCTATGATATGTGTCCATTTTTTAAAAATTGAAGTATAGTTGATTTACAGTGTTGTGATAGTTTCTGGCGTATAGCAAAGGGATTCAGTCATAGATATATATTCTTTTCAGATTCTGTTCCATTATAGTTTATTACAAGATATTGAATATAGTTCCCTGTGCTATACAGTAAGAACTTGTTGTTTACCTATTTTATATATAGTAGTTTGTATCTGCTAATTCCAAACTCCTAATTTATCCCTTCCCCCCACCTTCCCCTTTGGTAGCCATTAGTTTGTTTTCTATATCTGGTGTCACTTATCTTTTAACTTTGCTGATAGCATCTGTCATTTTACAGAAGTTTTAAACTATAAAGTTTTGACTATAGTCAAATTTTTTTCTTTATAGTTTTCTATAGTTTCTGTAGTTTTTTCTCTATAGTTTCCGGATTAAGCAAGTTCTCCCCCACTCCAAGATTATTTATACTAAAATACTTTTTAAAGTTTTATTCATTTTTACATTTAGTTTCTAAATTCATCTGGAATAATTTTCTGCCTTGTATAAAAGATAGGAGTTTAATATTTTTACCTAAATTTCAGCCCTTTGTTTAAAAAATATTGTATAATCTGTATGTTTTCCCCACTAAGAAATGTCTTCTTTATTATAAGCTACATCCATAATTACATGCTTCTGCTTTAGCTTTTTTTTTTAATTTTTATTAGGGTATGGTTGTTTTATAATGTTGTGTTAGTTTCTACTGTACAGTGAAGTGAATCAGCCATTTGTATACATGTATCCCCTCTTTTTCGGATTTCCTTCCCATTTAGGTCACCAGAGCATTCAGTAGAGTTCCCTGTGCTATACAGCAGGTTCTCATTAGTTATCTATTTTATACTTAGTAGTGTATATATGTCAATCCCAATCTGCCAGTTCCTCCCACACCCCCTTCCCCCTTTGGTGTCCATACGTTTGTTCTCCACTTCTGTGTCTCTATTTCTGCCTTGCAAACAGGTTCATCTGTACCATTTATTACATGTCTCTGGATCCTGCATTTTGCTTCATTATTGTATTTGTTAATTCCTGAACCACCTTAATCACTGTAGGGTTACAATATTTTGATACACAGTAGGGCAAGTCCCTTTGATCCTTCTTCAAAAAGGTCTTGGCTATTTTTGAGCCTTTTATTTTCCATGTGAACTTTGCTTGACAATCTTGTTGGATTTTAGTTGGGATTAAATTGAACGTAGAGATTCATTGGAGAGCATTGATGTATTTATACTGTTTGGTCTTACAAATGAGGAAACATTTGTCTCTACATTTAATCAGTGCTTCTTCTAAATCTTCATAAAGTTAACATTTTTTCTTCATACTATTCTTACACATTTCTTTTTAGGTTTATTCTTATGTATTTGTGGCTTTTTTGCCATCATAAATGGTATTTTTTTGCAAAAAAATTCTATTTGGTTTTTGCTGGTATGTAACAGCTATTGATTTCCATATATACATTTGAATCCATCCATTTGACTGAGTTCGTATTAGTATCAATAGGTTTTAATTGAGTCACTTGGATTTTCTGGGTAGACAAAAAGAATTTTGTGCTTTATCCTGTAATAAAGTAAAAAACAATAAAAATGCAGAAGAGGGGAGTAAAAATTCCAGTTACCACAGGAATTTCTCTTAGGAAGAGATGATCTTTGATCCAGAAAATAGTTTGATAAGCTGCTTGAGGTAGAAGTGTCAACAGAAGGCTAGAAAATGGTTAGATGGCTAGACTGGTAGTCACGAGAAAAGGAAAGATATACTTTGCTCTGAGAGAAGGAAGTAGAGAGGGAGGAGCTAGGAGGATAGTGTGATGCTGGGACATTGTGGGGTGAAGTAGTCCACAAAGATACCCTGGTGGGAGTGGCTGGAGGCATTTTAAGAATAGGAATGTCTAGTTTCCATTTGAAGCTGCTAAGCTTGTATTTCTGAGATGTAAACTCTCCCTGGATCTCCTCCCCAAATCTTACGGAGTGGAGTTTTTGGGGAAATCAAGGAAGGGACTGACTTTCATTTTTGAATTGATATGACCCATGAGAGAGGGCACACATGTGAGAGAGCCCACAGTCAAGAGGAAGCTGAATTCCAAGCCAAACTGACTGACCCTTGGAATGAAAGCCTTCTGTGAATTTGCAGGAATCTTGGGGAAGTCTTAGACCCCCCACCCCCCTTCCCCCACTCCCACCCCCTTCAGGTGTGCTAAGATTCAAGAGAGCTTATTTCCAACTCAAGAGGCCTGGAGGCCTCAGCTGACATCTTGGCTTCAAGAGCTATTATTTATTTGGTACTTGCTCTGTGCCATGCAATATGTACCTATTGTCCAATAATCTTTACAACAATGCTGCCAGTTATTATTATCACCATTTGACAGCTGATCAAATGAAGACTCAGAGGTTCTGAAATTTGCTCAGGATCACCCAACAAGTAAGTGGTGAAACCAGGATTCAAACTCACATCTGTCTGGTTACTAAAGCCATGGTCTTATTCAACTCCCAAGACAGAGGACACAGAAGGAGGAATCAGTCTGAGGGCTGAGATGGTGGACAGAGTCCTGTGGGAGCCCAGGTACAAGAGAAGGCAGCTCTGCCCAGGGGTCACATTCCATTCCCTCTTCTGTTTCTACATGCAAATGCCACAGACAGCCTGGCAGGGAAATGAAGTCAGCTCCTTCCACGCTGCAAAGTAAGAAGCCCAGCCACAAAAATAGCAACAATAACAATGGTAAAGATCATTTTTACTTCCACTTTAAGAAACAGTTAATAATTTCTTTTTCTTTTTTTGTACCAGATTTGGTTTCTCAGTTATGCCTCCCTGGGGCAAATTTGAAATATCTGTGTTCCTGGGAACACCCAGCACGGGAGGGGCTGCTGAGATGTGCTGAGTAGGAGAGAACAGGCCAAGGATTTCAAGTGTCCTGGTGATAATGCTCCAAATGGATAATAGTAATCATCATAGTTCCCATTTATTGAGCACTTACTTATATGTGCCACATATGCTTTCTACATATTCATCGACTCCTCACCGCAACCTTGTAACAGAGGCACTACTACTATCCCCTTTTATATATGAGGAAACAGAAGCCCAGAGAGGCTAAAACTTGGCCAAGGTCTCCATCCACGTGGTAAGTGGTGTAACAGTATATTAGTTGGCTTGGACTGCCATAACAGAACACCACAGACTGGGTGACTTAAACAGCAGAAATCTTCACAGTTCTGGAGCCTGGAGGTCCAAGATCAAGGTGCTGTCAGGGTTGGTTTCTGGTGAAGACTTTCTTCCTGACTTGTAGATGGCTACCTTCTCACTGTGTCTACACATGACCTTTCCTCTGTGCTGCTGGGGGGGGGGGGTAGGGGGGCAGGGTAGGTGGAGATCTCTGGTCTCTCTTTCTCTTCCTAAAAGGATACCAGTCCTATCAGATCAGGGCCCCAACCTGATGATCCCATTTAACCTTAATTATCTCTTTAATGGCCCAATCTTCAAATTTAGTCACATTGTGGGTTAGGGTCCTAAGTATATGAATTTAAGGGACACAATTCAATCCATAACATTCCACCCTCTGGTCTCCCAAAATTCATGTCCTTCTTGTGTGCAAGACACATTCACCCCATCCCAACAGCCCCAGGAATCACCCCCATTCCAGCATCAACTCTAAAGTCCAAAGTGTCATCTAAATATCATCTAAATCAGGTATGGGTGGGACTCAATGTGTGATTCATCCTGAGGCAAAATTGCTCTCCAGCTGTGAAACTGTGAAACCAGACAAGTTATCTGATTCTAAACTACAGTGGTGTGACAGGCATAACATAGAGATTCCCATTCCAAAAGGGGGAAACTGGAAAGAAGAAAGGGATGATGGGTTCCAAGCAAGTCCAGAACCTAGCAAGGCAAATTCCACTGGACCTTAAGGCTTGCTATGGACTGAATGTTGGGTCCCACCTTCCCTCAATGCCAAAATTCATAACACTAACCCCAGTGTGAGGGTATTTGGAAATGGCATCTTTGGGAGGTACTTTGGGTTAGATTAGGTCATGCTGGTGGGGCCCTCATAAAGGAATAATATTCTTATAAAAGAGGAAGGGAACAGAAACCACAACCACAGAAAGATAGACAAGATGAAAAGGCAGAGGGCTATGTACCAGATGAAAGAACAAGATGAAACCCTGGAAAAACAATTAAATGAAGTGGAGATAGGCAACCTTCTAGAAAAAGAATTCAGAATAATGATACTGAAGATGATCCAGGACCTCGGAAAAAGAATGGAGGCAAAGATCGAGAAGATGCAAGAAATGTTTAACAAAGATCTAGAAGAATTAAAGAACAAACAAACAGAGATGAACAATACAATAACTGAAATGAAAACTACACTAGAAGGAACCAATAGCAGAATAACTGAGGCAGAAGAACGGATAAGTGACCTGGAAGACAGAATGGTGGAATTCACTGCTGTGGAACAGAATAAAGAAAAAAGAATAAAAAGACATAAAGACAGCCTAAGAGACCTCTGGGACAACATTAAACACAACAACACTCGCATTATAGATGTCCCAGAAGGAGAAGAGAGAGAGAAAGGACCCGAGAAAATATTTGAAGAGATTATAGTTGAAAACTTCCCTAATATGGGAAAGAAAATAGCCACCCAAGTCCAGGAAGTGCAGCGAGTCCTATACAGGATAAACCCAAGGAGAAACACACCGAGACACATAGTAATCAAATCGGCAAAAATTAAAGACAAAGGAAAATTATTGAAAGCAGCAAGGGAAAAATGACAAATAACATACAAGGGAACTCCCATAAGGTTAACAACTAATTTCTCAGCAGAAAGTCTACAAGCCAGAAGGGAGTGGCATGATATACTTGAAGTGATGAAAGGGAAGAATCTAAAACCAAGATTACTCTACCCAGCAAGGATCTCATTCAGATTTGATGGAGAAATCAAAAGCTTTACAGACATGCAAAAGCTAAGAGAATTCAGCACCACCAAACCAGATCTACAAAATGCTAAAGGAACTTCTCTAAGTGGGAAACACAAGAGAAGAAAAGGACCTACAAAAACAAACCCAAAACAATTAGGAAAATGGTCATAGGAACATAAATATCAATAATTACCTTAAACGTGAATGGATTAAATGCTCCAACCAAAAGGCACAGGCTTGCTGAATGGATACAAAAAAAGACCCATATATATGCTGTCTACAAGAGACCCACTTCAGACCTAGGGACACACACAGACTGAAAGTGAGGGGATGGAAAAAGATAGTCCATGCAAATGGAAATCAAAAGAAAGCTGGAGTAGCAATACTCAGATAAAATAGACTTTAAAATAAAGAACGTTACAAGAGACAGGGAAGGACATACATAATGATCAAGGGATCAATCCAAGAAGAAGATATAACAATTATAAATATATATGCACCCAACATAGGAGCACTTCAATACATAAGGCAACTGCTAACAGCTATAAAAGAGGAAATCAACAGTAACACAATAATAGTGGGGGACTTTAACTCCTCACTTACACCAATGGACAGATCATCCAAACAGAAAATTAATAGGAAACACAAGCTTTAAATGACACAATAGACCAGACAGATTTAATTGATATTTATAGGACATTCCATCCAAAAACAGCAGATTACACTTTCTTCTCAAGTTTGCACAGAATATTCCCCAGGATAGATCATATCGTGGGTCACAAATCAAGGCTCAGTGAATTTAAGAAAATTGAAATCATACCAAGCATCTTTTCTGACCACAATGCTATGAGACTACAAATCATTTACAGGGAAAAAAGCCGTAAAAAACAGAAACACATGGAGGCTAAGCAATACGTTACTAAATAACCAAGAGATCACTGAAGAAATCTAAAAAAAACTTAGAGACAAATGACAATGAAAACACGATGATCCAAAACCTATGGGATGCAGCAAAAGCATTTCTGTGAGGGAAGTTTATAGCTATACAAGCCTACCTCAAGAAACAAGAAAAATCTCAAATAAACAATCGAACCTTACACCTAAAGGAACTAGAGAACAAAGAACAAACAAAACCCAAAGTTAGCAGAAGGAAGGAAATCATAAAGCTCAGAGCAGAAATAAACGAAATAGAAACAAAGAAAACAATAGCAAAGATCAATAAAACTAAAAGCTGGTTCTTTGAGAAGATAAAGTTGATAAACCATTAGCCAGACTCATCAAGAAAAAGAGGGAGAGGACTCAAATGAATAAAATTAGAAATGAAAAAGGAGAAGTTACAACAGACACCACAGAAATACAAAGCATCCTAAGAGACTACTACAAGCAACTCTATGCCAATAAAATGGACAACCTGGAAGAAATGGACAAATTCTTAGGGAGGTATAACCTTCCAAGACTGAACCAGGAAGAAATAGAAATTATGAACAGACCAATCACAAGTAATGAAATTCAAACTGTGATTAAAAATCTTCCAACAAACAAAAGTCCAGGACCCAATGGCTTCACAGGTGAATTCTATCAAACATTTAGAGAAGAGCTAACACCCAACCTTCTCAAAGTCTTCCAAAAAACTGCAGAGGAAGGAACACTCCCAAACTCATTCTATGAGGCCACCATCACCCTGATACCAAAACCACACAAAGATACTACAAAAAAAGAAAATTACAGACCAACATCAGTGATGAATATAGATGCAAAAATCCTCAACAAAATACTAGCAAACAGAATCCAAAAACACATTAAAAGGATCATACACCATGATCAACTGGGATTTATCCCAGGGATGCAAGGATTCTTCAACATATGCAAATCAATCAATGTGACACACCATATTAACAAATTGAAGAATAAAAACCACATAATCATCTCAATAGATTCAGAAAAACCTTTTGACAAAATTCAACACCCATTTATGATAAAAACTTTCCAGAACGTGGGCACAGAGGGAACATACCTCAACATAATAAAGGTCATATATGACAAACCCACAGCAAACATCATTCTCAATGGTGAAAAACTGAAAGCATTTCCTCTAAGACCAGGAACAAGACAGTGATGTCCACTCTCACCATTACCATTCAACATAGTTTTGGAAGTCCTAGCCACAGCAATCAGAGAAGAAAAAGAAATAAAAGGAATACAAATTGGAAAAGATGAAGTAAAAGTGTCACTGTTTGCATATGACATGATACTATACATAGAGAATCCTAAAGATGCCACCAGAAAACTACTAGAGTTAATTAATGAATTTGATAAAGTTACAGGATACAAAATTAATGCACAGAAATCTCTTGCATTCCTATACACTAATGATGAAAAATCTGAAAGAGAAATTAAGGAAACACTCCCATTTACCACTGCAACAAAAAGAATAAAATATCTCAGAATAAACCTACTTAGGGAAACAAAAGACCTTTATGCAGAAAACTATAAGACGCTGATGAAAGAAATTAAAGATGATAAAAAAAAAAAAGAGGAAGACACAGGATGTCTTTCTCTCTCCACCACGTGAAGATACAAGAAGAAGACTACCATCTGCAAACCAGGAAGTGTGCCCTCACCAGCCCCTTAATGTTGGACTTCCCAGCCTCTAGAAATGTGAAAAATTGTTTGTTGTTTAAACTGCCCAACCTATGGTATTCTGTTATAGTAGACTGAACTGACTAAGACAAAGCTCAAGAATAATCTTCTGGCTGGATACTCTACCTTCCAGGCCCACTGGAGCAACTGTGTCAACCAGGGGCTCTTTGCATCAGCCCCATCCCTGAGGCTCTGGGTGCTGAAACTAACACAGCATACATACATAACAAACAGGAACTGACTCTTAAGCTTGGTCCCCAGCCACTCAATAGCTGATGGGGAGGGAAAGGTGTATGTCTGCCAGACCCATTCTCCTGTCTTCCTACACACAGACAACAGAACTACCTGCATCCCCTACCTGACCTGCCATCACCTTTCCTGGTGAGGCTGGCCTAGATGGGACACCCTCAGCTCCTGGTTGATGGGAGAGGGGCCCACCAACCAGATGCAAGTGTCATTTCTGTTAGCTCCAAAGTATCTTTTCAGCAAATGGAGAGGCAAGCAGTGGACAAGAAAGGAGATAAACACTGGCTTGCTTCTTCCTTCCTCAATTATCAGAGTTTTATTTCCAGCCCTAAAAGCATCATTGTCAGCAAGAGAAAGACAGTCATCTCCTGACTGGCCATGTCTGCCAGCATCAGCATGTAGCCAGGAGATGCCAGTTCTAGCTCCGTTCTACCCTGACTCCCTGGATGCCCTCAGGTGAGTTCTCATTCTGACCTGTTTCCCCACATGTAAAATGAGTGGGTTCAACTAGATTACTGCTTCTCAAATGCAGGCTAAGAGTCAGTTGAGGATCATGAAATAAATGTAATGGGTCAAGACCAGCATTAAAAACTAATAATAAAACATAGGCTAGAACCAAAAGTATCAGAATGCAGCATACTAAGGGCAATTACTGTTTTTGTCACACTTTTTCGTCACTGATATACGTGTACATGTACATGTGTGCAGCGGGCGTGTGTGTGTGTGTGTATACACTGGGCTATAATGTAAAAAGTATTTCCTAGGTGAGTTGTGGTTCAAAAAGTTTGAGAGTCACTGTGCAAAATGATCCCCAAAGGCCGGGCAGGTCCTGCTCTGTGTTCCAAGAATATGCACCCATGACACTGGGTCACTTTTCCCATCACTGGAGCAAACTGGTCTGAAAAAGACAAATAACAGGACAGATAAAACAGCTATATACATCTGTGTAATTCACATGGCTCCCTCCCCCCGCCCCACATACCCCAAACCACATTGGAGCTACCTGGAAGATTCTGCCACAACCTAGGAGACAAGCATGTTAAGGTGCAACCTCCCACCAGTGTAACCTCCTCCCCCTCCGTCTGGGGAAAAAGCTCTCTCTCCCCCATCCCAATTCTGTGGTCCTGACAGGTGGTTCACTCTGAGCCAGTTCCCCACTGGGAAGGACTTTCCATGCTAGAGAAACAAAGGGCCAGGCTGAGAGGTAAGGGGCTCTGGGAAACCAACTAACACCCCACACCATCACTACCCACTGTGAAAATTTAAGTGGCTGGTTCAATTGTAAATTAGAACAACTTTTCTGCATGGCAACCTGGCAGCATGTCATAAAATAGTAACTGTGTGTTCCCTTTGTCCCAACAATCCTACTTCCATTAATTTCTCATGAAGAACTTTTCAGACAGGCGAGCAAAGGTACACAAACAAAACCAAACAAAACTCAGAAACAGCTGTTAGTTGTCCATCAACAGATCGGTCAAATATGCTCTTCCATACAATGGAAAAATGATGGAGGCATTAAAGATGATGATGGTGATCTGTATTTCATACGGATGTGGCAAAATGTCCAGATTTTCTCAGGGAGACAAGCAGGTTATACAACTTTAGGACAGCTGAACCCCATTTGTGTTTTTTTAGATCTAATGTGCTTTTTTTTTTTCCTGTCTGTCTAGTTCCGTAGGGGAGAGAAGAGTTGGCGGGGAAGGGTCTGAAGTCTGGAAGTGAAACAGGAGGGAAGGAGGCAGGGCACAACCTTTGAAAGAATGACATAGCCTGCGGACATGACATAAACTGATTAAAACCAAATGGGTCCAAGATGGTGGAAAAGTCAACTTCCACTAAACCTTGAGTCTCAGTATAGGCTCACTGTAACACATCAGCAAGCTAAATGACACACCTGCAGGCACCATGACAGTTCCAAGACCGACCATAAGGATCAAAAAGTGGGTAGTGGCCCAATTCCTGAAATCCCCGCCCCTTCCTGAAATAGCTGGAATACTCCTCCCACTCATTAGCCTATGAAATTACCCACCCCTATAAAAACTGACAACCCCATACCCTGGTGCCTTTCTCACCTTCTGAGATGGTTCACACTCTGTCTGTGGAGTGTTTTTCTCTCTAAATAAATCCACTTCTTACCTATCACTTTGTCTCTTTCTGCGATGAGAAGAACATCAAGAACCTGAGCTTCATTAAGTCCTGAAACCAGGGGAAGACTGGGTTTGGGCCGGGTTCAAGTCCCAGCCGCATGGGTTTTAAGTCCCAGTCTGAGTTTTGGCCAGTTTCAGGTCCCGGCCGCCGTGGGTTCAAGTCCCAGTCAGGGTCTTGGCTGGGTTCGAGTCCCAGCTGTGTGGGTTCAAGTCCCAATCTGGGTTTAGGCTGGGTTTGAGTCCTGGCACGTGGGTTCAAGTCCCAATCTGAGGTGCACGGTTTCAGAAGGATTTAACCAAAATATTCAAAGTGGGTATTGAGAAATGGAGTATTTCCTGCCTTATCAGTAAACAAAGGATGTCAGGGTCGTCAGCAGTCGGCAGCCCTCCAATTTGAGTCCCGAGGGAACTCACGAAGGAAAGAATACCTGCCATCTAGCAGGCACCAGACTGCAACTACTCCCTACTGTGAGCCCTGAGGAAACTTAGGACGTGAAAATACAGGATACTGGCCCCAGATATGTGAGGTGCATCTCAAAGGAATGATTTCAGTGAGCCCGGACTGTAGCATCTTCCCATACACAGAAAAGCGCTAAATTCCCTTAACTTGGGGTATCTGGGGTTTTTTTTAATTTAAAATAATCTTTTGATGTTCCCAGCCACCTGCCCTTTGTTGCAAAACTTCTATATAACCTGGCTTCCCCCTCGCCTCCTCGGAGCAATTCTCTCAGGCTTTCTTGAGATGCTGCCTCCCGGGCTTGAAGTCCTAAAAATTTCTGCTGAGTAAAACGTAACTCTCATCTTTAGGGTTGTGAATATTTTTTAAGTCCACAGTATCTCTGGGAGGAGCTATGGTAGGAAATTTTACTTCTACTTTACGCCCTTCTCTCTCTATTTTTTTAACATGTGCACGTATTACTTTTATGATGGAAGTAAAACAAAACTATTCCTCTTCGGAAAAATAATAACGATTTGCTCCGAAGACTCCAGGACAGCTGAGTGGTAGCAGAGCACCCAGACCTCTTTCTCCCGCCAGCGCAGCGGGGAGCCAGCCCTGGGCGCCTGGAGTCGGCCCGCCCCGCCGCCTCCCGGCCCGCCCCGCCGCCTGCCGGCCCGCCCCGCCGCCTGCCTCCCGGCCCGCCCCGCCGCCTGCCTCCCGGCCCGCCCCGCCGCCTCCCGGCCCGGCCCGGCCCGCCCCGCCGCCGTACTTTCTCCTCTGCTCCCCTAGCTCACCGAGGGCCAGTGCATCCTTTCACAGGCTCCCGTCTCTGGCCCCGCGGCCTCCCTGCCACGGACCTCACGGAGCCCAGCGCTTCGAGCAACGTGTGCGCCCCGGGGCCGGGGCCGGGTCGGGGGCTACACCGGGCTGCACGCTGGCCACTTCTCGGCGTCGGTGGCCGTGCTGGGGGGCAACAACGCAGGTCGTGGCGGCCTTGGCCGAGGACCGCAGCCTGCGCTCCCGCCGCAACTTCTTCCTCAACTTGGCCGTGGCCGACCTGCTGGTGGGTGAGTGCGGCCCCGGAGCAGCCCTGGAGAGGGGTCCCTGCGCTCGGAGGTCTCCCGTGGGAGTTGGGGCGCGCGGAGCATCCGCGTCCCGGCAGGAGCGGGCAGCCGGGCGGGCCCCCTCCGCAGCCCACTGCGTCCGCAGGCGGCTTCTGAATCCCGCTGCGCATCCTCTAAGTCCTGACCCGGGAGGGGAGGTTCGGGGGGAGCCCGTTAATTGTGGCTGGTGACGGATTACCTGGTGTGCACCGCCTCGGCGTTCGACGCAGTCCTTATCAGCTACAACAGGTTCATCTCTGTCACCAGGCGGTGAAGAGGGCAGAGGGACGACACAAACCCCTGGGCGTGGGGGACGGCCGGGAACACAGCTGGGTTTGGTTTGGAGTTGCCGGCTAGGGCTGGAGAGAAGCCACCGGGCCACTTGCGTACGTTTTCAGGACCTCACATATTCAAAAGGGAAAGAAAAAGAGAAATGCCAAATCCAGGTTACAAATATTGTGATCTGTTTTAAATACTTACATTTAACAAATAAAACAGTTACAATGCAATATAAATTGTGCCTTTCACAGGATTTTTATCATTATACAGTATACCATAGGTGTTGTGGTTGTTCGTAATAGGGTCCGGAATGGGATGCAAATCTCAAGTCCTATTAAGGCACCTTTATCTTTCCACCCAGTGTTCTCACTCTGTGCGTAGGCTCACCCTGAGTTCCTCCAGGCCTCTGCTCCACGGTCACCTCCCTCGGAGAGGCCTTCCTTGGGTCACCCATGACAGAGCAGCTCTGGCCCTCTCCAGTCCCCCTTCCCTGCTATACTCATGCTTACCACCTGACACTATATTCTGGGTCTGTGTCTGTCTCCTCCTAGAGCCCAAGTTCTAAGGCGGCAGAGGCCTGTCTTGTTCGGTGATGTATTCTCAGTGTCTGGAATGGTGCTAGACCTATTTGCTGATTAATGTAAACATAACCTCAACTGGAAATAAAATCCATATTCTGTAACAGGGAAGAGCCAGTTTTGACTCCATGTTGGATCTGCTTCTTTGACTTTAGCCTTTGCTTTTCATTGTTTTTGTTATAATCATACATAATGGCCTGCCTCAGGGAACCCTACCCACCTGTGAATGGCTCCAAGACAGAAGAAATTAACACATCCCCTCCCCGAGGCTGGTCATTCCTGGAGATGTTCTGCAAGACTGATGGCCCTTTTTACTTTACTTCCTCCTCACCTCTCCCTCTCTATTCTGCATTTTTACTTTACTTCCCTCTCTGAGTCTATAAAAGAAACTGGCATCCAGTCCCCGATAACATGGTTATTTTGAGACACTAGTCTACCCTCTTCTTGGTCTGCTGGCTTTCTGAATAAAGTTGTGCTCCTTGCCTCAACACCTTGTCTCCGATTTATTGGCCTGTTGTGCAAAGAGCAGAGCGAGCTTGGACCTGGTAACAATTCCAGCCCAGTGGAAAGGTGATGTGGGTGCCAGTGGCTTCTTGCCTTCCCTGGTAAGAGTTCATGGCTGCCTCCCCCAGGACAGTGCAGGGTGGGAAGGGTCCCTGCTTCTGAACAGGGGACTACCTCTGCATTTCCAGGGCTGACAGCAGCAGGCAGGGTTTGCCCGAGCGATCACAAGGGTCGGATCACTCACAGGGGTCCTTTTATGCTGGCTCAGGGAGTCAGGAGACCTGGGTTCCAGTCTTGATTTAGCCACTCACACATTGTGTGACCACAGCCCATCACAGCACCTCTGTGAGTCATTTCTCATATGAGAAAAGTGGAGGGTCGAAAGCCCTATGGCTCTAACCTCTATGATAACTAGTTCGTTTGGCCCTCACCTCTCCGTAAGATAAGTAGAAACTAAACTTTCTTACCCCTCGTTGTGTAGTTGCGGATAAGACCCAAAGAAATTAATCAGCAGGGGCAGAGACAAGCCTTAAATGAGACAGAGGAAAAAACCAGAAGTGAAAAGAGTAACTTTCCTTTGATTTAAAAAATTCCTTTCATCTTTTGTACAAGTAACCTATGTTCACTATTGAAAAATTAGAAAATAGCAACAAGGTTTGGGCTCTTCTCAGAAGTAAACTCTGTGGGACTCCACACAATGTTTCAGTTTCAGCTGCAGTTCTGAACCCACTTGGGAAGCTTTTTTTAAAAATATCTATTGAGATTTAATTGGTGTGGAGAGGAGCCCAGGTTTGGCTTTTTTTTTTTTGTCTTCAAGTGATTGAGATACAGCTGTGGGCGAGACCCAGAGATAACAGCTGTGGGCGAGACCCATTGCCTTTCATCACAGTTCCAGCCCTGCTCATCCTTGTCTCCCGTCCCTAATACTGTTTCTTATATTCCTACAGTATTTAACCAAAATCATTTCCTAAGTACCAACGTGGCCTAAAGTGGCACTTTCTAAATTTCTAGAAGCTCAGAGTAAGCATTGCTTGGATTCTCCCTTGGCAATTAGGTTTCCTTTGCTCAGAATTAAAGGCTTTGAGTACATTGCAGGCATATCGGTGAAATCACCTGATTACCAGTATTAAATATTCTGCATTGGCCTGGGTGAAGAGCAGGTGTTTTCTTTCAGTGACATACTCTGAAAGGGTCTACAGAATGGCAGCCCAGCTGGGGGGAAATGTCCATCTCCCAAATCTTCAGAGAGCCTTTAATTTCTCTAGTTATCTCAGCATCTCAGAACTTTTTCCACACACCAAAGATACAGGTGGAAAAAAGAGCAAGAAGTTTTATTTCATCCTTTTATACAGATATTTTTATACCCAGTAATAATGATAGCCAGCATTTGAGGGCTTATTTTAAGTCAGACACTGTTCTAAGAACTTTACATGAGCTAGATGTACGTCAGGTCATGCCAACCCTGTGGTTAAAGCATCCCAGTTTACACATGAAGAAACCGAGGACACAGAGGTTAAGTTTGTTGCGTAGGACAAACAGCTAGCTAAGTGGTACCAGGCACTTGAATCCAAGCCACCTGAGTTGACAGAGCCTCTGCTCTTAGCCACTGTGACTTAGTGCCAACTACAGGAACTATAGTGGGGACTGAATTGGTCAAGAGTAAAAATACTGAATGAGCACATAAAGTTACAGGATGTACTTAAAGTTGGAAGAGGAAGCTTGGTATAACACAGTGCTGTTCCACACGTGATTGTTGAGTGAATTATGTGTATAATGCATATATGTTCTGGGAGGTGTTGAAGAAGTTTGCTTTCATACATGAAAGAATACCACTAACATCCAAAGGGACAGACCATTAGCTTTCTTCACAGGAAGGGAGCACTTCACCCACCGCAAGGAGGCTACCTAGAGTGGCATAGTACACCTGGGGAAGAGTTGGCTGATATGGAAATAGAACCCACCCAGTGCCCACTCACTGGCTATCTTAACAACTAATACTCAGCCTCATTGTTGACACCATGCCATATCAGCCTGAGTGGGTGAAGATGCCTCAACCATCCCTCTTGATGGCCCCTGCTGTTTCCCTATAGGTTACTTAACAGGGCTCAGAAAGGCATGACCAGGAAGACCATCTTCAAGATGATGCCGGCATGGGTATCATCCTCTGTGGGCCTGCCATCATCAGCTGGGAGGACGCAGCCAAGGGACCAGCCTGCCTCGTGGGGAGTGCTATGCTGAGTTCTTCAATAATTGGTACTTGCTGATGATGACCTCCATCATCAAATTCTTCACCCCCTTCAGCGTCACTTCCTTCATCTTGAGCATCTGTATCAACATTCAGAAGTGTACCTACCTGCGGAGTGACAACACTGCCCCCAGCCAAGACAACGTGGAGATGATCTTCCAGGGGAGAAAAAAAGAACACATATTTCTAAAGCCAGCTGAGAGGAGGGGCAGCAGGAGGAGAGACCAGAGTCTTTCCTTGGATGTCCCTGGGATTCAAGATTTACTGCCTCTGCAAGCACGCTGGTGACAGAACCACTACAGGGCCAGTGAGAGGATCTGCAGTGCCCGGAGGCAGCTAGACCTCTCCCGCGCTGTGGCTGGCCACCTGCAGCTCTCCCAGGGTGAGTAAGCGGCCAAGTCGCTGGCCATTGTTATGTGTGTGTGTGTGTGTGTGTTTGGCCTGTGCTAGGCCCCCTACATTTTGCTCATGATCCTCTGAGCTGCCTGTCATGGGATTGATGTCCACAACTCTACGAGATGTCCTTCTGGCTCCTCTAGCTGATTTCAGCTAACTATTCTGTACTGACTCGCTGTAACACTTGAGTTTCCGAAAAGCGTTCATCCAATTGCTGTGCCCTGGAAAAGCCAAGATCCACTGTCATATAGTACACATGACAGAAATGCCTCCTGTACTGGATTGCCTAAGCCCCTTATACTCCACAAAGGATAGCCAGTCACAAACACTTCTCTAGGCCACTGTCACCCCCTTCTTAGTGTTTACCACAAGGAAACGTGAGAACCATCTAAGAAACAAGCGAAATAAGTTATTCCAAGTACTGTTAAAATGTTTTCTATGGGGACTTCCCTGGTAGCATAGTGGTTGGGAATCCGCCTGCCAATGCAGGGGACATAGGTTCCATCCCTGGTCCGGGAAGATTCCCACATGCCGCAGAGCAACTAAGCCCATGTGCCACAACTGAGCCCAAGTGCCGCAAATACTGAGGCCTGCGCGTCTGGAGCCCGTGCTCCGCAACAAAAAGAGGCCACCGCAACGAGAAGCCCGCGCACCACAGCGAGGAACGGCCCCCGCTCACGGCAACTAGGGAGGGCCCACGCGCAGCAGCGAGGACCCAACGCAGCCAAAAATAAATAAATAAATAAATAAAATTTATTTTTAAAAAATGTCTATGGAATTTCCATCTAGGGCTTTGTTATTCAAAGTGTGGTCCCTGGACTGGCAATATGGGGGGGGAGGGGTAACTGGGGGTTTATTCAAAATGTACACTCTTGGGCCCCACCCCAGACCTGGTGAATTCCAGACTCTGCATTTTACCAAGACTCCCATGTGATTTGTATGCTTGGTAAAGCTTGAAAATCATTGGTCCAGGGGGTGTGTAGGAAGGTAAAAATAGTTGACAAAAAGGGGTTTGTGACACCCATCTCCTGTGGATGTATCCTATTTAAGGCTTAAAATCATTGTGGCTCAAGCTTATGTAATTTTACCAAATTTGCACACACTATCCTATCAATCCATTTTATTCCCAGCTAAACTGCTCCCAAATTGCTGATCCAGAGAACTGTGAGATAAATGTTTGTTTTAAGACACTAAGTTTTGGGATAATTTGTCACACAATAGATAACTAATATAGGTGGCAGCCTTTTGGGAGTTTATGTGGAGGTATCATGCCTAGGAAAGCAGAGTAAGGCTGAAGAAAGCAAATGAGTAAATATGACTAAAAGAGTAGATGGTGCCTTGCTCAATAAGTGTTTAAAACAAGTGAACAGTTGAACAAGTGAGTGTTGTGAACGTGAGAATGTACAATAAACTCCATACACATTCTACTAGTTCCTTTTATGAATCAAGGTAGTATGAAAGGAAAAAGGTCCAAAACTGTTAATAGCAACTTTTATTGTTTCACTGGTGGAAAAAAAAAAAAATCATAATTGTATGATGCATTTCCCCCTAAATTTACAACAATGAAGGTTATACATAAATTATATAGATCACAAATTTTCTATTTTATACTATTTAGAACAAAATTATTTTGATAAATACGTCCAGAGGACAACCTAACTTCTTAATGGATGGCTGAGTCCAAATATGCAAAATATAGCTTCTGGTTTAGACCATGGTGCTTTAAAATTCTCAAACATGCATTAATATACTCTAATTTTAGGGAAAATATTACACATGGCCTTATCTTGCATTTCAGGAGAAGCCCAAGCTGAATTTCACAAACAGTATTCCTTTCCTCTAAATTAATCTCAGAACAGAGAGACAGACACTTTCTGATTAGTACTCCCAAGTAATGAAGGAAATTACACACTCAACAATGAAACAAAACAGAAAAAAAGGAAGGAGAGCTTCATTAGTCACAGAGATAAGTGGGGTTTTTTTGGCTTTTTTTGTTTGTTTTTTTTTAAACAGATCGCAGGAATTTAAAATAGCAGATCAATCATGCTACTTAGGGTGATCAGACAGACCTGAACACTTATGAAGTGAATAATTTTATTAAGGTCTTGAAGGTGAGTGTCTGGAGGTACTGGGTAAAACACACCACAGGTAAGAAATGGGAAACCTACCTCAGCATTTCTGAAAGGCACAATCTATGGAAGGGAAGCCTAGTATAATAAAACCCTTACTGGATGTACATGGAAAGGAGGATGGTGAGCCTGGCTCCTTTCTAAAGGATGAGACCCTCGTAAATTGGCCCCTCAGATTCCGGTGATTCCCGCCTCAAGCGCAAATGCTCCAGTGTGTTATGAAAATGTTTGTTAATCTGTTCTGTTTCTTCACTGGACTCAAGATTTGGGAGGTCTTCTCGAATCTTTTGGATAAGCTGATTCAAAACCTGAATCGTGACCTACAAAAGAACAATTTCACCATCAAGCATGTACCACAAAAAAAAAAAATAACGTAATTTAATAAAAATGTTTTGAGGAGCTTGTTACTCTCAGCAGTTATCAGATTATGAAAAAAGAGAAAGAAAAAAAAAAGAGATGAGAACATGATTCCTGGTTTGAGCAACAACTATTGGCCATTCATCCAAAACAACAACGACGACAACCAAAAAAAAAAAAAACTTAATGAAAATACAGAAAATCATAAACCAGTAAAAGAACAAAAGCAAAATTTTATTTAACCTACAAATATTGATCCATCCTTTATTTGGGAATTATTCTACACTTGTATGGGATGACAAATCAGCCTACTATTCAGCATTAATAAATTATTTTTTATTTTTTAAACAGAGAGTGACTATTTTATAAAATATTCATAAACAAAAGAGATAAGAATTTTCTTGCACATAATGAGCTCTTCTGTAAGATGCATCTATATAGACAGAGAAGAATTTTAGAGAATCAAAGAGACCACTAGGTAGATTCTCCAAACTCTGACCCTTGTAAACAAAAAAGAAAAGTATGAGGATGATAAACTTTTGTATGTATCAAATCTAAAAGTAGGAAAGGAAAATAATTAATTCACTAACAACAATTTATTATTCACTTACCGCATCATTTTCCTTTTCATAAAAATAGATATATCTGTTCAGAATTTCTATAAAAAGTTGCACTTGTAGAGAGGGGTCCATGCACTGATTTGCTATTTTTAGAGCTTTCTTTAGGCATTCCATTACCCTCTTGCCTCCGTGAAGCTAGAATAAAGGGAGTGAGGGGAGTATTAAAGAGGGAGTATTAAAGAGACTAATGAATCACAAATGTCCCATTTCACACAAAGAAATAAACACACTACAGTGGCTCTTTCATATTTTAAAAGGACAAAACCAATTTAAATCCTCTTCATTTTTTAAAGTACACAGCTGTATTTTAAAACAAATATATTATTTGTTTTATATATATGCTAAATGTTTTATATTTATGTATTTTGTATATTTTTTAAAGATGGTGGTACAAACTTGCTATGTTACCAAATCCTCAAAGTGGAGGCTTCACCACAGGATGTAACTCTCTATGTGTTACTGTCCATTTCGTTTCTTTTAACAAAACAAAGCAATATTCTTTGTCAGGTTTCCAAGCACTGCACATGTTTCACCTCCAAGGCAAAAGGCCCCAGCAGCCGTTCCCTATCAATGATCCCCTCTCCTCTAACACTGTTGCTTAGGAATGACCTCCCACCTTACCTCCTCCCCATTTTTGTCTGTGTTTCTGCCAGACCAGAAGAGATGTGCACAGGTGCTCACAGCTCGGCCCTGATCAGGTTTCTTCAGAAGTTTGGATGCAGCAAGAGCACACTGAGTCCTCAAGGGTTCATGATTTTCTTCACTGAAGCACTTCATCCTCTCAAAAGTACCAATGATCAAGGTGATGGCAGCCAGCTGTGCTTTGGAATCGCTGATTTCATCTTCATACAGAGAAAATGCCTGGTACACACAAAGCAGAAGTGACCTTTAGGGACCAACCATCTACTAGAGCATTTTCCAAAGTATTTCCCATCAAAGCCCCATCCTGTGAGTCATTCAGATCAGAATATGGTTCAGATCAGAATATGCAGTGCCCTCGCTTGGAGAGGCACAAGACAAAGATGCTGACAAGTTGCAACAAATAAACTTGTTTTAACTTTTGTTTAATCCAGGGTTCCCAAAATGAATTAACAATGGAATTATTTTCCCCCATGAAACAGTTTTTACCATGACCCACTGGAAAATCTTCAACCTCATTAGCACCCAGTAACTGATCAATTTTCCTGCTCCAAACCAGTCAATAAAACTATAGTGTTAAGAAGCATAGTATTTCCCATCAAGATGGTGAGAAAGGGGTAGTTATAAATTCAGTGAAGAGTAAATCCATGTGCACCACCACCATTAACTACAGACAGGTGACTGAACAGAGCAAACGGATTAAACATCCCAGAAAGAGAGCAGATCACACCTGGGACATAAATTCATATGCTACTGTTTCATGATTTTCAAAACCAATTTCTCCAGCAGCTAGAGCCCCCTGAAGAAAAAGTCTTAAGGGTAATTCTGCCAGCTCTGCTTTGATCAAAGCACTGATCGTCTGGTGAGCAAATGAAAAAATCTTCTGGCATTTCTTTTCCCATTTGTCATCCTAAAACAAGAAAAGATAGTTTAAATTACCTTAAGTTCAAGATTAACTTGCTTAAGAGTATTCATTTTATATAAAATGTCTATAGAACAAACAGGAAAAGTGATAAAGTTGAGTTCACAGTTTTCCTGCTATCTTCTGTCTCATCTGTGGAGTACATGAGGAAATCAAGCAGGAAGTCTTCTCAAAACATCCATTTGAGGTCACTGGCTTTGCAATTTTTATATACTTGGCATTTGTTTTTTTGCATCAGAAAAAGCAACATATTCCCACACTGGACAAAATTAGGAAAATACACAAAAGAATTTTTTAAAAATTAAAACCATTCCTAAATCTACCACCCAGCAATAATCACTGATAACATTCTAATGTTAATGTCTTCCTTTTTCTATGCAAATATAATGTAACTGGGATCCTTTGTGTATGGTTTTCTACTTTAAAGTACTTACTGAAGAGTTAAATTGGGCTCATGCTGCATGTAATTTGTATTCAACTTCTTTTCTTTCACTTATTTTGTCATAATTTTCCTCATGATACTAAAGTTATTTAAAATCATTTTTTTTGTTTTTAAGAGAAACTTCCAGTGTTGGAAGAGTTTTTTTGTTTTAATTTTTATTTATTTATTATTTATGGCTGTGTTGGGTCTTCGTTTCTGTGCGAGGGCTTTCTCTAGTTGTGGCAAGCGGGGGCCACTCTTCATCGCGGTGCGCGGGCCTCTCACTATCGCGGCCTCTCTTGTTGCGGAGCACAGGCTCCAGACGTGCAGGCTCAGCAATTGTGGCTCACAGGCCCAGCTGCTCCGTGGCATGTGGGATCTTCCCAGACCAGGGCTCGAACCCGTGTCCCCTGCATTGGCAGGCAGATTCTCAACCACTGCGGCACCAGGGAAGCCCTTAAAATCATTTTAATCACTAGAAAATATTCTACAAACTGGATATAGCATAATTTACTTAACTACTTCCTTTTGGAAATAAATGTAACGTAACGAATGGTCTATAAACACAAAGCTTTATTGAATCCCTAATTTTTTCTTTAGTATAAATTCTTAGAAGTGGAAATACTGGATTTTATAAGGCTCTAGTTACACACTGCCAGAGTTTTCTAGAAAGACTATAGTAATTCACATTCCCACCATTACTAGATGAGAATGAATTCTCATCACACCACTGCCATTGCTGAACCTTATTTTCTTTCTTTACCAGTTTGATTTCTAAAAAGGTTCACTGTTACAATTAGTAGTGAGGTTAAATATTTTATCCATGTTTGACCATCCAAATTTCTTATTAATGCAATTGATTCTTTTCACTTTTAAGAGAGGATAATAGTCACAGACTTTTACAAGGACTAAATGCAAGAATCCAAGTTTATACTCCTTGTCACAGTGTACGGCACAGAGTAAGTAAATGCTCGTTGCTTTTTTTATTGTTACATTCACAAACATCTATCCATAAAATACTGGGAAAAAGGAACTACATGAGAGGCTGGCCTCATAAAAACTGGCCAAAGGCATGCTATGTCATACTGGTAAGTCTACTGACTATACCTTGTTTCTCCATTATTAGAAAATTAAGTTTATGGTGTTTGTTCCTTAATATAAACCTGACTGTCCAACTTTCAGGTACATTAGATTAGGGTTTTTTTTTTTTGGCTGCACCGTGAGGCTTGTGGGATTTTAGTTCCCCAATCAGGGATGCAACCTAGGCCCTCGGCAGTGAAAGCACAGAGTCCTAACTACTGGACCGCCAGGGAACTCCCAGATTAGGATATTTTCTACAAAAGTACACCACTGAAGACTTAGCCATAATCCTGCTTGTAAAAGGACTAAGCTCATTAAAAAATGTACACAACTCATAAAATTACTCAATTACAGGCTTTTAGAGAGCAGCAATTATGCAATGCTGGGCCCTTTCATTAGACAAAGCTAACGTGAATTAGACCTTACTTGTTATGTACTGCAACCTCTGAATAAGATTACTGTATCACTTCAGAATTAGTACTTCATAAAGACTCCCAAGAAAATAAAATCGTTCTTGAGAAACTAAAGCATTCTGAGCCATTTTGTAATAAACTTATAGATGTCTCACAAGTGATCTTTAGACACAGGAAAAACTTCTAACATAAATTTAAACTGTTTTAATCTTTCATTTCTAAGTGTTTTTTATGTGATTCCTCAACTAGTATGTAATCTACCAACATCACTATTGTCAATAGTGATACTTAAGTATTACACAGGATGAGTAATGAATGGAGAGTTATTGAAACTGGGATTTTATTACACCCTTATCTATTTGTATATGTTTCAAATTTTCTATAATGATAAACTAAAACACATACACAGAGGAAAAAGGGAAAAAATTAGTGACATACTTAAAAGTAAACCCACCACTTTAGAATTCTCTTTGTAGCGAAAAGCCAGCTGGTAAGCTGCAAATACCAAAGGTGGCAGTGTAAAGCGAATCCGTTGATTTCCACCAGCTCCAAAATGTTTTCGTGCTGTGTTTAAAATCTGACCAAAACAAACAAAACCCATTAATCTTTTCTGTAATTACAGAAACTATAATTAATCATTTATAAAATTAAATGGGAGCTCTAATCATCATGATTGCTACCATTTTTTGAATATATATGATATACTAGACTTCATGGTAACTTTTACATTTCTTATCTTGCCGAGTCATCACAATCACCCTAGAGACAAATACTAACCCCATTTCACAAATGGGGAAGACTGAGGTTCAAAGAGGTTGTATAACTTGCCCAGAGTTACACAGCTAGTCAGGGGCAGATATAAATACATGTTCATATACACATGTAAGAAGTATACTGTGTTGATAAAGAGCACAGGCTCTGAAGACAGATACATTTAAAAGATTCTAACACTTACTATCTGTGTGACCCTAGGCACATTAATATTTACCTTCTCTTAGCTGTAAGTTTCATTTGAAAAATGGGGTAGTATATTTCTCTTAGGGTTGCTGGGAAGATCAAGTAACAGATGTAAAGTGTTACCAGTACTAACACAAGGCATGTACTCAAAATATTGGCTATTATTATGATACAAAAAATATGCCTATTGCTGGTATATCACACCTCCTACTTCAGAAAAATATTAAGACCATGTAAGTCAAGGGAAATGGTAATACACTTTAAAAAAGAGCCATGAGGAAACAAATGTCTGGTTGTTTCAGAAAAAAACCACAAGAATTCATGAAATAACTTAATATGTGTGTCACAGTGTGTGACATATTCAGGTTTTATAAATTTCTCTGACAATCATAGATGGATAGGAAGAGAATGCATTCCCCCTTGGGTAAGTCACAGCTAATGGTCCTCACCTTAAAGGTGTTTCTGTACATGGCATAACCAACTGGCCACAGGTGAAAAGCATACTTCCTAACTACTACATTTGGTATACAACAAAAAATGAAAACACACATAGGCCATGTGTGTATGTGACACAGAAACATAAGGGAATCAGTTAAAACATCTGAACAATGGGGCCAGCCACTAGGTATAGATCACACACAGTGCACAGATTATCTGACACTATGCCAAGTCGAAGACTATCGCACTACCAACAGAAATCAGCTTCTTTTTCACAATGGCTATGAAGGAGTACGAGAGTGTCAACTATGACAAAGTCAACACAGGAAGAAAGTCAGGACTCATCCTCAAATAAAGGTGTTCTTCATTACTAACACTTAGCCTCATGCATCCAACAATGGTTAAACTACTTTGCCCAAACGATAATTAGGCAGCCATATGTGCTACCTTTCATAAACATAAATTGTCCAGTATCAGTCACCAATACTCCTACTCAGGCAACATGTTTTATTCATTTCACAAAGGTTTCTTGAGGACTAAGGATAAAGAAATGGAGAATCTCATCTGATTGTTTTTTGCCAGGAAAAGGGGGTTAAGAAAAAGGCAATTTTAATTTTAAAGTCTTCACACATTTTCCATGTGGCAAACACAGACAACTTCTATTTGCAAACCTTGGAAACATATACACAGTTGAATATAAGGATTTTACTCATACTTTAAAAGTTTATTATGAAAAACAAATGAACAATTCTAAAAGCAACACACAGTTCAAAAAGAAAATGAACATGGACTGATTATTGGACACCCAACTAAAGGAAGATAGGTTTTTCTACAATTCTTAAGAAGTCTTCAAAAGAAATGACAGCAACCAACTTGTTCTTCATAAGCTCCAGAAGTTTACAAACAATTATGCATTTAATCATAAAGTTCAGTTAATCTCTTATTCAGCTTCAACTCTTTCAAAACCTTTCAATACCACAAACTGGATGAGACCATTTGAGACACACCTACACAGGACTTCACTAGAAGTTGCTGAAGGGGTACATATAGTAAGAGCTAACGCATACCAAGTACTGCTGGTCAGGGTCCTCAGACCGTAGAAGATGAATGAATCTGCCCACAAGGCTCTGCTCATCAGCAAAGTCCTCTGGGTCAGGGTCTTCTACAGGTTGATCTGGCTGATCCTGAATCAACGTGGATACCAAATTCATTATGGAATCCACCTGTATCATCATGGGAGACAGAAACCCACTGGGGTGAAACAATCAGCATATAATGCCACTGACAAAAGCGTTTCTAGTTGTGTAAAGTAGTTACGAAACAGTATCAACAACATAATTCCTTCTTCTGTGTGAAAGTATATGCATGTTGGTACACATATAAACGTCTAGAAAGAGACGTACCAAATGTTAATCAATAGTTAATCAGTGGACCTCTCTTCCTGGTGGGATTATAGTTATTTTATAATTTCTTCTTTATACATCTCCAATTTTCTCATTTATATAATGAATAAGCTACTTGTAACTTTTTTTAGTAGTAAATTACCCTCCCCGCCTATCTCATGTGTTTGTCTCAAGGTCTAAAACCATAACTACATTGTCTCTGTTTTTCTAATAAAGCATGTGGGTATTCTCTTACCTGGTCTTGAGAGACAATTTCTGTGTTAAAATCCAGAACATTACTAAGCACATAACAACTCATGCTTTTTCTGGACTCGTAGTCAAAGTACTCAAAGAGTGGATGAAAATGTTTTAATTTCAAGACTGTTAAAATATTGTTGTAAGTGTCAACAGGTATCTTCAAAAGTCTGGTGAGCTCCTTTGAAACTGCACTACTGGTAGCAATACTGCAAAAAGAAAAACAGCAGCCCTTTAGTGAATGAAATTAACTTCTTATATACACAAACAGCACTTGATTCACAAAAATTTGAAATTTTTCATTTATAATATTAAAGGAAATGGGTCAAGTGAATCACACCACCCCAAAACACCCCAGTGACTTCCAGATGTCTCTCTAAACACATTTATTCATCTATTAATGTCCTATTGATACAATAAGTTATGCTAGTCTCCAATTCATAAACAGGTTGTATACCTGGAGTTAAAATGCCTGTCTAGAATGTGGTATTTCTAAGGGAAGTATTTTAAGTTGTAGTTAGGTTTCTAGGGCAGCCAATAAGTACGGTATATTCAGGGTGACAAAGCCATGCAAAAATAGCAATTCAACAAAATAGAAAAACACATAAATTATTTCTTCTGCATCAGATGTTGATGACTAAGGAAAAGCAGGATGAAATTAGGAACATTCCATGGGGGCTGAGGAATATCCAGGCATTTATAAGACCTTTAGAGGTTGGGATTTCTAATTTTTTATTTTGTCTAATTTTACTTTAAAACTCACTTAGTGGGGAAAGATATAGATACATCACTTATTCAAGATCTGGAATGTTTTTCAGTTCACAAAAAATGGGAGTGACAAAAAGAAAAAGGGGGAATAAAAAGAAATAAAAGAAAAAGAAGAAATCTTCCAGATGTTAACTAAACCACTGGAGGAGAGATGGAAAGCGGAAAGATTACATGAGTATATACAGGGGCCTATATACACAGGGCAAGGAGGGGTACAGGGCAAGGAGGGGCCTAAATTGACCACATGTTCAGAAGCAGTGGAGGATGGGACAGTAAGAGGACTGCTGGGAAAACATAACGGGATCAGAACTGTCCACAGTGGCCACTAGAGGATGCAACAGGTCCAGGACAGCATAGTTGAAGAAGATGCAAGAAGACAATAGAATATTATACTATCCTTGATGGTATCAAAATCCAAGCTCAAAATAGAGAAAAATTTAAACCAATTAATTTCCACACCTTAAATACATACATGCCTCCCTAATTTTTTCACAACTTACTCATCTGTAGGAAACCACTTCTCATGGAAATACTGCTTGATATAAATAGCTTCCTTACCAGTTTAAAAACTAACTCACCCATATATACAAAGGGGTCTGAATTGGAGACACTGGTCCCTGAAGACTGCTATGGTCTATGAGTGCCACTACTTGATCAATGTACACAGCCAGCAGTTGGTTGCCACTTTCTGCCCTGATTAGTACCAAGCATGTCGATCTAACAAATACTTAAAACAAGATGAATGCTAACATTTCAAAAAGGAATTGCAAAAGAAAAATAAATCTGGGACAAAAAAGTGCTTTACAAAGGTTTTTACAAAAATGTTTAACTTTGACTTACTGTTCAAGGTTGAGCTTATTAAATATCTCCACTGTTGTTTCTAGAACTTTATCAACGTAGTCCACACGATCAGGATAACACTTCATAGCGAGATTAATGAGAGAGACTTGTAAAGATACAACGTCCTCCGAAGGCATGTCTTGTCTAGACTGGAATGTTCAGAAAACCATGGAATTTATTTTAAACAATTAGAAAAGGATCCACCACCTGAGAAGTTTGAAAGTTTTGAGAACTTAGGAACAAAGCCATACAAACCTGTATTACTGTAGCCACCTGCTGTGAAAATATGTCAAAAAGTTTAATATCTGTTGGAATTCCAGGTCCATCTTCACGGTGAGCAAATAAAGCTAATCTAAAAAAGAAAATAATCTTTATTTAAAAGGATATAGGGATCTGGGTAGTGGGATCATGGATGACATTTTATTCTTTATGCTGTTCTGTATTTCTCCAAGTGTATTTCCCCTAGAACCTTTCTCCTAAAAAGATTTTTAAAATGGACATGGAATGTAGCTGACCATTCCCTCAATTCATTTTTAATGGAACAGTTTTACCAATGATGCCTTATTTCACTGCATTCTTACTTTATACCATACACAACAAATTTTCAACAGGCCAATTCTGCCAAATTAATTAAGTAGATATGGATAGAAATGTATTAAATGTGACAAATGTATTCAACAGCCATGATTATAAAAAATAATCTTTAAAATATAAAAGTACCTAGACTCTTTTAAGACACTGCATTTTTACTACTGAAAAGTTTAAAACACAACTAATTCTAAAAGTAGTAAAGTTAACATCTATTTACCACATCTTAAACTATACAAAATAACGTCTGTTCCATTATCACTAAGTGTTTATCATGGTTACAACTAGACCCACATTTTGTTATGCACAGAAGAACCACTACTGACAGAAATGGTTAAGTGACATTATACCCAACATAGGACAATCCAGTTATTAGCTTCCATTAAGAGTATTCCCAAATAGAGGACTTCCCTGGTGGTCCAGTGGTAAAGAATCACCTACCAGTGCAGGGGACGCGGGTGGGATCCCTGGCTGGGGAACTAAGATCCCAAATGCCGTGGGGGAATTAAGCCTGCAGGCCACAACTACTGAACTCGCACGCCTCAACTAGAGCCTGTGTGCCGCAAACTACAGAGCCCATGTGCCGCAAACTACAGAGCCCATGTGCCGTGGAGCCCGCATGCCACAAGAGAGAGAAAACCCGCATACCACAACTAGAAAGAAGCCCGCGCACCACAACAAGAGAGAGAAAACCCGCATACCACAACTAGAAAGAAGCCCGCGCACCACAACAAGAGAGAGAAAACCCGCATACCACAACTAGAAAGAAGCCCGCGCACCACAACAAGAGAGAGAAAACCCGCATACCACAACTAGAAAGAAGCCCACATGCCACAACAAAAGATCCCACATGCCTCAACGAAAATCCCACATGCCGCAACTAACACATAGTGCAGCCAAAAAATAAAATAAATTAATAAAAAAAGAGAAATGCTTAAAAAAAAAAAAAAAAAGAGCATGCCCAAGTAACTTATAATTCTTAATGTCCAGGACTGACAAGATAATTTGGAGAATTCTGCTATATAAATTCTCAGACTTTAAAACTAATAACTTAGATATTTAAAATATAATAAAAAGTATTTGCAGAAATAAATCTTCCCTTGGGTTTCTGGTTTCATAATGTTAATGAGTGTATGCTCACAAGCAGGACACATACTATGTACTAGTACCCAGCAGGCACTCGTTAAAGCTATCATTGAAGGCCAAGTTTTATACTTTTAACAAAGACCAAGGGCTAAAGAAGTCAAACTTAAACATAAAGAGGATTTACTAACATTTTTAAAATTTGAAAATTCTTCTTTAAAAACATGTGATGACGCAGTGATTACCTGAACATTCTTAATAATCTATATTTATGGCTACTTGATAAAGAAGACTCCAGATCAAACTGGTTCCCACTGAAAGATAACTTTCTTTTTTTTTTTAATTAATTAATTTATTTATTTTTGGCTGTGTTGGGTCTTCATTGCTGCACGCAGGCTTTCTTTAGTTGCGGTGAGCAGGGGCTATTCTTCATTGTGGTGTGTCGGCTTCTCATTGTGGTGGCTTCACTTGTTGCAGAGCACAGGCTCTAGGCACGCGGGATTCAGTAGCTGTGGCACATGGGCCCAGTAGTTGTGTCTCACAGGCTCTAGAGCACAGGCTCAGTAGTTGTGGCACACGGGCTTAGTTGCTCCATGGCACGTGGGATCTTCCTGGACCAGTGATCAAACCTGTGTCCCCTGCATTGGCAGGCGGATTCTTAACCACTGCGCCACCAGGGAAGCCCAAGATACGTTCATCATGGTAAAAAACAAGCTTGGCTCTTCAGTGATCTTTGGATTTATAAAATTTGGATTTATAACATCTTAGGTCTGTATAATGTCTTTAAATGCCAATTAAATGCATAGATTAAAATATATTACCTCCATGACCCCTGATACAATTAAGAGCTAAACTTATTTCATGTGTAAGCTAGACAAGCACTTAGTACTCAGACTTACAGAACTAGTGTAACTACATCAAAAATATTAATAAAGATGGAACAGAAAAAAAGAATTCACAAAAATGTTTTAAATTCATTATTCCCAAGTCAGAACATCTGCCCTCCAGTGTTGGATATTCTTACCTATCAATTAAAGCAATGATTATGTTTTTCACATTTACATTTTGGTGTAACTCGGCACAGGCCCGAAGAAAAGGATTCAAAGTTTGAAGGTGGAATTCATCAGGGAAAACCTGAAAATCAAATAATACTAAATTATTACTAAAACCAAATAGTAAAAATCAATTAGAAAAAGCATTTCACACAATATTCTGGACTTAGTATTTAAAGTTCATATTGTGGGAAAAAAATCATTTTAATCTTATACAACCAAATTCAAATACATCACTTTTAAGCCTCTCAAAACATAACCCCAGAAAGAAATATTCTATTAACCAAAGTACTGCTACGATTTTTTTTTCCAGGTTTATATTTATTTATCTATTTAATGCTCCTGACGATTTTACAAGGATTTCTGTTAGTCCCATTTCACAGGTAAGAAAAATGAGACTCAGTAATGTCAAAAATGACAAACCAAAATATCAAAATTTTAAGTTAAGGAAGATCAGTATTTTTCCTTTGCCTCAGCTTCCAATATGGCCCCACCTGGCACTGTTAACAACTCTGTCTTTATTTCCTTTTTTTCTTTTTTTAATTGAGGTATAGTTGTTTTACAATGTTGTGTTAGTTTCTACTGTACAGCAAAGTAGAGCTCCCGGTGCGATACAGCAGGTTCTTATTAGTTATCTATTTTATACACATTAGTGTATGTATGTCAATCCCAATCTCCCAATTCATCCCACCACCACAACCCCACACCCCCGCTTCCCCCACTTGGTGTCCATACGTTTGTTCTCTACATCTGTGTCTCTGTTTCTGCCTTGCAAACCAGTTCATCTGTACCATTTTTCTAGATTACACATATATGCGCTAATATACGATATTTGTTTTTCTCTTTCTGAGTTACTTCATTCTTTTTTTTTTTTTTTAGCAAGATGGAAGTCAGCGTTTTTTTTTTTTTTAAGATTTAATTCTTTTTAATTATTTATTTATTTATTTATTTATTTATGGCTGTGTTGGGTCTTCGTCTCTGTGCGAGGGCTTTCTCTAGTCATGGCAAGCGGGGGCCACTCCTCATCGCGGTGCGCGGGCCTCTCACTATCGCGGCCTCTCCCGTTGCGGAGCACAGGCTCCAGACGCGCAGGCTCAGCAATTGTGGCTCACGGGCCCAGTTGCTCCGTGGCATGTGGGATCTTCCCAGACCAGGGCTCGAACCCACGTGCCCTGCATTGGCAGGCAGACTCTCAACCACTGCGCCACCAGGGAAGCCCGAGTTACTTCATTCTGTATGACAGTCTCTAGGTCCATCCACGTCTCTACAAATGACCCAATTTCATTCCTTTTTACGGCTGAGTAATATTTCATTGTATATATGTACCACATCTTTATCCATTCATCTGTCGACGGGCATTTAGGTTGCTTCTATGACCTGGCTATTGTAAATAGTGTGCAATGAAAATGTGGGCGCATGTGTCTTTTTGAATTATGGTTTTCTCTGGGTATATGCCCAGTAGTGGAATTGCTGGGTCATATGGTAATTCTATTTTTAGCTTTTTAAGGAACCTCCATACTGTTCTCCATAGTGGATGTATCAATTTACATTCCCACCAACAGTGCAAGAGGGTTCCCTTTTCTCCATACCCTCTCCAGCATTTATTGTTTGTAGATTTTCTGATGATGGTCATTCTAACCGGTGTGAGGTGATACCTCATTGTGCTTTTGATTTGCATTTCTCTATTAGTAATGTTGAGCAGCTTTTCATGTGCCTCTTGGCCATCTGTAGTCTTCTTTGGAGAAATGTCTATTTAGGTCTTCCGTCCATTTTTTGATTGGGTTGTGTTTTTGATATTGAGCTGCACGAGCTGTTTATGTATTTGGGAGATTAATCCTTGTTTGCTGATTTGTTTGCAAATATTTTCTTCCATTCCAAGGGTTGTCTTTTTGTCTTGTTTACAGTTTCTTTTGCTGTGCAAAAGCTGCTAAGTTTCATTAGGTCCCATTTGTTTATTTTTGTTTTTATTTCCATTACTCTAGGAGGTGGGTCAAAAAGGATCTTGCTGTGATTTATGTCAAAGAGTGTTCTTCCTGTGTTTTTCTCTAAGAGTTTTATAGTGTCCAGTCCTACATTTAGGTCTTTGATCCATTTTGAGTTTATTTTTGTGTATGGTGTTAGGAAGTGTTCTAATTTCATTCTTTTACATGTAGCTGTCCAGTTTTCCCAGCACCACTTATTGAAGAGACTGTCTTTTCTCCATTGTATATTTTTGCCTCCTTTATCAAAGATAAGGTGACCATATGCGCATGGGTTTATCTCTGGGCTTTCTATCCTGTTCCACTGATATTTTTATTTTTGTGCCAGCACCAAATTGTCTTGACTACTGTAGCTTTGTAGTACAGTCTGAAGTCAGGGAGTCTGATTCCTCCAGCTCCATTTTTTTTTCTCAAGATTGCTTTGGCTATTCGTGGTCTTTTGTATATCCATACAAATTTTAAGACTTTTTGTTCTAGTTCTGTAAAAAATGCCATTGGTAATTCGATAGGGATTGCATTAAATCTGTAGATTGCTTTAAGTAGTACAGTCATTTTCACAATATTGATTCTTCCAATTCAAGAACATGGTATATCTCTCCATCTGTTTGTGTCACCTTTGATTTCTTTCATCAGTGTCTTATAGTCTTTTACCTCCTTAGGTAGGTTTATTCCTAGGTATTTTATTCTTTTTGTTGCAATGGTGAATGGGATTATTTCCTTAATTTCTTTTTCTGATCTTTCGTTGTTAGTGTATAGGAATGCAAGAGATTTCTGTGTATTAATTTTGTATCCGGCAACTTTACCAAATTCATTGATTAGCTCTAGTAGTTTCCTGGTGGCATCTTTAGGATCTTCTATAGTATCAGGTCAACTGCAAACAGAGACAGTTTTACTTTTTCCTTTCCAATTTGTATTCTTTTTATTTATTTTTCTTCTCGGATTGCCATGGCTAGGACTTCCAAAACTATGTTGAATAACAGTGGCGAGAGTGGACATCCTTACCTTGTTCCTGATCTTAGAGGAAATGCTTTCAGTTTTTCACCATTGAGAATGATGTTTGCTGTGGGTTTGTCATATATGGCCTTTATTATGTTGAGGTAGGTTCCCTCTATGCCCACTTTCTGGAGAGTTTTTATCATAAATGGGTGTTGACTTGTGTCAAAAGCTTTTGCAGCAACTATTGAGATAATCATATCGTTTTTATCCTTCAATTTGTTAATATGGTGTATCACATTGATTGATTTGCATATATTGTAGAATCCTTGCATCCCTGGGATAAATCCCAGTTGATCGTGGTGTATGAGCCTTTTAATGTGTTGTTGGATTCTGTTTGCTAGTATTTTGTTGAGGATTTTTGCATCTATATTCATCAGTGATATTGGTCTGTAATTTTCTTTTTTTGTCGTATCTTTGTCTGGTTTTGGTATCAGGGTGAGGGTGGCCTTGTAGAATGAGTTTGGGAGTGCTCCTTCCTCTGCAATATTAAGAGTTTGAGAAGACTGGGTGTTAGCTCTTCTCTAAATGTTTGACAGAATTCACCTGTGAAGCCATATGGTCCTGGACTTTCGTTTGTTGGAAGATTTTAATCACAGTTTCAATTTCATTACTTGTGATTGGTCTGTTCATAATTTCTATTTCTTCCTGGTTCAGTCTTGGAAGGTTATATCTTTCTAAGAATTTGTTCATTTCTTCCAGGTTGTCTATTTTATTGGCATAGAGTCGCTTGTAGTAGTCTCTTACGATGCTTTGTATTTCTGTGGTGTCCATTGTTAACATCTCCTTTTCACCTCTAATTCTATTGATTTCAGTCCTCTCCCTCTTTTTCTTGATGAGCCTGGCTAAAGGTTTATCAATTTTGTTTATCTTCTCAAAGAACCAGCTTTTAGTTTTATTGATCTTTGCTATTGTTTTGTTTCTATTTCATTTATTTCTGCTCTGATCTTTATGATTTCTTTCCTTCTACTAACTTTGGGTTTTGTTTGTTCTTCTTTTTCTAGTTGCTTTAGGTGTAAGGTTAGATTGTTTATTTGAGAACTTTCTTGTTTCTTGAGATGGGCTTGAATTGCTATAAACTTCCCTCTTAGAACTGCTTTTACTGCATCCCATAGGTTTTGGATTGTCGTGTTTTCATCGTCATTTGTCTCTAGGTATTTTTAAATTTCTTCTTTGATTTCTTCAGTGATCTCTTGGTTATATAGCAGTGCACTGTTTAGCCTCCATGTGTTTGTGTGTTTTATAGGTTTTTTTTCCTGTAATTGATTTCTAATCTCATAGCGTTGTGGTCAGTAAAGATGCTTGATACAATTTCAGTTTTCTTAAATTTTCCAAGGCTTGATTTTTGACCCAAGATGTGATCTATTCTGGAGAATGTTCTGTGTGCACTTGAGAAAAAAGGGTATTCTTCCACTTTTGGGTACAATGTCCTATAAAAATCAATTAAGTCTATCTGGTCTATTGTGTCATTTAAAGCTTGTGTTTATTATTTATTTTCTGTCTGGATGATCTCTCTATTGGTGTAAGTGGGGTGTTAAAATCTCCTACTTTTATTGTGTTACTGTCGATTTCCCCTTTTATGGCTGTTAGCATTTGCCTTATGTATTGAGGTGCTCCTATGTTGGATGCATATATATTTATAACTGTTATGTTTTCTTCTTGGATTGATCCTTTGATCGTTAATGTAGTGTCCTTCCTTATCTCTTGTAACAGTCTTTATTTTAAAGTCTACTTTATCTGATATGAGTATTGCTACTCCAGCTTTCTTTTGATTTCCATTTGCATGGAATATCTTTTTCCATCCCCTCCTTTCAGTCTGTGTCCCTAGGTCTGAAGTGGGTTTTTCGTAGACAGCATATATAAGGGTCTTGTTTTTGTATCCATTCAGCCAGTCTGTGTCTTTTGGTTGGAGCATTTAATCCATTCACATTTAAGGTAATTATCGATATGTATGTTCCTATAACCATTTTCTTAATTGCTTTGGGTTTGTTTTTGTAGGTCCTTTTCTACTCTTGTGTTTCCCACTTAGAGAAGTTTCTTTAGCATTCGTTGTAGAGCTGGTTTGGTGGTGCTGAGTTCTCTTAGCTTTTGCTTGTTTGTAAAGCTTTTGATTTCTCCATCGAATCTGAATGAGATCTTTGCTGGGTAGAGTATTATTTGTTGTAGGTTCTTCCCTTTCATCACTTTAAATATATCATGCCACTCCCTTCTGGCTTGCAGAGTTTCTGCTGAGAATTCAGCTGTTAACTTTATGGGAGTTCCCTTGTATGTTATTTGTCATTTTTCCCTTGTTGCTTTTAATAATTTTTCTTTGTCTTTAATCTTTGTCAATTTGATTACTATGCGTCTCAGCGTGTTTCTCCTTGGGTTTATCTTGCCTGGGTCTCTCTGTGCTTCCTGGACTTGGGTGGCTATTTTCTTTCCCATGTTAGGGAAGCTTTTGACTATAATCTCTTCAAATATTTTCTCGGGTCCTTTCTTTCTCTCTTCTCCTTCTGGGACCCTTATAATGCGAATGTTTGTGCGTTTAATGTTGTCCCAGAGGTCTCTTAGGCTGTCTTCATTTCTTTTCATTCTTTTTTCTTTATTCTGTTTTGCCGCAATGATTTCTACCATTCTGTCTTCCAGGTCACTTACCCGTTCTTCTCTGCCTCAGTTTTTCTGCTATTGATTTCTTCTAGTGTATTTTTCATTTCAGTTATTGTATTGTTCATCTGTTTGTTTGTTCATTAATTCTTCTAGGTCTTTGTTAAACATTTCTTGCATCTTCTCAATCTTTGCCTCCATTCTTTTTCCGAGGTCCTGGATCACCTTCACTATCATTATTCTGAATTCTTTTTCTGGAAGGTTGCTTATCTCCACTTCATTTAGTTGTTTTTCTGGGGTTTTATCTTGTTCCTTCATCTGGGACATAGTCCTCTGCCTTTTCATTTTGTCTATCTTTCTGTGATTGTGGTTTTCATTCGGCAGGCTGCAAGCCTGTAGTTCTTGCTTCTGCTGTCTGCCCTCTGGTGGATGAGGCTATCTAAGAGGCTAGTGCAAGCTTCCTGATGGGAGGGACTGGTGGTGGGTAGAGCTGGGTGTTGCTCTGGTAGGGAGAGCTCAGGAAAAGTTCAATCTGCTTGTCTGCTGATGGGTGAGGCTGAGTTCCCTCCCTGTTGGTTGTTTTGCCTGAGGCAATCCAACACTGAAGCCTACAAGACTCTGGTGGGGCTAATGGCGGACTCTGGGAGGACTCACGCCAAGGAGTACTTGCCAGAACTTCTGCTGCCAGTGTCCTTGTCCCTGCAGTGAGCCACAGCTGCCCCCTGCCTCTGTAGGAGACCCTCCAACACTATCAGGTAGGTCTGGTTCAGTCTCCTGTGGTGTCACTGCTCCTTCCCCCTTGGTCCTGGTGCACACACTACTTTGTGTGTGCCCTCCAAGAGTAGAGTCTCTGTTCCCCCCGTTCCTGTCCAAGTCCTGCAATCAAACCCCACTGGCCTTCAATGTCTGATTCTCTGGGGATTTCTCCTCACTTTGCCGGACCCCCAGGTTGGGAAGCCTGAGGTGGGGCTCAGAATCTTCACTCCAGTGGGTGGACTTTTGTGGTATAATTGTTCTCCAGTTTGAGTCACCCACCCAGTGGTTACGGGATTGATTTTATCGTGATTGTGCCCCTCCTACTGTCTCATTGTGGTAGGAGTCTCTAGACGTGGGGTATGTTTTTTGGTGAGTTCCAGTGGCTTCCTGTCAATGATCGTTCAGCAGTGAGTTGTGATTCTGGTGCTCTTGCAAAAGGGAGTGAGCGCAAGTCCTTCTACTCCGCCATCTTGAACCAATTCCAAAGTACACCTACAATTAAACTAAAACTAACAATACCTAGAAAACTTGGAGGTTAGTCTTTCCTACATTTTGGGGAGAAAAACACATCAATACAAAGACCAAGTTGTTACATTAATAGGAGAAAGGGATTTATTCAGGAAAGCTTAATTTCTCTTCAATCAAGATTGTGTTCCAAAACAATGAAAATTAATGAAATATAAAATGAGTTCTTTAATACCCTGAAATGTTCTCACCTACCTGAATAATACACTCCATGAGATATTCTTGAGCCAAAGCATCCCTGCAATTCACAACTTGCTCCAATATGCCAGTTAAAACAATCTGAAAAGAGAAAAAAAAACTTTTAGGAGTTAAAAAATTATTTTCAAAATCCTAAGTCACTCCTCTAACAATACATTTGAACTATTAGTTTAAAAATCATATTTTAGATTTTTCTGACCTATACTTCATTTCTAGACTAAACTTTGAAATTTTACAGAAGAATTTTTAAATAAAAAATTCTGGGTTTCTATTTCATAAAAGCCAAAGTCCATGTCACCAGTTTTTTTTCTTTTATGGTTTGTCCTTTTTGTGTCCTAGGAAAGCTTCATGTAATTCAAGGTTACAAAGATTTCCTTCATGTTTTCTTCTAAAAGTTTCATAGTTACAAATTTCACACTTATGACTTTGATCAATTTTTTTTAGTTTCTCTACATAATATGAGAATGGGTTGCAGTTCAGAGGCTTTGTTTGCATACAGATGTCCAATTGTTGCAGAATCACTTGTTGAAAAGGTTGCCTTTGCACCCTTATCAACAATAGTTGATTATATACATGTGGGTCTATTCTGGATCATCTCTTCTAGGGGTCAGCACATCTAGTTTAATGCCCATTTTTGTAAATTGTTTCCACATTGTATTTCCCTGCTTTTGCACTACATTGGCAGAATTTAGTAGCTGCAAACTATATGGCTTGCAAAACCAAAAAATATGTACTATCTGGTCCTTTACAGAAAAGGTTTGCTAATTCCTGATTTATTCTCCACTGATGTATGCGTTTATCCCTTTCACCAATACCACATTATCTTATTGTAGCTTTAGAGTAAATCTATAAAACAAACTAAATCTCAATTTAAAGAAAATTGGTATCTTGATAACACTGAGTCTTCCAATCCACAAGCACTGACTCAAAATATATCTTTTAGTTTATTTAAGTCTTCTTTGATTGTCAATGGTTTTCAGTGTAATATTGTTTTTAAAAATATTTCAATTTTAAAAATCAGACTTCAATTTACATCTCACGACATAAGAAATGATGAGAGGTAAAAAGATATAAACCTGTTTGTAACGTTCCACATTTACACCTTCCAACTGACTGAGGCGCACCAAATTTGTTCCCACTAAAATTCTTAGTTCTTGTCTTTCTCGTTCTCTTTTTTCTCTATCTCGGCTATGTCCCTGATGCTGCATTCGAACCCAGAGCTTGTTCATTTCTGCAAAGTTGAGTAGTACAAAATCCATGGAATCACTGATATCACCAGTTGTTTCTTCACTGCAAAGAAACGGAAAAATCTTTATATACAGTATTTAAATTATAGGAAAAATTACTACTATTCCTCTTCTTTGTGCATTTCCTTCTTACCTCTTTAATACACCAAATGCTTTATGAAAGACACTTTCAACCTCACTGGCTTAGTGCTCAATTTCAAGGGAACACACTCAAGAGAAAAAAATATCAGGGAGAGGGCACAGTTCAAGTGTAAAGGGACAAAACGCTCCCCCCCCCCACTCCCTTTCCTGGGCCAACTAAACTTGTTCTTGGAATTGTATTCCATTAATTCAAAAGGCCTAAAAAGTTGACACTTACAAGTGTCACTGTTATCTCATCATTTTATTGTTGAATATTTTATGTTTTCAATTGGAGTATAAGCTTTGTAAGCTCTGCAAGGGAAGATACCAAGTATTTCCTCCTTATTTTTACATCTCCTAAGATGGGGAACTTAGTAGTTTTCAAAATTTTTTGCTGATCACCTAATTAAATGCTCAAAACTGAGTCAAATCATAATAAAGCAAATAACCTCACCATCTTCTCTACACCGTTAAATTTTTATCTTTCCTATACCATTTAAACTTTTTGTCTTGTGCGTTGGTTAAATTTTTAGTAAAGTTTTTCTTTTGAAAAGGAAAGGATGCAGATATACTAAAAACCACTAAAATATACACATTAGAAATAAATGAATAAATCAACTTTAGAAAAAGGGAATTAAGTTCCTCAATCAAGGGAACGTATCTCATGAATAGTTCACCCAGCTGGATGAGACCACAGCAGGCTGACCATTTGCCCTTTTTGTGGGATAAAAGCACAATGGACTCGGATGCTGGAATACTGGTCACATAAGAGATAGGGCTCTCTTTGAATGGCTTTTTGTTTTCTGTTTTGGAGTTAATATCTAATTTGTGTGCACAGATAATTAAAATCACTAATACTCTAGGGTAACTAGAAGTTGACAAATTATAAAAACTGACAGACATTCAAGAAACAATATGAAAACTGGCTAGCTCATAGAAAAAGTTAAGCATATTTCATTATTTTATCACAAATACCATTTTCAAAATGTAACTCATTTAAAAAGTCACATTTTCAAAGAACATCTGATGGAATGGAAAAATGCTCTCAATTATGTTACATGAAAAAAGCAGGTACTAATAATCCACACATAATTTTTATAACAGTACATTTTGTATCACACCATATATACTGAGGAGTTCTGTTTCTCAAAGGAAATCTATACACAAAATGCTACCAGTGGCTGACTCTGGGCAGGAGAATTATTGATATTTATTTTCTTCTATATACTTTTCTATACGTTTTGTATGTTTTACAACAAAAAAATACTACGATTAAATCAAGAAAGAAAAGCACTTACTCTGTTGGCTCTCCTTCATCAGGTAAGATGTTTCTGGTACACTGAAGTAGATAATTTCGAAGAAATAGACCTCTCAAGGGGTGCTGCACACCTCGGCACATTTCTACTAAGTCTTTCAAAATATCTTTCCTGGACTGAGGAAATGACTTGACATATACAACTCCAACTGTGATCAACAGATAACTAGAAGAATTATGAGGCAACATTAGATTAGAAATATAAAATACTCAAGTCAAGAATTTGATAATATTCAAACATAGCACATACAAACATTAAAAAAACAAGACAGGGAGCAGGTTTTCTCCTGCACAATGAAGAAAATATCATTTGATTTAAAATATAACTGTTAGTACTGACACCTCTCCATTTTTATATATATATCATCCTCTTTAAACACATTAGGTCTCTTATCATTATATCAATTTTTCTAGTAGCAAGAAATTAAACAAAATATGTCCATTTTTTCTATTTCCAAAGTTCCTCAATAATCTATAAAAAGTAAAACTAATTATACTCTAAAACCTTTAAAAAATCACTATCTAAATGTTAACCTCTATTCATTAAGAAATTAAATAACCTTAAACTTGGTTTAAAAAAGCTGCTGATTTTAAAGGATAGAACATAAAGTGGGAAATGCAGATATAAAAGCCCTCAGAGTCTTAATAACTTACAGCCTTGGGATAATGTTTCCAGCATACTGTACAAGTTCATAGAGATCTGCCACTTTTCTTCCTTTAGCAAACTCATCTGTCAGGTAAACTTCCAAGTAGTGCAGTTCATCAGAAATAGCCATATCTTTTAATTATCATTAAGGATTCAAAGCTAAGTCAACCTAAGCAATACTCTGCAACTTGTTGGAGTCATTAAATTATTGGGCAAATTTCTTTTTTTTTTTTTTTTGATATTGCCATTTCTTTATTTTATTTACTTTTTGGCCACACCACGCAGCTTGTGGGATCTTAGTTCCCCAACCAGGGACTGAACCTGGGCCATGGCAGTGAAAACCTAGAATCCTAATCACTAGGCCACCAGGGAACTACCATATTGGGCAAATTTCTTAAATGTTACTAATGTATGAGAGTATTTTTAAATTAAGTAAAGACAGAATTTCTTCTGGGCTTTCCCTACTTTAAAATGAGGGTTTTAAAAGATGTCTGGTAAAGCAAGGCAACAAAAACAAGATTGCTTGTCAGACTACTAAAGGGTTTTGAAATGGCAAATCATTGATTTCCTTTCCATTTCGGAGTCCTGCATGACAAAATCTTAGCATTAAAGAACCAACTGCCTAGGGACTTCTCTGGTGGCGCAGTAGTTAAGAATCCGCCTGCCAATGCAGAGGACACGGGTTCGAGCCCTGGTCCGGGAAGATCCCACATGCCGCGAAGGAGCTAAGCCCGGGCGCCACAACTACTGAGCCTATGCCCTAGAGCCCGCGAACCACAACTACTGAGCCAGCGTGCTACAACTACTGAAGCCCGCAAGCCTAGAGCCCATGCTCCGCAACAAGAGAAGCCACTGCAATGAGAAGCCTGCGCACCGCAACGAAGAGTAGCCGCCGCTTGCTGCAAATAGAGAAAGTCCGTGCACAGCAACAAAGACCCAGCACAGCCCAAAACAAATTAAAAAAAAAAAAAGAACCAATTGTCTAATACTTTCAATAACCTTCATGAGAGTCTGAAAATTGAGATGTAACAACAACCCACTTGAAATTTAAGCATAGAAAAAGGGTTTCTGATACTAAGTTTTTCTTTTTCTCACTGAGCACATATGCATGGAGAAGGAGTACTATTGGGTTAAGACAATAACACAACTTCCGAAAAACTTAAGGAACAAACAAAATATGGCCTTATCAAGAAAAAAGTATGATCAAAATATTCATTCTTCAACATTCAAAAGATACAAAGTTCATAGTAGCTCTTTGGTGATAACATAGAAGTCCGGAGTTCACCAAGCATATTAGAAGCATGTTTCAGAGCATCCATAAGCTTGTTTTTGTCCTACAGAAATACCAAGAGAATTGGTGAGAATGCTTAATTTAAATAAACATTTAACTTGGTTATATAAACTCTTTCACCAAGGATCTGTTACACAGTTTTATAAGTATACAGCACCTAAATTATTTCAATCACATAAAAATCAAGTTTAGTTTCACCTTGCCTTCTCTTCACTGAAAAGAATAAGATACATAATTCCTCACCAGGGCTGCAAAGCTTAGCAAATCTAATTTATCTAGGGCCGCAAGCTTCCTGGCAATAACTCGTCTTTACAACCCCTAGCAACTCTGAGACTATAACTCCACCAATTCATATTTTACCTGCAATCAAGAAAAATGGCATACTGATTCTTTTGAAGCAAGATACTATTCTGACAATGGTTTGGTCATAGGTTAAATACTCTTCAGAGATGTCTGGAATAACTACTCCTTTAAGTATGCTTTCCTCCTCACAATGTCCATGTGTCCCACTTAACACATAAATGCAGACAATTCCTTTAGATACAGGAAACACTATTCATACACAGAAAGAGACAGAAGCAAGCAATAGCAAGCTCCATGCTCACCCATTTTCTTCATTCCAAGAGTTTTGTTTTTACAAATTGGTTTGCGAGAAAAGCAATACGATAGATACAATTGGTTAAAAGAGCATATTACTAAGCTTTAGAAACTCTAAGACACTTTACAAAGGCAAGATATTATTATCATCATCAACACAGCAACTTACAACTTGAAGTACCAGCCTATTTGGTTCCATTTCTTAAATTTTAATCCAGAGAATTTATAGTTTCTACACAGATAATCTCCTACCCTTTCAGAATATGAAAATATATAAATAGGTCTAATTTTTAAGGTAGTTCCTGCAAAAAATGTACCTATTCAGGACAGAAATAAAAGCCTTCAAGATAGGGGGAAAAAGCTGAATAATTCAAATTGAAAGCATTTAAGTCCATTTGTTCAACCAATATTTATTAAGCAACGATTATATGTCAAGTACTCCTCAGTTCTGAGGTACAGAACTAATGAGGCTAGTAATTCAGGTGAGATAGGGTATGGTGATAATATAGTGATGTGTAAATAAGAGTCAGGGTCTCTCATCCTCATGGAGCTTACATTCTGGTAAGGAAGACAGACAATCTCAAAACATAAATATAATGGTAAGTAAATATTTCAACAGGGCAATCTGTTGAAACTGCTCCAAGCAGTGCTTGAGGGAAGTGGGACTGAAGATTAGATTTACCAGAAGCAGTAGTGCTATACAACTTTAGAGAACACTGCATATGTGTTCTCAGGAATACACAGACTGCAATTGTCCTTCTTACCAGGCATCTCTTCATCTGGAATGACTGGACCTTCACAGCCTGTATGGCTTCATCCAAGAGCTTTTCCTGCTCATCCTGAGGTGACTGCTGTGTTGTAGGCTGAAAAATTTTTTTTAAAATCTCCCATTAATGTCTCATTAGCACTCTCTTCTAGTAAATCTGTTCTTTCTATAGTTCCCACCATACTTTATATTTCCAAGGCTTTCATATAAGACTCATTCCAGTTCTACATCTCAAACTAATTTATCAATTTTTGACAACTGAACAGAGAGCTGTGCCATCACTGAAGTTAACAGCATAAGATTGCTGAAGGAGAAAAGTAATATGTACAGAGAATTTCTTCTTCTCAGAAACTGACTCAACATTCCTGTAGCAGGTTGGCTTCAAAGAAATATAAGGTGGTAGTTTATGGCTGCCTATGTTCTGCTAATACACTCTGAATTCAACTGGAACATAACCAATCTGTGGTGATAAGTATAGTCTAACTCAAATCTCTAAAAGCCTCTCAACCACATCTTAGTCTATTCTTAGGCAGACCAAGGAACTAGTTTATGAGAACACTTATCCCCTTAGGCAATATATAACGAGGGACTAAACAGCTTAGAAATAAAATAGCTAAAATTATTGTCAGTGACCTGTAGTAGAATCATAAAGAGTACTCTCCTCAAGAACCTACCTTATCATTTCAAATATAGAGATCTACAGTTATAATGGACGAAATACATCTATATAGTCTTCTCTTTGCCATCAGAAAAATCTGCTTGCAAGATGAATTAGATCCACCTGTCAAGCAGTGTTAACCACTCCATCCCTTATGTTGTATAAACACTGTGTTTACACCTCTACTACAGCAGGTATCACATTATAATTATAAATCATGGCCATTTTTACATCCTTGGGACCCAACACATTGCCTGACACATAATGGATGCTTCATAAATGTTCACTGTATCAATGAATAAGCTGGTTTTAGATTATGTTTTTAATAAAAAATGACTAAAGAATCAACAGATGAGTGGATAAACAAATTGTGTTATACACATATAAGGAATATTACTCAATCATAAGGAGTGAAGTATTGATACATGCTACGTGAACTAACCTAGAAAACATTATGCTAAGTGAAAGAAACCAGACACAGAAGACCACATATTGTATGACTCCACTGATATGAAATACAGGCATACCTCAGAGATATTGCACATCCAGTTCCAGACCACAGCAATAAAGCAAATATTGCAATAAAGTGAGTCACATAAACTTTTTGGTTTCACAGCATGTACAAAAGTTATGTTTACACTGTACTGTAGTCTATTAAGTGTGCAATAGCGTTATGTCTAAGTAAACAATGTATATACCTTAATTTAAAAATAACTTATTGCTAAAAACTGCTACCCATCATCTGAGCCTTCAGTCATTCTCTTTATGCTGGTGGAGGGTCTTACATTGATGTTGATGCTGCTGACTGATCAGGGTGAAGGCTGGGGTGGTCGTGGCAACTTCTTAAAATAAGACAACAATGAAGTCTGCCTGCATCGACTGGCTCTTCCTTTCATGAACGATTTCTCGGTAGCATGTGATGCTGTTTGATACCATTTTACCTGTAGTAGAACTTCTTTCAAAATTGGAGTTAGTTCTCTCAAACCCTGCCCTGCTTTATCAAGTAAGTTTATGTAATATTCTAAATCCTTTACTGTCATTTCAACAACCTTCACAGTATCTTCGCCAGGAGTAGATTCCATCTCCAGAAACCACTTTCTTTATTCATCCATAAGAAGCAACTCCTCATCTGTTAGTTTGATCATGAGATTACAGCAATTCAGTCACATCTTCAGGCTCTACTTCTAATTCTAGTTCTCTTGCTATTTCCACCACATCTTCAGTTACTTCCTCCACTGAAGTCTTAAACCAATCAAGGTCATCCATGAGGATTAGAATCAACTTCCTCCAAACTCCTGTGTATGTTGATATTTTGACCTCTTCCCATGAATCACAAATATTCTTAACAGCTTTACTTTATCCAGATCCATCAAAGGAATCACTAACTATGGCAGCTATAGCCTTATGAAATATATTTCTTAAATAACAAGACTTGAAATTCAAAATAACTCCTTGATCTGTCGGCTACAGAATGGATGTTGTGTTAGCTGGAGTGAAAACAGTATTAATCTCACTGTACATCTCCATCAGAGCTCTTGGGTGACCAGGTGCATTGTCAATGAGCATTAATATTTGGAAGGAATCCTTTTTTTCTGAGCACTAGGTGTCAACAGTGAGCTTAAAACATTAAGTAGATTATGTTGTAAACTGATGTGCTGTCATCCAAGCTTTGTTTTCCCATTTATGGGCACAGGCCCATAATTCACAAGGACCCTAGGATTTTAGGAATGGTAAATGAGTATCAGCTTCAACTTAAAGCTATCAGCTGCATTAGCCCCTAACAAGAGGGTCAGCCTGTTCTTGAAGCCAGACGTTGACTTCTCCTCTCTAGCTGTGAGAGTTTTGTCTACATTGAAAATCTGTTGTTTAGTGTAGCCACCATCATTGTCTTATCTAGACCTCCTGGATAACTTATTACAGCTTCTACATCACCATTTGCAGCTTCACCTTGCATTTTTATGGTATAGAAATGGCTTCTTTCCATAAACCTCATGAACCAACCTCTGCTAGCTTCAAACTTTTCTTCTGCAGCTTCCTTAACCTCTCTCAGCCTTCAGAGAACTGAAGAGAGGGCCTTGCTATGGATTAGGCTTTGGCTTAAGGAAATGTGGTGGCTGGTCTGATCATCTATCCAGACCACTAAAACTTTCTGCATATCAACCATAAGGCTGTTGTGCCTTCTTATCATTCACGTGTTCACTGGAGTAGAACTTTTAATTTCCTTCAAGAACTTTTCCTTTCCATTCCCAGATTGGCTAACTGGTGCAAGAGGCTGAGCTTTGGAGATGCCTTCCTCACCGAGCTTAATCATTTCTAGCTTTTGATTTACAGTGAGAACGTGCAACCCTTCCTTTCACTTGAACACTTAGAGGCCATTGTAGGGCTATTAATTGGCCTAATTTCAATATTGTTGTATCTCAGGGAATAGGGAGGCTCAAGGAGAGGGAGCGTAACGGGGAACAGCCGATCGGGGGGGCAGTCAGAATACACACATTTATCAATTAAGTTTGCCCACTTGTATAGGCACAGTTCGTGTCACCCCACAACAATTACAATTGTAATATCAAAGATCACTAATCACCAGAACAAATATAATAATGAAAAAGTTTGAAATATTGCATGAATTACCAAAATGTGACACAAAGACATGAAGTAAGCAAATGCTGTTGGAAAAATGGCGCCAAAAGACTTTCTAGCTGCAGGGTTGCCACAAACCTTCAATTTGTTAAAAAAAAAAAAAAAAAAAATGCAGTAAAGCAAACGCACAATAAAACGAAGTAAGCTTGCATCCAGAATAGGTAAATCATCCATAGAAACAAAAAGCAGACTGGTGGTTACCAGGAGGGAGAGTGGATGAGTAACTGCTTAATGAGTACCGGGTTTCCTTTTCGGGTGATAAAAATGTTTTGAAACTAGACAGAGATGGTAGTCATACAACACTGTTAATGTACGAAATGTCACTGAATTGTTCGCTTTAAAATGGTCAATTTTATGTGAATTCTACCTTAATAAAAAAGAAAAATGACTAGAGATAGAATGCCTCTTACACAATGAACTAGGAAGCTGGAAGGCAAGCACTTACTTATAAACACGAAAGTTAAATCTGGTCTGCTCCATTATCAAAGACAATCAAAATAACACTTAATTTCGAGATTAACAAAAAGCACATAAAACCCACTTCTGAACTAGAATCATTTATAAAGATAGAATACTTTCTTGGTCTAATTTTGGAAAGAGAAAAAAATTAATTGAATAATAAGCAATGCCAAGCATCTCTCTATCTTTTCCTGTGGCAAACTCTAGTAAACTGAGTTTCCCTATGACCATACTTCTTCATAAGCATAAATAAATTTCAAAGAAAAAGTTATGTATCTTTTAAACTGAACACTAATTTATACAACAGAACTATTAGTGTAAAATGTTGGCAAGGAGAACATGAGCATTTAAGGATTCTGACTTAATGAAATTCACTGTTCATCACGGTCTAGCCATCTGAAAACTTCAGGGAGACCAAGCTATGGTTTGGGTTTTTTGGCTTTTAACTCTGGATGCAATAGATTTAACAATTATTAGAATCAATGGATTTCACTAGGTTCAGATGGCCAACTTAGAGATAAGTAGTGATATATCAGGACATTTTTATAATTTTTAGTGTGGTAAAACATACATAACATAAAATTTGCCATTTTAACCATTTTTAAGTGTGCGGTTCGGTAGCATTAAGCACATTTACATCGTTTTACAGCCATTGCCACCATCTAGCTCCAGAACTTTTTCACCTTTCCAAAAGGAAATTCTGTGCCCATTAAACAGTAACTCCCCATCCCCTGACTTGCACTCCAGGCAACCACCACTTTACTTTTTTTTCTCTAGGAGTTTGACTTCTCTCTAGGAGTCTGACCTCATATAAGTGGAATCATACAATATTTGCCCTTCTGTGTCCAGCTTATTTCACTTGGCATAATATCTTCAAGGCTCATCCATGCTGTAGCATATGTCAAAATTTCCTTCTTTTTAAGGCTAAATAATACTTCATCATGTGTATATACCATTCTGTTTATCCATTCGTCTGTTGATAGATATTTGGGTTGCTTCTACCTTTTGGCTGTTGTGTATAATTACACAGCAAATAAAACTGTGGTTATAAAGAGATTACAAGCAATTCAAAAATATTTGTATAGAAATGACCAGATTCAGTAATCTGTAAACAAATTGGCAAAATTTTTCTATTTTGTATCAATGGGGTTTAAAATTAATAGAAACATATATATACACAATGTAGAAAATTACAGACTTATCAATAGGCTACAAATGAAGAGATAAAGCTATATTAATGTATTTTTACACATTACTTGTAAGACAGTGTAGTTATTATACAAACGGCTATTCTATTCTACTTATTTATTTATTTGGCTGCATTGGGTCTTCATTGCTGTGCGCGGGCTTTCTCTAGTTGTGACGAGCAGGGGCTACTCTTCGTTGCAGTGCGCGGGCTTCTCATTGCGGTGGCTTCTCTTGTTGCAGAGCACGGGCTCTAGGTGCACAGGTTTCAGTAGTTGTGGCACGTGGGCTCAGTAGTTGTGGCACACGGGCTTAGTTGCTCTGCAGCATGTGGGATCTTCCCAGACCAGGGCTTGAACCCGTGTCCCCTGCACTGGCAGGCAGATTCTTCACCACTGCACCACCAGGGAAGTCCCCAAATGGCTATTCTAAAGGAGCATCTAGATGCCCTTCCTGGGAAGTGTCACATTTAGATAGTGTCAGGTATAATGTGAACACGCTCTCATTAAACACAAGCCAGGTACAATGATTCCTCACTCATGAAAGTGGTTCTCTGTTTACAAATGACTCTGTACATAGCAGCTACGTGCATCAGAGAAAAATGGAAACAGTACAGAGACAAGATCAAATTAATTTTTGTGATCAGGACCATTTTAGCTTGAGACTCAAGCCGAACAGCCCTCCCAAGTCTACACAGTTAAAAGGTGCAGAGAGGTGGCGCAGTGGTTAAGAAGCTGCCTGCCAATGCAGGGGAGACGGGTTCGAGCCCTGGTCCGGGAAGATCCCACATGCCGCGGAGCAACTAAGCCCATGCGCCACAACTACTGAAGCCCGCGCGCCTAGAGCCCATGCTCTGCAACAAGAGAAGCCACCATAACGAGAAGCCCGTGCACCACAACAAAGGGTAGCCCCCGCTCGCTGCAACTAGAAAAAGCCCGCTCACAGCAATGAAGACCCAACGCAGCCAAAAATAAATAAATAAATTTATTTTTTTTTAAAAGGTGCAGAGAAAACAAAGGTCACTACGAACATATCACTTATAAAACTATTCTCCATTCAAACAATGTGCTTTCGCTTCCTCTTATAGCAAACAAGGTTAATAAGAGTACTTACATCACCGTTATGAGTAATAAGTGACACAGATAAAGCCTGAAAAGTGCTTAGCACTTAGTAATAAGCACTTCACATAAGTGTTACCATTATTATATCCCTCTTAGAAACCAGCAATTATCTCCAACGATCCTAGAAACTTATTTGTCAATCTCTCCACTCACGCTACAGATGTAATCTAACAACGCGATGCAAAGCAACTGTAAAATGAAAATAACTAGTCTCACAAAGATACAGAATTTCATTATGTTAATGAAAGTACTATTTTAAAAATGATGGTAAGGCACAAAATAGCAATTGAAGTAGGGAGAACTAAGGATAATGAAGGGATGGGAACGTCCCAACATGTATTTTAATACCGAAGTGTCTCCACCTTAATTTACCAATAAATTTCCCCAGGAATCCTATGATGGCACACACCATGAGCATTCACTTCTCCCAGCTTTATCTACTAGCAATACGCTTTCTTCTCCACCTGGGGAATTTCTGCTCACTTTCCTCAGAATCTCAGTTAACATGTTACTTCCTGTAGTCTTTCCCAAGCTCCCCAGGCAGAACTGTCTCTCCCTCCAGGGCCCCACAACACTGAGTTGACAGTGCTAGCTAGCAAAGCGATCCTCAGACTGTATTCCATTAAGTTCCACAAGCACGTCTTCCCTGATAGACCCTTAAGTTCTTTGAAAGCAAGGACTATGTTCCCAGTGCCCAGCACAGTCCATGACATAGAAGGCACACAAGATGCATGATGAACTGAATTGGATCCTAGAATTTTAGGATTGGGAAGGGCCAAAGAGGCAACATTTGTTTTCAGATGCAAAAAGGAGACTCAAAGAAGACTGAGTGACTTGCCCAAGTCACAGAGACAGTGGCTGTGACAAGACTGCTACTCAAGTTTTCTTTCCCAATAAAATTCATGAGGACAGGACTGTGTGCCTGGCTCACTGCTCCAAACTGGTTCATCAAGCACAGAATCTGGATGTATAGTAGATCCTCAAGTAACTGCTTTGATTACAAAACACTATAAATGTCAATCCATAAATGTTGAGAAACAGAGAAATCCTAGTTTAATTTTTGCACCGTTCTTATATCAATTCCCAACTAAAAATTCTGAGAAATAAGCAAAATCACCTTGTATGGCATCATATTATACGAAAGTAATATATGTCAAACATTCTGCTTTCTGGCATTAACACATTTAAAGCGACCCCTGTTTCCAGGCTTACAGGTTTTCAGAAGCCTGTCTACGTAAAGTGAATAGTGAGATAAAACTGACATACTGTACACCAACATCCAAAAACATTATTCATACAGTGCAGACTATGTCAAACGCTAATAAAATGCAAGTGACAACTTGCCTTTGTGGAAACTAGACACAAGGATTCACATTTTGAGGAAGTTCAAGTTCACCAGCCAACAGCCACACCACGATTTGCTGCCAGCACGGAGAGGCGCTAAGGAGTATGCCTACTTCCAGGAAGTAAAACACTTGGATTTCATCAATGGGGAGGTCAGTAAGAGAGCCCGGACGCCCAACGAACAAGTGTTAAAGGAAACAAGCAGTCTCCTTTCCGTCTCTCAGAATTAGCAGATATCAGAGAGCATGAGTCCTTCCAGGAAATTCACGTAAGCGAGTCCCTAGAATTCTGACACACACTGCAATCGAAGGGGGCTATGCGCCGAAGAAGGCCCGGGCACCATTAAGGCCCCTCTGGAAGGTATTTCTTGCACAAGGAAGGGACAAGAAAGCACTACCAGGCACAAAGGTGGAACCGCCAGCAAGGGAGCAGCCTCTGGGCGGATCCCAACGCCACCTCTGAGCCTCAGGCCCTCCGCACGCACCCGTTCCAGCCAGACGCCCAGACCCGGCACTCGGGATCCCATCAAGGCGGGCGGTGGCCGACTCCACTCAGAGGGGCCGCAGGCCCTGACGGACCCCCAGAGCTAATGAGCGGAGACACCTCCTCAAAGAGTAACGGCCGCGGCCAAGCACCCCCGCCCACCCGAGCCCGGATCGCCCCGCCTGCGGCCTTCCCCGGCCTGTCGCCCACCCCGCAGGCCAAGCCGGGCTGGTATTAGCCCCGACCCGGCTGCGGGTCCCCGACTCCTCCTGCAAGGCTCCAACGCGGTGGGAGTGAGCAGGGGCTGGGAGAAGGGTCGACCCGGGGCCCGCGGCCCCTCAGCACTCACCATGGCGACTCCCCTAAGCCTGCAGCAAGCAAAACCCACCCCTCGCGGAGCCTCCCGCGGTCAGGTGACTCTGCGGCCCCTCCAAGCCCCGCCCCCTCTAGCTCCGCCTTCGGACCCTGTAGGCAGCTCCTCGATTGGCCCCCCAAGTCTCGCGTATTTATTGGCCCTTGTCGCTTCACGCTGGACTGAGGAACCTAGGCGCTAGCCAGTCTCTCCACTGTGTGTGGCGGGACAGTGCGGAGTAGGGGGAAATCTCTTGGCGGCAGGAAGGAGACAGCAGGAGCCTAAGGAGCATTTGAGTCTGCCTAGAAGGGAGGAATACAAGGAGTGGGAGCTGCCGGCTCACATTCACTTTCTGCCTTGGCGCGTGTACTTGCAGCGCGCACGCTCAGAAGGAAGACCAGGATTGGTTTACGGGGCAGTCGCAACTTCTTGTCCCAACCAATCCAGGTGCAGCGGGGGGGTGGGTCCCGGCCCTCACTGGCGGGCGCGACGTCCGCGCGCGGGTTTCGTCGCGTTGCAGCTGTTTGCGGGTGTAGTGTAGTCTTTGTCCGCGCCATGGAGCCTGGCGTGATCCGGCGTTTAGCCCCACGCCTGGGCATCGCCGAGCCGGAGGTGCTGAGGTGAGTACGGTCGGGCGCACCCCAGCGGCCCTGCGCCCTCAGAAGGGATTTAGGCCCTACCTCAAGAAAAACCTCCCGACAGTGGGCTTAGTGAGCAGGCCGGAGGGGCGAGTGTAGACGCCCCTGGAAACAGCTAGCACTGTGGGATGCACGGTGGTGGGAAAGGGAGAGAGGCGGAGAGCTTGCGTCGTTTCCCTGAAACTTATTGACTGCGTTTACGGCGGAGGCAGGCAGACGGGGTAGAGACCTCATGGAGGGCAGTGTCTATGGTGGCAACGACTACGCAGGAAACGGAATGGGGCGGTGTGCGGAGCCGCTGGGGATGGGGCGGAGCGCAGCCTGGCTGCAGCCTTTAATTAAAAAAAAAACTTGCGAGAAAGCCTCGCAGGGGGCGTGCAATTGGCGCTGAGACCGGATTTATAAAAGGTGCCAGCCATGGGAAGATGTGCGAAGAGGGCCCAAGCAGGGACAGCAACCTGTGCAAAAGCCCGGAGATGGGAAGGACTTTTGCATGATCCAGGATTAGAAATAAAGTATTGGGGCTTCCCTGGTGGCGCAGTGGTGAAGAATCCGCCTGCCAATGCAGGGGACACAGGTCAAGCCCTGGTCCGGGAAGATCCCACATGCCGCGGAGCAGCTAAGCTTGTGCACCGCAATTACTGAGCCTGCACTCTAGAGCCCGTGAGCCACAACTACAGAGCCCGCGTGCCACAACTACTGAAGCCCGTGTGCCTAGAGCCTGTGCTCCGCAACAAAGAGAAGCCCGCGCACCGCAAAGAGTAGCCCCAGCTCGTCGCAACTAGAGAAGCCCGCACGCAGCAACGAAGACTCAACACAGCCGATAAATAAATAAATGTAAAAAAAAAAAAGAAAGAAAGTATTGTAGTTAAACTGGGAGGGCAGGGCTAGCCTGGGTGCCTGGACTGTCAGTTAGGTGAGGGAAGGGAAGGAAAGGAACACCTCCTAGACTTGTAATCATTTAGAACAGTGGTTCTCAAAGTGTGGTGCCTGGACCAGCAGTATCAGTATCTTCTTGGAACCTGGTAGAAGTGCACATTTTGGGGCCCCACTATAGGCCTACTGATCAGAAACTCGGGCTGGGACCAGCAATCTTTTCACAAGCCCCAAGGTGACTGTCATGTACACTAAAGTTTGAGAACCACAGATTTATTTTTATTTATGTATGTACGTATGTATGTATGTACGTATGACTGCGTTGGGTCTTCGTTGCTGTGCGCAGGCTTTCTCTAGTTTCGGCGACCGGGGGCTACTCTTAGTTGCGGTGCGCGGGCTTCTCATTGCAGTGGCTTCTCTTGTTGCAGAGCATGGCCTCTCGGCGCGTGGGCTCTAGAGCGCAGGCTCAGTAGCTGTGACGCAGGGGCTTAGTTGCACCACGGCATGTGGGATCTTCCTGGACCAGATATCGGACCCGTGTACCCTGCATTGGCAGGCGGATTCTTAACCACTGCGCCACCAGGGAAGTCCCGAGAACCACAGATTTAGAGGAAGGAGGAACCCTCGTCTCACTTGCCTGCCTCTGTCACAGTTCATGCTTGTTCCAGTAATGGAAGGCTGAAAGAAGGGTTGGCCTTTTGGGGAGGATTTCAGGAATTTACTTTTGCTTGAAAGTACTTGAGCACAGTGATGTCTGGAGTCAGAGGGTTTGTTCTGTTTTGTAGAACCCTGTCCTCCCCCAAAAGATGTGAGTTTCATTCCCAGCCCCAATTAAACTTGCATAGGAGTTAGGGTCGGAGTGAAGTCCGCCAGGCTGAATTCATTGTTTACCAAAGTATTGGGCAAACTTCTGGAAAAGAGTTTTAGTGAATGTGTTGCTCAGGAAAGCAGAGGAGTACTTGCGACTGTCCCATGTGAAGTGTAGTGGCCTGTCTGCACGAACCACAGAAACCAGCAATGCAGTCATGTGCCTGGACCTTGCAGCTTCCTGCATGAAGTGCCCCTTGGACAGGGTAAGTAGGTCCCACTGAATGTCTGAATAATCCAGTGCAACACTGAAGTTTACTCATGTTTTCATCTCTGGTTGGACTAGCCCCCATCAAAACTCCGTGTTTTAGGATTTTCCTGGCTATTCTCACGTGTTATTCTAGATGAACTTTAGAACCATTTTGTAGAGTTTGAGAAAAAATATTTTTTGCAACATTCTCTTTATTCTTTACTACCTAGTTTTCCTGAGCACCTCTTTCTTTACACAAGGCTGTCCTCCACACTGCCTCTAGCATCATTCTCCTAAATCACATACTTTAAAACCCATGTATTATTTTTCTTCCAGTGTCACAGTGGTTGAGAGCCAAGCTATGGCAAGACTCACATGTTGAGACCAAATCTCAACACCACTGGTTACTAACTCTGTGAGTCTCTAGTTTCCTCATCCATCAAATGGGGGTAAAGATATCCATTTCACTGGATAATTGTAAGGAGGAAACAATGTACTATATGTAACACTCTTAACACAGTGCCTGTCACATAATGGTACACTGATAAAAATGGTGGCATTAAAAACACCATTGGCTCCCCATTACCATCAAACTCTCCAGCCCTTCTTGAACCCTACTAACCTCAAGCTACACTATTCACTTAACAGACCATGCACCTTAATGACTGACTTTGTAAATGCAATGCTTTTTTTTTTTTAACCTGGAATGCTTTTCTAGCAAGCTCCTGTTTGTCTTAAAATGACCCTGCCTTGCTGTTACATCCTTTATTAAGCTTTCCTTTCCCAAGCAGAGTTGGTATCCCTCAGTTGTTGATCCTCCTGTTTCTCTCCCAGTTTCCCTCTTATCTCCCTTTCACACACACTCACCCTCCCCACCTCACTCCCACTATTTCCCTCCTTTGTTTTTCCAATGAATTGCACATTGGCACCTTTGTTAAAGCAAATAACCATATATGCCATCTCCTGTGTTTTTTAATTCACAGCTTGGCTGTGGTAACACTATGTTGTATTTTAAATTATCTGCACACATGCATGACTGCCTTTCTATAGTATGAGCTTCTTGCCAGCGGTACTTAACTTGCCTGACATGATTACTGATTTTTGACTAAACGAAGCTAAACCTTTAGGTAGAGTGACTTGCCACAGAATTAATTAATCTTGAAAAGTTGACTTATTAAACAAGTGTTAAAGGCACTAATATACAGCACTTATGATTTTCATGATTCATCTATTTTTCCTTTCAAAGGCTTATTTAATTAAACTTTCTGGTTTGAACAAGAAGATGTATCAGAGTTGTCTTAAATCTTTTGAGTGTTTACTGGGCCTGAACTCGAATATTGGAATACGAGACCTAGCTGTACAGTTTAGCTGTACAGAAGCAGTGAGTATGGCTTCAAAGATACTGCAAAGGTATGAGACATATAATTGAAAATCGATACTGATACATAAAGCAGAAGTATCCAATGTCCTGGTAATTTTCCGTCTTAAAAAATAACTAATATGATGAAGTGACAGAATGCATATCTTATACATTTAAATAGTTTGTAAGTTCTGATTTGCATTTTCAGTTTCTTTGAAATAATATTTTCTAACAAATAACTCTGCAAACACTGCTTTCACTTAGCTATGAGTCCAGTCTTCCACAAACACAGCAAGTGGATCTTGACTTATCCAGGCCGCTTTTCACCACTGCTGCACTACTTTCAGCATGCAAGTAAGTGTTCCTTTTAACATTCAGAAAAGTCTGTAATTTATAAATAAATTTCTCGTTGCCAAAGAATACTTCTAATTTAGTTGATTTCAACTCAGAGCATATTTTCCTAAATAACCTTAATAGTGGCCAAGTGACCCGATTCTCAGTTTACCCCACAGTGGACCTGACAGCTAGGAACTAGTGTTGCCCGAAGTCCACTTGCCAAGTGGCAGCCGCATGTATGTATATGTATGCTAAATCATGAGATCTATCATTAAAACGGTGCTTAGTTGTGATTTTCCAGTCACATTTTTTTTAAGTCCTGATTGCAACTCTTTTTCAAGTAATTTATAAAACTTTTCGATGATAAATTCTTAATTTGAATCTTCGGGGTTATCTATGTGTATACTGAAATTTTACCCTGGAAATATTAGTAATTGTTATCTTTGTCTAAAGTTGTCTTGTTTTATCTTGCTGGAAAACTCCTTAGAAAACAAATTGTAGCTGGTGCTTGAAGAATAGGTTTCTTACTATGTAACCACTAATTTTGGTGTGTTTGGCTCCATTAGCTACTATTAGTGAATAGAAATAGTCCCTTTATTTCAACAAAGGTATATGTATGTGTGGAGGGAGTATGGCTGTTATGGTAGAAAACAGTATTGGCAACCTCACTTTTGAAAGCACATTTCACTGAACAAAGAAAGGTTTGAATGGATCTGTTATTTTAAATAAGAAGTTTGTTTTGTATTTTTCATTAGTGATGGTTGTGAAGTGTTATTAGGGAGGGGGTTTTTGGAGGGGAGGGTGGTTTATATTCTTGTAGTCATATAAATATGAGCATCATAAGTGTTTAAAATGAGTTAAACACTTTTAAATGCTGTAATTGTCATTTAGCAAGTTAGTTAACATCTGAGATGTATAAGAAAGAGTTCTATGAAGCATGAAGTACTATAGCAAATGTCTTTTATGTGCCCCATTTGTTACGTAACAGACCCTGTGTGCATTTTAACTCTCGCAGTACAATAAATAACTAAATAAATAGCTTTAAAAGGTAAGTTTGCATGGTTTTAGCTAATGATATATGTTTGAAATAAAGGGAAAATTAAACAGCTGGGGGCTCTTCATAAAGCCTGAGTGGAAAGGAAATAAGTTGATAACTGGTTGGCCAAAGAAGATAACAATACTGATCTTAAGAACAGCAATTTATCAAATTCTTTTCTAGGATTCTAAAGCTAAAGGTGGACAAAAATAAAATGGCAGCCACATCCAGTGTAAAAAAAGCCATGTTTGATCGACTCTGTAAACAGTTAGAGAAGATTGGGCAGCAGATTGACAGTGAGTATTCATTCCATGTTGCAAGAACGTGTCATTTGAAAATGTAAACCTGCTGGTAAAAGTTAGGTATTTTCAAACTTGCAAACTAGCTGCTTTCTGAATTATATATTCTTGTCTATCTGTAGACAAGATCGGTTTTTACTGAGAAAATTACTGTTCTTTTCTATTTTTCAAATAAAATAGCTTAATAACTAAAAAACAAAAACAAAAAAACCAACCCTGTGATTCTGTAAATTCATGCCTAGAAAATAGATTCTCTGTTCTGAAGTCTGACAGGAAAAGCCAAAGAAAAGAGAAGGACAAGATCATTTGCCTTCTCCTTATCCTAGTATTTGGTCAATCAAGGTATCTGGTTTTTATTTGTGATCCAAAATATGCTCCAAAACTAAAATTGAAAATAGGAGAAAAATTAACTGTGATAATACTTCTTTTTCCCCCCTAAAGGAGAGCCTGGAGATTCAGCTACTCCACCACGGAAGAAAAAGAAGACAGTGGTTGAACCTTCAGCAAAGGGTAAAGCATTATTAGCAAAGGGTGAAGCATTATTAACACCGGATAAACATTGAAATTAGTACAATGGGATTAGTATACAGTGGGTTTAACGCAATGAACAGCCCTTTGCTGCTTTAGCAGCTTGCCTTGACAAGAGTCAGATTTTATATTTGCAGCAACGTGGATGGATCTAGAGATTATCATACTAAGTGAAATAAGTCAGAAAGAGAAAGGCAAATACCATATGATATCACTTGTATGTGGAATCTAAAATATGACACAAATGAACTTATCTACGAAACAGAAACAGACTTACAGACATAGAGAACAGACTTGTGGTTGCCAAGGAGGAGGGTTCGATTGGGAGTTTGGGACTATCAGACACAAACTATTATATATACGAAGGATAAACAACAAGGTCCTACTGTATAGCACAGGGAACTATATTCAGTATCCTGTGATAAACCATAATGGAAAAGAATATGAAAAAGAATATATATATATGTATAACTGAATCACTTTGCTGTACACCAGAAACTAACACAACATTGTAAATCAACTATACTTCAATTAAAAAAAAAAAAGTCAGATTTTAACTAAATCCTGGAAGTTAATCATTTGATAAGACCAGTTTTCCAAGCAGTAGTTTACAGAAGTATCATGTAATTAAGAATACGTCTGAAGGCAAACTGCTTAGGTTCAAATCCTGCTTTACCACCGAGTGGCTATGTGATTTTAGGAAAGTGACAATTTCTGTGAGCCTCAATTTCCTAATCTATAAAATGTGATTAATATTAGCACCCATTTCACATAATTGTGGTGAGGGTTGAAGGAGATAATACAATTAAAAGTGCTGGATTCAGGGCTTGATAAATGTTAGCTATCATCAAGATGTCTTGGAATGTAAGGGAGAGTGAAAAACTGATGTGTTAACTTCTGTTTCCACTTCTCATTTTGGTATCTTATTCCCTATTACTTAATTAAGATAGATGTTTTAAAGTAAACAAGCTTACTTCTTTCTTACTCATTTGTAAACATAAGGATTTTGAAACATTAAAAAATTTTTTTCTCTCATAGAAATAGAGAATGTAGTAGAGATCTCACATAAACCGCAAAAAGATGACGATCTGACACAGGATTATGAACAGTGGAAAAGGAAAATTTTGGAAAATGCTGCCAAAGCACAGAAGGCTACAACAGAGTGATTTCAGCTTCCAGACTACCTGTGCTGCAAACCAGCAGTGCATCTGCCACCTCAAGGAAGACGTGAGGGCTTTGGAAATTTGTTTGAACTTTTATAACAAGGATCCTATCCTTAATAGCAAAGAAACCAGCATTGGGGCTGAGCAGGGTGGCTCTCACATGGGCAGCAAATTCGTTAGATTAGCCACAGTGCCTGGTTGGCTCAGCTTTGGCTCCCCACAGGTCTGCACTCCTACAAAATGTCATTGAAGCTGTTTTGCTTTCTTGTTTTGTTTTAAGCGAAAGACAGTCTCCTGTCCTATCCAGAATATGAAATTCAAGCTGAATGGAGTCTAAAGATTTTACTTAAGATTTTGTGTTAATCTCTTGGTTTGACTAAATCAATATATAGTACAGCCTAAGTTAATAAATATTATTTTTATATGCATTCAAGGTGCAGTTGTTATCAGTTTGGGAGAATCTGTGGTATGCCAAAAGCCGTCTACTCTAGCAGGAAAAAAGCTGAACACTGAACCATACTGCTCCCCAGAGCACAAACTCTTGAATCAGACTTTCTGGGTTTAAAACACTGCTCAGCCATTTACCACCTGTGAAACCTTGAGCAAATTAATTATCTTCTTTATGCCAAATCAATAAGTAGGAATAAAAGTAATGTCTACCTCATAGAATAATTTGGAGGAGTATCTGAGCTAATACATGTAAAGCATTTAGTACAGCTCCTGGTATAAATATTTAGTAAGTATTAAAATACAGAAAGAAACACATATAGACGTCTCACATAATTAGTTATATATTAGCATCATATTAAAAAATTAAGAAACACTAAAGTGCGACAACATGGATAGACCTAGAGGGTATTATGCTAAGTGAAATAAGTCGGACAGAAATGCAAATGCTGTATGACCTCACTTACATGTGGAATCTAAAAACAAAACATGAATAGACAAAACATACAGAGAACAAATTGGTGGTTGCCAGAGGGGAGGTGGGTAGAGGGGATGAGTGAAATAGGTGAGGGAAATTAAGGAGTACAAACTACCAGTTATAAAATAAATGTCATGGGGATGTAATGTACAGCATAGGGAATATGGTCAATAGTATGTAATCACTGTATGATGACATGATAACTGGTGATCATTTCATAATGTGAGAAATATCAAATCACTATATTGTACACCTGAAACTTATATAATAGTGTAAGTCAATTATACTTTAAAAAAGAGACCAAGGTTTATTTTCTTTGATATCCACATACTGAAAAATGTAACCTTACTAAATACTTACTTTAAAACTGTGGAAAAGGGCCTGGAAAGATAAGTTGCTAGGGGCTCTGAGGCATCATGCCAGACATGATTTTAACCAAAATTAAGAATACATGGGCTTCCCTGGTGGTGCAGTGGTTGAGAGTCTGCCTGCCAATGCAGGGGACACGGGTTCGAGCCCTGGACCGGGAGGATCCTGCGTGCCGCGGAGTGACTGGGCCCGTGAGCCACAACTACTGAGCCTGCGCGTCTGGAGCCTGTGCTCCGCAACAAGAGAGGCTGCAATAGTGAGAGGCCCGCGCACTGCGATGAAGAGTGGCCCCCGCTTGCCGCAGCTGGGGAAGGCCCTCGCACAGAAACGAAGACCCAACACAGCCATAAATAAATAAAGAAATTAATTTTAAAAAAAAAAAGAATACATGATCTACTATGAAGCAAACTTCAAAACTCCAATAAAATATCAACATATCCAAGGAGAATAAAATGCATGGAGAGATTGCACATTCATGGATAGAAAGGCTCAATATTGTCGAGATGTTAGTTCTTCCCAACTTGATCTATAGATTCAACACAATTCCAATCAAAGTCCCAGCATTTTGAGGACATCAACAGACTATATAAAAATTAAAAGACCCAGACCAACAATTCAATATTGAAGAAGAACAATGCTGGCGAGGATGTGGAACAACAGGAACTCATTCATTGCTCGTGGGAAGGCATGATGTTACAGCTACTTGGAAGACAGTTTGGGAGCTTCTTACGAAACTAAACATACTCTTACCATGTAATCCAGTAATCATGCTCCTTGGTACTTGCTTAAATGAGTTGAAAACTTACGTCTGCAAAAACCTACACATTGATATTTATTGCACCTTTATTCATAGTTGCCAAAATTTAGAAGCAACCAAGATGTCTTTCAGTAGGTGAATGCATAAACTGTAGTATATCCAGACCATGGAATATTATTCAGCACTAAAAGGAAATGAGCTATCATATCATGAAAAGACATGGAGGACATTTAAATGTGTACTTCTAAGTGAAAGAAGCCAACATGAAAAGGCCTTATGGCTCCAAGTATATGACACTGAAAAAGGAAAAAACTGGAGACGGTAAAAAGATCAGTGGTCTCCAGGGATTGGGGTGGGGGCAGAGATGAATAGGCAGAGCATAAAGGATTTTTAGGGCAGTGAAACTATTCTGTATGATATTACAATGGTGGATATATATCATTATACATTCATCAAAACCCACAGAATGTGCAATACCAAGAGTGAACCCTAATGTTAGCAATGGACTTTGGGTGATAACAATGTGTCATTGTAGGTTCATCAACTGTAGTAAATACACCCACTGTAGCGGGTGATGTCAATAGTGGAGGAGGTTGTGGATAGGGCAGTATGGGCAGGTACAGAGGGCATAGCGGAAATCTCTGTCCGTCCTGCTGAATTTTGCTATGAACCTAAAAACTGCTCTAAAAAATAAAGTTTATTAACTTTCAAAAAAAAAGAATACATGATCTAATTAAATATTTCCATGAAGAATGCAATAAAGTGATTGATTGCATCCAAATTTTTAAAGCCTAATCAGAATGGTATCAGTAATGATAGTGGTTGCCTTCTATCTGCTGTAAATAAGGTATAATACCTGCTGCATAGAACAGGAGTGACTAAGGGAGTGATTTTCTTTCCCTGCCCCTTTTAATTCTAGACACTTAGCAAGCTAAGGTTAGAGAAATGCTGTAATCAAATGATCCCACACAGCCATAATGTCCCACAGCCATGTGGTAGAGGGGAATGAACGTGAGATTTGAAACCACATGCACTTGCATTTAAATTCTGGCTCTGCCACTTATACCCTGAGAAAATATTACGACCTTAATGAGCTTCAGTTTTCTTGTTTATAAAATGGAAATATTATCTACCTTGTGAGAATTAAAGGTAATATTTGTAAAGTGTGTGACACCTAGAAGGCATTCACTAAATAGTGCTTCTATTATTACTTTGATCTAAAATGGATGTGAGTCTTTTCCTCATTTATTTTAAGAAGGTATATAATTTGATTTTGGTGCCAAGATTTAGATTCTAGCTTTGGGTCAAAAGCAATCTATTCATCACCAGGTAAAATTAAAGCACATTCACTTTTTAAAAAAATTGTGGTAAAATAAATATAAAATTTACTATCTTAATTTTTAAGAGTACAGTTCAGTAGTGTTAAGTACATCCACATTGTTATGTGATCTCCAGAACTCTTCATCTCGCAAAGCTGACTCTACCCATGAAACCCATTAAACAACTCCCATTCCTCCCTCCCCCAGCCTCTGGCAACCACCATTCTACCTGTCTGAATTTTAACTATTCTAGCTAGATACTTTATCTAAGTGGAATCATATGGTATTTTTTTTTTACTTTTTTTCACTTAGCATAATGTCCTTGAGGTTCATCTATATTGTGGCATGTGTCAGAATTTCTTTCCTTTTTAAGGCTGAATAATTTTCCATTGTGTGGATATACCACACTTTATCCATTCATCTGTCAATGAACTAGGTTGCTTTTACCTCTTGGCTATTGTGAATAGTGCTGCTATAGACGTGTATAGTTATGTGTCTCTTGGAGATCCTGCTTTCTATTCTTTTGGGCATTTACCTGGAAGTGACATTTGATAATTCTGTTTTTAAATTTTGAGGAACCACCATACTGTTTTCCATAATAACTGCATCATATTACATTCCCACCGACAGTGCACAAGGGTTCCAATTTCTCCACATCCTGGCCAACACTTATTTTCTGTTTTTTTTTTTTGTTAGTAGCCATCCTAAATGGGTGTGAGGTGGTATCTCATTGTGGTTTTGATTTGCATTCCTCTAATGATTAGTGAGCACTTTTTCATGTGTTTGTTGGCTATTTGGGAAAATGTCTGTTCAAGTCCTTCACCCATTTTTTAATAGGTTTTTTGTTGTTGAGTTCTTTATGTAGTGTAAATATTAACCCCCTATTAAAAAATGATTGCAAATATTTTCTCCCATTCCTAAGGTTGCCTTTTCACTGTTGATTTCATGAGAATAAATATAAGTACTGTTTGTGACTTTTTCTTCTATGCCCTGAAAGCAGGTAATATATTTTGATTATCTGGAATGTAGCAGGTACTTCGTTATTTTTTAAATTAGTTGTGGGGTAGGGGAATTGCCTTAAAGCAATCTTGTCCAAATGCCCTCCTAGGGCAGGAATCCTTCACGATTTTCCAAAACATTCATACCCGAGCGATGGAAGCTTACTACTTAGTGGGTCCATATATTTCAGTACTGTTGTAAGGACTTTTCGGAAGCTCATTTCTTTAACAGCTCCTCTTGGCTTATTTAACTGATTAAAAAATGTTTTATCATGAAAGTTTTCAAATGTATACAACAAATATATACCTCTTTACTAGAGGACAATATTATGATACCCCATACTGACTACCCAAGCCCAACAGTTAAGATTTTGCCACACGTGCTTAACTGTATCTCCCTTTTTCCTGAAGTCATTTAACCCACGTTATAGCCACATTACCATTATCATACGTCACAATATTAATAGAAATTCTATCATCAAATATGCAATTTTTTTTAATTTTTATTTATTTATTTTTGGCTGCATCGGGTCTTCGTTGCTGCGCATGGGCTTTCTCTAGTTGTGGCAAGCGGGGGCTACTCGTCATTGCGGTGCGCGGGCTTCTCATTGCGGTGGCTTCTCTTGTTGCGGAGCACGGGCTCTAGGCACACGGGCTTCAGTAGTTGTGGCTCGCGGGCTCTAGAGCACAGGCTCAGTTAGTTGTGGTGCACGGGCTTAGTTGCTCTGCGGCATGTGGGATCTTCCCAGACCAGGGGTCGAACCCGTGTCCCCTGCATTGTCAAGCAGATTCTTAACCACTGCACCACCAAAGAAGCCCAAATATGCAATTTAGAATTAAATTTCCCTGGATGTCTCTGAACTATCTTTTTATTGTTTATTTGCTCAAATCAGGGTCAAGACAAGGTCCACACTTGACAGTGGGTTGCTAATTTTTAATTTTAAAAGCAATACATGCTCATTGTTAAAAAAAAAAAAAAGAATTCAAATGATTTAGAAAGTAATAAAGTGAAAAGTAGAATTCCCTCTCTCCCCCATCACCCACTTTCCACACCGCACCGTTAACTTTCTTGCATAACCTAGAAAATTTTAATGCACATATAAGCATGTCTCTCCATAAATGGGATAATACCATATATATGTTCTATAATTTTTTTCTTAATAAAAATCAGTACATCAAGATCCATCTTTACTGGCTACAAGGTAACCTCCCATATGTATGTGTCAAAATTTAAACCCTTGCTGATAGGCACATATGGGTTGTTTTCAACCTATATGGGCCATTTTGCTACAGTAAAGGTCATTTTGCATACATCTCTGCCCGCTTGTTCAAGTATTGCTGAGGGATAAATTTCTAGAAATGGAATTGCCGGGTGAAAGTATGGGCATGACTTTTATTTGGATACATATTCATCAAAAGTGAAAAATTCCATTTTCCCCACACCCTCACCAAATCTGATAGGTGAAAAAAGTGGGTCCTGACTACCTTTCAGAGTTCCTCTGCCCAGCAGTTTTCTTTCATTTTTTAAAATATAATTTTTATTTTATATTGGAGTATCGTTGATTTCCCAAAAGTTTTCAATGACTGTTCATTCAAATTAAAAAGTCCCGTTTGAAATAGTTAATACTAGCAAAGTTGCAATCTAAAAAATTTTCAAGTACACACCAGCAGAGAACTAAAAATATCCAGAAAATTAAAGTTTCATAAAAGCTCCCTCGCCTTTCAAATAAGGGAGGCTATCTTATGCAGTACCTCTCACTTGTGTGGGCCTGGCCTAAACAAATCCCTCAAAGGAACTTTGTTGAAAAGTTTCTCTAGGTAGAGAATAACAGCATATAGGGGGAAAAATTAAAATTTGATAGCTATCGGATTTTCTCTGGATCTGCCCTGTCTTATATAGACGCCACTAACCATATGTGGCTATTAAGCCCTTAAAATGTGGCTAATGCAACAGTAGAACTGTATTTCTAATTTTATTTCATTTTAATTAAACGTAAAAATACTAGAAAATATTTAAGATGCTTGAACAACTTGAATATGTGACTATATTTTTCCACAGTAAATTTTATGAAATCTAAATACAAATTGTATGTCTGATAAAAACCTAGAATCTGAACTGGCATGAATTTTAAGTGTAAAATACACACCAGATTTTGGAGACTTAGTATGAAAAAAAATCAATAATTTTTATATTGATTACATATTGAAATAGGTTTTGATATGTTAAATAAATTATTAACATTAATTTTACCGGGTTTTTTTAGAGAAGCTATCAGAAAATTTTAAACTGTATATGGCTCATATTATATTTCTATGAGGGAGTGGTGCTCTAGATCAGGATAACTAACTGTACATTTTTCTGGGGAGAAGATTCATAGCATTCCCCCAAGAATGTGAAGTCCCATGGAAGGGAAGAATCACCGTACTATAGATAGAACTATAGATATCCTCTATAGCTCCTTCTGGAGGCTGCCTTCAAAACACCTTAAAAATAAAGCATTTTACCAAATCACTGTTACTGGCCCATGAAAGGGAGGTTTCCAACAGCCATCTCTTCTGATATTCATCCACAAGCCGACAAGCTTGGAGCAGGCCTAGATGTGCTGATACTGAAAATCTTAGCTTCCCAACAGGGGTTAGTGTTCCAGAGAAAAGCTATAACCGAAGAAATGCAGCAGGAGGATTAATATCTCCATCTTCTGCCTCTCTCCCCACAATAAAAAAAGTCTATTATGGGACAAAAGTCCTGAAAAGCTGTGAAACTGTTGCATGGCTAATTAAAAATTAAAAGTAACTAAAAACTTCTGACCCAAGAAGGTCATGAGAACAGCACAAAAACTTCCTTACAGCTAAGGAAATTAAAAGAATTGTTTCCTTTTGAATAATAAAGTACTCCTTGTTAATCATTTCTTGAAGTTAGTTAAGTGATGGGTATATACCTGATAAAACAGTAGGAGAGCAGTTTTCATTTGTTTTCTCTTGATGCATCATTTCTGTGTTTCTCTCAGAAAGCTGAACATCATTACATTCTTATCTCTCTTTCACATATTACATATCAGTTCCCAGACTTACTAGACCATAGATTCATAACTGCGGAAGCGAGATCAGGAGGGAGACTGCCAGTGTCAGGACAGGGCAGAATAAGAGAGAGTAGAGGTATGTACAGATTTTAAAAGCATATTCAAAACTATCATTGCTCTGATATAGCCATGACAGTCAGTACATTTTGAAATTTCAAAGAATATTAAAGGATGCATGTTTTGATTCTCAAGAGTACAAGTTAAAACAAGTTTGAGGATCTCTGCCCTAAATCCACATTGCTTCACTCTAGAGCAACAAATGTAATACAAAATGTCAGCTCACACTTGAGCAAGTCAAAATGCTAGGAACTCTTTGCACTGGAGGAGGTAACACTGACTAACATGCCCTGTGTGATAGTCCGCTGGGTTCTTTAATCAGAGTAAGCTTAGACTTTAAATTTGACATATGCACAGTAGAAGCTTTCCTACCTACCTAAAGCATGCCTACACTTATCACCAAAAGTAGGTACACTTGAAAAGTAATCACAGCATTTCAACTGATCTTATAAGGCAGAAAAAAGTTCTTAGGTCAGTCTCTTTACAGCCACTTTTTGTCCGCAAGGAAGGCAACAGCCATAACCTTTTTTTACAAAATAAGTGGAAGGCCAGATTATTAAAAATCTTCAGTCATGACTTCACCACCAGTCTCAGCAATTTCTGGGCCCATGGGAGCAGCTGCGTTGAGGATTAGGGACAAGGTGGAAATTTCCTTAACCTGTTGGCAGCAGTCACCACGTAGAAGTGTTTCTTAAGGTAAGGAGAGAAAAAAGGGAGGGAAAAAGGCATATTTTTAGATCAAGTACTTTAAGAAGAAACAATAAAAGGACTTGCTTAAGTTTAGCCACTTGGGTTTGTTTAAAATCGATAACTAAAGGGGAAAAGAAGATTCTAGCAAAATTATAGTAAAACAGTCACATGACTTTCAGGGGCGTGTTTAGAGCGAGTTTGAAGTGAGAAGATATGATATCCTACCCTTTTCTTGTGAAAAATGGAGCGCCCTAGAACGGTATTTTTCAAATTGTAACTCACGACCCACCAGTGGGTCATGAAATCAAATTGGCGGGGCATGACTAACAACTTTTTTTTTAATGAAACTGAACATCATAGAATAGAAAATATCAGAGTGCATCACACTCTGTGGAGCAAATGTCGCAGTATTTTTGTCTCACGCGTGTGCGAGTATACGTGTACTTGTATACTGGCTCTCTGGGTAAAAGCATTTTGGTTTTGTTTTTTATTGAAGATCTAAGCCAATATCAAAATGTTGGAAAGTCACTTCCCTGGAGGACAATTGTTTTCAAGATACATTCTATGTCCATGGTTCCAAAGAGTTCTGTTGTAAACAAAATTATAAAGCTTTTAAAGCCTAATAGGGCTCTCCTGGGCTCTTTTTCTAAAATGTGGAGGAATCGTCCTCAAGCTACAGGCAATTAGTTCTGAGCACTGCACTGCGATGTTCGTTGAGAACACATGCTCAGATTTCATTCTGTCACTTCAAGTGTTCACGTAAGTATGAATTAAATGCTATTTTTATGCCAGTCACTTTGGGTCTGTGGCATTTTTTTAATCAAGGTAACAGGTTTTTGACATGAGACTTTTTTCCCCCTAAATAATCTATTTAGAATCAAAACGTAAGTGAAAACTTAGTACACTTCTTTCAAAGGACATTTTAAGAAAACAAATGCTGCTTTTACTAAAAGAAAAACAGATACCTTCCATTTCCTCTGAGCCATGTATTTCTGCAGCAATAGTTGGGATTTGAGACGAACTTTCGATTTAGAAGCTTTGGCAGGCAAGTTATTCAACCACTCATGTTTCAGGCACTGTGTGGCACTCATTCTGCAGCTGTAAAATCAAACAGCAGGTGAGACTTTTAGTTGGGGTTGCATTTTTCTGGCTATCCAAAATCTGCTTAATTGGTAGGAAGCTGAGTCAGTGGAACAGATTAATCATATAGGCAGATTCATGCCACTTGCTAAAAACAGACCTCCTACTACCTAAAATTCCCATCCTTAAAAGTGCAAGAATGTAGTCAGCAAAATGTTCCCTGCCCTCTACTGAGGGGATGTGTCCTAGTGATTAATCACCACCTCCCAGAGAGAGCTTGGGAATCAAGGCAGGACAGTAGGAGGGCCAGCTGTGCCTGGAATTGCTCTTAAGAAGTAAAAGAACATGAGCCTTGAAAGAAGCTCATCTTTCTTCACAGAGAATAATGTCAACTTGTTCATCTGAATTAGAAATGTATTTCCTCTCACATAACTTTTCACAATAAGGAAGAAACAAAACAGTCAAGGCCAGGGAACGAGAGCTGTCTCCCCACCACTTGTAGTTATTCCCATATGTCTGAGTATCGGAAAACTCAGTGGCCCAACCCATAACCTGGATATAGCTACTGAAAACTAAGTAGGTCTTCATCACCCGGAAATAAGGTTTTCTGTCTTTTATTCTGGGGAATAACAGCTGCATATCTCAACTTTTTTTCAACATTAGCCTATGAAAAGCAATAACTTGGAAATAGGCCTAATTTGTAAATATGGTCCTTTCTAAAACTCTTGTCTAGATTTTATGCTCCTAGTTGCTTGTTTCTTAACTGACTTCCTTTGTCCCTTTCCCTGCTACCTTTTCTTTTTTTTCCCCAAAGAAGTAGCAGACTAAGAAATCCTGGACAGAATCGGTCTACAGGAAGAAAGGACCATTCGCTTCAGCAGCCCTGCCCAGCACCAGCCTGATTTCCACAGCACCCAGATGGATGGTCACCATCAGGATGGATCATGGGTGACAAGCAATAAAGGGTACCTCTTCTCTTTGACCAGCAACCGGGCGACAAAGTCCTTGGCCTCCTCTGACAGCCCTTCAAAGGTGTCGGCATCAAAATCCCAGCTACAGTTCACAATGAAATTCATGGTCTCTGCATCTGTTTCCCCTAGAAATGGGGACAAACCACTGAGCCTACAGAGGAGAGAAAGGACTGTCAGTATGTGGAAGCTATACCTGCCAACACACATCGACAAGATAGAGAAGACTCTTACAAGGTCAAGCAGAACTAACCAGAACCAAGAGGGTTCAGAAGAAAAGCACCCCCATTGCCTCTCCACAGGAGATGTCCAGTGTGCTCGATAAAGGAAGTGGAAGCACTGAAAAATTGACGGCAGGAAGAGTGGTGGAATAAGTCCCCTATCATGCTCACCACATTCCCCCTTACCCTGAAGTAAAGAGTCAATTGGGGTCCAACCCAATACGCCCATTTATCAGGTACATTTGACTGAATATTAAGATGGCTTGACGTGTCTCTGAGACTACCCAGGCTTCAGGGGCCAAAGGAAAACTGGCTTTATTAGGCTCCTCTAGAGGAGGGCAGAGAGATGAGACAACTTCACTGGCTGGCCTTGGGCCACAATATTCCCCAACCTGGTGTAGCACACACACAAAGTGTGGGGAAACAGTTAAACTGTAATAATAAGACTGGGAGCAAAGCTTGATTTTGTTGGGCCTCTGAGGAAATAGCTGAGGGATGTCCACAGTTGGAGAGAGAGGAGGACATTTAGTCTGTGCACAGATCTCCTCTCAGCCCATCCTAACTCTGCTTCCTCAGCCCACAGAAAACAGGGAGCGCAGAGCACAGGGACAAAGTTAGAAGATGCAGGAGCTGTGCCCTGCCCTGCCCTCCCCTCTCCTTACCGCTTCAGTGCACTCCAGCCCCACTTGCACCACAGCACCTGCATTTCTTTGCCAGAGGGCTTTCTCTCCAGTGGAAGCTGATTTATCAACCCAGAAGTTTCAGGGAATTAATAACTCTGGGACCAGCCCACTAGCAACAACTGATTAGAGTCAGTGTATTAATACCCCAACTCCCTCCCCCACCAGCTGGCCTAGCTCTGAGTGGGTGTCCCACAGTGGGCCCCAGTTCCCTGCAGGATTAAACTCCAGGTGCCCACAGTGGTTACTGACTCCAATGGGTTACTGACTTCCCCATTTCACTTCCCCACTTCTCTGTTGGCTTTTCTTGGGGATGCCTCCCCAATAAACTCCTTGCCCTCAAATTTTTGCTGCTTCTAAGGATACCCAAACTAAGACAAATGGCCCCCATTCCCAGTGGGGCGTCAGGCCCCTGGGCACTCACAGCATGTAGGTGATGACTCCCACACTCCACATGTCTGTTGGGAACGAGACAAACTCATAATTGACGACTTCCGGGGCCAGGAACTCGGGAGTGCCAAAGTTCACCTTCAGCTTCTCCCGAGGCTTGTACCTGGGGAGGAGGGGTGCAGAGGACAATGGGAGTGAGCCCCGAGAGAAGATGTGGATGCCCGGCTAATTTCTGGGGGGCGCTAAACATTCCCAAACCCTTGCTGTCAGCCATGTTTTCTGGACATCACATCCCACCACACGTGGTTTACTGGGAAATCATCACACACCCAGGCCCTAAATGCAGACTTTCCTAAGTCACTGCGGAGAATAAGAAAACCACAGTCCTCCTCCTCCTCCAGGTATTTACAATCTGAAAAAGAGGGAAGATCAATATATCTTAATGAAAAAGAGGGAAGATCAATATATCTTATGTGACTGGCCTGCAGTCACATGGATGAGCACAAACAACCCACGTAGAAGCTGTGTGGGGAGGACTGCTCTATTGTGCATCATGGTTAAAGGGAAGACGATAGGAGTTATAGAAAGAAGCAAAATGCTCAACATCACTGATCATCAGGAAAATGCAAATCAAAACCACAATGAGATATTACCTCACACCATCAGAAAAAAATAGAAAATTGCAAGTGTTGGCTAGGATGTGAAGAAATTAGAACCTTGTCAGTAGGAATGTAAAAGAGAGCAGTTGCTATGGAAAATAGTATGGCAGTTCTTCAAAAAATTTTTTAAAGAACTACCATATGATCCAGGAATCCTACTTCTGGGTATATATCCAAAAGAATTAAAAGCAGAGTCTTGAAGAGATATTTATACACCCATGTTCATAGCAGCATTATTCAGAATAGCCAAAAGGTGGAAGCAATGCAAGTGTCCATCAGCAGATGAATGGATAAACAAAATGTGGTATATACATACAATATGATATTATTCAGCCTTAAAAAGAAAGGAAATTCTGACACATGCTGTAATATGAATGAACTTTGAAGACATTACAATAAGTGAAATAAGCCAGTCACAAAAAGGCAAATACTGTATGATTCCACTTATATGAGGCTCCCAGTGTAGTCAATTCAGAGACAGAAAGTAGGATGCTGGTCTCCAGGGGCTGAAGGCAGGAGGAAAATGAGGGGTGGTTGTTTAATGGGTACAGAGTTTCAGTTTTGCAAGGTAAAAAAAGCTCTGGAGATTGGTTGCACAACAATATGAACATATTTAAAGACTACCGTAACTAATCTTGAAAATTGCTAACACGGTAAATTTTATGTTATGTGTATTTTATACAATTACAAAAAGAAAAAGAACTAGAAAAAGTATTCTGTACATGAAGTTTAAGGAAGGCTAGGAAGAGAATTGATGGCTGTATGGGGAAGGGGTTGGAGAAAGTTGGTTTTTAGAATCAGTCTTGAAAAGGAAGAAAACCTCTAGCTGAAATTTAATGGGCAGCAAAAAAGTCCTTCAGTTGGAGAATGGATAATATAAAGTATAGTACATCTAGACAATGGAATAGTATTCAACACTTAAAAAAAATAAAAAAGAGATTCACAGAAAGATAGACAAGATGAAGAGACAGAGGGCTATGTACCAGATGATGGAACAAGATAAAACCCCAGAAAAACAACTAAATGAAGTGGAGATAGGAAATCTTCCAGAAAAAGAATTCAGAATAATGATAGTGAAGATGATCCAGGACCTCGGAAAAAGAATGGAGGCAAAGATCGAGAAGATGCAAGATATGTTTAACAAAGATCTAGAAGAATTAAAGAACAAACAAAGAGAGATGAACGATACAATAACTGAAATGAAAACTACACTAGAAGGAATCAGTACCAGAATAACTGAGGCAGAAGAATGGATAATTGACCTGGAAGACAGAATGGTGGAATTCACTGCTGTGGAACAGAATAAAGAAAAAAGAATGAAAACAAATGAAGACAGCCTAAGAGACATCTGGGACAATATTAAACACAACAACAATCGCATTATAGGGGTGCCAGAAGGAGAAGAGAGAGAGAAAGGACCCGAGAAAATATTTGAAGAGATTATAGTCAAAAACTTCCCTAACATGGGAAAGGAAATAGCCACCCAAGACCAGGAAGCACAGAGAGTCCCATACAGGATAAACCCAAGGAGAAACACGCCAAGACACATAGTAATCAAATTGGCAAAAGTTAAAGACAAAGAAAAATTATTGAAACCAGCAAGGGAAAAATGACAAATAACATACAAGGGAACTCCCATAAGGTTAACAGCTGATTTCTCAGCAGAAACGCTACAAGCCAGAAGGGAGTGGCATGATATACTTAAAGTGATGAAAGGGAAGAACCTACAACCAAGATTACTCTACCCGGCAAGGATCTCATTCAGATTTGATGGAGAAATCAAAAGCTTTACTGACAAGCAAAAGCTAAGAGAATTCAGCACCACAAAACCAGCTCTACAACAAATGCTAAAGGAACTTCTCTAAGTGGGAAACACAAGAGAAGAAAAGAACCTACAAAAACAAACCCAAAACGATTGAGAAAATGGTAATAGGAACATACATATCAATAATTACCTTAAACGTGAATGGATTAAATGCTCCAAGCAAAAGACACAGGCTCACTGAATGGATACAAAAACAAGACCCATACATATGCTATCTACAAGAGACCTACTTCAGACCTAGGGACACATACAGACTGAAAGTGAGGGGATGGAAAAAGATATTCCATGCAAATGGAAATCAAAAGAAAGCTGGAGTAACAATACTCATATCAGATAAAATAGATTGTAAAATAAAGACTGTTACAAGAGATAAGGAAGAACACTACATAATGATCAAGGGATCAATCCAAGAAGAAGATATAACAATTATAAATATATATGCACCCAACATAGGAGCACCTCAATACATAAGGCAACTGCTAACAGCTATGAAAGAGGAAATCGACAGTAACACAATAATAGTGGACAACTTTAACACCACATTTACACCAATGGACAGATCATCCAAACAGAAAATTAATAGGAAACACAAGCTTTAAATGCCATAATAGACCAGATAGATTTAATTGATATTTCTAGGACATTCCATCCAAAAACAGCAGATTACACTTTCTTCTCAAGTGTGCATGGAACATTGACCAGGATATATCACATCTTGGGTCACAAATCAAGCCTCAGTAAATTTAAGAAAACTGAAATCATATCAAGCATCTTTTCTGACCACAACGCTCTGAGATTAGAAATCAATTACAGGGAAAGGAACGTGAAAAACACAAACACATGGAAGCTAAACAATACGTTACTAAATAACCAAGAGATCACTGAAGAAATCAAAGAGGAAATCAAAAAATACCTAGAGACAAACAACAATGAAAACACGATGATCCAAACCTATGGGATGCAGCAAAAGCAGTCCTAAGAGGGAATTTTATAGCTATACAAGCCTACCTCAAGAAACAAGAAAAATCTCAAATAAACAATCTAATGTTACACCTAAAGGAACTAGAGAAAGAACAAACAAAACCCAAAGTTAGCAGAAGGAAGGAAATCATAAAGATCAGAGCAGAAATAAATGAAATAGAAACAAAGAAAACAATAGCAAAGATCAATAAAACTAAAAGCTGGTTCTTTGAGAAGATAAACAAAATTGATAAACCATTAGCCAGACTCATCAAGAAAAAGAGGGAGAGGACTCAAATCAATAAAATTAGAAATGAAAAAGGGAGGTTACAACAGACACCGCAGAAATACAAAGCATCCTAAGAGACTACTACAAGCAACTTTATGCCAATGAAATGGATAACCTGGAAGAAATGAACAAATTCTTAGAGAGGTATAACCTTCCAAGACAGAACCAGGAAGCAATAGAAAATATGAACAGACCAATCACAAGTAATGAAATTGAAACTGTGATTAAAAATCTCCCAACAAACAAAAGTCCAGGACCAGATGGATTCACAGGTGAATTCTATGAAACATTCAGAGAAGCGCTAACACCCAGCCATCTCAAACTCTTCCAAAAAATTGCAGAGGAAGGAACACTCCCAGACTCATTCTATGAGGTAACCGTCATCCTGATACCAAAACCAGACAAAGATACTAAAAAAAGAAAATTACAGACCAATATCACTGATGAATATAGATGCAAAAATCCTCATCAAAATACTAGCAAACAGAATCCAAAAACACATTAAAAGGATCATACACCATGATCAAGTGGGATTTATCCCAGAGATGCAAGGATTCTTCAATATATGCAAATCAATCAATGTGATACATCATATTAACAAATTGAAGAATAAAAACCATATGATCATCTCAATAGATGCAGAAATAGCTTTTGACAATATTCAACACCCATTTATGATAAAAACTCTCCAGAAAGTGGGCATAGAGGGAACCTACTTCAACATAATAAAGGCCATATATGATAAACCCACAGCAAACATCATTCTCAATGCTGAAAAACTGAAAGCATTTCCTCTAAGATCAGGAACAAAACAAGGATGTGCACTCTCACCACTATTTTTCCACATAGTTTTGGAAGTCCTGGGCACAGCAATCAGAGAAGAAAAAGAAATAAAAGGACTACAAATTGGAAAAAAAGAAGTAAAACTGTCACTGTTTGCAGATGACATGATACTATACATAGAGAATCCTAAAGATACTACCAGGAAACTACTAGAGCTAATCAATGAATTTGGTAAAGTTGCAGGATACAAAATTAATGGACAGAAATCTCTTGCATTCCTATACACTAATGATGAAAAATCTCAAAGAGAAATTAAGGAAACACTCCCATTTACCATTGCAAGAAAAAGAATAGAATACCTAGGAATAAACCTACCTAGGGAGACAAAAGACTTGTTTGCAGAAAACTACAAGACACTGATGAAAGAAATTAAAGATGATACCAACAGATGGAGAGATATACCATGTTCTTGGATTAGAAGAATCAATATTATGAAAATGACTATACTACCCAAAGCAATCTACAGATTCAATGCAATCCCTATCAAATTACCAATGGCATTTTTTACAGAACTAGAACAAAAAATCTTAAAATTTGTATGGAGACACAAAAGACCCAAATAGTCAAAGCAGTCTTGAGGGAAAAAAATGGAGCTGGAGGAATCAGGTTCCCTGACTTCAGACTATACTACAAAGCTACAGTAATCAAGACAATATGGTACTGGCACAAAAACAGAAATATAGATCAATGGAACAAGATAGAAAGCCCAGAGATAAACCTATGCACCTATGGTCAACTAATCTATGACAAAGGAGGCAAGGATATACAATGGAGAAAAGACAGTCTCTTCAATAAGTGGTGCTGGGAAAACTGGACAGGTACATGTAAAAGAATGAAATTAGAACACTCCCTAACACCATACACAAAAATAAACTCAAAATGGATTAGAGACCTAAATGTAAGACAGGACAGTATAAAACTCTTAGAAGAAAACATAGGAAGAACACTCTTTGACATAAATCACAGCAAGATCTTTTTTGATACACTTCCTAGAGTAATGGAAATAAAAACAAAAATAAACAAATGGAACCTAATGAAACTTAAAAGCTTTTGCACAGCAAAGGAAACCATAAACAAGACGAAAAGACAACCCTCAGAATGGGAGAAAATATTTGCAAATGAATCATCGGACAAAGGATTAATCTCCAAAATATATAAACAGCTCATGCAGCTCAATATTAAAAAAACAATCAACCCAATCCAACAATGGGCAGAAGACCTAAATAGACATTTCTCCAAAGAAGACATGCAGATGGCCAAGAAGCACATGAAAAGCTGCTCAACATCACTAATTATTAGAGAAATGCAAATCAAAACTACAATGAGGTATCACCTCACACCAGTTAGAATGGGCATCATCAGAAAATCTACAAACAACAAATGCTGGAGAGGGTGTGGAGAAAAGGGAACCCTCTTGCACTGTTGGTGGGAATGTAAATTGATACAGCCACTATGGAGAACAATGTGGAGGTTCCTTAAAAAACTAAAAATAGAATTACCATATGGCCCAGTGATACCACTGCTGGGCATATACCCAGAGAAAACCATAATTCAAAAAGACACATGCACGCCAATGTTCACTGCAGCACTATTTACAATAGCCAGGTCATGGAAGCAATCTAAATGCCCATCTACAAACGAATGGATAAAGAAGTTGTGGTACATATATACAATGGAATATTAGTCAGCCATAAAAAGTAATTAAAGTGGGTCATTTGTAGAGACGTGGATGCATCTAGAGACTGTCATACAGAGTGAAGTTAAGTCAGAAAGAGAAAAACAAATATCATATATTAACGCATATATGTGGAACCTAGAAAATGGTACAGATATACCAGTTTGCAGGGCAGAAATTGAGACACAGAAGTAGAGAAAAGACATATGGACACCAAGCGGGGAAAGCGGTGGGGTGTGTGGGTTGTGGTGTGATGAACTGGGAGATTGAGACTGACATGTATACACTGACGTGTATAAAATGGATGACTAATAAGAACCTGCTGTATAAAAAAATAAATTAAATAAATTTTTAAATAAATAAATAAATTTAGTGATTAAAAAAAAGAATCATCAATCCATGTAAAGACATGGAAGAACTTTTAAAATCTACAAACAGTAAATGCTGGAGAGGGTGCAGAGAAAAGGGAACCCTCTTGCACTGTTGGTGGGAATGTAAATTGATACAGCCACTGTGGAGAACCGTATGGAGGTTCCTTAAAAAACTAAAACTAGAACTACCATTCGACACAGTAATCCCACTACTGGGCATATACCCTGAGAAAACCATAATTCAAGAAGACACAGGTATCCCAATGTTCATTGCAGCACTATTTACAATAGCCAGGACATGGAAACAACCTAAATGTCCATCAACAGAGGAGTGGATAAAGAAGATGTGGAACATATATATAATGGAATATTACTCAGCCACAAAAAGAAATGAAATTGGGTCATTTGTAGAGATGTGGATGGACCTAAAGACTGGCATACAGAGTGAAGTAAGTCAGAAGGAGAAAAACAAATATCGTATATTAATGCATATATGTGGAATCTAGAAAAATGGTACAGATGAGCCTATTTGCAGGGCAGGAATAGAAAGGCAGACGTAGAGAACGGATGTGTGGACACGGGGGGGAAGGGGATGGTGGGATGAATTGGGAGATTAGGATTGACATAAATACACTACCACGTGTAAAACAGATAGCTAGTGGGAACCTGCTGTATAGCACAGGGAGCTCAGCTTGGTGCTCTGTGATGATCTAGATGGGTGAGATGGGGTGGAGGGAGGGAGGTCCAAGAGGGAAGGGATATATGTATACATATAGCTGATTCACTGCACTGTACAGCAGAAACTAACACAACATTGTAAAGCAATTATACTCCAATAAAAATAAATAAATAAAATGGATAACAAACAAGGGTCTGCTGTATAGCACAGGGAACTCTGCTCTATATTACGTAACAACCTAAATGGGAAAAGAATTTGAAAAAGAATAGATACATGTATATGTATAACTGAATCAGTTTGCTGTACACCTAAAACTAACACAACATTGTTAATCAACTATACTCCAAAATAAAATAAAAAGTTTAAAAAAAAGCATATTACTAAGTGAAAGAAGCCAGTCTGAAAAGGCTACATACTGTATGATTCCAAATATATGACGTTCTGAAGAAGGTAAAACTGTGGAGACAGTAAAAAGATCGGTGGTTGCCATGCATTAGGGAGGAGGGAGAGATAAACAGGTGAAGCACAGAGGATTTTTAGGGCAGTGAAAATACTTTGTATGATACTATAATGATGAATACATGTCATCATACATTTGTCCAAACCCACAGAATGTACAACACCAAGAGTGAATCTAAATTTAAACTATGGACTTTGGGTGATTATGATGTGTCAATGTGGGCTTATCAATGGTGATGATGGGGGAGGCTTTGCATGTGTGGGGACAGGGGATAAATGGGAAATCCCTGTTCCTTCCTCCCAATTTTGATGTGCACCTAAAACTCCTCTAAAAAATGAAGTGTTCATTTAAAAAAATTAATGGGCACTTCCTATTTGCCAGATACCATGCTAAAAGTTTTACTTATATAAACTTTTCATCCTCACAACAACCCTATGAAGTAGATAAGTTTATTGTCCCCATTTTACAGATGAGGCAATTGAGAAATAGAGAAGAATAAAATAAATATCCTGCCAATGTGGCCTGATTCCCTTAAATCAGGGATGTGAGTTTTCAAAATACAGTCTCTTCTTTTCCAAATTTGCTGAGAGTCAGGCAAATGCAGACCCTGAGCCAACACAGACCATACTCATCCAGTGAAAGAGCAACAAAGATCACCTTGGTGGCTGAGTTGTGGCGGGAAGCCAGGGAGGGGAGGAGAGCTAGAGCCTTCCTCTGGCAGCCTGTTCCCCCCCTGCACTGGCACCTGACTGGAGCCAAAGGGGCCTAGGAGCTAAACTGAGAGGAACAGGCTTCCCCTTGAGGAGAGAAGGTCCAGGCTCTCTGCCCCTGGACATCCGTTTCCCAGGATGCATTCTTGTTTCCACTGCTTCATCTGCCCCACAGCCACATCCTGTATCATGTGACTTTGTAGTTCCTTCCACTAGAGATGGCATATATTGCCCCATCCCATTCATTGATGTTGAGCTTGGCCACATGAGCTGCTTTGGCCAGTGGAATGTGGGTGGACATGACGGTGGGCCAATTCCAAGCTAGGCTGTAGGAGCGTGCCCTCTTGCTCCTCGGCCATCACCATGAGAAGAGAATGAGAGACACCCTGGAACAGACCTGTCCTCACTGACCTGCATCCAAGCCCAGTTCAACTCAGCCTAGATCAGTGACTCCCAACCAGTGGTGTGTGGGTAAAAGTTTAACAACCAGCTATCTGATTTTCTTTTAAGTTTTGATTTGTAGCATTTGCCAATTGTGTAAATACTGATTTCACCGTGTCTGATTTAAAAGTACCATCACCATGTCACTGAATGAAGAGCTGGGAAGAGATCGGCAATAGCACACTATTCTATAGTCTTTCTACCATATAGATAACAATCGGCATAAATAAACTCATGAGCATAAATAATTGTGAAATGTAGTGAAATAATTAGGAAGTGTTAACTTTTCAAAATGTAATATCTTTGTTTTTAAATAATTTCTTTAATTGTAAGCTTATACAATTTAATTTTTAATAATGGCCATGTTTAACAACTGGCTTACAAGATTCCTTATCATGAGCTAGTATAAGTTGGGTCCAGGATACTAACTCCCCAGCTGACTCGAAATTGTGTGGAGGAAAATAAACAATTGGTGTTTTAAGTCACTGCGTTTTGGGGTGATTTGTTATATAACAGTACTGTAGCAATAGTTAACTGATCCATCCACCCCAAAGCTGTGTCAAAATATCTACTAAGACACCCCTCTCCAGATTCCCAGCACGAGGCCCTCTGTGACCATAAGGTCACATATGAGGTTGCAGCCTCATAAGGTCTGAGATAGGCACCTCCTCGCCCTGCCAAAGGATCTGATGAAATGGGCTTAGATTCCAATCTGAGCACTGCACTGGAAGTCAGAAGGCTCATCCCTGCACCCAACATTCTGGAGACCAAGATAATTAAACAAGATACTTCCCACTCTGTCTCCATTCTCGACCCCTTGACATGTCCCTACTCAGACCCACTGATCACTCTCACCACCCAGCCTGGTGTAAAACTGGTTCCTCTTGCTGGATGTCAGAGTCTCTGAAGATTTGTATGGCCCCCCTCTACTGGGGGTCATACCTCCACTCACAGTCTCAGCGCCTTCTCACAGCCCCACCCAGAAATACAACTGCACTTTCTATAGTTCGTGTTATGGGGAAAATTTGTCATTTCCTCCCACTTTACAAACATTTAACTATTCTGGAGCATTAAGCATGCTCTCTCAACCTGCACATTCCCCCCACAGGTCCCTCCTTTCAGAAGGACACACTTCCCAGGAAGCAGGCCAATTTGTCAAAAACCAATTTGCCAAAGAATCTTTGTGCTGAATGACCAGTTTGCCAGACTATTGAGGATGCTTTTGATGTTTTCCTTTCATCTCACAGACAGAACCTGTGAACCTGTCAGCCCAGTTCCACTAAGTGCAAATTCCTGAGTACCACGTTTCCTGACACCTGCACTTCTCCAGTGCCCAGCAGTTTTTCGTGGGTGGCTTTCTCTTAAATATGGCTCCCTGGGAGTTCCCTGGTGGTCCAGTAGGTAAGACTCCGTGCTCCTAATGCAGGGGGTGCAGGTTCGATCCCTGGTCAGGGAACTAAGATCCCACATGCCATGTGGCCAAAAAATTAAAAAATTAAAATTAAAAATATGGCTCCCTGTGTTTATTTTCTTGAACTTGCCCCCTACCTCTGGTCCCACTGGCAAAATTATTGCCATTAATGCCCTTAACCAGATTAACAAGTTTGACTGACAGTTTGGAATAGATTTTTTAAAATTTTTATTGAAATATAGTAGATTTACAATGTTGTGCTTGTTTCAGGTGTAAAGCAAAGTGATTCAGTTTTATTTTTATATATATATATATATATATATTCCTTTTTAGATTCTTTTCCATTATAGGTTATTACAAAATATTGACTATAGTTCCCTGTGCTATACAGTTGGCCCTTGTTGGTTACCTATTTTATATATAGTAGTGTGTATTGGGGATAGATTTTGACTTATCGATTTTTGGTAAATTGGCCTACAACCCTTTTCACCTCCCACCAGAGACTCAATGGCCTATTGGATACCATTCCAACCTCTGAGCCTCCCTACTCAGGATGCCCCGTTAGTGCCCTCATCTTCTACTGTGTCTTCCTCCCCCAGTCCCACCCACAGCTCCTGCCTTCCCCAGGCCAGCCTGCTCACACGCAGTGCGCACCCTATTCTTGGTCCCTGACACTATCCCTCCTGCCCCACTCCACGCAGAGTCGTGCTGGAGCCGGTTCTCACGGGTGCACGAGAGCCAGTGGTGCACGTCTCCTCCCAACTCTGCACTCAGTGACGTCACGTCGGTAGCTTGAAATCAGCCAAATTTAGCAAAGGTTGCAAATCAACCCCACCTCCTCTCACGCCCCAGATGCAGCGGTTGTTAAACATTTACCAGAACACTACTGCCTGCAGGTAACAAAACCCTGTCCATTCATCTCTTCTGGCTGCTCAGAGACGTCCCAGACTCCAGGAACCTCAGGTGGTTACTTCTTGCTCTGAATTCACAGTGTGTCACTGTAAATCCTCATTTGGCAATTGGTCACCCGGCATTTGGTAGGGTCCTGCATACACTAGTGTGTGAGGTCTGGATGAAGAATATATTGCCCCACAGTGAGGGAACAGTGGTTCTTGGGGGGAGGGCAAAAAAATCTTAGCTATTACAACGGTCTGCGGCTCTCCAAAGGGCCACAGTACATAAACAGATACACAATACACCTGTGGCATTACATTTCATGAGGAGGGGACCGAGGGATTAGGAAAGGAATGGTTAAAAAGGCTTTTTGCGGGGCAGGTGGAGACATGAAAAATAGGTTGAGAAACACGCCCTGGTGCATAAGGTGTGCAAGTGTATAGGATGCATCCCAATTTTATACAACATTATTTGGGAAAATATTAAGCAATTTTTTACATTATGGATTGAGTGTGATTTTTAGGCATCTGGGTTGGGGGATTTGGGACTGTTCATGAAATGCAGTACGCTGTGTAGTGCGGACCCTGAAGGTACAGCGGGGTGATAAGAACTTCCCTCTGCTGTTGCTCCAATACCACACTTGGCCTCCCATCCATCATGTGGGGCCCTGAAAATGCACCTTTCACACCTGCAAAGAGGTGACATTTACCTTTCCAACCAGTGGGGAAGTGACCTAGGAAGACCACCATTGTGGGTTTGAATGCCCCCTCTGGGAGGCCGGTGCTGGACACCAGAGGCTGAGCTCAGGCACGGCTCTACCTCCATGGGGATGAAGTGCTCCTTTCTCCCCTTGTAGATGGAGTGGTAGATGCTGCAAGGCTCAGAAAGAGACAAAAACAACTTCTGTGTGGAGAATGACCATTAGAGTAAGGGAAAATTTCAAGATTTGAAGCCATGGTATGAAGACCTATCTAGAAAGTATGTGATGCTCAGAGAAATGTCATTCTTGGTGGAAATAGAATTCTGGAGGAAGCCTGGAGGATGAACATAAATTTATTGCCATCTTCACAGACTGTGGATGCCCTCCCCAGTGCCAAGGGTCTGCTACAGCCACACCACTGGGTGTGCACGCCATGGGCAAGAGCCCTGCAGAGACATGGTGTTCATGAAGCATGACTCTGGACAGGATCCAACAGTAAAACTATATGTCACTAGGCTTTAGGCGTTTTAAGGGACTTTAAGATGTTTTTTAAATTATATATGACGTTCACTTTATGCACTGAAACTTGAGAACCTAACCACTCTCATAGGATGGGTCTGCACAGTTGATGTATTATCTCATTTAAACTTCATAATTGCCCATATCAGCGGGCACTGCATTGTATCACCATTTTACCAAGATCTAACCCAGTCCTGAGTGCCCAGAACCACTTACCCATGGCACCATCCTATTTAACCTAGTCATTTTCTGGAGGGCAGGGTAGGTGATGAATACATCACACAGCCCAGTACATCTTGGCCCAGGAGGCCTGGGGAATGAATAGAAGGAGCTGCCCAGCACCCCCATTCAGTGACCAACTTTAACTGTCACTCCCCTCTCTGTTCACACAGGTGGTTTGAAATACTGTTAATCCCACAGCCTTTTAAGGAGAAGCAGAGCCCGCAGCACAAAGCCGCCCCCTGCAGTAGTAACGAGGCCTCTCTACGCAGTCTTTGTGAAGGCCACCAGCCTCAGTGAGAGAGCTTTCTCATACCAGTCCCAAAACTCAAAAATTGGCTGAGTTGTGGGTAACCATGTCCAAGAGAGCCACCAAGAGCTTCCAAGAAGTTCTGTCAAAGTACCGAAATAAAACCCCCTTACCTTCTGGCCAGCCCGAAGTCAATGATCTTAATTTGGTGTCCCGTCTGATTGACACACAGTATGTTCTCAGGCTGGGAAAGAAAGAGAAGTTTGCATAGCTTAATCAACAGCTAAGAAGGTCTGAGTTCCCACACTTATTTGTCAATAGGCCTCAGTTTCCCAGCCTGCAAGGGAAAGCCCTACAGGGCAGCCCTATAGGGATGGATAGATACTGAAAATAAATGATGTGGGCTAGTGTGAGACAATAAGGAGTGGTATGGACGGTGGGGAACTGGAGAACTCCTGCCCTGTGTAAAGGCGCAGCCACTGCTCAGCTCCAGCCACTGGCCACCACACAGGAACGCAGGCCCAGTCGCCAGAGTTCCTCAGTCCTCAAGGGAAGCCAGAAATCCAGGTTTAAGTAAAAATTCCATGCTTTTCAATGTTGACAACTTAATCCAATTTAAACATGCATTCATTACGTATAGGAATCAAACACGACATGTCTGGGATGCGGATTTGGCCCACGAGCTGATTGTTTGTGACCATTGGCTTGGGGTGGCGGTTCCAAACCCTGGCTGCACGCTAGAATCATCAGGGAAGTCCTCAAAAGTCCCAACACCCAGGCCCCAACCCTGACCTGATTACATCAGAATCTCCAGGGTGGGACCAAATCTGCAGTAGTTTGGTCAAGGAGATCAGAGCAGCAAAATGTCAACCTGCCATTTTGTGGTGACAGCTGTGACCCACGGGATGGAGGTGCTGGACTTGACATACTTCTCTTAAGTGTTTCAGATTAGCTTGGAGGCCCTGAGGGAGACTGGAACGATTCTCGTTGCTTGTGCCAGACAAATTTGGATGGGGTAGGGGTGGAGGGCAGATGAAGGGCTTATGGTATAAAGGACCTAGAGACCTAAGGCCAGTGCCTGAGGTCCAGGGGTCCGTTACCAGGGTCCCTAGCCCTAGGTGAGTACTTTCCCATTCCGGAAACTCAGTGTCCCCATCTGTAAAACGGGAATAATAACCTCTTCCTGCTTTCCTCCTGGGAGGGTGTGAAGATCAAATGACATAATATGCATTAAAAACTTTCTAGCTTATGAAGCAAATGTCAGGTATTAATTCTCCTAACAGAAGGTTTTATTGCTATTTATGTTACAAAGCAGTTGTGAAATTCCTCAGATAGGTTCAGGAAATTGAGGATTAAAAATCTTCATGTCTTGGGACTTCCCTGGTGGCACAGTGGTTAAGAATCTGCCTGCCAATGCAGGGGACACGGGTTTGAGCCCTGGTCCGGGAAGATCCCACATGCCACAGAGCAACTGGGCCTGTGCGCCACAACTACTGAGCCTGTGCTCTAGAGCCCGTGAGCCACAACTACTGAGACCGCCTGCCACAACTACTGAAGCCGCGCACCTAGAGCCCATGCTCCACAGCAAGAGAAGCCACTGCAATGAGAAGCCTGCACACCACAAGGAAGAGTAGCCCCCACTCGCCACAACCAGAGAAAGCCCACACGCAGCAACGAAGATCCAACACAGCCAAAAATAAATTAATTAATTTTAAAATTCTAATAAATAAATAAAACTAAAAATTAAATCTTCATGTCTTCTTTATAAGGTCTAGAACAACACTGTCCAATAGAAATATAATGTGAGCTACATATATAATTCAAAATTTTCTAATAGCCACATTAAATAAGTAAAAAGAAATAGGTGAACTTAATTTTCCTAAAAGCATTATTGAAATATAAATAATAAACATAAATAATAAATAAATAATAAAACATGAGATCATAAGAAATTACCATTTTAAAGTGTACAATTCAGTGGTTTTCAGTAGAGAGTTCACCACTATCTAATTTTAGAACATTTTCATCACTTCAAAAAAAAAAAAACCATATTCATCAGCAGTCACTCTCCATCCTCCTCACCCACAACTCCTGGCAATCATTAATGTATTTTCTATCTCTGTAGATTTGCCTATTCTGGTCATTTCATATAAATGGAATCATATGAATCATAAATATGTGACCTTTTGCATCTGATTTCTTTCAGTCAGCATAATATTTTCAAGGTTCATCCATGTACCAATACTTGATTCCTTTCCATGGCTGAATAATATTCATTGTAAGGACAGTACCTACCACATTTTGTTTATCTATTCATCAGTTAGTAAACATTGGGGTTGTTTCTACTTTTGGGCTATTATGCATAATGTTGCTAAGGACATTTGTGTACAAGTTTTTGTGTTGACTTGTGTTTTCAATTCTTGAGTATATGCCTAGAAGTGAAATTGCTGGGTCATATGATAACTCTTTGCTTAACATTATAGGAACTGCCAAATTGTTTTCTAAAGTGAATGCACAACTTTACAATCCCACCAGCAATGTACGAGAGTTCCAATTTCTCCAAATCCTAGCTAACACTTCTTGTCTGCCATTTTTATTTTTTATTTTAGCTGATCCAATGGGTGTGAAATAGTATCTCATTGTAGTTTTGATTTATATTTCTTTTTTGACTAATGATGTTAAAAATCTTTTCATGTGCTTATTGGCCATTTTTATATCCTCATTGGATAAATGTCATTCAAATCCTTTGCCCATTTTCAAATTTGTCTTTCTAATTGAGTTGTAAGAGTTCTTTATATATCCTAGATACAAGTCCTTTATCAGATATATGATTTGAAAATATTTTCTCCCATTCTGTGGGCTGTTATTTCATTTTCATTATGGTGTCCTTCGAAACATAAAGGTTTTTAATTTTGATGAAGTCTAATTTATCAACTTTGCTCTTCTAGCTTGAGCTTTTGACTCATATATAATATACTCCTATGCTTTCTTCTAAGAACTTTATAGTTTTAGCTCTTACATTTAGGTCTATATCCATTTTGAGTTAATTTTTGTATATATTATAAGGTAGGGGTTCAACTTTCATGTGGATATCAAGCATGGTGTCCCAGCACCATTTGTTGAAAAGACTATTCTTTGCCCATTGAATTGTCATGGCACTTTTTTCAAAAATCTATTGACCAAAAATATAAGGGTTTAATTCTGGACTCTCAATTGTATTCCATTGATCTGTCTGTCCTTACGTCATAACACAGTTTTGATTTCTGTAGCTTAGTAGTAAGTTTTGAAGTTGGGAAATGTGAGTCGTCCAACTTTGTCCTTCTTTTTCAAGATTGTTTTTGCTATTCTGGGTCCCATAAATTTCCATCTGAATTTTAGGATTAGATCATTAATTTCTGCAAAGAAGCCAGCTGTGATTTTGATAGGATTGCACTGAACATACAGATCATTTTGGAGAGTATTGCCATCTTAACAATATTAAGTTTTCTGATCTATGAATATAGGATGTCTTTCCATTTACTTATGCCATCTTTAATTTCTTTCAACAATGTTTCATAGTTTTCAGAATATAAGGCTTATACATCTTTGGTCAAATTCATTTCTAAGTATTTTATTCTTTCTGATGCTACTGTAAATGAAATAGTTTTCTTAATTTTATTTACAGAATGTCGACTGCTAATGTATGGAAATACAATTGATTTTTACATCTTACATCCTACAACATTGCTGAACTCATTTATTAGTTCTAATAGTTTCCCTCCACTCTCCTTAGGATTTTCTATATACAAAATCATGTCATCTGTGAATAGAATTTTACTTCTTCCTCTCCAATCTGGATGTCTTTTATTTATTCTCTTGCCTAATTGCCCTGGTTAGAACCACAAGTACAATGTTTAATAGAAATGGCAAGAATATACATCCATGTCTTGTTCCTGATGTTAAGAGGAAAACATTCAACATTTTACCATTAAGTTTAATATTAGCTGTGCGTTTTTCATAGATGGCCTTTATCCGGTTAAGGAGTTCTCTTCTATACCTAATTTATTTAGTGTTTTCATAATGAAAAGTTGTTTGATTTTGTCAAGTGATTTTTCTGCAGCTACTAAAATGATCATGTGATGTTGTCCTTTATTCTTTTAATATGGCATATTACATTGATTGATTTTTCATATATTAAACCAACCTTGCATTCTTGGGACAAATCCCACTTTGTGATGTGTATAATCCTTTTTATATGTTGCTGTATTCAGTTTACTAATATTTTATTGAGAATTTTTACATCTATATTCATAAGGGATATTTGTCTGTAGTTTCATCACAAGAAGTGATGTCTGCCTGGTTTTGGAATCAGGATAAGTCTGGTCTCATAAAATGAGTGAGGAAGTGCTTTATTCTCTTCTAATTTTTGGAACAGTTTGTGAAGGATTGGTATTAATTCTTTAAACATTTGGTAGAATTCACCAATGAAGCCATATGGGCCTAGGCTTTTCTTTGTGGGTAGTTTTTTACACCAATTTGATTGTTTTACTTGTTATGTCTATTCAGGTTTTCTATTCCTTTTGAGTGAGCTTTCAGAAGTTGTGTCTTTTTGGGGAATTCATCCATTTCATCTACATTATCTAATTTACTGGCATACAATTTTTCATAACATTCTCTTATAATCTTTTTTTATTTCTGTAAGGCTGGTAGTGATGTCCCCTCTTTCATTCCATTCATTTTAGTAATTTGAGTCTTCTCTCTAGTTCAATATAGCTAAAGATTTGTCAATTTATTGATCTTTTCAAAGAACCAACTTTTGGTTTCATTGATTTTCTCTACTGTTTCTCTGTTCTCTGTTTCAATTATTTCTGCTCTGATCTTTCTTATTTGTATCCTCTGCTTGCTTTGAGTTTAGCTTGCTCTTCTTTTTCTAGTTTCTTAAGATGGAATGTTAGATTATTGGTTTGAGATCTTCTTTTTACTATATAAGTGTTTGCAGCTACAAATTTCATTCCTAGTTTAGATGCACCCCCATAAGTCTTGGCATGTTGTGTTCTCATTTTCATTCATCTCAAAGTATTTTCTAAAACTTAACTTTAATAATAATTTTATTTGGCCTGATATATCAAAAACACTATCATTTCAATAGGTTATCAAAATAAAAAATATTGATGAAACATTTTCCATTATTTTTATCATATTGCCTTTGAAGTCCAGTGTGCATTTTACATTTATAGCACATCTCAAATCAGACACTAAATTTTCATCAGAAATACTTTAGATGTATTTAGATCTCATGAATTATTTGTATTTAGATTTCATGAAATTTATAGCTTTTGAAAAGCAAATTAACATATTGAAATTGTTCCAAATATACTTAATGTTTTTCAATAATTTAATCGTGTCAATTTTTAGATTTAAATTAATAAAATTTAAAATTCAGTTCCTCACTCACACTAGTTATATTTCAAGGGCTTAATAGTCAAATGTGGGGCTTCCCTGGCAGTCCAGTGATTAAGACTCCACACTTCCACTTCAGGGGGCACGGATTTGATCCCTGGTTGGGGAACAAAGATGCCACAAGGCACAGTCAAAAAAAAAAAAAAGAAAAGAAAAAAGAAGAAAGAAAAAAAAAAGGCAAATGTGGCTAGTGTCTATTATATTGGACAGTGCAGCTCTGAGCTCTTTCTCCATATTTTAAATCAACCAACATTCCTAGTAGGTAGGTATTATCATTCCCCACTTTTCAATTGATAAGCTTATGCAAAATCAATCAATAAGATCGAGAAACTTATGCAATATTTCATGGCCAGGAAGAGGCTGAAGTAACACAAGCCCTGCTTCTGGATGGGAAACAGACCTTGGCAATAATTGTCTCCTGCTGTAGTGTCACAGGCGTTGCCCCAAAGGCTGTTCATTGACCCTGAATCACAGAGCAGAATCCTAGCTTCTCCTAACTGCTCATCCCACAAGCAGCTGGTCCAGAGGCTCTGGAATTAGCTCTAGTAAGCAGGGAAGCTTGAGGCCAATTCCCCACCATCTCCACCATTTTTCACAGTACCACAACCTTATCAGGAAAGATGGTCAGAAGGAGCAATGTGTACACATGTAGGTCCAGACAACACACTTCCCATCTTCTGTGGGGAGCCACTGAAATTCCTGACAGGGGTAGTAGAGAAATATCTTCCTGTTGTGCCAATGGAGTAGAAAAACCACAGCAATGGCCACCATGCAAATCAAAACCAGAATGAGATATTACTTTAAACATGTTAGAATGTATGTCATCAAAAAAACAAGAGATAACAAGTGTTGGTGAGGATGTAGAGAAAAGGGAAACATTGTGCACTGTTGGTGGGAATGTATTAATAAATTGGTGCAGCCTTTATGGAAACAGTGTGGAGGTTCCTCAAAAAATTAAAAATATAACTACAATGTGATCTAGCAATTCCACTTCTGGGTATGTATCCAAAGGAAACCAAATCACTATTTTGAAGAGATATTTGTACCCCCATATTCATTGCAGCATTATTTATAATAGTCAAGACATGGATACAACTTGTGTCCATCAACAGATGAATGGGTTTTTTAAATGTGGTATATATATATATATGTGTGTGTGTGTGTGTGTATACATATATATATATATATATATATATATATATATATATATATGTATACACACATATATATGTATACACACACAGTGGAACATTACTCAGCCATAAAAAAGAAGGAAATTCTGCCATTTGTGACAAGATGGAACTTGACGGTATTATGCAAAGTGAAATAAGTCAGACAGAGAAAGACACTGTATGATCTCAGTTATAAGTAGAATCTAAAAAATTGGAGGCATCACTCTTCCTGATTTCAAACTATAACTAAGCTACACTGATCAAAATAGTATAATATTGGCATAAAAAGGCAGACATGTAGATCAGTGGAACAGAATAGACATCCCAGAAATAAACCCATGTACAAAAAAGAAAGAAAAGAATGGGGGACATCCCTGATGGTCCAGTGGCTAAGACTCCATGCTCCCAATGCAGGGGGCCCAGGTTCGATCCCTGGTCAGGGAACTAGATCCCACATGCAGCAACTAAGACCCAGTGCAGCCAAATAAATAAATAAATAAATATTTAAAAAAAGAAAAGAATGGCTACCACGTGCTTACTTTTTGTCAAGTAGACAAAAGAAGCTGTAATGCATTCATTCAATGGACTATACCATGGCCCTTAAAGAGAATGAGAAAAGATGTCTACAGTGTACTGTTAACTAAAAAGGGCACGTTTAAAAACAAGATGTATAGTATGATCCCTTTTGTGTGTGTGTGTTTGTCATGCCAAATTGCTAATAAAGAAGACCTCTCAGCACAGAGACTGAGTGGGAAGAACTTTCACTGTGCATTTCATACATTTCTATATTGTCTGTATTTGTTACCACATGCATATGTTTCTATTTCAGTTTTTAAAAACTAATCTTAGAGATTTTTTTTTATAGAAAAAGTCACTGTATCATTTGATCTTCAAAGAACACTTAATGAGGTACCTATTTTCCACATGTCACATATGGAGGAACCAAGGCTCAGAGACTTGGCCTGCCCTAGACTCCAGAAGTAGGCAATGGCAGAGCAAGGAGTGGAAGCCAGGATTGGGTGCTGACAGAGCTCTCAAAGATGAGAGAGCAGCAGAGGCTCAGGAACCAGGGCACCCACCCGCCACATGCTCAGGGCGGAGCCTGACCTTGAGGTCCAAGTGCAGGACGTACTGCTGATGGAGGTATTGCACACCCTCGCAGATCTGCTTGGTGAACACCACCACATCCAGTTCAGTCAGGTGGTACTTCTCTTCTGTGATCCGGTCAAAGAGCTCACCCCCATCCACACTGCCAGGGCAAAGGAAGAGGCAGGCACTGACTGAGCAAGGCTCTCAGAAGACTGGTCCACTCATCACCAGGTGAGCCCAAGGGTGCCACTGCCATCTGGGGTTTTACGGGGACCCTTGCTCTGGTCCATTCCCAACTCAGAGTATGGGTGGTAAAAAGGAAGTGTTGGGCCAAATGGGAGACTGGGGCTTATCTGCAGTGTTGATCATCCAGGCTCACTCCGGATACTCATTCTTGATACTCTAGGCCAAGGTTGTAAACTCATTGGCCTACAGGGGCCAATTAGTACCTACATGGCAAGAACCCTAAGTGGACAAATCAGACCAGATGTAAGACAAAACTTTTCTTAGAACACATAGCCCTTAGTCTAACTTCTTTTTCCACTTTTTATAGAGAACTGACATGACAAATATTTCACTCTCCTCAGTCTTACCAGAAGGAAGATAGCAACACAAGCACAATAGTAAATGTCCCCTGAGCCCCTGGCCTCAACGTCATGGGTAGTTGGAAGTGGTAGGGACTGTAGCAAATGGCAGTTTGATTGCCCCGTCTACAAAGGTCAGTTACTATGAGCTCCATCACACCATTTCCAACTGGAAATGTAGATCCAGCATTACTAGATCTTTTATATGTGCAAGAAAAGCTAGACGTCTAGGTTTTAATGTGAAATTTCCCGATTTCCGACTAACAACTAAATTTAGTTAACAACTAAATCAAAATTACTAAAACTTGTGTAGGCCAAAACAATATCTGCAGGTCAAATCAGCCTCACTGGCTGCTGGTTTGTGACAAATGGCTTTGTCCTCTGTGCTCTATGTTGGAGGTCAGGCAGAGGAGGTGATGCCTTTCCCTGGGTGTCACTGAGAGGGGAAGGAAAGGGAGAGTTTTGCTGGAATCTCAGCTCCCAGCCCCACCCCGAGCCCCGGCCCCGCCTCCCATGCTCACTACTCCATGACAAGGGTAAAACTGTTCTTGCTCTCAAAGGCATCGTAGAGCTGGATCAGGTTCACATGGCTGAGCTGGTTCATGATGTTGATCTCGTTCTTCACATCCTCCTTGTGGAGCCAAAGGGGAGAGGAGTTTCCAAGAAAAGGGTCAGGAAGAGAAGTCAGCTGCCCTTCCCAAGACACACACCCCCCCACCCTGCATCCTCATTTTCTGTTCTCACACCAGCTTTCCTCAACTCACCACCCACACCAGCTTCTTACAACAGCAAGGGCCCACCCATTTCACAGATAGGAAACCTGAGGCCCACAAAGGAACCCTGGAGGTCCAGGAGGACCTGTTGCCCAGGGTGCAAGGTGACCTGCTAACTGGAGTCTGGGAGTCATGGAAAAGAGGCAGGAAAGGTGGCTGGGTTTCCTGCTCAGAGTGGAGGGGTCTGGGGCAGTGTGGGGCCCAGGGTGGCCCAGGGGGAAGTGAAGGAATCCTGAGCTTGGCCCAGGGCACCCAGTGGCCTGGGGCAAAAACCTCACCCGGTCCTTGGCACTCTTCACTTTGATGATCTTGGCCGCCAGCGAGAGGCCCGTGGCCTTCTCCGTGCATCTGTGGACCTGGCCAAACCGGCCCCTGCAGAGATATGATGACAGAGCGGTCTCAGAGCCCCAGAAGCACACCCTGCACATGGTGGGCCAGCCCCATCCTGGACCCTGGGCTTTCTGGTCCTACCTCTGCTCCGCACACACCACAGCGATTACCCTGCACCCCAGAGTTATCAGTCACCACCCCCACGCCACACGGGCTCTGAACCTGGAAAAGAGCTTCTTCACCCCATATGTGTGGGCCATCCTGCACCCCAAAGGGTGTCCCCGTCACCCACACCACCTAGGCCACCCTGCACCCCAGGGGGTGTTCTCTCCACCCACACCACCCAGACCGTCCTGCACCCTAGAGGACATCCCTCCTACCCCACCCCATGTCGGCTCCTGTGCCACCTCCAGTACACGGGTCCCAGGCCTGCACTGTGGGCCCTCCTGCACCTTACAGCTCATCTCGCTCACGCCATGCGGGCCCTCCTGCGCTCCGCGGATATCTCCTCACCCACTCTTTGTGAGCTCTGCGCTCACTCTCATGCAGTGCAGGGCATCCCCCTCCTGGCGGGGGCTCCATCAATCGGTTCCCGAGAACCATCAGCGGCACCCAGCTGTCCAGTTGCCCCGCCCCTCATCAAGGCAGAAGGCCAGCTTACCCTCCCAGGACTTCGTGCTGGCACACTGTGTAGCCCGCTGAGGTCGAGGTCTCCCTGACACTCACCACCCGATGCTCGAAGGGGGCTGGCGGGGCTGGACTGTCGTCTGTTCGGGAGACAGCAGCCTGTGAGCCTCCTTCGTGCCGTCCCCACCTCTCAGCTCCCCCACCCCCAGTCCCAGACCCACTTGGTTCAAAAACGGCTTCTGCCAGTTTGTTGGGGGCTTATCGAGGGAGCAGTCAGAGTGTTCCAGGGACAACTCCATGACCTCCGCAACCCTGGACCCAGAGCAGGGGAAATACTTCTATTTTCTCTTAGTTTGTCTCACGAGCAACTTTCTGCTCCCCAAAGCAGAAGACTGAATTTGCTTTGAGAGCATATTGTGTATCTTTTTTGTGTCTGCAAAGGTGAGCCCAAGCCCTAGACTACAAGGGGGTAACATTTGCACGGTTGTGTTGTTTCCTGGGCCCCTGGAAAGCCTGGATTCTGGGTGTGTCGCAGGGAATCCACATCTAGAATTCCAGCCTGAAGTCTCCTTCGCTGCAAAGTAACTGCCTTCTGTTCCGGAGCCCAACCGTCGGATCCTGGCTCTGTCAGCACTGACCTTGTGACCTTAAACATGCTTCTCAGCCCCTCCTGTGTTTCACGTGTCCCCACTCCACAGGCCTGTGAGGGTAAACGCCACCACAAATGCCCGAGGTTCGGCTCACAGGGAGTCCTCAGCTAACGTTGGCTTTATCACCATCTCAAGTCTCAGAAAAGACTCTAAAGTCACAGCCTGCTCTCAGCTGTGTTTCAGGAATTAAGGGAGGCCTATGTCCACATCTGGACCAGGTCATACAAGGGGAGAGGAAGCAGCCAGAGAAGTCAGAGCTCAGCACAGGGCAACTGTGGAGCCCAGAACTGGCAAGGGGCACCAGGACCCTGCAGAACCCTCAGCCCTTCCTCAGGGACCTCCAGAAATTCTGGGACAGGGAGTCAGCAAATGGTGGCCTTCCAGCAGCCATATGGGATGAGGGCTCAGACCAACGAGGGTGTGGACCTAAGGGCTGGAGGAGTTGAGGCCCTTTGGGTCACAGGAACACAAGGACGCCTCCCACCACCATTGGGACAGAAAGCAGGTCAGCAGCCCCTTCCCGATCCTGGGTGGCAGTCAGCCCACTGGGTGCAAATGGCTGATAGTGGGTTACATATACCAGTTAATGGATTTGCTTTTTAGCAGGAGCCTTCCCTGTCTCAATCCAGAATGATACCAATAGTATCGGGCAGACAGGTGGCTTTGAGAAATCCGAGTTGAGCCCCATGGGTTCCCTCCTCTCCAATGGCTAGAGCCAACATGAGCTCAGCCTGCTGCATCTCCATGCCTTGGTCTCCAGCCCTGGGATGTGCTGCAAGGCTGTTCCCTGTCTTGGACTCCCCAAGACCCACATTCTCTCTCCCTGGAAGCTTCAGGGAGGCCCCCCAGAGTAGGCCTTTCAAACTCACTCACCTCGGGGCACACAGCAATGCCCTCACTTACCCAGAATCAGGCTGCCCGCCTCAGCTCCCGGGGGTGTCCTCCTTCCTGCTTCAGCTCTGCTCGTGCCCCTGGCTGTGCAGTCTTTTCCAGGCTCAGGGCTCCCTGCTCCTGGGCCTGTGTCCTGCTGCGGGCCTGGGGTCCTGGCATCGGCTCCCTTGTCCCTCCAGGCCCTGCTTGGTGCCATGGCGGGCTCGGGCCCAGACCCCTGCTTCTCTTTGGCCTTTGCTCCGCAATCGCTGCTCCGCTTCCACAGTGGGGAAAACACCCCGGCTCCTTTTGGGATATGTTTTCCTGACTCAGTCCCAGGGGCCTGGGGGCAGCACCTGGGCCCAGGTGAGTCCTGCTCACCTGGATGGGCAGCTGCTGGAGCCTCTGAAGGGGGCATGGTTCTGAGGCTGCCGCCTCGTGTCACAAGCAGCTCCCCAGGGGTGTCTGTCTCCTGCACATGGATGGAGATCCTGGGGCAGAGAGAAATGTGGCCCTGAGGTTAAAAGCAAGAACTTGAGTCAGAACAGACCTGGGTTCAAATGCCTGCTGCTGCCATTCACTGACCATGGCCGCTTAGCTTCAGTTTTCTCATCTGTTAAAGAGGGCCCTTTGGGTTGTTATAATAGTGAGAGTTAGCTTGCGGTCGAAACCAGCAGATTCCATCCCCTGTCCCTCTCTGCCCAGACAGGACACCAGGGGAGAGACTGGCTTCAGGGACATACGGTGCCACCAGCTCTCAGGATTCCACTGGACCAGCATCCAGGAAAGACTTGAAGCAACCTGTGGTGGCTGGGGGTTGGGAGGAGTGGGGAGGTGGGCACCAGCTGTCTCTGTGGCCCCTTGGAAATGTGCTTCTGCCCCAGGAGGAATGTGGCCGGGAAGCAGGAGACCTGGGCTCTTCCCTCCCTTTTTGGGCCTCAGTTTCCCTTCCATTAAATGAAGAGAAGGGTGAACCAAGTCAAACATCACACTGAAGCTTCAGATCAGACACACTTTAGTAAAATCAGGGAATTGCTCATAAGAGTCTGGACTTTCTGTTTCTCCTGAATAAAACAGTCCTGGCTGTGCTGGGCCTGCGTGCTTACACAGCTGAGGAAACTCTCTGCCTCCCTACAGGCTCCCCTGCGCCACTGGGCAATGTCACTGGGCCATGCCACTGGGCCCACTGCATCCATGTTTGTTACCCAGACCAAGCAGCATTGTGGTTTGGGAAGCCAGCTGGAGGTCAGGAAGGCCTTCTAAGCCCTGACATTCAGAGGGAAGGACCCTGATCCTGGGAGCTTCAGACCCTCCCTCTCAGAGTTGCCCTCTGGCTGCCCTTCACAACCCCACTGCCGAGGTCTATGAGTGTTGGTGCAGGGGTGAGGGGGTGAGTGTCTGGGGTGGACTGAGTCTCAGGAGGGAGCCAGGCGGCCTCCATCCTGGCCGTTGTTCTGCCACAGGTTGCTGGACAGGGCTGGGTTTGGGCAAGTCTAGCCTCAGCAACTTCTTCTGTCAAACGGGGACGGTAACACCTCACAGACGTACTGAGAGTCGACTAAGAAATGAAAGTACAAATGCAGGAGGTCCTAACAGTGAAGCCTAAAATGGTGCAGCCACTGTGGAAATCAGTATGGCGGTTCCTAAAATATGTAAAAATAGAACTACCATATGATCCAGCAATCCCACTTCTGGAAATATATCCAAAAGAATTGAAAGCAGAATCTCAAAGAGGTTTGCACCGCCATGCTCACAGCAGCATTATTCACAACAGCCAAGTGTGGAAGCAACCCAAGTGTCCAGTGATGGATGAATGGATAAAAAAATGTAGCATATACATACAATGGAATATCATTCATCCTTAAAAAGGAAGGAAGTTCTGACCTGGATGAACCTCGAGGACTTTATGCTAAGTGAAATAAGCCAGTGACAGAAAGACTGATTCCACATATATGAATGAATGAATTATATGAAGGACCTACAATAGTCAAATTCATAGAGACAGAAAGTAGAAAGGTGGTTACCATGATCTGGGGGGGAGGTGTTTGATGGTAACAGAGTTTCAGATTTACAAGACAAAAAAGTTCTGGAGATCTGTGTCACAGCAATATGAATATACTTAACACTACTACACTATACACTTAAAAATGGTTAAGATGGTAAATTTTATGTTATGAGTTTTTAACCATATTTTTTTAAAAAATTAAGGCTTTCCCTAGCAGCTGGAGGCCCAGGCCCCTTCTCTGAGTTGCTGCAGGTCCTCTGAGAGCAGTGCCTACTTCTGAATGCACCTGGTTCAGCAGCCTGTTCACAGCTAAGCCTTGGGTGGGAGGCAGCAAAAGTCCCCTGACACTCCCTCAGGAGCGAGTATGGGTTGGTGATGACAGGGTAGGATGGGAAGGGTGGCATCCAAGCCCAGCTCAGCCCTTGTCTTAACCAAGGGACATGGGAAACTGCAGGAAGCCAGTTTCTGGAAGAATATCCAGGTAGCCAGGTAGCCAGCTAAGAAGGGCAACAGTCATTGAGTTCCCCTTGGTCTTCATACCTGGGGGCATGGGATGACCCCAAGGCACTGCCATGCATTCCCATGCCGCTCTGAGTGTCTAAGGCTTCCCCACTTCCTGCGCAGCACACCCAGGGCAGGCATTGCTAATTGATTGCAGCACTCTGTTCCACCAAGTCCAGCAAGGGCCCAAGGATCCTCTACACAGGCAGCCACTGCCAATCACAGCCAACGCTCAAGTTCAAATCCATTTTCCTCAAGATATACCCATGTGCTAGGTGAGGGAGGGTAGGCAGTGATCGCCCCACTTCCTGAGCCCAGTCTGGTGTGTCTGAAATTCAGCTCAGGGTTGAAACTGACATACAGACATTTCCCCCTCACCCAGAATCCTTTTAGGGCCCCTAACAAGTTCATGGAAAGTTCATCCCCACCCTAGATTCCACATTTAGAGCCTTGGCCAGGATCCAAGCATGCCTGCCAGGAATCCCTCCCTCCAGCTGTTTAGGTCTCCTGGGGACTCATATTTCCTTCCAGAACAAAGGCAGAAAAAGGACTGGGCTTCCCTGCCAGCCACCACAGCATACACAGACTCCAGCTCCTCTCCCTGGGCCAGGCCTTGGGGGACTCAGTTATAGATCAGGACAGCCAAGGGCAGGTGCAGAAGGGCACCAGTCCCCTTAGAGAAAGGCCCAGGAAGCAGAGTGCCCTTCAGTGGGCTGCCTGGGGTCAGGATGCACTGCCCCTGGAGAACACTGCTGGAAAACACAGGGCTAGGTAGGACCTGACAGTCAGCAGTTCTGGCTCTTCATTCTCCTGCACCATGTCTGCTGAGGGCAGGTCCTGAGACTGAGTCCTGAGAGTTAGGACACAGTCCCACTTCCATAGCTCCAAGCATAATCTTCCTGAAAGCCCTTGGATTGATTCATCCTACACCAACCTCCCACCTCTGAACACCCATCATTCTCTCCCCATCATAGTATTTAGAACTTAACTAAATGCTGACCTGAAGAAACAGGATGGTGCAGTGGTTAGGGGCACAGATTCTGGAGTCCAAAAACCTAGATCCATCCTCTTAAATTTTTTGAGAATTGTTTTGTGGCCTAGCATGTGATCTATCCTGGAGAACATTCCATGTGTACTTGAAAAGAATGCGTATTCATTTATTTATTTATTTATGGCTGTGTTGGGTCTTCGTTGCTGTGTGCAGGCTTTCTCTAGTTGCAGCAAGTGAGGGCTACTCTTCATTGCAGTGCGCAAGCTTCTCATTGCAGTGGCTTCTCTTATTGTGGTGGCTTCACTTGTTGCGGAGCACAGGCTCTAGGCACGTGGATTTCAATAGTTGTGGCTCACGGGCTCTAGAGCACAAGCTCAGTAGTTGTGGCACACGGGCTTAGTGGCATGTGGGATCTTCCCGGACCAGGGCTCGAACCCATGTCCCCTGCATTGGCAGGCAGATTCTTAACCACTGCACCACCAGAGAAGTCCTGAATGTGTATTCTTATATCAAGCATTTTTTCCAGCTACAGTGGTATGAAATCAGAAATCAATTACAGAAAGAAAAATGGAACAAGAACAGACACGTGGAGACTAAACAACATGCTACTAAAAAACCAATGGGTCAATGATGAAATCAAAGAGGAAATCAGAAAATACCTTGAGACAAGTGAAAATGGAAACACAACACTCCAAAACCTATAGGATGCAGCAAAAGCAGTTCTAAGAGGGAAGCTGATAGCAATACAGGCTTTCCTCAAGAAACAAGAAAAACATCAAGCAACCTAAACTACCACCTAAAGAAATTAGAAAAAGAAGAACAAAGAAGGCCCAAAGTCAGCAGAAGGAAAGAAAAAATAAATATTAAAGAGGAAATAAATAAAATAGAGATCAAAACACAATAGAAAAGATCAATGAAACCAAGAGCTGGTTTTTTGAAAAGACAAACAAAATTGATAAACCTTTAACCACACTCATCAAGAAGAAAGGAGAGAGGACCCAAATAAACAAAATAAGAAATGAAAGAGGACAAGGTCCTACTGTAGAGCACAGAGAACTATATTCATTATCCTATGATAAACCATAGTGGAAAAGCATATTTTAAAAAAGAATGTATATATATGTATAACTGAATCACTTTGCTGTATATATATGCATAACTGAATCACTTTGCTGTACAGCAGAAAGTAACACAACATTGTAAATCAACTATACTTCAATTAAAAAACAAACAAGAAAAGAAATGAAAGAGGGTAAATAACAACCAGTACCACAGAACTACAAAAAATCATAAAAGGATACTATGAACAGTTATACGTGAACAAATTGGACAACCTAGAACAAATTTCTAGAAACATACAACCTGCCAAGACTGAATCAAGAACAAACAGACAATTTGAACAGACTGATCACTAGTAGTGAAACTGAATTTGTAATTAAAAAAAAAAACTCCCAGCAAACAAAAGTCCAGGGTTGGACAGCTTCACAGGGTAATTCTCTTTTGTGTTCTGTAAAAAAGAACTAGTGCTTATCCTTCTCAAACTAGTCCAAAAACTTGAAGAGGATGGAACACTCCCAAATGCATTCTATGAGGCCACCATTACCCTGATACCAAAATCAGAAAAAGACACTACAACAAAAGCAAATTATAGGCCAGTATCTTTGATGAAAATAGATGCAAAAATCCTCAACAAAATATTAGCAAACTAAATCCAACAATATATAAAAATGATCGTACACCATGATCAAGTGGGATTTATTCCAGGGACCCAAGGATGGTTCAATATTTGCAAATCAATCAATGTGATACATCATACTAACAAAGGGAAGGATAAAAATCACATGATCATCTCAATAGATGCCTAAAAAACATTTGACAAACTTCAACATCCACTCATTATAAAAAACTATCATCAAAGTGGGTATAGAGAGAACACATCTCAACATAATAAAGGCCATTTCTGACAAACTCACAGCTAACATCACACTCAATGGTGAAAAGCTAAAAGGCTTTCCTCTAAATTCAGGAAAAAGACAAGGATCCCACTCTTTCCACTTGTATTTAACATAATATTGGAAGACCTACCCACAGCAATCAGACAAGAAAAAGAAATAAAAGGCATCCAGATTGGAAGGAAAGATGTAAAACTGTCGCTATTTGCAGATGACATGATACTTTAAATAGAAAACCCTAAAGTCTCCACCTGAAAACTATAAAACAAATAAACAAACAATAAAACATAAAACTATAAAGCAAGTAAACTATAAAAACTAATAAACAAATTAAATGAAATTGCAAGACACTAGATTAGTATACAGAAATCTGTTGCTTTTCTATACACTAATGTTGAACTATCAGAAAGAGAAAGTAAAAAACAATCCCTTTTAAAATCACATTTTAAAAATGCCTAGGAAGGAACTTAACAAAGGAGGTGAAAGACCTATATACTGAAAACTATAAAACATTGATGAAGGAAATTGAAGATGATACAAAGAAATGGAAAGATATTCCATGCTCTTGGATTGGAAGAATTAATATTGTTAAAATGGCCATACTACCCAAAGCAATCTACAGATTTAATGCAATCTTTATAAAAATACCCATGACATTTTTTACAGAATGAGAACAAATAATCCTAAAGTTCATATGGAACCACAAAAGACCTCAAAGTGCCAAAGCAATCTTGATAAAAAAGAACAAAGCTGGAGGTATCACCCTCCCAGACTTCAGGCTATATTACAAAGCCACAGTAATCAAAACATAATGGCACTGGCACAAAAAACAGACACATAGATCAATGGAACAGAACAGAGAGTCCAGAAATAAATGCATGCACCTATGGTCAATTAATCTATGACAAAGGAGGCAAGAATATACAACGGGGAAAAGACAGCCTCTTTGATAAACACTGTTGGGAAAACTGAACAGCTACATGCAAAAGAATCAAACTGGACTACTTTCTCACACCATATAAAAAAATAAACCCAAAATGGATTAAAGACCTAAATATAAGACCCCAGACCATAAAACTCCTGGAAAAGAATGTTCAGTCAGAACAGCCTATGAGGTAAATCATAGCAACTTTTTTGTATGTGTCTGTCTCCTAAGTCAAAAGAAATAAAAGCAAACAAACAAACAAGGCCTAATTAAACTTAAAAGCTTTTGCACAGCAAAAGAAAAATGAAAAAATGAAAAGACATTGAAAAAATAAAAAGACAAGCTACTGAATGGGAGAAAATATTTGCAGATGACATGACCAACAAGGGGTTAACATCCAAAATATATAAACAGCCCATATAGTTCAATATGAAAAACACAAACAACCCAATGAAAAAATGGGCAGAAGACCTGAATAGACATTTCTCCAAAGAAGACATACAGATGGCCAAAAAGCACATGAAAAGATGCTCAACATTGCTAATTATTAGAGAAATGCAAATCAAAACAACAGTGAGATATCACCTCACACCTGTCAGAACAGCTATCATCAAAAAGACTACAAATAGGGACTTCCCCAGTGGCACAGTGGTTAAGAATCCACCTGCCAATGCCCGGGACACGGGTTCGATCCCTGGTCTGGGAAGATCCCACATGCTGCGGAGCAACTAAGCCTGTGCACCACAACTACTGAGCCTGCACTCTAGAGCCCACTAGCCACAACTACTGAGCCCATGCGCCACAACTACTGAAGCCCACGCACTCTAGGGCCCGCATGCCGCAACTATTGAGCCCACATGTTGCAACTACTGAAGCCCGCAAGCCTAGCACCTGTGCTCCACAACAAGAGAAGCCACCACAATGAGAAGCCCGCGCACTGCAACAAAGAGTAGCCCTCTCTCTCCACAACTAGAGAAAGCCTGAATGCAGCAACAAAGACCCAACGCAGCCACAAAAAAAAAAGACTAAAAATAACAAATGTTGGCAAGGATGTGGAGAAAAAGGAACCTTTTGTACACTGTTGGTGGGAATGTAAATTGGTGCAGTGACTATGAAAAACAGTATTGAGGTACCTCAAAAAACTAAAAACAGAACTACCATATGACTCAGCAATTCCAATCTTGGGTATATAACCAGAAAAAAACAAAATCATTTATTTAAAAAGATACCTGTGCCCCAATGTTCATAGCAGCACTATTTACAATAGCCAGAACATGGAAGCAACCTAAATGCCCATCAACAGATGAATGGATAAACAAGATATGGTATATACAGGTAATGGAATATTACTCAGCCATAAAAAAGAATGAAATTCTGCCATTTGCAGCAACATGGATACAACTAGAGAATATTATGCTCAGTGAAATAAGTCAGACAGAGAAAGAATTACTGTATGATATCACTTATATGTGAAATCTAAAAAATAATACAAATGAAGGTATATAGCAAAACAGAAACAGACTCATAGATACAGAGAACAAACTACTGGTTACCAGTGGGGAGAGTGAAGCGGGGAGTTGCTCATTAGGGTACACCTACCATGTATAAACTAGATCAACAACAAGGATATATTGTATAACCCAGGGAATTATAGTCATTATCTTATAATAACTTTTAATGGAGTATAAACTATAAAACTTCTGATCCTTATGCTGTATACCTGAAACTAATATAATATTGTAGATCAACTATGCTTCCGTAATAAACGAACAAACACCTGGATTCAGGTTCCAACTCTATGAATCCCTAGCTGTGTAGCCCTGGGCAACCTGACCCTGTTTCATCATGAGTAAACCGGGGACACCAACCACACTTGCCTCCTGGGGAGGCTGTGAGAATAAAACAAGATGATGTCTGTGAAATGCTCAGCCAATGACTGGCACCTGGGATGTGTTCAGTGAACACTTTTAAGTATTATTATAGCTACTACTATTGCTCTCAGTCTTGTTCCGCATGGGACTCACCTGGGGAGCTTTAAAAACAAACAAATAAACAAAAAAACGATGCTTGAGCCTCACTCCAGACTGAATACATCAGAATCCCTGGGCATTTGTACCTAAAAAATTCCTTCCAGTAATTCTAATGGGTACCAGGTAAGAACCAGTGCTCTAAGCTCCCGAAAACAGGGCCTCGGCCTTCTCCTGTCTTCTCGTCTCGAGGCTAGCCAGAGCTGCACACACAGTGGACACTCAAACAGGAGCAGCTGGCCCCGTGGCAGGCTCCAGCCCAGGAGCTGCAGTTAATTCCTTCCCTTGCCCAGCTTGGAGGCACATCCCTTACCTTGGAGGTGTTTCTCCACCACCGTGAGCTGCCTTGCCCTGGGCTGGCAGCGCTGGAGTCAGCCTCATGCCCTCCTCCGAGGGCCGGGGGTCAGGCCTACTGAATGATATTCCTTGTCCTGCACCCGATGCAGCCTTCTGGCCAGTGGGAGCCTCACTGACCCTTTCAGACACCACAGACGATTCCAGGCCCGTCCTGGGGTTCTCGCTGGATGCTGCAGGAGCTTTGGCTTCCGCCTCTGGGCGTACCTGGGCTGGGCCACGAACTCCGTCTCCCTGCCCTGGTGAGGCCTCTGCCTGGGTAAGGAGGTCAGCTCCTATCCCCGAAGCACTGATGGGGGGCAACCTCTCCACTGTCCCCTCTGGCAGGTCCACCTTCTGGCTCTCTATAGGAAAATAAGCGGCATAAAAGTGCTCTCTTATTTAGAAGAACTTATCCCAAAGGTATCCTGAAAAATATGTAGAAGGCCATTCAGTGCACCATGTTTATAATAGGCAGACTGGAAATAACTCAAGTGACCATCAGGAGGGGATTGGTTGACTACACCAGGGCCGCTCAGGCATAAAAAAGGAGAAACGAATATCTCCATATGCGGCTACAGAGTGATCTCAGGATATACGGTGGAGAAAAGCAAGGAGGAGAAGTGTGTGGTATGCTTCTGTTTGTCTAAGAAGGAAGGCTGTGTGTATGTGAGCACACACATGTGTGTGTACGTGAGCACGTACATGTGTGTGTATAACCACTTATAATGTAGTCTAAAGAGACTGGACCTCAAAGGAAAGATAAGACAAAAACTTTTTTACATAGTTACATATGCAGGGGAGAAAATAGGATGCAGGGAACATGCATAGAAGCTAGACTTCTCTTAATATACCTTATTTTGTCAATTCGGCTTTGGAACCATGTAAATATTATGCAAGATTATAAAAGAAAATTAGACTTTAAAAAAAGCAATCCATAAAAATCTAAAGCAAAGTGAAATAAACAGCAATACAGAATGGAATAAGCATAAAGCACAAAAAGAACTGCAAAAAAAAAAGAGGAAGAAGAACAAGTTTCAACAGTTTTTCAGTAATCATGGTGGTGGTGGTGGTGGTGGTGGCGGTGGTATTTTTATTCTGAAATTAGGTGTGCATGTGGGATAAAGCCAATGGGGCCCCACTCACCTTCCCAAGGCCCCCTGAGCTCGGCTTGCACGCCTCTGGTGCTCAGCGCGTGCTTTGGTTTTGCTCCTTTCTCTTCCACTCGCTCTTTGTTCTAAAAGAATAACCATAAAAACTAGCATCATCATCAAATTCATCGTTCAGGCCACAAACATTTGTTGAGCACCTACCTTGTGCTTGAAATAGAAGAACTTAGGTTATTTCTCATAGTCTCAGAGTAATACTAGAGGGTACATATTACTATTGTCATTTTAGAGATAAGGATGCTGAGGCTTTCCCAAGGTCACCAAGTCCTTTCTAATGGGTCACCGTAGTGCAGGTAAGGGGCAGACCTAGCCCCTGACAGGGTGATCTAAACAGACCGGACCTGAAAATACTAGACAAGACGTGGAAAATAAATTTAAGGTGTCAATTTAGATCAATCGGTCATGGCTATTACAGTGTTGGCTTGAGTTGGATACTGAGGTCAGATAAATCCATGCTTGCAGAGGGAGAGTGCCACTATCAATTAATAATGTCTGCTTGGGAGCTAGGTGGGTGGATCCCAAGGTTGCCTCTTTGCAGTACTGGACCCTTGAACCAGACTTGCTGGGTTTAAACCCCACCTTCACCACTTGGCCAAGATCCTTAACTTCTCTGCATCTCACTTTCCTCATCTGTAAAATGGGGAGAATAATATTATCTACTCGTAGAGCTAGCGGGAGGATTGGGGGAGTTAATGTGTGGAATTTCCTGAGAAGTGCTCCCAGCACATGGTAAGTGCTCAATAGCTCGGATGATTTTGTGCTGTCTGAGACAGACAGAGCAGATCATGTAAGGACACTCGGAGCCCACCCAGTGAGGCTCTCAGCAGCTCTTCCTGAACTGAATGGTCCACACCAGTCCAGTGCATATGCTCGTGTCCCTGAAATCGTCCAGAGCACTCAGTATTTCCAAATGCAAATATTTTTAGGTCGCCTGACCCTTGCTGGGTCCCCCTGGTATTTCTGAGCCTTTGACTGATATGGCCCCTAAGATTCCTCCTGGCACTTGTCACAGAAGTGGGTCTGGTCTCAGGCCAGAGACTGAAGGCCCTTTCTCCTGTCTTGGCCACAGAGGCCCTAACTGGGAGCCCAGAGTCCAAAAAGAGCTCGTATTATTTTTGGCTTGCATAGAATTTAAAATTTTTAAATTTGTTATCACCATTTTAAATCTAGGAGATTTTTACATCAAAATTCTAAGTTCCATTTTGGGGTTATAGAATTGTTCTACATTTTGATTGTGGTGGTGGTTATTAGGGTGTATACATTTGTTGAACTGTATACTTAAAATTTGCATACTTAGTGTGTGTATGTGCAGTTTATTGTATGTAAATTATACCTTAATAAAACTGATTAGAAAAAATTCTAGGTTCCCAGCTTCTCTTGAAAAAGAAAATCAGAAGATCTGGGAATTCCAGGCCCATGTGGCAAAAATCAGCTGGAGCAATTCCCACCATAGTGCTCACCTCTCTTGCATGTCTCCCTGACACTAAGGATGGAGGTTACGTTTGTTACCAAATCAGGTCCAGCTGCTTTTTGCTCAAAATGCAATAGCTGAGAGAGGCAAATGTTGGTGGAAAGGAAAGTTGCTTTTAATCAGAATGCTGGCAATCTGGGGAGATGGTGGACTCAGCGTCCCCCAAAAACCACCTCCAAAGAATCTGCTCAGCCATGAAAGTTTTTAAAGGGAAAGAGGGAGGTAATCTCAGTTAATCAGAGTTATCGCCATCCCCCAGGGTATGCAGGCTTGTCGTGCAGGCTTGTCGATGCTATCTTGCTCACAGTTTGTTCACACAGTTTGTGAGATTACTGAAGGGGAAGCTAAGGAAGAGATCTGGTGTTCTGTTAGTTACTTATTCTTCATTCCTACTTCTTCAATCTACAGAAAGAACTGACATGTTAGGCAAGTTATCGTGTGATCAAAAGATTTGAAAGTTGCGCTTGGGCCAGAGATGAGTAGAGCATGGGGGAGCCTGGTTTAAGGTTAGTGACAAGACAAAAGGGGCCTCCTGCAGAGAGCTCTTTCCTGCCAAAAGCTGCTTACAAATCCCCACTTGTCAGAGCATCATTCCGTTTCTATGGGATTATGGGCAAAAGTCCATCTTCTGTAACTACTTCGTGCTGACGTAGGGCGCCGTATTCTTAGAGTGGAAGATGTCGGCATGGGTCTCTAGCATCTCTTTGCTGTCAAGTGTAGTTGCCCATTTACATATACGGGCAGAAGAAGCTACAATTATGTTGATGCCCACAAAGATATAGATAATTATGAGCAATGGTATCCCATTCTCTTGAGGCCAGTTCTTGAAACTTTGCTAGCCACAGATTCAGTGCTGCTCAAGATGGAGCTTATGTCACGGCTGCAGTCTGGTCATCATGTAGTTAGCTTTTTCCCTCTGGTGGCAGTTACAGTGTCTGTAAAACAACTCAGGAATGTGCATCAGACACTGAGTCTGTGACTCTATTGTCCTAATCATTAGCTGCTTTGGCCTGCTCTTTTGTGACTCGGGGAGGCCTGGGAGACTTCAGCTTTTCTACAAACAAGAGGCAGGGGACGTGGAGGGGCCTTTGTACTGGAGTGGGGGTGGGGTGTGGCACAGGGTTCTGCTTGGTTCCAGGTTGGTTCCACTGGAACCAGTTTTCCTATGCTGTGCCCACTTCTCTCAGTCCTGTTTCCTGCTCATGTCTTTGGGATTCCAGGACAGTAAGCTTTGCCCTCTTAATGGTAACAACATAACACATGGAAACACTTAATAAATAACTGCTAGCTGCTGTCATCATGATTATCACCAGCATCATCAATGTGACCCGGATGCCCTGCTCTGCAGACACCTCTCCTTTGGTCTCTTTTCAGACTCTGTCCTGCCACCCCCGTAGTTGGGGGAACTGGAAGCATTATCACGGCTGCCTCCTGTTTCACCCACCAGTAGAGAAAGACTTGAACAGACTGTCCTTTGGTAGACCTTGTAGGGCTCAGACTGTCCTCTCCCGCCCTTTGTCTTTGGTGGAGAGAGGCGTGCGCGCGCACACACACACACACACACACACACACACACATGCAGAGCTGGGTTTTGACTTCAAGGCTCAAATTTTTGGTTCCTGTCTTGTCCGATGCATCCAGAAGAAAAAGGCTAGACCCCAAACGCCTAGGCATCTGGAGGACTGATGCCTTCTGAGCAGCTTGACTGTGATTCTGCGCATCCTGGCTGAGCCCTTCCCTGTCCATGAGAGAGCACGCGGCTTCCAGTAATAATCTGATTCATTGTTACAACCAAACGAAGTGCCACTGGGCACTCCAGACCTGAGGAGGAGCTTCCCGAGGTCCTGGCAGCCAGTGCTAAGACTGAATTCGATTCCACAGATTGCTATGCCCCTACTCTCCTAGGAAATACAAAGAGGATCTCCAGAAAGTCTCCACAATGCACTGCTTTCAGCGTGGACAGTGTGTTAAATAGCTGGGGCTCGGTCACAGCTGTCTAATGGCCAGCCCTGCCAGCACACAGAGGGAAGCAGAGGCCTCGCAGTCAGCAGGGAGCTGACAGCCTGACTGGGAGACTAGATCTAGCCCTGTACATAGTTACTGACATGTGTATTAAACACAAAGACCGGAAGAGAGATCAATCACGTGCCAGATCAATCACAGGCAAGAACTATGGCAAGAGCTCAGAAAACAGAAAGTTCCATGACTTCACCCTATCCAGAAATGCCTAAATATCTGCAACACGTATGACAGTTAATTTCACTAATATATGAAGAATTCTTACAAATCAAGAAAAAGGCAAAAAAAGAAATAAAGGGGAAAGGGTATGAGCAAATTAAAACTACAGTGAGATATATCATTCTGTCTACTTTTGGTTATGTTTGAAATTTTTCAAAATAAAAAGATTTTTTTTTTAATTTTAAGAATTAAAAAAAAAGTTAGCTTTAAGAGGCGTATAACCAATTGCCTTATTTGGATTTTAACTCAAATAAACAAATTATAAAAATAAGTAAATAAGGCATAAGCCGATCAGGGACATTTGAACACTGACTGGTAATATCAACTTACCATTCACATTTTAGATCATGATAATGTTTTTTAAAAGAGCCCTTATGTTGGGCTTCCCTGGTGGCGCAGTGGTTGAGAATCTGCCTGCCAATGCAGGGGACACGGGTTCGAGCCCTGGTCTGGGAAGATCCCACATGCCGCGGAGCAACTAGGCCCGTGAGCCACAACTACTGAGCCTGCGCGTCTGGAGCCTGTGCTCCGCAACAAGAGAGGCCACGATAGTGAGAGGCCTGCGCACCGCGATGAAGAGTGACCCCCGCTTGCCACAATTAGAGAAAGCCCTCGCACAGAAACGAAGACCCAACACAGCCAAAAAATATAAAAATAAATAAATAAAAGATTACTCTAAAAAAATTAATTAGTTGATTAATTAAAATTAAAAAAAGAACCCTTATGTTTTAGATATATATGCTGAAATGCTTATGGAAGAAATAATCCATTATCTCAGATTTTCCTCAAAATAATCTGGAAAGAGGGAAGTGGGTGGGAAGCATCAGTCCAGTTATGGGCTCACAGGGTTCATTGTACTAATCTCTATTTTTATAAATGTTTGACATTTTTTATACTAAAATGTTTTTTAAAAAACACATGCATAATAAGATGTTTTCATCCGCCAGACAGGCAAAGAGTCAAAAACTGGATAATATGCTTTGTTAGCAAAAATGGGGCAACAAGCATTCCCATACGTTATCGAATTAGAATAACTTCTTTGAAGGTTGGTTTGGCTTCATTTATTGTATAAATTTACCCTTTGGCTTAGCATTGCCACTTCTAGGAGTGTGTCATATAGATAAACTCACACTTCCATGGTTAGTCACTACATCATTATTTATAATAGCTAAGAATGAGAAACAATATAAACAAACAATGATATGGGACTGATTAACAAATTAAGACACATCCTCAAAAATAGAGCTCTCTGCAACTTAAAGAACAAGAACAAGGAAGCTTTCTAGCTATAAATATGAAACAATGCCCCAAATATATTAAGTTAAAAAAAAAATCCAGGCCAGTACAATGTGAATAATATTTGAGTTAAAACAAAACAAAACAAAGAGGGTGGTGTGTATACCAATGTGCTTGTAGATAAACAGACTCTATCTGGAAGGCTTCACAGGAGACTGGTTCCTATGATTGTCTGGGGTGGAGGGTTGTCCCGGGGACTGGGGGGATGCAGTAGGAGGGAGAATGTTTTTTTACCATGTGCATAAATTAGATTTATTTTCTGTTTTAAAGCTGAGGTTGGTTATCATTGTCAAGAGCAGAAGGTCACATCTCCCTTGCAGGCCTGACTCTCAGGGGAGGTGCAGAAAGCAGGGAGCTGCGGTGGGAGGGGCCGGCTCTGGAGAAGCAGCTGGGCGGGGAGGGGAAGGGATCTGCAGAGCGAGTTCTGGCCTGGCTGGGGAGGGGGAGGGAAGGCAAACTCCTGCAGCCTTGCTCCTGAAAGCCTCAGTCGCTGACAGAGTTTAAGCGCAGACTCCATGCTGGGGGGAAGCTGCAGAGATCTGAAAGGGTGGCTCCAGGCCATCTGAGTGTTGCTAGGTGGCTTACCCTCACTGTTCCCAGTGTTGCCTCTGCGCGCGCGCGCGCGCGCACACACACACACACACACACACACACGCACACACACGCACGCACACCCCAGCCAAGCTTCCATTAGCCAGTGGATCCGATTATGCAACCCTTGGGAACAGCCGCTCCCAGAAATGCCGCACTCCACCCCCAGGCTCCGGCTCCCGCCTGTGTCCCCCGTGGGTCACTGTCAACACTCATCGCCCCACAGGCAGCTGCACACTCCGCCCACTCGGGGACAGAGCACAAGCCTGGGGACAGGAAGGGAGGGGGGTTTGGGTTTCTGAAGGGGGTTCTGTCAGGGTAAACTGAGCGCTCCCCACCTCTCTCCCACCCCAGGTGTAAGGAGAAAAGAAGTTCCTGGGATGTCAAAGAAGTGTAACTGCCCTCCTCTCCCTAATGGCTCATTTGTCCCCCACTTCTAGGTTCCCTGCACAGCCCAGGGCCCCACAGAGGCACTGCCTCTCCCTTTCCCTGGGAGAAATCCACCTGTCCTGCCCTGTCTGGAAATCCACCTATGGTCTTTAAGCTTCCATCTCTCCTTGTTCCCATCAACAGGTCACGCAGGAGGCACAAGACGGCACAACAGCCCTCCAGTTCTCCTAAGACTAGCTTCCTGTCTGTCTCCCCACCAGGGCCCCGAGCCTTCCTTCCAGCCAGAAGGGCACCGGGGCAGGGCAGCAGGAACCAACCTCCGCAGGGCCGTCGGCCAGACTTCCCTTCCTCCAGGGGACACTGCCTTGCATGATGAAATCCACCACCTTCGAGTTCTGGAGCACGGCCCCCAACAAAGCTATGGCTTTGTCCACAGCCACCACCATCCGGAAGAGGGCTTCTAGCCTGGCGCCCTGCTGGGCGACATCCTGCCGCCCGGCCCTCACCAGCTCCAGGACCTCCGGCCACCCAGCCTGCATGTCAGCGGGGGGAGTGCGGTCGGCCCCAGCTGGGCCCAGAATACGGGAGGCCTCCAGCCGGTGCAGGCCTTGCTCCAGGTGGCCCATGCCTTGGTACACGCTTTGCAGTTTCTCCATGACGTCTTCTTGGAAATTTAAGAGTTTGTCAACCTTCTCGTCCAGCACGTTAAGCTTTTGGTCCATGGTGGTTAAGCAGGCCTTGCCCAGCCCCGGCAGCCCCGGCAAACTCTCCTTGGGGGCTCCTGACATCCTGGTGAAGATCGCCGAGGGTGAGGAATCGGAAGAGCCGCAGACCTCTGGCTTTCACTTGGGCAGCGGTGTCTGCAAGTTCATTGTTCCTTAGCTAAGGCCCACCTGGGTTGTTCAGGGCGCCCAGAGGACCAGACTCTCTCCGAGCCGTTGCCTTTGCTTATCTCCCACTCTGCCATGGCCATGAGTGACAGGCTGGGCTTGGCCCAGGCCCTTCCCCTTGGGGGCCCCTTTGACATCACGGCAGCATTTAACATTCCTCTCTGAGAGGCTGCTGATGGGCAAATATTTTAAGAATCTGCCCAGGGCAGGCAGAGTTCGTGTAGCTGAAACTAAAGGTTAGAAGAAAAGGGATCCTTTAGGTAACGTCCTGATAGCTGGACTCTACAAGGGGGCCTCCGGGATACCAGGGCAGAGTAAGGGCTTTAGAGGTCCAAAGCCCTGAGAAGCAGATGGGCCCCACCCATCACATACACATCCAATTCACAATAAGAAGCTAGACCGAAACAGAAGGAAATGTGAGGCCATTCAACAAAGTTCTGATTTTGCCATGATGAAAAAATTTGACGCTTCTGCAAATTAAAAACAAAATTTTGGTTCCCCTACTTTGCTGATGCCCCAAAGGTGTTTAGTCTGCTCTGGGGTGAATCAGCAGGTCCCTCCCCACATGGGGCCAACAGTCACTAGTCACTTATCCCTAAAAATAGAAGTGAGGAACAGTGGCCTAGGTTACTCACCAAGGATCGTCCCCGCAGGTCATGTTCCTTGCAGATCCCTCTGGGGACCATTTGCCAGTGACCCCCTTCTCCCCCAAGGAGGACTACACAGACGTCAGGCACTCAGCCTCTAAACTGAAACAGGCACAGTAAGGCCCTAGAGAGCAAGGGGCCTGCGTTTCCTGCGGTTTCCAAATATTTTAGCCTCAGAAACACTTGGTTCAAATGAAACTTTTACAGAAGCCACAATAAATATACCAGACAAAAGGACACGCTCAGGCTGACACTAAGGTGGGGTGTGAGGGGGCACCACAGAGCCCAAGGTTGCCGCGGAACAGTCCACTGACAGCACTTGCATCCAGGCCCTCACAGAGAGAAAACAAGGCCAGAGAGGGACTCTGTGCAAGGTGGCCCCGGCACACAACCTCCTGAGGATAGCGCAGCTCTGGTGAAGGCTGGCACCAGGGAAGCGAGTGTTAGCCTACCCCTAAACGCCCTCCTTCTGAATAAAAGCAATTATGAGAATAAATTTGACCTGGAACTCTGACATCTAAAAACACCTTGGGATCGTTTTGCTGTTTTAAGCTGTAGGTGAGTGGTAAACACAGTGTGCAGCTTGACCACAAACCCCTCGCCACTCACCCTCTGTCAGGACAGCTGCCCTTAGCAGCCCATGTAGAAATCCAGACCCATTTCTGGGAGCACAGACTGGGTGTCACTGATGGAACGGCCCAGAGCATGCTCAAAAGGGCACTGGTCTGTTACATTTACTGTGATTTAAAACACACAGATAAACTCTCCTTGGAAAAAGAAATTTGGGACACACCAGGCTCCAGTCCCTCCTGGGGCTTCTCCCTCAGCAGGACCTCAGCTGTCACAGAAAGAAACCAGCACCTGGGTAGGGACTTACTTCTTCCCCCGTAATTCCTGCTTAATACTTCCCTGTGGAAATACTGTTCCCTGGATCAAACTTTGGGAAGCGTCCTCCTAGAGAAATCTCTGGAAGCCTAACACCCAGCACAACGTCTGTCCTACAATAGGTGCCGATAATCTTTGTGAAAGGAAGTCCCCACGGTCTAAAGAGACAGATGCTGTCTCTGGGAGACAGTTCCCACCAATCCTTGGCTTCATTATGAACGCTGCTCTAGAGAGTTTCAGAGCAGCCTGCATCCAGGCAAGTCCTGGGTTAATAAAGCCTGGAAAGATATCCTGAAAGTCTAGATGAACACAAAGGACACAAATAAATGTCCAAGACACCTATTTATATCAAAAGCTAATTACTTAAACTACAAAAGTATTTGCCCCAGGTCTCCCTTAAGCGACAAGTAATTGCAAGGCAGCTGGTTTACTGCAAACATGTCTGCTGCGTCATCCACTGTTACAGAACCACCTTGAAGGCCCCTGAGGCCAGAACAGTGCCCCTTTGGCTTGCCTTGATCCCCAGCACACCAACGTGCCTGGCACATAGGTATTCAAAGCAACTATATGGAAGGAATGAATAAAGGAGGCTTCAGCAGGAGCCGGAGGCTGGGCTGGCCACCGGGAGAATTGTGGAAGGAGGAGGCTGCAGCCCAGATTTCCCAGAACAATCAAATGAGCAGAGGGCAGGAAGCCCTGACAATTCCCAGAAGTAAACTCTGGGACCCTCTGGGAGAAAGCTCAGAATATGCCGACAGGACAAGTCCTTAGGCCTCTTTGATGAAAAGGAGCAGCCAGGAAAACCAGCTTTGAGCCCCTTTCATTTCTCAGCCTCCAGAAGACATGAGTTTATGAGCACACGGGTTCTCTGAGGGCTGGTGCATGGCTTCTCTCCAACTCCCCGATTTAGAGGGCACAGCGAGAGCCATGGGCAATTCCTTTTGGGCCATGCCGCCTGCCCAGAGGACGGGAGAGGCATTCCACCCACCAAGTCAAGAGAACGCAGACCAGAGAAGAGGCAGCCAAGCTGGATGGACGCAGAGCAGCAAATGCAGTGACTCCTCATCCTTCCTGGGCGAGGACTGAGCCGATCCACTCCCGGAAAAACACAGGCTGACCTCTGTTTGCCGTAGGCTGCGGTCAGTGTGTGCTGAACCCCAAGACTCTTCCCTTGTCTTTCTGGTGACAGCCAGCTTTCCCTGAAAAACCCCAGAGAGGCCTGTGGACCCTGAGACCCTAGGTGGAGGAAGAGGGGAGCAGAAGTGCAAGGCTGAGGAGTCCATCCGAAGCTGTGGCTCTCCTCCCTCCCCACCCTCCCTGCAGATCAGAGATCTGTTTCTGGAGAGATGGAGCAGTCCACAATACAACAGTTCTATGCACTGGCTTTGGGGTCCCTTGGGAGCTCCCCATCTGATCCTCAACAAAGCCAAGCAGTCAACAGGTCTCAACCACCCACCCAGGTTTTTGTGCCTTATTCTGAAATATGCACAGAAAAAAAGGATCACCAGGTATTCAAAGAAAGCCCCCAAGATGAAAAGGGGAGCTCAGAACAAATAAACAGAAATATGATTGTGGCAGAAACAGAGAAAACAAGAAACAGAGGAAAGTTTTTTAAAAAGGTTCTCATTAGTAACCACAGAAAACTGTGAAAGACTGTTCCATCCATTAAAAAAGAAGAGGGTGTTATGGAAAAAGAACAAACATAGAATAAAAGAGAGGTCTTTTACAAATACGAATGTTAACATTTAAAAATCCAATATAGGGATTAGAAAACAAGGTTAAGATAATATTCCAGAAAACAGAACTGAAAGATGAAGATGTATACATTAGGAGAGAAAAGATAAGAAAGAGGGACAGTGGATCCAGTTGGTCCTACATCTAATTAACTGGAGTTCAGGAGGAGAAATGAAAGAAAGAGGGAAGGAATTTATTAAAGAAATACTACAGACATTATGCAATTTTAGAACAGAGGATTAAAGAGAAGATTATAAAAGCTCCCTGAAATTTAAAAGAAAAAAAATCACATATCAGAGAACTGGAATCAGAATGACATCAGACTTCTCACCCTAAAAACAACCGGACGCGGCAAGACAGTTAGGCTGTATGTAAAATTCTAGATGAGAGAGAATTAGAATTTTGAAGACATTGCACCACTGTCAGAGGACAGAATAAAGAGTTTTAAGACTTTCCAAGATGTAAAAAAATGTATGCCCCCTTTCTAAGGAAGCTGCTTGGAGGATAAACACCAGCAAAACCAGGGACTAAACAAACAAACAAAAAAAAACAGAGCTCCAGGAAACAACAGCTTCTACCTAGGTCCAAAGTTGAAGCAGGAAGATGGAGGGTCCCCAAAAGGGAGGACTTCAGGGGGGAAAAAGACAGTATACAATATAATATAATTAAAGACATGTAGTAAAATATTAAGAGCATGGGGCCTAGGGTCAGACCATCTGGATTTAACTCCTGCCTCTGCCAGCTTTTAGACAGAATCATGAGCCAGTTTATTTAACCTCTCTGAGTCTGTACTTCCTGGGCTGTAACATAATAACAATGCACGCACTTCATGGAGTTGCCAGGAGGGTCACTTGAGAATGCTTGCAAGGCACCTGGAACAGAGCTTGGCACACAGTGAGTGCTCAAATGTTAGCCATCAGTATGATGCCGACAACAGGGCAAAAGGGGAACAAAAGGAATCAGAGACTCTAAGAAAATCAGAGATCAGGAAAGAATGAAATTAAAGTACATGATTGAATTTTCAGTGAATAATATTTATATAATATAATATTACCTTATATATATACTATAATTTTATGCCATAATAAAGTAAATACTTTATTAAGTTAAAACAGTGATATATGTATTACAAGAGTTGTGAAGGGAAAATGGGGAGAGCTAAATCTTCGTCTCTCTTAAGAGGAAGTCCATAGATAATGAACAAAATTGATGAGGAGAGAATTGGAGGCGAACACCAGGAGAAACAGCTCGAAGACTTCTGCGTGTTTGCGGCTGGGGAGCAGGATGGGAAGCAGGTTTTGCAAAGCTCAAGGGCACAACATCTGAGGGGGAGACGGACATGCGGTAGACTGTGTAGGTTTGTGGATTTATAACAAGTGTGGCAGCACAAGGCAGTGAAAGGTCTTGTTCTAAGAAAATCAAACATCATGACAGTTTTCTGAGAGACAGAGGCCACATATCTTGAGGAAAGGGGTGCTTACCTACTTTCATACCTAAGTGCCCATAGGGGCCAGCTGCATACCTGGAACTTAATCTCCCCGAACACAGCTTTCCTCATTTGTAAAAGGGGCTCATAACAGCGCAATAACCTCAGGGCTATTTGAGTATTCGGATAAGTAAAACACTTAGCACGGCACCTGGCACATGGTAAAGTACATGAAAACGTAGAGCTTGGAACTCACCACCCCTCACCACACCCATCCCACCCCAGAAGGTCAGCCAACAAGGATGGCAGTGTACTCAGTCCCCTCATTGTGCGGTGGGGGCAGGAGGACGAGGGGGTGTCTTCCCAGTCCTAAATCAGCTCCCCCAGCCACCTGGCCTGGCCCAGGCCACCTCCCCGCATGCACCATCAGCTGATGTGCGCTCAGAAAGGGCAAACGCGTCCTCCACGAAGCTGCGCTTACTCCTGGAAGGAAACCAGAGCTGAAACAGAACCTCAGAAAGTCTCGCAGGCTTCAACGTGGACAACTTGGGGGTTAGTGGCCCCTCAGCCTCCTCTGCCCGCTATACGGCATGTTAGTCGGGAAAGGCCTGCGCTGACCGTCCCTGGGCTGCATCCATCAACCAAAGCTTCCTGCTGATGGAGCTTCTTGGTCCAAGAGGACCCAGATCGGGGGGACAATTGTCACCGAGACTCCCTTAGTCCCATGAACCTAACAATGCTTCCTCGGGTTCCTACTTCAAAGCAGACCGGCCTGCTTACCGCAAATATCTGGGTGTAATCCGACGCCCGCTACTGGCCTCTGGCGCTGGGACTGCGAAGTGCCAGAGTGGGGCACAGTGTCCCGTCCTGCTGCTGCGGCTGTGCCAACCCAGTGTTTACTCTGCCTGGAGATGCCCGACTGCCCGGAGGCCTGGGAACGACGTGGGCCGGCCAGGATAGCTTCTCTAGAATTCGGCCCACAGCGATAAGCCTGGCATTTCCACTTATCACTGAGCCTGCCCCAGGCCCCAGAGGCATCCAGAGGTTTCACTTGGTTATCTGCTTTGCTGGGCGGTATCTGCCTCCCTGGGGGCCTACTTCCTGCATCACTTAGCGGAGTGTCCAGTGTGAAACAAACACCACGTGGTCCAAGGAGAGAAGAAAGAAGGGAGGGAGTCCTAGGACAGAGCTGACCTGAGTTCAAAACCCAGGGGCCCAAGAAAAGAGCTGGGGCTCCTTGCCTTCAGGCAGCCCTCCAAGACAGAGCAAAGCCCTGAGCAGCAATAGAACAGGTTGCTTCCGGGGATGCTTGCACCCTGGCTGGGAACCTGGTTAGTTATCTCCAGGCTGGGGGGGACCAGCTATTGCCTCTTCAAGGAAAACTGCTCAGAAAACAATGAAGATATCTAGAGCCCCAAAGGCTGGGGCATGCTGCAGTGAGGGGAAGGCTGTGACCTGCCTCTTCTGCTGAATGAGACACCTGCTCCAACTCAGCTGGTGCCCTCAGGGAGGCTCCCTGGACAGATCTTCCCAGAGTGCCCTGGGGGAGGCCAAGTCCTCCACATACACTGGCACATGTCCACAGACAGACAGACGGAAACACGCGCATATCACTCCAGGGCCCCAACTCACCTGGCCTGGCTGACAGGAATCAGAGAAGGGGCTGCAGGCTTTTGATATTGGCTTGCTTTGCTGAACCTGACCATGGGCAGATCCTGCGCTAAGCACTTTAGCCGCACATGTCTTATTTAAACCTTGCTACAACCCTATAGGGCAGATTACTATTTACTATCTCCATTTTACAGAGGGGGATCAATCTAAAGAACTAAAGTGGCCTACCCAAGGCCACGAAGTCAGAAAACAGTGGAGCCAGAATTCCAACCCAGGTTGATAACTCACAGCACTTTGTCACTCTCAGAGACAGAGAGGACTTCAGAGACTGCAAGGGTCAACTCCCTCATTTTGTAGACGGAGAGTCTGAGACCTGGAGAGGGGAAGGGACTTTCTGAAGGTCACATAGTAAGTCAAAGGCAAAGGCAGGACCAAATAACAAAACTGTTGCCCTCAGAGTGACCATGGAACTCTCCACCCTGCTCTCTGGGTTTCAGAAGGGTGTGTGTGTCATGAAATAGGCCTCTGCCCACCGGCTCAGCTCTGACAGTTGTCTGAGGAGATGAGGAGGGGGCCACAGGGCAGGGACCCCCAAATACTATATTGGTTGCTTATTCTTTCGTAGAAAAACGTCTACAGCTTATCTCATCTGGCTACCCAGAAAGATAGCCACAGTCCTGCCAGGATGAATCCAGGAAATGTGCTTGGGAATAAAACCAAAGTCAAGTTGGCCTCTCTGAAGAAGCAGAGAGGGAAATGACAGCTGCATGACTGGCCTGGGCCTCAGGGAAGTCCCCTGTTAGCTCTCAGGTGGCTAGTGGGTTTGTTCCCAGGATCTCACGGTCTTCTGTAGTCAGCATTCCTACCCCTGGTTGAAGCCTTTTTATTTCATCATTTTCTTTCCCACATACCTAGTCAAAGTTGTTCCCAGCCAAGCACGGTCAGATGGAATCAGCCTGAAAATACCAGAGAAGAACAAAAAGCACCCTCATAAGCCAAATCCACACCAGCAGCTGTTCATTCATTAAACATGTACAGAGCAACACTTACAAGGAAATAATAAAAGCACTAATATTCATCGAGCGTTTCTATGTGTCAGGCACTGTGCTATATCTTCACATAAATTACTTTTGCCCCTCACAACAATTCTAAGAGGAAGAGACTATTATCCCCATTTCACAGACAAGTCAACTGAGGCTTGGAATGACGAAGCCGTTTTCCAAAGTCAGTGTAAGAACCTGTATATCAATGCAGGCAGCCGGACTCCTGAGCCTGCTTACCACTGAAGGAGTCGAACTGAAACATTTTGTCTAGAACCCGACTCTGTCTCTGGGGGGCTGCATTTGCCAACTGCCAATTCAGAAACACAATTACAGTTGCAAGTTGGAACTAGGCCAACCAGTTTCTTGCCAGCACATTGGATTGCCTGTCCTACCGGCTCACACTGGCAGGGTGGACCCACCTGCAAAGTGCTTTGATATGTGCTCCGCTTACGCTCATCGGAGGTGCATGGATTGTGAATCTTATTTTACTCATGAAGAGACTGAGGGTCCCAGGGAGAGGCAGTGCAGAGCGGGTCTTGGCCCCAGGGCCTGTGTTCACCGTACTAGGTAGGGTTTCTGACCACACACACACACTCACACACAATCACAATCACGTTAGGATCCCCAACACATCTGACTTGATAGGAATCAGAGAAGGGGTTGCAGGCTTTTGATAGTAGCTCTGAGCCTGACCAGGGCAGACCTGTGCTAAGCCCTTTAGCTGCAATATCTTACTTAAACCCCTTGATTGTGCTGACTCTTGCGAGCTCAGAACTCTGCTTGTGCCATGGCAAACTCAGGAAGTCTGGGTGGGAGCAAAGTTAACACACTGGAACAACAGAGAAGGTGGCACAGCCACTAACTGCTGGGTGCAAAGGATGTGGGTGGGATGGGGCAAAATTATATGATACACCAGTGTTTCCAGCCTTCTCGTATCTGAGAAAAAGAATTCCAGCATCGTCTGCTCAAATTCTCTCCCCGCATTTTATCCCTACCCTCCGAGGAGAGCCTGGTCTCAGGATTTTTGGTGTCAGATCTGAAGAAGGGGTGGAATCCGAGGTCTGGAGGAGACAATTTAGTGAGCTGGGTAGCAAAGTACCAAGAAGGGGAAGAAAAGACAGGGAGAGATAGACAGGGAGCAGGGCCTGGGGTTGGGGAGCTGCAGACCTGGGGCAGCCCCATGATGTGAGAGAATGGGTGAGAAAAGAATGGAGGGTTTGGAAAACTGTGTGCTGCCACATGTGGATGGTCATGAGGAATCATAAGTAGGAATGGCAGAGTGGCCTACCTTCCATGGCCCCAAGTCTTTGCAGAAACTCAGTCACTTGATGTCAACCAATACAGGGTGTAAGAGGGAGGTAAAGAAATTGGAAGAAGTTTTGGCAAAGTGAAAGGACTTCTTGCCAGAAACAGGACTTGGGCTGAGCCTTGAAGGATGGGTGAGATTCGGGGAGGCCAGGGAAAGGTGAGGGCACAGAGTGAACAAAGCTCCAGGTGGAGCCTGGCAGATGGAAGTGACAGTGCAGAGACTGGCCTCAGGCCACGAGGTGTCAATGGAGGCCCAATTGATTCAGCAGGCAGGACCCTTAAGAACGTGGACCTGGGGCTTCCCTGGTGGCGCAGTGGTTGAGAATCCGCCTGCCAATGCAGGGGACACGGGTTCGAGCCCTGGTCTGGGAAGATCCCACATGCCGCGGAGCAACTGGGCCCGTGAGCCACAACTACTGAGCCTGCGCGTCTGGAGCCTGTGCTCCGCAACAAGAGAGGCCGCAATAGTGAGAGGCCCGCGCACCGCGATGAAGAGTGGCCCCCGCTTGCCGCAACTAGAGAAAGCCCTCACACAGAAATGAAGACCCAACACGGCCATAAATAAATAAATAAACCCAAGGTTAAAAAAAAAAAAAAAAAAGAAAGTGGACCTGGAAAGTCAAGCAGAGACATTTAGACCCAAAGGAGCAAGATAAAGGGGCAACAACCCTGTGGAATGTTTTTAGGTGGGAAACAACATGATAAAATTAGTGTCTAAGAATGGACGGAATGATTACCTAGGGGTAGGACGGATTGACTCAGAGGGGACACAAAGCCACTTCGGGGATGTTGGAGGTGTTTTATAGCCCGGGTGGTGGTTACATTGGTTCATGCCTATGTGCATACAGGTCTGCAGTATTCAATTCAAAAGGCTGTAAGATTTGTGCAGTGCGGTGCATATAAACCATGCCTTAATCAAGTTCTGTTAGCATGAAGAAAAGGGAGGAAGGGGGAACCGATGGATGTGACAGCAGAATGCAAACTGATCAGGAGGGCACAGGGTCATCATCTGCACAGACGCTAAGATCAGCAAGTGTTTACCAGTTCTGGGGTGTATGCTGTTGCCAAAACACGGGAGCGCGGAGGAAGTGGAGTGACATCTGAGAGAACAAGTCTTTGAAACTCCTTTCGCAAGTGCTGACTGAAGCTCTGAGGCCCTCCTTCCACCGCCCCCATGCCCGCAACCGAAGCAGGACCCCTCCCCACTGTAGGCCAGACACTCTAAAGATCTGTGGTGTTCCACCCAGATCCAATAGGTGAAGGCTTCAGCCCAACAGCAGGTCGCAAAACAGCAAGTACGTACATTAGACTCCCATATTTGTTTAAAATATATATATATATATACGCCAGTATGGTTAATTCTGCATGAGAGAATTGCAGATGATCTTTCTCTTCTATATTTCATTTATATAATTATTCTAATTTTTAAGTGTATTATTTGTGTTATTAAACAAGTTTGTTTTTCTATAATAGTCACCATTCACCTGGACCCACAGGAATTATTCTAGACAGACAATATGCACCAGAGAAAGGTTTAATTAACCAAGAACAGAGTGACAGACTATCTCAGGAACCCAGCTAGCAGAAAGCAGCATTTAATAACTTTATAGGGAGGTCAGAGGTCAATTGCTTAACCTTAAATGAACAGAACAAATGTATAGGTAACAGACTCAGGACTCCTCAGAAATAGCAGACCTCCAGGGGATAGAGCAACGATTCCTCTTTGCACTTGGTTTTTTAAATAGATTTTTGCCTCCTTCCAACTTGGGAACAAAAGTTCCAGACTCCACGTGCAACTCATAAACTATACAGGAGAATTAACTTGGGAATTTTTTAGAGCTAAGTTGGCAAACATCTGGAAACAATCAACAACCACAGCATTCTCAAATGATTTGAGCCAGAAGTATTACTAATCACAGCAATGTTTGAAAACAGTCTTGAAGTCTGAATTACACATGCAATTCCCCCAAACCTGCACAAAACCAAAGACAAATCCATGCACTTAAAATTGTTAGTTTTTATTATTGTTTGCTTTTGGTCAGACTCTAAATGTGTTTTCCGGAGGGTCTACATGCCCCTAATGCACCTGCTGAAAACACACACACACAGTAAGTTTACCATCTGCACTTACATACCACCTTCCATCCATGGATCCTGAGTGGTCTGTCAGAAATGTTGTTTTCATAAGTCCCCAGTGAGATGCGTAAATATTGTTACCTCCATCTTATATGCAGATAAACTTAAACATGGGGGCAGCTAAGTGGCTTGTCAACAGTTATAACCCAAGACAAAATCCATGCAAGCCACCCTCTGGTCTCCCTTCCTCTTCTGACCCTGCTTTTGAGCTTTCTTGTTGGCCCTGGTTTAAATCATGCACGCAGGCCATTGTTTCCCCGGTGATGGAGGTGGCATTCTATTTCCTGCCCTGAATCTGGCCCGGGGCCCTGGTGGCACCGCATTTAGCCACAAGTGCATCAGCCATGCGTGAGTGGGGACAGCTTGGCTCCTTGGAAACCTAAGTGGCATGTGTCAGCTGGCACCAGCCTGCTAAGAGCCACTCCAGGCCACCCTGCTAACTCTTCCATCACTAGCCCAGAGCAATCCATAATGAAGGCAATGACGACTCTCCAGGAGCTGGATGAACAAATGGGAGCAGCTCAAAGGCAAACTCTCTGGCTCGGCTTCAGTCCAGCCCTCAGGGAGAAATAATCCTTACATGCCTGGAAACCAGGCCCCTAGACAAGTCCAGCACTCCCTCTGCTTATTTCTATGGACAAAGTGTGATGGTCACAGGTTACATTCCTAACAGGCAACTGAATTTACACTTCCAGTTTCCAGCTGCAGTGTTTATTTTTATGGTTCATTAATTAATGTGTCCTGGAATGACCATTCAGAATCACCTCCAGAAAAATAAAGTCGCTGGGGCATCCACGAGGTAATGAGTTACCACCTGAAAAGTTTCTCTGGTGGCTGCAGTCACTCTTAGAAATTAAGGGTGGAGATTGTTTTGTGAACTCTCTGTCATTTGGTCAATAAATGCCATATACTGTCATTTTTAATTAATTTCAACTTCTTTGTTAACCTTACTGGATTGTCATGTGCATTTATGAACTGGAGGCTGGGTTAAATGCCCTTCCTTCCCATGTGCTCCCGAAGCACCACATACATATTCCTCTCAGACCCTGTGAGTGACAATAGCTCTCTGGAGCATCTACCTTGTGCTAGGTAAATGCTAGCACTTTACTTTTTTTTTTTTTTAATTCTAGGTATTACCACTAATATCCTCATTTTACAGATAAGGAAACTGGCCTAGAGAAATCACAAAGTCACCTGTGATTGCCATAACAAATTACCACAAACTTAGTGGCTTAAAACAACAGAAACATATTCTCTCACAGTTCTGACGGCCAGAAGTCTGAAACCAGTATCACTGGGCCAAACCAGGTGTCAGCAGGGCTGTGCTTTCTCCGGGGGCTCCAGGGGAAACTCATTCCTTGTTTTTTCCAGCTTCTGGTAGCAGCTGGCATTTCTTGGTTTGCAGCCGATCACTGCAGTCTCCTCCTGCAGTGATCGTGGGATCACACTGCCTTACCAACTCTTCTGTGTGTGTGTCAGATCCCCTGCCTCCCTTTCATGATGATATATGTGACTGTATTTAGATCCCACCTGGATAGTACAGGATAATCTTCCCATCTCAAGGTTTCTTAACTTAATCACATTTGCAAAGTCCTTTTTCACCATATAAAGTAACATGCACAGGTTCCAGGGATGAGGAGGTGAATACCTTTTGGGGGGCCATCATCTAGCCTCCCAGCCACTCACCTAGTAGGTAGGGCCTTCAAGTTTCTCTTCTCACGTGCTCATGAGGGTTCATTGGCTGAGTGCTGAATGTGTAGCACAGAGGTCAGAGCTCAAGCTTTGGTGCTAGGCAGGCCCAGGTTTGAAGCCCAGCTCTACCACTTACTGTGTGACTTTAAGCAAGTACCTTAACCTCTCTAAAGCTAATATGTGGGATTGTTTTGAGGATTAAATGAGATAATGAATGTGAAATGCCTAATACAACAGTGCCTAAACATAGTTTAGTGCTTGGTGAATTTGTTAAAAGCAGAGTGTAAGCTGGAGTTCTGACCTGCCAGAACTGGCCATGCAGAAGGATTTCTGCTCTTCAAAAGTGGAGAATGTGACCTTTCTCCAGGGCAGGTGTGGATCTGGGTCCCCAAAAATGTGTATTTTTGTCATAGATATTCTTACCATTGTTAGAAAGAGGATTCATTTGGAAATTAACACTCTGTTGATTCTCTTGAGGTTAAACTGATTCCAGTTTCAAGACCTGTAACAAAAAGAATGAACAATAAATCAAGAGCTTAGAGCATGGTGAATAAACTAAGAAAAATGGCAGGAAAGAGTAGGAAAAGAACAGTAGGAAAAAAACAAGGACGTTTTAAACCTGGGCATTTGTTGTTAGTATGTTTGAGAGATGACACGCAAGCTGGTTTGCCTCCTTAACTCTGATCAAAATAAATGTGATCTGATTCTGTTCCATTCATTAACTGGGGTAGGATAATATGAATTTTAATAAAGAAGTTTTAGTACTGTACCTGTAAATATTAGCATATATTATGATCTGTTCAACTTGCTATATTTCATTCAGTCAGGTTTTTTCAGTTTAATCCACCGGGGTTCTTTACAGATATGACAAGGATTTCTCAATTTGAGTGGAAAGCATGCTAAGGGACAATGAAACAGGAAAGTAATAGATTGTGCCTCTCTGAAAAAGAAAAACTACGAACTACTTAGATGTCAACTGGTAGGGGAAAGAATGATAGCTCTACATCTACTGCCATGAAAAGCTATCCAAGACATATGGTCAAGTTAAAATTCACAAAACAACATATAAAACTTGATCGATCTAAATAAAAAAGACAAACAGCCTGATAACCAAACAGATACAGATATATAAATACATTAGCAATAGTCAAGGATATATACCTAGTTATTAACAGCAGTTACTTCCTGGGAAAAGAGCAGAATTGCGTTGGGGAAAAAAAAGAAGGGAACAGCCAATTTCCCGTTATAGTCTACATGATTTTTTATTTGCATTTTTATAAGGAGTATGTTTTTATATATTACTTGTACACTTTTTAAGCAATAAAAAATAATTTTTTTATTTTTAAAATAAAGCAATAAAAAATAATAATTTTTTATTTTTTTATATTTTAATTTTTTATTTTATTTTAATGTAACCATTACATTAATTAATAGTTCTTTTGCTAGAAATATTATTTGTGGGGTAATAAACAGTAAATGTGTATCGTTGCTTTTTATTAGTGAACCAGACATGCTCTCTCTGCCTTGACTCTTTGTACTAAAGGAACAGAAGTACAAAAGGAATAAACCCATACCTGAAGGAGAACAGAGTAAGGAGGTATTACTTGGGGATGAGATAGTTAGCATATATCTGGAAGCCAGAAAGTTGATGGAAGAGGGTTAACAGGTAAAGGATGCCTTAGACAGCCAGCCCAGGACAAGCTATGAGGGCTGCAGGGGAGGGCTGCCAGTTAGCCTGGAGAACCGGGCAAGCTCTAAAGGTGGATCAACTGTACCCACCTGCTTTTCTCCACCACCCGCTTCCACCCTCCAGTCCCTCCCTCATACCCAGTAAGTACAGGCAGCTGGCATTTATCCTCAGGCAAAAGTAAACAAACAAGTTCCTGCTAGCTCTTCTTTAAAGAAATTAAACAATTCTCCATATTGGAGAATCTAAGGTTTTTAGTCATCAACTTCATGTCTCACAGTAAAGTTCTCATTCTGGCCATCAGGTGGGCTCAGCCTAAAAATGAGTTCCCACTCACCTCCCCCACCTCATGTCCAGAGCACCCAGTCAGAATTATCACTGGAGAGATGTCACTCCAATTGCATGGACCTTCTTTCTTAAATATGACCAGATAAGCAAAGATCACCAAGATATTAGCAGATCCAGCAGCTTGAAAGGGAAAGACCAAGATATATAAACATGAAAAACAAATTCTGGTGAAAACAAAAATAATCAGGGAATAGAAGAAAACTCGACTCAAAGAGATTTAAGAAAGATTTTTATGAAGAAGATGTTGATTTGAAAAAAGAATAATCAGAGAAGTGATTAGGGATTTAAAATATGATAGCAGAAATAAAATGTTCACAAATCATAACATAAAGTAGAGGAAATCTCCTAGAGCATAGGATAAAAAGAGAGAAAATGTGAAAGAACAGATGAAATCCAAAAGTCCAAGGTTCAGTAAATGGAGTCCCAGGAGAAAAGTATAGAGGAAAGGCTGGGAGTGGGAGGGGAGGGATGAGTGAACTCCAGCCATTTTCCCATCTTTGCATCACTCATTTCCCAGGGAGCTCTAATGGGATTCCCATCACGATTGAGGGGTAGTATGCTCAGGAAGGGGAGTTGAGGGTGGCCAGAAAATGGCAAATGGCTACCACTTTCTTAATGTGCCCTGATATCACCAAGGAAGCCAGGGCCATAGCCTCTGTTCCTGTGGGCACTTGCATTCTAGGGATAGCTCATCTGAATCACTGAAAGAAACGTTAAAATCCGGGCAGTGTGAGCAGAGCCTTTCAGCTCATCACTAATGACCTGCCTTCAGGCTAACATCAGTACACCTTCTTTGGATGTGATTGTTCAGTTACTTACAATTGCACTCAATTCCCCAGGATTCAGCTCATGTTTCTCCATCTTGTTTACAAGGATATCATAACTTTTTCCAGTGCCCTGGTCTACAGAGTGAAGAAGGTACCTCTTGGATAAGTACCTGGCTAGTAAACATTCTGCCTTTTCCAGGAAAGCCCCTAACGAAGTCAGTAGACTCCCAGCAGCCATGTCTGTACTATGGGATTCTGGTCCCTACTCAACTGGTCATGACTGACTGATCCAAGAGTAGATTTCTGATCAATTCGAAACAACTGGTTTTTCCATTCTAGAAAGTTGAAAATTGGCCTAGTAAGAGAGATTCTGGAGACAGTCTTTAGGTTTCAACCTACAGAGAAGGGCCATGAATTCCCATAAATTCAAAAAGACAGGGTAGAAAAAAGCCAAAAAAAACCAAAAAAGGCCACAAGTGAGAAAGTATAAGACAAAAGTCTCAAAAGTATGGTTGTCAAGAACCAAGAACTACAATATAGGCAAAGGTAGATTAACTGGAGACTTTCAAACCTCAGATGAAGAAACGGAATCCATTAGACAGGGTTAGGGAAGCAGTCGAGGCTTAGAATTGAAAGGTGGGGGCATGGTAAGAACTCTTAGGAAAGGAAACTTTTGAATTAGCATTTTGTTCAGAAAGAGGTGGTAAGGCCAATGAGGAGAGCATAATAGTCAATATAAAAGCCAATCAAAACGTAAACAAAATATTTTAATCCAAAATTTGAATACGAAAAGAAAAACTGCAACACACTTAAAGAAGATACCAGCATCAATCAGGAAGGTTAAGACGAGCACTTGGCTTTCTGCATTTTTTGTTTTAATTTTTTTTTTGGCTGTGTTGGGTCTTCGTTGCTGCGTGCGGGCTTTCTCTAGTTGAGGCAAGCGGGGGCTACTCTTCATTGTGGTGCACGGCCTCCTCATTGTGGTGGCTTCTCTTCTTGTGGAGCACAGGCTCTAGGCACGCGGGCTCAGTATTTGTGGCTCGTGGGCTCTAGAGCACAGGCTCAGTAGTTGTGGCGCATGGGCTTAGTTGCTTCACGGCATGTGGGATCTACCTGGATCAGGGCTTGGACCCGTGTCCCCTGCAATGGCAGGCGGATTCTTAACCACTGCGCCACCAGGGAAGCCTGGCTTTCTACATTTCTATGTAACATACCCAACACAGTTAAAAAAAAACAAGTTCTGTCTACTTAAATCTCTTACTATTTTCTAGATGATGTCTATGCTGCCTTCAGCCAGTCGCAATAATATTAAGCTATTTGAAATGTATTTCCCTGTTTCTCCTCTATCCAACAAGATGTTGTATTTCTGTTATGAAGTTGGAGTCACACTGACCTGGCTTTGTATACAGTCTCTGCCACTTCCCAAGTATGTGACCTGAGCAACTTTCTTGAATCTTTGAGCTTCATTTTCCTGATTTGTAATTATTAAACACAATCATACATGGAAAGCATTTGGCATGGTGCCTGGGACATAGTGAGTACTCCATAAATGGTAGTTCTTTTCTATTGTTTCTGCTATTGTTCCTTTTATTTGCACTCAAATGCTGGCACTACCATAAAAGACATAAACAAATGTACTCAGATGTGTTCAACTAATTCTTTTGTTACAAACATGTTTGACATTTTTAAGTGTGCTTTATATTTCTACAGCCTCAAAATCACACTTAAAACTTTTAACCCTGAACTTCCTGATGAAGGTCAGAAGTTAGTTACATTTATCAATATATTTAGCACCAAATTTATATAGCTCTCAGGTTGTAGCTTTTGAGTTAAAAGAGGCGCCTGGCAAACTTGTGTCAGAGCTGCCTTTGCTGGAGCAGAAGCAGATGCTCTCAATAATGACGCGTGAAATTTCGAAAGTGAATTTCTCATCTGCAAGTCTAATTAGCAACCGAAGAGTGAAGGTGTTTTTGTTTGTTTTGTTTATGTTTTATACTTCACTGAGATAAAACTTTCCAACCCAAAGAAAAGTGAAGTCTAACAGGTCTATAACTGGAGCCTTGGGAGTCTCACACACAAATCACTTCCAATTAGTCTAGTCAACCATTCTTTTCTGGACGTTTGCCATATAGAAACAAAAGGAGAACACTGAAAACAGCCCAGATACGTGGGAAGCAACTTGGAATCACTGTCTGCTTCATCTATTACAAAGAAAGATCTGCCACATATGTCACACCACTGTCATAGAAACGTGGAAAAATTTTCTGTGGAGCATTTTCTAGATATGTTAGATATAAAATACCAAATGAATATCTAAACTCCCAGAAGATCTTTGAAGAACAGATAGATTTGGGCTTACAGCTGTCCCGCAAAAACCAAACAACCTAATTCAAAAATGGGCAAAGGATGTGAATAAATATACAATAGCCAGTAAGCACATGAAAAAGTGTTCAATATCACTAGTCATTAGGGAAATAAAAATCAAAACCACAATGAGATACCACTTCACACCCATTAGAATGGGTACTGTTTTTTTTTTAAAATGAAGGAGGAAGGAAGAGAGAAAGAAAAGAAGAAAAACAAGTGTTGGTAAGGATGTGGAGAAATTGGCACCTTTGTGCATTGCTGGTGGGAATATAAAATGGTGCAGCCATTATGTAAAACAGTTTGGTGATTTCTCAAAAATTAAACATAAAATTACCATATGATCCAGCAATTCCACTCCTAGGCACATACCCAAAAGAACTGAAAGTAGATACTTGTATACTAATGTTCCCAGCAGCATTATGCACAATAGCCAAAAGGTAGAAACAACCCAAGTGTCCATCAACAGATGAATAAACAAAATGTGTTATATACATACAAGGGAATATTATTCAGCCTTAAGAAGAAATAAAATTCTCATTCATGCTGCAATATGAACCTTAAGTATTATTCTAAGTGAAATAAGCCAGATACTAAAGGACAAATGTATGATTCCACTTATATGAGGTACCTAGACTAGGCAAATTCATAAAGACAGAAAGTAGAATAAAGATCACCAGGAGGTGGGGGGAGGAGAGAATGGGGAGTTATTGTTTGATGCGTACAGAGTCTCTTTGGGATGATGAAAGAGTTTCAGAAATAGATAGTGGTGATTGTTATACATGATTGTGAATGTACTTTATGACACTGAATTATACACTTAAAAATGGTTAAAATAGTAAATTTTGTTATGTAGACTTTAACCACAATTTTAAAAAAAACATAAATCCACCTCAACCCACATAAAACTAAAATAAGACGTCTAAAGTCCTTGGGCCAAGTATAATGCCACAAAAATGTTCGATAACTACATCTGGCAAGCAGCTCAGCCCAGGAATGTGATACCATAATAGCATCATAAATACCAAAAGGCTCTGAAGCAGATTTCTCTTACTGGTTACAACAGATGGAATTTTTTCATTAAAAAAAAAAGAAGAAAAATATTAGAGCTTTTTGATGGTTATGTTGTTAATAGATTCTGAACAAAGATTAGTTCAGAGACCAAAGAGATGGCATGTGCTTTATCACACATCAGGAAAACATGTATAATCAGACTCTAAAGTGTTTTCTATTGATAGCAACTGGTTAAAACCAATATGTGGTCTTTTTGTACATTTTAAAACCTGAGAATAATTATGAGGTAAATAATAGAGGCAGAACACTTCTACTTTCAGCCAAGATGGAGTAAGGACTGGATTTACTCTACTATCAGTTTCTTTTAAAATTTTAGTTGTGGCATGCGATATCCTTTAGTTGAGGCATGCGGACTTCTTAGTTGTGGCATGCATGCGGGATCTAGTTCCCCAACCGGGGATCGAACCCAGGCCCCTTGCAATGGGAGTACGAAGTTCCACCCACTGGACCACCGGGGAAGTCCCTACCCTACTATCTGAAACAACTAAAAATCTGGACAAAGCATATGAAAGAACAGTTCTCAAGACGTTAGCCATCAGGCAATAAAGGACAGTGATGCATGAGAGATGGGGAACAAACAAGGTGAACCCCATGATTGCTCCAGTTTCCAGAAACCCAGAGAAAAAGTAGAATGTATTAAGTAGAGACATGGAAGATATTAAAAAGTCTTAAAATGAAATTCTAGAAATAAAAACTACAACATCTGAGACGATAGATACACTGGATGGAATTAAAGGCAGGTTAAATGTTGCAGAAGAAAAGATTAGTGAACTTGAAGACAAAGCAATGGAAACTATCCAAAAAGAAATTAAAAAAAAAAAGAGAGAGAGAGAGAGACTCTAAAAAAAGCAAAGAAAGAAAGAAAAGATGAGAGCAATAGTGAGATATGGGACTTCAGGAGGCCTAATATGTGTATAATTAGTCTCCAAAGGAGAGGGAAAGAAATAATGGCCAAAAAGTTTCCAAACTTGATAAAAACTGTAAATCCACATATATAAGAAGCTCAATGAACACAAAGGATAAGAAAAATCACTCCTTGTCATTCAGGTTTCAGCTAAAATGGCACCATCTCAGAGAAGCCTTCCCTTACCACCAAACCTTAAGTAGAATTATGGAATTATCTTGTCTTAAAAATTGTTTACTTTTTATTGCATATCACTAACTCTTCCCCTCAGTATAAGCTTCACAAGGACAGGCCCTTTTCTGCATTCTTTACTAGAACACATAGGCACTGTGTTCCCAGGACCTAGCAGAACACCTAGCATTGAGAAGGTACTCAATACATATTTTATGGGTGAATGAATAATTTTATCCATTCCTAACCTTTAGTAAAGAATTCCTGTTTCAAAATCCTTCTCAAATGATCAAAACCATTCTTTTTGCATTCCCAACATTTCCTTTTGCTCCCAGATTGATATAATGTTGCCATTGAACAATAAGGCATCTATTAGTACTAATTGTCTTTGCCTAAAAGTAAAGTCACCTCACCGTTTCTCGAGGAATGACCTATAAGAAAACAGTGCTTCCAGGCCAGATTGACTCCAGGCAAGGCTCTGGCAACACTGCTGCCAAGCTTGACATCCAGCTTTCCAGAGAACATATTCTCAGCTCTCCAGTAGAACATCATTTCCATCAAAACAGTGGTTTACTGGACAGCTATTATAGGCAAACATTTTACATTTTATATACATTATTTATTTAATCTATGATGAGATTACAGATAAGGCAACTGAGGCCTAGGAAGGTGAATATAAACCTAAGTCTGTTTGACTCCAAAATGTTGTTCTTTATACAACACTGAGATGAAATTTAAAGTGTTATGAAATTGCGGCTAAGTATCAAACAGCATACATCTCTGTAGGAGGGATATAACTTCCAGTCTGCTTTCCACCTAATAAAATGAAAAAGACCAAATTAGTAGCTCAATCACAGAGCCTCTACTATTGTCTGAGATGATAATCAACAACAAACACTTGCGTCAGCCAAGGTATTTTCTCTTAAAGCTAGGAAGATTTAAACACCTGAAGTCTTGAATAAAGGAAAATTATTTTACAAAACTTCATGTATCAAAGATAGGTGACTATATGAAGAAAATGAAGTTTCTACATTCTAGAGGATTGGTTGAAGGGTAACAGAATACCTTTCATTAACTTTAAGATGTACTTTTTCATTTTTCACATTTCAGCATCTCTGAAATTCATGTGCATCTTACAATCAACCATCACCCAGGCAGCAGTTTATGATGTGGCTATCAACTTACATGAGTGAATTCAGCCATAGCCATTCATATTATCATTGCTTCTATGTCTAAATAAGTCTAAAATAACTTTTTAAAAAAGTTATTCAAGATATATTTTTCCTTTCTTATGGAGATATAATTGACATATAACATTGTACAGTTTAAGTTGTACAATTTGTTGGTTTGATTCATTTATATATTGCCATAGGGTTACTACAGTAATGCTAGCTAACACCTTTATCATGGCACATATTTATAATTTCTTTTTTTGTAGTGAGAATAGTTAAGATTTAGTCTCTTAGCAATTTTGAAGTTGTAATACAGTATTGTTGACTATCATCCCTATGTTGTGCATCAGATTTCCAGAACTTATTTATCCACTAGTTGTAAATTGGTACCCTTAAACAGCATCTTCTCAGTGCCCCCACCCCCAGCCCCTTGTGACCACCATCCTAATCTCTGTCAAAATAACTTTTTTTTTTCTTCCTTCCCCGCCCGCCTTCCAAAATAACTTTTTTTTAACTTCATGCTGTTTTACCATTGTTGGGGTTTTTTTTTCTAATAATAAGAACAATTTATATACTTTGTGAAGAAAAAAAAAACCACTTCAGAATATACAGTAAAGTGAAAAGAAGGAAATTGAGATAACACTGTTGATAGGTAACATTTTCCACAATTTTTGCACAGGTGCATATATATGTGTGTATATATATGTGTGTGTGTGTACACATAAAACTGGAAAACACATACATACATACACACTGTAATATTACAACTATATCAATTAACTAATCTATACTTTTCACAACATGATCCTATCAGATGCAGGTTTGCATTATGCATTTCTAACCTGGCAACAAGTTGTGAACATCCTCTGCATCAGTAAGTGGCTTTCCCCAGCATGGTTTCTAACAATGACAGATTCACTCAACATGTGCTGCATCCCATTTAAGCAATTCCCGGTTATTGGGCATGTATAGTTTGTTCCATTTCTCTGTCCCTGGCAATGTTGAGATGGGGCATATCTGATGGTCCCATGGTGTCGGATAAGGAAGTGGAGGAGTTGGAACCCTCCTTGCCCATCTGGTCTTGTCTTCTATGTCTGAGGTGGATGATCATGTAGCCCAATTTGCCCTGGTAGAGTAATGTCTGATCAGGGTATGAATGAGGAATGCACAGAAGAGGACACCACCCACTGCTGTCACCATGATGAGAAATACCAGCAAGGATCCTGAGATGGTGAAACCTTTACTAAAAACAGTCCTGTGCCAGGGCACCTGGAGCTGGACTTCCTGATATCTGTATCTGCCCATCTGGTCCCAGATCAGATTCAGGAGGGTAATTTTTTCTCTGAGAAGTTCAGGAGGAAGCCGTTGTGGATCCACTGGTACTTGAATTCTGGTCTGGAATAGGAGATACACTCCATCTCCACCTGGAAGCCCATCTCAGCAGGCAGGATGCCATTGAAGTTACGGGGCTTACTCCTGATCAGCACACTGGAGGGACCATAGGTCAATGTCGGAAAGATTACTTCACTTCTCTCAATAATCTGTGGGAGGATTTCTATCCCACACCGAAGTGGTGAGTTGTAGCTGCTGACCCTTTGGATGATGAGTGTCTTGCTGTCTGGGGAGACTGTCATGTGGTCATAGCTGGACACCTGTGTGTAACTCACATACCACTTGACGTTGGTGGCACTGGTGTGGCAGACAGCAGCCACGGAATCCATGTTCTCTGCCCACGGAGCTGATGTTAACTGAGATGCCTGGGATTTCCAACTCTCGAATCTCAGGCCAGCCAGTTGCTCTCTGGGTCCCATTGCTGGCTTCTACCCACACAGTGTAGCTCCCTGTGTCACTTAATTGAGACCCCCTTATCAGCAGTCACCTGTCATGGACATGCTTTTCCGACTGCTGAACATGGGCCCATGCCACAAGGACCAGCTCCCCCCAGAGGCTGCATCTATATCTGGAAAGGTCCATGAGCTGCGTAGGTCCTCCTGGTGGAAGGGTCTCTCTAGGGACCAGGAAGCCTCTTATGCCCTTTCACAGACCTGCATCAAAATAACTTTTAAATAAGTATAAAATTAAAATTCTAAAGGTTGCTTATTTCTTTCTTAGTATTACATAAAATAAGGGTGCGGCTCACAGTTGATGATGTCTTAGATTTAATGAAGTTCAATATTTCATTTGGGAAGACACTTTTATTGGCCTTTTGGTTATGAACAGGTTGGCACCCCTATCCCTTCAGGCCCCCACCCCAGTATGGGAGGCACAGCACAACAAAACCACAGGAATTTTCCTTTCTTCAACACATTCAGGCAGCCAAAGGATTGGGGCTCCTGAGAAAGAAAGGTGATGGGACAAAGAGAAAGGGCTCTGTAGGCAAAGGCTTGATGTCAATGAAGAAACAAGCAAGTGCAAGTTTTAAAGCTGAAGTAGTCAGCAGTAGTAGCAACAGCATAATCACACTATCTCTAAGCACCTAAAACAAGTCAGGCACCAAGTGCTTTACATTAACTCATTTAATCCTGTAACAAATATATGAATTAGGTACAATTTGTATGTCCACCTCAGAAGTTCAGAAAAGCCAAGTAACTTGTTCAAGGTCACATGGCCAATAAGAATGACCTTGGTTAATTCCCTAGTCAGTCCCATGCAGTAGTGATGTCTAGAAAGCTTTACAGACCAAGATATATGTGGAGGGCATATTACAGCCAAGTGAAGGGTCTATCAGGTGAACACTCACTGTCAACTGCAAAAAATGTGGAGAGTTGAGTTAGGGACAATCCAGGAGCTTATGTCCCTAGCAGAAGATTTAGAGAAGACTTAGAAAATTGTGGATTACATAAGGAGTACAGTCAATTGATAGAGATAATGCCCAAAGAAATGGGATTATCACTAGGGTGGAAGGCTGAATGGAAGTGAAGATATTCAAGCAAGGACCTTACCATCCCTCTAAGGATATGATAGATTTTTCTCATTGGGACTCAAGCCTGTCCCAATCATCATACTGTTGTCTTAGGGAGATGAGAAAGGAGGAAAAGAGTCGATCCTTAGCTACCTCCTATATCCCTGGGGCTTTATTATCAGTGCCTGAAATTTGTGGTCAAGAATTGAGTCCTTGATTTTGTGAGGTTCCACCATTCTAAACATTACTGAGCTGTCAAAGAACCCAGCAAGGTACAGTGCCAAAGATCTAATTGAAAATAATCCTAGATATTACTCAAGCTTTCCTTGACCCCCCAGTAAGGACAGGGGTTGGGAGGTTTATACATTAGACATTCTTTTCCCTACTTAAAAAGGAATATACCAATACCAGATATAATGAAGGTAGACTGGTAAAAAGATCAACTCCATGACTCTAAAAGCCTGTTTTTGTCCCTCTACTCTACCCTCTTTTATGTAACAATTACTGGCGTTATTTTTTGAGCACCTTCCAGGCACTATGCTACACACCCTGCTTCCCCAAATAAATTCCACTTGTGGACAGCAGCTTCACCCCATGCCCGAGAGTTCCAACCTGCCCTTCATGATGGCCTGTCCTGTGGATTTCAGACTTGCCTAGCCAGCCCCCTCAATCATGTAAGCCAATTATTTGAAATAAATGTCTTAATATATATCTACTTCTGATTCTGCTTCTCTAGTTGAACCCTGACTGATATAGACTTTGATACCAGAAGTGGTTCTAGAGGAACAGAATTTAAGGATGAATTTTTGTAATTGATTCTGGATTTTCTGCAATTGGTTCTCTAATCTTATTAATGGCACTAATGACTCTATTTCCAGTGGTAAAAAGGACAATAGTAGTTCATGACATGATGTGGCAAGAGAGATATGCAAAATATCATCATTGGGTACTCCTAATCAAATACCTATAGAAAGTGAGATTCTAGGTGACTGTGTATTTGCTATATTAGGATATTTTACTCAAACTAAGGAATGTGATGCATTAAACACAACTCACATTAATATAAAACCCCATGTTAAAGACCTCTTACCCTCCTGGCCCCATGTGACCAGAGGGGCTGGCAAAAACACCTGCAAGTGGTGCTCAAGCCAAGAGAGGGGCAGGCGGAGCAGGTCAGCTTGAGCTAAGACAATAAAGAGCTTTGCCAGCTTTAGAGCTACTTCTCCCACTGTGCCTGGGCAGGGAAACTAATTCATAGCCCTGCTCATTGCTGAATACAGTCTCAAACCTGCATGACCAGGGAATCTGAGCAGACAGGAAACTGCATAGCCCATTCAACAGCCCTGCTTACAGTAGCACTTGAATAGAGGCACAGCTTGTAGATTTCCCCATCAGCAGAGCAAAACCAGTGGCCTCACCTGACCAGAGAATTCAGTGCACCCTCTCACCAGATTCAGGTCCCCAGACAACAAGCCACACAGACCTGGGTCCCATCCTGTTGCCCTGCCAGGGCAGAGAAGCTAATTCAGAGCTCTGTCTACTACTGAATGTAGTACCCAGTCCTGACCATCTAGTAAGCCTGACCAGAGAATCCAAGCAACCATAGAGCCCATCTGACAGCCTCATTTGGGTAGGGAAACTAGCCAGTACTTCTACCCAACTGTTCTCAGCCAGTGGCACCCCCCTCATCTCCATCTTCAGAATTCAAACAGTTGTCTCTCAGAAAAACAGACCATAATAGCAGGTTCCATCTGCCCAAGGACACTACCAGCAGACATGCCCAGAAACCTAAACTGAGTTGACTGGGGAAGATCTGTCTCTTCCAAAGCAAACCTGATAAGCCTGGAAGAGAAAATCCAAGTACTCAAGTGTGCAGACACGTCCATAAGGAATCAAGGATCATGAAAAACTAAGTAAATATGACACCACCAAAGGAAACTAATAAAGTTCTAATAACTGATTTAAAGAGAGAGCTATAAACTGTCAGACAAAGAATTCAGAATACTCTTAAAATTGAATAAACTACAAGAAAACACAGGCAAACAGCTAAAAGATATTAGGAAAACAATGCACACACAAAACAAGAAGTTCAACAAAGCAATAAAAACAACCAAAACAAACAATCACACAGAAATCCTAGAGTAGAACACTACAATAACAGGAATGAAGAATTCATTAGAGAGTTTCAAAAGCAGACTCAACCATGCAGAAGAGAGAATCAGTGACCTGGAAGATAGGACATTAGAAATTATCCAGTCAGGGAAGAAAAAAGAATGAGACAGTGAAGAAAGTCTAGAGACTTATGGGATGCAATGAAAAAAAAAAAATTCACATTATGGGAATTCCAGAAGGAGAAGAGAAAGAGAAAATGATAGAAAGTATATTTAAAGCAAAATGGCTGAAAATTTCTCAAACCTAGGGGGATACATGGACATCCAGATCCCTGAGGTCCAAAGACAGGTTGAACCTGAATAGGGCCACACCAAGACACATTATAATTAACTTGTCAAGGAATTTTTAAAACAGCAGAGAAAAGAGAGAAATTACATACAGGGGGACCCACATAAGGCTAAAGGCATATTTCTCAACAGAAACATTTCAGGCCAGGAGAGAATGGGACAACGCATTCAAAATATTGAAAGCAAAAACTGTCAACCAAAAATACTATACCCAGTGAAGCTGTCCTTCAGAAATGAAGGGGGGATAAAGACTTTCTTGAACAAACAAAAGTGAGAGAGTTTATTACCACTAGACCTACCTTATAAGATATGCTAAAAGGAGTTCTGTGAGTAGAAGTAAAGCACACTAAGTAACATCATTAAAAGGTAGTGTAAAACTCACTGCTAATGGTAAATGTACAAAGTTAGATTCTGTAATTTGGTAATGATGGTGCATAATTCACTTACAACTCAAGTTTAAAAGTTAAAAAACTGAATGTATTAAAAATAATCATAACTATAATAATCTATTATTAGTTACACAATAGAAAAATATGTAAATTTAACAGCAGTAATCTAGAATGTGAAGGGGAGGAGAAGAAAAAGTGTAAAGTTTAGAAATTCTATTGAAGTTAAATTGCTATCAGCTTAAAATAGGATGTTATAATTTTAAGCTATTTTATGTAAGCCTCATGGTAACCACAAGGGGAAAAACCTGTAGCAATTACACAAAGGAACATGATAAAGAAGTCAAAACATACTGATACAAAAGACATCAAAACACGAATATAGAGGGCAGGATAAGAAACAAGGAACAGTTAATCTATAAAACAACCAGAAAACAGTCAACAAAATGTCAATAGTAAGTTCTTACTTATCAGTAATTACTTTAAACATAAATGGATTAAATTCTCCAATCAAAAGACAGAATAGCTAAATATTTTTTTTCTTCTTAACAAAAAACAGGGTAGTTACACTTATATCAGACAAAATAGACTTTAATTTTAAAATGGTAAAAAGAGGCAAAGAAGATCATTACATAATGATAGAGGAGGTCAATCCATCAAGAAGATATAACAATTATAAGTATTTATGTGCCCAAATTGGAGCACCTAAATACATATAAAGCAAAAACTAACAGAGTTAAAAAAAATAAAAATTAAAAAATAAAAAATAAACAGTATTACAATAATAGTTGGATACTTTAATACCCCACTCTCATCAATGAATAGACTATCTTGATAATCAATAAGGACACAGCAGACTTGAACAACACTGTAGACCAAATGGACCTAATAGGCACATATAGAACAGTCTATCCAACAACAACAGAATACACATTCTTCTGAAGTGCACATGGAACATTTCATAGGACAGACCACATGTTAGGCTGCAAAACAAGACTTAGCAAATTCAAGGAGATTGAAATCATACCAAGTATCTTCTTTGACCACAATGGTATGAAACTAGACATCAATAACAAGAGAAAAACTGGAAAATTAATGAACACATGGAGATTAAACAACACTCTCCTAAACAACCAATGGATAAAAGAAGAAGCTAAAGGTGAAATTTAAAAGTTTCTTGAGACAAACGAAAATGGAAACTAAACATACCAGCACTTATGGGATGCAGCAAAAGCAGTGCTAAGAGGAAAGTTCATAACAATCAATGCCTGCATTAAAAAGCAAGAAAGATCCCAAATAAATGACCTAATTCTATGCCTTAAAGAACTAGAAAAAGAAGAATAAACTGAGCCCAAAAATAGCAGGAAAACAGGAAATAATAAGATTAAAGCATTAATAAATGAAATAGAAGATATAGAAACAACAGAAATGATGAGCAGAACTAAGAGTTGGGTCTTTGAAAAACTAAAATTGACAAACCCTTAACTAGACTAACCTAAGGAAAAAAGAGAGGGGACCCAAATCAACAAAATTACAAATGAAAAGGAGACTTTACAACTGATACAACAAAAATTCAAAGAATCATAAGAAGCTGCAATGAACAACTATACACCAAAAAACTGGACAACCTAGAAGAAACAGAAGAATTCTAAGAAACATACAAGTTATCAAGAGTGAATCAAGAATACATTAAAAATCTGAATAGACCAACTACTAGTATAGAAATTGAATTAGTAATAGAAAATCTCCAAACAAAGAAAAGCCCAGGACAAGGTGCCTTCACTGCTGAGTTTTACCAAACATTCAAAGGATTAACACCAATCCTTCTCAAAATCTTCCAAAAGCTCAAAGAAGAGGGAAAACACACAGATGGCTAACAGGAACAAGAAAAGATGCTCAAAATCACTAATCATCAGGGAAAAGCAAATCAAAACCACAATGAGAAATCACCTCGCACCAATCGGAATGACTATTATCAAAAAGACAACAAAAAAACAAGTGTTGACAAGGATGTGGAGAAAAGGGAACCCTTGTGCACTGTTGGGGGAGTGTAATGGCAGCATGCATTCCATAATGGGTGCAGCCATTATGGAAAACAGTATGGAGACTCCTCAAAAAACTAAAAATAGAACTATCATATGATCCAGCAATTCTAATCCTGGGTATTTATATGAAGAAAATGAAAAAAATTAATTAGGAAAGATACATGCACCCCTATGTTCATTGCAACATTATTTACAATAGCCAAGATATGGAGGCAACCTAAGTACCCATCAATAGATGAATGGGTAAAGAAGATGTGGTATATATACAAAATGGAATATTACTCAGCCTAAAAATGAATGAAATCTTGCCATTTGTGACAACATGGATGGACCTACAGGGTACTACTTTAAGTCAAATAAGAGAAAGAGAAATACTGTATGATTTCACTTATATGTGGAGTCTAAACAACAAATGAACAAACACAACAAAACAGAAACAGAGGTATAGCTAGAGAGAACAAATAGGTGGTTGCTAGAGGGGTGGGGGGTGAGGGGAGAAAAGAAATAGGTGAAGGAGATTAAGGGGTACAAACCTCCAGTTGCAAAATAAATGACTCACAGGTTTTAAATGTATAGTGTGGGGACTATAGTCAATAACTATGTAATATCTTTATTTAGTGACAAATCACAACCAGACTTTATTGTGGTGATCATTTTGAAATGTATAGAAATATCAAATCACTATGTTGTGTAACAGGAACTAACCCAGTGTTGTAGGTCAATTATACTTCAAAAACAAACAAACAAATTCCTAGAAAAAGAGATCAGATTTGTTATTACAAGAGGCAGGAGGTGGGGGGAGGGGAAATTGGACAAAAGTGGTTAAAAGGTACAAACTTCCAGTTATAAGATAAAGTACTAGGCACATAATGCATGACATGATAAATATAATTAACACTGCTGTATATTATATATGAAAGTTGTTAAGAGAGTAAATCCTAAGAGTCCTCATCACAGGAAAAATATTTTTTCTATTTCTTTAATTTTGTATCTATAAGAGATGATGGAGGTTCACTAAACTTACTGTGTTAATCATTTCATGATGACTATAAGTCAAATCATTTTGCTATACACCTTAAACTTATACAATGTTGTACACCAATTATATCTCAATAAAACTGGAAGAAAAAAATTAACTGAGACAAGATTTAAAAAAATAAAGGCAATAGGCATCATATTAAAGTTGCAAGCAAACAAACAAAAACAGAAAAGAGGAGGAACACTCCCAAACTAATTTTACAAGGCCAGCATTATCCTGATACCAAAAACCAGAAAAAGACATGATTAGAAAACTACAAACCAATATCCCTGATGAATATAGATGTGAAAATTCTCAATAAAGTACTAGCAAACGGAATTCAGCAGCACATTAAAAGGGTCATTCACCGTGATCAAGTGGGATTTATCCCTAGGATGCAAGGATGGTTCAACATACATAAATAAATCAATGTGATATATCACATTAATAGAATGAAAGAAAATAATTATATGATCATCTCCACAGATACAGATAAAGCACTTGGCAAAATCCCACACCCATTCATGATAAAAACTCTTAGCAACTTAGTCAGAAGAAACATATCTCAGCATAATAAAGGCCATATATGACAAGCCCACAGCTAACATCATACTCAATGGTGAAAGTTTAGAAGTTTTCCCTCTAAGATCAGGAACAAAACAACGTGCCCACTCTCACCACTCCATTTAACATAGTACTGGAAGTCCTAGTTAGAGCAATCAGGTCATAAAAAGAAAAAAAGGGTATCAGAACTGGAAAGGAAAAAGTAAAACTGTCTTTGTTTGCAGATGACATGATTATACATATAGAAAATCCTAGACTCAACTAAAAAACCATTAGATCTAATCAATGAATTCGGTAAAGTTGCAGGATATAAAATTAACATACAAAAAGCAATAGCATTTCTATACACAACCAACAAATTTTCTGAAAAAGAAAAAAAGATGTCGATCCCATTTACAGTAGCATCAAAAACAATTAAATACTTAGGAATAAATTTAACCAAGGAGGTGAAAGAGCTCTACCCTGAAAACTACAAGACACTGATGAAAGAAATTGAAGAAAACACAGATAAATGAAAAGGTAGCCAATGTTCATGGATTAGAAGAATTAATATTGTTAAAATGTCAATACTACCAAAAGCCATCTATAGATTCAATGCAATTCCTATCAATATTCCAATGGCATTTTTTAACAGAAGTAAAAACAAACAAATGAAAGACTCCTAAAACTTATATGGAAATACAAAAGTTCCTGAATGTCCAAATAAGTGCTGAGAAAGAAGAACAAATCAGGGGGCATCACACTTCCTGATTTTAAGCTATACTATAAAGCTATAATAATCAAAACAGTATGGTACTGGCAAATGCCAGTGAGCCTATACTTGGCTCCAGCCCTTGCTACCTGCTCTGGCCCCCTCTGCCACTACATAGGCACCTGCAGCTGGCCCCTGCAGCTGAGTATGTGCATACCACTGGCTCCAACCACCACCACTGCCTGCCCTGCTACCAGTCTTGGAGGTGCCACTTAGGAGCCCAAAAGATCTTGAAGCCACAGAATTCCTGCAGTGCTTGCCAAGGACCACACAGTTGTCAATACTGTGGACCCCGATGTCCTGGAGCCAAAGAGACATCATATACCATTGGACCCAGTGCCACCATGCACCTTTCCACATGGCACTCTGCATCACTAGACCAGGGTCACAGCATAACCAGTAAGGGTCCCTATCAGCAGATAGAAGGCTTCCCTTAACAAAATCAGTCAGTAAAGTCTGGAGGAGGTGACTGCTTTTTCAAATGTGCAGATACCTATACAACACTACAGGGATCATGGAGAATCAGGGGAAACATGTCTCCACCAAAGGAATACAGTAAAATTCCAGTATCTGACCGCAAAGAAATGGAAATCCAGGAATTGCCTGACAAAGAATTCAAAATAATTCTTCTATGAATACTCAGAGAGCTACAAGAGAACACAGATGAAAAATTTAATGCTATCAGGAAAACAATACAAGAACAAAATGAGAAACTCAAAAAGAGATAGAAAACATAAAAAAAGAACCAAACAGAAAATCTGGAGCTGGAGAATACAATGACTGAAATAAAGAATTGAATAGAAAGCTTCAAGAGCAGACTTGAACAAGCAGAAGAGCGAATTGGTGATCCAGAGGACAGATTGATTGAAATTTTACAAACAGAAGAGCAAAACGAATAAAGAATGAAAAGGAATGTAGAAAGCCTACAGAAGTTATGGGACACCATCAAAAGAAATAATGTATACTAGGGGAGAAAGGAGTAGAAAGCTTATTTCAATAAATAATGGCTGAGAAATTCCAAAATATGGGGAGAGATTAGGCCATCAAAGTACATGAAGCAAATATGTCACCTCAAACTCTCAATCCAAAACGTTTTTCTCTAAGACACATAGTAATAAAAGTGTCTAGGACTTCCCTGGTGGTGCAGTGATTAAGAATCCACCTGCCAATGCAGGGGACATGGGTGTGAGCCCTGGTCCGGGAAGATCCCACATGCTGCAGAGTAACTAAGCCCATGTGCCGCAACTACTGAGCCTGCCCTCTAGAGCCTGCGAGCCACATCTACTGAGCCCATGTGCGACAACTAATGAAGCCCACGTTCCTAGAGCCCTGCTCTGCAATGAGAAGCCACTGCAATGAGAAGCCCATACACCGCAATGAAGAGTAGCCCCCACTCGCTGCAACTAGAGAAAGCCTGCGCGCAGCATCGAAGACCCAACACAGCCAAAAATTAATTACTTAATTAATTAGTTTTTTTTTAAACTGTCTAAAAACAAAGGCAAAGAGAGAATTTTAAAAGAAGCAAGAGAGGACTTCCCTGGCAGTCCAGCGGTTAAGACTTCCACTCCAGGGGGCACGGATTTTATCCCTGGTCAGGGAACTAAGATCTCGCACGCTGCACATCACGGCCAAAAAAAAAAAAAAAAAAAAAGAAGCAAGAGAAAAAAATCTCTCTCATACAAGGGAACCCCCATAAGGCTATCAGTGGATGTCTCAGCAGAGACCTTACAGCCCAGGAGAGAATGAGATAATATATTCAAAGTGCTAAAAGAAATAAACGACTGAAGATGGTGGACTAGGAGGACGTGGAATTCGTGTCTCCACACAACTAGGGCACCTACCAGGCACCAGTGGGGGACCACAGACACCTAAGGGGATGGGAGGAATCCCCAGCAACAGGGTAGGATGTGGGGTGGGGAGTGAGGGGGGAGGAGAAGTGGAGGCGGGACAGGACCAGTGCCCCTGAGGGGCGGCTGGGGGAGGAAGGGGTCACACGCCCAGAGGGGGAAAGGGGGGGACCATTGGAAGGTCAGAGGATCAGAAAGGAGCATAGCCAACGTTTCCCCTGTGCACTTGGGCCCTGGGGAGCCTGCTGAGATCCCGGGCCTGATCCTATGCCAACCAAGGTCCCCTCCAACCGTATGGGTCTTGAGGGAGTGGGAGGGAGGGAAGGGGGAGCAAAAGTAAAGGCCAGACCGACAGGACTGGCACCCCTAGGGGGCGGCGGGTGGAGAGTAGAAATTCCCACACATGGTGGGACCCACCCACGCTTCAGCAGCGAAGGGGGAGACGCTCGGGAGAGTGGAGGAACGGAAGGGAGCATGGCCAGCACTTTCCCTGCTGACTTGGGCACCAGAGAGCGTCTTGGGATCCTGGGCCTAATACTGTGCCCTCAGAGGCTCCCTCCAGCATTGCAGAGCTTAAACCCTGCCCCTACACCCCCACTCAGGGCCCTACTTCTACAGGCAACACTCAGAGACCACCTCTGAGACCCGCTCCAGCCACACTGGGCCTAAACCTCACCCACAAAAGCTCACTCACAGCTTACCTCCAAACTCTGGAGCTCCACTCTCCAAGGCCCCCCTCAGAACGTGCTGCCTTTCCCCTGCCACCAAGTCCTAAGCCTAGGACCCACCCCACTCTTGAATGTCGCCCTGCCTAGGCCCCGCCCACAAGGCCTTTTCCAGCTGCATGGGTCCTGAGCCTAGTCCCCATGCCCACCCTAAACCCCGCCCTTGCCTAAGCTCTGCCCCCCACAGCCAAGGCCTTTTATGGCATTTTTTTTTTCTTTTTTCTTCTTTTAGGTTGTGGTTCTGTTTTACCCCATTGTTGTTAATTCATGTATATTATAATTTTTTTAAATAAATCTTTTATTTTTCTAATTTTATTTTATTATTTATCCTTTGTTATTGTTCTGCTCCCCCCCCTTTTTTTATTCTTTGTTTTCTTTCTCTTTTCTGTTGTGGTTCTGTTATACCTTGTTGTAGTTCTTTCAATTATATTTTTATTTTTCCTAATATACTTTTTATCTTTCTAAATTTTTTAATTTTTGAAATTTTTTAAATGTTTATTTATTTATTTATTTTCTTATTAGTCATCTATTTTATACACATCAGTGTATACATGTCATTCCTAACCTGCCAATTCACCACACCACAACCCCAACCCCCCACCGCTTTTCCCCCTTGGTGTCCATACGTTTGTTCTCTACTTCCGTATCTCAATTTCTGCTCTGCCAACCGGTTCATCTGTACCATTTTCTAGGTTCCACATATATGCGTTAATATACGATATTTGTTTTTCTCTTTCTGACTTACTTCACTCTGTATGACAGTCTCTAGATGCATCCACATCTCTACAAATGACCCAATTTCGTTCCTTTCTATGGCTGAGTAATATTCCATTGTATATATGTACCACATCTTCTTTACCATTCATCTGTCGATGGGCATTTAGGTTGCCTCCATGACCGGGCTATTGTAAATAGTGCTGCAATGAACATTGGGGTGCATGTGTCTTTTTGAATTATGGTTTTCTCTGGGTATATGCCCAGTAGTGAGATTGCTGGGTCATATGGTAATTCTATTTTTAGTTCTTTAAGGAATCTCCATACTGTTCTCCATAGTGGCTGTATCAATTTACATTCCCACCAACAGTGCAAGAGGGTTCCCTTTTCTCCACACCCTTTCCAGAATTTGTTGTTTGTAGATTTTCTGATGATGCTCATTCTACCTGGTGTGAGGTGATACCGCATTGTAGTTTTGATTTGCATTTCTCTAATAATTAGTGATGTTGAGCAGCTTTTCATGTGCTTCTTGGCCATCTGTATGTCTTCTCTGGAGAAACGTCTATTTAAGTCTTCTGCCCATTTTTGGATTGTGCTGTTTGTTTTTTTTTAATATTGAGCTGCATGAGCTGTTTATACATTTTGGAGATTAATCCTTTGTCTGATGATTCGTTTGCAAATATTTTCTCCCATTCTGAGAGTTGTCTTTTCGTCTTGTTTATGGTTTCCTTTGCTGTGCAAAAGCTTTTAAGTTTCATTAGTTCCCATTTGTTTATTTTTGTTTTTATTTCCATTACTCTAGGAGGTGGATCAAAAAAGATCTTGCTGTGATTTATGTCAAAGAGTGTTCTTCCTATGTTTTCCTCTAAGAGTTTTATACTGTCCTGTCTTACATTTAGGTCTCTAATCCATTTTGAGTTTATATTTGTGTATGTGTTAGGGAGTGTTCTAATTTCATTCTTTTACATGTAGCTGTCCAGTTTTCCCAGCACCACTTATTGAAGAGACTGTCTTTTCTCCATTGAATATCCTGCCTCCTTTGTCATAGATTAGTTGACCATAGGTGCATGGGTTTATCTCTGGGCTTTCTATCCTGTTCCATTGATCTATATTTCTGTTTTTGTGCCAGTACCATATTGTCTTGATTACTGTAGCTTTGTAGTATAGTCTGAAGTCACAGAGTATGATTCCTCCAGTTCCGTTTTTTTCCCTCAAGACTGCTTTGGCTATTCGGGGTCTTTTTTGTCTCCATACGTATTTTAATATTTTTTGTTCTGGTTCTGTAAAAAATGCCATTGGTAATTTGATAGGAATTGCATTGAATCTGTAGATTGTTATGGGTAGTATAGTAATTTTCACAATATTGATTCTTCCAATCAAAGAACATGGTATATGTCTCCATCTGCTGGTAGCATCTTTAATTTCTTTCATCAGTGTCTTCTAGTTTTCTGCATACTGTCTTTTGTCTCCCTAGGTAGGTTTATTCCTAGGTATTTTATTCTTTTTGTTGTAATGGTAAATGGGAATGTTTCCCTAATTTCTCTTTCAGATTTTTCATCATTAGTGTATAGGAATGCAAGAGACTCTGTGAATTAATTTTGTATCCTGCAAATTTACCAAATTCATTGATTAGCTCTAGTAGTTTTCTGGTGGCATCTTTAGGATTCTCTATGTATAGTATCATGTCATCTGCAAACAGTGACAGTTTTACTTCTTCTTTTCCAATTTGTATTCCTTTTATTTCTTTTTCTTCTCTGATTGCCGTGGGTAAGACGTCCAAAACTATGTTGAATAATAGTGGTGAGAGTGGACATCCTTGTCTTGTTCCTGATCTTAGAGGAAATGCTTTCAGTTTTTCACCATTGAGAATATGTTAGCTGTGGGTTTGTCATATATGGCCTTTATTATGTTGAAGTAGGTTTCCTCTATGCCCACGTTCAGAAGAGTTTTTAACGTATGTGTTGAATTTTGTCAAAAGCTTTTCTGCATCTATTGAGATGATCATATGGTTTTTATGCTTCATTTTGTTAATATGGTGTATCACATTGATTGACCTGCGTATATTGAAGAATCCTTGCATCTCTGGGATAAATCCCACTTGATCATACTGTATTATCCTTTTAATGTGTTGTTGGATTTTGTTTGCTAGTATTTTGTTGAGGATATTTGCATCAATATTCATCAGTGATACTGATCTGTAATTTTCTATTTTTGTAGTATCTTTGTCTGGTTTTGGTATCAGGGTGACAGTGGTCTCATAGAATGAGTTTGGGAGTGTTCCTTCTGCAATTTTTTTGGAAGAGTTTGAGAAGGATGGGTGTTAGCTCTTCTCTAAATGTTTGATAGAATTCACCTGTGAAGCCATCTGGTCCTGGACTTTTGTTTGTTGGAAGATTTTAAATCACAGTTTCAATTTCATTACTTGTGATTGGTCTGTTCATATTTTCTGTTTCTTCCTGGTTCAGTCTTGGAAGGTTATACCTTTCTAAGAATTCATCCATTTCTTCCAGGTTGTCCATTTTACTGGCATAGAGTTGCTTGTAGTAGTCTCTTAGGATGTTTTGTATTTCTGTGATGTCTGTTGTAACTTCTCCTTTTTCATTTCTAATTTTATTGATTTGAGTCCCCTCCCTCTTTTTCTTGATGAATCTGGCTAACGGTTTATCAATTTTGTTTAACTTCTAAAAGAGCCAACTTTTAGTTTTATGGATCTTTGCTATTGTTTTCTTTGTTTCTATTTCATTTATTTCTGCCCTGATCTTTATGATTTCTTTCCTTCTGTTAAGTTTGGGTTTTATTTGTTCTTCTTTCTCTAGTTCCTTTAGGTGTAACATTAGATTGTTTATTTGAGATTTTTCTTGTTTCTTGAGGTAGACTTGTATAGCTATAAACTTCCCTCTTAGCACTGCTTTTTCTGCATCCCATTGTTTTTGGATCATCGTGTTTTCATTGTCATTTGTCTCTAGGTATTTTTTGATTTCCTCTTTGATCTCTTTAGTGATCTCCTGGTTATTTAGTAACGTATTGTTTAGCCTCCATGTGTTTGTGTTTTTTACGTTTTTTTCCCTGTAATTGATTTCTAATCTCATAGCGTTGTGGTCAGAAAAGATGCTTGATATGTTTTCAGTTTTCTTAAATTTACTGAGCCTTGATTTGTGACCCAAGATGTGATCTATCCTGGAGAATGTTCCGTGCGCACTTGAGAAGAACGTGTTATCTGCTGTTTTTGGATGGAATGTCCTATAAATATCAATGAAATCTATCTGATCTATTGTGTCATTTAAAGCTTGTGTTTCCTTATTAATTTTCTGTTTGGATGATCTGTCCATTGGTGTAAGTGAGGAGTTAAAGTCCCCCACTATTATTGTGTTACTGTTGATTTCCTCTTTTATAGCTGTTAGCAGTTGCCTTATGTATTGTGGTGCTCCTATGTTGGGTGCATATATACCTATAATTGTTATATCTTCTTGGATTAATCCCTTGATCATTATGTAGTGTCCTTCCTTGGTCTTGTGACATTCTTTATTTTAAAGTCTATTTTATCTGATATGAGTATAGCTACTCCAGCTTTCTTTTGATTTCCATTTGCATGGAATATCCTTTTCCATCCCCTCACTTTCAGTCTGTGTGTGTCCCTAGGTCTGAAGTGGGTCTCTTGTAGACAGCATCTATATGGGTCTTGTTTTTGTATCCATTCAGCAAGCCTGTGTCCTTTGGTTGGATCATTTAATCCATTCACGTTTAAGGTAATCATCGATATGTATGTTCCTATTACCATTTTCTTAATTTTGGGGGGTTAGCTTCTGTAGGTTCTTCTCTTGTGTTTCCCACTTAGAGAAGTTCCTTTAGCATTTGTTGTAGAGCTGGTTTGGTGGTGCTGAATTCTCTTAGCTTGTGCTTGTCTGTAAAGCTTTTGATTTATCCATTGAATCTGAATGAGATCCTTGCTGGGTAGAGTAATCTTGGTTGTAGGTTCTTCCCTTTCATTACTTTAAGTATATAATGCCACTCCCTTCTGGCTTGTAGAATTTCTGCTGAGAAATCACCTGTTAACCTTATGGGAGTCCCCTTGTATGTTATTTGTTGGTTTCCCCTGTTGCTTTCAATAATTTTTCTTTGTCTTTAATTTTTGCCCATTTGATTACTATGTGTCTTGGTGTGTTTCTCCTTGGGTTTATCCTTTATGGGACTCTCTGCACTTCCTGGACATGGGTGGCTATTTCCTTTCCCATGTTAGGGAAGTTTTCGACTATAATCTCTTCAAATATTTTCTCTGGTCCTTTCTCTCTCTCTTCTCCTTCTGGGACCCCTAAAATGCGAATGTTGTTGCATTTAATGTTGTCCCAGAGGACTCTTAGGCTATCTTCATTTCTTTTCATTCTTTTTTCTTTATTCTGTTCCGCAGCAGTGAATTCCACCTTTCTGTCTTCGAGGTCACTTATCCGTTCTTCTGCCTCAGTTATTCTGCTATTGATTCCTTCTAGTGTATTTTTCCTTTCAGTTATTGTATTGTTCATCCCTGTTTATTTGTTCTTTAATTCTTCTAGATCTTTGTTAATCATTTCTTGCATCTTCTCGATCTTTGCCTCCATTCTTTTTCCGAGGTCCTGGATCATCTTCACTATCATTATTCTGAATTCTTTTTCTGGAAGATTGCCTATCCATTTCATTTAGTTGTTTTTCTGGGGTTTTATCTTATTCTTTCATCTGGTACATAGCCCTCTGCCTTTTCATCTTGTCTATCTTTCTGTGAATGTGGTTTTTGTTCTACAGGCTGCAGGATTGTAGTTCTTCTTGCTTCTGCTCTAATTTTTTAATTTTTTACTCTTTGTTATTGTATGCTCCTTTTTTTCCTTTTCTTTTCAATTGCTGTGCTGCGTGGCTTGCAGGATCCTTGTTCCCAGGCCGGGGTCAGGCCTGAGCTCCTGTGGTGGGAGTGCTGAGTCCAAACCACTTGTCTAACAGAGAACCTCAGACTCCTGGTAATATTATTCAGAGTGAGGCCTCCTGGAGCTCCTCATAGCAGCAGCAAGACCCAGCTCTACCCAACTGCCTGCAAACTCCAGTGCTGGATGCCTCAGGGCAAGAAACCAGTAAGACAGGAATAAAGCCTGGCCCATAAAAAAAAAAAAATGAAAAGACAAAAAAATATGTTACAGACAAAGGAGTAAGGTAAAAACCTACAGGACCAAATAAATGAAGAGGAAATAGGCAACCTACCTGAAAAAGAATTCAGAGTAATGATAGTATAGATGATCCAAAACACTCTAGAAGGAATCAATAGCAGAATAACTGAGGCAGAAGAACAGATAAGTGAGCTGGAAGATAAAATGGTGGAAATAACTGCTGCAGAGCACAATATAGGAAAAAGAATGAAAACAATTGAGGACAGTCTCAGAGACCTCTGGGACAACACTAAATGCATCAACATTCAAATTATAGGGGTCCCAGAATAAGAAGAGAAAAAGAAAGGGTCTGAGAAAATATTTGAAGAAATTATACTTGAAAACTTCCCTAACATGGGAAAAGAAATAGCCATCCAAGTGCAGGAAGTGCAGAGAGTCTCATACAGGATAAACTCTGGTAGAAACACACCAAGACACATATGAATCAAACTAAAAAAATTAAATTCAAAGAAAAAATATTAAAAGCAGCAAGGGAAAATCAACAAATAACATGCAAGGGAATCCCCATAAGGTTATCAGATGATTTCTCAGCAGAAACTCTACAGGCCAGAAGGGATTAGCAGGATATATTTAAAGTGATGAAAGGGAAAAAACCTACAACCAAGATTACTCTACCCAGCAAGGATCTCATTCAGATTCAATGGAGAAATCAAAAGCTTTACAGACAAGCAAACGCTATGCAAATTCAACACCACCAAACCAGCTTTACAACAAATGCTAAAGGAATTTTTCTAAGCAGGAAACACAGCAGAAGGAAAAGACCCACAAACACAAACCCAAATCAATTAAGAGAATGGTAATAGGAACATATATATCAATAATTGCCTTGAATGTAAGTGGATTAAATGCTCCAACCAAAAGACACAGACTGGCTGAATGGATACAAAAAAAAGACCCTTATATATGCTGTCTACGAGATACCCACTTCAGACCTAGGGACACATACAGACTGAAAGTGAGGGGATGGAAAAAGATATTCCATGCAAATGGAAATCAAAAGAAAGCTGGAGTAGCAATACTAATACCAGATAAAATAGACTTTAAAGTAAAGTTACAAGAGGATAAGGAAGGACACTACATAATGATCAAAGTATCAATCCAAGAAGAAAACATAACAAGTATAAATATTTATGCACCCAACATAGGAGCACCTTAATACATAAGGCAGATGCTAACAGTGATAAAAGGGGAAATCAACAGTAGCACAATAATACTGGGGGACTCTAGCACTCCACTTACACCAATAGAGAGATCATCCAGACAGAAAATTAATAATAAATACAAGCTTTAAATGACACAGTAGACCAGGTAGATTTAATTCATTTGTATACCACATTCTACCCAAAAGTGGAAAGATACACTTTTGTCTCAAGTACACACGGAACGTTCTCCAGAATAGATCACATCTTGGGTCAAAAATCAAGCTTTGGGGGCTTCCCTGGTGGTGCAGTGGTTGAGAATCTGCCTGCTAATGCAGGGGACACGGGTTCGAGCCCTGGTCTGGGAAGATCCCACATGCCGCAGAGCAACTAGGCCCATGAGCCACAACTACTGAGCCTGTGTGTATGGAGCCTGTGCTCCGCAACAAGAGAGGCCGCGATAGTGGGAGGCCCGCGCACCGCAATTAAGAGTGGCCCCCGCTTGCCACAACTAGTGAAAGCCCTCGCACAGAAACAAAGACCCAACACAGCCAAAAAATTAATTAATTAATTAATTTTTTTAAAAAAAGTAACAAATGTTCAAGTACAATTGGTGTCTTTAAAAAAAAAAAATCAAGCCTTGGAAAATTTAAGAAAACTGAAATTGTATCAAGCATCTTTACTGACCAGAATGGTACGAGATTAGAAATCAATTACAGGAAAAAAAAAAGTATAAAATACACAAACATATGGAGGCTAAACAGTGCACTGCTAAATTACCAAGAGGTCACTGAAGAAATCAAAGAAGAAATTTTAAAATACTTAGAAACAAATGACAATGAAAACGTAACAATCCAAAACCTATCAGACACAGCAAAAGCAGCTGTAAGAGGGAAGTTTATAGCAATTCAAGCCCACCTCAAGAAACAAGAAAATTCTCAAATAAACAATCTAACTTTACACCTAAAGCAACTAGAAAAAGAAGAACAAACAAAACCTAAATTAGTAGAAGGAAAGAAATCATAAAGATCAGAGCAGAAATAAATGAAATAGAAACATAGAAAACAATAGCAAAGATCAATACAACTAAAAATTGGTTCTTTTAGAAGATAAACAAAATTGATAAACCTTAGCCAAGCTCATCAAGAAAAAAAGGGAGAGGACTCAAATCAATAAAATTAGAAATGAAAAAGGAGAGATTACAACTGACACCACAGAAATGCAAAGGATCATAAGAGACTACTACAAGCAACTCTATGCCAATAAAATGGACAACCTGGAAGAAATGGCCAAATTCTTGGAAAGGTATAACCTTCCAAGACTGAACCAGGAAGAATTAGAAAATATAAACAGACCAATCACAGGTAATAAAATTGAAACTGTAATTAAAAATCTTTCAACAAACAAAAGTCCAGGACGAGATGGCTTCATAGGCAAATACTATCAAACATTTAGAGAAGAGTTAACACTTATCTTTTTCAAACTCTTCCAAAAAATTGCAGAGGGAGGAACACTCCCAAACTTGTTCTATGAGGCCATCATCACCCTGATACCAAAACCAGACAAAGGTACTACAAAGAAAGAAAATTAAAGACCAATATCACTGATGAACATAGATGCAAAAATCCTCAACAAAATACTAGCAAACAGACTCTAACAACACATTAAAAGGATCATACACTATGATCAAGTGGGATTTATCCCAGGGATGCAAAAATTCTTCAGTATATGCAAAACAATCAATGTGATACACCATATTAACAAATTAAAGAATAAAAATCATATGGTCATCTCAATAGATGCAGGAAAAGCTTTTGACAAAATTCAACACCCATTTATGATAAAAACTCTCCAGAAAGTGGGCACAGAGGGAACCTACCTCAATAATTAAGGCCATATATGACAAACCCACAGCAAACATGATTCTCAATGGTGAAAAACGGATGTCCACACTCGCCACTCTTATTCAACATAGTTTTGGAAGTCCTAGCCACAGAAATCAGAGAAGAAAAAGCAATAAAAGGAATACAAGCTGGAAAAGAAGTAGTAAAAGTGTCATTGTTTGCAGATGACATAATACTATACATAGAAAATCCTAAAGATGCCACCAGAAAACTACTAGAACTAATTAATGAATTTGGTAAGGTTGCAGGATACTAAATTAATGCACAGAAATCTCTTGCATTCCTATACACTAAAAACAAAAGATCAGAGAGGGAAATTAAGAAAACAAACCCATTTACCATCGCAACAAAAAGAATAAAATACCTAGGAATAAACCTACCTAAGGAGGCAAAAGACCTGTACTCAGAAAACTATAAAACACTGATGAAAGAAATCAAAGATGACATAAATAGATGGAGAGATATACCATGCTCCTGGATTGGAAGAATCAATATTGTGAAAATGAGTATACTACCCAAAGCAATCTACTGGTTCAATGCAATCCCTATGAAATTACTAATGGCATTTTTCAGAGAATTAGAACAAAAATTATACAATTTGTATGGAGACACAAAAGACCCCGAATAGCCAAAGCAATCTTGAGAAAAAAAAAAAAAAACAGAGCTGGAGGAATCAGGTCCCCAACTTCAAACTATATTACAAAGCTACGGTAATCAAGACAGTATGGTACTGGCACAAAAACAGATATACAGACCAATGGTACAGGATAGATAGCCCAGAGATAAACCCATGCACCTGTGGTCACCTAAACTATGACAAAGGAGGCAAGAATATACAATGGAGAAAAGACAGTCTCTTCAATAAGTGGTGCTGGGAAAACTGGACAGCTACATGTAAAAGAATGAAATTAGCACACTAACACCATACACAAAAATAATCTCAAAATGGATTAGAGACCCAAATGTAAGACCGGACACTATAAAACTCTTAGAGGAACACATAGGAAAAACACTCTTTGACAAAAATCACAGAAAGATCTTTTATGACCCACCTCTTAGAATAATGAAAATAAACACAAAAGTAAGTGAATGGGACCTAATTAAACTTAAAAGCTTTTACACAGCAAAGGAAACCATAAACAAGACGAAAAGACAATCCACAGAATGGGAGAAAATATTTGCAAACGAAACAACAAAGGATTGATCTCCAAAATATACAAACAGCTCATGCAGCTCAATAGCAAAAGAACAAACAACCCAATCAAAAGATGAGCAGAAGATCTAAATAGATATTTCTCCAAAGAAGACATACAGATCACCAAGAGGCACATGAAAAGATGCTCAACATCACTAATTTTCAGAGAAATGCAGATCAAAACTAAAATGAGGTTATCACCTCGCAGTCAGAATGGCCATCATCAGAAAATCTACAAACAATAAATGCTGGAGAGGGTGTGGAGAAAAGGGAACCCTCTTCCACTGTTGGTGGGAATGTAAATTGATACAGCCACTGTGGAGAACAGTATGGAGGTTCCTTAAGAACCTAAAAATAGAACTACCATATGATCCAGCAATCCTACTACTGGGCATACACCCTGAGAAAATCATAATTCAAAAAGACACAAGTACCCCAATGTTCATTGTAGCACTATTTACAATAGTCAGGACATGGAAACAACCTAAATGTTCATCAAGAGACGAATGGATAAAGAAGATGTGTTACATATATATAGTGGAATATTACTCAGCCATGAAAAGAAATGAAACTGGGCCATTCGTAGAGATGTGAATGGACCTAGAGTCTGTCATACAGTGAAGTAAGTCAGAAAGAGAAAAACAAATATTGTATATTAATGCATATATGTGGAATATAGAAAAACGGTATAGATGAACCTATTTGCAGGGCAGGAATAGAAAGGCAGACATAGAGAACTGACATGTGGACATGGGGTGGGAAGGGGAGGGTGGGACGAATTGGGAGATTAAGTTTGACATAAATACACTACCATGTGTAAAATAGCTAGTGAGAACCTGCTGTATAGCACAGGGAGCTCAGCTCTGTGCTATGTGATGGCCTAGTTGGGTGGGATGGTGAAGGTCCAAGAGGGAGGGGATGTGTGTATGCATATGGCTGATTCACTTTGCTGTGCAGCAGAAACTAACACAACATTGTAAAGCAATTATACTCCAATAAAAAAAAAAAAAGAAAGAAAATGCCAACCAAGAATATTTAACCCAGCAAAACTGTCCTTCAGAACTGAAGGCAAAATTAAAACTTTCCCTAATAATCAAAAGTAGAGGGAATTCATCACCACTAAATTTGCCTTACAAGAAATGCTAAAAGGAGTCCTTCAAGCTGAAACAAAAGGATGCTTATTAGTAACATGAAAACATACAATACACTGGTAAAGGTAAACAAATAATCAGATTCAGAATACCCTAATACTGTAAAATGGTGATGTGCTAACTACTTAACTCTAGAATAAATGTTAAAGGACAAAAGCTTTAAAAATAACTATAAGTTCAACAATTTGTTAATGGATATACAATTAAAAAATGTAAATGGTGACATCAAAAACATAAAAGGGGGGAGTAAAAGAATATTTTATATATGATGTTATAGGTGATATAAGTTTAACTGTTTTCACCATAAAATAGACTATTAAATCTATTAGATGTTTTATGTAAACCTCATGGTAACCACAAAGCAAAAGTCTACAATACATACACAAAAGATAAAGAAAAGGAAACCATACTACCACTACAGAAAAATATCAACTTACAAAAGAAGACAGCAAGAGAGGAAGAAAATATATGAAATTATAAAACAGCCAGAAAACAATAAGATGGTATTAAGCAAGTTCTCACCTATCAATTACTCTAAATGTCAATGGATTGCATTCTCCAATTGAAAGGCATAGAGCAGCTGGACAGATTAAGAAACAAGAGCCAACAATACGCTGCTTACAAAAGACTCAGCTCTAAGAACACACATAGATTCAAAGTAAAGGGATGGCAAAAGGCATTCCACGCCAAATGGAAACCAAAAGAGAAAAGGGGTAGCTATAGTAACATCAGACAAAATAAGTTTTAGGCCAAAAATGGTAACAAGAGACAAAGACGGTCATTATATGATGCTAAGAGGGTCAATTCATCAAGAGGATATAACAATTATAAATATATATACACTCAAAATCAGAGTACCTAAATATATACTAAGCAAATACTATCAGATCTGAAGGGAGAAACAGACAACAATACAGTTTAATAGGGGGACTTCGATACCCCAATGTCAACAATGGTTAGATCATCTAGACAGAAAAATCAACAAGTAAATGTTGGACTTGATCATACTTTAGACCAACTGGACCTAACAAACACAAAACATTCCATTGAACAGCAGCAGAATACACATAATTCTCAAGCAGAAATTGAACATTTTACAGAGTAGATCACATGATAGGTTACAAAACAACATTTAACAAATTTCAGAAGATTAAAATCATACAAAGTATCTTTTTTGACCACAATGGTGTAAAAGTGGAAATCATTAACAGAAAAGCTGAAAATTCACAAATATGTGGAGATTAAACAACATGCTCCTGAACAACCAACGGATCAAAGAAGAAATCAAAAGGGAAATCAAGTAATATCATGAAAAAAAGTGAAAACTGAAGCACAACATATCAAACCTATGAAATGTTGCAAAAGCAGTTCTAAGGGGGCATTTTATAGCAATAAAAGCCTATATTAAGACACAAGGAAGATCTCAAATAAACAGCCTCACTTTACACCTCAAGAAACTAGAAAAATAACTAAACCCAAAGTTAGAAGAAGGAAAGAAACAACAAAGATTGAAGTGCAAATAAATGAAAGAGAAGAAAAAACAACAGAAAAGATAAATGAACTAAGCTGGTTTTTTGAAAACATAAACAAAATAGACAAACCTTTAGCTGGACTTACCCAGAAATAAGAGAAAGGACTCAAATTTAAAAAAGAAAACGAAAAAGAAATGATAGAGGAGACGTTACAGCTGATACCACAGAGCTACAGAAGATCATAAGAGACTACTATGAATACTTATACAATCAACAAATTGGACAACATAGAAGAAATATATAAATTCCTAGAAACATAAAACCTAGAAGACTGAATATGAAGAAACAGAAAATCTGCACTAACAAGTTACTAGTAGGAAATTGAGTCATTAAAAACCTCTCAATAAAGAAAAGTCTAGGACCAGATGGCTTCACTGGTGAATTCTACCAAACATTTAAGAAAGAATTAATAGCAAACCTTCTCAAACTCTTCCAAGAAATTGAAGAGGATGGAACACTTCCAAACTCATTCTTACGAGGCCAGCATTATCCTGATACCAAAACAAGTTGAGGACACTGCAAGAAAATAGAAGGCCAATATCCCTGATGAACATAGATGCAAAAATTCTCAACAAAATATTAGCAAACCAAATTCAACTGTACATTAAAAGGAACAGACACCATGATCAAGTGAGATTTACTCCAGGGATGCAGGGATGATTCAACATCTATAAATCAATCAATATGATACACCACATTAACAAAATGAAAGATAAAATTCATATGATCATATTTGCTGAGTTTGTCTATTAGCTATAGTGGCTTTCTTGTGGATTCTTTTCGATTTCCTATGTATAGGATCATGTTTTATGCACATAGATACAGTTTTGCTTCTTTCCAATTTTCATGTTTCTTTCTCTTTCCTGTCTCGTTGCTCTGGCTAAAACCTCCAGTACAATGTTGAATAGCAGCAGTAAAAGTGGGAATTCTTTTCATGTGCTTTTTAACCAACTGTATGTCTTCTTTGGAGAAATGTCTATTTAGATCTTCCACCCATTTCTTGATTGGGTTGTTTTTTTGATATTGAGCTGCATGAGCTGTTCGTATATCTTAGAGATCAATCCCTTGTTGGTTGCTTCATTTGCAAATATTTTCTCCCATTCTGAGGGTTGTCTTTTCGCATTGTTTATGGTCTCCTTTGCTGTGCAAAAGCTTTTAAGTTTAATTATGTCCCATTTATATATTTTTATTTTCATTACTCTAGGAGGTAGATCAAAAAAGATCTTGCTGTGATTTATGTCAGAGTGCTCTGCCTGTTTTCCTCTAAGAGTTTTATAGTATCCAGCCTTAAAAAGATGCTCAACATCATTAATTATTAGAGAAATGCAAATCAAAACTACAATAAGGTATCAACTCACACCAGTCAGAATGGCCATCATCAAAAAATCTACAAACAACAAATGCTGGAGGGTGTGGAGAAAAGGGAACCCTCTTGCACTGTTGGTGGGAATGTAAATTGATACAGCCACTATGGAGAACAGTATGGAGGTTCCTTAAAAAACTAAAAATAGGATTACCATATGACCCAGCAATCCCACTCCTGGGCATATACCTGGAGAAAACTATAATTTGAAAAGATGCATGTACCCCAATGTTCATTGCAGCACTATTTACAATAGCCAAGACAGGGAAGCAACTTAAATGTCCATTGACAGATGAATGGATAAAGAAAATGTGGTACATATATACAGTGGAATACTACTCTGCCATAAAAAAGAACAAAATAGTGCCATTTGCAGCAACATAGATGGACCTAAAGATTGTCATAATGAGTGAAGTAACTCAAAGACAAATATCATATGATATTGCTTATATGTGAAATCTAAAAAAGGGTACAAATGAACTTATTTACAAAACAGGAACAGAGTCACAGATGTAGAAAACTTATGGTTGCCGGGGGTAAGGAGGAAGAGGGGTAAATTGGGATATTTGGACTGACATATACACACTAGTATATATAAAACAGATAACTAATAAGGACTTACTGTATAGCACAGGGAACTCTACTCTGTAATGGCCTATATGGGAAAAGAATCTTTAAAAAGTAGTGGATATATGTATATGTATAACTGATTCACTTTGCTGTACACCTGAAACTAACACAACATTGTAAATCAACTAAACTCCAATAAAAATTTAAAAAAAAACCTATAAGGGAAAATAATCTGACAAAGGGTATATATATATATAATATATATAACTGAATCACTCTGCTGTACAATGGAAACTAATACAACATTGTAAATCAATTATACTTCAATAAAATAAAAAATTAAAATTAAAAAATAAACTAGGGTCATTTCATAGGGAAGTTCAATGTAACTGCAAAATGATGGTAGGAGGAAACATGTCCTTCCTCTTATTTTACATGTAATAAGATTGGGACTCAAATAAAACAGATTAAAAACAAACAAACCTCAGCACACAGTGATAGATGGAATTTCCTCAATTTGATAAGGAGTATTCTGCAACAAAAATCTACAGTTAGGGCTTCCCTGGTGGTGCAGTGGTTGAGAGTCTGCCTGCCAATGCAGGGGACACGGGTTCGAGCCCTGGTCTGGGAAGATCCCACATGCCGCGGGGCAACTGGGCCCGTGAGCCACAATTACTGAGCCTGCGCATCTGGAGCCTGTGCTCCGCAACAAGGGAGGCCGCGATAGTGAGAGGCCCGCGCACCGCGATGAAGAGTGGCCCCTGCTTGCCACAACTAGAGAGAGCCCTCGCACAGAAATGAAGACCCAACACAGCCATAAATAAATAAATAAAATAATTAAAAAAAAAAATCTACAGTTAACATCATACTTAATGCTGTAAGACTGAATTTCACACCCCACCCTCAATATTGGAATCAAGGCAAGGATTTCTTCTCTCACCGTTCTTTTTCAACACTGTACTGAGTGAAGTCCTTGCTAGTACAATAAGGCAAGGATAAGAAATAAAAGGCATACAGATTGTAAACTAATAAAACATTAAGGAGGTGGTGGCGGGGTGGGGGAGGACCCCTCAACAATAAGAGGATAAAACAGATTCCTTAATAATACAAAAGGAAAATATTTGACTGTGGTAAAAAGAATAATTGTTCCAGTCCAGCCTAGAGCTTCATTATGTTTCTCATACTGTTCATTCCAGAGAGTTTGTTTTGTATGTTAGAATACTCATTATTATAATTGTAATCTTTGAGCAATAAATACTACTAATAACTAAGTGGGTTAAACAGCACAAAAGAATAACTTTAAAAAAGTGTATGCATAGGGAGGGTGGGAGGGAGACGCAAGAGGGAAGAGATATGGGGATATATGTATATGTATAGCTGATTCACTTTGTTATAAAGCAGAAACTAACACACCATTGTAGAGCAATTATACTCCAATAAAGATGTTAAAATAAATAAATAAATAAATAAATAAATAAATAAATAAATAAATAAATAAATAAAATATACTGTGAATACATTCCAAAAAAAAACTGTATGCATATAGATACTATAAATATACCTCCAAATGTAAAAACAAGGCATATAACAGTACTAAGAGAGAAACAAAACAAAAAAACACCAGCTACACACACAAAAAAGTTTAATTAAAATGAGATTAGTTTACAAAAAATGTTTTAAAGGCTAAAAAGATAGAAAATGCTAGTGAAACTTCAAGAAAATAAGGCATCAAACCAAAATCAGAAGGCAGAATGGAAATAACTTTTTTTTTTACATTTTTTCTTTTCTTCTTTTTCTTTCTTGGCCATGCCAGGCGGCATGTGGGATCTTAGTTCCCTGACCAGGGATCGAACCCATGCCCTCTGCAGTGTAAGCACAGAGTCTTAACCACTAGACCGCCAGGGAATTCCCAAAATAATAATTTTAAAGGAATTTCAAAGAATAATAGACACATGTTTTAGGGAAGAACACATTAAATTCGGCAGTGTGAGTGACTACCTGTATCTTGAGCATATTTTGAATGCAGAATCAAACAAATTTGATTAATACTTTTGTATGAAGTTATGTAAAGAGCTTAATTTCTCCAAATTTAAAGGATAAACATGCAGGTTGGGAGGAAAGTAAAAATTAAATATATTGCTGAGACATTTCTACAGTAAGAATTGGAGAATTAAGTGCAATTACCACAGTTTAGAAAGTCAAGTACTTTTCCATTGGAATTCTTATCTCAGGAAAAACATTTCTAATAGTACTTTTAGGAAGAAACATAGATGTCATGCCATAACCATTATTTTTTTAAGTATTTCTGAAATTTAAAGATGTGAATTTACTTTGGCTAAATTTCTAAGTCATGTGTATTTAAAATTTTTATTTCATCATGATATAAACTGCCTGAAGCTGTGTGATCATTTCCACTGATTGCCACAGAAGTTATCTGCAGTATTTCCCTTACTTTTAGATAATTTTCACCTGCCCATAAAAATATAAGAAATGTTCATACTTTTAAAAAAAAAGCACACAAAATCAAATCTCAAGCATTTAAGTGCCCCCCAAAACATTTTGGAATATTATGGGATTGGGTAAGTAAACATACAAATTTGTATAGGTTAGCCTAACAACCCCCAAATAACTTTTATTTAATCTCGCTCACATTTAAGAATGAACATATCTTCAACAGACCTAATCTAATTATGGAATCATTTTAGAACATTTTGAATAATTGTATCACTTATAAATATTAGAGCAGAACAAACTTTGGATTATGTAATTAAATTACTATAATTATGCTTTTAGGACATCTGCTGACAAGAAAGGTTTCTTCAACACCAGTGACAAAGTACTATTTCCTGAGACCACTACAACATACATAGACAAATTCAGCTTTACAACGAATTAGCTTATATACATATTTATCAGCAAATATGATTTTTAGAGAAATTGGTTAAATAGGTTACATCACATACAGGGGAAGCCTAGTTTGCCCCTCCATCAAAGAACGTTTAAAATAAGCCAATGATTTGAATGTCTGAAACAATTACATTTCTAAGTGGCAAACTCCAGCCTGGTCACCAGTCCCCTCCCTTATTGTATCCAATGACTATTTTAACATGACTTTCCTCTAAGGGTCTTCAGCTTTAAATGGAATGACTCTGACATCAATAATTCTTAAAGAGATGCCTACTCCATAAGCTGTTCTTGCCTTTCCTGAGGACCTCCATAGGCATAGGCATACTTCATTTTATTGAGCTTCGCAGATACTGCCTTTTTTTTGCTTTTATTTTTTTTTACAAATTGAAGGCTTGTGGCAACCCTACAACAAGCAAGTTTACAGGCGCAATTTTTACAACATCATTTGCTCACTTTGTGTCTCTGTGTCAATTCTGGTAATTCTCACAATATTTTGAACTTTCCCATTATTTTTATATTTGTTATGGTGAACTGCAATCAATGAACTTTGCTGTTACTATTATAATTATTTTGGGGTGCCATGAACTGTGCCAACATAACGACCTTAATAAATATGTGTATTCTGACCGCTCCACCACCAGCCATTCCGTGTCTTCCTCCCTCTCCCCTGGCCTCCCTATACTGAGACACAATATTGAAATTAGGTCAATTAATACCTCTAAATGGACTCTAAGTGTTCAAGTGAAAGGAAGTCACGTCTCTCACTTTATATCAAAAGCTAGAAATGATTAAGCTCGGTGAGGAAAGCATGTCGAAAATCAAGACAGGCTGAAAGCTAAGCCTCTTGCACCAGTTAGCCAAGTTATGAATGCAAAGGAAAACTTCTTGAAGGAAATTAAAAGTGCTACTCCAGTGAACACATAAATGATACGAGAAACAGCCTTATGGAGGCTGATATGAAGATCTTCCATATGGACAGAAGATCAAACCAGCCACAACATTTAGCCAAAACATAATCCAGAGCAAGGCCCTAACTCTCTTCAATTCTATGAAGGCCGAGAGGTGAGGGAGCTCCAGAAGAAAGTCTGAAGGTAGAAGTTGTTTCATGAGGTTTATGGAAAGAAGCTGTCTCCATAAAATAAAAATGCAAGGTGAAGCAGCATGTGCTGATGCAGCTGTAACAGGTTATCCAGAAGGTCTAAGTTAATTAATGAAGATGGCTACACTAAACAACAGATTTTCAATGTAGACAAAACAGCCTTATATTGGAAGATGCCATCTAGGACTTCCATGCTAGAGAGAAGTCAATGTCTGCCCTCAAAGGTTCAAAGGACAGTCTCTCTTGTTAGGAGTTAATGTAGTAGGTGACTTTAAGTTGAAGCCAATGCTCATTTACCATTCTGAAAACCTTAGGACTCTTCAAAATTATGTTAAATTTACTCTCTCTGTGCTCTATAAATGGAAAAACAAAGCCTGGATGGTAGCACATCTGTTTACAACATGGTTTACTATTTAGAGCCCACTCTTGAGAACTACTCCTCAGAATAAGATTCCTTTCAAAATATTAATGTTCATTGACAATGCACCTTGGTCACCCAAGAGCTCTGGCGATGTACAAGCAAGATTAATATTGTTTTTGTGCCTGCTAACATAACATCCATTCTGCAGGCCATGGATAAAGGAGTAATTTCAACTTTCAAGCCTTATTATTTAAGAAATACACTTCATAAGGCTATAGCTGCCATAAACAGTTGATTCCTCTGATGGATCTGGGTAAATTGAAAACCTTCTAGAAAGGATTCACTATTCTAGAAGCCATTAAGAACATCTGTGATTCATGGAAAGAGGCCAAAATATCAACATACACAGGAGTTTGGAAGAAGTTGATTCCAACCCTCATGGATGACCTTGAGGGGTTCAAGACTTCAGTGGAGGAAGTAACCGAAGAGGTGGTGGAACTAGCAAGAGAACCGGAATCAGAAATGGAGGCTAAAGATCTGACTAAATTGCTGCAATCTCATGATCTAACTTTAACAGATGCTTTGTATGAATGAGTAAAGAAAGTGGTTTCTTGAGATGGACTCTACCCCTAGTGAAGATGCTGTGAAGACTGTTGAAATCACAACACAGGACTCAGAATATTACATAAACTTAGTTGATAAAGCAGGGCAGGGTTTGAGAGGACTGACTCCAATTTTGAAAGTCCTACTATGGGTAAAATGGTATCAAACAGCAGCCCATGCTACCAAGAAATCAGTTATGAAAGCAAGAGCCAGTCGCTGAGGTAGACTTCATTGTTGTCTTACTTTTAGAAATTGCCACGGCCACCCCAGCCTTCACCCTGATCAGTCAGCAGCATCAGCATCAATGTAAGACCCTCCACCAGCAAAGATTATGACTCGCTGAAGGCTCAGATGATGGGTGGCAGTTTTTAGCAATTAAGTATTTTTTAAATTAAGGTATATACATTTTTTAAAGACATACTGTTATTGCACACTGAAAAAACTACAGTACAGTATAAACATAACATTTATATGCACTGGGAAACCAAAAAATTCATGTGACTTGCTTTACTGCAATATTTGCTTTATTGCAGGGGTCTGGATCTGAACCCACAATATCTTGGAGGTATGCCTGTATTAAGTTCATAAGCATTTTTAGATATTAATCTTAAGTTTTTTTCTCAAAATTTAAAGTTTTCTTATATTTCATAGATAAAATCACATTAACATTTCTGGGAATAAACTTTATTACTAGGGATTTAAAATGCATACAAGATAATTGTAGTAGTACTTGCAGGTAAATATGGGGATTGAGGGAAAAGGAATTTTTAGGAAAATCCTACACCCTACCTAGAGAACCTCTTAAGCTCCCTCTGCTGGCTACCATTTAAATAAAGTAGAAAAAAAGGTAAACCTCTTTTCTTCTGGGAGGTAATGGGAGATGCACTCTGAAGCTGACAATGCTGTTGTTGAAATTGAAAGGAAAGTTCTCTTAAGTAAGGACTAAGTCTAACTGCTGCCTACATTCCCTAATAAGGCTTTAGGACTTCCAAACAGATGGGGGTGGGGGGGGAAGGGGGAGGCCACAGTCGACTTAAAATAAGGGAAGTCATTATCAAGTTTGAACATGTTAAGCATTAAATCGATATACAAAAATGCAAAAGCATTTAGTATAAAACAAATCAACTATAAACAATTATCATTTAACACTAGAAAATTAATAATTTAAATACAGTTCACAAACTTCACTAGAACAAAAAGCTTATACCAAACTATTTAATCTATTAGTTTCAATATTAAGGTTTATTTTTTTCCTCCAGAGTGAGGTTAAGTAACAATTTAAATAATTTTCAGGATGTATAAATGAACATCCATTCAGAAAGAACATTACTGCTTCAAAGTGGCTATCTAAGAAATATTTTGCATGTAATAAATATATTTTATGTTTAGGTTAACAGGCACCATCTTGAGAGCAAAAAAGTATTTTTTTTAATTAATAAATAAATTACATTCAAGAAAACAAGGAGTTTATATCTGAAGTATGATATATCCTTAAATGTTTTTCTTCATATAGCACCCAAACTTCCAAACTAGAAAGTAGCTTCTAAAATATAACTCATACCTTAAGTTATAAAAATAAAGGCCAAGAAAAAAATCAATTTAAGACAAAATTTACAGTTTATATTATTAATTCCCCATTCAATAAAATATCAATTGCCAATTTACTAAATGAACTGCAAATATGCAATGTTAGTGCTGAAAATCTGAAATATATATTTTTAAAAGTCACTCTTTTTCAAAGTACTTAAAATATTGCATCTCTGGTGTCAAATCTGCAAACTATCATTTTATTTCTCTAGTTTTCTTACTTCCACTCCCAACCCTACCCCTTAATCCTGTAAAAGCCATCCAGCTTTTTTTCTTTTTTTCAGCAGGGGGGGTGGGGGGTGGGGGGGGTTAATACACTATATCCCAAACACAAAACACTGACAATACTCCTTGGTAAACAAGGAAATCCCAGAACAGTCCAAGCCTGCAGCTTTGCTCCCAAAGTGTGCCACAGGCTAAATGATAAAGAACAAAAAAACAATCAATGGCCCTTATTGATGCAGTCAGAATGCTCCTGGGAGTTCATAACTGTTTGAGAATTTGCTGATGTAATCCTGAAGAAAGTTTCAACACATTTTGCAGACAAATATCAGAGAATAAGTCTTTGATTAATAATTTTTCTATTTATTTCTGCCAAGGCGACTGAAAACACGAAAGCCTTTTCATCAGAGAGGTTAGCATAGATGTCAATTTCCTTTTCCTGTTTCTCTGTTAAAAGAAAAAGGGAAGGATTTTAATATAAAGGCAGTAGATGCAGTATTTTTTTTAATTTAAAGTTTTCAAGTATTCCTTTAAATGACAATAAATATAATACATAATACTACAACATACACTAAATGTTATAAAGTATTATGCTACTGAACTGAAATTTCAAAATTACACAAAGGGGTTACTAAAATGCCAAGAACTCAATTCTAAGACTAAATGGAGACTGTATATATTTCTATACACACAGTCTAATACCAATATCATTTCTGTAAGAATCTCAAATATTTCTTTCTCCTCACTAGCATGAGCTGTTTCAATCAAAATGAATTTCCTCACACTAAATATGGTCCCTTCTGAACATCAATGGTGCCTTTATGAATATATTAAGTTCTTCACCTTAGCCCTGCTATGGAAAATATGAATAACCAACATTTATTTCTACTTTTCCCCACCTGATTACAAATGTAATCCAAGTCCATGGTAGAAACTTTGAAAAATACAGAAAAAGAAAAAAGAAAAATCACCTATTATCTCATGAGCCAGCTAAAATCACGATTAACATCTTTTGTGTATATTCTCCCAAATGATTTTTTCAGGCTCTACTATGATTCCACTTGTGTCTCGTTTTTTGTTTTGCATTGACTCTTTAATCAAAGTTAAACATGAATATAGTTTAGAGTCAAATTATTTTTACAAAACGTGTTACAAAAAAAAGAGAAGTCCTCCTCCCCTCACGCACATTTCCTACTCTTCAAATAAAACTACTTTTCCAGGTATTCCTTTTGGTTTTTACCTAAGTAACATATTTATCTGATGCAACAGCTTGGATTTTTGGTTTTAGGCATGATTAATTGACTTTCCACCATGAAATATTAGGATTTATTGTTTTCTGTCTCTTGCCCCCACCATACTCTTCTTATCACATCTTCCCATTATAGTTATATTACCATTTTGATGAGATCAATATTGTGTTTACATTATTCACTGTGTAAATGATTTCACTTTTCCTGTACACTGTTTTCACTGAAGGGATTGTCTTTTTTCATTTGCTTAGTTTTCATTACTAATTGAACCCAGACTCTCTCCTAGTTGGATAAATCTTTCAGAATGTTTACACATATCAATCTTATCTTCTTGAAGAAATTCTATGCTCCAATGTGAAATGGTTGCTTTCTAGGCCTATTGCACAGTTATCATCTGGAGATCTCTCGTCAACATCATGCTGGAGATTCTCCTCATCTCTCTCTTGAGTTGGACCCCGTGTCATAGGTCCAGGATACTTTCTTGGTTTACTTCTTCATTGATGCCACATATCTTGCAGTAGCCTCCTGAGAAAGGGAGTATGGGTAGCAAATTTTTTGAGACCCTGAATATCAGAAAGCGTCTTTAGTCTTTCTTCACACTAGTTAATAGCATGATTGAGTTAAGACTTGAATATTTCCTTTAGTATTTTAAAGGCAAAATACTGTCTTCCAACTACTGGTGTCACTGTTAAGAAAACCCTATACCACTTTTTACAGTTATTTTTTAAGTTATTGCTAAATTTACTACAGTTAAATATACAGATCATAAGTGTACAACTGGATGACCCATACCACAATCAAGATACAGAAAATCCCTCATGCTCCTCTCCAGTCAATCCCTCCCCACCGCACCAGCAACCATTGTTCTACCACCATAGATTTATTTTGCCTGTTCTTGAACTTCATATAAGTGGCATGGTATAGTACGTACTGTTTTGTGTCTAGCTTCTTTCAACATGTTTTTGAAATTCACTGATGTTGCTCATACATGAGTAGTTTGTTCCTTGCTGGGTAGTATTCCACTGTACCACTTTGATTATTTTCTCTGAACACTTGAAGGACCTTCCCTTTAACCAGAGAGATATGATTTATGATGATATGCTTTGGCATAATATCTAGTTTTAACCATCCATTGGTCTGGGAATTTGGTGAGGCATTTCAATATGGAAACTCAATGTCCTTCCTGTTTGGGAAAACTACTTGAATTATTTCACTGATGACTTCCCATCTACTTCATCTTCTATGTTCTTCTTCTGCAACATCAGTTATTTACAGATGTTGACCTCAAACTGGTCCTCTAAATTTCTTATGTTTCTTATTCATTTTTTCATCTCTTTTCCTATTGCTATACATTCTGGTACATTTCTTCAATTTTGTCTATAAGCCTTCTGTTAAAGTTTTACATTTCTGCAAATCATATAGACATATACATACATATATATATATTTTGAGATTCTCATTTTAAAGTTCATTTTCCAAGTACTTTTTTGACATCTGCAATTCCTTTTAAACATCATCTTGTTCTTCTTTCATGACTACCATATCTTCTCTTACAAAGAATATTAATGGTAGTCTTAATTTTTTTCTTCTCCCTGCAAAAACTTATCATATCCAAGTTATTTTTTTATTCCTTTGTGAAAGCCTGACTGGAGAACTCAGTATTTACCATCTCCAATTTTCACCTAATCTTCCTCATCTTAATTTGGTACTCCTGCCCTCAATGATGCCTGGTGTTTCCTAGACCAGAGACTCTGTTTTCCCTTTCAAAGGATAAACTTGCAGGGAAGGGAGGTCAGGGTAAAGAGCCCTAGCAGGCTATTAAAACACAGAGTTCAAATAATCTTGTTTTTAGCCTCACCTTCACCTCTACACTTCCAGACATAACTGAGGTAAAAATTCCTGACCTTAGGCAGACGTGAAACAAAAATCAGTTTCTTTCTCAGCTTTCCTCGAAGGAGTTTACGATTTGGGTTTCTTGGGTCTGCTAAAGAAGTTACCACTTTCCAGAATTTTGCTGCTTCTCCCACTCCTTGTCCTTGTGGGACTTGGCCCTTTAAAAAAAAATCCCTTTCATCTCTGTCATTTTACTAGGATTTGGGGAGGGTGCAGAGCTAGATGTGTTTATTCAATCCACCATCTTTAACGTGAAGTCTACATTAACTCTCTATGTTCATTAATAAGGTATTCAGAATTGCCCAATATATTTCAATCAGTCAAAATGTCACTCCTACTTTACTAATATCCAGAATAATCATACCCCCCACATATAAAATAAAGACTTATTTTAAACCATCCAAAACTGTTAAGTTTAATGGTTGGCTTTTATGATAATGTTATCTAGATGTCTAAAAAGATTTCCTTTTCATTCCTTCTTCTTCCTATTTTTTTCAAAACATAGAAAACAGTAAAGCCAATTAAAAATGTGCTTTTAGACACACTGTCAGGTTTTCCTTATTAGAATAAAGGTAAAGCTTGCTTCAAATTCTTCAAGTGCCCTATGAGCTGGGAATCAATAAATACTGAATTTAAGTAGCTACTTAACACTAAGAAGCATATCAAAGAAGTCTATTCTAAAATATATAGACATTTCAAAAGTTCATATTTTCTATCAGTATTATATTTAGAAAACATGGTCTGCCTTAAGGGTTTGTAAAATACAGCCTGCAAAATTGGTAAAATACAATTGGCAAAATCTGGCCTCCCACCTGTTTTTACAAAGTCTTACTGGAACACAGCCATGCCCATTCATTTACGTATTCCCTATGGCTGCTTTCCAGACACAATGACAGAGCAGACTAGCTATGACAGAGACCGTATAGCCCACGAAGCCTAAAATATTTATTATCTGGCTCTTTACAGAAAAAGTTTGCTGACTGCCCTTGCCTCTGGCCTACATTAAAAGATTCTATTTTATTATACAAAAATTCCTTTGAGGTCCTCCCTGTTTGTATTAAAAGTATATCTTACTCTAGAAATAGCTTTCTTAAAACTTTCCTATAATAAACTAAAAATACCTGAAAACAATTTATACCCAAATAAATGCTTTTTTCAAGTTAACATGAAATAAAAGATCCAAACCTGCATATATAGAGTCCTACCACAACTACAGAGCCTTCGTTCCCCCAAATAAAGTACTGTCATTATCTATTCTCTCATCTCCTCTGACCAGAAGCATTCCTTTTCCATTCTTTGGGTTATATTCCCTGTACTTCAACGGTAAAGAATGTTCTGTTTTCTAGGCCAAGCAGTATTTCCCTCTTTTCTTTTTTCTCCATTTACTTTTTTTTAAATTTATTTATTTTATTTTTTGGCTGCATTGGGTCTTCGTTGCTGTGCTTGCGCTTTCTCTAGTTGCGGAGAGCGGGGGCTACTCTTCGTTGCAGTGCGCGGGCTTCTCATTGCGGTGGCTTCTCTTGTTGTAGAGCACGGGCTCTAGGTGCACAGGCTTCAGTAGTTGTGGCACGCGGGGCTCAGTAGATGCAGCTCGCGGGCTCTAGAGCGCAGGCTCAGTAGTTGTGGCGCACGGGCTTTGTTGTTCTGTGGCATGTGGGATCTTCCCGGACCAGGGCTCGAACCCATGTCCCCTGCACCAGCAGGCAGATTCTTAACCACTGTGCCACCAGGGAAGGCCCTCTGTTGACTTTTCTTTACCTAGTTTTCATTCTGTAACAGTCTTTAGCATATATTTTCTGATCATCCCATTGTTAAAGAAGCACCCTCAAGTTGAGAAAACAACTCAAACTCTCTGGAAGATCAGCATAATAGAAAGAAAGAGAAAAAGCAGTAAAACTACCCAAAGAAATTAAGGAGTATAGAAGCACAGTCTTCACAGAATACAGTCAAAGACATTATAAACCTTAGTCCTTTAGCCATACAATATTAAAAAATCTTTAACTTTGATAAAAGCTATACCAGTGAAGTTATTTTCCCTAACTGTAGTACTTTTATTCAAATAGAAGCACACAAAGCAGAGAGAAATGGTGAACAGGTAAAAAATTCTCAATGTCTAAAATACATTTATATTTGAATACCTAAGACTGAATACCTGAAAAAGCAAAGCATAACTCACAAATAACATAAGAAGTTATAAACACATTTCACTGAAGAAATTATTTTAATAGAGGTTTTTGTGGTGTCTAACAACATTGTTATATATTTTTAATTGAAGTATAGTTGATTTACTTGAGAGAGTTTTTAATGAATTATAAAAAGCAACTATCTCTTTTTTTCTTTAATTACTGGCTTGAAAGTCCCACTTTTTAAAAGATATTCATGGGCATATAGGGTGCATTATACTATTCTTTTTACTTTTGTGTAATCTTTTAAATTTTCCACAATAAAAGGTTTTTTAAAAGATGTATAAATCAAAAAAAACGAGAAGTTTTAGTTCATGGTTACAAACAAGTTATTGGTAGACACACTACTTATCAGAAGAAAAGAGAAAATCTATAAGGAGAATATGAATATGTTTTAGACCAAGAAGCATTCACCTTACTATCCAAAAGCTGCCTCAGAATAGGGAACAGAATAGGAGTAATTTAAAAATTCATACTGAAGAACACTTGATAGTAAAATTTTAAAACTCACAGTATAATAGTTTGAAATAAGTCTTAACAGAATTCAGATTTATCTTTAAAAAAGTATAACTATTTTAACAGACTTATCCAGGATGTCATACACAAATTATCTCTGAACTTTACTATCATCAGTTTATAGCAAGGTGAATTTTACCTAATTTAAGCCTTTAATTTTCCAATAAGAATTAAATTTATATGACTTTTTTAAAACAAGCATCTACCTGTAGGGAAATGTTTTTACAAACGAAAATATGAGTTGGAATTTTAAGTCTAGGAGTTCAATGCCTACCAAACACTTTCTTCACTACTATCTAATTTAGATGTTAGAAAACTTTAATACCTGAAAAAAAAACAACAACTGCTTGGATTTACTCATACCTCTTTCTTCCTCATGTTTTTTGGCAGATGCACTTTTAGGTCTTCCTCTTCCTCGTCTGATATGATCTGAATGGCTGTTACTTCGAGACCTCTTTCTGTTTTCTAAATCCTTATTTACTGTAGAATTTATCTTCTCTCGCCTAACTCTCTCTGTTCGCCTCCTCTTGGCCTCATGCTTGTTTTCTGTATGGATGAATAAAAGTGATATATTTTAGGGCTTAGCAAGAACTGTTTGCCCATGTTCTCATTGCTTTCTTCTTTTTTTTTCTAAATAGCACTAGAGTTTGCTGCCTGGCACATTTTATAAAACTACAACCATAACATCTATATGTCCCTCACACCTATGCAGGAAAAAAAGAAATTCAAAAGAATTCAGATCCACACTAACACATGAGGTAGTAGGAATCTTATAACGGAAGACAAGTTTCTTTATTTGATACTTTTAATTTCAGCCCCTACAAGTTCACACAATTCCACAGCAACCTTTTTCCTTCTCTCTGTATCCAAGTTAAAAATGGTGAAGTATTACAAAAGGAAAATAAATATTCCATTCCTTTTTTCCCCCTACCCAAATTACAGATTGAAATATGTCAAATACACAGAAGTAAAACTGACCTTAGCCATAATATTTATATTAAAGTTCCCAGTAAAAACCAAACAGAAAGTATCTAGGGAAAACATTAAAACACTAGGGAAGTAAGCAGTTATCACTTTATCCACAGATGAGGTCATTTCTGACATTCTAAGAGCATGTTTATCCCAAATAAATAGCAATAGGGGAACTTTACTCAACATGGTGATTTAATTAATGCAAGGAGCCACCCCTCTCCAAACAGATCAAAAGGTTGGATAAGACAAACAACAATTTTTTTTAAATTGATTTAATACGTATCTGAATTCAAAAGAAAGAAAGAAAATTCCCCAAATGCCTAAAACCATGGTGGTAAAAGGGCAAAACATATAAGAAAATTCACATCCCAAGAACTAAAGAGAACAATTTAAAAGGCTATATAGGGCTTCCCTGGTGGCACAGTGGTTAAGAAGCCGCCTGCCAATGCAGGGGACATGGGTTTGAGCCCTGGTCTGGGAAGATCCCACATGCCGTGGAGCAACTAAGTCCGTGCACCACAACTACTGAGCCTGTACTCTAGAGCCCACAAGCCACAACTACTGAGCCCACCTACCACAACTGTTGAAGCCCACGCACCTAGAGCCCGTGCTCCACAAGAGACGCCACCGCAATGAGAAGCCTGCACACTGCAACTAAGAGTAGCCCCCACTGGCCACAACTAGAGAAAGACCGCGCACAGCAGCAAAGACCCAATGCAGCCAAAAATAAATAAATAGAGTAAATAAATTAAAAATAAAATGAAATAAAAGGCTATATAAATTAAGTACGCTTAATAGGCTGCTATAAAATAAAATAAATTTAAGTAAAATATTAAAAGTTATCTCCAAATACCATATCCTTGGAGAATTAGTTAATTCCAGGTCTCAGATTAACATATACCAGATAATGCAAGAATATTTAGTTATTCCAGACTGTAAGAAAGTTATCTAAGATCATCAGCATCTTGTTAAAGCACTCAAGGGCTAACTTGAAGAGGCTCCTGCTGACCATTATGATTTGAGCATCAATAAAAATAATAACTATAATAGACTGAAACATCTAAAGAACCAACTCACTATTTTGAAAAGTGAAATAAAGGAAAAGAATAAAGCATTTACCCTGCTTTTTCTATTCAAACTGTACCACTCACTGGTAACAAAAGGGTAGATGAAGAGCAATTTCTCATTTTAGAATCACTGTGGCTAAAAAACTGAAGAAGGAATAAGAGTATCACCATTTTCAACTTGAAATGAACTAAATGTAAACATCAACAGCTGCTAACATCACAAAAACAGAGATAAGTAGACTTTGTGCCTCCTTATAGAATACCTACCTAAGTAGTCTTGCCAAAAAAAAAAAAAAAAAATCAAATCTCATCAAGCCCTTGGATCCAAATTACAATTTATAAGAAAAAGAGAAATCATTCAAAGAATGTGTTAACATACACCACGGAGACACAAACAGTAAATCCAAATGGACAAGTGATAGTTTAACATATAATTTGCAAGGAATAAAAGAGAAAATAATAGATAAAGAGAGAGCCAAAAAAGATATCAGTCATATGCAATGTGTGGACCTTATTTGGAATCTGTTTTTAAAAACCATTTATGAGAAACCTGAAAATTTCAACGCCAGTTGGATATTTGATATTACGGAATTATTGTTAATTTTTTATTGTGCTTAAGTTTTTAAAGGTCTATCTTTTATTTTAATTTTTTTAATTTTTAATTTTATTTCTTTTTGGTTGCACCACATGGCATATGGGATCCTAGTTCCCTGACCAGGGATGAAACCCATGCCCCCTGCATTGGAGGCATGGAGTCTTAACCACTGGTCCGCCAGGGAAGTCCCAAGGTCTGTCTTTTAGAAACATGTAATGAAATATTTATAATTGAAATTATATGAAATTTGCTTTAAAATAATATACAAGAGAAGGCGTGGATGTGGATGGGACAGGGTATGCTTAGAATTTCTCAAAAAGAAAAAAGTTGAAAGAAATAGTAACAGGTAAAGCTTTTTACAGTATGCCTTTTAGAGTTTAACACTGAATTTAAGTTTGTTCCTTCAGCTACCCACCCATCTCTGCAAACTTCTTCATAGCCAACTTCTCAAAAAAGAAGTATCTATACTTTCTGCCTTCAGTTTCTCACCTCCCATTCACCCATCAATTCATTCCAGTATAGCTCCCAACTCAATGAAAATGATCATCAAGAAGGACAAAAACCTCTGTCAGCAAATCTAATAGACACCTCTCTTTAATCATCTTAATACCATCTCTCAAAAATTCAACAGAGGACTCCTCTTTTCCTTGAAATTAATTTTTTACTTGATTTTCAGGTTCTGCAAATTTCCCATCTCACCAGCCATTCCTCTTTATCGCCTCTGCTGTCTTCTCCTCCCTGCAGGTTCTTTTCCAGCTCTAATATTAAAGTCTTAGGACTCTGTCCTGAGCCCAGATAAACCATGGACCCAAAACATTAAAAACTATTGTTATAATGGTTCCAAAATTCATACGTTCACCTCTGACTTCTTCCCAAAGCTCTAGACTGCCTACCTGACAGCTTCACTTGTATGACTCACAAGCATTTCAGATGCGCCAAAAAATAACTCTTGATTTTCCTTCCTCCAACCTTCATTATACTAGTAAATAGCACCAACCAGTTGCAAAAGCCAAATAACTTGTAGTCATTTGTGACTCAGCTTGTTTCTTCTATCAGCACAGAAGTCCATAGGTACTCCGTGCAAAATACATCCACAATTTCTTCATTTCTCCCACTTCTATGGGCAACATCCAAACCGAACACATTCCCTAAATAGCTGCCAAAATTATCTTAAAAAAAAAAAAAAGACTGTATAAATAAGCTTCCTTTCTAAAACCTTTCATTAGCTTTTCACTTTATTTAAAAAAAAGTCAAATTTCCCGACCAAAGACTGTAAGTCCCCCATAAGACCTGACATCTGCCTCTCACCCATCTAATCTCATACCACTAGCCATTTTGTTCAGTACTCTCCAGACATGCCTTCCTTTTAATAAAACAAGTTCCTTCCTCCCCTTGAGTCTCTACATTTGCTAATGCTTCTGCCTAGAGCTTTCTTCCCAAGGCTCTTCATGAGACAGGCTTTATTTATTTCCTTCAGATGTCAATTTATAGGTCGCCCCTCTGAATCTCCCAGCCCAAGTTACTTTCTATAATCTTCTTCTACTACTACTACTACTATAGTCCTTCTATAATTTTCTTCTACTACTACTTCTACTTCTACTTCTACTACTACTACTACTACTACTACATTTATTTATATGTTCAATATGTCTCCCCCTTCGAAATATAAGTTCTATGAAAGTTGGGATGCTTTTGCCTGTCTCATTCACAGAACCTAGAACATTACCTACACATGTTAAGTGGTGCTGAATAAATAAAATCAGACTGAACACATGATTTATTTCATTATCTTCTCAAAAATCCTACTGAAATGAGAACAAACATGGGTAAAAAGGTAAAGGGAAAAAGGAAAATAAATCTGCAGTGCTTGAAACAGAAAAGGGTGCTATTAACGATCTGAAATTACAGAATTTCAGCAAACTGGCAAGCTGACAGATTCTAAGTAACCAGAATAGAAGAAACTAAAATTCAAAATAAGAATAAGAGATATCTCCTATAGAAGGGATCGCTGTTCTTCCCAAAGATACTCCCAGGACAGGACAAAAAGTACAGTAAGGAACAGCAGGCCACAGGGTGATCATCAGAATAACTAGAACTACTGCAGAACAGTTGGGCCTATGTATACAAAGTAACACATAAAGATGTAAAGCTCTTGGGAACCAAGCGATGTTCAAGGGGACTTTGAACCTCCACAACATAGAAAGAAGAAACAAACAAACAAAAAAGGCAGTTCCTCATAAAAATGAAATACTATAAAGGATTTCACATTCTGTCCCAGAATGAAGCCTTCCTTATTTTGGCAATCATGGATTTCAACAGCATCCCCCAGCTCACCTAATTTACATCTAAAAGCCTGCCAATAAGCTGCTTCCAATTGTACACTAAAGAAATGTCAAAATAGACTTTCAAAACAGTGTAGGGGGCTTCCCTGGTGGCGCAGTGGTTGAGAATCTGCCTGCCGGTGCAGGGGACGCGGGTTCGAGCCCTGGTCTGGGAGGATCCCACGTGCCGCGGAGCAACTAGGCCCGTGAGCCACAGCTACTGAGCCTGCGCGTCTGGAGCCTGTGCTCCGCAACAGGAGAGGCCGCGATAGTGAGAGGCCTGCACACCGCGATGAAGAGTGGCCCCCGCTTGCCGCAACTAGAGAAAGCCCTAGCACAGAAACGAAGACCCAACACAGCCAAAAATAAATATAAAAATAAATAAAATAAATAAATAAATAAAACCTTTAAAAAAAAAAAAAACAGTGTAGGATATTCATGCAAGTTATCTACACTGATAAACCAAGACCTTCATTTATAAATATCAACAGGCAATTAAGGATTACCAGCTATTTGAAGAAAATAAAAAGTGTGAGAGAGAGAAGGAGCAAGATAAAACATGAGGAACAGGGAGTTCCCTAGTGGCCTAGTGGTTAGGATTCTGGGCTTTCACTGCCGTGGCCCGGGTTAAATCCCTGGTCAAGGCCAAAAACAAAACAAAAACAAAAACATGAGGAACACAGGTAGTTCAGGAAAACAAAAAAATCTTCAAACATTTCAAAGCATACCTTCAGAGAGTATTATATCATTAAGATTTTTCTGCAGAAATAGAAAACTCCATCCTAAAATCATATGGAATCTCAATGGACCCCAAACAGACAAAACAATCTTGGAAAAGAACAGAGAATCACACTTCTTGATTTCAAAACTTTTCTAACAAAACTACAGTAATCAAAAAAATGTAGTACTGCCTTACCAGAGACATACAGACCAATAGAATAAAATAGCCCAGAAATAAATCCTCGAATATATGGTCAAATGATTTTCAATAACAGTAGCCATGAAAAAACAGTACTTTCAACAAGTGGTAATTGGGAAAACTGGATATCCACAGGCAAAAAAATGAAACTGGACCCTTATCTTATACCATATACAACAGCGGTCCCCAACCTTTTTGGTACTAGGGACTGGTTTCCTGGAAGCCAATATTTCCCCCCCCCCCGGGGGGGGGAAGGGGCAGGGCAGGGCAGGGGGTACGGTTCAGGAGGTAATGCGAGCGATGGAGAGAGGCAGAAGAAGCTTTGCTCGCTCGCCCACCACTCACCTCCTACTTTGCAGTCCGGTTCCTAACAGGCCGCGGACTGGTAGCGGTCCGCGGCCCGGGGATTGGGGACCCCGATATACAAGAATTAACTCAAAATGGATTGAAGATCTAAATATAACAACTAAAACTATAAAATGCTTAGGGAAAAACTTCAAGACAGTGGATTTGTCAATGATTTCTTGGATATGACACCAAAAGTACCAGCAATGAAAGAAAAAATAGACAACTTGGATTTCATCAAAATTAAAAACTTCTGTATGTCAAAGGACACTATCAACAGAGTAGAAAGGCAACTCATGGAATGGAAGAAAATATTTGCAAAAATATATCAGATAAGGGATTAACGTCCAGAATAAAAAGAACTTCCACAATTCAACAACAACAAAAAATGGACAAAGAACTTGAACAGACATTTCTCCAAAGATAGACAAATGGCCAATAAACACATGAAAAGATGTTCAACATCACTACTCATTAGGGAAATGCAAATTAAAATCACAACAAGACACCACTTCATACCCATTAGTATGGCTATTATGAAAAGCACATAAAATAACAAGTGTTGATGAGGATGTAGAGAAATTGGAATCGTTGTGCATTGCTGGTGGTAATGAAAAATAGTGCAAACAATATGGCGACTCCTCAGGAAATTAAACAGAATTACTATCTGACTCAGCATTTCCCCTTCTGGGTATATATTCAAAAGAAATGAAAGCAGGGAACTGAACAGATATTTGTACACCCATGTTCACAGCAGCATTTTTCACAATAGCCAAAAGGTGAAAGCAACTCAAGTGTCCATCAATGCATGAACAAAATGTAGTAAGTACATACAATCGAATATTATTCAGGAAGGAAATTCTGACACGTCACAGCGTGGATGAAGGCATTATACTAAGTGAAACCCGACACAAAAAGACAAATATTGCATGACTACACTTATACAAGGTAACTACAGTAGTCAAATTCAAGTTCACAGGCACAGAAAGAATAGTAGTGGCCTGGGGCGTGATGGGGGCGGGGAGTAGGAGGAAAATGGGGAGTTATTGTTTTATGTGTATGGAGTTTCAGTTTGGGAAGATGAAAAGAGTTCTGGAAATAGACAGTGGTGATGATTAAGCACATGATATGAATGTACTTAATGCCACTGAACCGTACAACTTAAAATGATTAAAATACAAAATTTTGGGACTTCCTTGGTGGCGCAGTGGTTAAGAATCCGCCTGCCAATGCAGGCGACGCGGGTTTGAGCCCTGGTCTGTGCTCTGAGACACGCCTAGAGCCTGTGCTCTGCAACAAGAGAAGCCACCGCAATGAGAAGCCGACACACCACAATGAAGAGTAGCCCCCGCTCACTGCAACTAGAGAAAGCCCATGCACAGCTACAAAGACCCAACACAGCCAAATAAGTAAATAAATAAATAAATAAAATTAATTTAAAAAAGAAAAAGTAGGGGACTTCCCTGGCGGCCCAGTGGTTAAGACTTCACCTTCCAAAGCAGGGGGTGCAGGTTCGATCCCTGGTCAGGGAGCTAAGATCCCACATGCCTCGTGGCCAAAAAACCAAAATACAAAACAGAAGCAATATTGTAACAAATTCAAGACTTTAAAAATGGTCCACATCAAAATATCTTTAAAAAAAAAAAAAAAAGTAGGATTATCCTTATAGTACAATGGAAAGAAATTTTAGCATGACAGCTGTGCAGCAGACCTAAAATCAGTCTTGATTAGAAGAAATCAGAGGAGTCTATGAAAAAATGTCTTTTAAAGATGAATATAGATACCATTATATAAACTATATGATTAAGAACTTTAAAAAAAGGCACAGAGATGAAGGTATGTATTTTTTCATCAAAAGGCAAAATAAAAACTATGTTCCATATATGAATGTACAGCAATTTTAAGTGATTAGCATGTAAGGAACAATGTTTTCTGAAATAACAAAACCGAATCTTCACTGTCAAGTAATTCAGAGTTGAGGATCACTTACTACTGATTAATGTTCAATCATTTTGGGTTTCTAAAAGGTACTGGTGATAATCATTTCTCCATTTTTCTTCCTTAACTACAAAAGTGAGTATGTCATTTATAGACTTTGCTTATTTATCAGCCTTTCCCTGTTAGAGAATAATTTAAAAATTATGTTTAATATTTTTATCCCTTTTTCCTTCCCCCAATAAAAAATGGAATTTATTTAATTTTGCTATTTATTTGACAAAGCTTAACCCAAAGCGTATACTCACTGAGAAATTAACAGTTAAATACTAATAAGCTATTCAAAATTCTTACCATTTTAAATCTTTTTCTTATCTTTAGAGGAAGTCTTTTATAAACTAGTATCTCAGTTAGATTTTCAGTTTACTTTTTCTTTACAGTTTTTATAATTAAAAATTTTTAAAGGTATATCCATTGTTATTAAATACAAAATAGCACCCTTGATGCCACTAAACCACCCAGAACACCCATTTGGAAAACCAAATTTAAAGATTTGGAACAAACTGAGTTTGTTCTCACCAAAAACTGCTTCTGTCAGTATTTGGTGACTGACCAAATATCTGAATAGATTACTACTACAGTACTGAAGGTTTAGGCCACAGTACAGATACTTTCAATTTTAGGAAATACAGTATTTCCTTTAATTTCTTTTTTTTAAAATTTCTTCAAATTGACAGATGAAGACTCAACCTCAAGGCTACTTTTTAAACTCTCAGTCAACCATTCAATTTAGAAATGAAATCCTACATGAACAACATAGCCAATTTTAAAAAATTTATCTCCATTTAATATTGACCCCCTAAAAAGGATAAAAGAAACAATACTACATTCCTAACGCATTTAGAAAGGTATCAAAGAATAATTAATTGCCTTGAGGTTCTATGCACTTGTACAAAACACCGAGCATTAATACAGCTTTATTTGTAACACTCATCTTTTCCTCTCACCGAAATTAATATATTTTTACAATTTAAAATTAATTTCCATAATAGAGTTTATTTATCTATATTTTCAGCTAGCAAAGTTCTATATTGTTCTAGTGTCCCACCTCCCTATTTTCATGTATGTTATGAAGATATAAAGATGATTAGTGTATTTGCAAAATGTGAGTTTTCAACATTTCAAATCTAGATAAATCTATGACTTAACAGATTATTTTCCTCCTGCATGTCACACAAAGTTACAATAATTAAATAAGGGGTTTCAACCCACTGAAATTTCAAATAATCTTTTATAGCTTTGATTTTAAGATAAGTGCAATCTGAGCTTTAAAGATGTTTCTTTTTTGTTTTAAATGTTTAATTATGCAAATAAAAGTCTTCCTTGGGGACTTCCCTGGTGGTGCAGTGGTTAAGAATCCGCCTGCCAATGCAGGGGACACGGGTTCGAGCCCTGGTCCGGGAAGATCCCATGTGCCATGGAGCAACTAAGCCCATGCGCCACAACTACTGAGCCTGCACTCTAGGGCCTGCATGCTGCAACTACTGAGCCTGCATGCCGCAACTACTGAGCCTACATGCCACAACTACTGAAGCCCGCGCGCCTAGAGCCCATGTTCCGCAACGAGAAGCCACCGCAATGAGAAGTCCGCGCACTGCAACGAAGAGTAGCTCCCGCTCGCTGCAACTAGACAAAGGTCGTGTGCAGCAACGAAGACCCAATGCAGCCAGAAAAAATTAAAAAAAAGAAATTTAATTGTAAAAATTAGTATTTATTGAGTACCTATAACATACCAAGCTTTCTTTATGTTAGACATTTTCATATGCACTTCATCTACACTTCAATCCTCTAAGGTTGGTACTATAAATCTACATAAACACAAGTAAACAGCAGCTGCCCCTGGAGGTTAATTAACCTGTTAGAGAGTGACCAAACTGGAATCTGAATCTGAAGCCAGATCTTCCATATAATATATAACAACATATAGTACACGTCTGTACTATACCAAACTGATTTCCAGGCTTTGAGTACTCTTAATCCTTCTTAAAACCCTTTCTTCCTTTGGTTCTACAGCACAGTCTATCCCTGATATTTCTCTGTCCTTTCTATTCTTTGTTTCTTTTGCTGGTTCTTCTTCCTCCGCCCTAGGATTTCTAGGCTTCAATGTTTCATCTTCACTTCAAGGTCTCAAGTCTACTCTTATTAAACAACAGAACCTTAAGAAACTCCAAACGTAAAATAATAATGAACTGCTTCTCACTCATCACACTGACTTATGTAACACCACTCTCTGTTGGCTGTTCTCCTGCGGCTGACATTTCTTCTCAGTTGACATGACCTCCCTACCCACTTCTACCCTTAAAGTTCAGTCCCTGAACCTGCTTCCTCTTCCTACCCTACAGACTCTATAGAACTAGCTCATCCACTTCCATGATATCAACAACCATGATGATTCAAAACCTTTCTCTCCGGCTGAGGCTATTCCCTGAGCTTCAGACTGTATGTCCAACTGGGGAAAAAAAAAAAAATCCACACGGATGATATTTCACAACTATATCCAAACATAGTTTCTTCATCTTTCCCTCAAAACTTGTCTTCCCTTTTATCTTCCCTTTCTAACCAGTAAAATCCATCAGAAATCTGGGAGTCATTCTAAAGTCTTCCCTCTCCTTCAAATGATTCTAAATTCTTAACACTTGTAGCATCTGTTCCTTTTCTCTGTCCTCATTTACATTTCTTCCTTACCTCATTTCTCACCTGAATTGTTGGTATATAGAAGGGTCTCAAAAATATTTGTTGAGTGAAAAACTAATAAACACAATTGTCCCACTAATAGCATGGACCATGTCTTATTCATTTTGGAGCCTCGGAACTGAGTTGACATGCCACCCCAGCAAACCTACTGAATGAATCATTCCTAGGTTCCCATACCCAAATCACACTCTTAGGAAACAAGAACCAGGAATTGATTTTTAACAGTTCTCTGGATGACTCCTATATAACCAATCCAGCAACAGCCTTTAAGAACTAATGAATTAATAGTAAGTCCATTACCATGTTGAAAGGGAGCAAACTCAGAGGCAGAAATGGAATTAAAACTGCTTTTCTCCCATCTCTCCACAGACCTAGGATAAACAGACCTCTCACAGACATAAATATAAGTAATTCTTGAATCACCTCCTACTATAACCATTCTTTGCCTAACTCGGCATCCTCACTCAGTTAACATACTGCAAAAGCTCACTTCCACCTTGTAACCCCACAAACTATTCTCTAGACAGAAGTCAGAATGATCTTTCTAAAAGGCAAATCAGAGCATGCCACCCTCCCCTCACCTCATCGCACATCCCAGGGATAGTTTCTCCTCACACCGTAAGAATAAAAACCAAAATCTTACTCTAGTTTACAAAGCCTTAAATAAATAATCTGGTCCCTGCTTATCCCTCTGGCCTCATATCGAACATTCTCCTGGTTTTACTGTCTACACTGCAACCATTCTGGCCTTTTTGTTCCTAAAATATACCAAACTTTTAACAACCTTAAAATTTTTGCATTTGCTATTTCATCTGTCAAGAATGGTCTTCTTCCTGATCTTATCATGGCTACTACCCCCCTGTTCCTATTCAGCCTCAGCCTAAAATGTCACCTCTCAGAGAAGCTTCCAACCACTCAATCAAAATTAGCCTTCCAGTCACACACCTCAGCACTCTATTTTAATTTCTTACAAGGCGTTTATTCACAAGTTGATATTCTCCCTGTTTATCTGTTCTCTATTTCCTGCCCACAAGAATGCATTAAGCTCCATGACAGCAGTGAACCTGCCTTGATAGTAAATTCATTCATTACTTTAGGCCCATGGCTTAGAACAGTGCCTAGCATACAGCAGGTGCTCATATATACACTTGCAATCAATCTATTCTTATTTGGGGATCATGAACATACAAAGTTCTGACTTTATCAAAGAACAAATAACAAAATTTCATTTTTTAATAAATATATCTGCTCAACAAATCCAATTTGTTTATATTAATGGGAAGGTAAAATTCAAGCAAAAAATTTTTTAGATATTCTATATCAGAGAATTACAAAAAATAACCAATGTATCTAAAAATTATATTCACACCAAAATCAGGTTATATTTTTTCAGTCACCAGTTTAAAAAAAAAAAAAACCTACTTTAAAGTTGTTACACATTGTACCAGCACTATGAGAGGAAAAACCAAAATGTCCATCAAGCAGTAAACAGATAAACAAATTGTGGCATATCCACACAAAGAATACTATTAAGCAATAAAAAGGAATTAATTCTTATTGATATACACAACAATATGGCCGAATCTTAAATTATGCTCAGTGAAAGAAGTCAGGCAATAAAGATTACATACTGTATGATTCCACCTGTATAATGTAAAGTTCTAAAATAGTGACAGAAAGCAGATCGGTGGTTATCTGGGGGAGTGGGAAACAAGATGGAAAGATTACAAAGGGGAACTAGAAAGCTTATGGGAATGATGGACATGTTCATTATCTTGACTGTGGTGACTGATTGGTGTAAACACATGACAAAACTTATCAAACATACACTTTAAATATGTACAATTTATTGGAAGTCAATTATACCTTTAGTAAACATTTAAAATTTTTTTAAAAACATCAGATTAGGTCACTCCCTTGCTTAAAACCCTTCAATGGCTCTCCATCCTCCAAAAATAAAAAATAGAAAATTTGTTACAAGCTTTATCAGCATTACAAGGGAGTTAACATTTAAATAGAATGAACGGCATACTAATGTCATAAGCTGATTTCCAATAGCTAATAAAAACCGTACACATACTTCAATAGACTTTAATTGTTAACTTCAACAAAAATTGAACAGTAAATTCACAAAAATTAATTTTAAATTTCTACATCAAAAAGCTAAAAATGTGGTAAACTCTTACAATTACCTGTAGAAGATGGTGATTTTTCTGGGTGTTTTGCATTTAAAAGTTTTCTGCTAATAAATATGTAACCACAGGGACATGATTTACATGCAACAGGAACCTGTAGACAAAAAAAAGAAGCAATTTATTATTACTATTTTTCTGTTCTTAAACTTCTCAGTGTTTATGTACTCTCCTAAACTGAATGATAAATTACTTGAAGTAGGAATCATGGATTTATTTAAACCCCACCTCCTGACAACAAATTATGAGATGGGTATTGTGTCCTCTAAATCTTCACATTCTACTAACGCACTACAATAACCATGAATGTAGCAAATGCATGATAAACATGTGCTGATGTGAGTGAACAACAGAAAACCACAATAGGGTCAGAGCCAAGGAAAATATATGGGAAAAAAAGGTAGTATTTCCTAAAATATTAGTTTGAAAGCAGTTTATATAGAATAAATTGGAAAGGGGGGCATGATTGGGAAATCATTAAAGTAATCCCAGCATAACATTATGAGGGCCCCACTGGAATAGTGAGAATGGAAATGGAGAGAAGGTAGATCTACAAGACATTTCAAAAGGGTAAAGAACTGAAAACAATCCAGGTTCCAACATGAGCGGGTAAGATGCCGATTACTACCAATAGAAAAAAAAAAAAGTTTACAACAACCAGTTTGAGGGGCAAAAGTGTTGTACAAACAAAAGAGAATGTGGGACAAAGCAGGAGTTAAGACCTAGTATCTTACAGTCTCAGCTCCAGGAAAGACATCGGATAAAACACAAGCTCTTCAGGCTTCTGTTTATAAATCTGTAAACTATTTTTACAAGTGTCTCCTTTCTCCATTTCAAGTCTGTCAATATTTTTCTAAAGCCAAATGTTAGGGACTTCCCTGGTGGCACAGTGGTTAAGAATCCGCCTGCCAATGCAGAGGGCATGGGTTTGAGCCCTGGTCTGGGAAGATCCCACATGCCATGGAGCAACTAAGCCCATGCGCCACAACTACTGAGCTTGTGCTCTAGAGCCCACAAGCCACAACTACTGAGCCCGTGTGCCACAACTACTGAAGCCCCAGCACCTAAAGCCCGTGCTCTGCAACAAGAGAAGCCACCGCAATGAGAAGCTCGCGCACCGCAATGAAGAGTAGCCCCTGCTCACAGCAGCTAGAGAAAGCCCGCGTGCAGCAACGAAGACCCAACACAGCCAAAAATAAATAATAAATAAATAAATTTATAAAGCCAAATGTTATTGAAAATCATTGAAAAAAGCTTTAGCTTTCCCTCCACAATTGTTCCACTAATATTAATCTTAATGATCCTTGGACTCAGGGCACATTCACTGAAAACCAGAAATTAACCTCAACAAAAAGTACTCACAGAATAGTAATTACAATTCCCTTTGTAAGATAAGTTCCATTTGCCCACTGTTCTGCTTATGTAAAAGTTTAATCACTACTATAAAGCTTTCATCCATTTATGTAGAGAATGCCTCATGTTCTAGAATATAAATATGTGATCTAAATAAGCTAAATCAGAATTTTGGCAGAGTTCCTTTTCTTTGCATAAAAATACTGAACAAAGAATTCTAGTTTGTATTTATGAAAAATAACAATGAATCTATAAAAATAATCAAACTCCAGGTATGTCTAACAGCTTGCTTTATCAAGAATGTAATGAGATTCTTCCAAACCACGACAGAAAATGTAATGTTACATTTCTTAATAGTGTAAAATCTGCCTAAAATAGGTATGTTTTGTCATTTTAAAAATTTCACATCTTCAGAGAAACCAAGCTCAAAGGTACTGACTCATTTCCTTTATACTTAAACACATCATTTACGGCATCCACGGCAGTATAAATTGTTTTAAGTTAATGCTACCAAAAAAAACACAGAACGTGATGTTCTTATTCAACATACCCTTTGCTACTCAACAACCATTTTATTTCAGCTATTGAAACTCAACAAATTGAAATTTAATTGTCTTATACACAAAAAAATTATATCAACCCATGTCCAGAATTAACAGAGTGCTACAGTTAGATGAGAAATGTACATTCGGCTTTGGGATGACTAATTCAATTGACAGGCTGATCTACATCCCTTAATGAAAGTGTCTTATGCTCAAGGAACATTCATGCGCCTGAGCTAAGTCACCCTAAGGTCCTTTTGAAAATGTAAAGTTCCTTCCCCTCACAACAACCCTGAAAAAAACCCAACTAACCACCACCACAATACAGATCATGTAAAAAGAATTATTAAATGAGGTAGACAACTTCAGTTATATTAATCTCTTTAAATTATTGTATAATTTGGATTTTAAACAAACACCTAAACTTCCATGAAATTTCAGTTGTAATGCCAAAGACAACAGTAATGAAAGTTCTAATGCTATACTTTCAGGATTTTAAAATGCAAGAAAAAAAATTTGAAGTGTTGTTTACTGATGGCTTGTGAATCAATTTATTCCTTGAAAAATAGGTATTGAGATTGTAGGCATGTTTTACAAGTAAGACAGGCTTAAAAAACAACTGCAAAAAACAAAATCCTGACCCTATATTGTTTCACTGACTTTAAAAAGCTCAAAAATAACCACATTACAGAGAATCCATCTATACTCTTTGTTGCTAAGAGCATCAAAGTTACGTACAGCAGACATATTTGCTAAATGTCACATAAAATTTCCTAACATTCTTTCCTAAAAGGGGGGAAAAGCTGATGTAATAAAGAAAAAAAAAAAAAAAAGCAAAAACAGAAACATACACCAGAGATCCCAGAAAAATAAGAATCCTGACTACTACTACACTCAAAATGGCTCAGTAACTTGAGTTAGTGGATGTGAAACCCGTTGAAAATGAAAAGTATTGTGGTTTAGATGTTTCAGAACTATATTTTCAAATGGGGGAATGTAAAAGGGGATGTAATAAAGCAACTGAAAATCTAGGTCTTTCTTGTTTGCTGATCTCTGTACCTGTTTTTAAACTTACACACACATATACAGAACTTATGTAAATCTACTCAACTGAGGCAATCTCAAACTTTAAAGATTTTATATTTATGTTTATAAACTATATCTAAATTCTAATTTAATATTCATCAGGCAACTCAGAATAACAGCAGTATTCTAAAGCTTTTTTTAAAAATGGCTTTCTGGATTATAATTTTTTTCTCATTTATAAGAAACCTGTACTTTCCAATAACTAGAAAACTAAAATTAACCTATTATTTTCTTCAACTGAGTTACTTTGAGTAAAAGATAAACCGCTTTTAAGAATCACCAAAAGTTTGAATTAGTCACCACGTATGTTATCTTCTCTTAAGTATTTAGAATGAAGAACACTACAAATCCACATTTTAAATTATGTTGTTGTAGCCTGTTATGGAATGAATTGTGTCCCCACCCCCCAAAAACACCCCAGCAACAAATTCGTATGTTGAAGCCCCAACCCCCCAACGTGATAGTATTATTTGGAGATGAGATAATTAGGTTTAGATGAGGTCATGAGGGTGGAGTCCTCACGATGGCATTAGTGTCCTTGGAAGAGACACCAGAAAGCTCTCTTTTCTGCCAGGATCTTGGGACTTCCAGCCTCCAGAACTGTGACAAAATAAATTACTGTTGTTTGAGCCACCCAATCTATGGTATTTTGTTATGGCAGCTGCAGTGGAGGTTGTGTGTGTAACAACAAAACAGAATGTGATATTTCCAAATAAAATGCTGATCACGTTTTGTTGAATAGTTACAGGGACTCCTACAAGTTTATTATCCTTTCCTCTTTTTTTAACGAGGATATTAAAAACAGGTTATTTCCCCCAAAAGGTTACTGTATGCCAAATATAACAAGGTCAGAATTTGCAATAACTGATGCCCTACAGAAACTGGAATGCATAATGCATACCATGTAAACCTTATACTTCTGCACAATTAAACGGAACAAACAGAAATGATTTAAATATTGAAATAATCTTCGACAAGGAGACTTAAATAGAAAAGTCCAACTTTTTCAGAATTTAACAAATTTAGTTTAATGGTAAGAATGGAAATTTAGGACTTCTCTGGTGGCGCAGTGGTTAAGAACCCGCCTGCCAATTCAGTGGACACAGGTTCGAGCCCTGGTCTGGGAAGATCCCACATGCCGCGGAGCAACTAAGCCCGCGCACCACAACTACTGAGCCTGCGCTCTAGAGCTCGCGAGCCACAACTACTGAAGCCCGCGCGCCACAACTACTGAAGCCCTCGCGCCACAACTACTGAAGTCCTCGCGCCTAGAGCCCGTGCTCCACAACAAGGGAAGCCACCGCAATAAGAAGCCCGTGCACCGCAACGACGAGTAGTCCCCGCTGGTCGCAACTACTCGGAAAGCCCACGAGCAACAACAAAGACCCAACGCAAACAAAAATTAAAAAAAAAAAAGAAAGGAAATTTAACTCTGTTTTGGAAAACATGACTAAATTGTTTTTAGAATGCATACTCAATAAACTCATACAATCAATAAACCGTAATTCTCCTCTGATCAGCATATCTATCATTGCCCATAAAAGATACTGAATAAAACATGTAACATTTTCTGTTAAAAGATTTGATCAACCTTTAAGCTTGCTCCTTAAAGTATGCACTAAAATCAGCTTATTAAAAAAGTCTTCAGCCATTTCAAATTACTCCTGATTTAAAAAAAAAAAAAAAAAGGAAAGAAAGAAAAAGGGGGAAGAGGTAATCATTTTTTAAAAATTCTCTCAGTGGAAAAGAAATAAACACACCCAGATCTGCATGTTGGCGTGAAATAGGGCCCTAACTAATGCTTTTAACTGAGAGAGTCTTAACTCATTAGATTATAAGGTTTAGAGGAACTTGTATCATTCTAGTAAAAAATGAGGCATCCTTAAACTAAAATGGTAAGATGAGATTTTTTTTAAATTACAGCTATGACATCATTAATTCTGTGTAGAAAGCAGTCATTGAAAATTCATAAAACCACATATATATTTTTTAGAAGATCTGGAAGCAGAAAATGCCAAATTTTTAACAGTGGATACCGCGGCGGGTAGGGGGAAGTGAGGAGCGCTCAGAAAGGAAGGGCTTCAATGGGGGCGTTATTCAATAACGTTCCATTTAAAACAATGTACAGAAAGGATTCACGATTATTTACGTCAAAAATATAATAACTATATTTAAGAGAAAAAAATCTCCATATTTCGCCAAAACTTAAAACTATTACACTGCGGGCCTTTCTGTCACATTTAAGCATCCGCCCAGGTCGCGGGGGGACAGTTTTGGGGGTCCACCGTACACATCTGAAACGGGAACAAAGCAACCCTGCCTGGCAGAAGGCGGATTTCGGAGCCAGGAGCCCGGACTCGGAGTCGGCACATCGGGCATTCTCTTCGGGGTAGGAGGGGGCTGAGGGACCGAACTCGTCCACTTGGACTGCTGCCCCACACTCCTGCCGCTGTCACCGGAGCCGGACAGGCGATTCGGGGAGGGTCCGGACAGGGCGCCCCGTCAGCTCACGATAAACCCACGCCCCCTCTCACGCGGCTGGCCACAGGGCAAGATACTCGCCCGTCTGACCGCCGCCAGGTGGGCACCGGCCGGGCCGCGGCCCCGGGCGCCTCCCCCGCAACCCCTCGGCTCTACCCGGCCGGTTCCGGGCTCCCATCGTGGCCAGAGCTCGAGGGCCGGCCCACACACTCAGCCGCTGGGACCCCGGCGAGGCGGCCTCTCCACAGCCAACGGCCGCCGGCAACGGACGCCCGCCCGCGCGCACCCGCCCCACTGGCCCGTGTGCCCGGTGCCCGGCCCCCGGCGCCCACCTGTTGGTCGCACTCGGGGCATGATTTGGTGGCCATCTTCACTTTCTTGGCTCGAGTTGCAGACATGCTCCTCTCTGGCGGCAGCAGCGGCGGCGGCGGTGGCGGCGGCGGTGGCGGTGGCGGCCCGGGCTCCGCCCCTCGTACTTCAGCAGCCCAACCTCCGCCCGTTGATCCCCGCTGGCCAGAGTGAGGCTCTGAAAAGTGCGCGCGCGCGCGTGCGCGAGCTCGCGCGGAGCCTGCGTGCCGAGGGGGCGGGGCGCGGCGTGCGCCGGTTCCGAGGGACCGCGGAACACGCCCCCACCCACACCGCTCTGGTCCTCTAGGGCATACCGACTCTCACGAGAGGAGACCGACTGGATCGTCCGGCGGGACGATGGACACGCCCTCTCTGGGCCAGACGAACGGCGTGAAGGCGTGGTTTGGCCGGAACTCGGCAGTAACGGGCGTCGGGCTCGACCAACGAATGCACAGATGGGGCGGGTCGTGGTGCTGAGCCCGCCCCCTCCCCCAGAGGAAGGAGAACGTGAGAGTGAAAAAGGCGGTGGGGGGTAAAGCGCTTGACACAGATCCTACCGTTTGATAAACTTCAGTAAATGTTAGCGAGTCTAATCATTGAGGAATTGTAATAGACATCTGATGAATCTGCTATATGCCAACCCTGGACTCGGTTCTGCGAGGTATAAAATTCGTTAAGTCAAATATATATTGAGGGCCAATTCTGCCAGACAAATGTGAATACTAGGAGGTGCCTGCCCTCAAACACGTAGTCTAGAAGTGTAGACGGCCCAACATTCGAATGTTGTTGGAAAGAATAAGTCGGTTGACTAGAGTGTTATATCAAAATTTAAAATTCACCTCGACTTTGATCTTGTAATCCCATACCTAAGAGTTTGGAAAGATATTCTCCATGTGCTCAAATGGATTTGTGCAAAAATGTTGCACTTCGCAGCACTGCTTGTCAAAGCAAAATCAGAAACAGCCCATGTGTCCATCAACAAATTGCTTAAGCAAATTAAGTTATGCATACAACGAAATGTCATTGCAGTTCTTCAAAAGAATGATAGTTCTGTATGTAAAGTGATATAATGATCTCCAAAATAGTATTAACTGGAAAAACATAGTACACCTTGTTTAAGACTGTGCAAAAATAATATGAAAATATATTTATTTATGCTTGCATATACATTAAGAAACTGGAAATAGGAACTGGAGGGCAGGAAGAGGAGGGAGACATATTCCATATCCTATTGTATTATTTGAATTTTCTACTAGGTTAACCTAATATGACCCCCCACCCCCGCAAAAGGGAAAAGGATTTGTACACAGCTAATGAGGTCACCTGACCCACTGTTGAGGGTGTTGGTGGTCCTAGAAGGCTTTCTAGAAGAGTCATCTCCAAAACTGAATCCCTAAGTAAGTCAGGTGGAGTTGCCCAATCAAAGGTGAGAACTCACCAGGCAGATGAGACAGTGTAAGCAAAGGCAGAGAGGTCAGCAGTTTAGCAGTTGGGAGCACACCAAGTGCAAGGCAGAGTTAAAGCTGGAGATGTGGGTCATATCCAGCTATGCAGGCAGGGTCTTTGCTACCATGGGAAGGAGTTTGGACTTCATACTGAGTTCAATGGGGCAGTAAGGGTTTTAAGTTGGGGAGTAACAGGATTGTATTTGAAGTTGATAATGATTGGGCCAGAAAAATACCTCAGGTTTTAGACCTGAGGTATGGGGAGAGGATGGACAATAAAGAGAGGGGCGGAATTTTAAAAATATGAAGGCCAGGGCTTCCCTGGTGGCGCAGTGGTTGAGAGTCTGCCTGCCAATGCAGGGGACACGGGTTCGAGCCCTGGTCTGGGAAGATCCCACATGCCGCGGAGCAACTAGGCCCGTGAGCCACAACTACTGAGCCTGTGCGTCTGGAGCCTGTGCTCCGCAACGAAAGGCCGCGACAGTGAGTGGCCCCCGCTTGCCGCAACCAGAGAAAGCCCTCGCACAGAAACGAAGACCCAACACAGCCAAAAATTAAAAAATAAATTAAAAAAAAAATATGAAGGCCATAATATTAGCAAAACTTAAGGAGCTATTTTGCTGGGGGAGAGTGGTGGTCATGGACATTGTCAGGATGACTCTGAAGTTTCTAATGCAAAGAAATGGAGGAATAGAAGTAGCAGAGGAAGATAGTACCTCAGTTTTCCCTGGAGAATGGTGTAGGGCATGAATCGGGAACCCAGGCCCTGCAATCCTGGCCCTGAGGAGTTTTCTGAAAATTTCATTTGACTGGGTCCTTTTTATGGAAATCTCCCCAAAAGGGCACTTGGCTGGTGTGGGTGTTAAGGAAGAGGTCTTCATCTCTGTGGGGCTTTTGAAGTGCTTTACATGGCAGGCACTGACAGCTGTCTGATGCAAACTCCATCCAGGTCCCCCCTTCTCGCTAGCCATCTTCTAAGTAGGAGTGGGTCATGTGGTGTTATCTCTGGCCAATAAGATGTAAACCAAAGTCTGCTGAGTGAGATTTTTGGAAAGGCTCTGAGTTCCTGATAAAAATGAAGCGATTCGTGTCCGAAAAAACCTCTTTGTCCTTTGCCTTTCACACTTTTCTTACCGTCTGGAGCATGAATATGAGGCCCTAGAGGTAAAGCAGCCATCTTATGACAATGAGACAATGAGGTGTTGTATTAGTTATCTATCATTTCATAACAAATTACCCCCCAAATTAGCGGCTTAAAACAGATGTGATTCTGCAGTCTCATCTGAATGCTCAACTATGGGGAGATCCACTTCTAAGTTCATTCATTTGATTGTTGGCGGCCACAGTCCCTCATCACATGGGCTCTTCACAGACGTGCCTCGAAACATGGCAACTGGCTTCCCCTAGAATGAGTGATCCGAGAAAGAATGACAGAGGCCACATTCTTTTTATAACTTAATCTCAGAAGTGGCATCACATCAATTCTGCTATATTCTATTAGAAGCAAGTCACTAAGTCCAGCCCACACTCAATGAGAGGAAATTACACAAGGGCAAGAACACCAAAAGGCAGAGATCAATGGGAGCCATCTTAGAGGCTGGCTACCCTAAGTGCCATGCATGGAATTATCATCAATCCACTAAGAAGGATGAATAGAAAACTAGAAAGTGCCTGGGTTGCTCATTGTTGAGTAGCACCCCAGTTGTGACCTGCCTCCCTAGATTCCCTATAATGTGAAAGGCAGAAAATAGCTCAAAATAAGATTCAGCTCCACACCCACTAGAATAGATAAAATTAAAGACTAATAACATCAAATGTTAGTGAAAGGGGGTATAAAATACTGTAATTACTTTCGAAAAAGGTCTAGGAAAACTAAATATACACATAGCCTATGACCCGTATTTCCAATCTTAAGTATTTATTCGGGAGAAATGAAAATATATGTCTACAAAAAGACTTGTGCAAGAATATTCATAACAGCTTTATTCATAATGGACCCAAAATGAGGAAAATAACACACAAATGTCTATCAATAGGTAAACATAAATAGATAAACAAATTGTAGTATATTCATTTAATGGAATATGAATCAGCTTTTAAAAGGAACAAATTACTGATACAACAAAATGGATGAATCTCAAAAACATTATGCTCAGTAAAAGAAGCCTTACACAAAAGAGCACATACTGTAGTTCCATTTATATGCAGTTCTAGAACAAGCAAAACTATTCCATGGTAGAAAAAAATCAGAGCAGTGTTTGCCTCTTGGAGGATAAGGGTGGAGATAAAATGAAAAGGGGTATGAGGGAACTTCCTGGGCCGATAGTAATAGTCTGTATCTTAATAGGGGTTTGTGTTACACAAGTATTGGCATTTGTCAAAATGTATTGAAAAGTACTCTTAAGATTTAGGCGTTTTATTGAATTTAAATTTTATCTCAACAAGAACCTTAAGCAAATATTGAACTCTGAGTAATGATATGTATGCTGAAGTATTTAGGGGGAAATGTGCTAATGCCTGCAACTTACATGGAAATGCATAAAAAAAATATGGCTACATGGGTAGATAAGTGATAAAGCAAATACAGTATAGTAAAATGTCAGTGGTACAATCTAGGCTGTTGGCATACAGGTGTCCACTGTAAAATTTAAGTATTTTGTATGTCTGAAAATTTTCATAAATTATAGAAAACAAGACCTACTTTTTAAACCACTGTTCATTAGGTTTTCAATTATCTGCTGTCAAACATATTCCTTGCTTACACCATTACCAAAACAAGGGTTTTCTACAAAATGGATGATACTGGCCCTGACACTTATTCATTCATTTAATACTTACTAGGTACCTACTATGTGCTGGACCTTGTGCTCTTGATGGGGATACAACCTTGTGAGTAAAATAAAGTTCCTGCTGTTGTGAATCTCATACAAACACATACTATTATACAAATAAATATATAACTACAGTGATCACAATTATGAAGGTACTATTCTGGGGCTTCCCTGTGGAAGTGGAGACTTCCTGGAGGAAATATGCATGATGGGTAGAGTTAGTGAGGTAAAGAGGATTAGCAAATATTCAGCCAGAAGGAACAGCATGGGCAAATTAACTGAGGTAAAAGGAAATGAAAGGAAGCTATTATGGCCGAAGCACCAAAAGAAAGAGGAAGAGAGAATCTGACATACTGAGGATGGGTGCTGGAAAAGACCACTTTCCACTGGCTTTCGATGCTACTTCTAACTTTGTCAAGATCCTTCATGTGTGCTGTTGAAGTGGCTGTAGGTGCTCTAGTCTCATAGTAAGCAACTAGACCAGGCAGGAACTTTTTTTTTTTAATTTCCTTTGATTTATTTATTTTTGGCTGCATTGGGTCTTCGTTGCTGTGCGTGGGCTTTCTCTAGTTGCGGCGAGTGGCGGCTACTCTTTGTTGCAGTGCACAGGCTTCTCATTGCAGTGGCTTCTCTTGTTGTGCGGAGCACGGGCTTCACTAGCTGTGGCTCGCGGGCTCTAGAGCACAGGCTCAGTAGTTATGGCGCAGGGGCTTAGTTGCTCCTTAGCATGTGGGATCTTCCTGGACGAGGGCTCGAACCTGTGTCCCCTGCATTGGCAGGCAGATTCTTAACCGCTGCGCCACCGGGGAAGTCCTCAGGAACTATTCTAATACAGGTATTATGTACTTGAGAAACCAAAATGGCCATTCAAAGCCTTTTTTTTTTTTTTTTTGGCCGTGCCGCTCGCCTTGTGGGATCTTAGTTCCCCAACGACGGATCGAACCAAGACCCTTGTCAGTGAAAGTGCGGAGTCTTAACCACTGGACCACCGGGGAATTCCCTCAAAGCCATTTTTTATCCCCTTTTGTAATTACAACCCAAGTTCCTGGGGGGTAAGGGCAGGTGAGATGTAACAGCCTCCATCTCAACTCCTTTATTTTGACACTCAAACAAACCAAAGTTTCTACCAAGGAACCTTTTAAAGCTTTTCTTTCTTTTCTGGGAAAGGATAACAAGAGCACTAGGCTGCTTGGGAGGTCTTGTGTATAAAATTTCTCATTTTTCTTGAAACCCAATATAGCTCCTAAATTAAAGAGTTATAAGTTTAAAGCTGTAGTTCCTACTTTTCCAAAGCAACGGAGAGATGATCATCACAATGATGAAAATGTAGTCATTTTGTGTTGATTCTGTTCACATTATACTCCATATTTCCAAAAAGGAATGGTCTATGATTTTTTTAAAAAAAGATACAAATAATAGACAAAGAAGATGCCATCTTTGTCCTGAAAGAGAGCTTTTCTTTTCTTCCTGTGAGGCCAATAACACACTGGGTCAGGGAACACTCATTGCAGGAAAGCCACAGGCTCAACTCAAGAAGCCAGCCCTCCTTTACAGCTGAGTACCTCTGGACAGTACGAGACAGGTACCAGCCTTCGCTGAGCACTGAACTCAGCCCACTGGCCTGCCCTGAACACAGAGGGGCTTCCAGAGGTGTCTTACGCCTCGCTTTGCCTCCTTTTGCTTTTTCTCTCATAGTATTAAATACTACTTATTGGGCATCTACTCTGTGCCTGTCCTTTACATTAATTGTCCCTCTTCCTCCCCAAGCCCTGCAAAGGTTACAGTTAAATAAAGTAAGGCTCAGGGAGCATTATCAGTCAGGATTTTTTTTTTTCCAAACAGAAAACCCAACTCAAAATGGCTTAAGCAAAAAGGGTTACTGGCTCACATAACCAAAAAACACTAATAAGTAGTACCAGTTTCAGGCACAACTGGATCCATGTCCTCACAAGAACCACAGGGCCCGTTTCTCTCTCTTGGGTCTACACCCCTTGTTGGAGATGGTAGGGAAGATGGCTAAGATAGCCATCCTATATTTGCTCCTTTTCCTGTCTCATCATGTTTCACTGCTCCTATTTGGGTTTCCTACCCATCCAGGAACCACTGATTTGGGCTGGACAAAGATATCCACTGATTGTTTTAGACCAAAATTCAGCATCCAGTCCTGGAAGTCTGACAAGGGGTCTGAGAATTGAGGGAAGGATAGATGGGTCATAAAACAACTACCATCCAGAAACACCACTTCTTTCCCATTGGCCAAGCCACTGCCTCTCACCCTGTTACCATTTAGCCTCACCCTTGTGCTGCCTTTGAAATAAAGTCTTTCCCACACTTCCGGTCTTAGTCCTCTTACCCTATCAGTCTGAACTAATCAGAAGCTTTACTCTCCTGGGAGTAAGCAAGAGTCCACAGAAACTCTGTAGATTCCTTGATAAACCCAAAGATGGAGTAGTAAATGAGCAGGTGACTCCCAACCAGGGCATCCAGCCAAGGGAATAAATTAGGACTGAAAGCACCCTATGCTCTGCTCACCAAGCCATGTGTCATGGTGCAGGGTTGCATCTACCCAAAGGAAAGGACAATTTTTTTTTTTTCTTTTTTGCAGTAAACCATCCCATGGTCCTTAATCCTTGGGCTCATAGTCAATTCTACTTTTAGGGAATTTCCATTCCATCTCTCCCTCCATTTCCCTTCTTCCCTCCCTTTCTGTGTCTCTCTCTCCCTCCAGGTAAGATCCATTCCAGGATGTCCTCTCACCTCTTAACCTTTCAAGATTCCTTAACTCTCCTCTCCTTCATGGATTAGACATAGCAGGTTGTCATGAGCGAAAGAGGCAAGAAGAGGACCATCCTGGTATCTTTATCCCAACTTAATCCCTAGATGCCACAAAAAGTAACTGCAATCTAGTTAAAAAATCATAAAGAGGCCATTAATTATGGTCTCTCACAGGCCACCTACATTTTTAAAAAATATAAAATCAGAATGGAAAACATATGAAAGAAAGGACTGGCTCTGTGTGACAGAGTATTACACCCAAAAGCATCACTGAGCCATGTGTGCATGCCTTCTAGTGTTAGAAACATACTTTCATTTCTTTAGTCAAAAAATATTTTCTGAGAGGACTTCCCTGGTGGCGCAGTGGTTAAGAATCCGCCTGCCAATTCAGGGGACACGGGTTCAAGCCCTGGTCCGGGAAGATCCCACATGCCACAGAGCAACTAAGCCTGTGCACCGCAACTACTGAGCCTGCGCTCTAGAGCCCACGAGCCACAACTACTGAAGCCTGCGCGTCTAGAGCCCATGTTCTGCAACAAGGGAAGCCACCACAATGAGAAGCCTGTCCACTGCAACGAAGAGTAGCCTCCACTCACTGCACCTAGAGAAAGCCCACGTGCAGCAACAAAAACCCAGAGCAGCCAAAAATTAATTAATTAATTTAAAAAAAATTTTTTTTCTGAGAGCCTCAGAGCCTCTGATGAGGCAGCTCATCTCCCTGGAACCCACTTTACCCAGACCTTTGCATGGCTGACCCCTAAGCATCTTTCACACACACATACACTCCACATTCCTCCAGTGAAGAAGCCCAAAGCTCAGGGGCAGCTTGTAGTTTTCCATACCTTAGGTACCTTTCAGTCTTCACATTCTGCCAGGGTCTGGGAAGGTATCAAGTTGAACCACATGAAATTGCCTTTTTATGGGTCAAATGAAAATGTTAAATATTTTGGAGAAAAAGAAAAGCTTTATTCAACCAAACTATGCACTGTTAGCATTAACTGCTTTCCCCAAATATTAAATGGTATATACCATATTTATAAAATTTAGCATTGTTAATGTTTATTCAAATCCTCCAATTACTGCTTCTCAATTGGAGGAAGTTTTGTTTCTCAGAAAGAGTTCCAAATGACAGAAAAGGTGGTAATTGGTTGAAAAAAAGTCAGGTGAATATGATGAATGTAGGAAAATTTCTTAGTTCAATTCAGTTAACTTCTCTATGATGGTTTGTGATTTCTGTGGTCAAATGTTGTCATGCAACAGTATAGGTCCATGTTTGCTAACCAATATAGAGTGCTTTTAGATCACCTTTTTTGATATATAATTTCAACTTTTTGACAGTAAGATGCTACTGTTAGTTATACCTGGGTTAAAAAGCGGTAATGAAACACTCTTTGTAGACCACCAGACATTACCAGAACCTTTTTTGGTTGCAGTGATTGTTTGAACACATTCGGGAACTTCATCAAAATCCAACCATTGCCCCAACTACTTTCAATTTCATTTTTTATCAGAGCTTATGATCCTCTCCAAAATATGTCTCTGTTCTTTCAAATCTTAAGGGATGAGCATACCTCTAACCATCTGAGTTTATGATAGTCCATTAACTGGTGTGGTACCTACCCACTTGTCCAATTTCTTCACCTTTCCTATTGCAGCCAGGTGTCGAGAAATTGTTGTAGCAGAAACTCCTAAGTCTGCTGCAAGACCTCGAATTGCTGTTCTGGGGTTAGCTTCCACCATGGCTCTCAACTGATCTTCATTTAAAACAGATTTGGGTCTCCCTCGAGGCTCATTTTTCAGACTCAGATCCCCAGAACGAAATTTTTCAAACCACCATCGGATAGTCCTTTCACTAACAGAGCCTTCTCCAAAGACAGAATTGATGTTTCTACTTGCCGTGGCTGCACTATGTCCTAGTTTAAATTCATATAAAAAAAGTATTCGTAAATCTTTCGAAGACATGGTATTGTTCACTTCTGTAGAGAAAATAAACAATAAAAACTCAATCATCAAAGAAAACCAAATCTATATAAAATACTATACTTAGATTCTATACAAAACTTTTGTTTCTCCTCAAATTTTCACTCACTAATTTTACTGTCCATCAGTGCATCTTGTCTGCAACAATAATTACTGTTTAGCTAATGCTGGCTTTCTACTTCCTGCAATTCTTCCACAGTTATTAATTGAAATTCTACTATAAAGGAAGAACTGTCCCTTCCCCCGCCCCATTTTTAAATTTATATCAGCATGGACTCATGGATACTTACTTTATTAATTCAATGATATCATTATTTCTTTTGCTCAAATTGTTCCAGCTTTGGTCATTAGGAACTCCTACAGGTTGGCTCCCATGTTCCTTCAACAATATTCCCCCTTTTCTTTCTTTTTTTTTTTTTTTAAGCATTTTGTTATTATCTGGCACACCTAAAGATTTTCCAGGCACCTTTACCCCATCTAAGTCCTGCAGTCGACCACTTCTCTAAAGAGCCCTGGTTCCTTTTATTGGAGAATCATACTTAGAAATAAAAAATTGGATGCTAAGTTTGTTCATTACTGCTGAGGTGTCATCACTTCTAGTTCCTCACAGTGGACAGAGTTAGGAAATATATGTATGCATACTAACGCACACATATAGTGATATCGCAGATTCCAATCCAACCCAACAGAGTTCATTTTAGCCTCCTCCTCTCCTTATGAGAAACCCAGTTCTTATTATCTAAAAACATATTTACCTATTTGTTCAGTTAGTATACACATAAAGCATAGATAGAATTGCTAATCTATACCCCTGTGAGAAATACATTTACTGACTAGATTACAGCATTAATGCACAATTTTTTTATGTCTTCAACATTACAGTATCCAGTCAAGATGATATTTTTCAAAATTACTTGGGTTAGTTCTTTTCTTCCCCATCCTATTCAATGTCACTCCTTCCTCATTCCTACTACCGAATTCCCGCCTCTCCATTTCCTTGCACCCCTTTCCCACCTACCCCCTATAGGTTACCAGTAACTTCATTTTCTGGTTTAACCCCCCGGTACTGATATTGCACAGATGAACAGATATATGTGTATTGTCTTATATCTCCTTTCTTACATAAAAGGCAGTATGCTATAAGTACTATTGTGCTTTACTTTTTTCACTTAACTGTATATTCTCAAAAACACTCCATATCCACATCTCCATTGATAGAGATCATCCTCATTCTTTTCTTACAGCTCCATTATTCCACTGTATGGATACACAACAGTTTAATTACTTTCCTATGTATAGGCATTTAGATTGTGTCCGATATTTTGTAGTTATATACAATGCTGTAATGAATATCTGCATATGTATTTTCATATTGTTGGAGATATATCTTCATGGTAGATTCCCAGAAATGGTCTTGCTGGGTAAATAAATACCTATGTAGTATTTTTAGGTATTGCCAAATCTCCCTTCAGAAGGAGAATTATAAAAATTATAACAATTATAACAATTTTTATTCTCACCAGCAATGTATGAGAGCACCTGTTTCCCCACAGCTTCACCAACAAAGAATACTGTCATATTTTTAAATTTTTGCCATTGATAGGTATTGTTTTAATTTGCATTTCTCTAATTATGAGTGAATGTTAACTTTTTTTCATATATTTGAGAGTCATGTTTATGGCTTATTTTTTGTGAGTTGTCTGTTCATGGCTAATTCTCACTTTTCTATCTGGTTGTTATAACTTGGTTGTTATAACTTTTTCTCTCAATTTTTAAGACCTCTTTGTAGATAAAAAATATTGTTAATAAGGACCTACTGTATAGCACAGGGAACTCTACTCAATACTCTATAATAACCTATATGGGAAAAGAATCTAAAAAAGAGTGGATATATGTATATGTATAACTGATTCACTTTGCTGTACAGCAGAAACTAACAATTGTAAATCAACTGTACTCCAATAAAAATTAATTTAAAAAAAGAATTAAAGAAGTATTCTCATCTAAAAAAAAATTATCCTTTTTTGTGGCATTACATTGTGAATACTTTTTCCCACAAACTTCTTTTATGGGATTTTTGTCATGCAAGAATTTAATTTAGTGAAATTTATCACTTTTCTTTTAACGCTTCTGGATTTTAAGTCAGAGTTAAATACCCTTACTTTCTACACCAAGATTATAGAGGAATTAGTTCATGTTAGCAGTGGATTAAGGTGAACTTTTAAATAATGTCACAGGGACAAATGGGTAGCCATTTGGAAAATGCTAAAAGTAGATCATTCATTATTCCATGATAAAAGTAGACCATTTTCCAAATGGCTACCCATTTGTCCCTGCACTAGTATTAAAAGGTCTATTTTACCCGTAGCTAATGTCATATTCACAGATGAACAACTGAAAACTTTCCCCCTAAGATCAGGAACAAGATAAGGATGCTCACTTTCACTGCTGCTATTCAACGTTGTACTTAGAAGTTTTAGCCAGAGCTATTAGACAAGGAAAAGAAATAAAAGGCATCCAAATTGGAAAGGAAGAGGTAAAACTATCTCTATTCATAAATGACATGATCCTATACATAGAAAATTCCAAAGAATCCATAAGAAAGCCACCAGAGCTAATAAACAAGTTTAGCAAAGTTGTAGGGTCCAAGAACAAAAATCAGTTTTGTTTTATACACCAGCAATGAATAATCTGAAGAGAAAATTAAGAAAGCAATTCCATTTATAATAGCATCAAAAATAATAAAACACTTAGGGGTAAATCTAACGAAGAAGGTAAAAGACTTATTGCTGAAAACATTGCTGAAAGAAATTAAAGAATGAAAAGACAACTGTGTTCATGGATAGGAAGATTTACAATTGTTAACATGTCAGTATTACCCAAAACAATCTACAGATTCAAACACAATCCCTATCAAAATTCCAATAGTCTTTTTCACAGAAATGGAAAAGCAGATACTCATTTTCATACGGAATTGCAAGGGACCCTGAATAATCAAAATAATCTTGAAAAAGAAGAAGAAAGCTGGAGGACTCACATTTCCGAACTTTGAAACTTAATACAAAGCTACAGTAATTAAAACTATGGTATAGGCATAAGGACAAACATAAAGACCAGTGGAATAGGAAGTCTAGAAACAAACCCTCACACATATGGTCAACTGATTTTTTGACAAGACAGTCCAGTGGTTAAGACTCCGTGCTTCCACTTCAGGGGGCACAGGTTCAATCCGTGGTGGGGAACTAAGATCCTGCATGCTGTGTGGTGCAGCCAAAAATATATATATATATTTTTTTGACAAGGTCATGTCAAGACCTTTCAGTGGGAAAGGACAGTTTTTCAACAAATGGTACTGGGAAAACTGTATATCCACATGCAAAAGAATGAAGTTGGACCCTAACCCACACTATATACAAAAATTAACTCAAAATGGATCAGAGACCTAAATGTAAAAACTAAAACTAAACCAGTCTTAGAAGAAAACCTTGGGGAAAATTTTCATGACATTGAATTTGGCAACAATTAAAGTAAAAATAGGTAAACTGAATTACATTAAAATTTAAAACTTCCATGCTAAGGACACAATCAACAGAGTGAAAAGGCAACCTACAGAATGGAAGAAAATCATATATCTAATAAATGGTTAAATATCCAGAATATATAAAGAACTCTTACAACTCAATAACAACAACAAAAAACAAATAACCTGATTAAAAAATGGGCAAAAGACTTGAATAAATATTTCTCCAACGAATATACACACATGGCCAACAAGTATATGAAAAAATGCTCAACATCACAAATCATTAGGGAAATGCAAATCAAAACCACAATGAAATATCACCTCACACCCATCAGGCTGGCTGTTAACAATAACAAAACAACAGAAAATAACAAGAGTTGGCAAAGATGCAGAGAAATTGGAACCCTTGGGTACTGTTGGTGGGAATGTAAAATGGTGCAGCTGCTATGGAAAACAGTATGTTGGTTCCTTCAAAAATTAAAAATAGAATTACCGGGACTTCCCTGGTGGCGCAGTGGTTAAGAATCTGCCTGCCAATGCAGGGGACACAGGTTTAAGCCCTGGACAGGGAAGATCCCACATGTCGCCGAGCAACTAAGCCCATGTGCCACAACTACTGAGCCTGTACTCTAGAGCCCGCGAGCGCCACAACTACTGAGCCCGTGCTCTAGAGCCTGCGAGCCACAACTACTGAGCCCGCGTGCCACAATTACTGAAGCCCGCGTGCCTAGAGCCTGTGCTCCACAACAAGTGAAGCCACCGCAATGAGAAGCCTGTGCACCGCAACAAAGAGTAGCCCCCACTCGCTGCAACCAGAGAAAGCCGGCACACAGCAACAAAGACCCAACGCAGCCAAAAATAAATAAATAAATAAATTTATTTTTTAAAAAATTTTTTTAATAAATAAATAAATAAAACTAGAATTGCCATATGATCCAGTAATTCCACTTCTGGGAATATATCCAAAAGAATTGAAAGCAGAGTCTCAGAGAGCTATCTGTAAACCCAAATTCATAGCAGGATTATTCACAATAGCCAAAAGGTAGAAGCAACCCAAATGTCCATCAAACAATGACTGCATAAACAAAATATGGTAAATACACAGTGGAATATTATTCAGCCTAAAAAAGGAAGTAAATTCTGACACATGCTGCAAAATGAACCCTGAAGACATTATGCTAAGTGAAATAAACCAATCACAAAAAGACAAATACTGTATGATTCTACTTATATGAGGTACCTAGAGTAATCATATTCATAGAGATACAAAGTAAAATAGAGGTTACCAGAGGCTGTGGGGGAGGGGAAAATGGCAAATTGTTGTTTAATGGGTATAGAGTTTCAGATTTGGGAGATAAAATAGTTCTAGAGATCAGTTGCACAAAGATGTATATATACTTACTACTACAAAACTATACACTTAAAAATGGTTAAGATGGGGACTTCCCTGGTGGTCCAGTGGGTAAGACTCCGCACTCCCAATGCGGGGGACCAGGGTTCAAACCCTGGTAGAGGAACTAGATCCCGCAAGCATGCTGCAACTAAGACCCGGCACAGCCGAAATAAAATAAATAAATAAAATATTTTTTTAAATGGTTAATGTGGTAAATTTTATATTTTGTGTAAATTTTATATGTTGTGTATTTTACCACAGTTAACAATAAAAATTAATGAAAATTAGATAAATTGGACTTCATCAAAATTAAGAGCTTTGTGCATCAAAGGTCACTATCAAGAAAGTGAAAAGACAATCTACAGAATGGGATAAAATATTTGCAAATCATATATCTGACAGGAGATTAATACTGAGAATATAGGGAATTCCCTGGTGGTCCAGTGGTTACGACTCCACGCTTCCACTGCAGGGGGCATGGGTTCCATCCCTGGTCGGGGAACTAAGATCCCACATGCTGCGGGGCAACTAAGCCCATGGGCCACAACTACTGAGCTCGCATGCCTCAATCAGAGGAGCCCACATGCTGCAAACTACAGAGCCCACGCGCTCTGGAGCCCGCGCACCACAACTAGAGAGAGAAAACATGCACGCCACACTACAGAGAAGTCCACGCGTCACAACGAAGAGCCCGCCACAACGAAAAAGATCCCGCACGCCTCAACAAAGCCCCTACGTGCCGCAACTAAGACCCGATGCAGCCAAAAATTAAAAAAAAAAAAGAATTCTAGACTTTGAGGGGTAAATTAAAAAAACAAACAGAGATCAGATTTGTGGTTACCAGAGGTGGGGGGGAAGGGGAATTGGATGAAGTACACAAAAAGTACACATATCCAATTATAAGGTAAATAAGTACTAGGGATGTGATGTACAACATGGTAAATATAATTAACTCTGCTGTATGTTACATATGAAAGTTGTTAAGAGAGTAAATCTTAAGAATTCTCATCAGAAGGAATTTTCTGTTTCTTTTATTTTGTATCTATATGAGATGATGGATGTTCACCAAACTTACTGTGGTCATCATATCATGATGTATGAAAGTCAAATCATTTTGCTGTACACCTTAAACTTATACAGTGCTGTATGTAAATTATGTCTCAATAAAACTGGAAGAAAAAAAAAAAAAAACCCTAGTAGACTTTGCACTAACCTCAGAGGCTGTTTACTTAGGGCAAGATTTAAGAATTACCTTAAAGAAGATTATTTAATCCTGAAGATGGCTGGCCAGATCACATGGAATTATTGGGAAGGCTTGAGAAAAAAACAAATGGAACAAAAAATAATAATTCATTCAATGGTGTAATTCAATGGTTTTTAGTATATTCCCAGGGCTGTGAATCTAATTTTAGAACATTTCTTGCTCCACCTCCCACAAGAGAAACTCTGTACCCATTAAGTTATTCCCCATTCTCTCTCTATCCCTTTCCCAGCCCTAAACTATTAATCTATTTTCTGTCTATAAATTTGCCTATGTGGATGTTTCCTATAGTTGGAATCGTACAGTATGTGATCTTTTGTGACTAGCTTCTTTCACGTAATATATTTTCAAGTCATTCACGTTGCAGCATATATCATTACTTCCTTTCTTTTCATTGTCAAATAATATTTCATTATATGGATATACCACATTTGTTTATCAAATAGACATCAGGACTCTTTCCATTTTTTAGCTATTATGAATAATGCTGCTAATAACAGCATGTACAAGCATGATTCATGTATAAGTTTTTGTGTAGACATAGGTTTTCAATTCTCTCAAGTATATACCTAAGAGTGGAATTGCTGGATCACATTGGATCACTCTGTTTAACCATTTGAGAAACTGGCAGACTGTTTTCAAAGTGGCTGCACCATTTTACATTCCTATCAGCAGTGTATGAGCGTTTCAATTTTCCACTTTCTTTACCAACAGTTGTTATTTCCTGTCTTTTTTATTATTGCCATCTTTTTTTGTTATTGCCATCAGTGTGTGAAACAGTATCTCATGATTTTGATTTGCATTTCTCCAATGCTGAATATCTTTTCATGTACTTATTGGCCATTTGTATATCTTCTCTAGACAAATTCTATTCAAATCCTATGCCCATTTTTAAAATTGGGTTATTTCTTTTCACTATTTTTTTTTAACATCTTTATTGTTGTATAATTGCTTTACAATGGTGTGTTAGTTTCTGCTTTATAACAAAGTGAATCAGTTATACATATACATATATCTCCATATCTCCTCCCTCTTGCGTCTCCCTCCCTCCCACCCTCCCTATCCCACCCCTCTAGGTGGTCACAAAGCACCAAGCTGATCTCCCTGTGCTATGCGGCTGCTTCCCACTAGCTATCTATTTTACGTTTGGTAGTGTATGTATGTCCATGCCACTCTCTCACTTTGTCCCAGCTTACCCTTCCCTCTCCCTGTGTCCTCAAGTCCATTCTCTAGTAGGTCTGCGTCTTTATTCCCATCTTGCCCCTAGGTTCTTCATGACTTTTTTTTTTTTTTTAGATTCCATATATATGTGTTAGCATACGGTATTTGTTTTTCTCTTTCTGACTTACTTCACTCTGTATGACAGTCTCTAGATCCATCCACGTCTCTCAAATGACCCAATTTTGTTCCTTTTTATGGCTGAGTAATATTCCATTGTGTATATGTGCCACATCTTCTTTATCCAGTCATCTGTCGATGGACACTTTGGTTGCTTCCATGTCCTGGCTATCTCTTTTCACTATTGAAGTGTAAGAGGTCTTTATATATTCTGGACACAAGTCCTTCTCAGATATGTGATCTGCAAATAGTTTTTCCCATTCTGTGAACTGTCTTTTCACTTTCTTGATGATATCATTTGCAGCAAAAAAAGTTTTAAATTTTTATATAGTCCAATTTATTTTTTGTTTTGTCACTTGTGCTTTGGTGTCATATTTAAGAAACCACCGCCTAACCTAAGGTCACAAGGACTTACTTTACTGCTGTTTTCCTTGAAGAGTTTTATAGTTTGATTAGCTCTTACACTTAGGCTTATGATCTAATTTGAATTAATTTTTGTGTATGCTGTGAGATAGAGGCCCAACTTCATTCTTTCACATGTAGATATCCAGCAGGGTGTACTAACACTATTTGTTGAAAAGATTTTCTTTCCCATTTAATTTCCTCGGGACCCTTACTGAAAGTCAATTGACAATTTTCTTGGTTATTTTTTGCATGTTTGTTTTTCCGTATGAACTTTAAAATCAGTCTGTCTAACTCAATAAAATAACTCAGATTTTTTATGAAGGTTGCATTGAGTTTATAAATTAACTTAGGGAGGATTGACATCTTCAAGTTTTGCCATTTGTTTAAATCTGCTTTAGTATCTTTCAGGGGTGTTTGAAAGTTTCGTTGTATAGGTTTTGCACCTTATTAAATTTATTCCTAAGTATTTAATCTTCTATTTTGCTGTTGTAAATGGGCTTTTCTCTAACATTATGTTCTGTTTACTGTAAGTATATAGTCAGACCTCGGAAATATTGCAGGTTTGGTTCCAGACCGTGGCAATAATGAATATTGCAATAAAGCAAGTCACACAGATATTCTGGCTGCCCAGTGCATGTTTATATTATATTGTAGCTTATTAAGTGTGCAATAGCCTTACGTATAAAAAATGTACATACCTTAATTTAAAAATACTTTATTGCTAGAAAATGCTACCCATCATCTGAGCCTTCAGTCATTCTCTTTTTGCTGGTGGAGGCTCTTGCCTTGATGTTGACGGCTGCTGACTGATCAGGGTGGTGGTTGCTGAAGGCTGGGGGGGCTGTGGCAATTTCTTAAAATAAGACAAAAGGAAAGAAATTTGCCACATCAACTGACTCTTCCTTTTGTTGCAGGAAGGGGGACCCCTTCCAGGGCCCGAGAGTGGGCTCTTGTCTAACACTCAGAAATGAATTGTCCGAGGAGACACACGTGCTGACAAAGCAAGAGACTTTATTGGGAAGGGGCGCCCGGGTGGAGAGCAGCAGGGTAAGGGAACGCAGGAGAACTGCTCTGCCACGTGGCTTGCAGTCTCGGGTTTTATCGTATGGGGTTAGTTTCCCAGTTGTCTCTGGCCAATCACTCTGACTCAGGGTCCTTCCTGGTGGCATGTGTATTGTTCAGCCAAGATGGATTCCAGTGAGAAGGATTCTGGGAGGTTGGCAGGACATATGGACTGGAGTCTCCTCTCTCCTTTTGACCTTTCCCGAATTATTCTGGTCAGTGGTAGCTTGTTAGTTCCACGTTCCTTACCAGGACCTCCTGTTGTAAGATAATTCACGCAAATGTCTACTATCTTGCCTGGCCAGGGCGGGCAGTTTCGGTCAGTGGTTCCCCTAACACTTTCATGAACGATTTCTCTGTAGCATGCAATGCTGCTTGAGAGCATTTTACTCCTAGTAGAACTTCTTTCAAAACTGGATTCAAGGGCTTCCCTGGTGGCGCAGTAGTTGAGAGTCTGCCTGCCAATGCAGGGGACACGGGTTCGAGCCCTGGTCTGGGAAGATCCCACATGCCGCGGAGCAACTGGGCCTGTGAGCCACAATTACTGAGCCTGCGCGTCTGGAGCCTGTGCTCCGCAACAAGAGAGGCCATGATAGTGAGAGGCCCGCGCACCACGATGAAGAGTGGCCCCCGCTTGCCACAACTAGAGAAAGCCCTCGCACAGAAACGAAGACCCAGCACAGCCATAAATAAATAAATAAATAAATAAATAAATAAAGTGGAAAGTCATTCTTAAAACAAACAAAAACTTTTCAAACCCTGCCTCTGCTTTATCAACAAAGTTTATATAATATTCTAAATTATTTGTTGTCATTTCAACAATCTTCACAGCATTTTTACCAGGAATAGATTCCATCTCAAGAAACCACTTTCTCTGCTCACCCATAAAAGAAACTCCTCATCTGCTAAAAAGTTTTATCATGAGATTGCAGCAATTCAGTCACATCTTCAAACACCACTTCTAATTTTGTGAAAATTAACAAAATGTGACACAGAGACACAAAGTAAGCAAATGCTACTGGGAAAATGGCACCTAAAGACATGTTTGATGCAGTGTTGCCACAAATCTTCAATTTACCAAAATGCAGTTATCTGTGAGACTCTATAAAGCAAAGCAAAATGAAATGAGGTATGCCTGCATTATGAAAGCTGATTTTTGTTTGTTAATTTTAAATCCTGCTCCTTCAGTGAATTCTTTCACTGTTTGAGTTAGTTTTATTACTGATTCTCTGGGGTCCATGTACACTATGACCTACAAATAGTTACTGTTTTACTTCTTTTATGCCTCTTACAGATTTCTCTTATTTAACTGCCTTGGCGAATTTACTTCTAATATAATACTGAACAGTAGTGGAGACAGTGGGGATGCTTGCCTTGTTCCTGATCTTAATGGATATGTCTGTAGTGTTTCCCCATTTAAGTAAAACACTAACTTTAACACTAAGATATATACTTTATCAAGTTAAAGTATTCTTCAATTCCTACTTTCTTGAGTGTCTCTATTATGAATGAGTACTGAATTTTGCCAAAGACTTTCTCAGCATCTATAGAGATAACCTGATGAGATTTTTTTCCTTATACTTATTAATATGACATATGATATTAATAGATTTCCTTATATTATACTGATGGGGCCAAGTGTGCCACTCTGACATGTGGATTATTTTGAGCTAAAAACAATCAAAGCACAAAAGACTCAGGAAGAAACTTTGAACTTCCCTCTTAAATGCCTAAAAGAATTTAAGATATGAAGCCTGTCCCAGGAAGAAGCTATCACCATAGATAACTATAGTTAAGTATTAGGTGTGGTAGAGGGAGGAACCTAGCAAAGCTAGGTTTGATCAAATTCCTCTCTGTGTCCCACTAGCTTTGGGCAAACATTTGTTAACCAAACATTAACTCTTTTTATCTTCCTGTGAATTACCTTACTTCCCCTTGAAGCTTCAGATCCCTATGGCCTTCTCCCTAGTCCAGAATATATACATACCTCACCTTGCCTTCTGTGAAGTTCTTTATACTTATGTAGATTCCCATGCACATGTAATAAACTTGATTTTCTCCCGTTAATCTGCCTTATATCATTTTAATTGCCAGACATAAGAACGAAGAGGGGAAGGAGGGGAAATTTCTCCTCCCCCGTAGTACCAACTTTGCACTCCTGGAATAAATCTAGCCTTAGAACTTTTACCTTTGCTTTTTCCCTCTGCTTTTCCCTGGTTTTCATGTTTAGCCCCTTCATCTATTCAGATCTTAGCTAAAATATTACTTCCTCAGAGATGCATTCCCTGACTACTCAAGCAAAAGTCACCTTCCAGTCATCTTCCAAAACAGTTCCCTATTTTAATTTCCTACCTAGCACTTATTACTAGCTGCTATTTTTCCTATATATTCCATATGTATATTCTTATATATATTTTCCTTTACTGTGATAGCACTGAACCTGTTTTGGGAGTAGATTTATTGCTGTATGCCCAAGATACACAGTACCTGGCACATGTTAGCCACAATAAATTCTGTGATAAATCTACTCCCATTTGGGGTTCACTGTTAGAAATCTGATCTTATCACAGAAAAAGAAAAGAGTAACGAAAACCCACCTTCTCTGAATACATTTCTTGAATAAATCTAGATTTGTCAACTTTAAAGAGAGAGCTATAAACTCAAAATTAAAATCAGCAATATTTTAGATAGTCTAAATCAGTAAACGGAATAAGATAACTGGTACTTTAAAAAATTATATTAATAATAAAACCAAAGTTCTCTTTCTTCCAGTTAACATTTTCAAATTAAAATTCTCACTAAAATTTGTTACAAAGTTTATCAGTATTGCGAAGTAGTTAACATTTAAATTGGATAAAGAACAAATCATCATAAATTGATATACTGTATCAATAAAAGCCAAAGACATACTTCAACAGACTCTAATATTATAATTTAACCAGCAAAAAAAATTTTAACTCACAAAAATTAATTTTAAATTTATATAATAGATACATAAAAGATGAAAAGGTGGTAAACTCTCACGGTTACCTGTAAAAGGTGATGATTTCTCTGAGTGTTTTATTTTTAGAGGTTTCCTATTAATAAATACATAACCACAGGGACAAGATTTACATGCAACAGGCACCTGGAGGGGAAAAAAAACGGAAAAAAATATTACTATTTTACTATTTATTAAACTTCTCAAGTGTTTATGTGGTCTCTTCAACTAAACAATAGTAACTTGAAGGTAGAAATCACATTTATATTTAAACTCTACCTCCTCAAAAATTATTTGAGATAAAAATCACTTCCTTCCCATTCTCCTTTACAGTTCCACACATATAGTAAATGTTCAATATGTGAATGGCCAGGGGAAGAATGTGAAGTACAAAGTTCATTTCCTAAAATGTCAATCTCAGAATAGTTACAACATGGATTAGATGAGAAGAAAGGGATTAGTTAGAAAAATATTACATTTATCCCAGAATGAGAGGCTCTTGGCCCGTTCTGCAATGGCCCGTTCTGCAGTGCTGGCACAGAGAATGTATTAAAAAAAAAAACATTTGACAGAGATTTCAAAGGGAGGAAGGAACAAGACTTAGACACGAATAGATTACTGATAATAAAACAGAACTGAAAATAAGTCTAAGAATTCAAACATGAGAGGGGAAGAGGGTCAGTGCCAATTACAGCAAAAGGACCATTCACAATAGCCAGTTTGAGGGAAAGGAACATGGAAGACTACAGAAAAGGTGTTGAGACATAGGTTCTCCTATTCTCTGCTTGAGGAAAGACCTTGAACAAATCCCATAAGCCCTGCAGGTTTCTGTTTCTTTTCTAAATTTCTTTACTACCTGAAGTAGTCCATGATTTTTACATATTTTTTAAGTGAAAAAACTATTTTATCATTTAACAACTTCACTAAGGTATAATATACAATAAACTACATATATTTAAAATGTACAATTTGATATGTTTTGATATGTGTACATGCCCATGAAACTATCACCACAATCAAGATAGTGAATATATCCATAAGACCCAAAAGTTTCCTCATGCCCCTTTGTAATCCCCCCTCCTACCCTTCCCTCTTAATATCCCCCCCTCAAAATCCCCAGGCAACTACTGATCAGCTTTCTGTTACTATAGATTAGTTTGAATTTTCTAGTTCTATGTAAGTGGAATCATAAGTACATGCTCTTTTTTTTGTTTAGCCTCTTTCATTCAGCATAATTATTTTGAGATTTGTCCACGTTGTTGCATGTAATAAGTTCATTGCTAAATACTATTCCATGTAAGGATATACCACAGTTTGCTTATCCATCAACTTGATGATGTACATATGGAGTATTTCCAGTTTTTAGCTATTACAAACAAAGCTGCTATGTATGTAGCAAATACAAGTCTTTGTATAGGCATACACTTTCTTTCCTCTTGGATAAAGAGCTACTGGCTGGATTATATAGTAGGTAAGTGTTTAACTTTCTAAGAAAACTGCCAAACTATTTTCCAAAGTGGCTGTATCATTTTACATCCTCACCAGCAGTGTATAAGAGAGTTCTAGTTCCTCCACATCCTCAGCAACACTTGGTAGGTTCAGTTTTTAATTTTAGCCAGTCTAGCAGGGTAGTGGGATCTCATTGTGGTAATATCCCTCATGACTAATGATGTTGAACATTTTTTCACGTGCTTATTGTCATCTAGATGTCTACTTTGGTGAAGTGTCTATTCAAATTTTTGCCCATGTTTTAATTAGATTGTTTTCCTATTATTGAGTGTTGAGAGTCCTTTACCTATTCTGGATACAAGTCCCCTTATCAGTGGCTTTCAAAGAGCAGAACTTTTAATTTTGATGAAGTCAGATTTATCATTTTTTTTCTTTTATGGATCATGCTTTTGGTGTGTAATTAACAAACATGTGCCTAACTATGTTCACAAAGATTTTTTACTATTTTCTAGAAGATTCATAGTTTAAAATTTAATTAAAATGTATACTTCAAAATGGTTAAGATAAATTTTATGTCATGTGTATCTTACCACAATAAAAACAAGTGGGAAAAAAGTTTTGTTTTCTGGGTTTTTGCATATGCATATCCAATTGTTCCAGCACCATTTGTTGAAAAAAAATATCCTTTCTCTACCACTGTGCTCACGCTACAGAGATGAATGGACCTCCTATCCAAAATTCGGTTCAGATGTTGACCCTGATGATGCCATCCATGCACCTGGAGGGTATGTAAAGACTTTCATAATGAGGCTTTTTGGGGAGTACAGGGAAGGCTCCCAAGGAGGTCCAAAATGGCTTGAGAGCAGAGAAAGGAGATTGGCTCTGTTTTTATTACAGTTAGGGAAAAGGACTGGGGTGAGGGTTCCTGTATGTGAGAAGCTGTGGCTTACACGGTTTGAACTTTCTGCTGGCATTAAAGAAGAGAGTACCTGAGCTTTCTTAGCAATTTCCCCAGATGTGGGACAGAAGGGGAAAGAAGTGCTGGGGCTTCAAAGCTGTTAACAATCAAATATAAAAAACGGAGTTGGGCATTTTATTACAATTCACTACTGATGTTTAACTGATGACATTCTACTTAATTGAATGTGAACTTGTTTAATTAAGCCATTTTGGCACTATATGAGGTTGGTAGCTTGAGACTAGTAAAGAAGGGGAGAGTTCCACTGAATGCCTTGTTCAGCAGCTCAGCATTGTGTATTTTGAGAAGTGAAATGAGTGCCTTGGTCACTATGGATAATGTATGGAACTCCAGAAGGAATAAGGAATGTCTTAGCGAGGCCTTGTATTGTGGCTTTAGCATGTGCAGAGAAATGTTTGGTTAATATTGGGTGTCTTGTGAGGCAAGAGATTCCCAGAAGTCTTTCTACCCAAAGGGGCAACCTTGAGTAAGGAGTTGTTGCTGCCACTGGCAGGACCAGACAGCCAAACTATTGGCCATGGCCCAAGAGTCAGTAAAAATGTGGAGAGAACTGACTGTTGGCCAGAGCATCTAGTGCTAAGATAATTGAGTGAAGTTTGGCCAGTAGTGCTGACCCTTGGATCCTGTCCTTGATCAGGAACATCCTGCTTAAGGAATTAACAGCAACAGCTTTCCCATGTGCTCCATCAACTGTGATGCCATCCAAAACTGTACAAATTCCCTTTAGTAGTCACTCAGTTGATCCCAAGGGGCTCCCCAAGTATCTAAAGGGTCCAGTAGAGGGGTGACATCCTCCAGCATTATGGCATCTGGCAAAGGACTGAGGACAAGGGAGACCAACCCATCCTATAGGTGGGATATGCCAGAGAGCTCAGGTTTGGCTATACTGTAGGTACTACTTTTGTTTTGGCAAGGAGGCCTTGATGAGGTACTGAGTTTACAGGGTACCGCTTCCATGACCCAAGACATAATAGGCGGCTAAGGAGGGAGCGTCATGGGCTCAGGGCCTATAAAAGCCTCTAATTAATTATACTTCAATAAAGATGTTAAAAAAAAAAAAAGGGGGGGAAAAAAAAGCCTCTAATTGCCAGGAAAATCAGTATGTAACCAGCAATTACTCCTAATGGTGTATAGCATGGGATCAACGAGAGTAGTTTCTTGCATCAAAAGCTTACAGACAATTTATGGCCATAATGGGTAGCCTAGAGACTTCAGGAGGTGTAGAAAGAGGTTGCTAAAGCCTCTACAGTGAAGGTCTTTGGGGCACTAATGTGACTGCTGTTGACTGTTTTTTGCAATTTGGGCAGATTCTAGAGCATTTTGTTATAGGGTCTCCATTCAAGGTATCTGTAAGTAATAGCATAAATGGGCTTAAGTAAAATTTGTAAATGAGGAATATGTTGTCTTCGAGAGCCCAAAAGATGTTAGGCTTATCTGAACACTGGTGAGAGAGTCAACAGCTATTTCTTGACAGTATCAGGGACAGAGCTGTCCCAGCTTACCAAATAATTTTTCAAGACTTTAAGCAAGATGGCAGGGCTTTGTACTATGGCATTATGTGTGGGGCAATGGCCCATGCCCTTTTTGTGAAATCCTTTGTTATTTGTATAGCCTGAATTGAGTGTGTCAAATCAGTCCCCTTGGAGGTTGACATCACTGTGATGTCATATCTATGCTTCTGTAAGAAGCTGGATACTTTTAAGATCTTGCATATAAAGACTGTGTGCGATGGTAGGGCTGTTGAGGTAGATAGGTAAAGGTGTATTATATTCCTTTGAAGGTGTAGGCAAACTATGAATGAGAGATTCTGGAAATAGGCACTAGCCAGAACATATTAGTCAAATCTATGCAAGGTATTTATGAGATATTGATTGGAAGGAGTAAGTAATTTCAATAATAGTGCATATAGAGGCTTTAACAGGTAGGACCATGGCATTAAGGTTGTAGTAATTCACTGTGAGGCGCCATTCATTCTTTCTAAGTTTAAAAATCAGGTAAAATTGGGCTATTAAATGGAGAAGCAGTGAAGATAACCCCCCTTTCTCTAAATAAGTCTTGAATAACAGGTTTCAATTCATCAAGGCCCTGTTTTAACTTTTATTGAGCCATATTAACTATTTTAACTGGGGGAGATGGGGAAGTCCGTGGGGTCCCATTTGGTCAAGCCAATTGTGAGTGCCATAGACTTACTTTTAATGTATTACTTGATAGGTCAGATCATCCATGCCCACTATGGGATATTTTACAGCAGTAGCCGCTATGACTATAGGGAATTCAGGCAAAGCAGTAGTTCTGATAGTTCTCTCTGTGTGGTAACTCTACTAAAAGTATAGGGATATCTTGTTTAAATTTGGTGGGATCCCAGGTATAACTATAATTTGAGCCCCAGTATTAAGGCCATGAAGGTTTGCCAACTGGTATACTTCGGTATATATTAAAGTCAACTCAGAACCTATGTTGTAGAGGCAAAAAGGGCAATAAGAGACCTTTTATCTTTTCATTGCACAAAACCTAATAGGAAATTTTGGATTTCTGATAGAGTTAAATTGTGGACCTGTTTCAGCTTTTTGTTTCCTTGATCTCTCTGAGCTCTTAGCTCTGTCTCCTCAGCTCTTAACTCCGTCTCCTCAACTCTTAGCTCCGTCTGCCATACTACTCCTGAGTTTCCTTTCCCTGTGCCACAGCCAGGAATTCTCTTAAGGTGGTTAGCTAGGGCAATCATAGGGCTCACCTAATTTGTTTCTCAATTCTCAGGGTCACTACCCTACATTGCCTAATGTCAAGTGTCTTGAAAACCACTGTCTTAAATGTTTCATCTGCTTTTTATGGTTGCTGCAGGTGGGAAAATAAATCTGGTCTTTCATCATATTGCTTCTTGTTTAAAGGAAATTATAGATTCACATGCAGTTATAGGAAATACTACAGAGACAGCCCTTATATACTTTGTCTAGTATCCCCCAACAGTAAGATTCTGTAAAACTAGAGTATAATACCAGGGTATAGATATGATACAATCCACCGTGATCTTATTCAGGCATTTCATCATATTTTAGCACGTCAATCCCACGCCAAAAAAAAAAAAAAAAGCTTTTGAAGAGACACTGCCCCCAAGATTTCACTAATGATGATCCTTGAATTAAGAATTATTCACCAAAAACCAGAAATGATTTTCAAATACCAGCAAGAATAAGTTCAGACAGAAAACTGCAATTCCATATGTAAAGAAGTCTATTCTCCTACCGTTCTTCTTGCATAAAGCTTAGCTGTAGTGCTTTACATTCATGTATTTTTAAGATGCCTCATACTCTAGAATACAAACATTTTGTCTAAACTAATTAACACTAAGCTAACTAAAATTCTGGTAGAATTCTTTTACTTCAGTAAAAATACTGAAAAAGCAGATCTCTAGCTTGTATTTAAGAGGAAAAAAACTTTGATAACTGACTTCTAAATCACAACTGTTACTCCAGATACATCCAAGTCCATAGGTTATTAAGTATATCATGTGGTTCTTTCTAATCACAAATAAAAATGTTAATTTTTGAAAAGAGGAAAATATACTAGAGACAGGTATGTTGGTCATTTTTTCAGTTTACATCTTTGTTCAAATAAAATTCAAAGGTATCAATTCATTTATTTAAAATTAAACATATCACCAAGAAAGGCATATATGCCTTCACTCAGAACTAGCAAAGACTGTTTTGGTTAAATGAGAAATGATACACAAACACTCACATTCAATTAATAGGTTGATTTCCATTACTTAATGAAAATGTTTAATGTAACATTCCTGCAACTGAGCTAATTATCATCTTCCAAGACAACAACAACAAGCAACTACTACCTCCACCAAATTCATTTATAAAAAGAGCTTCCTCTAGAAACAACTGTAAAATGGGTTGGACAAGTTGGATACTATTAATCCAAGAGTTAATTACACTACAATTTGTACTCTGTATTGAAAATATTAATGACTTGCTGTAACATTGCATTTCCAGGATCTTTTTTTAATTCAAAGTATCACTTGCTAATAATATCAATTGTGGGAACACTACATCAATTGATTCCTTGAATGTAGATTGTTTTTACATTTTTCCAAGTAAAACTGGAAACAAACTATAAGGAAAAAGTCCTTGTTTTATTTTGTTTCTTAGATTCAAAGGAGCTATAAAATAACCACATTATAAATAACTCATTCCAATCCTTTATTACAAAGAGAACTGAAAATCACTGTCAGCAGACATATAATTCATAATGTGATTGCTCTGTGTCAAATAAAACATTCTCCAAATTTAAAAAAAAATCTGCTTTATAAGAAAACAAAAAACATACAAACACACACCAAAAAACCCTAAGGTAATAATTAAAACAACAAATACACAAAAAGTACTAAAAAGAACAAATATTTTAATGATTTCCCTTATATGAGGTAACTAGAACAGACAAATTCATAGACAGAAAGTAGAACAGGGCTTCCCTGGTGGCGCAGTGGTTGAGAGTCTGCCTGCTAATGCAGGGGACATGGGTTCGAGCCCTGGTCTGGGAAGATCCCACATGCCACGGAGCGGCTGGGCCCGTGAGCCACAACTACTGAGCCTGCGCGTCTGGAGCCTGTGCTCCGCAACAAGAGAGGCCACGATAGTGAGAGGCCCGCGCACTGCGATGAAGAGTGGCCCCCGCTCGCCGCAACTGGAGAAAGCCCTCACGCGGAAATGAAGACCCAACACAGCCAAGGATAAATTAATTAATTAATTAATTAATTAATTTTAAAAAAACAAAAAAAAGAAAGTAGAACAGAGGTTACCAGGGACTAGGGGGAGTGGGGAATGGGGAGTTATTGTTTAAGGGTACAGGGTTTCAGGTTGGAATAATAAGAAAAGTTCTGGAGACAGATGGTGGTGATGCTTATACAACACTGTGAATGTACTTAATGCCATTGACCTGTACACTTAAAAATGGTTAAAATGGTAAATTTTATGTTATGTAGATTTTATTAAAAATTTTTTAAATGCTAGAAGGCTAACAATAATTTTGAATACTATACACTCATAAGGACTTGGTCAACTCTGAGTTATATGAATAATAGATGTGACACACCTTGGAAATGAAAAGCATAAATGATGTTGATGGATATTTCTCAACTTTGGCACTATTTTGTTTGTGACCAATAACTTGCTGTGATGAGCTGTCCTCTGCATAGTAGGATGTTTATCAGCATCCCTGGCCTCTTCCCAGTAGAAGTCAGTAGCACTTCCCATCCAATTGTGACAACCAAAAATGTCTCCAGATTTTGCTGAATGTCCCCAGGGGAACACAATCACTCCTGGTTCAGGACGACTGGTTTAGATGATTCTGAACTACATTTTTAATACAGGTCTGCAGAGAATTTTACAAAGAAACTGAAATATTCTATCTCTTTCCTGCTTATAGTATTTCTATAACTATGTTTCTAAATTTTTTTAAAGGATAATATATTCAAATGGAAAAATTCCTTCAAACTCTAAAGATTTTATATATTATGTATAAAATACATAGAAAAACTTAATATGATATACTTCAGGTATTGTAGAATCATCATAGTACTCATATGCAATATTCTAATATTCTTATTTGTTGTGTAGTCAAAAAAAAAAGTAAGAAACAAAACATGGCTTTCTGGTTTCCGATTTTTTTTAGCTTATATCTTAAAGAATTGTTTCTTAATCCAGTTTAGAAAGAAAAAATTTCACCTTTAAAAAATTAGAAAACCTCAACTATAACATAATATTACTTTCTTCAGTTTTTTACTAAGAGAATATAGCACATTTAAGAATCAACAGGGCTTCCCTGGTGGCGCAGTGGTTGAGAGTCTGCCTGCTAATGCAGGGGACACGGGTTCGAGCCCTGGTCTGGGAAGATCCCACATGCCGCGGAGCGACTGGGCCCGTGAGCCACAACTACTGAGCCTGCGCGTCTGGAGCCTGTGCTCCGCAACAAGAGAGGCCGCGATAGTGAAGAGGCCCGCGCACCACGATGAAGAGTGGCCCCCGCTTGCCGCAACTAGAGGAAGCCCTCGCACAGAAACGAAGACCCAACACAGCCAAAAATAAATATAAAAATAAATAAATAAATAAAAGAGCCTTCCCTAAATTTAAAAAAAAATAAAAAGAAAAGCAGCTTCATTATTAAAAAAAAAAAAAGAATCAACAAGTTTGAGGGACTTCCCTGGTGGTCCAGTGGTTAAGACTCTGTGCTCCCAATGCAGGGGCCCGGGTTTGATCCCTGGTCAGGGAACTAGATCCCGCACGGCACAACGAAGATCCTGCATGTGGCAACTAAGACCGGGCGCAGCCAAATAAATAAATAAATTTTTTTTTTAAATCAACAAGTTTGATTAAATTCTCATGAATATTCCCTTAAGAATTTACATTAAAAATTGAAACAATGTGCTTCAACGTACATAATATTTATTATATTCAAAAGAATGTATGTAGCATAATTAGCTCTCTCCAAATGAAACTGAGCTCTTATTATGACAAAAACTTCTAGTTGTCCTTAGATTTTCTTTTCACCTTTAAGCCAGCATATTAAAAAATAGGCTTTTTTTTTGTCCTGAAAGATTATTTTCTGCCAGGTGAAACATATCAGGATTTACAATAGTTTCTGACCTGAAGAAACTGGAAGATATTATGCATACAATGTAAACCTAAGCTTTTACTCTATTAATCAGAACAAATGAAAATGTTTTAAATATTGAAATATTTTCTTCCAAAGTAAAATTACTCAAGTCAGTTATGTCAGAACATAATAAATTTAATTTTAAGCTAAGAATTAGAGTTTAAATAGGTTTTCCTTACTTCAGAAAACCTTACCAAATCCTTTTTATACTATATACTGGCAGTGCTTATTGGCACTGGAACAACATCAACTATATTTCTCTTGTTTAATCTTTCTCTGATCACATTTCCACCACTGTCCATAAACCATATTTGTATAAAACACAATACAGATTTGGTTGGTCCACAAGATTGCTCCCCAAACAATGTACTAAAATCTCCTTTAAAAAAAAAAAGAGGGGGCTCTCCAGTTTTCACAAATTACTCATATTTAAAATAAGTATATGTGTATATATTTTTTTCTATTATTTTCTTTTAAAGACATATATAGTTGGTTAAGGAAGGCATCAGCAGACTTTTTTTGCACAGATTAGTAAATATTTTTGGCTTATGGTCATATAACTGTTCGTGTCTCATATTTTTCTTTTTCCTTTTTCTTAGTAACTCTTTAAAAATGCAAAATATTTGATCTTAAAAAAAAATGCAGAAAACATTCTTAGCTTGTGGGTCCTACAAAAACAGGCCAGGAGCCAGATTTGGTATGGGAGCCATATTTTGCTTGAGAGCCATATTTTGCCCACCTCTGACTTAAAGCAAAAAGTACAACATCATATTGTTGAGTTTATAACATTTATAGATGTAACAAAGATGATAACAATAGCAAAAATGACCAACCTTTCCAATTTGCCCAGGACTGAGGGAGTTGCCCAGACACAGAACTTTCAGCGCTAAAACTAGGAAATAAAACTTATCAGGAGATAAGCTGATCACTCTAATTATAGCACAAAGGCTAGGAGAAGTAAAGGGAACTAGATGGTTGCAAAATTCCTATATTTTTCCTGAACTAATCCAATATTGCCTCTAGACTGTGATGTTAGAGCTGCATAACGTAATTCCTAGAGCAATCACACACACACACACACACACACACACAAAAGCAAACAAATAAAGGTAAGAGGCCAAAAGAGAAATTAAAACATAGTACCAATAACATGTAATTAAGACAAAAGAGGGAGAAAAAGAGAAACAGAAGAATAAAAAGCTGATGAGACAGAAAACAAACAGCAAAAAAAAAAAATTAAATCCAAACATATAAGTTACATCATATGTGAATGGATTAATTCTCCAATCAAAGGGCAGACACTGTCAGATGGATAACAAAGCAAAACCAACACTAAGCTGTTTACTTTAAATACAAAGAAACACACTTTAAATACAAAGACACTAACAGGTTAAAGGGATAAAGTAAGAAAAAAGATACATGAATTTTTTGGTTTCCCAGTGTGTATAAAATTAATGCTTACACTATACTGTAGTTTAGTAAGTGTGTAATACCATTATGTCTACAAAAACAATGTATATACCTTAATTAAAAAATAATGCTGTTGGAAAAATGGCACTGATAGACTTGCTCAACACAGGGCTGCTATAAACCTTCATTGTGTAAAAAATGCAGTATCTGCAAAGTATTGTACAATAAAGTGCAATAAAACAAGGTATGTCTGTAGATGCAGAAAAAACATTTAACAAAAATCCAACACCCATTCATGATAAATGCTTTCTGTAAACAAGGAATAGAGGGGAACTTCCTCAACTTTATAGTAGATATCTACAAAAAACCTACAGGTAACATAATACTTAATGGTGGGAAACAAGAGGCATTCTCACTAAGATCAGGAACAAGACAAGGATGTCCCCTCTCACCACTCTTTTTCAACCTCATACTGGAAGGCCCAGCTAATTCAATAAGACAAGAAAAGGAAATAAAGGGCATACTGATTAAGAAGGAATAAATAAAATTGTCTTTTTTGCAGATGACATGATTGTCTATGTAGAAATCCAAATTAATCAACCAAAAATCTCTTGAAATAAGCTACTGTAACAAGATTACAGGACACAAGGTTAATGCAAAAAAGCCAACTGCCTTCCTATATCCCAGGAATAAACAAATGGAATTTGAAATTAAAAGCACAATACCATTTATAATTAGCATGGCAAAAAAATGGAATTCATAAGTATAAACCTAATAAAATATATACAGTAAGTCCCATACGTACGAACCTTCAAGTTGCGAACTTTCAAAGACGCGAACGTGCATTCACATGTCCAATCATATAAGTTAGTTCAAGTGTCTGGTGTACATTGTCACGTGCGTGCATCCTCTACAAGTGGTTGTGCTTTTGTGTACTTTACAGTCCTGTATAGAGTACAGGAGTACAGGATCTTTATTTCAAGCCCAGGATGTCCAGAAGCAAGTGTAGAAGCAGCAGTGATGTAGCTGGTACTGCTAAGAAGCACCAAGCAATAATGATGGAAACAAAAGTGAAAATAATTGAGACAGTGGGGCGAGACAGTAAGATAGTAGACGTTGCTCGTTCTTATAACATGAATTGTTCAACCATCAATGATTCTAAAGAACAAGGACAAGATCATGGAACATGTGAAGTCTGCTGTGCCAATGATGTCAACAGTAATATTGAAGAAGCATGGAAAAGTGATAGAGGAGATGAAGAAATTTCTCAGTTTGTGGATGCAGGATCAGTATCAGTGTCAAGTCCCACTCAGCTTAATGTTGATTCAAGAGAAAGCTAAAAGGCTTTATGAAGACTTGAAGAAGAAACACGGTGAAGAATCAGAGGGCACATCTTTTAGTGTCAGCGATGACTGGCTTCATCAGTTCAAAGCTAGAACCAACCTTCACAACATAAAAGTAAGTGGTAAGGCAGCGAGTGCAGATACAGTAGCTGCCCAGGAACTTCCTGAAATGCTTTGAAAAATTATGGATGAAGGCGCATATTTACCCGAGCAGCTTTTTAACGTGGATGAGACAGGACTGTACTGGAAGAGGATGCCAGACCAAAGTTACAACAGTAAGAAGGAAAACTTGATGCCAGGCTATAAAGCAGCGAAGGATACGCTAAGTCTGTTGTTTGGTGGCAATGCTTCCGGCAATATGAAGCTGAAGCCTCTCTTAGTTTATCATTCAGAGAACCCAACATAGCCAAGGGCTCCCTTCCTCTTGTGTGACTGAGTATCCCCAAAGCCTGGGTTACACAGGCCATTTACCAGGACTGGTTTTTCCACCACTTTATCCAGGAGGTAGCGAAATGTTGCTTGGAGAAGGACATCCCATTCAACATTCTTTTGCTGCTTGACAATGCTCCGGGCCACCCCCCATTAGTGGACAACTTTTATCCTAACATCGAAGTAGTGCATCTGCCGCCAAATACTATGTCGCTCACCCAACCTATGGACCAGGGAGTTATAGCAACTTTCAAGAAATATTATTTAGGTCACACTTTTTGTCAGGCGGTAAAGGCGAGTGACACGAATCAGGAACAACCTTGCAACAATTTTGGAAGGACTATAACATCTACAAGGCCATAAAAAACATTAACTTTGCTTGGCATGAGGTTACGGTTGTCATCATGAATGGGCTTTGGAAGAATCTTTGCCCACAGTTTGTTCACGATTTTCGTGGGTTTGAGAAGGTGGATGAGAGTCCAAAGAGGTCTAAGCTGGAGCGAGATCTGCAAGACAACGACTTCATTGAACTCCTTGCTGAGCAACACAAGGAGCTTCCTAATGAAGACCTGATGGAATTGGAGGCCGAGAGAAAGGATGAAGAGAGACAAGAGGAAGAAGAAGTAACTGAAGAACCAAAGAGATTCACAATGCAGGAAACGGCAAGGGGATTTTACTTGAGGAGGCACTGTTAGTTTTTGAGGCACAGGACCCGAATGTAGAATGGTACACAAAGCTTGCAGCAGCTGTTCAGAATGCTATCCAGTGCTATCGTGTCATCTATGACGAGGAAAAAAGAGCTACTACCCAGACATCACTGGATCGTTTCTTCAAAGAGGTACATAGAATTGAATCCAGCAAAGAACCAGAACCTGTGCCATCACCGTCAGGCATGAGTGAAATTGCAGCTTGCACTCTGTCTCCTATTGCTGACGATCCTTCAGCTCTACCATCTCCCCCCTCTTCTCCCTCCTCCAGCCAGTAACCCTTCTCGCCTGTTCACTCAATACAAGCCCCTGTATGCCAGCTGTTGTACTGCACTACTGTACTTTTCAAGGTACTGTACTGTAAGTTTTAAAATGTTTTCTTTATTTTTTGTGTTTGTTTTTTATGTATTATTGTGTGAAAAGTATTATCAACCTATTACAGTACAATACTATATAGCTGACTGTGTTAGTTGGGTACTTAGGCTAACTCTGTTGGGCTTAACGAACAAATGAGACTTTCAAACGCACTCTCAGAACAGAACACACTCTTGGAACGGAACTCGTTCATAGGTAGGGGACTTCCTGTACAAGATCCATATTAGGAAAACTACACAACTATAATGAACAAAATCAAAGAACTAAAATATACGGATATTCCATGTTCATGGATAAATAGACTCAATATTGTCAAGATGTCAGTTCTTCCCAATTGATCTAAAGAGTCAATGAAATCCCAATCAAAAGCCCATCATGTTACTTTGTGGATATCAACAAACAGATTCTAAACTTTACATGTAGAGACAAAAGACCCAGAATAGCCAACCCAACATGTAAGGAGAAGAACAAAGTTGGAGGTTTACTATAAAGCTACAGTAACTAAGACAGTGTGATACTGGTGAAAGAACAAATAAATCAATGGAACAGAAATAAAGGGCCTAGAAATAGACACACATAAATCAGTCAACTGAACTTTGACAAAGGAGCAAAGGCAATACAATGGAGCAAAGATGGTCTTTTCAACAAATGGTGTTAGAACAACTAGACACCCACATGAAAACAACAACAACAACAAATGGAATCTAGACACAGATCTTACATTCTTCACAAAAATTAACTCAAAATGGATCACAGACCTAAATGTAAAACACAAAACTATAAATTCCTAAAAGATAACATAAGAGAAAATCTAGATGACTTTGGGTTTGGTGATTACTTTTTACATATGACACCAAAGGTACAATCATGAAAGAAAGAACTGATAAGCTGGGTTTCATTAAAATTAAAATTTTCTGCTCTGCAAAATATACTTTCAAGAAAATGAAAAGACCAAGCCACACACTGGGAGAAAAGATTTGCAAGAGACATATCTGACAAAGGACTGCTATCCAAAATATACAAAAAACTCTTAAAACTCAACAATAAGAAAAATAACCCAATTTTTTTTTTAAAGGGCCAAAGACCTTAAAAGACATGTCACCAAGAGCATTTAAGCATATGAAAAGATGCTCCACATCATATGTCATCAGGGAAATGCTAACTAAAAGAATGAGATTCCAGTACACACTTATTAGAATGGCCAAAATCTGGAACACTGACAACACCAAAATCTGACAAGGATGTGAAGCAACAGGAACTCTCATTGCTGGTGGGAATGCAAAATGCCACAGCCACTTTGGAAGACAGTTTGGCAGTTTCTTACATGACTAAACATACTGTTATCTTACAATCCAGCAATCTTGCTCCTTGATATTTACCTGAAAGAGTTGAAAACTTATATCCACACAAAAACCTGCACACGTTTATAACAGCTTAATTCATAATTGCCAAAACTTGGAAGAAATCAAGATGTCCCTCAGTAGGTAAATGGATAAATAAACTGTGGAACTTCCAGAAAATGGAATATTATTCAGTGTTTGTAAAAAAAAAAAAAGGCTATCCAGCCCTGAAAAGACATGGAGGAAGCTTAAATGTGTATTACTAAGTGAAAGAAGCCAATCTGAAAAGGTCACACACTGCATGATTCCAACTATATGACATTCTGGAAAAGGCAAAACTATGGAAATGGTAAACAGATCAGTGGTTCCCAGGGGTGAAGGGGAGGGAGGGATGAACAGGCAAAGCACAGAGGATTTTTAGGGCAGTGAAAATACTCAGTGATACTGTAATGGTGGATACATGTCATTATGTATTTGTCCACACATGGAATGTACACCACCAAGAGTGAACCATAATGTAAACTATGGACTTCAGATGACAATGATGTGTCAATGTAGGGTTATCAATTTTAACAAATTTACCAGTCTGGTGGAGGATGTTGATATGGGGGAGGCTATGCATGTGTGGGGGCAGAGGGTGTATGGAAAATCTCTGTACCCTCTTCTCAATTTTGTTGTGAACCTAAAACTGCTGTAAATAAATAAATAAACAAAGACTTACTGTGTGATCATTTCACAATATATACAAACATCAATTCATTATACTGTACACCTGAAACTAATATAATGCTATAACTAATACATATAACTAATATAACATTATATCAATTATACCTTAATTTTTAAAATATTTTATTGAAGTACAGTTGATTTACAATGTTATGTTAATTTATGCTGTACAGCAAAGTGATTCAGTTATACATATATATATTCTTTCCCATATTCTCTTCCATTACGGTTTATCACAGGATATTGAATATAGTTCCCTGTGCTACAGGAGGACCTTGTTGTTTATCCATTCTATATATACCAGTTTGCATCTGCTAATCCCAAACTCCCAATCCTTCCCTCCCCCAGCCCCCCTACCCCTTGGCAACTAAAAGTTTGTTCTCTATGTCTGTAAGTCTGTTTTTCTTTCGTAGATATGTATATTTGTATTGTATTTTAGATTCCACATATAAGAGGTATCATATGGTATTTGTATTTCTCTTCCGACTTACTTCACTTAGTATTATAATCTCTAGGTCCATCCATGTTGCTGCAGATGGCATTATTTTATTCTTTTTTAGAATGAGTAATATTCCATGGTATATATATACCACATCTTCTTTATCCATTCATCTGTCGATGGATACTTAGGTTGCTTCCATGTCTTGGCTATTGTAAATAGTGCTGCTATAAATGTAGGGGTGCATGTATCTTTTCAAATTATAGTTTTGTCTAGGTATATGCCCAGAAATGGGATTGCTGGATCATATGGTAACTCTATTTTTAGTTTTTGAGGAACCTCCACACTGTTTTCCATAGTGGCTGCACCAATTTACATTCCCAGCAACAGTGTAAGAGAGTTTCCTTTTTTTCACACCCTCTCCAGCATTTATTATTTGTATTATTTTTTTTGAGGTTAATTTGTGCTTTTATTTGCCAGTATAACTTAACTACGGTGGCCTGCAAACTTTTTTGATCTAAAAAAAAATTTTACATCACAATCCAACAAACACACACCATGTAATATATATACTTATATAAAAGTGAAACAAAAGTTTTGCCAAAAACTTCTACCTTGAGCGTTAATTCTCTTGAGACTTTTTTTTTAAGCAGTTTTAGGTTTACAACAAAATTGACAGGAAGGTACAGAAATTCCCCCAAATACCCCCTCCCCTCACATGCATAGCCATTATCAACAGAGTGGTACCTTTTTTTTTAACACCAAGGATGAACTGCATTGACAGATAATCACCAAAGTCCACAGTTAACCTGAGGGTTCACTTTAATGAAGTGAATAGTGTTGCACATTCTATGGGTTTGGACAAAAGTATGATGACACATAGCCAGCATTATAATGTCATTCAAAGCATTTTCACTGCTCATAAAAACTTCTGTACTCTGTGTATTCATCTCCCCTCTCCCCGCAAACTCCTGGCAACCACTGATCTTTTTATTGTTTCCATAGTCTTGCCTTTTCCAGAATGGCATATAGAATCTATTTTTCTTTTTCTTTTCTTTCCTTGAAAAGAGAGGTTCAAAGCCTTTATGTCGGGCTTCCCTGGTGGCACAGTGGTTGAGAGTCTGCCTGCCGATGCAGGGGACACAGGTTCGAGCCCTGGTCTGGGAAGATCCCACATGCCACGGAGAAACTGGGCCCGTGAGCCACAACTACTGAGCCTGCGCGTCTGGAACCTGTGCTCCACAACAAGAGAGGCCGCGATAGTGAGAGGCCCGTGCACCTTGATGAAGAGTGGCCCCCACTTGTCGCAACTAGAGAGACCCCTCGCACAGAAACGAAGACCCAACACAGCCAAAAATAAATAAATCAAATAATTTAAAAAAAAAAAAAAAAAAGCCTTTATGTCTATAACACCACTTACAGCCCACCCACGTGTGGACCAGATAGGCTCTAGGTGGCAAACTCCCCCACTAAATACTGTAGCTTTCCTTCCAGTATCGAGCCCTGCCCCACTGTCCTGCCCAGCAGCCACATGGAGGTGCAGGGGGACAGGTGTTGGGTATTTGTTCACAGGAAGGCCACAAGTTTTGTGCCTCTTGTCACAATGAAGCCAGATTCCTCTTAGGTTTGTTGTAAACAGAGAAGCCATTTCTTCAGGCCCTGTGCTCTGAGCACACCCCAGGTAGACTTTTTAATGATGGCCATTCAGACCAGTGTGAGGTGGTACACTTCATTATAGTTTTTATTTGCATTTCTCTAATAATTAGCAATGATGAGCATCTTTTCATGTGCCTATTGGCCATCTGTATGTCTTCTTTAGAGAAATGTCTATTTAGGTCTTCTGCTCATTTTTTTTTTAATTTTTAAAAACATTATAGAAAATAAAAACAATAAAATATAAACAAAAATAGCAGTATAATGAACTCTTCTGTATCCATCATCCAGGTTCAACTCATAATCTTTTTTTTTTCTGAGATATACATTTTAAAGTAATAAATAGAATCATGACTTATAACATTATCCCAGAACATATAAGATTTTTAGAAATTTCATGTAATGTCTGAAACATTTACATTAACATATTTCCATACAAATAACCCAATGAAAGTTTAGTATTAGTTGTTTTGTTTGTTTGTTTTTATACTGCAGGTTCTTGTTAGGCATCAATTTTATACACATCAGTGTATACATGTCAATCCCAATCGCCCAATTCAGCACACCACCATCCCCACCCCACCGCAGTTTTCCCCCCTTGGTGTCCATATGTCTGTTCTGTACATCTGTGTCTCAACTTCTGCCCTGCAAACCAGCTCATCTGTACCATTTTTCTAGGTTCCACATACATGCGTTAATATACGATATTTGTTTTTCTCTTTCTGACTTACTTCACTCTGTATGACAGTCTCTAGATCTATCCACGTCTCAGCAAATGACTCAATTTCTTTCCTTTTCATGGCTGAGTAATATTCCATTGTATATATGTACCACAGCTTCTTTATCCATTCGTCTGTCGATGGGCATTTAGGTTGCTTCCATGACCTGGCTATTGTAAACAGTGCTGCAATGAACATTGGGGTGCATGTGTCTTTTTGAATTATGGTTTTCTCTGGGTATATGCCCAGTAGTGGGATTGCTGGATCATATGGTAAATCTATTTATAGTTTTTTAAGGAACCTCCATACTGTTCTTCATAGTGGCTGTATCAATTTACATTCCCATCAACAGTGCAAGAGGGTTCCCTTTTCTCCACATCCTCTCCCGCAGTTGTTGTTTGTAGATTTTCTGATGATGCCCATTCTAACTGCTGTGAGGTGATACCTCATTGTAGTTTTGATTTGCATTTCTCTAATAATTAGTGATGTTGAGCAGCTTTTCATGTACTTCTTGGCCATCTGTATGTCTTCTTTGGAGAAATGTCTGTTTAGGCCTTCTGCCCATTTTTTGATTGGGTTGTTTGTTTCTTTAATATTGAGCTGAATGAGCTGTTTATAAATTTTGGAGATTAATCCTTTGTCCGTTGATTCATTTGCAAATATTTTCTCCCATTCTGAGGGTTATCTTTTCATCTTGTTTATGGTTTCCTTTGCTGTGCAAAAAGCTTTTAAGTTTCATTAGGTCCCATTTGTTTATTTTTGTTTTTATTTCCATTACTCAAGGAGGTGGATCAAAAAAGATCTTGCTGTGATTGATGTCAAAGAGTATTCTTCCTATGTTTTCCACTAAGAGTTTTATAGTGTCCGGTCTTACATTTAGGTCTCGAATCCATTTTGAGTTTATTTTTGTGTATGGTGTTAGGGAGTATTCTAATTTCATTCTTTTACATGTAGCTGTCCAGTTTTCCCAGCACCACTTATTGAAGAGACTGTCTTTTCTCCACTGTATATCTTTGCCTCCTTTGTCATAGATTAGTTGACCATAGGTGCGTGGGTTTATCTCTGGGCTTTCTATCCTGTTCCACTGATCTATGTTTCTGTTTTTGTGCCAGTACCATATTGTCTTGATTACTGTAGCTTTGTAGTATAGTCTGAAATCAGGGCATCTGATTCCTCCAGCTCCGTTTTTTTCCCTCAAGACTGCTTTGGCTATTCGGGGTCTTTTGTGTCTCCATACAAATTTTAAGATGATTTGTTCTAGTTCCATAAAAAATGCCATTGGTAATTTGATAGGGATTGCATTGAATCTGTAGATTGCTTTGGGTAGTATAGTCATTTTCACAATATTGATTCTTCCAATCCAAGAACATGGTATATCTCTCCACCTGTTGGTATCATCTTTAATTTCTTTCATCAGTGTCTTATAGTTTTCTGCATACAGGTCTTTTGTCTCCCTAGGTAGGTTTATTTCTAGATATTTTATTCTTTTTGTTGCAATGGTAAATGGGAGTGTTTCCATAATTTCTCTTTCAGATTTTTCATCATTGGTGTATAGAAATGCAGAGATTTCTGTGCATTAATTTTGTATCCTGCAACTTTACCAAATTCATTGATTAGCTCTACTAGTTTTCTGGTGGCATTTTTAGGATTCTCTATGTATAGTATCATGTCATCTGCAAACAGTGACAGTTTTACTTCTTCTTTTCCAATTTGTATTCCTTCTATTTCTTTTTCTTCTCTGATTGCCGTGGCTAGGACGTCCAAAACTATGTTGAATAATAGTGGTGAGAGTGGACATCCTTGTCTCGTTCCTGATCTTAGAGGAAATGCTTTCAGTTTTTCACCATTGAGAATGATGTTTGCTGTGGGTTTGTCGTATATGGCCTTTATTATGTTGAGGAAAGTTCCCTCTATGCCCACTTTCTGGAGAGTTTTTATCATAAATGTGTGTTGAATTTTGTCAAAAGCTTTTTCTGCATCTACTGAGATGATCATATGGTTTTTATTCTTCAATTTGTTAATATGGTGTATCACATTGATTGATTTGCGTATATTGAAGAATCTTTGCATCCCTGGGATAAATCCCACTTGATCGTGGTGTATGATCCTTTTAATGTGTTGTTGGATTCTGGTTGCCAGTATTTTGTTGAGGATTTTTGCATCTATATTCATCAGTGATATTGGTCTGTAATTTTCAATTTTTGTAGTATCTTTGTCTGGTTTTGGTATCAGGGTTATGGCGGCCTCATAGAACGAGTTTGGGAGTGTTCCTTCCTCTGCAATTTTTTGGAAGAGTTTGAGAAGGATGGGTGTTAGCTCTTCTCTAAATGTTTGATAGAATTCACCTGTGAAGCCATCTGGTCCTGGACTTTTGTTTGTTGGAAGATTTTTAATCACAGTTTCAATTTCATTACTTGTGATTGGTCTGTTCATATTTTCTGTTTCTTCCTGGTTCAGTCTTGGAAGGTTATAACTTTCTAAGAATTTGTCCATTTCTTCCAGGTTGTCCATTTTATTGGCATAGAGTTGCTTGTAGTAGTCTCTTAGGATGTTCTGTATTTCTGTGGTGTCTGTTGTAACTTCTCCTTTTTCATTTCTAATTTTATTGATTTGAGTCCCCTCCCTCTTTTTCTTGATGAATCTAGCTAACGGTTTATTAATTTTGTTTAACTTCTAAAAGAGCCAACTTTTAGTTTTATTGATCTTTGCTATTGTTTTCTTTGTTTCTATTTCATTTATTTCCGCTCTGATCTTTATGATTTCTTTCCTTCTGCTAACTTTGGGTTTTGTTTGTTCTTCTTTCTCTAGTTCCTTTAGGTGTAAGGGTAGATTGTTTACTTGAGATTTTTCTTGTTTCTTTAGGTAGGCTTGTATAGCTATAAACTTCCCTCTTAGAACTGCTTTTACTGCATCCCTTAGGTTTTGGATTGTCGTGTTTTCATTGTCATTTGTCTCTAGGTATTTTTTGATTTCCTCTTTGATTTCTTCAGTGATCTCTTGGTTATTTCGTAACATATTGTTTAGGCTCCATGTGTTTGTGTTTCTTACGTTTTTTTCCCTGTAATTGATTTCTAATCTCATAGCGTTGTGGTCAGAAAAGATGCTTGATATGATTTCGATTTTCTTAAATTTACTGAGGCTTGATTTGTGACCCAAGATGTGATCTATCCTGGAGAATGTTCCGTGTGCACTTGAGAAGAAAGTGTAATCTGCTGTTTTTGGATGGAATGTCCTATAAATATCAATTAAATCTATCTGGTCTATTGTATCATTTAAAGCTTCTGTTTCCTTATTTTCATTTTGGATGATCTGTCCATTGGTGTAAGTGAGGTGTTAAAGTCCCCCACTATGATTGTGTTACTGTCTATTTCCTCTTTTATAGCTGTTAGCAGTTGCTTTATGTATTGAGGTGCTCCTATGTTGGGTGCATATATATTTATAATTGTTATATCTTCTTCTTGGATTGATCCCTTGATCATTATGTAGTGTCCTTCCTTGTCTCTTGTAACATTCTTTATTTTAAAGTCTATTTTATCTGATATGAGTATAGCTACTCCAGCTTTCTTTTGATTTCCATTTGCATGGAATATCTTTTTCCATCCCCTCACTTTCAGTCTGTATGTGTCCCTAGATCTGAATTGGGTCTCTTGTAGACAGCATATATATGGGTCTTGTCTTTGTATCCATTCAGCAAGCCTGTGTCTTTTGGTTGGATCATTTAATCCATTCACGTTTAAGGTAATTATCGATATGTATGTTCCTATGACCATTTTCTTAATTGTTTTGCATTTGTTTTTGTAGGTCCTTTTCTTCTCTTGTGTTTCCCACTTAGAGAAGTTCCTTTAGCATTTGCTGTAGAGCTGCTTTGGTGGTGCTGAATTCTCTTAGCTTTTGCTTGTCTGTAAAGCTTTTGATTTCTCCATCAAATCTGAATGAGATCCTTGCCGGGTAGAGTAATCTTGGTTGTAGGTCCTTCCCTTTTATCACTTTAAGTATATCATGCCACTCCCTTCTGGCTTGTAGAGTTTCTGCTGAGAAATCAGCTGTTAACCTTATGGGAGTTCCCTTGTATGTTATTTGTCGTTTTTCCCTTGCTGCTTTCAATAATTTTTCTTTGTCTTTAATTTTTGCCAATTTGATTACTATGTGTCTCAGCGTGTTTCTCCTTGGGTTTATCCTGTATGGGACTCACTGCGCTTCCTGGACTTGGGTGGCTATTTCCTTTCCCATGTTAGGGAAGTTTTCAACTATAATCTCTTCAAATATTTTCTCTGGTCCTCTCTCTCTCTTCTCCTTCTGGGACCCCTATAATGTGAATGTTGTTGTGTTTAATGTTGTCCCAGAGGTCTCTTAGGCTCTCTTCATTTCTTTTCTTTCTTTTTTCTTTAGTCTGTTCCGCAGCAGTGAATTCCACCATTCTGTCTTCCAGGTCACTTATCCGTTCTTCTGCCTCAGTTTTTCTGCTACTGATTCCTTCTACTGTATTTTTCATTTCAGTTATTGTATTGTTTATCTCTGTTTGTTTGTTCTTTAATTCTTCTAGGTCTTTGTTAAACATTTCTTGCATCTTCTCGATCTTTGCCTCCATTCTTATTCCGAGGTCCTGGATCATCTTCACTATCATTATTCTGAATTCTTTTTCTGGAAGGTTGCCTATCTCCACCTCATTTAGTTGTTTTTCTGGGGTTTTATCTTGTTCCTTCATCTGGTATGTAGCCCTCTGCCTTTTCATCTTGTCTATCGTTCTGTGAATGCGGTTTTTGTTCCACAGGCTGCAGGATTATAGTTTTTCTTGCTTCTGCTGTCTGCCCTCTGGTGGTTGAGGCTATCTAAGAGGCTTGATGGGAGGTCCTTCTGCTCATTTTTCAACTGTGTTTTTTGTTGTTGTTGTTATTGAATTGTATGAGCTGTTTGTATATTTTGGAAATTGAGCCCTTGTCGGTCACACCATTTGCAAATATTTTCTCCTTAGTCATATATTAAATTAATAATTATGTATGTAATATATAATTATGCATATAATATATAATTATACCTTAATTTTAAAAATTGATGTATAGTTGATGTGCAATATTATATGCTACAGGTGTATAATACAGTGATACAAAATTTTTAAAGATTATACTCCATTTATAGTTATTATAAAATATTGGCTATATTCCCTGTGTTGTACAATATATCCTTGTAGCTTATTTATACATGATAGTTTGTACTTCTTAATCCCCTACCCCTGTATCACTCATCCCCCCTTCTTTTTCCCCACTGGTAACCACTCATTTAATTACACCTCAATTTTTTAAAAGTCTTTAAAATTAATCTTGGACAAAGAAGACAAGAATATACAATGTAGAAAAGGCAGTCTCTTCTGCAAGTAGTGTAGGGAAAGCTGGACAGCTGCATGTAAATCAATGAAGTTAGAACACTCCCTCACACCAAACACAAAAGTAAACTCAAAATGGCTTAAAGACTTATGTATAAGACATGACACCATAAACCTCCTAGAAGAGAAAAAAGGCAAAACATTCTCTGACATAAATCATAGCAACACTTTCTTAGATCAGTCTCCCAAGGCAATAGAAATAAAAGCAAAAATAAACAAATGGGACCTAATCAAACTTATAAGCTTTTGCACAGAAAACCGTAAACAAAATGAAAAGACGACCTATAGAATGGGAGAAAATATTTGCAAATGATGTGACTGATAAGGGCTTAATTTCCAAAATATATAAACAGCTCCTACAGCTCAATATCAAAAAAAACAAACAACCCAATCAATAAATGGGCAGAAGACCTAACTAGACACTTCTCCAAAGAAGATATACAGATGGCCAATAGGCACCTGAAAAGATGCTCAGCATTGCTAATTATTAGAGAAATGCAAATCAAAAGTACGAGATATCACCTCACACTGGTCAGTATAGCTATCATTAAAAAGTCTACAAATAATAAATGTTGGAGGGCTTCCCTGGTGGCGCAGAGGTTAAGAATCCGCCTGCCAATGCAGGGGATGCGGGTTCGGGCCCTGGTCCAGGAAAATCCCACATACCACAGAGTGACTAAGCCCATGCGCCACAGCTACTGAGCCTGCACTCTAGAGCCCGCAAGCTACAACTACTGAAGCCCACGCACCAGAACTACCGAAGCCCATACACCTAGAGCTCATGCTCCACAAGAGAAGCCACCGCAATGAGAAGCCCGCGCACCGCAACAAGGAGTAGCCCCCGCTCGCCGCAACTAAAGAAAGCCCACGCGCAGCAATGAAGACCCAACGCAGCCAAGAATAAATAAATATATAAAAATAAATTTATTTAAAAATAAATAAACAAATAAAAATAAATGCTGGAGAGGGTGTGAAGAAAAGGGACCCCTCTTACACTGTTGATGGGAATGTAAATTGGTGCAGCCACTATGGAAAATAGTGTGGAAGTTCCTCAAAAACTAAAATAGAGTTACCATATGATCCAGCAATCCCACTTATGGGCATATACCTAGACAAAAGTATAATTTGAAAAGATACATGCACTCCTATGTTTATAGCAGCACTATTTACAGTAGCCAAAACATGGAAGCAACCTAAGTATCCATCAACAGATGAATGGATAAAAAGGATGTGATATATATATACATACACACATATACATACACACACACCCTGGAATATTCCTCATTCCCAAAAGGAATGAAATAATACCATTTGCAGCAACATGGATGGACCCAGAGATTATCATACTAACTGAAGTAAGTCAGACAGAGAAAGACAAATACTATATGATATCACTTATATATGGAATCTTAAAAAATGATACAAAATGAACTTATTTACAGAACAGAAACAAACTCACAGACATAGAAAACAAACTTATGGTTACCAAAAGGGGAAGGGGGATAAATTAGGAGTTTGGAATTAACAGATACACATTACTATATATAAAACAGATAAACAACAAGGACCTACCGTATAACACAGGGAACTATATTCAATATCTTTTAATAACATATAATGGAAAAAAAACTGAAAAAGGATATATATATGTATATGAATCACTTTGCTGTACCCCTGAAACTAACACAACATTGTAAATCAGCTATACTTCAATTTTTTTTTTAAGTCTTTAAAAGAAGCCTGTGTATCCATGAGAAAAGAAAAACTAAACAAAACAGTGTAGTGCTGGCATAACAGACATATAGATCAATGGAGCAGAATTAAGAGTCCAGAAATACACCCATCAATCTATTGTCAACTGACTTTCAACAATGGTGCCAAGACCACTCAATGAGGAAAAAACAGTCTCTTCAACTAAAGGAGCTGGAACAGTGGGATAGCCACATACAAAAGAATGAAGCTGAACCCTTACCTCACACCATATACAAAAATTAACTCAAAATGAATCAAGGAATATATATAACAACTAAAACTATACAACTCTTAGATGAGAAAATGGGTAAATCATTATAACCTTGGGTCTGGCAATAGTTTCTTAGTTATGACACCAAAAGCACAAGCAACAAAAGAAAAAACAGACATATTGGACTACATCAAAATGAAAAACTTTTGTGCATCAAAGGGCACTATCAATGGGTTTTTGCAAATATCTGCAAATCATATATCTGATAAGGGTTTAGTACCCAGTATATACAAAACCTCTTAGAACTCAAACAATAAAAACAACGCAATTAACAACTCAAAAATAGGCAACGAGGGACTTCCCTGGTGGTCCAGTGGTTAAGAATCTGCCTTCCAATGCAGCGGACGCAGGTTTGATAGTTGGTCAGGGAACAAAGATCCCCGTGCTTCGTGGCAACTAAGCCCATGCGGCACAACTACAGAGCCCACGTGCTCTGGAGCCCGCGGGCCACAATTAGAGAGAAGACTGTACCGTAACAAAGAGCCCACATGCAGCAACTAAGACACAATGCAGCCAATAAATAAATTAATTAATTAATTAAATATTTTTTTAAAAAATGGGCAACGAACCTGAATAGATATTTCTCCAAGGAATATATATAAATGACCAAGAAGCACATGAAAAGATGTTTAATGCCTTTAATTATTAGGGAAATGCAAATCAAAACCACAATGATATCCCACTTCACATGCTCTAGGATGACTATTCTAATTCCCCCCACCCCACAGGAGGAAGGGCTATTTGTCTCTCTTATTCACTGTTTTACTTCCTGAACTAGAACAGTCTCTGACACAGCATGTGCTTAATAAATATTTGTTGAATTAATTAATAACAAGCTCTAGGAAATTACATTCCAGAGGACCCTCCAGAACTAGGAAGATATCATCATGTCCATTTTTCTCCTCCATCCTCCCAGCATGCTCTCCGCTGAGAAATTGACAGGTTTGGTCATGGTTATAAAGAGCCAACAATGCAGCTTAAAGCTTTTCAAACATGAGAATTTTCTTTTCTTTTTTTTCTTTGGTGTCAAACTATACTAACTCTTTTAAAAACAAAAAATAACAAGTGTGGGTGAGGATATGGGAAAATTAGAACCTTCATACAATGTTGGTGGGAATGTAAAATGCACAACTCCTGTGGACAACAGTTTGACAATTCCTCAATAAGCTAAACACAGAATTACAATATGACCATGCAGTTCCACTCGTGGGAATATAATAAATGAAACAGATATTAAAACAAAAACTTGTGGTAGTTCCCTAGTGGTCTACTGGTTAGGAGTCAGCACTTTCACTGCCATGGCCTGGGTTCAATCCCTGGTTGGGGAACTGAGATCCCGCGAGCCACGCGGTATGGCCGATAAACAAAAATTGAGTAGTAAATAGAATATATTAAACACACACACACAAAAGAAAAACTTGTACATGAATATTCATAGCAGTACTATTCACAATAACCAAAAGGTGGAAACTACCAAAATGTTCATCAACTAATGAATGGACTAACAAAATGGGATACATCCACACAATGGAATGTCATTTGGGCATAAAAAGGAATGAAGTACTGATATATGATACAACATGGATAAGCTAAACAAAAGAAGTCAGATATCAAAGGACACATATTGCATGACTACTCCATTGAAACAGAAAACAAATTAGTAGTTACTAGGGGCTAGAGGGAGGGTGAATCAGGGAGTGACTGCTTAATGAAAACAGGTCCTCTTTTTGGAATGATGAAAATGTTCTGGAACTAGATAGTGGTGATGGTTGTACCACATTGTGAATGTATTAATGCCACTGAAATATACATATATATATATATATATTTTAAAATGGTTTACATGGTGAATTTTATGTTTTTACCACAATAAAAAAACAATTGTATTCCTATATATAATTAATGAACACTGATAAAATGAAAATTTTAAAACAATTCCACTTACAGTAGCATCCAAAAAATTAAATTCATAGAGATAAATTTAACAAAATATGTACAAAACTGAAAACAATGCTGAGAGAAAGTAGAGGCAGTAAATTTCTCTTGCTGAGACAGGGAAAGTAAAAGGAAAGGTAATTATTTTGAAAAGAAATACACATTAAGGTCTGCATTTTGGCATAAAACATATCTTACAAATGGTTTTAATTGACAGAGCTTTAAATGAACTTCTCCTTTTTCTGGTTAAGAATAATCAAATATTATACATGTAGGAGTCAGTAAAAAATATTTTTTTCATTGGGTTATGTATGACACATTAATAAAGGGTTAACAAAACTCCATCTTGAGAAAAAATACCTTTGGTTAACCTTCTATCACTCTGACCCTGTCAACTTGATAAAGATGTAATGGCAGCAGTGTTACTGTTACCAAAACGCAAGTCCATGTGCCCGACGCACAGAGGCCAAACAGTACCAAAACATGAGTTTGGAACAGAGAAAGGTTTACTGCAGGGCCATGCAAGGAGATGGGTGGCTCATGCCTTAAAAACCCCAAACTCCCTGAAAGCTTTCAGCAAAGCCCTCTTACAGGAAAGGTGAGGGAGGGGTACTGTTAGTTGTTGCAAACTTCTTGGTGTCAGATCCTTTGTCTGAGGTCAGGTCATGGTCAGGAAACGATGTTCCTGTAAATCTCTACCAAACAAATGTTACTCTCTATTCTGACAAGAAAAGGGAAGGTCCCAAGGCACGACTCTCACCCTCCGAGGTCCAGGCCTAGCTAAGAGAAGGGGGTGTCTCCAGGGGCACTGGTTACCCTGCCCCAGAGCATTCGTCCAGCACCCAGTGTGGGTCTTCCCACCAGTGCCCAGGCCTGGCTGAAGAGGCAGATCTCAGTTGATGGATCCCTCAGGACCTGGTCCCCAGACCCTGCCCAGCTGTCATTGCTTAAGGAGCCAGGCACCCAGGACCCAGCTGGCCCTCAGGCTCCTCAGGCCACCCAAACAGCGGGGGCCAGGTTCCGAAAACTGCTTCCCATGCAGACTGCTGCTGCCATTAGGTCGCAGAGGCAGGTATGGGGGAGAGGTTCACCGCCGCCTCAAGGCCTGCACCCGGCCAGTGGGCGGTCTTGGCAAGGGCTCTGGAGCCCTGCAGGACACAGCCCCCAGCCTGTTCCCTGAGCCCCCCAACTCAGTCACTGGCTCGAGGCTGGGTGAGCTGGAGGGCCCGGTGAGAAGGCTGGGATCCGCCTCTAACCTCACTCTCCGCCTGACGACCTCTGCACTGCTGACTGTTGGCTGAATGGGCCAACAAGGAGCTCATTGACAGTTGCTCGTTTGGGGGAGGGGCCCACTGCGATGCAGACCAAGGGCTGAATGGGGCCCACTGTAGCACCGACCAATGGCTGAGCAGGACCTCTAACACCGCTCTGACCATACAGCGTTAACGGTCTCCCGGTAACGTTGCCAGGTAACAGGGTGGGGGGAGTAACAGCGGGCAGCAAGGGCGGAGTGCTAAGAGCTCTGCACTGCCGGCTCTATTACATTACTAGGCAATACTGCCTAGGGTAAAAATGACCCCTTGTTGGTATCTGGACTGGAAGGCACCTGGTGAGAAGCCACAGCTTTGGGCTCCCTAAGTACAGTATAATCATGCCATTCTCTGCAAAACCTTGGAAGCTAAGGCCTTGCTCATGGGCTAAGAAGCATGAAATTTCTAAGCCATGGTAGCTCTTGCAACCACCTGCATGGTTGTTTTTCTTTACACCTGAGCTGTCATTAGATGCTGTTCTGATGCTGTGTTGATCACATGCAGTGTTTACTGTCATAGCTGAGCTCCCCCTTTTTTTTTTTTTAATATTTATTTTATTTATTTTCCTTTTTTTGGCTGCGTCGGGTCTTAGTTGCAGCACATGGGATCTTTGTTGAGGCATGCAGGATCTTTCCATTACGGCGCACACTCTCCTCGTGTTTCTCTCTAGTTGCGGCACGCGGGCTTCTAATTGTGACATGCGGGTTCTCTCATTGAGGCGCCAGAGCTCAACAGTTGTGGCACGCGGGCTTAGTTGCCCCGCGGCATGTGGGATCTTAGTTCCCAGACCAGGGTTCGAACCCTCGTCCCCTGCATGGGAAGGCGGATTCTTTACCACTGGACCACCAGGAAGTCCCCATAGCTGAACCCTTTTAAGTTTGAATGTCTATCTGGACACCAAGGCCACTAGTGGTCATAAAGCCATTGCATGACCTAGTGAATTTAGTTTAGAAAGCAGATATTAAAAGTTCAAGAAACCACATAAGGTAAGAAAGGTTAATTCATCTTTTAAAAAGTTAACAAGAATATACAGCATATTAAGAGGGGAGCACCTAGAAAAACAGGACTTTAACGGAGACAGTATTTAAAAGTGTTCTACTAAAAATTAGACCAAATTAATGACTATTGGGTTATGAAAATTATTAAAAAGCATAAAGATCACCAATTTACTTAAGTCTAAGAGGAAAACATCATTACACTGCGGGCCTTTCTGTCACATTTAAGCATCCGCCCAGGTCGCGGGGGGACAGTTTTGGGGGTCCACCGTACACATCTGAAACGGGAACAAAGCAACCCTGCCTGGCAGAAGGCGGATTTCGGAGCCAGGAGCCCGGACTCGGAGTCGGCACATCGGGCATTCTCTTCGGGGCAGGAGGGGGCTGAGGGACCGAACTCGTCCACTTAGGCTGCTGCCCCACACTCCTGCCGCTGTCACCGGAGCCGGACAGGCGATTCGGGGAGGGTCCGGACAGGGCGCCCCGTCAGCTCACGATAAACCCACGCCCCCTCTCACGCGGCTGGCCACAGGGCAAGATACTCGCCCGTCTGACCGCCGCCAGGTGGGCACCGGCCGGGCCGCGGCCCCGGGCGCTTCCCCAACCCCTCGGCTCTACCCGGCCGGTTCCGGGCTCCCATCGTGGCCAGAGCTCGAGGGCCGGCCCACACGCTCAGCCGCTGGGACCCCGGCGAAGCGGCCTCTCCACAGCCAACGGCCGCCGACAACGGACGCCCGCCCGCGCGCACCCGCCCCACCGGCCCGTGTGCCCGGTGCCCGGCCCCCGGCGCCCACCTGTTGGTCGCACTCGGGGCATGATTTGGTGGCCATCTTCACTTTCTTGGCTCGAGTTGCAGACATACTCCTCTCTGGCGGCGGCGGCGGCGGCGGCGGCGGCGGCGGCGGCGGCGGCGGCGGCGGCGGCGGCGGCGGCGGCGGCGGCGGCGGCGGCGGCGGCGGCGGCGACGACGACCCGGGCTCCGCCCCTCCTACTTCAGCAGCCCAGCCTCCGCCCGTCAGTTCCCGCTGGCCAGAGTGAGGCTCTGAAGAGTGCGCGCGCGCGCGTGCGCGAGTTCGCGCAGAGCCTGCGTGCCGAGGGGGCGGGGCGCGGCGTGCGCCGGCTCCGCGGGACCGCGGGACCGCGGGACCGCGGAACACGCTCCCACCCACACCGCTCCTGTCCTCTAGGGCGTACCGATTTTCACGAGAGGAGACCGACTGCATCGTCCGGCGGGACGATGGACACGCCCTCTCTGGGCCAGATGAACGGCGTGGAGGCGTGGCTTGGCCGGGACTCGGCAGTAACGGGCGTCGGGCTCGACCAACTAATGCACAGACAGGGCGAGTCGTGGTGCTGAGCCCACCCCCTCCCCCAGAGGAAGGAGAACATGAGAGTGAAAAAGGCGGTGGGAAGTAAAGCGCTTGGCTCAGATGCTGCCGTTTGATAAACTTCAGTAAATGTTAGCGAGTCTAATCATTGAGGAATTGTAGTAGGGATTTTATATATTAACGCCCTGGACCCAACGTTGGAGATTGAAAATTCATTTATTTAATAAATTGTTGCCTAAGGCCCACTATCAGGCAAATTAAAATAGAATGCAATGTCTGCCCTCAAGGAGCACAGACTAGCTGTTTAGACCAGTGCTACTTACTGTCCATGATGAAAGACCAGTTCTTTTTTTATTTCATCATTTACTTTTAAGATAAAATATATTACTCCGGGACTTCCCTGGGCGCAGTGGTTAAGAATCCGCCTGCCAATGCAGGGGACACGGGTTCGATCCCTGGTCCGGGAAGATCCCACATGCCACGGAGCAACTAAGCCCCTGCGCCACAGCTACTGAGCCTGCGCTCTAGAACCCATGAGCCACAACTGCTGAGCCACGTGCCACAACTACTGAAGCCCCCGCGCCTAGAGCCTGTGCCCTGCAACAAGAGAAGAAACCGCTATGAGAAGCCCACGCACCACAGCGAAGGGTAGCCCCAGCTCGCTACAACTAGAGAAAGCCCGCGCACAGCAACGAAGACCCAACGCAGCCAAAAATAAATAAATTTAAATATAAAAAAAAGCAATTGGAACAAAGAAAATAATTTAAGAAATTACACTTTATTCTGACAAAATTTGCCAATCAGCATTTATTACAGACAATGGCTGCTGCACTGGTATCTGTTCTACAATTTTAAGGAAAGCAAAGGTATTAGTGAAATCTCTATTCTACATATTAAAGCCTGTAAGCACACTTTCAATGAAAACAATGTATATAAATATTTAAAGCTTTCAGTGTGACAAATAAGATTGTTTCTTGTTTAGTCATTTATCTAAATCAGGTTGGATTGATAAAAGCACCACTTGCAGGGAAAAATTTATGTCTAAACCATCTCAAGGCAGGAAAACTATCTTATGGAGGTATGTTAATGGTGATGGAAGAATAGATTTTAAAGCAATTTCAGTAAATTCGTGGTTCATTCTTAACCTTTATCCAAAATGAACTGATGATATATTTTCAAAATTCATATTCAATCCTCATAAGTAGGTAGGTCTGACAATTTACCCCATATAGTAATGGTTAGAATTTAAAATGTCTTTCTTTTTCTTTTTTAATTAATTTTTTTTTTTTGGTCTGCATCGGGTCTTAGCTGCGGCACCCAGGCTTCTCTCTAGTTGTGGCACGCAGGCTCCAGAGTGCACAGGCTCGGTGGTTGCGGCGCGCAAGCTCTGTAGTTGTGGCACACAGGCTCCAGAGCGTGTGGGCTCTGTAGTTGCAGCACACAGACTCTCTAGTTACGGCGTGCAGGCTTAGTTGCCCCGCAGCATGTGGGATCCTAGTTCCCCCATCAGGGATGGAACTTGCGTTCCTTGCATTGGAAGGCGGATTCTTAACCACTGGACCACCAGGGAAGTCCCCTAAAATGTCTTTCAATGAAAGAAATTGATTCCAGATCCATGATTTTCCTATACGAGGATCTTCTTTTGAGGGAAAGTGCAATTCAAACTGTTCTATCACATTTGTAAAATATTTAATTATAATTTTTCACAGGTGTGCAATGTCAAGTTCATTTCCTCTTTCATTGATAATTGTCAAAATATGAAATAACAATATGTAAAACTGTTCTTTCAACTTTCTAACTTAAATTTTTGTTCTTCCGTCTTAACTGCCATACGTTGCATTCCTTCCTTCCATTGATATATTAAGATCCAAATATCCTTCACAAAATACTAGCAAACCAAATTTAGCAACATATTGACAGGTTTATACATCACAACCAAGTGAGATTTATTCTCAGAATTCTGGGATGTTCAACATACAAAACCATTCAGTGGAATAAACCACAAGAGTGACGGCAACAAAATGGTGAAATAGGAGTTTTCTACCATCTTTCCTTCAAAGAACACTGGTTTTGACAACACCCACAAATGAGAGTATCTTTGTGGAATTCCAGGAGTCCAGTGGAGAAGTTCTAGCACATACTTGGAGCAAAAAGTAAATCCAAGATTGGACACATTACAGAGGGCAAGAAAAGCAGTTTTACTACATTTGTGTCTTCCCTCCCACAAGGCACACAGCTCAGTGGCAAAAGAGAACCCCTAGGCCTGGAATTTCTTCCAGAGCAGCAAGTGAGTGTCTGAGTGAGTGCCCAGTTTCCCCAGCTGTGCAGGACACTGCCAAAGAGGCCCACTTCTTTCTCACCCCTTCCAGAATACTGAGGTAGGTTGCACAGCTGAGAGTGGGGAGAGGCTGGGAGCACAGCAGGCAGGACTTGGAATGCATCAAAGAGATACGAATCCTACTAACTTCTTTGCAGACTCCATTAGAGGGACCACCCACAAACTTCTGGAGGGGCCTTGCCAGCAGATCCCCCCAGCTGGCCCACAGGCATTCCCAACACTCCCCACACCTCACCAACATAACCTTCTGCCTTGTAACCAGCTCCCTGTGTGTGCCCCTCAGGTGGCAAGTACAAGCATTGGCAGAGAGCTTGTGAGCACATGCAGAAAGCTGGCCCAACTCTGCAAGACTGTGAGAAAGCAAACAAACTTGAACATTCACCACTACCTTAGGAAAAGTAAAGCTGATGCTGTCAGCACAAGGTCTAGTTTGTTGGATTAAAAGAAGGCATACAAATCTTAAGAATCACCCCGCCCCCCAAAAAAAGGGAACAAGAAGTGTGGAGTGGCTATATCCATAGAAAAGTTCTGAGAAATTCTCAGAATCCCTAGCCAGGATGATAGAAATTGTCTCCCAAAGCCAGACAGTAAAGGCCAGAGGTTACTGCTTTTTCAAATGCAAAGATAACAGTGCAACTCTTCAAGGAACATATGAAAAATCAAGGAAATATGAAACCACCAAAGCAACATAATTTCCCAATAACCTACCTCACAAATATAGATCTATGGATTGAATGATAAAGAATTCAAAATAGATGCTTTAAGGAAACTCAGTGAGCTACATGAAAACAAAGAAAGATAATTCAATGAAATCAGAAAAACAACACACAGGCTTCCCTGGTGGCGCAGTGGTTGAGAATCTGCCTGCCAATGCAGGGGACACGGGTTTGAGCTCTGGTCTGGGAAGAGCCCACATGCCGCAGAGCAACTAGGCCTGTGAGCCACAATTACTGAGCCTGCGCGTCTGGAGCCTGTGCTCCACAACAAGAGAGGCCGCGATAGTGAGGGGCCCGCGCACCGCAATGATGAGTGGCCCCCGCTTGCCACAACTGGAGAAAGCCCTCGCACAGAAACTAAGACCCAACACAGCCATAAATAAATAAATAAATAAATAGATAAATAAATAAATAAATAAAAGAAGAAAAACAACACACAAAATGAGAAGTTTAACAGGGAGACAGAAATTATTAAAAAAAAAAAAAAAAAAAGAAAGAAAGAACTAAAATTCTGGAACTGAAGAAAACAATGAATGGAATGAAAATTGTAATAGAGAATATTAACAGCTGACTTGAGAAAGCAAAAGAATGTATCTCAACTTGAAGACAGGTCACTTGAAATTATCTATTCAGCGGAGAACAAAGAAAAAAGAATGAAAAAGAGTGAAGGAAGACTACATGAATTATGGGATACCATCAAGCAAAAACAATTCCTGCGCTATTGGAGTCCCAAAGGAAAAGAGAGGGAGAGGGAGCAGAAAGCTTATTTAAAGAAATAATGGCTGAGAACTTCCTAAATCCAGGGAGAAATATGGACAAGTGAGTTTGTGAAGGTCATATGTCCCCAAAGAGATTCAACCTGAAGGGATTTTCTGCAAACACATTATAATAAAACTGTTTAAAATCAAAAAGAATAGTAGAAACAACAAGGGAAAAAAAAAAAAAAACTTCCTCACATACAAGGTCTCTCTCAGCACAAACCTTGTAGTCCAGGAGAGAGTGAGATGGGATGATACAGTCAACATGCTGAAAGAAAAAAACTGCCAACCAAGAATATTTTACCAGCTGTCATTCAGAAATGAAGGAGAGATAAAGAATTTCCCAGACCAATAAAGCCAGTGGGAGTTAATTACCACTAGATCTGCCTTAAAGAAATGCTGACAGGAGTTCTTAAAATGAGAGTTGCTAACTAGTAACATGAAAAATATGAAAAGATAAAACACACTGGTAAAGGTAAGAATATAGTAAAATACAGAAAACTTTAATATAAGACTATGGTGGTGTACAAATCATTTAACTTAAATGTAAAGGTTAAAGACAAAAGTATTCTAATAGGGCTTGCCTGGTGGTGCAGTGGTTAAGAATCTGCCTGCCAATGCAAGGGACATGGGTTCGAGCCCTGGCCCGGGAAGATCCCACATTGCTGCGGAGCAACTAAGCCCATGGACCACAACTACTGAGCCTGAGCTCTAGAGCCTGCAAGCCACAACTACTGAGCCCACCTGCCACAACTACTGAAGCCTGTGCTCCTAGAGCCCGTGTTCAGCAACAAGAGAAGCCACAACAATGAGAAGCCCGCGCACCGCAATGAAGAGTAGCCCCCACTCACCGCAACTACAGAAAGCCCGCACACAGCAACAAAGACCCAACACAGCCAAAAATAAATAAATAAATAAATTTATTTTTTTTTAAAGTATTCTAATAACTATTGCTACAATAATTTGTTAATGGATACAGAATATAAAAAGATGTAAATTGTGACATAAAAAACATAAAATGGGGGGAATAAAGGGTAGTTTTTGTATACAATTGAAGTTAAGTTGTTATCAACTTAAAATACACTGTTATAACTGTATGATGTTTTATATAAGCTTCATGGTAAGAGCAAGCAAAAATCTGCAGTAGATACCAAAAGATATAGAGAAGGGTATCAAAGCATACCACTATGGAAAAAAATCACAAAGTAAGACAACAAGAGGAGAAGAAAGGGACAAGAAACTACAAAACAGCCAGAAAAAAAATTAACAAGATGACATTAGTTAAGTCCTTACCTATCAATGATTACTTTAAACGTAAATGGATTAAGTTATCCAAACCAAAGACATAGAGTGACTGAATGGGTAAAAAACCAAAACAGACAAACAAAAAAAAGACCCAATTATGCTGCCTACCAGATACATACTTCAGCTTTAAGAACACAAACAGCCTTAAAGTTTTAAGGGAGGAAAAAGATATCCCATGCAAATGGTAACCAAGAAATCATGGGTAGCTTTACTTATATCAGACAAAATAGATTTCAAATCAAAAACTGCAACAAAAGACAAAGAGGGTCATTATATAATAATAAAGGGGTCAATTCATCAAAAGGATATAACAATTATAAATATATATGTACCCAACATCAGACCTCCTAAATATATTAAGCAAATGCTAACAGATCTAAATGGGAAAATAAACAGCACTACAATAGCTGGCATTTTAACAGCCCACTCTCAACAATCGATAGATCATCCAGCCAGAAAATCAATAAGAAAACATTGGACTTGAACTCTAGTTTAGACCAAATTGAACTAACACACATATATAAAACATTCCTTCCGACAGCAGCAGAATACACATTCTTCTCAAGTGCACACAGGACATTCTCCAGGATAGATCATATGTTAGGTCACAACACAAGTCTTAGCAAATGTAAGAAAATTGAAATCATACCAAATATCTTTTCTAATCACAATAATATAAAATGAAAAATAAATAAAAGTAGGAAAACTGGAAAACTAAAAAATACATAGAAATTAAACAACACCCTCCTGAGCAACCAGTGGGTCAAAGAAGAAATCAAAAGAAAAATTTGGAGTAACTTCAGACAAATGAAAATAGAAACACAACATACCAAAACTTACAGGATGCTACAAAAGCAGTTCTAAGAAGGAATTTTAGAGTGATGAATGCCTACATGAAGAAAAAATATGTCAAATATACAACCTAACTTTACATCTCAAAGAACTAGAAAAAGAACAAACTAAGCACAAAGTTAGAAGAAGGAAGGAAATAACAAAGATCAGAGCAGAAGTAAATTAAGTAGAGGAAAGAAGAAAAATAGAAAAGGCCAACAAAAATAAAAGCTGGGGGGCTTCCCTGGTGGCGCAGTGGTTGAGAGTCTGCCTGCCAATGCAAGGGACACGGGTTCGAGCCCTGGTCTGGGAAGATCCCACATGCCGCGGAGCAGCTGGGCCCGTGAGCCACAATTACTGAGCCTGCGCATCTGGAGCCTGTGCTCCACAACAGGAGAGGCCACGACAGTGAGAGGCCCGCGCACCACGATGAAGAGTGGCCCCCACTTGCCGCAACTGGAGAAAGCCCTCGCACAGAAACGAAGACCCAACACAGCCATAAATAAATAAATAAATAAATAAAAATTTTAAAAAATAAAAAATAAAAGCTGGAGTTTTGAAAAGATAAACAAAACTGACAAACCTTTAGGTAGACTAAGACAAAATCAAAATGAAAGAGGAGACATTACAACTGATAGCACAGAACTACAAAGGATCATAGAAGACTACTGTGAACAATTATAATCCAGCAAATTGGATAACCTAAAGGGAATGAATAAATTCCTAGAAACATACAGTCAACCAAGAGTGAATCATGAACAAATTAAAAATCTGAACAAACCAGTAACAAGCAAGAAGATTTAATTAGTAATTTAAAAATCTCCCCAAATAGAAAAGCCCAGGTTTCATTAGAGAATTCTACCAAACATTTAAAGAATTAATGCCAGTCCTTCTCAAATTCTTCCAAAAAAATTGAAGAGGGAGGAATACTTCTAAATTTATTTTAGTAAGCCAACATTACCCTGATATCAAAACCAGAAAAGAAAACAACAAGAAAAGAACAGTACAATATCCCTGATGAACATAGATGCAAAAATCCTCAGCCAAGTATTAGCAGGCTGAATACAACAGCATATTAAAAGGATTATACACCATGATCAAGTGGAATTTAACCCTGGGATTCAACATATACAAATCAATAATTGTGATACACCACATTAACAGATTGAAGGATAAAAATCATATCACCCTCTCAATAGATGCAGAAGCAGCATTGGTCAAAATTCAACATCCTTTCATGATTAAACTCTCAACAAATTAGGTATAGAAGGAATATAAATCACTTAATAAAGGACATATATGACAAGTATGAGTATGATAGCTAATATCATACTCAACAGTGAAAAGCTAAAAGCTTTTCCTCTAAGATCAGGACAAGACAAGGGTGCCTACTCTCACAACTTCTATTCAACATGGTACTGGAAGTCCTAACCAGAGCAGTTAAACACAAAAAAGAAATGTAGCCTATCTAAACAGTAAAGGAAGAAGAAAATTGTCTCTGTTTGCAGGTGACATAATCTTATATAGCTAGAACGGGAACAACAAAAACTGTTAGAACTAATAAATGAATTCAATAAAATTGCAGGAAAAAAATTCAACCTGCAAAAATCAGTTGCATTTCTATACACAAATAATGAACTACAAGAAAGAGAAGTTAAAAAAGCAATCCCATTAACAATAGCATCAAAAATATTTACGAATATTTAAAATATTTAAGAATAAATTTAAAATATTTAAGAATAAATTTAACCAAGGAGGTGAAACATCTCTACAATAAAAATTATTACAAGGTATAAAAAGCAATTGAAGAAGACACAAACAAATGGAAAGAAATTTTGTGTTCAGGGATTCAGAGAATTAATATTGTTAAAATGCCATACCATTCAAAGCAAATCCCTGTAAAAATTCAATGCAATCCCTATAAAAATTCTAATGGCATTCTTTACAAAAATAGAAAACACAGTCCTAAAATTCACATGGAATCACAAAAGATGTTAAATGGCCAAATCAACCCTGAGAAAGAAGACCAAAGCTGGTAACATTGGGGAAAGGGGAGAGGCAGGTGCAGATGAAAGGTGGAGGATGTTGGAGGGCAGCTCCATGGACCTGTTTCCCAGGGGAGAACGTGGAACCAGAGGGTGGTGGTGGCACGTGCATGCCACTGTACTCATCCACACCCAGGTCCTCCACCACCTCTGGTGCAGGGGGTGGGCCAGGGGACCTGGATGGTCACTGACCTTGTGTTCTTCCTCTCTGCAGTGCAGGTCGACCAACAGTCCCAGTGGGCTTGGGCTCCATAGACTGGCTGAATGGGTACAAAAACAAGACATGTATATATGCAGTCTACAAGAGACCCACTTCAGGTCTAGCGACATATACAGACTGAAAGTGAGGGGGATGGAAAAAGGTATCCCGTACAAATGGAAATCAAAAGAAAGCTGAAGAAGCAATACTCATATCAGACAAGATAGACTTTAAAATAAAGACTGTTACACGAGACAAAGAAGGACAATACACAATGATCAAGGGATTAATCCAAGAAGAAGGTATAACAATTGTAAATATATATATACCCAACATAGGAGCACGTCAATATATAAGGCAAACACTAAGAGCCATAAAGGGAGAAATCAACAGTAACACAATAATTGTGGAGGACTTTAACACCCCACTTACATCAATGAACAGATCATCCAGGTAGAAAATCAACAAGGAAACAAAGGCCTTAAATGACACATTAGACCAGATTAACTTACTTGATATTTATAGAGCATTCCATCCAAAAGCAGCAGAATTAACATTCTTCTCAAGAGCACATGGAACATTCTCCAGGATTGATCACATGCTAGGTCACAAAGCAAGGCTTAGTGTATCTAAGAAAATTGAAATCAAATCAAGTATCTTTTCCAGCCACAGTGCTATGAGATTATAACTCAACTATAAGAAAAAAAAACTGTAAAAAAACCCACAAACACATGGAGGCTAAACGCTACTAAATAACCAAGAGATCACTGAAGAAATCAAAGAGGAAATCAAAAAATACCTAGAGACAAATGAAAATGAAACACAGTGATCCAAAATCTATGGGGTGCAGCAAGAGCAGTTCTATGAGGGAAGTTTATAGCAATACAGTCTTAACTCAGGAAATAAGAAAAATCTCAAATAAACAACCTAACCTTACACCTAAAGCAACTAGAGAAAGAACAAGCAAAACCCAAAGTTAGCAGAAGGAAATAAATCATAAAGATGAAAGCAGAAATAAAACAGAAATGAAGAAAACAATAGAAAAGTCAATGAAACTAAAGCCTGGTTCTTTGAAAAGATAAACAAAATTGACAAATGATGAGCCAGACTCATCAAGAGGAAAAGGGAGATAACTCAAATCAATAAAATTAGAAATGAAAAAGTTTCAACAGACACCAAGGAAATACAAAGGATCATAAGAGACTACTACAAGCAACTACATGCCAATAAAATGGACAACCTGGAAGAAATGGACAAATTCTTAGAAAGGTACAATCTCCCAAGACTGAACCAGGAAGAAATAGAAAATATGAAGAGACCAATCATAAGTATTGAAATTTAAACTGTGATTTAAAAACTCCCAACAAACAAAAGTCCAGGACCTGATGGCTTTACAGATGAATTCTATCAAACATTTAGAGAAGAGTTAACACCTATCCTTCTGAAACTATTCCAAAATATTGCAGAGGAAAGAATACCCGCAAACTCATTCTCTGAGGCTACCATCACCCTGATACCAAAACCAGACAAAGATACCACAAAAAAGAAAATTACAGGCCAATATCACTGATGAACATAGATGCAAAAAATCCTCAACAAAATACTAGCAATCTGAATCCAGCAATACATTAAAAGGATCATACACCATGATCAAGTGGGATTTATCCCAGGGATGCAAGGACTTTTCAATATCCGCAAATCAATCAGTGTGATACACCACACCAACAAACTGAAGAATAAAAACAATTATGATCATCTCAATAAATACAGAAAAGGCTTTTGACAAAATTCAACACCATTTATGATAAAAACTCTCCAGAAAGTGGGCATAGAGGGAACCTACCTCAACATAATAAAGGCCATATACGACAAACCCACAGCAAACCTGATGCTCAATTTTGAAAAACTGAAAGCATTTCCTCTAAGATCAGTAACAAGACAAGAATGTCCACTCTCACCACTATTATTCAACATAGTTTTGGAAGTCCTAGCCAAGGCAATCAGAGAAGAAAAAGAAATAAAAGGAATCCAATTGGAAAAGAAGAAATAAAACTGTCACTATTTGCAGATGACATGGTAACTATACATGGATAATCCTAAAGATGCTAACAGAAAACTACTAAAGTTCATCAATGAATTTGGTAAAGTTGCAGGATACAAAATTAATACAAAAAAATGTAATACACAGAAATCTGTTGCATTTCTATACACTAACAATGAAAGATCAGAAAGAGAAATGAAAGAAACAATCCCATTTACCATTGCATCAAAAAGAATAAAATACCTAGGAATAAACCTACCTAAGGAGACTTCCCTGGTGGTGCAATGGTTAAGAATCTGCCTGCCAATGCAGGGGACACGGGTTTGAGCCCTGGTCCAGGAGGATCCCACATGCCACGGAGCAACTAAGCCCGTGTACCACAACTACTGAACCTGCGCTCTAGAGCCCACAAGCCACAACTATGGAGCCTGAGTGCCACAACTACTGAAGCCCACATGCCTAGAGTCCATGCTCCACAACAAGAGAAGCCACTGCAATGAGAAGCCCACGCACCACAATGAAGAGTATCCCCTGCTCGCCACAACTAGAGAAAGCTCATGCGCAGCAACAAAGACCCAATGCAGCCAAAAAATATATATAAATAAATAAATAATTAATTTTTTAAAAAACCCCACCTAAGGAGGCAAAAGACCTGTACCGAGAAAACTATAAGATACTGATGAACGAAATCAAATATAACACAAACAGATGGAGAGATATACCATGTTCTTGGGTTGGAAGAATCAATATTGTAAAAATGACTATACTACCCAAAGCAATCTACAGATTCAGTGCAATTCCTATCAAATTACCAATGACATTTTTCACAGAAATAGGACAAAAAAAATTTAATTTGTATGGAGATACAAAAGACCCCGAAGAGCCAAAGCAATCCTGAGAAAGAAAAATGGAGCTGGAGGAATCAGGCTCCCTGACTTTAGACTCTACTACAAAACTACAGTCATCAAAACAGTATGGTACTGGCACAAAAACAGAAATATAGATCAGGAGAACAGGATAGAAAACCCAGAAATAAACCCACACACTAATGGCCAATTAATCTATGACAAAGATGGCAAGACTATAAAATGGAAGAAAGACAGTCCCTTCAATAAATGGAGCTGAGGAAACGGGACAGTTACATGTAAAAAAATGAAATTAGAGACTTCCCTGGTGCTGCAGTGGTTAATAATCCGCCTGCCAATACAGGGACATAGGTTCAAGCCCTGGCCCAGGAAGAATCCCACATGCCGCAGAGCAACTAAGCCCATGCGCCACAACTACTGAGCCCACGTGCTGCAGCTACTGAAGGCTGTGCACCTAGAGCCCGTGCTCCACAACAAGAGAAGCCACTGCAATGAGAAGCCTGTGCACTGCAACAAAGAGTAGCCCCCACTCGCCCCAACTAGAGAAAGCCCACGCACAGCAACAAAGACCCAATGCAGACAAAAATAAAAATAAATAAATAAAATAAAGTATTTTTTAAAAAATGAAATTAGAACATTCTTTGACCCCAGACACAAAAATAAACTCAAAATGTATTAATGACCTAAATGTAAGACTGGATACTATAAAACTATAAGAGGAAAACATAGGCAGAACACGCTTTGACATAAATTGCAGCAATATGTTTTTCGATTTGTCTCCCAGAGTAATGGAAATAAAAACAAAGATTAACAAATGAGACTTAATTAAACTCGAAAGCTTTTGCACAGCAAAGGAAACCATAAACAAAATGAAAAGACAACCCACAGAATGGGAGAAAATATTTGCAAACAATGCGACCAACAAGGGATTAGTCTCCAAAATTTACAAACAGCTTATGCAGCTTAATATCAAAGAACAACAAACAACCCAACCAAAAAATGGGTAGAAGACCCTAAGAAACATTTCTCCAAAGAAGACATACAGATGGCCAAGAAGCACATGAAAAGATGCTCAATGTCGCTAATTATTAGAGAAATGCAAATCAAAGCTACAATGAGATATCACAAAATCTGCAAACAATAAATGATGGAGAGGGAGTGGAGAATAGGGAACCCTCCTACACTGTTGGTGGGAATGTAAATTGGTACAGTCACTATGGAGAACAGTATGGCGGTTTCTTAAGAAACTAAAAATAACATTTTATTTAAAAAAAAAAGAAACTAAAAATAGAGCTACGATATGACACTGCAATCCCACTCTTGGGCATATATCCGGAGAAAAACATGGTTCAAAAGGATACAGACACCCCAATGTTCATTGCAGCATTGTTTACAATAACCAAGACATGGAAGCAACCTAAAAAATGTCCATCAACAGATGAATGGATAAAGAAGATGTGGTACATATATATGGTGGAATATTACTCAGCCATTAAAAAGAACGAAATAATGCCATTTGCAGCAATATGGATAGACCTGGAGATTATCATACTAAGTTAAGTAAGTCAGACAGAGAAAGACATGTATCATATAATATCACTTATATGTTGAATCTAAAAAAAAAAAAGATACAAATGAACTTACTTACAGAACAGAAACAGACTCACAGACTTAGAGAACGAACGTATGGTTACCAGGAGGGAAGGGTGGGGGGGAGGGATAAGGTGGACGTTTGGGATTTACATGTACACACTGCTATACTTAATATAAAATGCCAGGACTTCCCTGGTGGTCCAGTGGTTAAGAATCCACCTTCCAATGCAGGGGACATGGGTTCGATCCCTGGTCAAGGAACTAAGATCCCACATGCTGTGGGGAAACTAAGCCTGTGCGCCGCAACTACTGAGCCCGCACGCCACAACTAGAGAGCCCATGTGCCGCAGTTACAGAGCCCACATTCTCTGGAGCCCACGTGCCACAACTAGAGAGAAGCCCACACCCGACAATAGAAAGAAGCCCACATGCCACAATGAAGAGCCCATGCACCTCAACGAAAAATCCTGTGTACCGCAACTAAGACTTGACACAGCCATAAATAAATAAATAAATAAACAAATTTTAAAAATGCCTTTCCATGAAAAAAATTTTTTAAATAAACTATATTACAAAGATATAGTAATCAGAACAGTATGGTGCAGGGGGGTTCCCTGGTGGCCTAGGGGTTAGGATTCCAGGCTTTCACTGCCATGGCCCGGGTTCAATCCCTGATCAGGGAACTGAGATTCCACAAGCTACACAGTGCAGCCAAAAACAAAACAAAACAAACAAAAAAACAAAAAAAACAGTATGGTATAGGCATAAAAGTAGGCACTCAATGGAACAAAATAGAATGCCCAGAAATAAAGCAACACATATACAGTCATCTAATATTTGACAAAGGCACCAAGAACATACAATTGGGAAAGGACTATCTCTTCAGTAAATGGTGTTGGGAAACTGGTTATCCACATGCAAAAGAATGAAACTAGACCCCTAAACTACACCAAACATCTTGATTTTAAACTATACAACAAAATTTAACTTGAGATGGATTAAACACTTAAATTTAAGACCTGAAACTGTAAAACTCCTAGAGGAAAACATAGAAGGAAAACTCCTTGACATTGGTGTTGGCAATGATATTTTGGAGTATCACACCAAAAGCACAGCAACAAAATAAAAAATGAGTGAAACCACATCAAATTAAAAAGCTTCTGCACAACAAAGGAACCAATCAGCAAAATGAAAAGGCAACCTACAAAATGGTAAAAAAATATTTGCAAACCATATGTCTGATAAGGGTTCAATATCCAAAATATAAAAGAAACTTATACAACTCAAGAGCAACAAAAAAATGATAATCCAGTTTTAAAATGAGCAAAGGCACAGATGTGGAAAACAAACTTATAGTTACCAGAGGGGAAGCGGGGGAGGGATAAGTTAGGAGATTGGGACTGACATATACACACTACTATATGTAAAATAGATAACTAATAAGGACCTACTGTATAGTACAGGGAACTCTTCTCAGTACTCTGTAATGAGCTATGTGGGAAAAGGATCTAAAAAAGAGTGGATATATGTATATGTATAACTGATTCACTTTGCTGTACAGCAGAAAAAAAAAGAAAATATACATACTCCTAGGCTTTCTGTGTAGACAATTATGTTCTGAAAATAATGACAATTATTTTTTAAACCTTTCCTTTTGAAAAAATAAAATAAAATGAGCAAATGACCCAAATAGACATTTTTCCAAAGAAGACATACAGATGTCCAACAGGTACAAGAAAAGGTGCTAAACATCACTAATCATCAGGGAAATGCAATTCAAAACCACAATGAACCATAACCTCACACCTGTTAGGATGGATTTTATCAAAAAGATAAGCAATAAGAAGTGTTGATGAGGGGACTTCCCTGGTGGTGCAGTGGTTAAGAATCCACCTGCCAATGCAGGGGACACGGGTTCAAGTCCTGGTCCAGGAAGATCCCACATGCCGTGGAGCAACTAAGCCTGTGTGCCACAACTACTGAGCCTGTGCTCTAGAGCCCATGAGCCACAACTACTGAGCCCACGTGCTACAGCCACTGAAGCCCACATGCTCTAGGGCCCGTGCTCTGCAACAAAGAGAAGCCACTGCAATGAGAAGCCCACACACTGCAACAAAGAGTAGCCCCCGCTCGCCACAACTAGAGAAAGCCCGCACACAGCAACGAAGACCCAACGCAGCCAAAAATAAATAAATCGGAAAAAAAAAAAAGAAGTGTTGATGAGGATTTGGAGAAAAGGGAACCCTTGTCATTCTTGGTGTGAATGTAATAATATGCATAATGTACAACCATTATGGAAATAGTATGGAGGTTCCTGAGGTCATGAAAATTATTATAACTACCATATCATCCAGGAATCCCACTTCACAGCGTATATACGAAGGAAATAAACTCAGCATCTCAAAGAGCTTATCTATTCCCAAGTTTGTTGCAGCATTATTCACAGTAGCTAAGATATGGACACAACCACAGAGTCTGCCAATGGATGAATGGATAAAGAAGATGTATATATACATATATACATATATATGTATATATACATATGTATACACACACACACACACACACACACACACACACACTAGAATATTATTCAGCCATGAGAAAGAAGGAAATCCGGACATTTGTGAAAACATGAATGAACCTAAAACACATAATGCTAAGTAAAATAAGCCCGATAGAGAAAGATAAGTATTTATGATCTCACTTATACGTGGGATCTAAAAAACAAAACAAAACCCCTCAAAAAGGTGCAATTCATACAAACAGAGAGTAGAATGGTGGTTACCAGTGTCTGGAAATGGGGGAAACGTAGAGATGCTGGTCAAAATGTATAAGCCTTCAGTTATAAGATGAATAAGTTCTGTGGATCTAATGTACATACAGCATAGTGACTTTAGTAAATAATACCACATTGTTTTCTTGAAATTTGCTAAGAGAGTAAATCCTAAGCATTCTTGCCACAAAAAAGGCAACTATGTAACATGATGGATATGTTAATTAACCTGATTGTGGTAATCATTTCACAAAGTATGCATATAGGAAATCATCATGTACACTTTAAATATATACAGTTTTATTTGTCAATTATATCTCAATAAAGCTGTAGAAAAAAAGTAATGTACCAGGACTTCCCTGGTGGTCCAGTGGATAAGACTCCATGCTCCCAATTCAGGGGGCCCAGGTTCGATCCCTGGTCAGGGAAATAGATCCCACATGCATGCAGCAACTAAGAGTTCACATGCTGCAACTAAAAAGTCCACATGCTGCAGCTAAGAAGTCTGCATGCCACAACTATGAGACTGTATGCCATAACTAAAAGATCCTACATGCCTCAACTAAGGATCCCACATGCCACAGTGAAGATCCTGCATGCCGCAACTAAAACCTGGCACAGCCTAAAAAAATTAAAAATAAATAAATAAATATTTTTTAAGACATCTTAAAAAAAAAGTGATGTACCAGATTAATAGAATGAAGGGGGAAAAAACCACATGACCATTTTGATTGCGGCAGAAAAGGCATTTAACAAAATTCAACGCTGTTTATTTATTTTTTAAAATTACTTATTTATTTATTTATTTTATTTTTGGCTGTGTTGGGTCTTCGTTTCTGTGAGAGGGCTTTCTCTAGTTGCGGCAAGCCAGGGCCACTCTTCATCGCGGTGCGCGGGCCTCTCACTATCACGGCCTCTCTTGTTGCGGAGCACAGGCTCCAGACACGCAGGCTCAGTTAGTTGTGGCTCACGGGCCCAGTTGCTCCGCGGCATGTGGGATCTTCCCAGACCAGGGCTCGAACCCGTGTCCCCTGCATTGGCAGGCAGATTCTCAACCACTGCGCCACTAGGGAAGCCCAACACTTTCTTTTTTAAAATTCTTTTCCATTATAGTTTATTACAAGATATTGACTATAGTTCCCTGTGCTATACAGTAGGACTTTGTTATTTATCTATTTTATACATAGTAGCTTGCATCTGCCACTCCCAAATCCTAATTTATTCTTCCCCCCAACACATACACTTTCCCCTTTGGTAACCATAAGTTTGTTTTCTATGTCTGTGAGTCTATTTCTGTTTTGTAAATAAGTTCATTTGTATCATATTTTAGATGCCACATATAAGTGATATCATATGATATTTGTCTTTCTGTGTCTGACTTACTTCATTTAGTATGGTAATCTCTAGGTCTATCTATGTTGCTGCAAATGGCATTATTTCATTCTTTTTTATCCTGAATAATATTCCATTGTACATATATACCACATCTTCTTTACTAGCCATCCGTCGATGGACCTTTAGGTTGCTTCCATGTCTTCACTATTGTAAATAGTACTGCTATGAACATTAAGGTGCATGTATCTTTTTGAATTAGAGTTTTCTCCGGATATGGTAACTCTATTTTTAGTTTTTTAAGAAACCTCCATACTGCTCTCCATAGTGAATGCACCAATTTACATTCCCACCAATAGTGTAGGAGGGTTCCCTGTTCTCCACACCCTCTCTAGCATTTATTATTTGCAGACTTTTTAATGATAGCCATTCTGACCAGTGTGAGGTGATACCTCATTGTAGTTTTGATTTGCGTTTCTCTAATAATTAGCAAGGTTGAGCATCTTTTCATTTGCTTATCAGCCGTCTGTATGTCTTCTTTGGAGAAATGTCTGTTTAGGTCTTCTGTCCATTTTTTGATTGGGCTGTTTGGGGTTTTTTTGTTATTGAGTTGTATGAGCTGTTTCTATATTTTGGAAATTAAGCCCTTGTCAGTCTCATTGTTTGCAAATGTTTTTTCCCAGTCCGTATGTTGTCTTTTCATTTTGTTTATGATTTCCTTTGGGGCCCAAAAGCTTATAAATTTGATTAGGTCCCATTTGTTTATTTTTCGCTTTTATTTCTATTGCCTTGGGAGACTGACCTAAGAAAACATTGCTATGATTTATGTCAGAAAATGTTTTGCCTATGTTCTCTTCTAGGAGTTTTATGGTGTCATGTCTTATATTTAAGTCTTTAAGCCATTCTGAGTTTATTGTTGTGTATGGTCAAAACCCTTTCATGATCAAAACAATAACAGAAAACAGGAAGTGTTGGTGTGTTATGGACATGGAGAAATTAGAGCCCTTGCGGGAATGTGATGGGAATGTAAAATGGAACAGCTTCTGTGGAAAGCAGTATTGAGGCTCCTAAAAAAATTCAACATGAGATTACCATTTGATCCAGCAATTCCACATCTGGGTATATACACAAAATAATTTGAAGAAGGGACTCAAACAGATATTTGCATACCAATTTTCATAGCATCATTCATCACATATAGCTGAAAGGTGGAAACAATCCAAATGCCCATCCACGGATGAATGGATAAACAAAATGTGGTATATACATACAATGGAATATTATTCACACATAAAAAGGAATGTACTTTTAATATATACTACGTCATGGATTGAACTTGACAACATTATGCTTAATGAAATAAGCCAGACAGGACTTCCCTGGTGGCGCAGTGGTTAAGAATCCACCTGCCAATGCAGGGGACACAGGTTCAATCCCTGGTCTGGAAAGATCCCACATGCCACAGAGCAGCTAAGCCCATGTGCCACAACTACTGAACCTGCGCTCTAGAGCCCACAAGCCGCAACTACTGAGCCTGTGCGCCACAACTACTGAAGCCCGCGAGCTCTAGGGTCCACATGCCGCAACTACTGAGCCCGTGTGCTGCAACTACTGAAGCCCACGCGCCTAGAGCCTGTGCTCCGCAACAAGACGCTACCACAATGAGAAGCCCACACACCACAACGAAGAGTAGCCCCTGCTCGCCGCAACTAGAGAAGCCCACATGCAGCAGCGAAGACCCAACGCAGCCAAAAATAAATTTAAAAAGAAAAGCCAGACACAAAAAGGAAAATATTGTGTAATACCACTTGTATGAGGTACCTAATGTAGTCAAATTCATAGACACAAAAAGCAGAGCAGTGGTTACCAGGGACTTGGGGGAGGGAAGAGGGAGAATTTTTTTTAATAGACTTACTTTTTTCAAGTTTTATAGAAATGTAATCGACATATAACATTGTATAAATTCGCAAAATGATTACAAGTTTAGTTAGTCTCCATCACCCCGCATATTTACAATTTTTTTCTTTTTCTTTTTCTTCTTTTTTTTTGGCCATGCTGTGCAGCATGTGGGATCTTAGTTCCCCAACCAGGGATCAAACCTGTGCCCCCTGCATAGGGAGCATGAAGTCTTAACCACTGGACTGCCAGGGAAGTCCCTACAGTTTTTTCTTGCAATGAGAAATTTTAAGATCTCTTAGCACCTTTCAAATATACAATACAGTAATGTTAACTATAGTCACCATGATGTAATTACATCCCCTGAACTTATTTATCTTATAACTAGAAGTTTTACCTTTTGACCTCATTCACCCATTTCCCTCATCCCTCACCCCCACCACTGGTAACCACCAATCTGTTCTCAGTTTCTATGACTTCAGTTTTTTTTTAGATTCCACATATAAGTGATATCAAACAGTATTTGTCTTTCTTTGTCCAGATGCCCTTCTCACTCTACTTGGTCTTTGACCTCTTACACTGGGCATACTCCTCCATCCCCATTGCATTTGTGCAATGGCTCTACCGTTTCACACCAGCTGCCACTGCCATCGCTCCCCAACACACACAGTTGCCCTCCTCACCACTCTTGGACCTAACACCTTGGGTTGTTGCTGTCACCCCTCCCTATGGATGCCCTCTTTACCCAGCTGGAATTCCAATTCTCCACATTTGACTTCTTCATCCCACTTGAGTCCAACACCCCATGGTCCCTCCTTTTATTGCCCCCTCCCCAATATGTGGATACATTCTTCATTCTTGCCAGGCTTCAACACCTTGCTTTGGGCCATTACCACCACTGTCCCCCTCCCCCATGCACAGACTCTGACATCCCACACCATACCGCAGGGATATCCTCCTCCCCTAACTTGTGAAACCACACGTTGAGCTGCTTCTCGCCCACAGAGACTTACCTTGCTTGGAACCACCTGATGGCTTTTGGAATGAATTTTGCAGAAACAAAGGGAGGGAAGGAGGGAGGGAGGGAGGGAGGGAGGGTTACTTTCTGTTCGTGGCTAACATTGATTTTTCATTTATGGCATATATAGAATACAATTTTTTTAGTAGTTTATTTTTAGAGCAGTTTCAGGTTCACAGAAAATTAAACAGAAGGTACACAGATTTCTCATATATACCTTGTCTCCACAAACTATCAAAAGATCGCAGCAGAATAGTTTATTTGTCATAATCAAGGAACCTACATCGACACGTCATTATCACCCAAAGCCCATAGTTTACATTAGGGTTCATTCTTGGTGTACATTATATGGGTTTTTACAAATGTGTAATGATATGTATCTACCATTATAGTATTGTACAAAATAGTTTCACTGCCCTAAGAATCCTCTGTTCCACCTGTTCATCCCTCCCTCCCCCTTAACCTCTGACAACCACTGTCTCCATTGTTTTGCCTTTTCCAGAATTTCGTATAATTGGAATCATACAGTATGTAGCCTTTTCAGATTGGCTTCTTTCACTTAGTAATATGCATTTAAGCTTCCTCCACATCTTTTTAGGGCTTGATAGCTCATTTCATTTTAGCGCTGAATGATATTCTATAGTCTGGATGTACCACAGTTTATTTATCCATTTCACCCATTGGAGGACGTCTTGGTTGCTTCCAAATTTAGGCAATTGTGAATTAAGCTTCTATAAACATTGTGTGCAGGTATTTGTGTGAAGATAAGGATTCAAGTTATTTTGACAAATACCAAGGGGCACAATACAGCAAGAATACGTTTAATTTTGTAAGAAACTGTCCAACTGTCTTCCAAAGTGGCTGTAGCATTTTGCATTCCCACCAGCAATGAATAAGAGTTCCTGTTGCTGCACAACTTCACCAGCATTTGTTGTTCTGGATTTTGACTATTCCAATAGTCATATAGTGGCATTTCGTTATTTCAGTTTGCATTTCCCTAATGACATACGATGTAGAACATTTTTCCTTATGCTTATTTGACATCTGTATATCTTCTTTGGCAAGGTGTTTTTTCAGGCCTTTTGCCCATTTTTTAATTGAATTGTTCATGTTCTTACTTTTGAATTTGACGAGTTCCTTTTTTCCAGTTTTATTGAGATATAAATGACATTTAACACTGTATAAGTTTAAATTGTACAATGTAATGATTTGATATATCTATTTATTGTGAAATTATGGCCACAACAAGTTAAAATATCCATCACCTCACATAGTTACAAAAGTTTTTTTCCTTATGATGAGGACCCTCAAAATCTACTCTCTTAGCAACTCGCAAAAATACAAAACAGTATTGTTAGCCATAGTCATCATTTTCTCTTTTTTTCTAAGCAGCCCTAATCTTTTTTTTTTAATTAATTTATTTAATTTATTTATTTTTGGCTGCGTTGGGTCTTCGATGCTGCTTGTGGGCCCTCTCTAGCTGCCGCGAGCTTGGGGCCACTCTTTGCTGCAGTGCGCAGGCCTCTCACCGCGATGGCCTCTCGTGTTGCAGAGCACGGGCTCCAGGGTGCGCAGGCTTCAGTAGTTGTGGCACGCGGGCTCAGCAGCTGTGGCTCGCGGGCTCTAGAGTGCAGGCTTCAGCAGTTGTCGCACATGGGCTTGGTTGCTCCGCAGCATGTGGGATCTTCCCTGACCAGGTCTTGAACCCATGTCCCCTGCATTGGCAGGTGGATTCTTAACCACTGTGCCACCAGGAAGCCCCTCATTTTCTTATAACTGGAACTTTTGACCACCTTTACCCAATCCCCTCCTCCCCGCCTATACTAATCTGATCTCTGTTTCTATGAGTTGGGTTTTTTTAAGTTTCACACATAAGTGAAATAAAACAAACATTGTATGTCTTTCTCTGTCTGGCTTATTTCAGTTAGCATAATGCCCTCAAGGTCCATCCATGTTGTTGCAAATGACACAATTTCCTTCTTTTTTATGACTTAATAGTATTCCATTGTGTGTATACCATAATTTCTTTAACCAATCATTCATTGATGGACACAGGTTGTTTATTTTTTTTAATTGAAGTATAGTTGATTTACAATATTGTCTTAGTTTCAGGTGTACAGCAAAGTGATTCAGTTACACATATATATGTATATATCTATATTCCTTTTTTTCTATTCTTTTTTGTTATAGTTTATTACAAGATATTGAATATAGTTTCCTGTGTATACAGTAAATCCTTGTTGTTTATCTATTTTATACATGGTAGTGTGCATCTGTTAATCCCGTACTCCCAATTTATCCTTTCCCCACCCCTTACCCTTTGGTAACCATAAGTTTGTCTTCTATGTCAGTGAGTCTGTTTCTGTTTTGTGTATACATTCATTTGTATTATTTTTTAGATTCCACATATAAGTGATATCATATAGTATTTGCCTTTCTCTGTCTAACTTATTTCACTAAGCATTATATTCTCTAGGTGCATCCATGTTGCTGCAAATGGCAATATTTCATTCTTTTTATGACTGAGTAATATTCCATTATATGTATATGTATATGTATATGTATATGTATACGTATATGTATGTATACCACAACGTCTTAAGCCATCCTCTATTGATGGGCACTTGGGTTGCTTCGATGTCTTGGCTATTGTAAACAGTGCTGCTATGAACATTGGGGATGCATGTATCGTCTCGAATTAAAGTTTTCATTTTTTCCAGATATATATCCAGGAGTGGAATTGCTAGACCATACGGTTGTTCTGTTTTTAGTTTTTTAAGGAACCTCCATGCTGTTCTCAATAGTGGCTGCACCAATTTACATTCCCACCAACAGTGTACAAGGGTTCCCTTTTTTCTACATCCTCTCCAGCATTTATTATTTATAGATTTTTTGATGATAGCCATTCTAACCAGTGTGAGGTGATACCTCATTGTTTTTTTTTTAATTTATTTATTATTTCATATTTATTTTTGGTTGCGTTGGGTCTTCGCTGCTGCGCGGGGGCTTTCTCTAGTTGCGGTGAGCGGCAGCGACTCTTTGTTGAGGTGCGCGGGCTTCTCATTGCAGTGGCTTCTCTTGTTGCGGAGCACGGGCTCTAAGCATGCGGGCTTCAGTTATTGTGGCGTACAGGCTCAGTAGTTGTGGATCGCGGGCTCCAGAGCACAGGCTCAGTAGTTGTGGCACATGGGCTTAGTTGCTCCGCGGCATGTGGGATCTTCCCAGACCAGGGCTCGAACCCGTGTCCCCTGCATTAGCAGGCAGATTCTCAACCACTGCACCACCAGGGAAGCCCTAGGTATAGGTTTTTAGGTATTTTTCCTGTTTGGTGTTCTCTAAGCTTCCTGGATCTGTTGTTTGATGTCTGTCACTAATTTTGGAAAATTCTTATATTATTTCTTCAAATATTTCTTCTGTTCTTTTCTCTCCTTTTCCTTTTTTTTTTTATAAATTTATTTATTTATTTTTGGCCGCGTTGAGTCTTCGTTGCTGCATGTGGGCTTTCTCTAGTTGCAGCAAGTGGAGGCTACTCTTTGTTGCAGTGCACAGGCTTCTCATTATGATGGCTTCTCTTTTTTGTGGAGCACGGGCTCTAGGCACGTGGGCTTCAGTTATTGTGGCGTACAGGCTCAATAGTTGTGGATCGCGGGCTCCAGAGCACAGGCTCAGTAGTTGTGGCACATGGGCTTAGTTGCTCCGCGGCATGTGGGATCTTCCCAGACCAGGGCTCGAACCCGTGTCCCCTGCATTAGCAGGCAGATTCTCAACCACTGTGCCACCAGGGAAGCCCTTCCTTATCATTTTTGATGCTTTTATTTTTCTTGCCTGATTGTTCTGGCTGACACTTCCAGTACTATGTTGAATTAAAGTGGCCCAAGTGGGCACTTTTGTCTTGTTCCTGATCTTAGAGGAAAAGCTTTAACATTTCACCATTAAAAAGATGTTAGCTGTAGGTCTGTCATATATGGCCTTTTTATGATGAGATAGGTTCCTTCTATACCTGATTTGTTGAGGGTTTTTATCATGAATGGGTGTTGAATTTTATCAAATGCTTTTTCTACATGTATTAGGATGGTCATATGATGTTTATCTTTCATTCCTTTAATGTCTTGTATCACATGTATTGATTTGTGTATGTTGAACTATCCTGGTATCCCAGGGATGAATTCCTCATGATCATAGTGTATGATCCTATATTGTGCTGCTGAATTTGGTTTGCTAGTATGTTGAGAATTTTTGGATCTGTATTTATCAGGGATATTGGCTTGTAGTTTTTTTTTCTTACAGAGCCCTTCTCTGGCTTTCATATCAGCCAGAATGTTGGCCTCATAAAATGAGTTTGGAAGTGTTCCCTCCTCTTCAATTTTTTGGAAGAATTTGAGGATTGGCATTAATTCTTCATTAACTGTTTGGTAGATCCAATAAAGATGTTTTAAAAAAATGTTTGGTAGATTTCACTAGTGAATATTTCTGGTCCTGGGCTTTTCTTTCTTGGGATATTTTTGATTAATGATTTAATCTCCTTACTCATTATTGATATGTTCAGATTTTCTATTTTTCCTGATTTGGTTTAGGTAGGTTGTATGTCTAGGAATTCATCCATTTCTTCTAGGTTTTCCAGTTTGTTGGTGTTTTAATTGTTCATAGTAGTCTTCTATGATCCTTTGTATTTCTGTGGTATTACTTGTTATGTCTCCTCTTTCATTTATGATTTCACATTGATTTTTGTTCTTTCTCTTCTTGGTAGTCTAGCTAAAGCTTTGTCAATTCTGTTTATCTTTTCAAAGAACCAACTCATTTTCATTGATCTTTTCTATTGTTTTTATTTTCTCTGTTTTGTTTATTTTTGCTCCAATATTTGTTATTCCTTCCTTATGTTAACTTTGAGCTTAGTTTATCCTTCTTTTCCTTGTTTCTTTATGTGTAAAGTTAGGTTGTTTATTTGAGATCTTTCTATCTTCTTGATGTATGTGTTTACATATATAAACTTCCCTCTTAAAACTGCTTTTGCTGCATCCCATTGGTTTTGGTCTATTGTGTTTCCATTGTCATTTGTCTCAAGATACTTTTAATTTCTCTTTTAATTTCTTCTTTGATCCACTGGTTGTTCAGAAGTATGTTAATTTCCATGTATTTGTGAGTTTTCCAGTCTTCCTCCCATTATTGATATCTAGTTTTATACCATTGTGTTCAGTGACAATACTTGGTATGTCTTCACTCTTTTCAAATTTGCTAAGACTTGTTTTGTGCCCAACATATGATTTATCCTAGAAAATGTTCCGTGTGTGCTTGAGAAGAATGTGTTTTCTGTTGTTGTTTTTGGATGAATTGGGCTATATACGTCTGTTGGGTGCATTTTGTCTATAGTGCTGTTTGAAACAATAATTCAAATCTGCTGTTTCTTTATTGATTCTCTGTCTAGTTGATCTATCCATCATTGAGAGTGGAATACTAAAATCCCCAATTATTATTATTATTATTTTGGCTATGCCATGTGGCTTGTGGGATCTTAGTTCCCCAACGAGGGATTGAACCCAGACCCTCAGCAGTGAGAGCATCCTAACCACTGGACTGCCAGGGAATTCCCTCCAATTATTATTATATTGCTGTGTATTTCTCCTTTTAGTTCTGCTAGTATTTGCTTTACACATTTAGTTCCTCTAATATTGGGTACATAAAAAATTACAATTTTTATATCTTCTTGATGGATTGATTCCTTTGTCATTATACAGTGCCCTTTTGACTCTTTTGATCATTTTTAGCTTAAAGTCTATTTTTTTTAATAAATTTATTTATTTTTGGCTGCATAGGGTCTTCATTGCTGTGCATGGGCTTTCTCTAGTTGCAGCAAGCAGGGGCTACTCTTCATTGCAGTGTGTGGGCTTCTCATTGCAGTGGTTTCTCTTGTTGCGGAGCACGGGCTCTAGGAGCATGGGCTTCAGTAGTTGTGGCACGAGGGCTCAGTAGTTGTGGTACATGGGCTCTAGAGTGCAGGCTCAGTATTTATGGCACATGGGCTTAATTGCTCCACAGCATGTGGGATCTTCCCGGGCCAGGGATCAAACTCATGTCCCCTGCATTGGCAGGTGGATTCTTAACCACTGCGCCACCAGGGAAGCCCTACATATTTACTATTACCAGTGAGTTTTATACAACTACCTTCATATATTTTTATGATGTAGAATAGAATCCTTAGATTTCTACTTAGAATCCTTTTATTTCCACTTGAAAAACTTTCTTTAGCATTTCTTGTAAGGCAGGTGTAGTGGTGAGGAACTCCTTCAGCTCATTTGTTTCAGAAAGTCTTTTAATGCTCTTTCATTTCTCAAGGACAGCTTTTCCAGTTATAGTATTCTTGGTTGACTGTTTTGTTTTGTTTTATTTCTTTCAATATTTTGAATATACCATCTTGTTCTCTCTTGGCCTGAAATGTTTCTGTTGAGAAATCTTCCAACAGTTTTATGGGGTTCCCTTATATGTATGTGACCTGTCACTTTTCCCTTGTTGCTTTCAAAATTCTCTGTCTTCGACTTCTAATAATTTAAATCTAATAAGTCTCTGTGTAGTCCTTTTTGGGTTCAATTTTTGGAGGATTCTTTGCATCTCATGAATCTGGATGACCATTTTTCTCCCCAGGTTAAGGAAGTTTTCAGCCATTATTGCTTTAAATATACTTTCGGTCCCTTTCTTTTTCTCTTCTCCTAAGATTCCCATAATGTGAATGTGGTTTCTCTTGATGGTGTCCCATAAGTCCCCTAGGCTTTCTTCATTCTTTTTCTCATTTACCTGATACTTCATGATCCTTGATTCCTGTTAATTGTAATCTGCACATTTGAGTAAACTCTGCTCTTTCAGACAGTACAGATTCACTTTGGCAGAGACAGTTCTTCACCAGTCAGCTCAGCTTGGGGTTCCAGATGGGTCAGCTGGTATTGTCCTTGGGCAGGTTGGGCATGCAAAGCTTTTATGGGCTCAGAAATTCATAGGGAATTACTTCCACTATATTCTGTTGGCAACACAGGGCCAGGCCATATTCACTGTGAAAGGGAACTACACATGGACATACCATTAATTCTCATTATTTGCAGTATTTAAATTCTATAAGTTTTGTAAATCAACTATAGTTAAATAAAAAATAAATTTAAATAAATAAATGAATTCTACAAAGTCATCATGAACACTGAATTAGTGACTACAGAACCATTGCTCCTAGGGGAAATATAAGGTTAGGTTCCTGCAACCCTCTGATCACATTTTTTTTAATTGGAGTATTGCTTTACAATGTTGTGTTAGTTTCTGCTGTACAATGAAGTGAATCAGCTATATGTATACATATATCTCCTCCCTCTGGGATCTCCCTCCCCCCTCCATCCCACCCATCTAGGTCATCACAGAGCACTGAGCTGAGCTCCCTGTGCTATACAGCACATTCTCATTAGTTATCTATTTTACATACGGTAGTGTATTTATGTCAAACCTAATCTCCCAATTCATCCCACCCTCCCCTTCCCCCTCTGTGTCCACATGTCCATTCTCTAAGTCTCCCTTTCTATTCCTTCTCTGCAAATAGGTTCAACTGTACCATTTTTCTAGATTCCACATATATGCATTAATATACAATATTTTTGTTTTTCTCTTTCTGACTTACTTCACTCTGTATGACAGACTCTAGTTCCATTGACATCTCTGCCAATGACCCAATTTCATTTCTTTTTATGGCTGAGTAATACTCCATTATATATATGTACCACATCTTCTTTATCCATTCATCTGTTGATGGACATTTAGGTTGTTTCCATGTCCTGGCTATTGTAAATAGTGCTGCAATTAACACTGGGGTACATGTGACTTTTTGAATTATGGTTTTCTCAGGGTATATGCCCAGTAGTGAGTTTGCTGGGTCATATGGTAGTTCTATTTTTAGTTTTTTAAGGAACTTCCATACGGTTCTCCACAGTGGCTGTATCAATTTACATTCCCACCAACAGTGCAAGAGGGTTCCCTTTTCTCTGCAACCTCTCTAGCATTTATTGTTTGTAGATTTTTAAAAATTATTTATTTATTTATTTATTTATTTATTTTTGGCTGCATTGGGTCTTTATTGCTACGTGCAGGCTTTCTCTAGTTGTGGAGAGCAGGGGCTACTCTTCGTTGCGGCGTGCGGGCTTCTCATTGTGGTGGCTTGTCTTTGTTGCAGAGCATGGGCTGTAGGTGCAGGAGCTTCAGTAGTTGTGGCACGCGGACTCAGCAGTTGTGGCTCGTGGGCTCTAGAGTGCAGGCTCAGTAGTTGTAGCACATGGGCTTAGTTGCTCCACAGCATGTGGGATCTTCCCAGATCAAGGCTCAAACCTGTGTCCCCTGCATTGGCAGGCAGATTCTTAACCACTGAGCCACCAGGGAAGTCCCTGTGGATTTTTTTGATGATGGCCATTCTGACCAGTGTGAGGTGATACCCCATTGTAGTTTTGATTTGCATTTCTCGAATAATTAGTGATGTTGAGCATCTTTTCATGTGCCTCTTGGTCATCTGTATGTCTTCTTTGGTAAAATGTCTATTTAGGTCTTCTGCCCATTTTTTGATTAGGTTTTTTGTTTTTTGATATTGAGCTGCATGAGCTGTTTGTATATTTTGGAGTTTTTTAATCTTTTAATTTATTTTTGGCTACATTGGGTCTTCATTGCTGCACGTGGGCTTCCTCTAGTTGCAGCGAGCGGGGGCTGCTCTTCGTTGCGGTGCACGGGCTTCTCACTATGGTGGCTTCTCTTGCTGTGGAGCGTGAGCTCTAGGCACGTGGGCTTCAGTAGTTGTGGCACGCAGGCTCAGTAGTTGCAGTTCACGAGCTCTAGAGCGCAGGCTCAGTAGTTGTGGTGCACAGGCTTAGTTGCTCCACGGCATATGGGATCTTCCCGGACCAGGGCTCAAACCCGTGTCCCCTGCATTAGCAGGTGGATTCTTAACCACTGTGCCACCAGGGAAGTCCTATTTTGGAGATTAATCCTTTGTCCATTGCTTCGTTTGCAGATATTTTCTCCCTTTCTGAGGGTTGTCTTTTTGTCTTGTTTATGGTTTCCTTTGCTGTGCAAAAGCTTTTCAGTTTAATTAGGTCCCATTTGCTTATTTTTGTTTTTATTTTCATTACTCTAGAAGGTGGGTCATAAAAGATCTTGCTGTGATTTATGTCAAAGTGTGTTTTTCCTATGTTTTCCTCCAAGAGTTTTATAGTATCCAGTCTTACATTTAGGTCACAACGTTTCTGTCAAGTGATTAATCCGTAACCTATTTTTATGCTTGTTTCCATTTAAGGACATCTTACTTACTATATATTGTTGGCTATAATCTAATAGCCAATGGCACTCTAACTCATGCCAGAGCAAAGCTTATCTAATAAGCTTATCTAATAAGCTTATCATATTTTCTCCATAAGATAATCACAGACTTCTTGTGCTTAGTAACACCAGACAGCACTTCAGCACTCTTCTTGAGGATTACTAAATAGACTAATAAAGGCAATCACTAATCTACTTTTCGTCTCTATTAATTTACCTTTTCTGATGATTTTCTGTAAATGGAATCCTATCATATAGCCTGTAGTGTTTTTGAACACTACACCAAGTATGTGGGGTTTTTTCCCCTTATTAACCAACTCTCCAACGCCTTAGACACTAACTGGGTGTCCTACAACTCAATACATTCCTTTTTTTCTTTTTCTTTTTTTTTTTAGCCACACTGTGCTGCTTGCAGGATCTTAGTTCCCCAACCAGGGATCAAACCCAGGCCCTTGGCAGTGAAAGCATGGAGTCCTAACCACTGGACCGCCAGGGAATTCCCCAATACATTTCTGACACCAACTGGAGTTAGTACAGAACCCACATTTTAAGGACTTAGTCCCATAAGACTGCCCCTTTAGATACCAGTTGCAAGCCCCAGGTAGCCACCTTACTTCTGACCAACCCACTATAAATCAGGAGTTCCCGTGATCTGCTCCTCAGTTTCAATTATTTTCTAGAACAGCTCACAGGACTCAGAAAAACATTTTACTTACTATTACCAGTTTATTATAAGAGGATACAAGTCAGTAACAGCTAGATGGAAGAGATGCATAGGACAAGGTATGGGGCTATGGGTACACGGCTTCCATTCCCTCTCTGGGCACACCACCTTCCTTGCACTTCAGTGTGAAAGCTCTCCAAACCCCATCATTTAGGGGTTTTTATGGTGGTTCCACTACATAAGCATGATGGATTAAATCATTGGCCATTGGTGATTGAACTCAATGTTCAGCCCCTCTCCTTTCCCCAGAGATCCAGAGATGGGCTGAAAGTTCCAACCCTCTGATTCACATGGTGGTTCCTTTCGCAACCACCCCCCATCCTGAAGCTATCTAGGGGTTCACCAAGAGATATTTAATTAGCATAAGCCTTGGTATGGTCAAAAGGGGCTTATGAATAACAAAAGCTGCTCCTAACACCCTTATCACTCAAGAAATTCCAAAGGTTTTTGAAGCTCTGTGTCAGGAACTGGGGACAAAGACCAAATATATTTATTATTGTATCACATACAGCATGTTGCCTTTTATGTCTGGCTTCTTTCACTTAGCATAATGTTTTCAAGGTTCTTCTATGTTGTAGCAAGTATCAGTACTTTGTTTCTTTTTATAGCTGTATTACATTCCATTGTATGGCTATACCACACTTTGTTTATCTATCCACAGTTGATGGACATTTGGGTTGTTCCCACTTTTTAGCTGTTATGAAAAATGTTGCTGTAAACATTCGTATAAAAGGTTTTGTGTAGACATGTTTTCCTTTTCTCATAGGTATATACCTAGTTTTGGAATTACAGGATAATATGGTAACTTTATGTTTAACTTTTTAAGGAACTGCCAAACTGTTTTCCAAAGCAGTTCCACTATTTTTTTGTTGTCTCTTTAATTCAGTAATATTTCTTTAGAAAGATTATTTTGACAAGAAAAAAATTTTTGTAACTATGTATGGTGTTGGATGTTAACTAGACTTACTGTGGTGATCATTTAGTAATATATACAAATATCAAATCATTATGTTGTACACCTGAAACAAATATAATGTTATATGTCGATTATACATCAATTTAGAAAAGATTATTTTGATTTTTAATTTATTTCTTTGTGTTTTGTTTGTATATGTTGTTTAAGTTTTGATAGTTTCATTGTTTCATTGGTCAGTATACTTCCACAAATAATACACCACAATCTTAGCTCTTGACTGTTAATTTTGGCTTTTATTGACAAAAAAACAGAAACAATAAAGTTTGTTTTGCCATATCGGGGTGAAAATTAAATTTTCCTTCTCTAATTTAGCTAATAATTTTAAACTAGATATATATTTCTTTTAAGACTTAATTATCTATAAAAATTGAAACGATTATAAATTTGGGAGCAGCTTAACCACGTGGTTCTGGCACAGAATCTCTTACAAGGAGGTGGCAATCAAGCTGTCAGCAGGGCTACAGCCGTCTGACTGACTAGAGCTGGAGGATATGCTTCCAAGGTGACTCACATGTGGCTGTTGGCAGGAGGCCCCGGTTCCTAACCCCATGGGCTTATCCACAGGAATATTTGAGTGTCCTCATGGCATGTCAGCAGATTCCCTCCAGATCAAGTGACCTGAAAGAGAGAGCTAGGGTAAAGTTGTGATTTCGTTCACGACCAAGTCTCAGAAGTCACAAACCATCCTGTCTACTATTTTCTATTTACTAGAAGTGAGTTGGGACTTCCCTGGCGGTCCAGTCATTAAGATTCCATGCTTCCACCGCTGCGGGCACGGGTTCAATCCCTGGTCAAGGAACTAGGATCCCGTGTCCTGAGCGGCACGTCCAAAAAAAAAGAGTCATAGTTCTTACCTTCCCTAAACTACTGTAGTGAACATAAAAGTTCCATTTCCATTCATTTAAGATACCAAAAAAATATGCTTGAAATGAGCAAAAACAGTACAGGAATGTAAATAATTATAAAAAGAAAAAAAAAGAGAAGTGAGTTAACAAGTCCAGTCCATACTCAAGAAGAGAATTAAGCTCTTCCTCTTAAGAGAGATGTATCAAAGAATTTGTGGACATCTTTTAAAACCACCACGCTGACTGATGGCAAGAAGCCTCAGGTCCTCACCATGTGGGCTTCTCCATTGGACTGCTTGAGTGTCCTTATTACATGGCAGCAGACCTTCCACTGTGGAAGTAGGTGACCCAAGAGAGAACAATAAGGAATTCACAATATCTTTTATGGCCTAACTTAAGAAGTTACACTCTGTCATTTCTGCAGTATCCTATTGGTTACACAGGTCAGCCTTATTCAGGGTGGCAAGAGACTAAATGAGGACATGTATCTCAGGAACCAGGAATGACTGGGAGCCATCCTGGATGCTGGCAACCACATGTACCCACAGGAAGTAATAACTAATTCTGCCAGGGCATTCTGGGGTGGGCTCCACAAAGGAAATGACATAGAGATAGGCTTTTTGGATCCCACCTTTGGATCCCACAGACTCTGAGAAAAACCAGAAGGATCAGTAAATGTCATCTAGTCTATCCCTGACTTGAAGACAGAAAGTAAGAAAGAACCAGGACAGGGGCTTCCCTGGTGGCGCAGTGGTTGAGAGTCTGCCTGCCAATGCAGGGGACACGGGTTCGAGCCCTGGTGTGGGAAGATCCCACATGCCGCGGAGCAACTAGGCCCGTGAGCCACAACTACTGAGCCTGTGCGTCTGGAGCCTCTGCTCCACAACAAGAGAGGCTGCGACAGTGAGAGGCCCGTGCACCGCGATGAGGAGTGGCCCCTGCTTGCCGCAATTAGAGGAAGCCCTCGCACAGAAACGAAGACCCAACACAGCCAAAATAAATAAATAAATAAATAAATAAATAAACTTATTAAAAAAAAAGAAAGAACCAGGACAGATGCCAGGGGAGTCTACTTTCCACTGGCTTTTGATGCTATTTCTAACTTTGCTCAAGATCTCTCATGTGTGCTGCTAAAATGCCTGTAGGTACTCTAGTCTCACAATATGCCATTAGACCAGGCAGGAGCTTCTTTAATAACAGGTATTAAGTACTTGATGAACCAAAATGGCTATTCAAAGCCGCTTTTTGTTCTCTCTTGTAATTCGGACGTGCGCTTCCTCAGGCGGGTTGGGAGAAATGAGGTGTAACAGCCCCCACCTCTACTCCTGTCAGTGTTTTCACATTCAGAACACAAAATCTCTACTGAGGAGCCTTTTAAAGCTTCTAATAGGGAGGATGGGAGGGAGGGAGATGCAAGAGGGAAGAGATATGGGAACATATGTATATGTATAACTGATTCACTTTGTTTTAAAGCAGAAACTAACACACCATTGTAAAGCAATTATACTTCAATAAAGATGTTAAAAAAAAAAAAGCTTCTATATTTTTGGTGGGAGAGGAGACGAAGAGCAGTGAGAAGCTCAGCAGATTTTTAAAATATAAAATTTCCCATTCCTCTTGGAAAACCAAAAATAACTCCTGAGTTACAAATTAGAGGTCTTTGTTCTTTCTTGTTTTTCCCCCAAAAGGTTTGGCATCATCACAACACCGCAAAGGTGGTCATTTCATTTTTTAAAATATTTATTTATTTATTTATTTATTTTGGCTGCACCGGGTCTTAGTTGCGGCACACGTGATCTTCGCTGCGGCATGTCTAGTTGCGGCATGCAGGAGCTTTAGCTGCAGAATGTGGACTTCGTAGTTGTGGTGTGCGGACTCTTAGTTGCAGCATGCACGTGGGATCTAGTTCCCCGACCAGGGATGGAAACTGTGCCCCCTGCATTGGGAGTGTGGAGTCTTACCCACTGGACCACCAGGGAAGTCCTGGTCATTTCATGTTTACTCTTTTTATTTTGTTATAAACTTTACATATTTCCACAAAAGAATAGTCTACAAACAACAATAATAACAAAAGTAAATACAAAGAACTGTCCATGTAAAGAGAAAGAAGGTGAAGAAGCCTCCCTCATCTTTGTCCTGAAAGAGAGCTTTTCTTTTCTTCCTACGAGGCCAATAACACACTGGATCAGGGAGCACTTGTTGCAGGAAAGCCACAGGCTCAAAGCAACTCAAGACGCCAGCCCTCCATTACAGCTGGGTACCTCTGGACAGTGCAAGACATGTACCCCCACTGGCCTGGCCTGGAAACAGAGGGGCCTCCAGAGGTGCCCCATGCCTTGCTTTCCCTCCTTTGTTTTTTCCTCTCACAGTATTAAATACTATTTTGGGACATCTACTCTGTGCCTGTGCTTTACATTTATTGACCTTCATCCTTCTGAAACCCTGTCACATTTTACAGTTACAGAAAGTAAAGCTCAGAGATCATATTAATCAAGAAGCTTTCTTTTGCTGAAATGGAAAACCCAAATTCAAAATGGCTTAAGCAGAAAGACTGTTCATTGGCTCAGAGAACCAAAAAAGCCAAGCATATGATGGGCTTCAGGCATAGCTGGATCTACGTAGTCAAGTGAGCCACCAAGACCGCCACCAAGACCACATTTCTCTCTCGGCCGCTTGTTTCTATACTCCGTGCAGGCAAGCTCTTCCTTCCTGGTATTGGGGAGGTGGCTGAGACGACAAAGACACTACATTTGATTAAGTGTGGCAGCTGAAGTGTGCTCCATTTGGATCTCCCTTCTGAAAGAACTTGCCATTCAGCTGAAGGAGCACCTTTAGCTGACAGCCTCCAGCTGTACCAGCTTCAGGATCCATGACCTTCCTGGTCCACTACCAGCCAATGCCTGGACATGGCAAGGGCCTGGTCACTTCTGCCCAATGCATGACTCTTCTAATGCGTCAGAGTTCCCATGGGATTGGCTGAGAAAGTCAGAGCAGATTGAGTTCTGAGGCTCCCCCTTTATCAGACATTACCCTCTCCCCTAAATAAACTTCTTGTGCCCCAAACTCCATCAGTGGCTTCCTCCTTCAGGGGTTAACTGAATCATCACATCTCACTGGCTTACTCCCCACTAGAAGCAGATGTTCTTGCTTCACACAGATCCCTTTGGATAACTTTGTACTGATTTTCAATGTGCTCTTCTAACACCCAGCACCTTTCGCTGTGCCCTGGAGTTAGCGCTTCACCCTAACTGAACATTCAGATGGTCCAGGACCTACATAATCCCCTGCTTCCTCTCCTCCTTGCCCACCTGACGAATGACTGGCAGGTTAAGAGTCTCAATGCCAAGCCTCTTTGCCTCCAGGCAGACCTTGTAAGAAATAACCTGCCCTCCAAAGTTCCTTGGAGGGGTCAGGGTAAAGCTACCTTTCACAGGGCTCTGCCAGAGATCACACTTTGCCTGGCCTTCTCGCCTTCTCTGCCCTGCTTCTCCCCCTCCACCTCCCATCTGTCCGGGCATACTTCCTTATTAAATCACTTACATGTGAATCCTTCTCTAAGGGTGTGCTTCTCAGGAACCCAACCAAGAACCACAGCTGGGGCCACAGCACCTGTCAAGTGGCTCTCTCCTATGGAACAGTCCTTCTGGGTCCTCTCCCGCTTTTTGCTCCATCTGGCCTATGGGTGCTAGCTGCTTCCTACTGTCACTAACTCTAGAGCGCTTTCCTGGTCCTTGATTGTTTCCCTGGGTCCCTTCCCATCCTTTTTGAGTAACCCTTTCATTAAACTCTCCCCAGTCACCCCTTTGAAGTATGCTACCTGTTTCCTGCCAGAACCCTGAATGATAAATGTGATCATTCCAGGATTTTTTTTTTTAAATTATCTATCTAGGGACTTTCCTGGTGGCTCAGTGGTTAAGAATCCACCTGCCAATTCAGGGGACACGGGTTCGAGCCCTGGTCTGGGAAGATCCCACATGCCACGGAGCAACTAAGCCTGTGTGCCACAACTACTGAGCCTGCGGTCTAGAGCCCATGAGCTACAACTACTGAAGCCCGCACTCCTAGAGCCTGTGCTCTGAAACAAGAGAAGCCACCGCAACGAGAAGCCCGCGCACTGCAACGAAGAGTAGCCCCCACCCGATGCAACTAGAGAAAGCCTGCACGCAGCAGTGAAGACCCAACGCAGCCAAAAATAAATAAATTTATTTTTTTAAAAAATTACCTATCTATCCGTCTATCTATGTATCTGTCTATCTATGAAATTCATAGTAACCTAGAGGTTTGGAAAGAGACACAAATTTTACACTGAGGAATGATTGCCCTTTTCTCCCATCCAGTCAATTTGGCTGTGGGACTGTATGTAATATAATAAGCTAAATTAGAGATAATATCAAGAGTCTGATTTTAAGGTTCTTCCTGACGTGAGGGCAGAGGTAATGATCTCCTAACTCCGTTCAGCTCTCAGAAGGCCTTCCAGCTGGAAGCAGCCAGTAAACAACTTGCAGAAGCTGCCATCTGGCACTAGATGGCAGTCATGCCCACTGGCGCGCCTGCTCACAGAAGCCACTGACAGTCCCAGCTTGCCTGACCCTGCAAAAGCCAGTTCGCCTGCCAGCTCTCTACTCTTAGATCAGGGTTGTTCCACGTTCCTCCAACATAGAAGCAGCTTGTGGGTTTTCCAGCAGCTTGTGGTTTTCCAGCACCTTGGGCCAGGGCCTGGGAAGGTTCCTATTTGTATCTCCTTCTATTGGCCCTCCCTCAGTACCTCTGTTGCTAGACACTCAAACACTGATGCAGACCCACAGACCCACTGGGTCTATGGGGAAGAGGCTGTAGAACATAGATGCTTAGGGGGAATCCCTCCTGGTGCAGGAAATATTGGTGTGTTTGGGCTGCCACTCTTCCTTGCTCAATGACCTCCACAATTGCTTTAGTGGGCCTCCCCTACCACCCTTGAATTTAGCAAATGAGTGACATTAGTTAAAATCATTATAGGGACTTCCCTGATGGTCCAGTGGTTAAGAATCCACCTTCCAATGCAGAGGACGCGGGTTCAATCCCTGGTCGGGGAACGAAGATCCTGCAAGCTGCGCAGCACAGCCAAAAAAAAAGACACTTTAAGTTGCAAGTAACTGAAGCCCTATGAAAATGAACTTAAGCCAATAAAAAGATAGAAGAATTGTTTAGTCAATAGCGTTAAGAGCCATACATATGTGAATTTAGTCACAACTGTATCCACATGAGCTTCAGGCATGTCTGGATTCAGGTGCTGGAAAAAAAAAATGATCAGTAATCCATCTGTCTCCATCCATCTCTTCTCCTCTCTCTTGAGCACAAACTCCCAACTGCTGAAAGAAATAAATGTTTTTCAGGCTTCCCTGGTGGCGCAGTGGTTGGGAGTCTGCCTGCCAATGCGGGGGACACGGGTTCGAGCCCTGGTCTGGGAGGATCCCGCATGCCGCGGAGCGAGTGGGCCCGTGAGCCACAATTGCTGAGCATGCACGTCTGGAGCCTGTGCTCCGCAGCGGGAGAGGCCACGATGGTGAGTGGCCCCCGCTTGCCACAACTGGAGAAAGCCCTCGCACAGAAACGAAGATCCAACACAGCCATAAATAAATAAATAAATAAATAAATAAAATTTAAAAAATAAATGTTTTTCTTCGTAGTTCTGCCAAGATCCCTAGACTAATCACGTGGGAGGGGGCCTGGGAGATGACATACCCAATTTGGTTAGGTCAAGTGCCCATTGCTAGAAAGAGGCATAGGTCCGGATGAGAATGAGGGAGGCTTGGATTTCCAAGAAAAAAACCAAGGCACTCTCACCTGAACAAGGGACACAGGACAAGCCAAGTCAGCAGATGCCCATGATGACCAGGCAGCTACGTAGTTCCCTGTCCCCTTATTTCACTCACTTATCTATTGACTCATCCAGTACACCCAGGGGTTCCTGCCAGCTCTCGCTCTCCATTCCTGCTGAGGTAAAAGTCCTGCTTATTCAAGGACTCCTATCACACAGTCTTCTAACATCCTGTTCTTTTCCTTCAAAGCACTGATCAGTTCAAGATTATGTAGTGACATGTGTGATTATTAATCTGATATACATCTTTCCTCTAGATTTTGGTGCCCCTAGAGCCTCGCACAGTGACTGGCACACAGTAGGTACTCAGTAAACATGTGTTCATTCATTGATTTTATACTTATCTATTAGACCCCCAGGTATAGTAAGTCCAACCAGACATGGCCCCCACCTGGCTTCTATCCTAGTGATGGAGACAGACAAGTAAAGCAATGCTCACAGTCCAAATGCAATGCTTTCTGCAAGAGTGGTGGACTCAAGGGAGCCTGGGAGAGGAATATCTAAATCAGAATGGTCCAGAAAGTTTCCCTTAAGAGTCATGATGTTGGCCTAACTTTAGAAAAATGAGAAGACATATGCGGCAAGATGAAGGAGAGGAGGATGCCCTCAGAAGCACATTGGAAAACAAGGAAATGGGACATAGCCTGATGTAGTCTCAGTCTCAGTGCATTGACCCTCCAGGACAGGGGGTAACCACATAAGAATTATGTCTTTTAGTTAAACCAATACCTTATTTTGAAAAATAAAATAAAAGGGGACGGCATCCAAAAAAATTTTGCGGGCAAAAAACTGGCTTAAAAGGATATGGGGAAGCCCTCTGATTATAGTAGCACCTGGCAGGGCAACTGCCACATAGTAGGCCCTCAATAAATGTGTGAGTGCCTGGATGAAAGTCATTGGAATCAATATGCTTTGCTTAAAACAGAAAACAAAGCCAACCTGTGATATGGCCCATTAAGAATCCAAGCAGAGGGCTTTCCTGGTAGTGCAGTGGTTGAGAATCCGCCTGCCAATGCAGGGGACACGGGTTCGAGCCCTGGTCTGGGAAGATCCCACGTGCCGCAGAGCAACTGGGCCCGTGAGCCACAACTGCTGAGCCTGCATGTCTGGAGCCTGTGCTCCACAACAAGAGAGGCCACGATAGTGAGAGGCCCGCGCACTGCGATGAAGAGTGGCCCTCGCTTGCCGCAACTAGAGAAAGCCCTCACACAGAAACGAAGATCCAACACAGCCAAAAATAAATAAATTAAAAAAAAAAAAAAATCCAAGCACACCCCTAAAGTTACACAAAAGAAATAAAAGGCAAAAGACATTACTGTAAAACGAGATTTATATAACCCTAACTGCATGGCATAAAGATGTGCCCAGTTTCACATGCCACTTGCTGCCAGGATCTGAGATTGTGCTGAGAAAGGGGTGGGAGGAGGCTGGTGGGGGGAATCACGTACCAGGCCAAGACACAGGCACAGAGAACTCAACATTTGGGGGCTTGAAAAGAAGCCCTGGAACACAGGCCTCTTTTGTTTCTCAGGCTTCTCTTAACTGCCGTGTTTGAGACCTGGGATTCATGAAGGAAGTACTATTCAAAATGGCACTTTCCACTTCATTATAAAGAAAGTTCAGTCACAGTCCCCAATTTCCCCTCAAGTTGTGTTACTTGAAAACTGGTGGGTGTCGAGCCAAAAGACACAACAAAGCCAAAGATTGGGAGAAGGAAGGATTTACTATTACTTGCAGCAAGTAAGGAGAATGCCAGGAATCGGCAAAATTAGGGAAGTTTTAAGCAAGCGTACATGCATATTCATGAAGGCGCTTGGGCAGTTGACAGAGTCCAAGCTTTAGTTGACGGAAGTCACAAGGTCAGAAAAGGTCAACATCATCATCCCTCAGGTTCCACTTGATCTGGTGGTTGAGCACCTCAGGCTAATCTTTACCATTGAAACAGAACTGGGAGTCTTTGCAACTGATATATTATCTTTGCTATTGTTACTTCTCTTGCCAGATAACAAGATTTCTGCATTCTTTTGTTCCTTTAAGATCATTAATTACTGAGACCTGTTCAAGGGCAAGCATTGTGGCCAGGATTAAATCACAAAATGGCTTAGGCCAAAAATGGCTTCCCTTATGTCAAGAAAGCCATGCCTGGTTCTCTTTCTCCAGGGACCCCCTATCTGCTTACAGTTGCAACCTGAGTCATTTGTGGAACAGCTGTGTTAAGTGGAGAGGAGAGTTATAAATAAAATCAGTGTGTTTTGTCTCAAATTGAAGCAGTTGCTGCTCCCCAGGCTGGCAGCAAAATCATGATTCAGAGTCTAAAGTTCTAGAACAATGTTTGTGAATCAACTCTCACAATGAGTTGTCCCTCGTGGCAAACAGCAGTTATGCCCTCACCCCCAGATCTCCTCTGTGTGAACCACCCCCAAGTATGCAAATGCATTGAACCTGGAAGCTCTTCATTCCAAACTAAGATGGTTGAGCTTTTGAAAGGGGTCTCTTCTAGTCCCTGTATCTCACAGCCTTAGGCCAAAGGAAACCTGTCTTCTTTATTCAATACTTAATGTACAGAGCATTTTCCTTATTCTCGCCTCCACAACATTAAATCTCTCTCAATAATAGCAAAGGCTTCTCTAGATCTTGTCCCAAGCCAGTCACTGTTTTAAGTGTTATATGCGTATTTAATTAATTTGATGTCACAACAATCTTATGGGGGACGTGCTATCATCCTCCACTTTTCAGATGAGAAAGCTGAGGCCAGAGGTTTGTTAACTTGCCCAAGGTCATACAGCCCATAAATGGTAAAGCCAATATTAGAACCAAAGCCATTTGGCTCCACAGCCCACATTCTCAACCACTATGATGCCTCATATGAGGGGTGCCATCTAAGCCGGGCTGAGCTATCCCTTGTCACAGCCCCGCTCTGCTAACCATGCCTGATTCCCTCCTCCTTCCCTCTTCATTCAAGGGATTCGGAAGAAGCTGCTAACCTTGACCAGGCATGAGCCAATCATCCATCTTCCCTGCCTCAGTGATTGGCTCAGAGCTGGGCCTGTGACCCAATCAGAGCCAGTGACTCATGACCAGACTTTTCCTGGGGCTTCTGGGAGAAAGAAGTCCTCTGTTCCCTCCTGGTTTTGGTGGATGGGAGGAGGTGGGGAAGAGGCGTTACTACAGCACTTTTACTGCTTTGAAGGGAGGCCAGCGAGGGGGAGTCAACAAACCGAGAAAACAGAACAAAAAGACGGACCCACAGCATAGGACTCCAAGGGCATTGCCAAGAGTACATAGTGTTGGGCTCATGCCACACAATATAACGAGGCCCCCTGGAGTTGGGTCAGGCATATTGCCACGACCTGATTTGCGCTCTGAATCCAGTGACTCCTGAAGTGCCAAGGACCCCCACGCTCTTTGGTTCCATGAGTCAATACATCCCTTTTTAAAAGCCAATATGAGTAGGGTTTTCTGCAACTTGAATCAGAATGCACCTTAATCAAAACAACCTCAATAATCCTTGTGAAGACTGAGCCAAAAAGCCCATTAGTTACCAATGCTATGATAGAACAGTAGGCTTGCTGATCAGAGATGAATCATGCCTCAAGTTTCTCACCATGCTAAAGAACAGAGAAAGGGCCAAGTTCCTAAAATTCTCAACTGTTCTCGAGTTTTACATTTTTGTACAAATAGAGGACAACAGCAGCTCAGATAATCCTCCAAAATGGCTGTGAATGGATTCACTTTCCTAATTACATTTAACTCTGGTTAATGTTAAAATGACTTTAAATGCTCTTTCAGCAAGGCAGAGGGTCATGGACCAGAAGTCTGTTGAAGAAGGGGCAAAGTCAGCCAGGCGTCAAAAAATAGCCAGGGAACCTGGGTTGGTGAGGAGTGTCCAAAGAGGACTTTAGCCTTATGTATGTGTTGATATCTTATAAAGGAATGCATTTGTAAATTATTTGTTAATAAATAAAAATTAACTTTAAAGTAGATAGGGTTAAAGGACAAGTCATGTAATTGCATTATCTTCGATGAATGTTTACTTTTTTTTTTAAATAATGGAACCTGTCAAGTGAAACATTATATGAATCACCATAGTGAACATCTGTTGTGTTTCTCCTTCTTTGGTATAGAATTTTAAAATGTGATAGCTTGCTTTTTGGGAAAGACCTTCTCCTATTAACATCTGTGATTCAGGTACACAATACTTGGTTCTGGTCTGGCCATGGGTGCAAATACAATAGTTTGCTTCCTGAGCTCTCCTGGCTCTTTTTTCCTCCCTAACAATACTGGAAAGACAAAGCAGTAGCATAGTTTTTTAATCTCCCTGATCTTCTCTCCATGAAATAAAAGAAAAGAAAAGAATAGAAAAGAGAAGCAGACAGAGCAACTAGATAGTAAAACCAAAAACTATGGACAACATCTACAACAAAGCCAGGTGATAAGGTGTCCCTGCCAAAAGTCCAAAATACAGGAAAGGGAGGACAACCGCTACCAACACTATAAGATCTGCAGGATATTCACATTCACGCAGGAGAAACCAGAGGGAAGAAACCAGGGCATCTGATGGGCCAGCAAAAGGGTATTCATAGGAAGGCAGAGTGGGCTGATTTGAGCGAAGCGGTTGAAGTGACAGGGGTTTTGCCTGTTCCAATATCAGATGAGTACAAGGCATCTCTGATTTCAAAAGATACAAGATATCAAAGATTAACATAAATCAGAACTAGAAAATTACGGCAATTAAGTGATAAATCTCGGGAAAAATTAGGAATAAATAAAAGTTATTTCAGGAATGAAACTAAATCAAAACGAAAACAAGAGTGAATACACATTATAGATATTGCCTTATGAGAAATAGAAGGTGAAAAAAGTTTTAAAATTAAAAAGAATGAAGAAAGAAAAAGGATTCAAGAGAAAGTGACAAATACTGAAGCCATGTAAATAAGATCCAACATATTATAATAGGAGTAACTGAAAGAAAATCAAACCAAGGGAACAATATGACAAGTACTAAAAATTATAATTCAAGAAAACTTTCTTGAAGTAAGATTTGAGGGGCTTTCCTGGTGGCACAGTGGTTAAGAATCCGCCCACCAATGCAGGGGACACGGGTTCAAGCCCTGGTCCGGGAAGATCCCACATGCTGCGGAGCAACTAGGCCTGTGTGCCACAACTACTGAGCCTGCGTTCTAGAGCCCATGAGCTACAACTACTGAAGCCTGTGCGCCTAGAGCCCGTGTTCCGCAACAAGAGAAGCCACCGCAATGAGAAGCCCGCGCACTGCAACAAAGAGTAGCCCCTGCTCACCGCAACAAGAGAAAGCCCACGTGCAGCAATGAAAACCCAACACAGCCAAAAACAATTTTCACCTACACCTGAAAATATTGACCCAGAATGACCAACACCAAGAAATACTCTAGACTTTAAAGGAAAAGAATTAAATTGGCCCTTTTTTGCATCAAGGCATAAAGGCCAAGTGAATTATGATGGAAAGAAAATTAGATTTTCATTAACCTTTCAACAACAATGCTTTATGCTGGAAGAAAATAGAGTCATATATAAGATAATCAAGGAAAGAAAATATGAGCCAAGGGTTTTGTATCCAACTGAACTGAGTATCCAACAGGGTAAAAGGGCACAGAAACAACACATTATCAACATGCAAAAACTCAGGGAATCTTTTTTTTTTTTTTTTAAGATTTATTTATTATTTTATTTATTTTTGGCTGAGTCAGGTCTTAGTTGCTGCAGGCGGGAATCTTCGTTGAGGCATGCGGGATCTTTTCATTACAGCGCATGGTCTGCTTGGGTTTCTGTCTAGTTGCAGTGCACTGGCTTCTCTCTAGTTGTGGCACGCAGGTTTTCTCTCTCTAGTTGTGGTGCGGGCTCCAGAGCGTGTGGGCTCTGTAGTTTGCAGTGTTTGCGGCATGCGGGCTCTAGTTGAGGCGCGCGAGTTCAGTAGTTGTGGTGCGCAGGCTTAGCTGCCCCGTGGCATGTGGGATCTTAGTTCTCTGACCAGGGATCACACCCACGTTTCCAGCATTTAAGGCAGATTCTTTACCACTAGACCACCAGGGAAGTCCCTCGGGGAATCTTGCTTAGATTTGTGGTCACTTTGAAAAAGGAGTGTTTGTGATTGAGGTGAGGCATATGGATGGCTTCTGAGATGGCTGGCAAAGTTTTATCTCTTTTCCTGAGTGGTGGTTTTAAGAGTATTCACCTTACAATAATTCACTAATCTATATGTATGTTTGGTATAGTTTTCTGTAAATGTGTTTTATTTTATAATAAGTTTAAAAACAACAAAAATAAAATAAAATAGACAATTACACTTAGAGAGATTTGAATATAGACTAAGGATGATATCAGGGAACTATTGTTAAATTTTATGTATGATATAATGGTATTATAGTTATGTAGTAGAATGTTCTTATTTTTTTGGAGATGCATGTTGAAAAATTACTGTAATTTACTTTAAAATGCTCTAGCAAAACAAAATTGATTCTGAGTAACATTTTGTTACTTTAAGTTTTATAAGACATTATGTATTATATAAAGACCTTAAGTGGTATGGTACAGTTACATGAGTTTTGACAAATGCCATTACTCTATCAAAATACAGAATATTTTCCCCAGAAAGTTTTCTCCTGGCTCTTCCCAATGAATCCCCTCTCCTGCCCCCATTGAGGAAACCACTGTTCTGATAATCTCTTTCACCATAGATTAGTTTTACCTGATCTAGAACTTCATCTAATGGAATTATGTAATATATACTCTTTAGACACACTTTTTTTTTAACATTTTTAATATCCCTGAAATTGGAATGTATCTTAGAAATTGGTGGTGTCTTAACAATTAAATGGCAGTGTTTCCTCATTTTTATTGTTTTATAAAATAATGGAATGTCTTACAGTCAATGTCACCTTCAATTTGATGAAGTGTATTATATATATACAGATGAAGCAAATATGGTGAAAATGTTAACAGTTGTTGAATTAGTTGGTGATACATGGGTGTCCTACTGTGAGTTTGAAAAATTTTATATAAGAAAGTTTACTGAATACAGAAGTAAATAAAAGGATACCACAATTGTTATACCTTTTTTCCCCGTTAATTAAAGTGACGCTTAAATAATGGAATTGGCTGGAGGCTTTCTTGTCCTCTGCGAGGCCCTGATTATAGTAGGGACCTGGACACTCTAGACGGAGTATCACATGATTATCAGTCTTTGTAAGATTTGCTTTTTTCTCACATATATTCTTTTTCTTCCCTCTATCTCCCCAAACTTTTCAAAAGCCAAGAGCCTCTGTCCTCTGTGTCCCAAGGCAGTGAGAAAGGGGAGCTCTGCACTTGTGACCAAAGTGTCTAATCAAGCATCTAATCCAAATCTATGGCAAGAAAGAAAAGCTGGAGGCCCAGAACCAGGGCCTTGCAGCTGGAAGGCCAAGGTGCTGGTCCTCTAAGTAAAGAAACACTTCCAGTTGCTCCTTGTGAGTGGTGCTTCTGGCTTGAAAGCTGAAACTTTTCTTTGCACTTACAGGGAAGGTGCCAGTGGCCAGCAGGTCCTATCCTCATCATCTGGGACTTGCATCACTGCTGTACCATCCATCAGAAATAGTCCTAAAAGGTCTGAACTCCTTTCCTATCCTGGAATCTGGCTTCCCCAGTCCCTTACCCTGTCACCTTTAGGAAGAGGCAGCCTGCCCTTTGTCCATGGAGGCAGAGAAAGTGACTGCACACTGCATATGTCACTTCAGCCACAGGCAGAATTACAGCTGACCACATCATGGCACAGACGTAGGTTTCCAATGGGGAGTTCAGACTTTGCCATTAGATAACCCATGTGGCCCAGAAGAAATCTCGAGCTCTTACATTCCCAGTCTCCTCATCTGTAGGACAGGCTAATAGCACCCACCTCTCAGGGTGGCTGAAAATTAAGAGGACAAAAGGGAAAGCACTTAGCAAACTGTAAAACTACTTGCAATGTGGGAAGTTAACTTTTGTGGGGGGGAAGGGTGAGAGAAACATTTGTCAGCTGAAAAAAGAAGCACAACCTAAAGGTTGAGAATTATGTTTTATTTGGGGGACAAAACTGAGGACTTAAGCCCGGAAGACAGACTCTCAGATAGCTCTGAGGGACTGCTCTGAAGAAGTAAGGGAGGAGCCAGGATATATAGGAGTTTTTGCAACAAAAATCAGGTGGTTGGAGCATTAGAAAATTACTGGGTTTTAAAATTTTATTTATTTTATTTATTTGTTTTTGGCTGCTTTAGGTCTTTGTTGCTGTGCATGAGCTTTTCTCTAGCTGCGGCGAGCGGGGTCTACTCTTCATTGTGGTGCGAGGGCTTCTCATTGTGGTGGCTTGTCTTTGTTGCAGAACATGGGCTCTAGGCGTGGGGGCTTCGGTAGTTGTGGCTCATGGGCTCTAGAGCGTGGGCTCAGTAGTTGTGGCACACGGGCTTAGTTGCTCCGTGGCATGTGGGATCTTCTCAGACCAAGGCTCAAACCCATGTCCCCTGCATTGGCAGGTGGATTCTTAACCACTGCGCCACCAGGGAAGTCCCTTTTTATTTTTTAAATTTATTTATTTCGGCTGTGCCAGGTCTTAGTTGCAGCATGTGGGCTTCTTAGTTGCGGCATGCAGACTTCTTAGTTGTGGCATGTGGACTCTTAGTTGCAGCATGCAGGCTTCTTAGTTGCAGCAAGTGGACTCAGTTGTGTGGCATGCGGGCTTCTTAGTTGCGGCATGCACGCGGGATCTAGTTTCCTGACCAGGGATCGAACCTGGGCCCCCTGCATTAGGAGCTCGGAGTCTTATGCACTGGACCACCAGGGAAGTCCCAAAAGATTACTGTTAATTAAAGAAAACCAGACATCTCAAGTTAATGAATTTAATGATTTTCTATGTTTGGGAAGATGTGAGAGTCTGGGTTCATTGAAATCATTCCTTTGATGTGCATCTTAACTATCTAGGGCCAGTATCCTGTTTTCTCCATCCTGAGTCCCCTCAGGGTGCACGGTGAGGGTTGGCTGCAGTGGCTGCCGGCTTGATGGTTGCAACATCCTTTGCTTACTGATCTGGCAGGCAATATTTTTCATCCACACACTTCGTCTCAGATCTCAATTGGCTGATGGTGTGGGCAGCAGTCACAGCCCCCACTGGCCCCTATCCTCATGGAGCCAATGAGGCACTCAGCATGGAGGAAATAAAGACACCAGCTTCCTGGTGTTTTTACCAGGCCCTGGCTTGTCCCACTTCCCCTGTTACCTACCTGGTGGAGACCACAGGGAATTTACTATGGTCACATATTATTAAAAAGGTGCTTAGAGTGACCCCAGCAAGATGGTGGACTAGGAAGCGCTAGGCCCTTGGAACGTTCCCCCACGGAAACACGAAATCAGCAACTAGAGACTGGCTAAACTAACTTCATAGGAGCTCTGCAAATCAGTCAAAGACGTATAGCAACCAAGCAAATGCCCAATTTAAGTAAAAGCCACATTCAAAATGCAAGACGTTTTATGGTGTTTTTACTTGCCCCTGCCCCACATTCTCCTCAGCGTGGCACACAGTGGTTTAGGGGAAGTGGCAATCCAGTCCCCAGTTTTCCTCCGGGAACCAGAGAAGGCAGAGTGGACCTAATTTTCAACATTTTAACCTGTGTGGGAGCTGTCTGACTGGTCCCTGTGTCGCCTAACTTGGAGCTCAGATGGCCAAACATGGCACAGCTCAGATCTCAGGCTGGGAAAACCTGTGGGCAGCAGTGGGCGTGGCTCATGAAAGCCACAGGGGGAATGCGGACCCACATATGCCTGGGGCAGAAGATTACTGATGGAGGAATACAATATACCACCTAGATCCCTTTAAAAAGCAGGGTGAGACACTTAGGGAAATTAAAACATTTAAAAGCTGCTGTGTATATGGGAGAATTGGGAATCAGAGTTTTTCCGCTAACAGGGTGGCTCAAAGTGAGCCCTTAGATATTTTCAAGAGAGGAGTTGGCCATGCACTTGATTAGAGGGTTGGAAATGTCAGCCCCACCTCCCAAACTCCAGAGAGGTGAGTGAGTCTAGAGGTTAAGTTCAATCACCAGTGGTCAGTGATGTAATCAATCATGCCTATGTAATGAAACCTTGATTAAAAACTCTTGAAGAGGGAGCCTTGGGGAGCTCATGGGTTGGTGAACGTGAAACCAAGTCCCTCTAAAACCGAGATCCCTTACCGAGTTTATGATTAATCTCTCTATCCAAAACATTATTCCTTTTCTTCCCTCTGACCTCAATTCTGTGCTAACTGAACACTAATCAACCAGAGTCAGATGACTAAAATTGCTGTTGTAGGTAACATCATTAAGATAACATTGTTAATCTACTAAAATCGGTTGTAGATCTCATCATTAACGACAAACTCAGGTTGTTTCTCCAGGACAGGATGAGCCCCCCCAGGCCATGGACCACCTGACCAGAGACATCCTGACTCCCGAAACTATGATCAAGAAATGTCACAAGACGATGATTAATCCCAGCCTCTTTTTTCTTCCCCTTTAAAAAAACCCCGAACTCAAAGACCAAGTAGGAATGGGTCTGAGGCTTGTCTCCCCACTCCTTTGCTGTGATGCCCTACAGTAAACACTGTACTTGCCTTCCCACAACCTGGTGTCAGTAGATTGGCTTTGAGGTGCATCAGCAAGTGGACTCAAGTTTGGTAAGGTAACAAACACATCCATGTGCTGGGAGGATGGTATGCCCTCCTCCACTTCTCGTGCCACTGCTCCCCTCCCCATACCTGCCCTACTCATCTCTTCCATTTGGCTGCTCCTGAGTTATATCCTTTATAATAAAATTGTTATAATAAGTATAGAACTTCCCTTAGTTCTGTGAGTCATCCTAGAGAATTACTGAATCTGAGCAAGGGGTTGTGGGATCTCTTGAGTTTGTAGTTGTCTGGGCACAAGGGCAGGTAGCTTGGGGACTCCATTTGTGGCTAGTGTCACAAGTGGGGGCAGTCTTATGGGACTGAGCCTTTAACCTTTGAGATCCTAAGTTCAGGTCTCAGCTCTGCCACTTATTAGCTATGTGATCTTGATAAGCAGCCCAATCTCTCTGAACATCAGTTTTACTATCTGTGTAATAGGGATCATAGTAGTAAATATGTTAGGGTTGCCCTGAGGCTTGTATGAAATGATGCAGTAAAGCGCTAAGCACAGTATCTGACACATTAAAAATGCTTAATAACTACTAGCTATAATTTTAATAATATTATTAATAATAAAGAAAGCTTTGGGCCAGGCCACCCTGATGCTAAACCTAAATCACAGATAATCTGTGCCTGTTTCCCCAGGCATAAAATAGGAAACAGATTCCCTTTCTTTAAGAACTAGAATCCAGGAGTTCAGGGTTTTTAGAGCACTAGTCACCCATCCTCCTTGTATTGGCGCCTTTACAATAAATGCTGCATTTTCCTTCCCCACAAAAAAAAATAATAATAATTATAAAAATTTAAAAATTAAAAAAATTAGAATCCAAAACTCCAAAAACTAAAGGAGTAAATGAGAACGACAAACGACAAGGGCTTATGGTATTGCATAAATATTTTTTTCTCTTAAGTTCCTAAGTCCCAAAACTATTTTGCAATCTTCTCTAGGTGAAAGATTCTGTGGCTTCATGAAGAAAATATCTGGGAAAACTCAGAGGGTAAACCAGTTGGAAGTATTGATTTGAGCCATTGCTTAATATTTTGTCTGCTTTGGGCACTGAATAGCTGAGGTCATTGAGTTTGCTGCTAAGGATTCTCTTTATATTAGTCCCTTAGACTGTTTCTTAAATCTTTCCCAAATGTCCTCCATGAAAGAAGTAAAGTCAAAGAGTCCTCATATCCCGGCAAGACCAGGGAGCACGAAATCAAGGAATGTGGAACAACAGACACACTCTGAATAAAGGAGGTTGTATTTGCTTCTGAAGCTTATACAACTGTTCTTTCTCTTTCACTCCTCTACTCTTCCCTCTCCCTGTTCTCCAATACCTGGATTTTGTTGAGTCAGCTGCTAAGACCATAACGTGTCTGCATCTGTTTTGAAACGTTATCAATGCAATACTGAACTGCAAATACCGCTTTTGTGAAATGTCTCTATTCGGCACTCACGTGCTGCCCATCTCCTGTTGGACTGCAAACACCTTGAGAGCATGGACCTTGTAGAATTGACTTCCTCATTCATTCAGCAAAACTTTGCTGAGAACCTCTGTGTGCCAGGTATCATTCCAGGTTCTAGGGATGCAGAAGAGCCTGTCCATTTCCCATCACCCCACACCCTAGTCCAGGCCAACCCTGGACCTTATTTGTGCCACGGTTCATCCTCCTGCACCCTCTATTGCCCCCCTAAAATTCACCCTCCATACAGCAGAATTTTAAACATAAATATGATCATGTCACTCCCTAATTTTTTAGGCCTTCCAGGGGCTTCTAATTGTTCTTAGGATGAAAAGCAAAATTCTTACATTCGGGACCTGGCCTGCCTGTCCTACCACTGCTCACCTCTGACCCCTGTCTTTCAGCCCTGCCCCTCCCTCACTGTCTGACCTGCAGTCACACTAGCCTTCTTGGAGGTCTTCAGACCTCTCGGCCTTCAGCGATCCCTGGCCTGGGATGCTGTCCACCTCACCACTGACACTGAGATGGAGTGTGAGGTACAAGGTGGATATTAGGAATCCACTCCTGTAAGAGGAAGTGGGAGGAAGCAGGATCAGGCAGAGAAAGAAAAACCATGATGCAGGCCTGCCAAAGCTTTGGCCAACCTCCTGGGGAAGGCCTGGAGCAAATACTGCTCCAGCATGTCCCACAGGCTTCTCCAGTTAGGGTGTGACGGTGACCTCACAAGGCGGTTCTGTGCAGGTGCTGTGCAAGGCTGTCTGCTGACCGCACCCCGTGGTTAAAGGCAAGTTATCCCTTGACAGGTGAGAGGGCACATCTCTGTGTCTACCACACCTGCCAGTACTGCTATCCCTCGTCATCCAGCCAGGCTGCCGGGCAGCTCCAGCTTTCAGGCCACTTCCTTTGGGAAAGCTTTGCTCAGACCTTTGGGCTATAAGTGCTCATAAAACTCCTCAGCAGTTATCATAGTTTGTAATCGTGTTTGTGTGTGCAATCAATGTCTGCCTTCCCTAAGAAACTGTATGTTCTGTGTAGGCAAGGAAGGTCTGTGAGACTCACTATAGACCCAGAGTTCAGCTAGCACCTGGCACCTGGTATGTGCCCAGTAAAAACCTACTGAGGAAAGAAATAAAGATTGGTACCATGTCTTGCACACATATGACTTTCACAACTGTGTGGGTCGTCAAGAGCTTGCTGTGTATTTGGATCTCTCAACTAGCTCACAGGGAGGGCATTTATGATTATTTCAACCAGCTTTTATCTTTAATATTTAGGAGCCTGCCTCCTGCCCTACCTTGACCTGGTCTAGAGGCAAAATAAAGGCAGAGTTCACACTATTACCACCACCATCATCATCACCACGACTACCACCCAAAAGCCTTTTAAGGGCTCAGTGCATTTCAATGGGCAGCTCCAATTTCCAAACCCAGAGAGCTACACAAGCCTGGTCTCTGGGCTGCAGCACTGGGTTAGGAATCACACTTCCTGCTCTACACTTACCTGTGCCACCTGAAAAGATTAAGTAACAAGTCACTTAATCTCTCTGAGCTTCAACTGTAAAATAGGGATAATGTCTGCCCTTTCTCTTTCATTGATGTCTATCAGGTTCGAACTCCGTGATAGGTAAGAAAGTGCTTTGCAAATTGTGAAGTGTGGTTCACAGGAAAGTAAGGGAGCTTTCTTCTCATGCAATCATGACAGGTTGGCAAAGGTCATATTTGGGACACTAGTTTTCTACAGTGGTGACGTGGGAGCCCACATAGATGGGCTATGTGCTGGGCGTAGATGGGCTATGTGCTGGGTGTTGTTTTTCTCAGTTGCGCAGATGGATTTGTGCTCACCTAAGCCCGCCCTGCCTCCCAGCCCACGCAGGGTCCCTTCTGATCAGGGGTGGAGACAGCAGGAAGGGACTGTGTTTACAGCATACGCAGGTCAAGGTTAAGCGTGTTTTGGAGGTGGAGAGGAGCATGTGGGTGTGTGGCCCCCCAAGTGGGCAGAGCGGGTAAGAATATGACATTAAAGGCAGTGGAGTCCTTAGAGAAGCTAAGCTCCCCAGGGGAGAATCTTTTACCTGGAGACTGAATACCTAGCCATTGAGACAGAGGCTAGGAAGGAGACACAGGTGCTGGGGGTGGAACCAGTGATGAGAAGCCCAAATAACTTTCCAGGGACCTCGGCAGGCCAAGACAGTTTGCTAACATAGGAATTCTCAGCGCGATCTTTGGTTTCTGTTGCTCTCCCCATCCCCCTTTCCCCTTCATTGGTAATCAATTTATTTAATCAAAGTATATGGCATTCCCTTGATAAGGATGAACAAGAGTGATCCACAGCACTAGGTTCCAAACTCTTGACTTTTACAGTTACCTCACTGAACTTTCCCCATAGTCCCACTAGGTAGGTGTGTTACCCCATTTCACAGATGGGGAAACTAGGCTTACAAAGACTAAGCAACATGTTCAAAGTCAGCCAAGTGGTAAGTGGCTATATGCACCTATATTCAAACCCAGATTTTCTAGTACCTTCTCCCTTACACTGCTGTGTTTTTTAAGTTCCTTCTGCCCCCCACTTTCATGAATCTAATGTGTGTGTGTTTGTTGGGGTGAGGGAGCTTTGGACTGTTTATCTGCCTGAAAACACCTAGACACACAATTTCCAAGCCCAGGAGGGACCTCAGAGGTCATTTAATCCAACTTATTTTGCAGATAGAGAATCTGAGGCCCAGAGACAGGAAGTGACTTCTCCCACATCCTCTCTGTCGATTTTGTTGTCTCAGAACAGTTGTCTTCCATTCCTACTCTTGCCCTGCACTCACTCTGGGTAAGCCAGGATGCCTTTTCCTGCAGGTACCTTTGCCAAAATAATAGTTACCATGCGCTGAGCATTCATTCTTCCGCAAACGTTTACTGGGTGCTTACTATGTGCTGCGAACACTCAGAGGTGTTGTGAACATGATGAACAAGAAAAACGCTGCCCCTGCCTTCTGGAGCTTTCATGGTTAATGGGTGTAGAAAGGAAATTAATAGAGGTAACGGAGGTGTGGTAGCGTTTCAAATGGAGTTGTCAGGAAGCCTGACCACCTGGTATATACCAGCTGCTTGGTCCTTTAATTTTCACGACATTCCTTAGAGGCTGTGAGCTGATCTCCGTTTTGACGACAAGGAAACCGACGCTGAGAGGGGTAAGAGTGGCAGTCAAGTCCAAAACTGCTAAGCCCCGCTTCCTACCAGCCCCCGTAGAGCGGCCACTGCCACCGTCGGACCCTGGATGATGAAACTTGGGGCGAGGACTGCACCATCTCTCAGCCTGTGCCCTTGCAGGTGTTGGGGGAAGGGATGTAGGGGGGAATGCAGGATGCGCTTCCAGGGAGAAGCTGCAAATAGCTCTAAATTCGCAGAAGGCTGAGGACAGACCCCGCCAGGACCCGTCCCAGCACCGCATCCCCTCTGCCAGACAAAGAGCCCGCCCAGCCTACAGCAGAGCCAGACCACCGCTCCCGCCTCCTGCCCGGCCCCCGATCAGGCCAGCGCGGGGCACTATGGGACTTGTAGTTCGGCCACCTCTCCACAGCTGCTCTGAAAACAGACTAGGGAACTACAAGGCCCAGGAGGCAGCGGGCAGGCTCGGGCGGACTCGCCGGCTGTGGGTGTGCGAGCGCAGCGGCCGTGTGTTGCGGGACCTGGGATGCGGCTGCGGGCGTCCGAGTCGAGGAGCAGCTCCAGGCGCGCGCTCTAGCCGGACTAGAAGAGGGGGTGGCCAGGTGGCGACAGGCACGTTGCATGCATGCATTGGGAGCAGACTTTGCAAAACCCTGTCGTGCAGCGCTTTGGCTCTGCAGCGGCTAGGTGCAGGGTCCGAGTCGACGGGGGATGGGCACCCGCCCCAGAAGCCAGGCTGGCACCGCTCGCTGAAAGAGCCCTTGGCTGGGCTTGGGGACGGGTGCCGGCGTGCTCGCCTTGGGCTGTGCGTGACGTGTTTGTTCTCTTTCCCTTTTTGTCCTAAGGTTTCTCTGGGCGGGCGCGCGATGCAGCGGGCGGCGGCGCTGGTCCGGCGGGGCTGCTACCCCCGGACCCTCGGCCCCTGGGGCCGCGGTCAGAGCAGCGCGGCCGCCGAGGCCTCGGCGGTGCTCAAGGTGCGGCCCGAGCGGAGCCGGCGCGACCGCATCCTTACGCTCGAGTCCATGAACCCGCAGGTGAAGGCGGTGGAGTATGCGGTGCGGGGACCCATCATGCTCAAGGCCGGCGAGATCGAGCTCGAGCTCCAGAGGGTGAGCGCTGGCGCCAGGGTCCGTGGGGCGGGAGGGCCCTGGGAGGCTAGGGGGCACTGGTGGGGGGAAGAGTAGCAGCTGTCCCCTGCTGGCGTTCGCCCGCTGGACTTCCTCTCACCCGCGTGGCCAGCTCTTTCATTCGGCCCACCTTGGCTAAAACGAGAGAATGCCCTCCCCCCATCCCTTCACCCGCCAGTGCCTGGCACCTGGCACAAAGAAAGGCCCTCAAATACGGTTCACTTGTTGAATTGAATTCATCAGTTATGATTGAGCTGCCCTTAGTGCCAGGCACTGCCTGCTATGTGGCCGTCCTACCCGCGTGGAACCAAGATCCATGGGGGGGTGGGGGTGGGGGTGAGGACAACAACAGGCAGTTAAGAAAGGAACCAGAATTTCAGAGATCACATTAGGTACCAGGGGAGGGAGGAAGGCTCTGAGGAGACTTGGGTTTGCTCCCGAAGCTTCTTCTCTCTCTGTCTGAGACCTTTTGGGTCATTCTGCCGGTAATGATTCCCTGACAAAAGTGGAGTTGTTGCAGAGTGTCCTGCACAATTCCTTCCCTTAGGCCCCCTTTGGAACCCTGACTGACAGCCGTATCTTGTTCTCCCAGTGAGTAGCAGAGGCTTGGGCCTTTTGGGCCTTGGTAGGGTGGCCCTGGGACGTTCTTCCTCCTGGTGGCCATCTGGCTGGGACCTTAACTTGAGTTCATAACTGCGTGTAAAGTGACCACACACCCAGTAGTGATTTCTGCCTCCCTGCAACCAGGGCGGCTGAGGTGGGTGTAAGAGATGCCCCTGTGAGATACCAGAGTTCTAACCCAAGTGGAATTCAGGAGGCAGAGTCAAGAGGGTAATGTAAAAAAAAGTAAGCACTCCTAAGATTTGTAAGAACTGATGAAATAGTCACCCAGCTGCTTGCTCAAAATAGTTCTAACCCAGGAGGGGGGGAGGGTTCCTTGATCTCGCTCTCACAGGCACCAGAACTGGATGTCTTGGGGGTGAGTTGGCCACTTAATGTTCCTTGAATGCATGGGAGGAAGCCGTGGTGGGACCGTTACGTGAACGCGGGGACTTTCGGGGTTTGATGAGCTCATGGCTTGCTGAGACCTTGTTGGGACACTCAGTTCTGCTGACTCAAAACAGTGAGTTGGACAAGTCAGAGTCCAGTGTCTCCCTCTGACTCCTTGCAGGGCTAAGTTTAAAGCCTGGCCCACAGAAGGCTGGCTCGGTTCCTGTGCCTCCCTATCCCGAAGGTGGGCCACAGGCAGAGAAGACAGGTGTTTGCTGCTTTGCTCCTTATTGATATCTGGCAGACTCGAGCTGGCCCTCCTTAAGACAACAGTCTCCCTGTTAAGGCTGAGATTAAATTGTTTCCGGTTTATCACTTTACAACTGATCTTTCTGGTTCCAGAACTAGTAGGGGTTCCAGGGATTATCTCTGCCTTTTGTTAAATAGCAGCTTGCGTGTGGGCTCCATGAAGTACAAGGATGATTAAGGCAGAAGGGGACACTGTCTTTTCCTTTCAGGTATCTGATTGCCATATTGTCCTCTGGGCCTGAGCTTCTCTTCCCCCAATTCTTTAAGCATTGGTGGGATTTTTTTAGCAGGCACAGAAAATGTGAGAGCATTCCAGGTGGAAGGAGGGCTGTGAGCGAAGACAGAAGGTTGGGAAGTTCTGGGCGTTTGGGGAAGTGAATTGGTGCCATTTGGAGAGCACTGTCTGGCAGAGAGATATGGTAGATGAATAAGATGGAAAAGGGGGACTGGAGTCTTGTGTGCTGGGCTCAGTACTTTATGGTGCAAAGTTTGGTGTGCAATGGGGAACCAGGACGGTGTTCCAACAGGGTATGGCTCCATCATTGAGGTGGAGAAATTTCTTGGTCATTTGGGCTGGAAACACCCTGTGATTTCTAAGACAGATGTCCCCACTGCCATGTCCTACCCCCGAGTAAGTTGAGACATTCTTTCTGTCCACCTACATTCTCCGGTGCTTTCGTTCAAATTCCTCCCTTCTTATTCTCTTCTTACTTGGTCGAATCTCAGTTGCCTGATTCTTGGTGCTGGAGATAATAGCCCCAGCCAAGCCAGCATAGCCTTGCTTAAACCTTTCATTCTCTAGAGACAACCTTTCCATTTTGCTAGCTTAAACAGTGCCCCTTCTGAGAGAGCCATATTTTCCCAGTCTTTTTTTTTTTTTTTTTTGGCTTGGCTTGGCTTGCCTTGGCTTTGCACAGCTTCAGTTTTTCTACCTCTGTTTTGAACTCTAATGATCAAAACTGGACTGATGTTATTTTAAAGGGTTCGATTTGGTTAGAGATGGGATTTGTAGGGAGTTGAGTGACTTGGGGTGAATCTTCGATCCTCTCTGGGCTTTGGTTTCCCTAGTCTATAAAAGGAAGGTCTGGTGGGCCCAGGGTTTTTCCCCAAGTCCTGACTTTTGTGCCTCTTTGTCCATCTGAAGGCCTTTAAGCTGCCTTATGGAATCATTTCACCAGGTGCTCTGTAAATAGTACCGGCTGATCGGCTGGACACCTGGCTCTGGTTTTTTTTTTTTTTCAACATCTTTATTGGAGTATAATTGCTTTACAATGGTGTGTCAGTTTCTGCTTTATAACAAAGTGAATCAGCTATACATATACGTATGTCCCCATATCTCTTCCCTCTTGCATCTCCCTCCCTCCCACCCTCCCTATCCCACCCCTCTAGGTGGTCACAAAGCACCGAGCTGATCTCCCTGTGCTATGCGGCTGCTTCCCACTAGCTATCTATTTTACATTTAGTAGTGTATATATGTCAATGTGGCTCTGGTTTTTGACTGTGGGGTGTCTTGCCAGGCAAGTCTCGTCTGTCTTGCTTGGTGGTAGGAGTGGAGGAGAATGTTCAGGAGGGCCTGAAGGAGGAGGGGCACTTGACTAAGTGGGTGTGTGAAAGGGGCCATTCTCCTCCAGCCTGGGCTGTGTGCTCTCAGGGAGGCCCTGTTTCTCCCTGACAGCAGCTCTCAGCGGGAGAACCTATCAGCTTTTCAGATCCTGGTGTTCATTGGGAGCAGCATTTAAAAATAAGCTGCCATTAGTAGGAGTTTTGAAAAGATCTGTCTGTTCCTCCTCAACCTACTTCTTTTTCCCTTGTTTTACTGGGGGAAGGGAGGAGGTTGGCATAACTGGAGACAGGAAGGCTTCTGTTTGTAAAAGTACACAGAGTCAGGGCAAAACATTTATGAAGGGAAAAACTGAATACTGTTAACATCAGTGTGTGCTGCTGCATCTAAACACAGGTAAAAGTGGAGAATGCTGTAGCACCTCCTTACTGTTAGCTAAGAACTAAGTCTGGAAACTCTGGATGTGCCAAGCACAAGAGGTGAAATCTCATCGGTCATTCTCTTTAGAGCTTAGATGCTATCTTAAAATAAAGAAATTTGTAGTGTAGGCTTCCATTTGGATGAACCCTCCACCCACCCACCCTGCCCAAGTCACCAAGGACCTGCATCCTGGGCTTTGCCTTTATGTGCTGTGGGCCTCAGACAAGTCATTCAGAGCACCTTGGCCTCAGTTATTCCTCTGCAAAATGGGCCCAATTTATTTCTCCTAAAGACTAGTTGGAGATGTTTAGTGATGATGCTTTGAACAGCTAGAAGCTAGTCAGAACTCTTTTTTTTTTTTTTGGCCCCTGCTAAATGGCTTGCAGGATCTTATTAGTTCCCCGACCAGGGATTGAACTTATGCCCTCAGCAGTGAAAGGGTGGAGTTCGAACCACTGGACCGCCAGGGAATTCCGCAGTCAGAACTCTTAAGAGTCTTCGTTTTCAAGCTAATGAGAGTTGCTTGGGGAGAGTGCCAAGGGTCACTCTTTCCTTGCCTTCGTCTTGAGTCTCTGGGTCTAGGAATGTGCTCTTTGGGGTTTCCTCTCCTGCCTGGGCCTTAGCCTTGCTATCTTGAATTATCCTGTTTGGAGCTCATTCAGCTTTCATCCCTGCAAACCTCAGCTTCTACGGTTGACCCTCCCACAGGCCCCTAGACTTCAGGAACCTACGTCCAGCCTTCCCTGCTTCCATGGTTAGGAAACTCAGCCCTTGGAGCTCCCACCTCAACTCTTAATCACAGGCCTGTATAGGTTTGGCTCGGTTTCTTCCAACTTTGCTTGTCATAATGGTCCGGGCCAGACCCTGTGCTGAGCCTCGGTTTCCTCAGCTGTGCAGCGCACCTGTTTTCAGGGACCCTGGGGACTAGTTGGGTTTGTCTCTGGGGCTTCCGTCTGCAGCTCTCTGTTGGGCTTCCTGCCTGCCCAGTCCTGCTCATGGCCCTGGGGTCTTTTCACGTGGCCTTCCTGGCCTGGAGCCAGCTGTGCCCTCTCTCCCTTCTCTGAGGCCACTTTTTCATCAGCCTGGGCTCTGAAGGTGGTGGCCTTTCCTGTGTTGCCCACTTCTGTCACAGGGCATGATTCATAAGTGTTTGTTGAACGAGAGGGAGGCTCTCTGGGGATTAACTGTCCTACCAAACCTTCCCGCTCGCATGTCACATGACATAACAGGAGCCATCCCTACCTCGAGGAAACTGCCTTGTGCCTGTTAGAATTGTCCATTGTTCTAAAGCTGGGCCTGTGAGCTGGGAAGGACAATGCTAACTCCTTTTTCCTTCTCCCTGCTGACACCCTCTGAAATATGCCATCCCCAGAGCCTGGGGGCCTGCTCCTTGAGCCCTCCTTGAGCTGAATTGTGGGAAGAGAGCCCCCCCTGTGTTGGCTCTCATCTCAGTGCCCCACAGGGAGGCAGCTCTGGGCAGGATGTGTGCAGGTGAGTTTAACAGGTGGGCTCTAGGATGCTGGGAATTGGAACTAGAAAGCTATGTGCTGACCTGGCAGGCTCCCGAGGGCGGGGCTGAGGTGCCATTGGGTGTGCGTGCAGGCCTGGATGAGTCACTGTGGGCAGGAGTTTGCCCCTGACTCCTTGGTGTTTCCCAACCCATGTAGATCCCAAGTGCCAAGATACAGGAGTCTCCTTTGTATGGTGGCCCTTGGCTGGGCAGGCTGGTCCCCTGCCCATTCAGAGGAGCCAATTTCCCACCCTGCAACTCATCCATCATAGCGAAGTGTCTGGAGACCATAGATACCCAGACCCGAGAAAGGAGATACTCAATGCTCCTAGGCTGCTTGTTGGCAGGCCCCAGATTGGTTGAGCAGTGCAGGGGGAGGGCACGGAAAGGAACATCCAGGGATCTGTTCCAGGCATTATTCTCTCCCTGCATTGAGCTGGCCGAGGGCCCGCAGCTGTGTGTTGTAGTTCCTGGCCCTCGACTGTGACACATTTACTCCCTACCGAAGAATGGACTGTGCCCACACCATGGAAATCACCTGAGTTCAGCTGGCCAGGCCTGGGGGACCGTGGCAATTGAGTGAGGCTGACAGAGCGTCCCGTGCCAGGAGCCCAGGCCAGTGCCAAGGGGTGGGTCAGGTCTGCCCCTTTGCACACAGTGGCCTGGATTGCTCCACCTGTGGGACGAGCCCTGAGGCCACATGCCCCACATCCTGTCTCCAGGGTGCCTGCCCTCACCCCAGCCCAGCCCTGGGCAGTGGGTGGTGCTGTCCCCCTGCCTTGGCCCCCTGAGACGTCTTTCCATATTGGCCATCCCTGAAGAACTTGGTAAAAGGGGCAGGAGGGAATTAAAAGGCCTTTCTCCCCCCTACCCGCCACCAAACATAGCTTTTGGAGACTTATCAGGCCCTGTTTATGACGGTCCAGCGCTGTTTCTGGGGTGCCCTCCTCAGCGCCCCATGCCTCCTGGCTCCCGAAGCAGCTGAAGAATTTCTGTATGGGAGGGGCTCAGGAGTGGCAGATGAGGGTCAGGAAGACTTGTTTGCCAGCTGCTTTCATCCCTGAAGCCCACTGGTCTTTACTTAAGGGGTATATTACTGAGTTAAAAAAGGGAAAGTTTTCTAAAGTTGCTTTTATGCACACATTGTGAAATGGAGAAAGCAAGTGTCAAAACCATAGAACTGTACCTTTAAAATTTGTATTTAGGGTGCCTTTGGGGAAAGGGCAGCTGGAGATGGGAAGGTGGCCAGGCATTCCACCCAGGCCCCCCCTTGGTACTGCCACCCCTTGCCCCACCGCCTTCTTCCTCCACCATGACCCTTGTGACCTTGTTCCTGGTGCAGCTTTGTAAGATGATGATGTTTGTACTCTGCCAAGTGCTTTCATACTGTTTGTCTCAGATAATCCTTTCAGCTGCCCTGGGAGGTCCTTGAACCTGCTGTTGATTCTATCTCTTACAGTGGCTAATTCTGGATTTATCAGGGAGCTGCGTGGAGTTCCCACATTTCCAGATGCGCACAGTTCTCCACCTAAAACGCATTTTCTCCTTAGCAGCAGCCGGGGTGTCCTGCAGTCACCTCCCCAGTGACGTTGTTGCCAGGGTTTCCGAGTTCCTCCTCTCTCTGCCATCTCTGTTCTGTGCTAAACGCATTGCTCAGGCAGTGGCCTCAGTTTTGCTCTTCAGCCAGTCTTTTCATCCCTGATGCTTTTTTTTTTTTTTTTCAATATGAAAATCAGCCCACATTCTTCATCCTGCAAAGACAGGGTTGCAAGAGAATGACCCCCGAGAGGTCCCTGCTGATCAGTGTCTTCTGGAGGGGAGGGTGGCTGCAGTTCCCCAGTCATTCACTTAGGGGTGGAGGTGGAGCTGCGCTTGGGGGGAGGGAGCCGGCAGTTGTGGGCTCCTCTCCCTGATGCTTTCTGCTGCTGACCCCTCCCTCCCTCCCACCACATTTGCCCCAGGGCCAACGTGGACCTGCAGCTGCCTCAGGGTGCTCTGGCAGCCCAGGACAGCTCTTCTAGCCTTTTCAGAAAGTGGGTAACCTTTTGAAGCCTTAATTTCCTAATCTGTAAAAAGGGATTAATATGGGTTGGCTGAAAAGTTCATTCGGATTTTTCCATAACATCTTATGAAAAACCGAAACCAATTTTTTGGCCAACCCAATACTGGCCCTTCCTCATAGGGGTGGTTATGAAGGTCACATGGGACCAAGCATATCAAGGGCACTGTGCCTGACACCTGGCAAGGCTCAGAATAGGGCTGCTTATTAATATCCTGTTGAGCATTGCTTGGCCTCTGGAATCCAGGGTCTGAGAGTCACTAAGTAACCACCTGTTGCTTTCTCTCTACTCAGGGTATCAAAAAACCATTCACTGAGGTCATCCGTGCCAACATCGGGGATGCCCAAGCCATGGGCCAGCAGCCAATCACCTTCCTCCGACAGGTGAGCTGGCCCTCAGGAACAGAGGCCACTGGGACAGCAGGGAACCAGCCAGCCAGGCCCATTACATTACCTCTGCCTCCTTGCCTGTCCAGCTCCCTCAGGACACAGCAGACACCAGAATCCCACAGGGAGGTGCCATTGAAGTAGCAGCCCTCTCCAGTGCCTGACATCCCCACTGGTTCTCTCCCTCAGTCTCCTCCCCTTCCAAAGCTGTCTAAAATTCCTAAACCCATTTTGAGGATGCTCTAGTATACAAGGCTCCCAGGTGCGTGGTCCTGGATGCTGAGTTCAGAGCTGGGTTGGTGAGGGCATCAGAGAGTAGATGGGAGAGGTAGAGGCCCAGTGGGCTGGGAGGTGGTGCGTGGGGGTCCAGGTATGGCTTCCCAAGTGAGAATCCCCAGGCTTTGCTGCTTACCAGCTGGGTGGCTTTGGGCAAGTGGAGATCACCAGACACTGCCTCAGAGGACTGCTGGGGAACTCCATGAGATGAAGAGTATGAAGGCCCTCAAGAGGCACATTTCAGTGTTTCAGTTTGAGTGCCAACTGCAAGCATGCAGCATGGGCCAAAATTGTGGGATTGGTGGGCTAGAGGGGAAGAGATAAGGTGGGAGAGTACTCCAGGGCCTGCTAGACAGAGGTTTGAGACCAGCTACAGGGAAAGCTTTTCCCTGGAGAAGGAATGGGGCAAAATTTGGTCCTTGTGTGGTTAAGGTTGGCAGGCTGGGGCAGGCAGGAAAGCTGAGTGCTGAATGCCCTGGTCTTCTTTTCCTGCCTGTATTTCCTGCTGCAGGGACTGGCACACAGGAGGGGCGATCCTGCCCTGCTCCCTGGGTGGAGGGGTGTTGGGGGCCCCAGGGCCTCAGCCTGCAGCCCCTCAGGGAATTCACACAGGGTATGGGGGAGAAGAACCAAGGCTGGCAACGACCTCAGGAACGTCCACTGCATGGACTCCCGTGGCCGCTGTTGCAGACCTCAGGAGCGTGCCAGCTGCCCATGAATGTCAGAGGCCCCAAGCTGGTCCAGTGGTGAGGAAGTGGATCAGACCAGACAGAGTGGCTCTGCCAGGGAAGTGGAGCGGGCAGAGCATCCTGGTTGTCCTGGAAGGTCGTCCTGGAAGCACACAGTTTAGGAGAGGAGAGGCCCAAAGTGGCTTGCCTCTGCAGAGGTTCCCCATAGGTGCCTGGGGCGCCTCCTGTTGCCTCAGCCTTTTCTGGCTGGCTGGCACACTCCCGGATCCAACCCTGCCGCTGGCCATGGCAGGCCTGGCCTCTCCCACTTGGTGCTGGCCTCCTCCAGCCTTCACAAGCACCCCAGGGAGGAGGGCAGGCTGGGTCACTGCCTATTGCACAAATCTTTTCGAAGAAAAGCTGGGCTTCAAGAAGCCTGCGCCCGCCCAAAGTCCCCCAGCCGTGAGCATAGCCTGCCTCAGTGCTCCTGGCTCCCGCTCTTAAGCTTCCAGCTTAGACTTGCCTGGTGAGCGGGGGGTTTGCCAGCACTTTTGCAAACATTTCCTTGCTTAATCCTCTTAATTTGTGAGGTTAGGGTGATTTTCTCTGTTACAGAGATGAAAAAGCTGACTCGGTTTTCAGTTCTGGCCAGGAAAAGGGGTGATGGGGTGTGCTCAGGCCATAGGCAGAGGTCTGTGCAATCCTGTCATCTGGGGTGCACCTGCCTCCGCAGCCCCGGCCCCCTGCTCTGGAACCCCTGGTTCTTGTGGCCTTGGGTATGTGAGCTGCTGTCCTTTATGGAGGAGTTGGGGCAGAGTAAGCAGCCCCCTTCTGTCCCCTGGCTCCTCTTCTGGTGGCCCACCCTCCACCCAGGCCCAGGTCATCATGGACCTTGCCTCTCACCGTCTCCCTTCCGCTGCAGAGCGTCCACTGTCCTCCTCCCCGCCTGTCCCCAGGCCCCCACAGGCCGGGGCCCTTGTGGAGAGGCCTGTGACGGCACTGTCCCTCAGAGCTGTCGTCTCACACCGTCGCCTGCCCGCAGTCCTTTGTGCCCCTCCGGGGTGGGAGGTGCTGGGAGCCCAGCTCATGCCTCTGTTCCCCCAGGTGATGGCACTCTGTACCTACCCAAACCTGTTGGACAGCCCCAGCTTCCCAGAAGATGCTAAGAAACGAGCCCGGCGGATCCTACAGGCTTGTGGCGGGAACAGCCTGGGTGAGGCCCCGACTTGCCAGGTCCCAGCGGGCGTGAAAAGAACGTGTGTTCTCAGCGGGGGCCTGGGCCTTTGCCCGGAATGGAGGGGTAGACGTTGAGTGAGTGTGTGGATGTGTGTGGGGTGGGTGACATGCAGAGTAAATGACAACGTCCTTCTTGTCCATGCTCTGTCAGCCTCTTGTTTGCTGAGCTTATGGGGTCGATGCCATCTTTGGGTGGATTGGGGCACTTCAGGCGCAAGAGCCTGCATCTGGCTGGGTTTGGGGTTTGCACTGGGAGCTGGCTTTGATGCTGAGCCCACCCTCAGAGCAGAAGGTCTCCGAAGCCGGAGGCCAGAGGGAGGCACACTCCCCGCTGGCCCGGCGTCTCACTTCCCTGTGGCCACGCTGTGAGGTGCCTGTGGCCCCCTTTTGGTGGCTCCCTCGCTCTGAAGGTGCCGCCCACCCCCCAACTTGTGTGTTACGTTCCCGTCACCGGACTGTGCTCCTTTGTGCCGGGAGCCCACGCCCAGCCTCGGCCCCCGGCACCAGAGGGCTCCACGGAGGAAGGCCCTGTAGATGTGAAAATGATCTTCTGTTCCTTCCCTGCTGAGACGGATTTCCAGCCTCTGGGCCTCTGGCTCTTTGTTCGCATCTCATGTTCTTTTTTCCTGTTTATTTTTGCTTCATTCCTTTGCCCAGTGCCTACATAGGGAATCCAGCTTCCTTTGTCATGAGGAAAATCGTTGTCCTTAGGGCTTCTTTAGGACTCGTGCCTGAATGTTTCAAAACATGGGACAGGGATGCTTGTGGCTTGTTCAGCAGGGGGTCAGCCACGATTGGCATCTCTGTCACCTCCCTGCCTTTCCCCTCCCCCTTTTCTGCTCTGTCCCTTTATGAAGAGCCCTGTGCTTACCTTCCTGGCTGTAGTCACCCTACCAGCCCTCTGTCCAAGTTTGTGTCCTTCACAGCGTCCCTCTCAGGAAGGGGCCAGCTTCCCTTTGCTTCCCTGCCCGCCAGCCTGGTTGGGGTGTGGGCCAGCACCTTGTGTGGCAAGGACTAAACCACAAGCTGGCAGAGGCCAGCCCAGAGGCCTGGCCTCCAGGCTCCTTTCCTCCTGCACCCTCTGCCCAGCCCAGAGGACAAAGGCGCTTCTCGAAGACCCATGGCAGTGGGCCTGAGACTCCAGGAACTGCAACCCGGAGGTGGAGGGAGGGGGTTTGCTCTTGCATATCTGATGTCAACGTCTGGGGAACGGAGAGGGGATCTTGTGCCATGCACTAAGCCTCATCGACAAGTTTTTTCTGTGTTAGCCAGGGCTGGGAGAATGGCATTGGGAGGCCATGTCCATGTGAGTCAGGACTGTTGGCCTTTGGGGTTTTGGGAACCTGCACTGAGTTCTGTCTGAGGATTTCACGAGGACAGGTGAGGTAGGTGCTCTCTGAGCTTCTTTCCTCGTCCTTGAATTAGGAGAAACTTTGTACCCACCTCCCGGGTTTGCAGGAAGGTTGGCATTTGTGCCCCTTATCAGATGTGGAGAAGCCCCGCCCTGGAGGTCACTACCTGTTCCTGCCCATCGTGGGGGGATGGGCAGTGTCCTGGCCGAGACTGGGACAATGGGGGGTGGTGCTCTGTCAACTAAACCTTGGGCAGCCTGAGCACCTGCCCACAAAAATAAAGGAAATGGAAAATGTCAGTATGCCCAGGGCTACCCTGGCCCACGGAGAGATTATAAAATGTGTACGCAAGGTCTTAGGGCTCACCTGGACGTGTTTTTATCATGCCCTTTAAAATTATTTCTTACTGGGGCTTCATTTATTTTTTGTTTGATGAGTAATCCAGTTCTCAGGTTGTGTCCCGGACCTTAAGTGGGATTGAGGTGAAACCTAGACACACCTGGGGGAGGTGGGAGCCGGGAGATAATGCCCTCATCAAGCTCCTCTCTGAGCCCACGCCGTGTACCAGGCACTGCTCTAGGCCCTGAGGGACACTGGTGAACAAGGCAGGTGGAGTTTCTGTGCCCGTGAAGCTCACTGTCAGATTTGGGAGAAACAAACATTAAAAAGAATTAACACAGAAACATAATCCCCAGTTTTCATGAGTTCTTAGAGAAAGAGCAGAGAGCTGTGGGGTTATAACAAGGGATTCTAATGTAGAGGGAGGGTTTAAGGAGAAACTGGCATTCAAATTCACGTGGAAGATGACTAAGAGAATCTGTTAATGCACACCAGGCAGAGGAAATGGTATGTGCAAAGGCCTTGAGGTTTAAGAACTGAGTGTGATCGAGTGAAAGGGTCTGGGTGCGATGGCGCTGGGGGCTTGGCAGATGGTGCCAGTTTGTGGGCAGTGGGAGGCAGGTTGCCATGGGTCCCAGGGCAGAGTCCTACACAGGGGTAGGTGCTCTACAGAGATGAACAGAAGAAATAGGTGATGGTCCCTGCCCTCAAGTCAACATGGGGAGGCAGGGGTTCATCTGTATAAAATAAGATAACTGGAGAAATCACAGACTGGGAGAAAGGCTGGGGTGGGGCCCTATCTCAGGCTTCCTAGAGAGAGACTAGGTCTGAGCTGTGAAGGATCAGTGTGGTTCAGAGCATAACAGAAGGTGGAAGTCTGTGGCTGGCAGGAGCAGGGAGCTTGCCCGTGGGGGAAGGTCTGGGAATTCAGGGAAGCAGGTGAACTACAGGCAGGAAGAAGAGGAGGCTTAGCTGGTGTGGAAAAATGGCCAGGCCGCATGGAGTGGAGGGGAGGGCGCTGAAAGAAGGCAGAGGGAAATAGGGAGCACAGGAAACTTTCTGAGCATGGGAGCTCAAGAAATATCAAATAAGACATCCAGTAGAAGAAGGATTCTCTAACACCGGCATCTGTACCTCCCCACTTTTTTATTTACAAAATATTTCAAATGCATTCTATACCCCAAATAATGTGACAAGACTCTGTACTCACCACCCAGGTTTGATACGTGTTAATGTTTGCCACTTGAACCTTAGAGAAGTGGTCCAGCCTCCTTCCCCCCTCCACCTCCCCCACTTACAACTGGTCAGAGGGGAAGGGCAAGCCCAGTGCTGCACAGACCCTGAAACCGAGGGCCTCCTGGGTGCTGGGCCTTGGATGCTGTGCACTGAGACCCAGAGAAGAGCTGGCCACTTTCCAGAGCTCCATCCTGCCTCCTGGTGGTGCTGTTGCAGTAGTCTTAGAAGGAATGAGCTGGTTTTCTTTAAATGTGGTATAAAATTCAAATGGTATAAAAGGATATAGAGTGAAAGATCTGCCTCCCATCTCTGACCCCCAAGCCTCCTGGTTCACTTCCCCAGAGAATTCACCTCACCAGTTTGAGTCTCCTTCCAGAGAGATTTTGTGCATGTGCAGGCACCTATTTTCAGTTTCTTTTTAAAAACAGAAGTAGTGGCTTGACATTTTGAAAAAGTTTTTACGCAAACAGTAAAAAGCACAAATATTAATGTGCACACCTGTGTAACCCCTGCCCAGATCACGACATTGACCATTCCCAGCACCACAAAAGGCTCCTTTGTGCCCCTTTGCAGTCAATACCCCCAAGCCCAAAGTGGTCACCACTGGTTTTGAACTTCATGTAAACGGTGGTTTGGATTTTGATCCTAATTGGCAGCCTGAGCATGCTGTTGGCATGGGGTGGGGGTAGGTGGATCATGCCTCACAGCCCCAGGGGATCTGTGGTTAGTGCTGGTCAGGGTTCTGGATTCCTGGGCTGGCAGGTGGTGCCATTTTGGGGTGACCATTCTCTCAAGTTTTGTGGAACCATGTGTAGGCAACAGTGATGAAAGCATAGCAGTCCCAGCTGTAATGGTACATGCTGTCATAGAACGTGTAAATCCCAGTAGGGTGGGTAAAGCAGGTATGGGCACCATTTAACTGGTTAGAAGCCAGGGCCTGGAATAATGCTTGATGTGTAAGTAGGTTCTCAGCAAATACTGGGTGGATGAATGGATGAGTGGGTGGGTGGATAGATGAACAGAAGGGCAGATGGGTGGGTGGGTGGGCAGGTGAATGGATGTATGGATGAATGGATGGATGGCAGATGGGCAGACGGCTGGGTGAGTGGGCAGATACGTGGGTAGATGGATGGATGACAGGATGGGTGGATGAAGCCCAGATAGGTAGTTAAGCAGCTTGCCACAGTTCCAGAGCCTAGAGTAGTGAGAATAGGGCCACACTGAGATCTCCCTGACCTCCCCCTCCTCCCCACTCCCGGTTAATTATGTGGATATCACGGACTCTATGCAGCCAGACATCCTGCCTCTAGTCACTGTCTTGCTTGCTGTCTTAACAGGATCTTACAGCGCTAGCCAGGGCGTCAACTGCATCCGTGAAGATGCGGCTGCCTATATCACCAGGAGAGATGGTGGTGTACCTGCAGACCCGGATAACATTTACCTGACCACTGGAGCTAGTGACGGCATTTCCGTACGTGTGAGGGTAGCTTGTTCTTGTCCACCGTTCACCCACGTGAAGAACAGCCGTGCATGTTAGGGCCGCGTGTGTGAGCCCGCTAGCAAGGGGACAGCCTGGGAGGAGAGGTTGGCCTCCCTCTGGTCGCTGCTGTCTGCCCCACCCTGGTAACCTGCTGTCCTTACCTTGTTCAGTCTTCATGAACCTGGGTACCCCGGCAGCCTCAGTTTCCCTCCAGAGTGGCACCAGCAGGTCCAGCTGGGAGGAGTCAGGGGTCACTCAAGGGTGCCCGTCTTCCTGGCGACATCGGCCTTTTCTCTCACTCAGCACATACGGTGTTTCTCCTCTGCGAGGCACTGTGCCAGGTGCTGGGGAGATAAACACGTTTGGCCTCTGCTTACACATCAGTGCTGGATCAGACTGGCGTTAATAGCACATAAATACATGTCAAATCTTAAGCTTTCAGTTTCTCTTCTGGAAGAGGACAAAGTGTTACAGGAGGGAGCAGCAGGCACTCTGACCTGGGGGGCTGGGGAGGGCAGGAAGGTTTCTCCAAGGAAGGCCGAACAGATAGAGATCTGGAAGCTGCGTACCCGTGAACTCAGGAAGGCAGGGGATAGACGGGTTCGGAGCAGAAGGTCAGCATGTGCAGAGGCCTTGAGCTGGAAGGAGGCTGTGTGTCTGGAAACAGAGCGTCAGGGGGCACGAGCACACATGGTGAGGGCCAGTTACCAGCAGTGGGCTGGGAGGCAGGTGGGGCCTTGTTGTCCTAAGAGCCTGGCAGCCACTGAAGGATTTGAAGTAGGCGGAGGGACATAATTAGATTTAGGTTCTTAAGCTTTAAATGTGGCAGGAGGGGGCATAATAGATGTAAGGGAGTGTTTAGGAGGCAAGAGAAGAGGCGGCTTGGGCTGGGGATCAGCCGTGGAAGAGGTGAAGAGGGGCTGGTATCAAGTGTTCCGTAGCAGAAGGGGCTGAACCCAGGGCCTGAGGAACCTGCAGCCTCCCTTCCCTTCCAGAACCCTGCGCCCGTGCCCAGTCAGCGCTGGGTGCCATCCACTCACTTTGTTCTCCCTACTCAGGGAGCCTGTCCTGTCTGACCCTTCCTTTAATGGAGTTATCTTTGTCTGTGTCTCTTGACTTCCAAGGCTCCTGTTTTTGTTTTTTGTTAAATGCTTTAGTCCTTTCCTAAAGCCTTTCAAATGCATTAAACTCTTCCTGGAGCCCGGGAGGAAACTGAGGCCCAGAGACCTTAGGTGGTCTGCCTGCTCTAAGTCAGCCTCTTGTGGCATTTGAGATTCTAGTGTTGGACTCAGGCTCCCAACCATGGCATCTTCCACTGTGTTCTGCCAAGGCCCCTCTATTCCCAGAGAAGCCCAGGTATAGGTAGAGGTTCCAGAGGAGGGTGGGGGGAAGGGTCCTCAGGATTTAGTAAAAGAATCAAGTCATTGCAGTTTTTAATGCAGTGGCATTCTTGCAGCAAGGAGCCGAACCTGAGAAAGGAGCTAAGTCTGTGTGTAAGGTGGGGACTCGCCCAGAAGAGTTTGGGCTTATTAATCCAGTGAATTATTGCCACCTCCACCAGTGCCCCACAGGACTCCCCAGGCCTGGTTTCTCAGGAATCCTATGAACCTAGGGTGCACTCAGCTTTGGAAACAGCCGGGTTGGAGCGCCACCTGGTGGCCATAGCTGGGTATTTTATCCCATTTCAACAATCCCTCGTTCAGGGGTCTGTCCAGCCTTGGGCCACCGACCAGACAGATTCCTGGGCTCCACCCCAGACATACAGAATGAGTTTCAGGGGTGAGATCAGAATAATTCTGAGACAAGGCCAGTTTGTGGGCTACTGCTTTAAAAGACCTCTTTAAAAAATACTAACAAGTATTGCGTGTTAAACTACATACCATGCACTGTACTGAGAACTTTAAAACATTTTGCTTATTTCTCAGAGCAGACCCCGTCTTACAGATGAGGAAAGTGAGACTCGGGGAAGTTCAGCCACTCCCATGGGGCTGCACTGGAGGCAGGCAGTGGGGTGGCTGGTGAAAGGCGGGGGTTGGGGCCTTCCAGCTTGCCTGCTGCCAGTCAGCCCCCGCGGGTGGGAGGTGGCAGTGGCCTTGCAAGATGTGACTTCTCGGTTGCAGACGATCCTGAAGATCCTGGTCTCCGGGGGTGGCAAGTCACGGACGGGTGTGATGATCCCCATCCCGCAGTACCCCCTCTACTCGGCGGTCATCTCCGAACTCGATGCCATCCAGGTGAACTATTACCTGGATGAGGACAACTGCTGGGCCCTGAACGTGAATGAGCTCCGGCGGGCCGTGCGGGAGGCCAAAGAGCACTGTGACCCCAAGGTGCTGTGCATCATCAACCCCGGGAACCCCACAGGTCTGTGCTTTACTCCCTGGCCAGTTTCTTGGGGAGCAGGGGCAGGGTGGCTGGAGTACTGGATGTCTGGACACTAAAGCTCTAAGAAACAATGAAGTCCTCTCTGCTCCCAGGTTCCCAATCCAACTTCAGATTTGCTAACATAAAGCCATAAAATTTGCCGCAGGCCACCTTAGGAGGTGAGCAAATGCAGGCATTTTCCTGGGCAGGGTTGTATTAAGACCAGTTTTTCTCCTGTTCTTGCATTTGCAAAGAATCTTCTTTTTGAGGGCACGCACAAACCATCACCATTAATCATAGGCCTCGTTTTACCCTTACTCCTACTTGTTTTTCTGAACCAGTTTTCAGATTGCTGGTGTGTGCGTTGTTTTTCTTTGACACAGCGTTACTGTGTACTTTGAGGCCTGAAAAGGAAATGCCATATTAAAAACAAAAGCGAACAAACCAAAAACACCTGATTCCAGAAGTTGAAAATCACTCCTAATTTTGCGTATTTTTCTTTAAAAAAAAAAAAGCACAGTTCTGCCTGTTTTGATCTTTCCAGGCTGCTGGCTTCATGTGCCCCCGATGCTATTCGGATGCCGAGAACAAGGGCTCCTCTCTCCTCCTTTGTTGAGATAAACTGGGTCAGGGCCAAAGCGTGGTGGAGTTGATTGTGGAATCTGCTTCTTGGGAACATCAAATGATGCTTCAATCAGCTGAAAGCGCCACTTGAATTCCTGAGTGCAGAAAATGGGTGCAGCTGCCCTCCACCCTGGTTTTTTTCCACCGACTGCTTGGGGGAAGGGATGAAGGGTCTAACCTGGTTCAGTAGGAAAATGACAGAGCTGGGTTCTCAATCCTGGTTGCACATTAGAATCACAGAGGGAGCTTTTAAAAATGTCAAAGGCCAGGCTGCACCTCAGAACCTCTGGGGATGGGGCCCCCCGGCATCAATATTCTTTGCAGCTGAGGATGAGAAACACTGCCCTAGGATGATCGTTCTAAAACTTTAGCTTGTTAAGAAAAAAACAAACTGCTGGGCCCCACTTCTAGGTATTCCGATGAAATTAGGCTGGAGTGGGGCTTGACAATTTGCATTTCTAACAAGCCCCCAGGTGACGCTGATGCCACTGGGTCCCAAACTTGGAGTAGTAGGTCCTACATCTTAGGAAATACTCTGTATACCTAGTTTATATCATAGGGTTGGTAACTTCTTGGCCAGGTGCTTACATAAATCTTCACCTGGCTGTCTGGGGAGAAATAACTGCACTAGAGACTTTCCTGTTTTAGGTCAAAGGTGGGGGAGTCATGTGAGTATATGTTAATATAAGCAGTTTTGGGGGTTCTTTTGGCCATGCTGCACAGCTTGTGGGATCTTAGTTCTCCGACCAGGGATTGAACCCGTGCCCTGAAAGTGAAAGCACTAAGTCCTAACCATTGGACCACCAGGGAATTCCCTCTCTGGGGTCTTAATGGGTGAAAATCAGCTATTGGAAGATGGGGGATGGAAAATAGAAACCTACCTGTGATAACCACGTATCTTGCCTGAACCACACACTGTGACCACTTTGGCTAAAAGGTGTCAAAATGGACTGGATGTAAGTGGCTAACAGGGCTCTTTGGGATTCAAGACAGAAACTCATCTTAAGACTTGAAGGGAGCGGATCTGTGAAGTCCAGGGTAAAGCAGCACACTTGAATCAGCGTCATTGTCATAGGAACCCCGGGCCATTTCCCAGCCCTGCTCTCCTCTGGGTTGGAATCCTTCTCAGGAAGCATCTGTCCTGGGAGTGGCCTCCAGCAGTTCCAGTCATCACCCAGCACCTGAGCGCCCTCCGCAGAGAGCCTTGGCCATAGTTTCAGCCAAAGCCGCGGGCCAGACTCTCACTGGCGCACGTTGGCCAACCGGCCCGTGCCTGACCTGGTTAAATCACTGAGGCTGATTGGCTGGGTCTGTATCCCGTGTCCCTTGCTGGAGATTAAAGAGAGGGAGTTCCCCCTAGGACAGCTGAGTGCTGTTGCTCAGAGGAGGGCAGGATGCAGGGCTGGTGCCAGCATCAGGTATCCCCATTCGTTTGTGGGCAATTCCTTTGGCCTGGCCTCTGGCAAGGGGCACTTAGACCCCTCCCCAGCTTTGAGGCCTACAGCAGAGCCACCGCTTTTGTGCGGTGGGCTCGTGTCTCCCCCTGCTGGGCACAGCTGTGCCCTGCCCCTCTAGAGCCTATGTGACTCTCCTTCTGTACCACCGTGTGTGTTTGTCCATCCATTGGCTCAGCAGGCATGTTCTGAGTGACTCCTTCGTCCCAGGCACTGGAGAGAAGTAAGCTCTGTCCTTGTCCTACAGTTTGCATCGCTCATATCGTGGGGATTATTTGCGCACAGCAGGTCCCCTCTCCTCTCCTGAGCTGGAGGCTTCCTGAGGCCTGGCCCTGGCTCAGTTCTCTTAACACTCCCCCTGGCATTATGTACACATGGTTTGATGCTCTTGGTGCTCAAACCTTTGCTTGCATCCTAACAGGATACACTTTGTGGGATGGCAGCCCTGGGAGAGAAGACCAGCAGCATTTGTAGGCAGGCTCAGCCCCCTGGATAGGCAGCTCCTGTCTGTCTGTGGGAACAGCAGCTGGCTCCTTGGAGCATCCAGGGCTACTACCCTTCCTAATTCCCAGAGCCATGAGCTTGCTTCATAGGAAGCCCGGTTGACCCTTTCTTGGCAGGAGATAGGTTGGTCCCTTAGCAAAGGAATTGGTTCATTGCTTAAGACAGTTTAAGTCTGAAATCCTGGCTGAATCATACCATGCTCTTATAAGATACATCTCTATATTTTTTTCTAAGACTTATTCTTGTTATTCTTACATGGACAAGAATATAGTTATTTCTATTTTTAACAAGAAGGTAACATACTCTATATACTGGTTTGCATCAAGATATAGATGCATATATAAATAACACATGTGCACATACATACACACATAAATATATACATATATGTAACATCCACAGATGCACATTTATGTATAGTAAAGAAACAGCCTTTTGTGAGAAGTCAGCATGCCTGACTAGTGCTTTCCCAGAGGCTTTGTGAGTACATCAGACAATCCAGTGCCACACTTATAGTGGGCCTCAGGAAATATTGGGAAAAGGTTCATTTCTACCTTGTTGCATTTGTTCCTTTCCCCACCTAAACCCACAGTATTTCCTGTGAACTGATGGGTAAGTATTTTGCTGCTGGCTGGCACTCATTTCTCTAAGATGGATGAAATGTTGGGTCAAGCCCTGAAGGGAGACCCTGGCAGGGACCCTGCGGGGGACCCGGCAGCATCCTCAGAGGGCGCAGCTCCCATGTAGCTGCTGCCGGGAGAAGCCAGAGCTGGCAGGCAGTCTCATTTCATTTAGAGCTTATTCCACAGTATTTACCGGGGCCCTGCTGAGTGCTGGCTTTGAGGGTCAGCACTGAGCCTGCAGACCTTGTCCCTGCCTCACCGAGCTTGTGTGGGGAGAAGGTGTAGCCAGTGCAGTTCTCCTGGTGCTGCCGCTGTGGGGTAAGGAGGGGAGTGGGGCTGAATGATTTAACTCCTTCAGTTTAATTTTCCTGTTCTCCATGATGCTTTCATGCCTTCTTGCCCTCCAGCACAGATTAATACAAATATACCCCCCCCCCCACACACACACACCTCCAATAAGAATAACAAGAAAGTTGGGTGTGAAACACTGCTCCCTCCACATACCCAGCTTAAGTGAGTCAGAGGGATGGGGCTGACTGTCGGGGCTCCCTGGAGGTTGACTGAACCCCCCCAGTCACAGCAGCTAGGGAGGGTGGTCCCACAGGGTCCCGGGGAACACAGATACCTGAGTGATTCTGACTGGGGTTCTTACCTAGGGACAATTTAAACAGCATTACAACCTACCTTCTGCTTTTGTTTGGGGACTTTTTAGGTCAGGTGCAGAGCAGAAAGTGCATAGAAGACGTGATTCACTTTGCCTGGGAGGAGAAGCTCTTTCTCCTGGCTGATGAGGTAAGAGCGGCCTTGGCTCTCAGAGGTGAGGGTGCACTTTCTCTTCTGGGAGAGGGAGCCAGGCCTGGTTGTTCTATAGCCAGAGAGAACTTTCTAGGTGTTGGAAGAGAGATTCTAACAAGGTTGAGGATGTTCAGTGTTACACCCTGTGAGACTGTGACCAAAAATCATCCCAACATTGGTTTGGCATCTTGGTTATAAGTTTCAGAAATCTAACCCAAACTACTTTAAGCTTGAAAAGTAAAAAGGTGGTAGGGTCTCTGGAGTGGGGCTGGATCCAGGAACTCAAACCATATCTTCCAGCTCTCATTCCATCCTGCTGCCTTGGCCTCACACACGGGCCTGCTATCTTCCCAGTCTAGAAAGAGAGCATTTCTTCCCGGTGGTTCCAGCAGAAGTCTCAGAATTGAGCCTCACTGGTGCAGCTCGGGTCAAACACCCATTGCTGAGCCAATTACTGTGGCCCAGTGGTTGCAATATGCAAACTGACCAGGCCCTGGGCACGGGGCAGTGTCTCTGCCCTGTGCCCCCAAACCTGCAGACAGAGCAGGGGAGGCTGTTCCCTGAGGCACATTGAGGGCCTCTTTCTCAAGCAGGGAGAGTGGGTGCTGGGTGGGCCTAATGCTGTGTCCCGTGAGGAGGGGAGTCTTAATTAACCCCCCACAGCTGCTGCTTCTTGAACCCCAGTTCTGGAGACAAGGCATGCCCATTCTTTTCCTGCAAGGAAAGAAATGAAAGACCCGTCGTATCCTGTTTTCATTTCTTCATTGCTGCATGACTTCTAGTTAGTCGCAGCTTCTAACACAGAAGCTTCATTTCTTTGCCCCTCAGCGCCCCCCCCCCCGCCCCACACACACAGCTTACCCACCAAATTGTTGCCGTGATAAATAGCAGATGGACCTAAAATCTTCATTTCTATAGGAGAGAATGGACAGCAGAGCGACCTGGGGCACAAACCTCTTCCCTCGGGGTCTGGGAAGGGAGGCGTGGGGCAGGAGGAAGCTCGGCCTGGCTTGTTGAAGGTGGAGCCGGCCTGACCCTCCTGCTGACCCACAGCACTCCAGAGAGCCTCGGTTTCCTTGATGTCCAAACTGGGTATGGGAAGCTCATCTCCCAGGGCAGATGGGACGCTTGCCTGTGGCGCGCTAGACAGTGCAGGGACAGGGAGGCGCTGCTCGCACCAGGGTGGGGGCTGCTGGGTCCAGTGTGGGGGCTGCTCGGTGCAATGTGGGTGCTGCTCGGTCCAGTGTGGGCGCTGCTCGGTCCAGTGTGGGGGCGGCTCGGTCCAGTGTGGGCGCTGCTCGGTCCAGTGTGGGCTGCTGGGTCCAGTGTGGGCGCTGCTCGGTCCAGTGTGGGCGCTTCTCACTCCAGTGTGGGTGCTGCTCGGTCCATTCTGAGGGCTGCTCGGTCCAGTGTGGGGGCTGCTCGGTCCATTCTGGGGGGCTGCTCGGTCTAGTGTGGGCACTTCTCGGTCGAGTGTGGGCGCTCTTTGGTCCAGTGTGGGCTGCTGGGTCCAGTGTGGAGGCTGCTCGGTCCAGTGTGGAGGCTGCTCGGTCCAGTGTGGGCGCTGCTCGGTCCAGTGTGGGCGCCGACAGCAGTGGTGGACAGAGAGCTGGGTGAGTGCCGTGAAGTGCGGAGGGTACACAGTTAGCACTTCAGGTGCGGAGGTCAGGACAGGTGCATGAACTGCTTTCACCACTCATCTTGTTGACGGAAGTGAACATCACACTCCGGGAGGAAACCTGCTTGGGCAGGTGGGGTACTTGATGTCGTCACTGGCACATGAGGCAGAAAGGAGGTCTGGAGACTGGGTGAGGTTCATGTGGGCGAATCCAGTGGGCATCCAGCGCGAGGCCTTCCCTCCTTGCTTGTTCTGGAAGGTTCCCTCAGGCACGTCTGGCTTGGCAGTGGTGTCCGAGGCTGGGCCTCACGGCAGGCTGCCTGGCTGCAGTTTGGCCCGGAGCACCTGTGCCCTCCCTCAGCTGCCACCTGGGTGGGTCAGGCTTCTGGGGGACTTGCGATGACTGTCTCCATCCCGTCCCCTCCTGCAGGTGTACCAGGACAACGTGTACTCTCCAGACTGCAGATTTCACTCCTTTAAGAAGGTGCTTTACGAGATGGGGCCCGAGTACTCCGGCAACGTGGAGCTCGCCTCCTTCCACTCCACCTCCAAGGGCTACATGGGCGAGTATGTGGGCCCCCACCTCCCTCTCGCTGCCCCTGGGCCTGCTTGGTCCCTGTGCTTCTCCGCCCTGCCCCACCTGTCTGCTGGATAGAGACGGCTGCCCTTATCCACCGTCTCTGCTGATCTAAGAAGCAGGAGGAGACAGGCCACACCTCCCCAAAGGGAGCACGGTGGTGTGAGGACAGACCTTGTGCAAGGGCTCGTGTATAATAAGGCTGTGATGAAAATGAAAACAGGACCTCACAGCAGCTTCCAGCGCTAGTGTTTTCTGCCAGCCATGTCGCTGTTGCTCTGACATTGACTGAACTCTGAGGGCCAGGGAAGGCAGGTTGAGTGGACAAATGCTGTCAGGCCAATAGGCCAAGCTCTGTGTGCAGGAGCTCTGTATGCACCCTGCCTTAGCACTGCGTGACCTCTGGGGCCAGAGTCAGCTTCAATCCTGTATTCATTCATTCAGCTAATATTTATTGAGCACCTGCTATGAGTCCAGTACTGATCTCGGCACTGAGGTTACAGCAGTGAGCAAACCACAGCCATCCCTGCCCTCACAGAGTTTTGCTTTAGTGAGGAGAGAGAGGCAATAGACAAACGAATATCACACGTCAAGTGGACAAAAATAATTAGAGAAGAGATGGGAATGCCGAGAGGTGGGGTCTGGTCACTGAGGAGTTGGCTTTTGAGTTAAGACCCATGGGAGGTGGTGTGGGGAGCTACACAGATGTCTGAGGAAAGTGCATTCCAGACAGAGGTAACAGCACGTGCAAAGGCCCTGAGGTGGAAGGAGCAGCTGTTTGAGGAGCGGCAAGGGGACTAGAAAGGAGTGAGAGAGAAAGTGGCAGAAGTTGAGACCAAAAAAAGTCATAGGAGGCCAGATCACCCGGGCTACTTAGGTTATTTTTTACTTTTACTCAGAGTGAGATGGGAACCCTTGGAGGGTTTACACAGAGGTGTGACTTCTCCTGACTTATGTTTTACCAGATTCTCTGGTTGCTGTGTGATGGGGGTAGGGACAGAAGTGGGCACTCGAGTCAGAAGGCTGTTATGGTCCAGGGGAGATATCGTGGGCCAGGGTAGAGGTGGGGAGAAGATGTTGGAATTTGGATATGATTGAAGGTGGAGTTGACAGGTGTTGCTTGATGGAAAAGGTGGGTGTGAGAGAGAGAAGTCAAGGATGGTTCCCAAGTTTTTTTGTTCAAACAGCAGGAAGGATAGAGTTGCCATCAATAGATGAGGATTGCTGTGTGTGAAGCAGGTTTTGGGGTAAAATTAGAAGTTGGTTTTGGATGTGTAGAATTTGCAGATGCCTATTGGATGTCCAGATGGAGATGGATGTGTGAGTCTGCAGCTCAGGGCTGATATCCAGCTGGAGATTAAAGTTTGTGAGATGTCGATGTATGAGTTGTTAGACAGATCTCTGAGCCCGGATGTCTCACCAGGGGTGAGTATAGATAGAGAAGAGGTCCAGGGACTGGGCCCAGGCCCTCCCTGCTCAGCAGTTAGGGGAGGACGGAGGAACCTACAAACGAGACTGAGATGGAAAGGCCAGTGCATTTACAGCTGAGGACATTCATTCCCCAGCGTTGTGGGAGTTCTGCTTTATGCCAGGTGTCAGGAGGGGGTCTGGAGGCCAGTGTAACTGTGAAGCTTCAAGAAATATTTTAGCCAGGTCAAGGGAGCTGTCCCCTTGGGATGGTCACCCAACTGTTCTTGGCTATATTTGATGTGGGCAGGGGTTGATTTACGCTGGTCTTTCTGGTCTACCCCAGTAGTGATGCTGCCTCCTTGCTAGACTTCATGTGTCGTGTAGCTCTTTTCCTAAACAAATATGTTCTCCATTAACTCATTTTTCAAACTCAAGTGTGTTTGTCACATACCTGCCCATCTCTCCATCTGTGTTACTGATGACTGTTTTAACGGTAATACCCTGGATGTCGGTAACCTGAGGTGGTATCCTGTTGCCCTCAGATCCTGATTACCTAGGATCAGACCGATTTGCCCAATTTGATATTCTGCTCATCAGCAGAGGATAAAGCAGAAAGTTTCTTCTTTCAACTTTGTTACAGGAAACGTTTCCGAGGTGCCAGAATTTATCTTCCTGCATTGGAAAAGCGAGTTGAGGGATCACATGGGGATCTGTCTCTGCCAGTTAATTCTGCAGCCTGATCCCAAAAGCGTTTTATTGAGTGTCTCATATCAGGGGCTCTGAGGTTGTGTGGGTGTGGTACACATACAGAGGAAGGCAGGAGCTGGTGCCTGCGTTTCTGTGCTTATTAGTCTGAATGTTATCAATCAAAGTCCAGAAAGTGTGACTGATGGAGCTGATTTCGTTCTGAAAGGTTTTTGTTTTGTTTTGTTTTTTTGTATGATCTCAGCTTATTTTCATGAGATTTGACTGTATATCAGTCAAGATCCTTTTGGAAATAAGTAACAGAAACTCAACTTGAACTGGCCTACATCAAAGAGGCTTTTTAAAAAATCCATATCAGGGGACTTCCCTGGTGGTCCAGTGGTAAAGAATCTGCCTTACAGGGACTTCCCTGGTGGCACAGTGGTTGAGAATCTGCCTGCCAATGCAGGGGACACGGGTTCGAGCCCTGGTCTGGGAAGATCCCACATGCTGCGGAGCAACTAGGCCCGTGAGCCACAACTACTGAGCCTGTGCGTCTGGGGCCTGTGCTCCTCAATGGGAGAGGCCACGACAGTGAGAGGCCCACGCACCGCGATGAAGAGTGGCCCCCACTTGCCGCAACTGGAGAAAGCTCTTGCACAGAAACGATGACCCAACGCAGCCAAAAATAGATAAAAATAAATTAATAAATTAAAAAAAAAAAAAAAAAGAATCCACATGCCAGTGCAGGGGACACGGGTTCGATTCCCTGGTCGGGGAAGATCCCACATGCCGCGGAGCAACTAAGCCCGTGCACCACAACTACTGAGCCTGCGCTCTACAGCCCTCGAGCCACAATACTGAAGCCCGCACACCTAGAGCCCATGCTCCGCAACAAGGGAAGCCACCGCAATGAGAAGCCCGCGCACCGCAACAAAGAGTAGCCCCTGCTCGCTGCAGCTAGAGAAAGCCCGCACGCAGCAACAAACACCCAACGCAGCCAAATAAAAAAATAAATAAATAATAAATAAAATTTAAAAAGTCAAGGAGTAAAGTTGAATCAGGGGGCTTAAAAGTGTCACCAGATCTCTGTTTCTGCTTTCTGGCTTTGTCTTGTTTTCTTTCTCAGCTCTGCTTTCCTTTTTATTTATTTATTTATTTTTGCCCGCACCGCGTGGCTTGTGGGATCTTAGTTCCCCGACCAGGAATTGAACCCTGGCCCTCAGCAGTGAAAGTGCCAAGTCCTAACCACTGGACCGCCAGGGAATTCCCTGCTTTGCTTTCCTTTGGGTTGGCTTTGTTTTCAGGCTTCAGAAAGTTCTAGCAAAGTCCTCAGGCTACTGCTCACATGCCCACCCCTCGAACCTGTGCAGGGGGTGCCTGGTCTGAATCACATGCCCCTTTGGAGCAGGGCCAGTATGTAAGTTAAGAGTCAGGCTAAGCTGCTCTAACCAAAAGGCCCCAAAATACAGTGGCTCAAACAAGATGGAAGTGTGTCTCTGTGATAACAGTCCAAAGGCACGGAGAGTCCAGGACTGGCTCTGCCCCATGAGGTCATTCAAAGATGGGCTGGTGGGCTGGCTCTGTCTTCTCAACGTGTGGCTAGCGCGGAGGCTGCTGTTCTGGCGTGTGCATTTCTCAGGAGGTGGGGAAAAGGAGAGAGGAAGGAGAGAGCACGCTTTTAAGGAAGTGATGTGGAATTTACACATATCACTCCCATTCCCTTTCCACTGGCAACACTCAGTGTTGTGCATGGGGATGTTTACAGAAGATTCTGGCCGGCTGGATGCACTTAGTAGAGGTCTCTCTGTGACTGGTGGGTCCTCTCCCCATCTTCAACCTTTTAGGTGTGGCTACAGAGGAGGCTACATGGAGGTGATCAACCTGCACCCTGAGATCAAGGGCCAGCTGGTAAAGCTGCTCTCGGTGCGTCTGTGCCCGCCAGTGTCTGGGCAGGCTGCCATGGACATCGTTGTGAACCCCCCGGTGCCAGGAGAGGAATCCTTCGAGCAGTTCAGCAGGGTGAGTCGGCTTGTCCCATGGCCTGTCTGCATCACTGCCGCGGCCAGTGTTCACCATGTATTGTCTCAACGGCCAGCCTCTGTCTAGATGGCCTCCCGGGGATGCTTGTTGTTCCACGTGGTGCCTGACCCACCCCAATGAGGTTAAGTCTCAGGATGCAGCTGGGCTGTATTTGAAGTGGGAGGACTGTTGCATGTGTGTGTGTGGGGAGGGTGCACCCCTTCCTCTTTCTCGCCTGTGAACACCACGGATGGGCAGGCGCCCAGAGGGAATGGCCTTGTGTCCTGAGAACACCCTGGGTGGGAGTGGGAGGGGAATGACTCTGTTACTAAACTAAAAGGGGGAAATGCATGAGCATGGCATTGATTCCAGGCCACGGGCCTGCCTGTGGCTTAAGACACAGCTGCAGGCTGTCCTTGCAGCTTGAAGTGATGCAGTCAGACCTTTTTAACTGCAAGTGACAAAAACCCAACTCTAAGTAGTTTAAACAGAAATGGAATTTATTGGTCATATAACCAAGAAGTCAGTTCCCAGCTGTTCTAGATTCACAACCTTTTTTAAAAATTGTGGTAAGATACACAGAACATGCAATTTACCATTTTGATCATTTTTAACTGAACAGTTTAATGCATAAAGTACAACTCAAATTGTTGTGCAACCATTACCACCATCCATCTCCAGAAACTTTTCATCATCCCAAACTGAAGCTCTGTACGCATTAAACAATAACTCCTCATTTCCCCCTCCCCCCAGCCCCTGGTAACCTCTGTTCTACTCTCTGTGAATATGACTACTCTAGGTACCTCATATACAGCATTTGTCTTGTGACTTTATTTCAATTAGCATGATGTCTTCAGGGTGTATCCCTGTTGTGTGTGTCAGACTGTGTCTCCTGTTTAAGGCTGAGTGGCATTCTGCTGTGTGTACATGCTACGTTTTGCTGATCCGTTCATCCACAGGCCACAGCTCTTCACCCACACATTCCAGTAGTACTTGCAGAAGCGCTGGGCTGCTTGCTCCAGCTTTGGACACATGTCCACCTCTGAGCCTGTCACTGATGTGCTTTGCCTGGATCACGTGCTCCAAACGCACCATATGGATTGGGGGAAGGGTGGCTCCCCAAAATGAAGTGGTGGGGCTGTCTCCTAGAAGCATGTTCTAGGGTGTTCCATCCAGGCCCAAGTTCATTCAGACCAATGCGCAGGGACTGGTTTTTCTCATTTTCAGGAATGACATCCTGGTACAAGAGTAGAACCCATGACACAGGCTACCTAGGACCTACCTGTGGCCCGTGTGCTCCTGCCCCAGGGCATGTGGCAGCCTCATGGGCTGAGCGTCTGTGGAAGAAGTTCCTGCAGAGGGATGTGTGTTTCGCCCACCTCCCCCATTTGCCGTGCTTATGCACACACAAGCTCACCTGCACCAGTCTGCCCCGACGCCCTAGTTTGAAGGGCTAGTTTCCGGGGTCTGGAGCCATGATGTCCAGAGATGCTAACTTCTGTGCTTTCTCTGTCTCATCAGGAGAAAGAGTCCGTCTTGGGTAACCTGGCCAAAAAAGCTAAGCTGACAGAAGACCTGTTTAACCAAGTCCCAGGAATTCACTGCAACCCCTTGCAGGGGGCCATGTACGCCTTTCCTCGAATCTTCATCCCTGCCAAAGCCATGGAGGCAGCTCAGGTCAGGGGTGCCAGGTCAGGGCTGGCTCTCTCACTGGGTTCACATGGGACTGCTTCTTGCCATGGGGAGCTAAAGTGTTGGCCCTAGAGGCTCTGAACTTTGTGTATCCGTTGGTCAGATGGTACTTAATGTGTAAAGATGACGGGCTCTCAGAGAGCCAGCCCTGCAGCATGCTGTGCTGAGGCGGCAGGTGTGAGGCCGCCCCCAGGTGAGCGGTGCGCTGAAGGCAGGTGCCCACGTGTGATGTGATGCATTTAAAACTGAACAGATGCTGGGGAAGCATCAAGAGCTGTCGCTTCCACCTGGCCACAGTACCCTAGAGCAGCGCTTCTCAAACTTGAGTGTGTACCTGGATCACCTGGGGTCCTGTAAAAATGCCGATACTGGTTCAAGAAGGCTTTGGAGGGGCCCAAGATTCTGCATTTCTAGTAAGTTCTCAGGTGGTGCCACAGACCCTGGTTTGAGGATCAAGGGCCAGAGCCGTATTTCTGAAAGTGTCCTCACACCCCCTTACCTCCTCAATACCTTGTTAAACATTCAAAATCTGGCCCCACCCCTCGGCCGATTGAATCAGAATTTCTGGTGTTGGAGCCTGAGAACCTATTTAACAGGTGGCCTGGTTGTGCAAACCGAAGTGTGAGAAGCACCAACAGTAGGGCCCCTGAGAGGCTTGTTCCTTAAGGCCCCCTGGGCAGAGATGTCAGGGCCCCGGCTTGGCGTATAGGAGGACACAGCCAGTCCTTGTGGAGCTGCTCCGTAGGGGTGGGGTACACAGGCAACAGGCTGGCACTCCGCACTGGAGAGCAGAAGCCCCGCAGCCCATGGCTGTCCCAAAGTGGCCTTTGGGTTCCTTGTTCCCGGTCCCAGCTGCCTACAGCACCCAGCATCCTGCCTTGGTTCTCACAGGAAGGGAGGGCAGAAGGGCCCTGCCATGGGAAAGAACCTGCCACCTCAAGTGTACTTGGCTTTGAGATTGTAATGTTTGTACAGTGCGAAACCAGGAATGAATCCTAAGTTCTGTCCCACTCCCACAGGCCCATAAGATGGCCCCCGACATGTTCTACTGCATGAAGCTCCTGGAGGAGATGGGCATCTGTGTCGTGCCTGGCAGCGGCTTTGGGCAGCGGGAAGGCACCTACCACTTCAGGTACCACTTCCTCTGCACCGGCGGGCTGGTCCCGGGTTTGTCTTGGGAAACTTGGGCTTCTTAACATCAAGGCACCTACAGAGACTGGGATATGTGGAGCCCCTGTCCCCCCATCCCACTCCCATTCTGTCCTGCTGCAGAGATAGCTGAGACCCTGCGCCAGGGACTAAGGAAGACTGTGGGCAACGCCAAGGTCATCTCCTTGACTGCTCTGTCTCCATCTATCACACGCCATCTGCAGTGTTCCCGTGCTGTGTTTTCTTTTCCTTCCCCTGTCCCTTTTCAACTCCGTGATGGTATCTTACAGCATCCAGGAGCTCAATAGCTTGTCCACTGCACCAAAAGCCTGCTGAGATGTTGCCTCCGAGACAGGGTGGAATTGCTGTGCCGCCTTTCACAGGCATGTGACTCTGCTGGGCAAGCCGGAGCAGCTCAGCCAGGTCCTCCGCTGAGGCCAGCTCTGTTCCAAACAGCACCCTCTCCATGCACGGCACTCTCAGATGTTTCCTGCGGCAGGTGCTAAAAAAAGAAATGTCATGGGCTTAGCACCTGGGGCTAAGTCTTGAGTCAGTGAAGGTCGTGGGTAGGGCCCCCCGCCAGTGGACAAACATGTGTGGGTGGTGTGGATGGCCTTTCCACCCTTGTTGGGTTCACCTTGGCACTTCACGGCTCATTCAAGAAGTGGTTACTTCTCGAGGGCTGCCCTTAAGGCTGGGAAGCAGGCTGACAGTATTGGAGGGAGGAGTTAGTTACCATGGCAACGTGGGAATTCCTATGGAGGAAAGTTATAACTGGAGGTTCTCACTATGAGACTGATGGTGGAGATGGAAAAGGCCTGTCTAGCAGGAGTGGAGTCTCGCTCTGTAGCCATAGGAAATACCAAGAGTCACACGCTCGAGAAAGCCCTATGCACCTCTCAGTGTTGGGCAGACCTTTTGTGATTATGGGTGGATATGTTAGTGAGCTGAGGTGCTGCCACCAGCTTATTGCTTTTGTTCACATGTATGAGTTGGGTAAAAAAATGTGTGAATGGTGGGAGAAAGTGGTTCAACAAGTGCCAGGTGCTGTCCAGGGCCTGGAGCCATCGCAGTGGACAAGACAGGCCTGTCCCTCCCCACGCAACTTGCCCGCACCTCCTGGTCTCTGCAGCCGCAGGTGGACGAGTGACCTGCCAGGTTCACTTCTCTCCCCTCTTCCAGAGCAACTCATGTCCGACTGACGCTGTTCTCTTTCCTGACAGAATGACCATTCTTCCTCCGGTGGAGAAGCTAAAGACGGTTCTACAGAAGGTGAAGGACTTTCACATAAAGTTCCTGGAGAAGTACGCGTGAGGACTCCTCAGGCCCCAGAGGGAGACCTGGCCCTCAGCCTTCCTCCTGATGCCCACCCAGCCCAGACTGGATTTGCCCCCCCACCAGCGACTCCGCCTCAGGCCCTACGAAGGCCACTGGTCGCTTTCATCGTCATTTTGCCCCAGGAGACTTCCTTCTTTGTGCCTTGATGTTGGGAACACCTCTCTTCTGAGCAAATGTGAATTGGGGTTGTCTCAGAAGCCCTGTTTTTTGATGCAACCAAAGTAGAGGGGACTTGCTCAGCGTATGTGGTGGTGTTCTCAGAATCTCTTGTTGTTGCTTTTGGAAAAATCTTTCGGGGTTGAAACAATCAGGGTGTGTTGGGTGAGCTGTTTCAGATCTGGAGAAACAAGGTGTCGGGAAATGTATAACTTAACCATGATGAGGACTGGAAATCCCAAACTCACCACCATGATCTGTGAAATAAAACCCTTAGCGGTGTGAAAATCTAGTCCTTCAAACAGGAGAGCCTAGAGTCCACTGGAGGCTCTGCCCTGCTGAGGCAGCCTGCTGAGGCAGCCTGCTCTCAGACAAGAATGGTAGGGGCAGCAGCGCATGGGGCTGGACCGCATGCCAGGCTAGGTGGTGGCGGGCACCGGGGGCTATGGCCAAGGTCAGAGGGTCCTGCAGGGGAGGAGTGGGTGTGAGCCAGGCTCCCATTTGAACCAGGCCTCCACGTGGGAGCACACAGCAGGTAGTAAGGACTCTGCACACACAAGGGCTTTGGGTGAAGGGTTCTCTTGGGCACGCTTAGGCTGGGACGCCCACCCAGGGGTCTCCCTGGACTCCAGGGGCACAGGGTTCAGCCCAGCAATATCCCAGTCACGTAGAGGGACTCTGCCTGGTGGCGTGTGGCTCCATCCCACTGTTACCCAACAACCAGTCTCACCCAAGGGCTTGAGTGAGCCTTTAGGTGATAGGAGGGCAAGGAAACACTGAAAATGTCCTAGTGAGGGAGGGGTGTCCTTAAGGACATGAAGACAGTTAAACCACACCCCCTTCCCATAGCGTTTGTTGAGTTGTCTCAAGCGGAATTTGGTCCATTTCCTAGCTCTTAATTGGTCAAAGTGCCTGGTAGCATGGCTGCTGTGTACATGTGATCCGATTCAAAGTTTATAGAAGTATTTTACCTTATATGCAAAGTGTTTTGCCTCCACATCTGCTTCTGGCTCCCCTCCCAGACTCTGCAGACTGTCCTGTAGCATCAGTCATCTCTCGGGGGGGTGGGAGTTGGGGGGGGTCATCCACCAAGTGCGCAGTTTCCCTGGTATGAGCAAACCTGGGTGCAGGGCCCAACCCGTGCTCCCAGAAAGTGGGCACTACGGGTGGCAGCAGACTTACGCCCTCTTCTCCTACTGTGGGCCTTCCCTGGTGGGCGGTTAGGGAAGCCAAGGCCAGCTCAGGAGTCTGGGGATCCAGCAAGTCCCAAAGTGGAATTGAAGGGACTGGAGAGAAATCTGAAAAGGCTAAAGGAGTGAGCTTTGAAAGCAGCCTCCTGTGCTATAAGTCCCATGCCGGGTCCATGCAGGGGATGCAATAGGAAACTTCAAACTGTCCTTACCCCGTAGCATTACAGTCCCTATGAAGAAAGTAGCCACAATCTCAAATAACAAAGAAGGGAATGTTTTGGGACTTCTTTTTCTTCCTTAAAAATTTGAGAAAATTGCACTTGTGCTTGTTGATGGTATAAAATCCAGGATGTGTCCCAGAGTTGTGAGATTTCTGGTGGAAAGGTTAAATAGTAGAAGCTAGTATATTTTTTATATTTTTGTAACAATTGCTTTTTTCATGGGGGGTGGGGTAGGGTTAGTCTTTGTAGTTTTAACAAGTCCAGTAGTTTTTTTATGAATCTCTTCAGATTATAAATAACCCCTAAAAACTTTGCAATGTTTACATGATTTTTTTAAAAAGATGTCATATACACTTGGTTTGGTTTTAAAATAAATGAGTAAAAACTTGATAAGGTCAGTTGGTTTAGGAGGTTAACTTCATTCAGGTAGGAACGCTGATCATGATAGATTTGATTTTCTGCAGATTCTGATGTCTTGTTTGGGCACCACCAGGGTAAGTCGTTTGTCATTTGGGGTCGCACTTTAAATCCACACCTGTGAAGTTTTCTGCTGTTCATCTAGATCTGCATGTGGGGATGCTGGGCTATACCTTGTTGGTCCATCCCTTTGCACCTTGAGGCCGGACTGGTTGTCCTCATGTTTGTGGATTTGCAGGAAGAGCTGTTTTCCAAAGGTAAAGGTACTTCATGATAAGCTCTGGTGGAAATTTCTGAACAATAAAATGTATGTCCAAAATGGTGACTGTGTTCAACTTGCTTTGTAGTTTAAATCTAAATATCAAGTGGACATCACTCATTGTATATCTTCACTCTTATGTTCATTCTTACATTCCTAAGTCACAGCTTTTCCGTTTCCATTTCTTCTTAGGTGTCAACTCCAAGGACCCTGGGCTGCTTTTTATTGCTTGAGGTGGGAAAACTTCACGGATTCTTTAAAATAGAATGTTGTTCAAATGAAAACAGACCTTAATTTTCTAGTGGGAGTGAAACAGGAAGTAGCAGCCTCTTCACAGGGGGCAGGGGAGGGCAGGCAGGCAGGGAGAGCCAGAGAAGCAGCCCTAAGGCCAGTGGGGAAAGGGGAGCTGCCTATACAAGGGATTTCATTCATTTCCCTAGCCTTTCCCAGATCCATGTCAATGTTAAAGTATGGTTCTGGGATTCAGAACTTTATTTTTCACTTAAAACAGAAACGTCTGTCTTTATTAAAGAAAATTTGGAAAATATATTTTTAAAAAAATAGGATTCTTTCAGGTGGAAGACATGGAAACCTACTCAAAGTAGCTTCAACAGAAGAGAATTTATTGTGTCATGTAAGAGGAATTTATTGAAATCCTGGAGGGATGCTGACTTTAGTTTTGATGTGCACTGTTAAGTGCAAAGCCTGCCTGTCTGTCTGTCCAGTTCTACATCGAAAAATCCCGCTGAAGGGCTCTGCCTTGGTCCACATGCCCTTCTCTGAACAGTCACTGTGGCCCTTGAGAATAGAGTCCTGTGGCCCTGTGCATGAGCGGTGGTAGACAAGGGCCTAGAATTGCCAGACCCATCAGGGCCATTGGAGGAGAAGCTGCTCCCCATAGGAATGGGGGCTGGAGGTGGTGCCACACCCACAAACCTCATTTAACCACAGGTGGCTCTTTAGAGAGGGGCTGGGGAAGGAGGTGGTGTGTTCAAGGCAGGTTGAAAGTCATTACTGGTTGATAACCAAGGGGACTGGAGATGCTCTGCACACACACACTGTACACACACATACACACACACCCAGGGACATGTGCATCTCCTTGTCTGGGGAGCAAACTTGGTGTAGTTTATTCTACAAAGAGTTTATTAAATGGACAAAGATGGGGAAATACAGTAATTATTCTAGACTATTTTTGGTATAGTGTTTGCTGTAACCACACCTAGAAAGCTTTCCAATGTTTGATTTGAAAGCATAAGCCACAGACTTCTAGGGAATGGGGAATCAGAAGCTAATAAGATGTGGCCACTGTTCTCAAAAAGCCTACAGATGGAATGGCCACCAGATGGTTCAGTGCTCAAATCCCATCCACCCAATAGTGCTGGGCTTAAAAGAAGTATGTGGGTGACGCATAGGAGGGAGGGGCTGATGCTGTACTCTGCCTAGTTGGGGGGCCTCTACCTACCTCTGCTCTTTCCACAGTGCCTTCTGAGGGCTTCCAGGTATCTTGCTTTTGGCCTTCATCCCGCCACCGAGCCAGGAGGCCCCTCAAGAAAAAGAAAGATGAAACTTACTGCCAGGCACCCACCCAACTCTCTTCCTTAAGAGGACACGTCAGTTAGTTAGAGTTTCCTATTTCATTCTCCCACTTGAAAAAATAAGAGGCACCCACACACCTATGGTCAATCAATCTATGACATAGGGGCAAGAATGTACAATGGAGAAAAGACAGTCACTTCAGTAAGTGGTGCAGGGAAAACTGGACAGCTACATGTAAAACAGTGAGATTAGAACATTTCTTCCCTCACGCCATCTACAAAAATAAACCCAAAATGGATTAAAGACCTAAATGGAAGACCCAAAACCATAAAACTCCTAGAAGAGAACGTAGGCAGTACATTCTTTGACATAAATCATAGCAATATTTCTTTGGATCTATCTCTCAAGGCAAAAGAAATAAAAGCAAAAATAAACAAGTTGGCCTTAATTAAACTTCAAAGTTTTTGTACAGCAAAGGAAACCATTGGCAAAATGAAAAGACAACCTACTGACTGGGAGAAAATATTTGCAAATGACCTGACTGACAAGGGGTTAATACCCAAAATCAGCTCATACAGTTCAAGGTTAAAAAAAAAAAAAAAAAAGCCAATCAAAAAATGGGCAGAAAACCTGAATAGACATTTTTCCAAAGAAGACGTAACAGATGGCTAACAGGCACATGAAAAGATGCTTGATGTCGCTAATTATTAGAGAAAGAAAAAAAAAAAAAAAAAATCACCTCACACTGGTCAGAATGGCTATCATCAAAAAGTCTACAAATAACAAATGCTGGAGAAGGTGCAGGGAAAAGGGAACCCCCCTGCACTGTTGGTGGGAATGTAAATTGATACAGCCACTATGGAGACAGTATGGAGGTTCCTCAAAAAACTAAAAATAGAACTACCATATGACCCAGCAATCCCACTCCTGGGTATATATCTGGAAAAAATGAAAACACTAATTCAAAAAGATACATGCATCCCAATGTTCATTGCAGCACTGTTTACAATAGCCAAGACATGGAAACAATCCAAGTGCCCATCATCAGAAGATTGGCTTAAGAAGATGTTGTATATATGCGTACATACACAATGGAATACAGCCATAAAAAAGAATGAAATAATGCCATTTGCAGCAATGTGGATGGACCTAGAGAATATCATACTAAGTGAAGTAAGTCAGAGAAAGACAGTGTATTACATCACTTATACGTGAAATCTAAAAAATGAATGTGTATAACAAAACAGTATCATATAGAAAACAAACTACTGGTTACTAGTGGGGAGAGGGAAAGGGGAAAGCACATGATTGATAGGAGTATGGGATTAAAAGATACAAACTACTATATATAAAATAGATAAGCAACAGGGATATATTGTACAGCAGAGGGAACTATAGCCATTGTTTTGCAATAACTTTTAATGGAGTATAATCTATTAAAATACTGAACCACTATGCTGTACGCCTGAAACTAATATAATACTGTAACTCAACTACAATTTAAAAAAAGAATCTGTCACTAAAAAAATTAGAAGATATAGAGTTGTCCCTTGGTATCCATGGGGGATTGGTCCCAGAATCTCCCAGGATACCAAAACCTGAGGATGCTCAAATCCCTTATATAAAATGGTACAGTATTTGCATATAACTTACGCATATTCTCCCATATACTTTAAATCATCTCTACATTACTTATAATACCTAATACAATGTAAATGCTACATGAATAGCTGTAAATACAATGTAAATAGTGACTGGTGTGTGGCTAATTCAACTTTTGCTTTTTGGAATTTCCTGAAAAAAATATTTTTTGATTTGAGGTTGGTTCAATTCACAGATATGAAGGGCTGACTCTCATGTTTTTGTGTTTTTTTTTTTTATCTCTTCCCCAGTTTTGTCTGCTTTACTCTGAATGCATAACCTTGAAGTCCTTTTGAAGATATTAAATTTCAAAACTGTAAAAACATCGAGAATCCTAGTGATGCTTAGGTCAGAGCACAAAAGTGTACATTAAATCACAGTGTAAAACAAAAAGTATTCTGATTATCAAAGTAAAGATGTTCATGTGGAAAAACTAGAAAATAAAAGTCAAGGAAGAAATTTTAAAATTCCCTGTAATTCTCTAACCAGAATTAATCAAGCCTACATTCCTTTTTTTTGGCCACGCCACATGGTTTGAGGGATCCTAGTTCCCCAACCTTGACCAGGGATCGAACCCAGGCCCTTGGCAGTGAAAATGTGGAGTCCTAACCACTAGACCGCCAAGGAATTCCCCTAACATTCCTTACTGTCCTTTTCCTGAGAGTATTTTTATATGGTTGAGATGTGTGTATGTGTTTAGATCCTAACTTTTCCCCCTTCGACATTAGAACATGCTAATAAAAGTGCCTGGTGAGCAGTTTGGTTGGCTACTTCATCAATTCTATGGATAAATAGCCATTTGGTTAACTGCACACTTAAGCATTTGGATTATATACAGTTCCTGGTGTTTAAAAATAATGCCACTTAATACATCCATACATAGAGAGGGTATTCCCCTCCCTCACCCTTGTGTTTTAAGGCTTGTTGTGGAACATGCTCAGGAGTGGGTGTTTTCCATGAACCTCCAGGTACTTCATCCCGGAGGCAGAGCCAGAGCTGGGCACATCATTGTGCACACCTTGGCTCTAGCACTTACCAGCTAAGAGATCACTGAGCCTCAGTGTTGCCATTTGCAAAATGGGGCTAATCATACCTATTCATGGGGTAATAGAACAACTGTGAGCACTGAATGGGAAAATGTATGTGTGTGTGTGGGGGGGGGAATTAGCATATCTCATGCAAGTAGCTTCATTTGTTGACCACTTTCTGTGATAATCTGATTCATCTTTAGAGCAGTGCTGATATGATACATGTTCAATAAATGTTTAAATTGAAGGGAAAAATACACCCTTGGAATGCTAGATACAATATGAAAATGACACGTAGAGGAAGTGAGGACTCTTTCCCAACACTTCTGAACATACTCTGCTAGACAAAGTACACAGGTTATTTTTTTTTGTCAGTGGTAACTTTTTTTTGTCACACAGTTTCTGAAATAAAAAATGCATTGGGTCCAGTTACACTAGACTCCTTATGAGGTAGGTCCAATAAAAAAAAAAACAACACTTTTACAACTCTAGTGAAACTGGACATTTGTTTTTGGTGCAGATCTATCTTGACCTGCTGGCACCAGTTAGGAACCGGTATTTGGGGTTGGTATTTACATGGGGTTGTGTCCTCTCCCAAAAGGAACTCTGTGGACCTTTTTCCCTTTATGGTCAAAGTAAGCCGCTATTTGCCATTTCCGCCTTAAAACTTTGAAACAAAATGCTCCCAGTCGTTTGAGCCAGCATCATGATACACTTTGAGTGACAAAGCCCCACTCCAGGAATTAGAGTGTATATGTGAGGATTCTTTTGGTTGTACATGACAGAAAACCAAATCTGAGAAGTCAAGAGGAACTGGATAAGTCAAATTTAATGGGACATCATAAATAGTGTCACGTGGCAGCTTCTGGGAACTTTCCTTAGGAGAAACCTGCCCTGTGTCCCTTTTCTTCCTTGTCCTGTCCTCTAACTGCTTGGAATGCATGGGTGACAACTGAGCCATGACAACAAGTGTTTCTTGTGCAGAAACACTGTGTAAGATTTTGCTATTATTTTTGTTGTTGTTATTACTCCACCCTAATCCTAATGACATAATCTTTTGGGCTTTCAGAATCATTTGCCTGGAATTTAGCTTGATCATCTCATCTTTGTTACCTACCAGGGCAGCCTAATAAGTGTTGGCAACAGTCATAGAAATGCTAATAACTTCTGTCATGCATCTAGCACTGGCTGAGTAGCTGTGTGTCAGGCACAGTGCTTGGTGATGGGGAACCAGCAGTGAGTAAGACGTGATCTCATGGTTTATAAGGTTGATGATGCTTATGCTGATAAGAGTGGGAGAAGTAACCGTGATACACTGTTGATAGGAGTGTGAGTCTGTACCATTTTTTTGGGAGGGCATTTTGGCACGGTCAACATTAAATATACACATGCCTACTTTAAAACTGCAGTAACTGGGACTTCACTGGTGACGCAGTGAATAAGACTCCACACTCCCAGTGCAGGGGACCGGGGTTCGATACCTGGTCAGGGAACTAGATCCCACATGTATGCCGCAACTAAGAGTTCCCATGCCACAACTAAGGAGCCCACGTGCCACAAATAAGGAGCTAGTGAGTCGCATCTAAGGAACCTGCCTGCCACAACTGAGACCTGATGCAACTAAATAAATAAATAAATATTTAAAAAGAAAAAAAAAACTACAGTAATCAAGACAGTATGGTATTACTTTAAGGAGAGACAAAAATAAAGAACAGAATAGAGTCCAGAAATAGAATCACATACATTTATCACTTTGGCATAAAAGAGACCACACACACACATACCTACATATGTATCTTTGACACATCTGTATTGACAAAATAATTTTTGACAAGCATGCTAAAGCAATCCAGCAGGAAAGGAAAGTCTCTTCAACAAATGGCGCTGCAACACCTGGGTATCCCTATGGGGAAACAAATGAACTTCAACTCTTACCTCACACATATGCAAAATTTGGGGTGGATCATAGACCTAAATTTAAGAGCTAAAACGATAAATCTTCTAGAAGAAAAACATAAGAGAAAAATCTTTGCGACTTATGATGTAAATATTTCTTAGGACAAAAAGGCACAAATCTTAAAACAAAAAAAAAATTGATAAATTGAACCACATCAAAATTAAGAGCTTCTGCTTTCTAAAAGGACATGATTAGGAAATTAAAAGACAAGCCACATGCTGGGAGAAAACATTTTCAGAACATAAATCTCATAAAAGTCTTGTAACAAGAGTATATAAAGAACTTCAAAAGTCAATAAGACAAACAACCCAATTAAAAAGCAGAGGTGGGATGAATTGGGAGATTGGGATTGACATATATACACTATTATGTATAAAATAGATAACTAATGAGAACCTATTGTATAGCACAGGGAACTCTACTTGGTGCTCTGTGGAGACATAAATGGGAAGGAAATCCAAAAATGAGGGGATATATGTATACACATAGCTGATTCACTTTGCTGTGCAGCAGAAACTGACACAGCAACACAGCAGTATAAAGCAACTATACGCCAATAAAGAAAAAATTTGTTTTTAAATGGGAAAGACTTGAACAGACACTTCACAAAAGAAGATATACAAATGGCCAATGAGCACATGGGAAGTTGCCCAACATCATCAGTGACTGAAAGGAATGCGAATTAAAAGCACTGAGATGTCACTAGAGTGACTAAACTGAAGAAGATTGACAATACCAAACGCTGATGGCGTGGAACCACCAAAATCTCGGGGGTGATGCAATCACTTTGGAAGACTGGTGGCTTCTTACAAAGTCAAACATACATCTACTTAGTGACCCAGTAATTCCGCTTCTAGCTAGGTGTTTCCCTAAGAAAAATAAAAACACATGTCCACAGAGGCCTTGTCTGCGAAGGCTCTGTTTGGGAACCCCTCTCTGCGCTGTGGTCTGGAATCCCTCACGAGGCAGAAAGCTGGGGCCATCCTGGGGCTCCCTTCGTTTGGTCCCCATCTCTGAGGGAACACTGTCTTGTGTTGACTGTTGTCCGTTGTCTGAAAAATATTGTTTCCTGTGTTTTTTCCACTCAGTTTTTAGTTTTTTAAGGTGGTTGCGTAAATCCAGTGCCCGTTACTCCATCATAGCCTGGAGCAAAATTTTCCTGTTCCATGTCTTCATAGGGCTGTGTGCTACACTGTTATATTCATCTGTCAAAAATTATAGAACTGTCCACTTAGGATTTGTGTATTTCACTGTAAGTAAATTATAACTCAACAGACTTTACTTCGGTTGGGGAGGGAATACATGTATCCCTTGATCCAGAAATTTCACCTCTAGGAATTTATCCTAGAACGTTTTCCCACTTGTGAAAGATGTGTTTGTGTATATATATATATATGAAATAAAATTTATATTTTAAGGCAGGACAAGAAAAAATTAAAGATAAAATTCTCTCTCTGTGTTTGTTTGGGCCGCCTTCCCCCCTCCCTAATGTGCAGTGTGCATCTACATTACGTTAACCAGAGCTCCTCAAAGATGGGAGTCCCTGCTCAACCATAAAGATCCTTTTTTTTTCTTTCTTAGGACGCTAGCAGTGTAAATTTTTAAAAGAATAATGTTCTTTCCCAGCTCTGCAGGGGTCATGATGACTTGCTTCTCGCTTTGTATGTGCTTACCTGGACTATGTAACCTTGGTGAACTTTATGTAAAGTATCAGTATGTCATTTTCATGTACGATCTTTTGTCTCAGAAATGTATATGACTATGCCTTCAACTTCTAATAGGCATTCTCAGAGCTTTCTGAGAATCTGCTTCCCGAGTTATAATCCTCAGTTTGGCTTGAATAAAATGCCCTTTGTTTCTTCTTAACTTGACAGTTAATTGAATTTTCGTTGACAGTATTCAGGGATGTTCTTGGCAACATTGTTGGCCATAGCAAAAGAGGGGGAAAACCTACATATCCATTAATGAGGGATTGGTGTACCCCTCCAAACGAACACCATGCAACTGTTAATCCAGATTAGTACATCTGTATCTACTGACATGAAAAGTCATCCAAGATCCACTATTAAATTGAAGCTGCAATTGCAATTGCCACACGTAGTGCAGTGGTGGACATCTCAGTATTGTCTGATCTGACTCACCCTCTCCTGGGAATGTTCTCCCCCCCACGTCAGGGGCTGCCTCACTCTAAGGTGAGTCTGCACCCCCTGGACTGTGGCTGGATCAGTAAGTCCATTCCCAGGATTGTCTAACTTGAAACATAGAGTCTAATTCTCGAAAGGCTAAATTATTTTTTAAAAATGAAACTCAAGCCCCAGAGAAACACATGGATCTTGTCTCATGGAGGAAAGTGGTCTTCAATGAGACAACAGAACTGACATTCAGAGAGGATCAGAGATGAGAGTCCACAACCCAAAGGCCTTCATGGGTTTTGCCTTGAATTTCTTCAGTTGTTTTCAAATTCCCAGCCACATCCCCGCCGTTCCTGTGGCTTGGTTATCTGATTTATTGGATCCTAAGTACCAATAAATTCTCCTTTCGGCCACGTTAGCCGGAGTTAAGTTCCTGTTGCTGCAGACAAAGCGTATGTTAGTATATGCATAAGGAAAATTGAGGGGAAAAAAAGTTTTATGTATATATATATCTGGTCTATAGATGCTCAAACTGCTCAGCTTGATTTTTAATAAAGGGAACTGGGAGGAGGAAATGGTGTGACCACAGCTATCCACAGCTGTTGCTGGGTTTATCAGAGCAGTAAGTGAGGCTGGGGCTAGTTTCGCTTAAAGGTAGAAATGTGGATTTTGAGCGGGGAGTGGGGGTCTCCTGGGTAACCCTGAGATAGCTCTGTTCCTGACTGGTATTTGATTATGGAAATCAGTCTCTCTCACTTGCTCTGTCTCTGTCTCTTTCAGTCTCTGTGTCTCTGTCTCTCTCTTAAAGACAAAGGATTTTCCCTCATAATGTTGTTCTGCCCTAAAATACTTAAGCTGACAAATCCTTAAGAAGAATTCTTAAGAATCATTAAGCTGCTAAAAAGTTGCAAGCCCTTACTTGTCTTTAGAGTTTTGCTGGATTCAGTCGCTTAATGTAATCTGTGTTCCTGGGAAAAAAATGTGTAAATCAAAGGATTTTTAATTTCTTTTTGAATTTTATTTTATTTTTTATACAGCAAGTTCTTATTAGTTATCTATTTTATACATATTAGTGTTATATATGTCAATCCCAATCTCCCAATTCATCCCACCACCACAACCGCCGCCCCCCACCACCCCCCGCTTTCCCTCCCTTGGTGTTCATACATTTGTTCTCTACATCTGTGTCTCTATTTCTGCCTGGTAGACAGAATGGTTCACCTATACCACTTTTCTAGATTTCACATATATGCGTTAATATACAATATTTGTTTTTCTCTTTCTGACTTACTTCACTCTGTATGACAGTCTCTAGGTCCATCCACATCTCTACAAATGACCCAATTTCATTCCTTTTATGGCTGAGTAATCCATTGTATATATGTACCACATCTTCTTGATCCATTCGTCTGTCGATGGGCATTTAGGTTGCTTCCATGACCTGGCTATTGTAAACAGAGCTGCAATGAACATTGGGGTGCATGTCTTTTTGAATTATGGTTTTCTCAGGGTATATGCCCAGTAGTGGGATTGCTGGATCATATGGTAATTCTATTTTTAGCTTTTTAAGGAACCTCCATACTGTTCTCCATAGTGGCTGTATCAATTTACATTCCCACCAACAGTGCAGGAGGGTTCCCTTTTCTCCACACCCTCTCCAGCATTTGTTGTTTGTAGATTTTCTGATGATGCCCATTCTAACTGGTGTGAGGTTATTTTTGTAGGTTCCTTTCTTCTCTTGTGTTTCCCACTTAGAGAAGTTCCTTTGGCATTTGTTGTAGAGCTCGTTTGGTGATGCTGAATTCTCTTAGATTTTCTTGTCTGTAAAGCTTTTGATTTCTCCGTCGAATCTGAATGAGATACTTGCTTGGTATAGTAATCTCTGTTGTAGGTTCTTCCTTTTCATCACTTTAAATATATTGTGCCCTCCCTTCTGACTTGAGTTTCTGCTGAGAAATCAGCTGCTAACCTTATGGGAGTTCCCTTGTATGTTGTCATTTTTCCCTTGTTGCTTTTAATAATTTTTCTTTGCTTTTAATTTTTGTCAGTTTGATTACTATGTGTTTTGGCATGTTTCTCCTTGGGTTTATCCTGCCTGGGACTCTCTGCGCTTCCTGGACTTGGGTGGCTCTTTCCTTTCCCATGTTAGGGAAGTATTCGACTATAATCTCTTCAAATATTTTCTCGGGTCCTTTCTCCCTCTCTTCTCCTTCTGAGACCCCTATAATGCGAATGTTGGTGCATTTAATGTTGTCCTAGAGGTCTCTTAGGCTGTTTTCCTTTCTTTTCATTCTTTTTTCTTTATTCTGTTCCATGGCAGTGAATTCCACCATTCTGTCTTCCAGGTCACTTAACCATTTTTCTGTCTCAGTTATTCTGCTATTGATTCCTTCTACTGTATTTTTCATTTCAGTTATTGTATTGTTTATCTCTGTTTGTTTGTTCTTTAATTCTTCTAGGTGTTTGTTCTTTAAGTCTTCTAGGTCTTTGTTAAACATTTCTTTCATCTTCTCGATCTTTGCCTCCATTCTTTTTCTGAGGTCTTGGATCATCTTCACTCTCACTATTCTGAATTCTTTTTCTGGAAGGTTGCCTATCTCTACTTCATTTGATTGTTTTTCTAGGGTCTTGTCTTGTTCCTTCATCTGGTTCATTCCTCTGCCTTTTCATTTTGTCTGTCTTTCTGTGAATGTGGTTTTCATTCCACAGGCTGCAGGATTGTAGTTCTTTTTGCTTCTGCTCAAAGGATTTTTAATTGTTTAAATTGTTGCTTTTTAATAATAGTTGTTATGTTTATTTGTAAAAAAAATTAGAAAACACAGATAAGAAAAAATAAGAGAAAATCACTCATGGAAATGCAAATATAATCTGGGTAGTGCAGAAACTGAAGGGTTTATTGTTAATATGTTAGGTGTGATAATGGCATTATAAACACATAAGAAATGTCCTTTTTAAAGACGCATGTTGAAGTATATAGGGATAACATTCAGTGATGTCTGATATTTGCTTTAAAATACTCCAGGAGAGAGAGGTCTGTTTTAAAAAATAGGTGTGAAATGTTACTATTCAACAAAGTAGTGTAAGTTTTAAGATTAAATGTATTTCTTTATTGGAAAAAAAAATAGGTGAAGCAAGTGTGGCCAAATATTGATGATAATTAATGAATAGGGGCAATAGATTATAGAGGTTCATTTTATTATTTGACTTTTGTGTACATTTTCATAATAAAAAACATTTTTAAACACCTGTAACCTTCAAATGCAGAGAAAAATCATTATTTTCAACTTCACATACATCCCATCAGAACAGTTATGCAGGCATACATTTTAAAAACAGCAACATATTGAATGCATTTTCTATTATATAAATGACATCATGCCATAAAACATTCTTTACAACATTGTTTTTTAACAGCTACCTACTATGCATTGAATGGATGTAACAAAGTTTAATGGGGGGATGTTCAGGTAATTTTCAATTCCTTACAATCATAATCTTTCAATAAACATTCTTGTATTGAATCTTGTTGCACAGTCATAACTTTCCCAAGATAAAGGCCTAGAAAGGGAATTTCCAGATGAAAAAATATTTAAGCACCAGGGGGAGCTGGTCACCTTTCCGATACCCAGAAGCTCTGTGCATGTGTGTGTGTGTGTGTGTGTGTGTGTGTGTGTGTGTGTGTGTGTGTTAAAAGCAAACCCTCGCCCTTGAACTTAGCAGCTGAGCCCATCTCTTGTGTCATATTTCAGCTTTATGAGATGAAAGTGCAAAACACCTGGGCACACAGCCCCTAAAGAATGCCTGATACCCAGGAACACTTAACAGAGTCTTTGAAACACTCTTACCAAGACAGACAACAATGGATTAAATAGACATTATGGACATGTGTCAATGTAGAGATTCTGTGCAGTGGCGGGTGGGATGGGTTCTGGGTGGGTGGGTGGATGTGCACACCAGACTCTAGTCAGGTGTGAACATCCACTGGGCAGGTTTTAGCCTACAGGTGATTCTCTCTGCTACATTCTCATTTTGTAGGCCATCTTGTAGTTATTTTGACCCTTTGACTGGCTTTGAGAGCCAGATCAGACTCTTTCACCAGGTTGCAGGGAAGGAAACCAAGATATTTAACAACTGACTTGCTTCAGAGGTTGTCAAGATCCTAATTCAGGTGCTGCCCCACAGGCTCTATTCCCTGGTAGATACACATCTCTTTGTCAGAAAGGGTCCTCTAGGGATGACCTCCGAACATTCCAGCTGGTCAAAGATGACAAAGGACAGAGCACAACAGCCAGGAGTTGAGGTAACACACCAACTCCCGGCCTCTCCCTGCCCACCCCCTGACAAATGTGGATAATTGATGTTTCTCAAACACACAAAATGTTATCACCTTCCAGTCCCAAACACTTCTATATGAAAATGCTGGCACTGCCACTGCCCAGGTCACGTCATTTAGGTGAGAATGGCCCCACCTCAGGCTCACAGTTGGACATGGGACCCAGCCTGGTGCCCCTGACCCCAGTGATTAGTTCAAGGATGGCACATGACCAACACCAGGCCAATGGGCACCCCACACAGGATTTGTGCTAGGCGGGTGGAGAAAGTGGTGCGGCTTTTACAGGCTCGCTGACTTGGTTGTATAGCACTGTATTAAAGAGTCTGGGCCTTGGAGTTTGGACTTGAATTGGAATCCTCTCTTCATCACTTATTGGCCATGTGACCTTTCTGAAATTTCTTCATATCTCTGAGATTTGGCTTCCTTACCTATAAACTGGAGCAATAGTAATTTCTACCTTACAGGGTTGTTGTGGGGTTTGTGTGATGTAACATATGTAAAACACTAAGCCCTGAGCCTGGCACATGTCAGTCATTCCATGCTGTTGGATGGCTGTTATTACACTGTCCGCACCCTGAGATATAGAAGAAGACAGCAAGCTTCCATCCTGCTAAGGCTCTTAGTCCACAACACTATTGCCCTCTCATCAAAGATATATACATCTTTTTCCACTGTCAACATATATATATATATATATATAAATGAGGCATCATCATATGGTGACCATGCACCTGGGATTTTCTGGGAACTCCCAATTTCAAATATTTGATCCTGTGGACAGAAAACAAGTTGCAGCTTCTGGTCAGAGGAACATACTTCCTGTCCATCTATGATGGGGATGGACCAGCGCCATTGCTCTGGGCATGTGATTTAGGCCATTCTAGGAGACAGAGTGATTTGGGCTGTGCTACCCTTGTGTCAGGAAGGACTCAGTTGGTTGCCAAGTGACAGAAAACCCAACTTTAACTGGCTCTAATTCACAAGAACTGAGAGTGAGGAAGGTACTGGTCCCTTAGAGCAGAAGTAAGCAAATTTTACCTATAAACGGGAAGACAGTAAATATTTTAGACTTTACAGGCCACATGGTCTCTGTTGTAAGTGCTCAACCCTGCTATTGTAGCACAAAAGCAGCATAGAAAATATGTAAAAGAATGAGCATGGCTGTGTTCCAATAAAACTTTATTTACAAAAATAGGTAGTAGGTGATTTGACCCATGGGCTATAGTTTGCAGACCCCTGGCTTTAGAGGAAAACCAGGGTATAAGCACCCAGAGAGAGGGGATTGAATGAAGGTAGCTAAAATTTTTTTAAATGCCCTTTATAAGCCCCTAATACTCCTGACATAGTCTGACCCTTGATTGTCCATGGATCAAGACTCTTGGACTTTCAACAATACAATGTATTATGTATTATGGGCTCTTCCTCCTCCAGATGTGCCTCACTGCTTCTTAAGACTCGTATGTTTTTGTTCATTGCAATCACAAGATGTCTTAGATGCAATTACGTACTAATCAGTATAAGCAGATATGTAATCAGCCATTATTTCCTTTGAAATGTCTTGGTCAGACAAAAATGTATACCATTGGCAAAGGCATTCTAAAGATTATATGTAGACCAAACATTAAATAGTTTAAGGAATCTTGTGTTGAAAAAATGTAGTCAATAGTCCTCTGTGAGTAAATACAAAGGACAAGGAAACTCTGTGGACAAACTCTTTGAAGCCAAAGCTGTTCTAAAAATGAGTCAGAGGGTTTCTAAAGGAGTGATGGCCAGTGGAGCACTGCTTCTTCATCCTTGGTCTTTGAACTTTCCCACCTCTGAAGGATCAGCTATGACAAGAGCCTAGTCAATAGTTGAATCTCTCTTTTTTTGTTGTTTTGTTTTGATAGCAAGAAATGAAGCATAAATTCCTATAGTGGGGCCACTATAGTGGATGTCTCTAGACTGTTGGGATACACAGGGAATATCCAACACTGCCTGTCTTTCCTAGGATAATCATTCTGGGTACCCAGCTACTGATTGATGTCTAGGATCAAACAAAAGAGGACTTAGAACCAAAGGAGCTTTAAATAAGACACTCCTGGATCAACGGGATGAAAGGAGAATGGGCTACGGTATCACCATGTTGTCCTGTCATGCCACTGCCATCCATATTGATAGGTTTCTTTGGAGAGTCTGGTCATCAAGAGCACTGAGGACAAAGGATCAGCTATGCCTTCAAGGAAATGGCTCAACCCTCCTGGTGAGCTCTGTAGAATCCACCTTTTAGATGCCTGAGCAAGGCCAGAACCTCAGAGACTTGAGTCCAGCTGAAACCAATTGCCCATATGAGAAGATCAAGAGTCACTTCCTTCATTCAATAAATATTTATTTAGGTTCTACTATGTGCCAGTGTTCTTTGCATTAGAAGGTTAACTTTGTAATCTGTGCATTGTGTACAAATGCACAGACATATTTATGAAGATATTATGCATATCATTGTTTGTAATAAGAAATAATTGGAAACGATCCCAATATCTATCAATAGAAGAATGAATAATGGTTCATTCAAACAATAGAACTTTGAGATCACTAAAAAGAAGACATAGATCTTTATGTATTAGTATGCAAATATGGCAAAGGAATAATAAGACCAAAGAAAATTTATAAAGTAAGTTGTATCCCATTTTTACACACACAAGAAATTGGTAAAAGTGGTGGGAGGAGGACTAAAGATGGGAGATTTGGTTCTATATGCATTAAAAAAAATCTTGAAGAATAAAGACCAATCTATTTGTATTGATAGTCTCGTGAGCATGGGATTTGATGGGGGCAGTGGATTACTCATATTTCCAAGTACATAGTTCTGTAATGTTTGATTTTTTAATAGCTATGTACTGCATTCCTAACAGAAAAAATAATTTGTGGCTCACAAGAGGGGATTAGCTGTTCACACATAGGCTATTAAAGTACACCACTGATTGAAAGTTCTCAACCTATCCCTGCTAAAGAGATTTATCAGGCCCTTTTCTTCCTATAGCTGAGAAGTCAGGTCTTCTAGCATCTTTAGCTTGACTCATTTGGCCTACTTTGACTAGAGATTTAACTGAACTTTCAGAAATTAAAAACAAGAATCATACTAACAATATTCTCTAGAAGTCTGTGCCAGATTACGTGGGCTTCAGAATTTTATCAAATCCCATGCAACTGGAGATGACTTAATCACAAGACTTTGGGAGTCTTTATTAGTAGTATTATTATTTTGGCTGAGCCACTCGGCTTGCGGGATGTTAGTTCCCTGACAAGGGATCCAACCGGGGCCCTGGCAGTGAAAGCACCGAGTCCTAACCACTGGACTGCCAGGGAATTCCCGGGAGTCTTCATTATTAGATTACATGCATCCCTTTGTAATCAAACTCCAGCTATTTATATTAATATAAAATGTGTTTACTTAATGAAATACTATAAAAACTTCCAAGCTAGTAAGCCAGAAAAGGAAGACTAGGTTTATGGATCTAACTTACTAAGTGTGGCATAAGTAAATGGGTTAGCAAGGAAAAGCAAGAAAATGAGTGGGTGTAGCAGCCACTGTGGAAAACAGTATGAAGAGTTCTCAAAAAAATAAAAAACTATAACTACCATACGTACGATCCAGCAATTCATTTTCCCAAAGAAAACGAAAACACTAATTTGAAAAGATGTATGCACGTCTATATTCATTGTAACATTATTTACAGTAGCTAAGATATGGAAGCAACCCATATATATATATATATATATATATATATATATATATAGTGGAATATTAGCCACAAGAACGAATGAAACTTGTCATTTGCGACAACATGGGTGGACCTAGAGGATATTATGCTAAGTGAAATAAGTCAAAGATAAATAGTGTATGATTCCACTTACATGTGGAATCTAAAAAACAAAACAAATGAACAAACATAACTAAACAGATACAGAGTCATAGATATAGAGAACATACAGGTGGTTGTCAGGGGACGAGGGAAGGGGGGGATGAGAGAAATACGTGAGGGAGATTAAGAGGTAACGAACTTTCAGTTACAAAATAAATGAGTACAGGTATGAAATGTACAGTGTGGGGAATACAGTCAATAATATTATAATATCTTTGTATAATGACACATGACAACTAGATTTATCAAGGGCTCATTTTGAAATGTATGGAAATATCAAATCACTATGTTGTGTACCAGGAACTAACATAAAGTTGTAGGTCAATTATAGCTCAAAAACTCATAGCCAAAGAGATCAGATTTGTGGTTACCAGAGGTAGAGGTGTGGGGAGGGGGGATTGGATGAAGACAGTCAAAAGGCACACACTTCCAGTTTTAAGTACTAGGGATGTAATGTACAACATAATAAATGTCATTAACACTGCTATATATTATATAAAAGTTTAGAGAGCAAATCCTAAGAGTTCCCATCAAACACAAAAAGTATTTTTTTCTATTTCTTTACTGTTGTTATCTATATGAGATGATGGATGTTCACTAAACTTATTGTGATCATTTCATGATTATGAAAGTCAAATCATTATGCTGTCACACCTTAAACTTATACCGTGCTGTATGTCAATTATATTTCAATAAAACTGAAAGAAAAAAAAGAAAATGAGTGGGTATAATCAGTACTTGGGGCAAAATACCCAAGACTTAATTGATGTAACTGTTGAACAGTAACTTCATGTAGGCTTCCCAAGTAAATTATCAATAACCAAGTAAGGTCTACAATGTCCTACGTACTCCCAGAGCCAGATGACTGCTGTATGTAAAAAACCAGCTACTATACCACAATGAACACTGAAGGTCATTTCCAGTGTTATACCTTGGTTAAAAATTTTATATAAGTAACAAAAGAAATAAATTGGACTTAATGAAAATTAAAAAAACTTTGTGCTTCAAAGGACACTATCAAGAAAGTGAAGACAACCCATGGAATGGTAAAAAATATTTGCAAATCAAAAATCTGATAAGGTGGGACTTCCCTGGTGGTCCAGTGGTTAAGAATCCCCCGTCCAATGCAGGAGACATGGCTTCGATCTCTGGTCAGGGAACTAAGATCCCACATGCTGAGGGGCAACTAAGCCTGAGCACCGCAGATACTGAGCCCACGAGCCAGAACTAGAGAGAAGCCCACGTGCCGCAACTCAGACCTGACACAGCCAAAAATAAACAAATAAATAAATAATAAATCTGATAAGGGATAAACTGTGGTACAGCCGTACAATGGAATCTTTTTCAGCAATAATAGGAAATGAACTATCAAGCCGCAAAAAGACAAGAACGCATCCTTTATTTTTAAAGACTTTTTTTTAATTTGGACCATTTTTTTTTAACGTCTTTATTGAATTTTTGTTACAATATTGCTTCTGTTTTATGTTTTGGCTTTTTGGCCATGAGGCATGTGGGATCCTAGCTCCCCAACCAGGGATTGAACCCGCACCCCCTGCATTGGAAGGTGAAGTCTTAACCACTGGACCACCAGGGAAGTCCCCAAGATATGAACACATCTTAAGTGCATATTGCTAAGTGAAAGACTGAAGAGGCTACATACTATATGACTCTATATGAAATTTTGGAAAAGGCAAAACAATAAGTGCTTGCCACGGAATCAGGAGGGGGAGAGGAGTTGAATAGGTGAAGTCCAGGGGATTTTTTTTATTGTGTATGACATGCTAGTAAATACATGACACTATGCATTTGTCAAGACATTTTGAACTTCACAACACAAAGAGTGACCCTCAATGTATGCAGATTTTATTTATTTATTTTTGGCCATGCTGCACAGCTTGTGGGATTTTACTTCCCCAACCAGGGATTGAACCTGCGCCCTCAGCAGTGAAAGCATGGAGTCCTAACCACTGGACCACCAGGGAATTCCCTGTATGCAGATTTTAAAAAATCATTTAGGAGGTGTCGGTGGGGTGGTTCCTAGGATAGAATGTAGAATGCAATCACACAATTTAACTATATTACAAACGTATGAAACAATCTCATGGAAGGGGGTGGGGGGAAAGGTTACTTTCCTAAGTAACTTTGGAAATGGAGTCTGTGAAATTAAAGGTAAAAGAAACTATGCTTAGCACTGTACTCTAGTTGATTAGGTTTTTTTTTTCCCATGTGGGTATGGGTTAACAATTCTGATACTACCACACGTGTATACTGGAATTGAACAACTAAGCAAAAAGTTGGCAGATGGTGGGAGCAAGGTTTCCCACGTTTCTCCCAAAGTACACACTGATTCACTCATGCAAGACTATTAGAAATAATTTTTACACACGTGCCTTGACAGTTTATAATATGCAGCTGTTTCACTGAAATATCAATAACACTGTGATACTGTGATAGAATAAGAAAAATAATTTGGTTTTCATCCCTGGTTCCTGGCAGAGAGCTCCCCAAACCCATGGAACTTCCCGATAGGGGTTAGTGGTGTGTCTTTAAATTTATAACAAGCCCCTTTCAGCTATTCCTGAGTTTATATTAATGACGGGGGCTGCTTACCAGAGGGAACCAACCATACGGTAAGAAGGTTGGAACTTTCGGTCCCACCCCTAGACCTCTGGGAAGGGGAGAGGGGCTGACACTGAGTTCAATCATCAATGGTGAATGATTACGCCCTATTCCATTTGGCTGTTCCTGAGTTGTATCTCTTATAATAACCTGGTAATCTAGTAAGAAAAGTGTTCCTGAGTTCTATGAGCCATTCTAGCAAATTACTGAAACCGAGGAGGGGCTTGTGGGTACCCTGCATTTATAACTAGTTGGTCAAAAGTACAGGTGACAATCTGGGACTTGTGATTGGTGTCTGAAGACCAGGCAGTCCTGTGGGACTGAGCCCTTAACCTGTGGGGTCTAACTCCAGGTAGTATCAAAAGTGTTATGAGTAGAGAAAACAGGTTTTTCTTTTAAACATCATACTGATACATTCCTGCAACTAGTACTGTCAGAATCAACTTTTACATATGTTAATACTAATATTACATTGTTCATTCTACAAAATACCTGACTACTATTGCTCAAAATTGTCTAGGTCACCAATCAAAAACAAAATCAGAACTGTTACAGCCAAGAGGAGCCTATGCAGATATGACCAAGTGTAATATGGTGTTCTAGAACAGAAAAAGGTTAGAAAGTAAGAAAATCTATTGAATAAAGTATGGGAAAAGGATCTGAAATAGACATTTCTCCAAAAACACACAGATGGTCAGTAAGTACATGAAAAGATGCTTAACATCATTAGTCGTAGGCAAATGCAAATCAAAACCACTTCATACCCACTAGGATAGCTATACTAAAGGACAGCAAATGTTGGCAGTTACATGGAAAAATTGAAACCCTCATACATTGTTGTATTGTAAAATGGTGCAGCCTTTTTGGAAGTTTGGCAGTTCTTCAAAAGATTCAAGTTACCATGTGACCCAGCAATTCCACTCCTAGGTTTATCCAAAAGAATTTAAAACATGTCCACACACAAATTTGTACATGAATGTTCACAGCAGCATTATTCCAAATGGAAAAAACTCAAATGTCCACCAACTGATGGATGAGTAAACAAACATACGGTATTTCTATACAATGGAGTATTATTTTGCCATAAAAATGAAATACCAATACATGCTACGACAGGGATGAACCTTGAAAACATACTAAATGAACACGTCACAAACGGCCACATACTGTTATGATTCCATTTTATAGAAAATATCTGAAATAGGCAAATACTTAGAAACTAGAGATTGCAAGTAAATACTAATGGATTTTTCTTTTCTGGCGTGATGAAAATATTCTGGAATCAGTGGTGATGGTTGCAAAACACTGTGAATACACTAAAAACCACTGAATGGCACACCTTTTTTTCTTTTTTTTGGCCGTGCAGCTTGCAGAATCTTAGTTCCCAGACCACAGACAGAACCCAGGGCCCCAGCAGTGGAAGCAAAGTCCTAACCACTGGACTGCCAGGGAATTCCCTGCACACCTTCCTTAAAAAGTAGATTTAATGGTATATGAATTATATTTCAATAAAGCTGTTATAAAAGGTTCTTTGTATTGATGACATATGCTTATTCTCTAGACAGATGCTCTACAACGTAGAGCCAGTAGAGTCAGTGAAATAACAGACCTTAACAAGGTTTTATTCCCCTTCCATATGGTTCTCTACTGTAGTACAAAAACCTGGGTAGAAGAATTGAAAGAAAGACTACACTGAACAACTCTACTGTTTTATAAACCTTTATTGGAAAGGCTACAAACTTTGTATTGCCACTGCATTTCTTACTTAAAGTGGTTGTGGGGAAGTAACCTTGGATACAAAACTACTATGCTGTTGCATCTTGCCCAGGCTGGTTGTAAAATAGTTTTTGTACAATGGAGGTAGAGTGGATAGGGCAATAATTTAAACCTCAAGGCCTTGATTAATGCCAGGACACCTTTTTTTTTTTCATTCAGGTTCTAGTAGACCTAGAAATAAACCACAAGTACTACAATTAGGCTCAGGGATGGCATAATACATTTAAAATTCTTAGTTTTTGGCTTTCTCCCATTTGTCCTTTTACAAACGTAAAATCTATAAATGATGTCTCTTTTCCCTAAAATTAAAGTGTGTTCTAAAAATACCTACTCTGGGAATGAAAAGAAGGTAGTAGAAGATGAAAGAAGAGCAATACAACATCCTTTTCATAGTAGTTTTACCTGATTTTTCTCATACCAGCCTAAGAGTCTTACTTTTCTATAAAACAATAGTAATCAATGCTTCCCCCCCCCAATCTCAAATATTCAACTTAATGGAGACAAGAGAATCTTTAACTTAACATTTAATGAAAACAGAGCATTTTAACAGGTTCTATGCAGACATGGTTCTAATATTGATTTGCTGTTACCTTATTTTTTTAAAAAGGGGGTGTGGTGAGGAAATACAGGCCAGATTAACCTGGCCCCAGTGCTCAGGATCATAACTTAGGAGTTACATAACTCAGATGTCCTTGACTCTACAAAGCATTAATTGAAGCCAATAAAGCCTGTTTCTACCAACATATCAAACTTTCTTTTGTCTTTTGAAACTATAAAATGGGCATGTGCCTGAGGCATAAGCTTCAGGCCAATGGGTTTTTAAGGGCTGTTTAAGAACCAGAACTAAGGATACATTCTCCAGTTTAAGGATAGATTTTACAGTTCAAAATATTTCTTCCTTCTAAAAATGTGAGACAAAGAGTAATTTACACCAACTGCTTTTTATTATTGAGTTTCAGAAACCTTTCACAAGATGGTAAAAAAAAAAAAAAAAAAAAGGAAGGAAAAAAAAGGGGTGGGGGAGAAACCCCAAACTTTACAACCACAGCTCAGCTAATGTTTTTTCCATTGTTCCCAGTCAGCTCCAAACCCATTGTGTGCAAAGCCCATTTTTCCATGCATCTAAATGATAGATACAGGCTATGAAATTCTTTATTCTATTTGTAGCAGCTTATGCAGGTGCAGCCAAACACAAAGCTTCAGGACAAATTGTACACAAACTTTACAATGTGGGATTTGAATTTAAAATATGAAACATAAAATCTACACAAAACTGATAAAAATCAAGCACAGATACCAGGACTGAAACTTATAACCCATGTGTGAAAGGGAGTCTTGTTTCCTTTCAAGTGCTTTATTCTGCTACAGAACAGTCGAAATGAAGATGTAAAGCTTTGTGGTTAGTTTAAATTATACACTCTGTAGATACTACACCAATTTTAAAAGTTACACATAGACCAACAGATGTCCATCAGTTCATCTGGGTTGACCAGCTGGATCGCTGAAAACAAACCAGGCAAGTGTGGAAAGAAAATCCACCTGTGCAATTTGTTTGCAGAGTTTACTGATGGGCACATTGCACTCCTGGTCCATGATGGCTACTGCTTTCTTCATCAGAGCTATCATTATAGGCTTCACGCCTCTGACCACCTCCTGAGCCCCGAGTGCTATCAAACTCTTGAAGCTCTACCTCCTCTGTGTCTCCAATAATGTTCGGAACTTCTGGTCTAGATGGCAGAAGATCTTCTAATTCCTTCATTAAAATAAACAAAAATAAGGTTAGCTGGAAGATTATCTTCATCCACTATCAAGTTCCCTTTTGATACAATCCAAGGTATATGTTTGACAGTTAGTCTTTGCACTTTAAGCCAGAGATCACAAATGGATGACCCACAGACCAAATCTGCAGACATCTTTTGTGCAACCCATCTATTGCTTAGAAAACAAAAAACAGAATTAGTTGCTAACGTTTAGACACTGGAAAATTTCACACTAGACATGCCTTCCTGCATGAACAACCAGCAGATGCTAAGCTGGGGGGCTGCCCTCTTCAGGTGAGAGATCTGCTCTCCAGGGAGCCCCAATCCTCCCACCACCACCTCACACGCAGTCTGCTTTACTCCTTCACTATTCCCTACTTGGCCCCGTAAACTTTTACATCAGGTATCCTCACTTTAAAACAACCAGGACAGCCCATCAATCACTCAAATTAATAAACTGTGTAATCTTAGCACCCAAAACAAACGCAAGGTGACACAGAAACACAACTATTATTAAACTTTAAGTCATCTGTTGCCTAAATTTAGAGAACACTTACAGAAAGCTTGTCTGGGTTGATCCAGTTGTTTTCAGGAAACTGCACATCAAATTTTATGTAAAGATCACCTTTTTCAAAGGGATTACGATACTGTGGCATTCCTTCACCTCGAACTACACGGACACATCCTATTATTTGAGTAAATAAAGGGGAAAGTATTAAGAATTTTACCCAAGAAGGTGCTCAATAATATTTTTTTGAGTCACCTACTGTAGAAGATTACACAGAATCTTGGATCAGACAAAAATCAAGATTTACCTGGCTCAATTACTTTGCCAGGCGGGTATTTCACCACAATCTGACGTCCATCAAGGTGCTTAAATGTGAACTGAAATCCACATAGAGCTTCAACAAGTCCTATCTTATATGTCATGTGCAAATCATTTCCATCTCTCTGGAACACCTACAAATAAAGCACACCAGGAACATCTTTTTAAAAAATTATGGAGGCGTATTCTGTTGTTCTGTGCTCCTTGAATCAATTTCAAAACCTTAGTTCTACCATTTACTGCAAAAGCCAAACTGCCACCATCCCTAGGTTTCCTAAATTTATATAAGGAAACCTAGCTATTCTCAAGTAATATGCTAAAAACTTCTATCACGAAAGAACTGGAATTGGGAAAACAATGGCTCGTAAGGTACAACTGAAGCTTCAAAAACAGAACCAGGTATATTTTACAATCATGGACCATTTCCGAACACTGCCTCTGAGTGAAAAGGTGTACAAGGCCCAGTGGGATTCTGGAGAACAGGTTCACTTGGTGTTTCCTCCAGATGTGATCCCAACAGGGGAAGGGGAAGGCCCAAGTTCAACTAAAAAAGCTCAACCAGTAATGCTCAGCCAGTAAAGGGGCTCAAACCCCATGCTTCATACAAGTACAAACAAATTTTACCTCACCTAAAATTCAAAACTTGCTTAGGTGAATGTAAAACAAATGCTAAAGTTGGCTTATTATTATACCATAAGCCTATGGACTAGGTAATGCAAAGGTTATTCAATAAACATTAAAAAATGAGCGTTCAGTGTGTAGGGAAAAATACATCCAATTTCACACATGCCCAACTTATAACGTTTGCTTATTAGAATTCACAAATATCTATAGTTAACTTTTGAAATTTACGTTTGCTTATTAGAATTCACAAATATCTATAGTTAACTTTTGAAATTTAAGTTGAAATAAAATTAACTGCAGTGAAAGGTCACCTAGTTTTTTTTCAATACAATAGTTATCTCTTCCAAAGAATAATCCTGGCTGGTTCAGTCAGAGAGGAGAGGAAATCTGAAAGATATCCTCTTTTCCTAAATTATCCTCCTAAATTTACCTACGAAAAAAAGTTAATCTCAAACCATTATCTTGACCAGTGGTCCTGGACCAGCAGCCTCAGCAGCACCAGGAAACTGGTTAGGAATGCACATTCTTGGGCCTCATCCCATAACCACTGCATCAGAATCTATGAAGGTGAGGACCTGCAATCTGTAGTTTTAATAAACCCTCCAGGGGATTCTAACGTATGCTAAAGTTTGAGAACCACTGAACGTATATTTCCTATGAGAGTTTACTCAGGTGTTTCTCACAATGGGTGGAAAAATTAATTTCAATACGGTTTCTTTCATGCAGCACTTTTCATTGCTTTTGCAAGTTCATAAAATGAAAGTGTTTCTGAACATATCATTACATTACTGTTCCAAAAACTATCTTTAACCAAATATTCTTTGGTTAAAGCTATATTAGAAGCAGGGAGTGGACTTCCCTGGTGGTCCAGTGGTTAACACTCCGCATTCCCAATGCAGAGGACACAGGTTCCATCCCTGGTTGGGGAAGTTCCACATGCTGCACAGTGTGGCCAAATAAATAAATTAAAAAAAAAAAAAAAAGAAGAAGTAGGGAGCATGAAGGGATACTATGTTCTTGTATAGGAGACCTCAACTTAAAGTAATTCCAATAAAAAACGGTATTAGGGGTTTTTTTGGGGGGAGGAGGGGACCAGCAGGAAGGGTGGTTATATTAGACAATTTGATGCTAAAATTCAAACAGAGAATAAACAGGCAACAATGGCCAGGAAATTTTTGAAAAACCAGACTAATGAGGAGAAATTACCAAGAACCAGACAGTAAAACACTTAAAAGCTGTAATAATTTCTGAAAAATAAAAATATAGAGCATAGAGGAGAGACTAACATCACCAGATCTTACCCACCACTGTGGTTCTTTGCTGTACAAATGCACTATGATAGCAAGATTACCAAAATACACACACACCTGTACTGAAAGATGATACACATGCATACACAGCACTCTCAAAATTGAATTTTTTTTTTTTTTTTTGATCAGAAGATTTACACTCTGTTTCAGCTACAGTACCCACCCTGATCTCATGGCCTCACAATTCCTTCAGCACAAGTGTTGAGAATTTTTTTTAAAAAAGAAAGTCCCCAAAAAATACAAGTATGTTCATGAACTAGTCAAACTAATCAATTTTTCTTAAGAAGGTTAAGAATATTCTCAATGGTATAAATGAAACAAGATGCCTAAATCTCATTCTGGGCTCAAATTTACTTTACCGGTCACAATAAAACCAAGAAGGAACAATCTTTGACCTCTTACTAGATGAACTTCCATTCTAACCTTTATCATCTTCTATTTTCTACTTTAGACAACCAGTAACATCTGCTGTCTGTTGGAAATTCCACGCAATTCCACTGCTGCCAATAATTTTGGAGGTGATTTACTTCCAAATGCCTCCTCCTCACAGCCCCAAGAAAGAAGAGCAGCTTATTCATTATCTCATTTGATTCTATACTATCTTTCTGAGGGACGACATTTTTTTTTTTAGTATGCAAAGCCAAGCCCAGGGAAGCTAAAGCTAGTAAATGGGAGCCAGAACTTAAGTCCCTTGTCTCCAAGGTCAGTGATTTCTATTTTTTAAAATCCCAATATACTTACAGAATATTTTAACCCATAACACTCTAAGGCAGAATTCTAGAAATTACTCCTTAAAAAAAAAAAAACAACAAAAGCAATCTAGGGACCCTTGCCATTGGTAGGTTTGGCAATATTCACAAAAGGCCAAGATATATAGCAATTTACAGCTTTCCTGAGGCAATAAATTTGACTAGTATACCTTGAGAAAGGCTTGTCTAGGAGAGCAAGCCACAATCTAATGAGGGAATGAATCAAATCAAATTCCCAGAATCTGCATCTCAATATGGCTTTAATCTCTACTGGATTCTTGAAGTGATTTTTAAAATTTACTTTATTTGTAGAAATCACCATCAAATGGGAGAAAATTTTAGTGTGAACTAAAAAAGGCTGCTGACTTGTAATCTAAATACTTCCAAAGGAACTCAAAATGGCAATGTGATCAAGTACAAAGCCAGAATCCTGTCAAATGCTTCTATATCCAAGAATTTAGGGGACTTCCCTGGTGGCCCAGTGGTTAAGACTTCACCTTCCAATGCAGGGGTTGTGGGGTCAATCCCTGGTCGGGGAGCTAAGATCCCACATGCCTCGTGGCCAAAGAAACCAAAACATAAAACAGAAGCAATATTGTAACAAATTCCATAAAGACTTTAAAAATGGTCCAAATGAAAAAACAAACAAAAAACTTAAAATATACTCCATCACACATGTAAAAAATACAGATACAATGGTATAATCAAAATAACATATACCAGGCCACATCATCAGCCCAGTACATTTTGCCATGTACATTAATGGATACAATACAGAGTCAATGAGCAATTTAAAAATAGGGTGTTCCATGGCAGTCCAGTGGTTAGGACTCGGCGCTTTCACTACCGTGGGCCGGGGTTCAATCCCTGGCTGGGGAACTAAGATTCCACAAGCTGCGCGGCATGGCCAAAAAAAAAAGAAATTTAAAAATAAAATGTTTTTAAAACTGCAGAAACTTTTCTTTCAAGAAAGCTCACATAGATACCCAATATGTAAAACAAGTCAACAGAGCAGTACTGAGGACTGAAGCCCTCACCAACCATCCAAGGAGTTTCACAGTGAAAACTAGGCTGCCTAGATTATCTGGTCCAATGCCCTTATTTTCATAAATAAGGAAACCGGGGTACAGACACAACAGGATTACTTAAGGTTATACTGCCAGTCAATGGCAGAGCTGGGACCAAGACCAACTCCTTCTACAGTGCTTCTGACAGCACCTGTCTTGTTGGTCTACTAAAGAAGTCAGTTCTTATGAACTCAGCCTAAGGACTTAACAACTTCATCTATGTTCAGTGTTGCTTCAGGAAACTCAAACTGATCTAACCTATATCTTGCATACAAGACCCATTTCTGGTCTTCTGAGGCAAAAATAAAACAAACAAAAAGGAAATTACCTCATGTTCTTTTTCTTGTAGCAAAAGAACAATGTCTCCTGGTTCCACTCCTGGGGCCTGGTCCGCTTCCCCAGTAAATGTAATTCTCTGTCCATGTTTCATGCCTTTGTCTACGTGGACTTCAAGAATCTTGACTTCTTTAATCACCTTCTTCCCTTCACATTTTTTACAGCGGTCCTTTTCATTAATTACCTCCCCTGGAAAAAGAGGTCATTCAAACTTCCAGCAAGGGTACTATACCGCACTCAAGTAAGATAGGTCTTGATAATGTCTTTATTCACTAAATAAATTTCCTGAACGTCTTTAAACTGCTACCTAAACTTTTGATTAAAATATCATTCTTAATAACAAAAACTCACATCTTACTGCAGGTTACCTAAAGGACCCAGCTAACTACTCTACTCTATTCCAGAGTATAAAGTATCTTAAACAATATTTTCTTAACTCTTGACTCTACTTCCTAAGTTAAAACAAAGCCTAATGATCAAGCAAACAAAATTGGTGGTCGGATGCCTGAACTTCTACAACTGCTTCTTCATTTTTTGTCTTAGTTTCATTTAAATTTAACAATGGAGAGAGACAACCCAAATAAAGATTTAAACATCCTTTATTTAAACATCCTTCAGTCATATGTATTCTTCTGAAATATCTGATCAGTGCTATAATAAAATAAAACCAAAGCTGTACATAGTAAACTGTGAAAAAAAATACCATCAATTTCTAATGGCTGATTAGTGGCACACTTTAATGCTCAGATGACATGTGTAAGTGACTTCAGGAACACTGCTTCTGCAAAGTATGCTCTGCAAAGCACCAGTTCCTTAAAATGGTAATGGCACATGGGAAAAGATTTCAGTCAATTCTGATTTCTTGAGAGTGGGAATTGTTAGCAACTTTAATAAGGTAAAATGCCCTGACACGCTCCAGGAGGGAAATATGATATGCAGCTTCTCCAAATTATCTTGTCTCTTCCAGAAGCAATTTGGAAAAGGATGTTCTAGAACTGACCAATATGGTAACCACTAGCCAATGTGGCTATTTAATTTTAAAATAATTAAAATTAAAAGTTCAGTTCCTCAGTCATACACAGGTGGCTAGTGGCTACTATACTAGACATTACATACACAGAACTTTCCCATCATCACAGAAAAATTCTTTTGGATAGCACTGCTCTAGAACAAGGGCTGGCAAACTAAGGCTCACAGGACAAAATGGGCATGCCTTTGTTTCTGTAAGTAATGTTTATCTAGAAGACAGTCATGCCCACTTGTTTACATATTGTCTGTGGCTATAAAAGTGCTAAAAGGGCAGAAGTGAATAGCAGTTTCAGAAAACATTCGCCCACAAAGCCTAAAATATTTACTTCTGTAAAAAGAGCTTCAATTGCAATAATCTATCCTCAAAAGCTAACTAAAGCTTACAGTAAAATTCTCCACTTATCAGGATGAGAACTAAACAATTTGCTCTCTCTCTTTTACCAAATATAACTTTTTAAAATATAAAGGGACAAAAAACTTTGCCCCATCTTTTTGGAATGAAAAAAGACTAAACATTTCACTCAACATAAGTTTACTGTTTATCTGTGTTCACTGGGCCTATGCATAAGGAAATATTATTTTTACATTTTTCTTTCAGAACTCTCTGTATCTTTAATAAGATGAATACAAACACACATTGAAAAAGAAAAACTGTAAGCCTCTCCAACTTCTGCATTCCCAATCCATCCAACATAAAAGCAGAGAAACACTGGCATGCATACCTTCTCCATTACAGTCAGAACACACAGACTGCATCTGTTGTACCATTCCTGGAGCCAGCTGTCTGATCATGATGCGTACACCTCGACCCCGACAAGCACTACACTTCTGAACAGCTCCAGACTTTCCACCTTGGCTAAAAAGCAAGCAAAAGTATAAATTAGAATTTTCCCCCTAGGCCATGACAAATAGGAATTGTGCTTTTCACCTTCATCTTCAATGGCCAATGACTGGTATTTAAAGACTTTCAGAGGTATCAGAAAGTGTTCTGGGTTGGGTAGTCAGTTTGAAGTCACGAACAATTTTTATCTGATATAGACTCAATGTGCCACTGAAAGAATGGATGAAATTCATTTCATAACCAGAAAACACACTTACCCACTGCACGCGCTACAGAGTACATTCTTGCTAAGTTGTAGTTTGGTTGTCTTGCCATTATACAAATCTTCTAAAGATACTCTGGGGAGAAAAGAATTAGGTTCAAATTTTGCCAAGTTCTCTTAAATTCAAGATATAAACGATAGCTGATATAGCAAATTCCACTATAACCTTTTAAAAAAAGAATTCAAGAACACCTTACATAAATCAACTGAGTGAGATTTTATTTTGTAGCTCAAATTGTTTATGGCTATAAACAATATATGTATTGCTCAAAGCCACAACCTAAAGGATCAGGCCAATAATTTACTGTGTTGCATTTCCTGATAAAGCTGATAACTGCACAAACTCAAAACATCACACCTTCTTCTGGCCTCAAGGAAGACCTCCACCTAATCCAACCCTCTGAATGAGGTATATATTACAGGACAAAATTGAGGCACAGAGAAGTAACTTGCCCAAGATCACACAGGCAGTCTGGCTCCAGAGTCCAGGCTCTACTATAAGGCTCTGTCCCCTTCAAGGACAATTCAGAAACGCTACAAAGTTACATTACAATTTACGGGAGGCAATTAGATTGCGTATGTCTTAAAAAAAAAAACTGGCCTTATCTAGAGTGTGACAGATGAGAAGGATAGGTTTCCAAGAGAGAGCCTACAACAAGTTTTAGATGTCTGAAAAACGCAGTGAATTATAAGCAAAACTTGAGCAACTTTTACAAAAATTTCAAAGGGGTCTATGACCCCAAAACGGCCAAGTTAAAAAGCCTATTAAAAATCGCATCTGATAAAACCCAACTCGTCTTTATTCATACAGCATATCTGAACTGCAGGACCATTCATTTCCAAATAAACATCAAAAAAAAAAATCTATATACATCAAAAGTCTCAAAAATATTATTCATTTACAATTTGCAAGCAATGCATTTAATTTGGTTTTACCCTTCTCATGGTGTTTTTAAATCTCCTTTAATAGTAAAGGTTTACTTTAAAATAGAGGAAAAAAAGAAGTTAAATGTGCTTTGCAAAGCACCTATACTATTTTGTGGCATTCAAACTTTCTCAAAATTGTTTTTTATACATTCTAGACAGTATAATAAAACACTTATGGTCAAAACACTATCAGCACTTCCAAACAACGGCATATCTAGACCTTAGACCAAAGCACTTGGTTCCATCAGACTTTAACTTCCTCCTAAGAACCTTTAACCAACCATTCACATGATAGGTAGGTCTTCTTCCCCTTACATATTAAACTGCAATTAGTATGCAACACCACTGTGTAAGAGGCCAGAAAAATCTTCATTTCAATAAACATGGCAAAAGAAGGAAAAATGTGGGTAATGGTCTAGTGAAGCTGGCACTCTCCACCAGTGGGGCTAAACTGGCACAATCCTCTACAAGGCAATTTAGTTATATTTATCAGCCTCAAAACACTGATGCCTGCCCAGGAATCTCTGCCAAGGAGAGACAAAGCTGTACATAAAGATACGCACAGCAGCACTATTTATGATAGGAAAAAACTGGTAACATCCTAAAGGAAAGGGAATGATTAAAAATAAATGATGGAATGGAATATTATAAAGCCACCCAAAATGAAAGGTTGTAATAACGGGAAAATTTTAACAAATTACACTTTACTTCCTCTTACTTACTCAAATGTATATACTAGATACTATGAAATATTTCAAATAAACTCTTGAACTTCAGTCTCTGGCATTTGCTAGTATAACCATTACCGGTCCATGAAAAATTAACGGGATAAAAGGTCTCACAAATTTTGCAAAGTAAAATAGTTATTTTCATATTGGGTTCACAGTCTAAGATCAAGGTCAGACACCATTCATATGTTGGCAGGTTAATGTCAGGCTTGAGGCCAGCAAGCTCCGCGGAAATCAATTTAGGAGAGTTCACACTGAGGAACAAGTAATGAGTTACTGTAACATGTTAACAAACTAGCCAGATGGTCACTCAATTTGTAAGTTTTTAAATAAAAAGTAACTCAGGAGGTTTAAATACTTCAAAGAAAAGAATCTTCATAATTGAAATCTTAAAAACAAGCAGCCTCAGAAGCATATACCAAAACAATCTTCCTACTCTGTAAAAACACCAACCATCCTTTAAGATCTGTTAGCAAAATACCAACATTCAGGTTATTAAATTCAACTTAGTCACCCAATGAGGACAGCATGGTAAATGGAAGATTTTTTTTTCTGATGGACAGAGTATTTTTGGATGCCTCTTCTCTCTTTTACTGAGTACTTCTACTTGAAAAAAAGTATTTAGCATTTTTTTGAAAAAAGAAAAAAGATATTCACTTGAGTGGATGCATCATGTCTTCTCCTCTTCTTCTGCCATTTCGACTTCTGCTCTGATTGCCCATGAAGCCGAATAATCCCCCACCAAAAATGTGAGAGAAAATATCATCCATGCCACCACCTCCGCTGCTACCTTCCCGAAGACCTTGTTCTCCATATCTGTCATATAGTTCGCGCTTCTCAGGATTTGATAGTACTTCATATGCAAAACTTATTTCTTTGAACTATAAAGAAAAAGTAAAAAGGAAAACAATTGGATTTTCAAATAAAAGACTACAAATAAAAAGCTATAGGAATCTAGAATTCATTTAATTCTAAGAAAAGTTACAAGTTACCTTTGGTTTGATTCTGGTCCTATTTACCACCTACCACTGCCCAGAATGATAGTATTCCCATTATAAAACCAAAATACTCTTAACATAAAAATTTGGCACCATGGGCATAAATGGACTTTTCTTACAACATTCCCTTTCTTTCCCAAGAAGGGCGATTTAAGTTTAAAACAGAAATCTCAGGGGAAAAAAGTCTCAAATAACTTACTTTGTCACCAGCATTTGGATTCTTATCGGGATGGTATTCCTTGGCTAACTTTCTGTATGCCTTCAATAAAAGATTTTTTAAAAAAAAGGTTATATGTAAAGACCAGTTTAAAGATTTGTGAGTACTAACGTAACATCCAATTTTCTGAAAAGCAATGTTCTAAAACCATAACCTCCCAAAATATCCTTTATTCATTGGCATTGTTGGGCATATTCCATCTTAATACTGTTTACTCACTAATAACAAAGCAGACAGTAGTTATACTTGAAAATAGGTTATACTAAAGCCAGATACAAACACTGAAACAAAGCCACAGAGAAAAACAAAATACTGAAAAATCCCCTATTTTCACTACTGTCAAATGTCTTTGATGGCCCGTAATTAGACCAAGACGACTCCAATAAACTCTAATGGGAAATGACTGTTAAGCTCTACAGCCTGCAAAACCACTATTATTAAAATTAAGCTAAGGTAAGAATCCGGGCTCACGATGGCTCCTCTAATTGTAGCATCAGGAAAAAGCGAAGACAAGCTCCTAGGTCATGGTTTATTTTCATACGGTGGATTGATTGGGGTCTTAATTGGAGTGACCTCGGTCTTAGTGAAGCAGCATACATTTGGGTGGCTGAGATATAAAGCACTTAAGCGTTCATTCACAGACACCTGAATTATGTAACACAGAATAGCATTTCCGGTAAGGTAACAGGAAGTGCTTTTATTCTCAATTGCACCCGTCCCACTGCCTAAGGAGCATTCTCATTTTTCTAAGCTTACAAATCCGGATATTCTAAGCCCCGTGAAGATGCTGTAGGGCTTAATCAAATGCCTCAAATGCTTTGAAATCCTGAGATGAAAGATTCGCAGCAATGCAAACAGCGATAATGAGGCCTTCTATTTATTTTTAGTCAGTGTACACTCAGGTGTTTGGCTGGGACCCACAGCTTTTTCCTGAAACGAGTACATAACATTTGGGTTACCTGCCCACAGAACAATGCACCCAGACACAGACCCACGCCACCTCCGGGTCAATGGGCGAGGGAGGAAGAAGGGGAGAAGCTCCGCGGCCGCGGCTCCCAGGAAACATCCCTAAGTTCCCGCAGGCACCCGGCGGGGGCGGCCTCGACCCTCCGCCAGGCCCCAGACCAGCCCCGACGCGGCTCGGGCGCCGACGTCCGCGGCGCGGTCAACTCCTCTCCCGGGGCCGGGATGCGCTGGGCGTCTCGGTCCAACCTGTTTTTCCAGGGTGGTGACCTCGGCGCGGGGAGGGCTGGGCAGGCAGCTGCCTCCCGGGAGCGCCCGGCCTCCGGCGCCCGCCGGGGGAGGGAGGAAGGAAGCGTTTTCGTCGTGTTTGCGCAGGGGTGGGTTTTATTTGCTGCATCTGTAGGCGGGCGGGCGGGGCCGGCGGCCCAAGGTCAGCCGAGGCTGGAGTGCGCGGCCCGCGGCGGGCCGGCCTCGCCGCCGGCCCCCAGCCTGGGCCCGCCGCCGCCGGCTAGCGGGCCGCCCCGCAGCGCGGCCTGGCAGTCCCAGCCGAGCAGGCCCGCGCCCCTCACACCCTGCCCCGGCGGCCCGCTCCCCAATACCTTCTTCAGCTCGTTCTCGCTGGCGCCGGGCGGGACACCCAGGATGTCGTACAGCTTCGTGTCGGCCACGTTCGCCATGGCGGCCGGCCGGGCAGCGCTCAGGGAGGAAGGCGGCGGAGCAGGCGGAGCGGATCCCGGCCCACAGCAGCGGTAGCGGCAACAGTGGCAGCGCAGGCCGAGCGAGACAGCGAGGGGGAAGCGGAGGCGGGGCCGAACTTTGAACCGACGCACTGCGCGCCGTGACGTTGCTTCGCGGAGCCCGCCTCGAGCGCTCAACTGCGGTGATGGCGGCGTCTCGGGCGGTGAGGGAGCGGGTGAGGTGCTCTACTGCCTTGAGGCTCTGGGCCGCTGGGCGAAGTCCAGCGTAGAAACCGGGATAACTAAGTGTGCACGCTACCCTCCGTGACACCAGCTCTCTCCAGAGGCGTTTATGGGGGTGCTGAAAGGATGAAGAGGCCGATGCGGCCCACAGCCGCCCCCTCGGTCAACTTCGAGTCCGGCGGGAGAGAAAGGCGGTCCGGGCTCGCGGAGGTAGTCCTCAGAATCCGAGCTGCCGCCGGTGGACCCTCTGGATCTGGTTCCCTCGGGGTTTACGATGAAAAACAGCACCTGGGTGTGTGTGTGCTGTGCGTGTTTTATATTAGGGCATTTTCAGACATTCACCAAAAGTAGTATATTATACTGAACGGTTAGCTACATTTTGCCCACTTTGTTTCATCTATTCCCCCCATACTCCCTACTTCCAGTGTTTTAAGGGAAATCATTAAGTTTATAAATTCTCTATGTATATATAAGTCTAACAGATGACTTTTTAAGGCATAATCACATCACCACATGTAATGAAATGAATTCCTTCATCTAATTCCTAGTCCGTGTTTAGATTTTCACAATTGTCTCATGTCCGTTCACAATTGGCTTGTGGCATCTAGATCCACAAGTTCCACCTGTTACCTCCGGATCATGTGTTTAGGTCTCTTGGTAGCTTTAAAATTAGCCAACACCAGAGGTCTAGATGGTATCAGGCAGCCTGGTTGGACGCACAGTCATCTGGTGATTGTTGCCCATGATTTAGATTTGCTTCAGAAAATGTTTGCTGTGCACCTGCCATGTGCTAAGAGTTATGGACGCCTGGACTGGTGGAGGGGAGTATTAAGAATAAGCCATGGTGCCTACCTTCAACCCACTAACGATTTATGGAGACGGAAAAAATAAGATGTTCTGATCCTTTGGAACCTGAACTGGTAATAAAGGCTCCAACATAGGCATCTCACTTAGGATAATCCCTTCTCCCTGGCTTTCCCCCAGACCTAGTTTGGAGGGCACTGAGTGCCATGCCGAAGAGTTGAAATTTATCCTGAAAACCCTGGGGAGTTAATTGATGTGAAGTCATGATGCTCCTTTCACCTAACTCTTCCAGTTTTCTCAAATCCTGTCCAAAATGCTGCTGTTTCAGTGAAGTCTTCCTAGATTCCACAACCTGGTGAACATTGCTATCTCGTTTGAGTTCCCACTATCCTTGGCTTGTGCCTTTTGTAAGATAGGTCTGATGTGGGACTTGAGTGGTATTTTGCTGTGAGTCTGAACTCCATTTATGGGCTGTAAGTTCCTTAGGGGAAATTCACTCCTCTGCTTTTGAATGCAGATGGTCTAGTTTTGAATGCAGTAAAGGCCTCAATAATTTCAACTCCCCCACTTCCTTTTCACATTTTGAGTGGTTCATAAGAGGCAGTATAAAGTTGTGGTGGAGTTAGAGTGTGTGGGCTGGTAGCCTGGCTCCGCCATTTATTAACAATGTGACCTTGAACAAGTTACTTAACTTTTCTGAGGCTGTCGCCTCACATGTGAAATGGGGTTTAATAATATTTATAGCATTGGCTTGTTTTGAGTATTAAAAGAGTTAATACAGAGTACTAAAAACAGGAGCTAAAACCAAGTATTAGCAACTTTTTTTGGCCCATTTGCCTATAAGCTGTCTCCACATCTCTATTCATTGTCTTTATTTAAATTCTTGGATTCCCAAGTGGAATTCCCCAACTTCCTCCAATTGCCTGTGTGGAATACTCCTCAGTCCTTCTTCCTGATCTCAGATACCCAGCTCTCCCTGCTTGCCAGTTACCACATTCTCTTCTTCCTCCATCCATTTGTGCTCCACACGACAATATGAACTGAAAACTTTGTCTTTATTGCAGCCTTCATATAGTTTATTGTTTTATTTTCATCTTACTTTCTTTCTGTCCATAACGAGTCAAAAAGAGCTGAACTTTTCTATTTGTTTCAGTTTTACTTAATGTTTTTTTAGCAAGGGTTTTCCCTTGGTTCAATTTTAGCTTCTGTTTTCTAGTGAAGAGTAGCTGGGTCAATCCCCCCACCCCAACCCAGGTCTAAGTTATTTTCTTTACCTGACTTAAATCAGTCGCCACAGTTCATATATTTTTTATTTTCATTTATTCACAGTATTTTCTCCATTTCTGAGTGTTAATTGTAGTCAGCATTGTTATTTGCTAATGTTACAGGTCAACAGGTTATTTCAGAACAGTTCTGTGTGCTTCAGCTGACACTTGCCGTCCTCCCTGTCATCGCATGTTGAGTCACATCTGTGTCACGGTGAGCACTGTAACATTTCAGCCACTGAGTTTGTGTTTTTAAGGTAGCTCATTTATTTTCGCTCCGTATTTAGGTAATGCCATGCAGGGAACAAGACCTTTATCTCATTTCATGTCTCAGGCATCATAAAATGCTGAGTCACAGTGCATCTGAGGGCTGCTCTCACTAGGCAGATGATTTAAAGTTTGAAGTTGGAGTGATTTCAGATTTCTGCTAGGTTTATATTGTTGTTCAATTTCTTTCTTTTATCTTTTTTTTTTTTTTTTTTAATTTGGTGTATTTGTGTAACTTTGTGGGGTTGAGGTGGGGAGTAGGTGGGTAAGGACTAGGGAGAGACTGTATGAACCAGAAAGGCCATTCATATTGTTCCCAGCTAACTGAATACAGAACCACGTAACCCGTTATTTTAGATAGCCTTGTATATATGATTCAGGCAGTTCAAACAGTAGTTTTGCTTTCTGCCTTTTATCTAACTAGTTTTGTGTGTGTGTGTGTATGTGTGTGTGTGCACTTGAATGTTTATTCTGCTGTTGTGTGGAGTGTTCTATAAATCTAACTAGTTTTGAATGTACAGAGCAGGTGACGCCATTTGAAATATTTTTCATGGTATATGGAAGGCAGTACTCTTGTCATGAGGATATTAGTGCCATTAGAATTGATGATTGTTGGTACTCTGAGAAGAAAAAATTGTGGGGTTTGGATCACTGGAGAGTCTGCATTCCTTGCGGTTCCTAAACTGGATTGTTTAGTGATGGGACGCATGGTTGTATATAGTATATATGTATCTATGTTTACATACATATATACATTTGTATACATATACATGTATGTATAGTGTATATGGCTGTATAGCCCCACTGCTAACCTGTCAAACCCTGTCATGTCAAACCCTTCCAAGTCAATTAGCACATTTAAACTTTCAGTTTGCTTATATCATTGCAATGGTATGGTAAGCAGAGAAACTGGAAAGTTTAACCATTTGTGTGGGGGAAAATAGTGGTGAAAATATGTCTATATATTCATTCATTCAACAGATATGTATTATGGGCCCACTGTGTGTCAGGTACTTTTCAGGGCTAGGGATACAATTTGTGTATCATAAACAAAATAATAAACAAAACAAAATCTCTTCCTTCACAGAACTTACATCCTAGCGGTGAAGACAGAAGGTAAACAAACAAGTAAATACACAGTATAACAGATGAGAAAGAAGAGAGATAAGGAAGTATTGAAGTTGGACACTATTTTTATTTACGGTATTTGGGGAAGACTTCATTGATAAGGTGATATTTGAACTTTAAAGGAAGTGAGGGAGTTAGCTACGAGGATATTTGAGAAAACTTCCCAGCAGTGGGCCTGCAAAGGCCCTAAGGCAGAACATGCCTGGTTTATTAGAGGAAGGAAGCCAGTATGGCTGGGTGACAGCAAGTTAAGGAGATAGTAGGAGTTGCAGTTAGACGTTGTGAAAGACCCAATTAGGTCCATTGTAAAGACTTTGGCTTTTACCCTGAGTGAGATGGGAAGCCATTAAAGGGTTTGAGCAGAAGAGAAACATAAACCAAGTGGTATTTTAAATGCATCTGGTAGCTGTGTTGAGAATCTATTGTAATAAAACCCTGGAGAGGGATGACTTGGGCCCAGGTAGAAGAGCTGGAGTTGGTGAGGAATGGTTGGATTCTGGATATATTTTGAACTTGGAGCTGATAGAATTAAATTTGGGGCGGAAATGGGAGTGGGGTAAAAATAAGAGTTCATGTTAAATTAGAGATGCTTACTAGACGTTTAAGGAGCAATGCTGGGTAAGCAGTGGGTTTATAAGAATAGAGTTGGAAGGGCTGCAGTCCAGGCTGAAGATGTAAATTTAGGACCCTGTCAACACATTGATGGTGTATAGAGAGATAAGACTGGGTAATCTCACCTATGATAGTTGACTCAATAACTGCACATTAGAACCCCTGGAGGAGCTTTTTAAAAATTCCAGTGTCCTCCCAGAGCTCCTGACTGAATTGATCAGAAATAGGGCAAGACATTGTATTTTTAAAAATAGTCTATGGTGATTCTATTTTTGAATAGTTAGATTGTTTATAGTTTTTTTTTTTTAACATTGTAAACAATGCTTCTGTGCACTGCCTTATAGTCTAATTTCTTGTGCATATTCTTAGTTGCTTCCATAGGATATGTTTCTAGAATACTGTTAATATTTTTATTTTGTCAATTCACACATGAAGAACACATGCTTTTGTTCTGGAATACAATTCTTAAAGTATTCTAAAGTTGTGAATTTGCTTAATAAAATTTCCATACCTTAAGTGTTAGAACAATTGTTATTTAACAATTGATAATATAGATCAGGAAAATCATCCAAAATCTATAGTGACATTTAAGTGTCAAATCTTTTTTCCTAGACATAGTGCTAAGAGGTCTTAACATTGCTTAATCAGAAGAAAAGAAATCATAGCTAAGAAAGAGCAAAAAATGAATAGAAAACAGAAAGCTCATTCAGTTCTGACTTAGTCATCAAGGTAGTCACAATCTGGGAGTCAGTTTAATATTCTTATGAGATACCTTCTTTCTCTGTGAATTTCATCAGGTTAAAACAAATCACAGTATCAATGACACACAATGTAAAATGTTGGTAGACAAGGATCAAGCAAACCAATTAGGAAGCTCAATTGCAGGGATTCTGGAGAGAGAGAGAAAGGTAGACAGCGTGGACTAGGGTGGCAACAGTAAAAATGGAGAGGAGTGAATGGATTTGGTATATATTTTAGAAGTAAAGCCTGCAGATAATATGGGTGAATCTCATTGCTATTTCCAGATATTTCTTCCTCCCATAATTCTAAAAACGTAAAGCCTTTAGTTTTTAGTCACCAGACAGTATCACCTATTACCTGATATTTCATTGTCAATTTATTGACCCCTAGAATCCTTCTTATTTCTCAAAAATTGTAACTCTTGGCTTACTCTCCAACTCCACTACTGTCCTAATTTTTAGTTTGTAAATGCTCCTCCCAACAGCCTGGCCTCTCACTTCTTTGAACTTACATCCAGTGGTCTTGTCCTCTGTCGCCGTGGAGCTACTCACTCCCTTGGTTTTATGACTGTGTCATTGCCAAACTCTCCTTAATCTCATTCACTGATTACACCTATTTTTCCACTCCCTCTAATACTCTGACCCCAACAATCTTTCAACCACACCAGGATTGGATTTAGCAAAGTGGAGACCATTATGAGAATAGAACAAGGACTTTGAGGCTGTGCAGGAGACAGATGATGTTTGATGGTGAATGTCAGTGAGAATGTGGTACTTTCAGTGGATTATGGGTCCTGTTCTTATAGGACTTGCTGATGGATTTGATATAGGTATTTGAAAGATGAGAAAAATCAAGATGATTCCAGATTTTTATCTGAGTCACTAAAGTGGTAGTAAAGTCATTTATAGAGATGAAAAAGGCTGAGGAAGAAGATTTGGTGGTTGTGTGAATCGAGAACTCTATTTTGGCGAGTTAAATTGGAAATTCCAATATCTAACTAGAGATGTAGACTAAGGAATCAGATCTGATCACTTAGAGCCCAGGAATCAGATCTGATCACTTAGAGCTCAGGGTCAGGATTGGGATAGAAACTTTGCAACAGTTATCCTAGGTGGCATTCAATGTCTGGGACCTGGTTGAAGTCACCCTCCAGGCCCAGGGGAAAGGAGGAAAAACAGCCACAGTTTAAGAGCACTGCAGTTTCCATTTGAATAAGAAGGCAAAGGGAAAGTTCACAGGAGTTGAGGATATGGGAATTTTGATGGGCAGTGAATTCCAGAGGGCAGAGAGGAAGAATTTCAGACTTCATAATTTTAGACCCATTCGACAGGAATTTAAATTTCTTCTAGTACCAGCCAGTATTGCTTTGAAACAGTTCAAATCTGGTGTGATCTGGCTGCAAAAACTCTAGAATGATTTATTACAGAACTTTAATTATATTAAAAGATACTGGATATTTTTCCAGTTCTAGCCTAATCAAGAGTCCTAATGCTTTCTCTCTAAATTTCTGGATCTGAAGGATTGATCAGTTTCTTAAAGGAAAAAGAAGAAGAAAAAATAAAAAGAACTTGATTCAATCTACCTTAGAAAAATTTCATTAAATGATTTTCAGAATCACCTATTTTTCAGTTTCATCTATCTCAACTTGAATGTTTCTTAGACCTATGACTTTATGAATTTAGACATCTTGCTTACAAGTAAATTAAGGTTTTTTATAAATACATTTATGTAGTTCAAAATTATACAAGGGAAATCTTGCTTCCATCCCTGTCCTCTCCACCCCTGTTTACCTCACCCCAGTTGCCTATATTTCTTACTTATCCTTCCATTGTTTCTTTATACAAGTCAAGCAATACAAATTTATATTCTTATCTCCACTTTTTTTAAATATAAAAAGTAAAATACTGTATGTACTGCTCTGCACTGGCTTTGATCACCTAATGAATCCTGAAAATCCTTCCACATCAGTACATAGAGATTTTCCTCATTCTTTTTTTTTTTCTGATTCTTTTTTGTAGCAACATACATTGTGAGAATGTACCATGATTTATTTAATTAGCTCTTTATTGATGGACAATTGACTTGTTATCTGGTAATTAAGATATGTATCTATGCAAGAGATGAAAACACCTTAGAAGTTATTCTTTATTTCCCAACTTTTAGAAAATAGGATCTAATTCTTCAGGAATATTCTACAAGGCTGAAAGATGTTTTGAATTTATTTTTGATAGCTTAATTTTTAAAGGAAATTGCTTTAATCAAAAGAAAATTTCTAATTTTCTTTAGAACAGGAGGCGTTAATTTCAAATATCTTAGAATTAAGGAGCTCCCAGGGGACTATCTAAAGCTAACAGCCATCAGCATCAGTATTTGTCATTTGAGCTCAGTCATTAACTTTCTCCTCTGTTTCAGGGAAAGATATCTCGAAATTGTAAGAACAGTAGCTTTGAATTACAGTTTCTAGGTCAACGTAATGGAGACATTGCGTTAGATGTGGTTTAGCTGTGAACTTGGCTAGCAGATTTATTCTGCTAAAGAAACAAGCTACTCAGGTCCAACTGGAACAATACATAGAAGAAATCCAGAGGATTGTTGGCCTTGGCGATGGAAGCCCTCTTTTCCTCTAAAAGAAACCACAGTAGAATACTCTTCAGGGGGATCTCCATGAGCGATAAAACTCACTGAAATGATTATAGTTCCAGTCTGTGTCTCCTTGGAAAGAAGATCCCATTCTGAAGTTTTCTTTCGGCAAACCAAAGATCAGTTATTTAAATATTTTTTTCCAGCCAGATTAGGGGGCTGGCAGACTAAGAAGGTTCATAAATGCATAGCTCTCCTTATCTAAAAAGCCACCATATCAATGGTGACCTGAAGTAAAGTGCCACACCTCCTGCAAGAATTTCTTATAAGAGTTCTTTTTTCTCTTTCTTAGCAGGATTAATGAAGTTCTAAAGCTTAGTTGTGACCACTCCTCTAAAAGTTGCTCCGGGAAAGGCCACAAGTTGTGGCTATTCTTTGCTGAGGTGGTCAGTAACAACAATAACTACCATTTACTGAATACTCACTCTTGCCAGGTGCTATAGAACGGGCATGGCCTTTTTCCTCAAAGACTATTCACCATGAAGACAGCTTCAACACTGCCTGTGTTTTCCAGCAATTGGATTCCAGAATTGGATTCCAGAATTGGATGGACATTGAGACGTGAATGTGGTTTATCACTAATAAGAAGGATTCCATTGCTCTTTGGAGATGGGAGATAAATACTATAATTGTTAGGTTCCAGGATGCTCTATAAGGGTAAAGGAAACGCCATCTGTAGATTTGTGCACAGCCCCAAGACCTTATGTCCTGTTCTTATGTCCTGTTGTGCAGTAAGTTTTCTGAGGGTGTAAGTAGTTTAAAGGTCCCTTCCTACTTTTCTGTAAGTTTCTTTGGAGCAGGAATTATATCTCTCTTGCTTGTTTTATTTCCTCTACTTTAAAAAGTGCTTCGTACATAGTGGTAAAATATTAAAATGACAATTGTTGAAGCATAGTAAGGAAGACTTTACAGGGGGTGGGAGGGGGAAGAGCACTATAGTGATAGGTATAGTACCACTGGGGTGGAATTTTGCATTGAGAGAGAAAGATTGCGCTTAACTCTTAACATAGCATGGACAAGAGGGAATTTATAGCCAAGGAGCAGAGTGGGCGTCAGTGGGTGGAAAATTACTAGGAAACAACATCAGAGGTAAGGGGAGATTCTGGCTAAACTGACCTAACAGGATTCTTGCTGAAGGCAGCCCAGGGTGATCAGACATCATCTGGGGGATGGTAGAGGATGAGGAACCTGATTAGATATTGAGGGTGATGAGATATGCAGGATGAGAGATTCTGGCTAAACAGATTTATCAGGATTCTTGTTTAAATTGAACAATGAAGTAGATGACTAAAGTCCAAAAGTCATGCGTAGTTGAAAATGAGTTCAGGGGAATCTGAGTAGAATTTCGTCAATGAGAGAATCTTTTTCAAAAGCAGTCAGATATCTGTGGAATGAATAATAAATAATAATGAATTCCTTATATAAAATATTAATGTATTCATCCATTTGTTCATTTCACAAATATATAAGTGAAATATTTATAGTATAGGCACTGTTCTAGGCCCCTGGGGGGAAAAGTCAGTGGACAATTGCCAGATTCAGTCCCTGCCCTCATGGAACTTATATTCTAGTTGGTAAACGAGATAAGTAAGCAAAATAATATGTTAAGTGTGATTGTGATCAATGCTAAGGAGAAGAAAAAGCAGGAAAAGAGAATAGGAACTGTTAGGGGAAGGATATACTATTGAAATCTTAGATATGGTGGCCAGAGAAGACCTCCCTAAGATGGTGATATTTAAGTAAAGCCCAGATGGAAGTGAGGGAAGGAAGGATCTACCAGATACCTGGGGATAGAACATTCCAGTTCAAGCAGAAGGAACAGCAGGTGTACAGATCCTGCGGCAGGAGTGTGCCAAGGAGTGTGACAGGGTCAGAAATGTAAAGTAAGGCAGGACACACAGAGTCTTATGTTCATTGTATAGACTTTGGCCTTTACCCAGGGTGAGATGGGAAGACATTGAAAGATTTTGAGCAGGGAAGCAATGTGGTGGGATGGACATTTTCAAAGGGTACTCTGCTGCATTGAGAATGGATTGAAGAGCAGTAAGGGCAGAAGTTAGGAGGTTATTGCAACAATCCAGGCAAGAGATGTCCAGGGTGTTATTGGTGCCAGATACTTAGCAGTGGCTGAATTCTGGATTGATTTTTAAAGATGACACAGAAACTAATGGCTTATGGATCTGTTGTGAGGGGTGAAAAAAAAAAGTGAAGGGTGAAAACCATGGGGAAATGCTCTTACAATTGGTGTTGAGTTGTGTCTGCAACCACAGTATGTTGCACTGACACAGTGTTCACATGTGTAAAGCAAAAATATAAAGCCCCCTAAAAAAAGGTAATGCCAAGTAGCATGCCCCAACCAATTTCTTGACTTGTGCATGTGCTTAGCATTTACTGCACTGGATTATGTTTAACTTGAATGTTGAACCCAGTAGAATTTAGGTTCTTAATGGGTAGGGTTTGTGACTTTTGTCTTTATTTCTCTATTTCCTAGCAAAGTACCTGGCATAGAGTAGACACTGAATACATGTTTGCTGAGTGAATACATTTTTCTGAATGTGTTATGTTCCCAAGCATTTTCCATATGAATTTATTTTAAAATCTTTTTGTTTAGAAAACACAAAGGTTTTTTATATTAAAATATATACACATTGTAAATGGTACCAGGGTTCTGCTCAGAAACATCTACTCTTGTGCTTTTTCTGTACATGTTGTAATTCAATTAAAATTTCTCCTTTTTTAATTTTAATTTTATTTTTGGCTGCATTGGGTCTTAGTTGTGGCACATGGGATCTTTGTTTTGGCGCGTGGGCTTGCACGGGCTCTCTAGTTGTGGTGCGCGTGCTCAGTAGTTGCGGTGCATGGGCTTAGTTGCCCCACGGCATGTGGGATCTTATTTCCCTGACCAGGGATCGAACCTGTGTCCCCTGCGTTGGAAAGTGGATTCTTAACCACTGGACCACCAGGGAAGTCCCTCAATTAAAATTTCTTTAGACTCCTGTTGAACTTGTATTATTAATATGTCCCCTATCAAAAAAAATATGTCCCCTATTAATGCTAAGTTGTGAATTTGAGAATTTATTTTGTAATAAGTTTGATGTCTCTTAACTGAGAACTGTTATGTTCTAAGAAGTTTGTAAAGCAGAAAAGTGGCCCTGCATACTCTCAAATTTCCACTGCTCCATTGCCCCAGCACTTCCACTTTTATACAATGACCTCATCCTTTCGGTTGCTCCCATCACAAACCTCTCTTATTCACCCTGAACTCCACTTTCTCATTTCCATCCACTCATGTCATTTAGCTCCTGTCTACTCTTAAGCTGGCAGATGAAGTGGCTTCTACATGTTGAATCCAACTTGGTGACTGGTCTTCAGAGTTTATATCAACTTTGAAAGAAAATAAAGTTAAATAAATCTTTTTGGATCTCCTTCATTTCCCACCTCCCCTACAACACTGGACAATGGAAAGGCAGAGGGAACCTTTCCCTCACTTTCTTTCCATCCCCAGCAATTGTTATTCAGATTCTCCTAGTGAAAAGAGCAACCCTGCCCAGCAGAAAATTCTCTTCCTAAATATTCTTAAATGTTTTGAACCATTTGTTACCCCGGGAAATATGTGGAGTATTTAAAAAGCAGGTCACTCTGAGCAGACATATTTATAAATTTTTACATACGTTATCTTAAACTTTATAACATTAGCTATGCTGTGAAGATTAGCAATCATATTTTTTTATCTCAGAAGGCTAAATAACAAACGTGCCCCAGGGACTTCCCTGGTGGCGCAGTGGTTAAGAATCCACCTGCTAAAGCAGGGGACACGGGTTCAAGTCCTGGTCCGAGAAGATCCCACATGCTGCGGAGCAACTAAGCCCGTGCGTCACAACAACTGAGCCTGTGCTCTAGAGCCTGTGAGCCACAACTACTGAGCCTCTGTGCCACAACTACTGAAGCCGATGTGCCTAGAGCCCCTGCTCCACAACAAGAGAAGCCACCACAATTAGAAGCCCGTGCACTGCAACGAAGAGTAGCCCCCGCTCGCTGCAACTAGAGAAAGCCTGCGTGTAGCAATGAAGACCCAACACAGCCAAAAATAAATAAATTTATATATTAAAAAAAAAGAAATGTGCCCCAAATCACGCAGCATGTAGAAGATTCAAATTTGGTCTAAGAACAGAGCACTTGTGGCTTTAACAGTCTCAGTGGGGCCTGTGGATATTGTGTATATAAGGGTAAAATATATGCTCGCCAAGCCTAGTATCCCTCCTAATGTGCAGCCACTTGATTTGTCTTTGTGTCATCTATATAGTGAAAGGATTTATCTCAGATGCACAGGGGGAGTATGTGGAAAATGTCCAGCAATTTTGTAAGACTCATCTGTGTGTCTTCTTTTCAATATACAGATTTCATTCAGTCTTTCCACAAATTTTTGATGAGCACTTACTCTATGCCAGACACTGTGCTAGAGCCTAGAGATAAAATTGTGAATAAAACAGCAAATTCCTTGCTCTCATAGAGCTTGCGTTTCAGTTAGGAGGGGAAGACAAAAAACAAATTAAAGATTATCTAATAGTACTAAAAGCTAAGGACAAAATAAAGGAGAGAATGAGGCTGCAGCATGCTGGGAAGGCATGGGACTGTGGGTGGTAGAAGCTATTTTAAATAAGATGGCCAGGGAAGACCTCATTATAAAGAAGACAACTGATCAGAGACCAGAAAGAGGGTGCGGGAACTGGCCATGCTGCTTTTTGAGAGAAGAAACTTCAAGGAAGAGGGAACAGCAGGTGCAAAGGCCTTGAGGCTGGAATGTACTTAGTGGGCTTGGTCGGTTAGTTGGGTTTGTTTTTGTTTTTGTTTTTTTCAGGAAAGCAGCTTCTTCTGACTCCTATTGAAAGGAAACATTTGATATTTCAGCAGGTCACTCCCATTCAGTTACTGTACACATTCTACCTTCTTTTAATTTCAGAGGGGTTTATGGATCACCAAAATCACAAAATCCACTTTCAACTGAAATATATTAATAAATAAAATGCATCATCATATTAATAACTATTAAAAAATCTGCCCAAATAGCACCTATTAGCTATATGATACAGAATTCAGCCCATCTATCAGAACCATGGCCAAGAGAAGGCAGACGAGAGACAACAAAGTTGCCACAAAGGGTGAAAAACACAGGGTAAAAATTGTGAATCAGACTCCTTCCCATTGCTCATGGGGAGAGTACATAAGCTGAGACTGTCTGGTCTAGATATTTTGTTTTCAAATCAGCCTTTCTTCCCAGGAGACTGGTGATTTCAGTAGGGCTCTTTGGGTGGCAGGGAACAGAGATGCCCTTGAGCTTATTCAGGCAAAGAAGGTTTGTTCCCCTCCCACCCTTGGCCACAAGGCTTGTGGGATCTTAGTTCCCCAACCAGGGATTGAACCCGGGCCCTCAGCAGTGAGAGCGTGGAGTCCTAACCACTGGACCGCCAGGGAATTCCCCAAAGATAGTTTTATTACAAGGATTTATAAGGTTTGACCCAAACCTTGATTCAATACCAGGAGCTACCACAGGAACCTGGGGCCAGTAACTGTGGGAGCTGTGTGCCCCCAGTTTGGAGGGCCTACTCTGTCCTACTTTCTGCTCACTGGCTTCCTCTGCCTACTCCTCTAATAACTTTGATTTACCAATGGCTTTGGGTTTTTTTGGTTTTGTTGTTGTCGTCATCGTTTTGGCTAATTGCTGATGTTGTTTTTAAAATTAAAATGATTGATCATGAATAAAGAATTATTTATCTTCCACTCCAGGCTCTCAGCCTTTTTCCTCAGAAGGTAATTTCTGTTAATAACAGTCTCTTATGCATAATCTCAGGCATTTTCTATGCACATGTAAGCATATATACATTTTATACACAAATAATTGTATAGAAGGCACAGTTTTTCTTTTCCACCAAATTTTAATAAAAATTGTACCTAGAAACAGATTGGTTTACTAATTTACCTTAGTTGGTCAAAGCAGTTCGTGTTAGAAAAAAAGTCAGTGAAACAGTGTCTGCTTTTTCTGTAGTTTTTTCACTCATTAGTTAGCTATTCACTCCTTTTTAATTTTCCAAATCAGCTGACCCCTTGGGAGGCATATTAAAGGATTTAAAATTTAGATCATAAAATAAATCACTCATTCCCAATAAGCAATACAACACCATGCATTATTCAGTTCAGATATATTGACCATGGCTGTGTGTGGCTGGAAATGCTGGAAATGTTTTATGATTTCAGTTTCATGGTGCTATCGTCCTTGGCTAAAACCAGTGCAGTTTACATTTTGCATTGGGCATACAACTGAGGTAGGCAAGAAATAGAACTTTTTCTGCTGTTCTATAACTCAATTTCTATCTAGGACCCCTATTTGACCAAGGTTGTGGAAACTTGGAGCTCCTCCCTTTCCTGTGGTTATGTCTAAGCTCTAGGGGCTTTCGTCATACCAGGAAGTTGAGGTGTGTCCTCTTTGTTGCGTACCAAGTGTCCATGAAGCCGTCCCTCCCTGAATCTGCCTGGACCCTTTAGGTCATGTAGCTGGGTCCACACTTGTGAATGGCATCACTGCTGCTGCTTCCGTTGCTGTGCTTAGGCTTTGGGAAGTAACAGTGTCTCTCTGAAGCCACATCTGCTTAGACTCCTGTGCATTCATTTCCTCCCTGGGGTTTTGCAGCTTTCCCCACGCAAGGGGACACAAACCTCTTTGCTCTCAGACTCTCGAGTTTTAGTGTGTTTCTTTGTGCATTGCCCACTGGACAGCATTCATTCCAGTTTACCCAGTTTTCACCTGTGTGTAAACCTTCATCACTTTCTCTCCACCTCTCTTTTCTCCCTACCAGTCTACCAGCCCTCAATCAGGGTGTCTTTTGTTTTAGTCTGGAATAGATGAAGATGGGGAGGAGATGAAGAGCAAAGAGCTAAAGGGGGCCATTATTCTGCTACAGTAAAATCTCTTAGCATTTCTTTTAGGTTTCTATTCTGGGACAATACCCAATTGGCCCTCCCCTCCACCTACATCTGGCCCCATCCCATCCAGCCCCAGCATATCAGCCTCCTCCTGTTACATCATGTAAAGAAAAATCCATTAGAAGTGCTCCACCTGGTCGGCATTTAATTTTCCAGAGGGCTCTATTTGTTAAAGTTCGGTCTTCCCCTTTGTATCCCACTTCATAGGGTTAAAAGGGGGCAGGGTATTTGGCAAACCCGAACCAGAGGGCAGTGGAATCTGTTCTTTGTCTGCTCCTGAGAAGAGAAGCCCTAAGGGAACAGCTGAGAAGGCCCAGGAAGTGGGTTGGATCAAGTCTTGGTCCCGGGAGATGAATAATTTGGGTGGGGGTGGTGCAGCCACCTATGTCTTCCCAGCTCACATTGGTCCTGTCTACCTTTGGGACAACTGGACTTTGTGGTTTCCTGCCTTCAAGCCAACTTTCCAGATGCATCTCTACCAACTCCTGCTTTAGAGAGAGGGAGTCCAATACATAGTATATATGACTCTTGATTCAGAGCTCTAAGATGTGGCAGAATATTTAGAAATGCTTAAGACAAAATGAATTATAATAAACAGGAAAAGCAGTATATACATTCTATTAGGCTGAAAAAAAAATCAGTTCCTTTTTTCCTGTTTTAATATATAGTATTATCATAGATTCAACTTTTAGGAAAGAAGTGAAAATATGTATAGTTTTGTTCATGGCATAGACATTAAAAAGTCAATGTCCAACATTATCTGAGAAGTTGTAATGATAGCACATGCATCTCTGCTGTGTTTGTGCTGCTCTGCCCTGAGCAGGCTGTGTCAGCAGCAAAGTGTCTAACTGTGCTGTCACTATGGTAAAGGATGCAGAAAAAGCATTCATCTCTTTCCCTCTTTCAGCACCATTGATCATGCTTCATCATCTGTGAACTGACGTTTTCCAGTCACAATTACACTTCAAATTTAGAAAAATACTCAGCATGTAATTTAAAGTCATTAGGACTGCATAGAATCCCACAGCAAATGCAAAGGTGGGTACTGATTGGGAACTGACTTTGCTTCTTGCCTTGTGTACCAAGAACCCCAAATTTTGATTGGCAGCTTCAATAATACTATCCCAAAATTAGTACATTTATAATAAATTGTTAATTTCTTTATTATTTTATTCTAAAAATGTGTAAGCAGCTGATTTTAAGCTGGTTTTATAGGGTTTTATAGCATTTGTACCAGGTTCATTTTGCTTCATATGTTTAGTTATTTTCTCTCTCTTTATGACACTTAAAAGAAAATCATTTAGACAAAGAAGGCATTTGATATTCTAGATCAGGACTTGGAAATTTAATTAGCTGCAGAGGGGCACAAATGGGGTAAGCTGAGGGTACTACAGTTTGGATCGATGAGGATTGTGGTGTTCTGAAGGACTCATATGTCAACTAAATGAAAAAGCCCCTTTCCAGGTCCAGCTAATTGTAGCCAGATAGATAGAAATGTGAGTCCTGGGACTTCCCTGGTGGTCCAGTGGTTAAGACTCCATGCTTCCACTGCATGGGACATGGGTTCAATCCCCGGTAGGAGAACTAAGATCCCGCATGTTGTGATGAAAGAAAGAAAGAAAGAAAGAAAGAGAGAAAGAGAGAAAGAGAGAAAGAGAGAAAGAGAGAAAGAGAGAAAGAGAGAAAGAGAGAAAGAGAGAAAGAGAGAAAGAGAGAGAGAGAGAGAGAGAGAGAGAGAGAGAGAGAGAGAGAGAGAGAGAGAGAGAGAGAGAGAGAGAGAGAAAGGAAAGAAAGAGAAAGAAAGAAAGAAAGAAAGGAAGAAAGGAAGAAAGGAAGGAAGGAAGGAAGGAAGGAAGGAAGGAAGGAAGGAAGGAAGGAAAGAAGGAAAGAAAGAAAGAAAGAAAGAAAGAGCAGAAGGAAGGAAGGAAGGAAGAAAGAAAGAGAAAGAAAGAAAAAAAATGTGAGTCCCATGTTGACAGAACTGCTGTTTCAAGTCAATGTGAAAATCCAAATTTTCATGGGAAATGGATTGATTTTTTTTGAGCTATATGGGACCTGCCAAGACAAACGTGCATGCCAGATTTGGTTGGTACTTCTATTTTTGACTTTCTGGTTTATACTACTTCTGTTATAAATATTAAACTATGAGACTCTATAAGCAAGATCTTGGCAGATTTCTGCCAAATTAATACAGACATTAGAGAAAATATTTTTAATCCAGGAGAGTGAGAAATTAAAGCTCCCTCCAAATAGTGGAAATTTTGACACCTTTCTTCAGAGAATAAGAATAGAGCAAAAATTTGCACTAAAAGAATTTGCACATGGGGGAAAATATCTTTTAGAAAAGGATACGACAGAGGCATCACCAAGATGGCAGAGTAGGAAGGGCCTGAGCTCACCTTCTCCCACAGACACACCAAAATTACAACTATTTACAGAGCAACTCTCTATGAGAACTACCTGAAGACTAGCAGAAAAGATTTTCCATAACTAAAAATATAAAGAAGGAAATGTGAGACAGGTAGGAGGAACAGAGACTCAGCATAGTCAAGACCCAAACCCACAGGTAGGCGACCCACAAATAGGATCATCACAATTGCAGAGGTTCTTCCCAAGAAGTGAGGGGTCCAAGACTCATATTGGGCTCCCCAACCCAGGGGTCCTGCAGCAGGAAAATAAGCCCCCAGAACATCTGACTTTGAAGGCCAGTGGGAGTGTGTGGGAGAGCAGGAGGGCTGTAGGAAACAGACTGCTCTTGAAGGATACTCACAAAATCTCACACACTTTGAGTCCCAGCACAGAGGCAGTAATTTGAAAGGAGCCTGGGTCAGAACCATTTGCTGATCTTAGAGAGCATCCTGGAGAGGCAGGAGGTAACTGGGACTCACCCTAGGGACACAGATGCTGGCAGCAGCCATTTGGGGGAGCTTGTTCTACCATGAGAGCACTGTGCTAGCAAATACCATTTTGGAGTCTACCCTCTAGCCTATTATCTCCAAGGGCTTACACACCTTCCAGTGGGCCTACATGAGCCAGAAACCAGCCCTGTTACCAGTGGGCCAACAGCAACCCTGGGATCCAGCCCCACCCACCAGTGGGCTAGCACCATCCCTGGACCCCAGTTCCCACAGCCAGCCACCCTGACACCTAGCCCTGCCCACTAGTGGGCTGGCACTAGCCCAAGACTCCTTTGGCCCCCCCAGAGCCAGGTGCCCCAGGACCCAGCCCTGCCCATGAGCAGACTGGCACCAGCCCTGGGACCTCACAGGCTTCTCAGCCAGCCACGCTGAAACCTGGTCCCATCCACCAGTGGGCCAGCATCAGCCCCAAGACACTGGCTTATACAGTCAGCTGTGCTGGGACCTGGTCTTGCCCACTAGCGGGCCAGCAGCCACCACACTAGGCAGGGCCTGGCAGCTAACTGGGCCAGTGACCAGTCCTGTCTACCAGCACACTCACAGTAGGTAGCGCCACCATAACAGAAGGGCCTATGCAGCCACCATAGGGGGCACCCCTAGAGCGTATAGCTCTGGTGACTAGAGGGGAGAGTGCTCTTGGGCCCTATAGGATGTCTCCTACTAAGACCACTTCTCCAAGATCAGGAAATGTAACTGACCTACCTAATTCATAGAAGTAAACATAGAGAACCAGGCAAAGTGAGGCAACAAAAGAATATTTTAGAAATGAAGGAACAAGACAAAACACTGGAAGAAGAACTAAGTGAAGTGGAGATTAAAAATCTACCCAGCAAAAAGTTCAAGGTAGTGATCATAAAAATGTTCAATGAAGTAAGAGACAAATGGACATAGTGAGAAGTTAAGCAAAGATTTAGAAAATATAAAGAAGAACTAAACAGCAATAAAGAATATAATAACTGAAGTAAAAATGCACTAGAAGGATCAACAGTAGACTGGGTGATACAGAGGAAGAGATGAGCAAACTGGAAGACAGAGTAGTGGAACCCACCCAAGCTGAACAGAAAAGAAAAAAAAAAAAGAATTAAAAAAAATGAAGAGGGCTTCCCTGGTGGCGCAGTGGTTGCGAGCATGCCTGCCAATGCGGGGGACACGGGTTCGAGCCCTGGTCTGGGAGGATCCCACATGCCGCGGGGCAACTAGGCCCGTGAGCCACAACTACTGAGCCTGCGTGTCTGGAGCCTGTGCTCCGCAACAAGAGAGGCCACCATAGTGAGAGGCCCGCACACCGCGATGAAGAGTGGTCCCTGCTCACCGCGACTAGAGAAAGCCCCCACAGAAATGGGGACCCAACACAGCCAAAAATAAATAAATAAATAAAATTTAAAAAAAAAATGAAGATAGTTTAAGAGACCTCTGAGACAACATCAAGCATACTAGCATTCACATGGGGATCCCAGAAGAAGAAAAAAGAAAGAAAGGGACAGAGAACTTATTTGAAGAAATAATTGCTGAAAACTTCCTACCTGGGAAAGTAAACAGACATCTATGTCCGGGAAGAACAGAGAGTCCCAAACAAGATGAACCCAAAGAGTTCCACACCAAGACACATTAAAATTAAAATGGCAAAAATTAAGGATAAAGAATCTTTAAAGCAGGAGAGAAAAGCAACTAATTATGTACAAGGGAACTCCCAAACACTATCTGTTGACTTTTCTGTAGAAACTTTGAAGGCCAGAAGGGAGTGGTATGATATATTCAAAGTGATGAAAGGAGAAAGCCTAAAACTGAGAATACTCTACCCAACAAGGCTATCATTCAGATTTGAAGGGAAGATAAATAGTTTTACAGGCAAGAAAAAGCTAAATGTGTTCAGCACCACTAAGTTGGCTTTACAAAAAATGTTAAAGGGACCTCTCTAAGAAGAAAAGAAAAGACCCACAACTAGAAATATGAAAATTAAGAAAGGAAAAATCTCATTGGTAAAGACAAACATACAGTAAGGGTAGTAGATCTATCACTTATAAAGGTAGTAAAAATATTAAACAATAAAATAAATACAATTATCTATACCCACAATAAGTTGTTAGGGGATACACAAAACAATTAGATGTAAAATGTGATCTCAAAAACATTAAAAGTTTGCATCGGGAGAAGTACAAATGCAGGGTTGTTAGGATGCATTCAGACTTAAGAGATCAACTTAAAATAATCATATATATTATAAAATTATAATTATATATGCATATTGCTATTGATAAATATCATAGTAACCACAGACCAATAATCTATAATAGTTACACACAAAAAGAGAAAGGGATCCAAACATAACACTAAAGATAGTCATCAAATCAGAGGAAGAGAGCAAAAGAAGACAAAAAGAACAAAAAAGAACTACAAAAACAATCCCCAATTAACAAAATGGCAATAAAAACATACACATCAATAATTACTTTAAATGTAAATGGACTAAATGCTGCAATCAAAAGACATAGAGTGGCTGAATAGATTTAAAAAAACAAGACCCATATATATGCAGCCTACAAGAGACTCACTTTAAAGACACATACAGACTGAAGGTGAAAGGGATGGAAAAAGGTATTACATGCAAATGAAAATGAAAAGAAAGCTGGGGGGGTGTGTGGGTGTCAATACTTATATCAGGCAAATAAACAAGAGACAAAGAAGGACATTACATAGTGATATAGGGATCAATTAAACAAGAAGTTATAACAATTGTAAATATATATGCACCCAACATAGGAGCACCTAAAATACATAAAGCAAATATTAACAAACATAAAGAGAGATATTGACAGCAACACAATAATACTAGGAGACTTTAACACCTCACTTAGACCAACAGACAGAAAATCATAAGGAAACACTGGCCTTAAATGACACATTAGATCGGATGGACTTTACACACATATAGAACATTCCATCCAAAAGCAGCAGAATACATATTCTTTTCAAATGCACATGGAACATTCTCCAGTATAGATCACATGCTATCTCACAAAACAAGACTTGGTAAATTTAAGAAAATTGAAATCATATCAAGCATATTTTCTGACTACAAAGCTATGAGACTAGAAATCAACTACAGGAAAAAAAAAACTGCAAAAAACACAAACAGGTTGAGGCTAACCAATATGCTACTAAACGACCAATGGATCACTGAAGAAATAAAAGAGGAAATAAAAAATACCTGGAGGGACTTCCCTGTTGGTCCAGTGGTTAAGACTCCATGCCTCCAATGCAGGGGGCCCGGGTTCGATCCCTGGTCAGGGAACTAGATCCCACATGCCGCGTGGCCAAAAAAAAAAAAGAATATAAAAAATACCTGGAGACAAATGAAAATGAAAATACAACAACCCAAAATCTATAGGATGCAGCAAAAGCACTTCTAAGAGGGAAGTTTATAGTGATACAGGCTTACCTCAGGAAACAAGAAAAATCTCAAATAAGCAGCCTAAAGAGACTAAATAAAAATAAAAAATAAAAATAAAAAATATCAAAGAAAACTAAGAGCTAGTTCTTGAAAAGATAAACCAAATTGATAAACCTTTAGCAACACTCATCAAGAAAATTCAATAAAGTCAGAAATGAAAAATGAGAAGTTACAACTGACACAGAAATACAAAGTATCATAAGAAATTACTATGAACAATTATATTCCAATAAAATGGAAAACCTGGAAGAAATGGATAAGTTCCTAGAAACATACATTCTCCCAAAACTGAATCAGAAGAAATAGAAAATATGAACAAACCAATTACCAATAATGAAGTCAAATCAGTAGTAAGAAAACTCTCAACAAACAAAATTCTAGGACCAGATAGCTTCACTGGTGAATTCTACCAAATATTTAAAGATTTAATACCTATACTCTCAAACTCTTCTGAAAAATAGAAGAGGAAGGAGCACTTCAAAACTCATTTTATGAGACCATCATCACCTTGATACCAAAACCATACGCCTCAAAAAAAAAAGAAAAGAAAAGAAAATTACAGGCCAATATCTCTGAACATAGATGCAAAAATCCTCAACAAACTATTAGCAAATGAATTCAATGATACATTAAAAGGATCATACACCATGATCAAGTGGGATTTATCCCAGGGATGCAAGGATGGTTCAATATCTACAAATCTAAAAATCAATCAATGTGACACACCACATTAACAAATTAAAGAATAAAAATCATATGATCATCTCAATAGATACAGAAAATCTTTTGACAAAATTCTACATCCATTTATGATGGAAACTTTCAACAGAGTCAGTGTAGAGGGAACATACCTCAAAATAATAAATGCCATATATACAACAAAACCACAGCCAACATCATATTCGATGATGAAAAGCTGAAAACATTTTCTCTAAGATCAGGAACAAGACAAGGATGCCCTCTCACCCCTTTTATTCAACATAGTATTGGAAATCCTAGACACAGCAGTCAGACAAGAAAGAGAAATAAAAAGCATCCAATTTGGAAATGAAGAAGTAAAACTGTCACTGTTTGCAAAAGACATGATAATATATATAGAAAATCATAAAGACACCATCAAAAAAGCTATTAGAACTAAAGGAATTCAATAAAGTTGCAGGATACAAAATTAGTATACAGAAATCTGTTGTGTTTCTGTACACTAACAATGAACTATCAGAAAGAGAAATTAAGAAAATAATCCCATTTATAATCACATCAAAAAGAATAAAATACCTAGGAATAAATCTAACCAAGTAGGTAAAAGACCTGTACTTGGAAAGCTATACATGATAAAAGAATAGAAGATGACACAAACAAATGGAAAGATACACTGAGTTCATGGATTGGATTAATTAATATTGTTAAAATGACCATACTCCTCAAGGCAATCTACAGATTAAATGCAAGCCCTATCAAAATACCAATGGCTTTTTTTTCACAGAACTAGAACATATAATTGTAAAATTTGTATAGAAACACAAAAGACCCTGAATAGCCAAAACAATCTTGAGAAAGAACAAAGTTAGAGGTATCACACTCCCAGATTTCAAACTATAGTACAAAGCAAAAGTAATCAAAACAGTATGTATGGTACTGGCAAAAAAAACACCCAAAAACCCAAAAAACAAAAACAAAAAACAGAGACATAGATCAATGGTGGGACAGAATAGAGAGCCCAGAAATAAACCCACACTTATATGGTCAATTAATCCATGACAAAGAATATATAATGGGGAAAAGACAACCTCTTCAGTAAATGGTGTTTGGAAAACTAGACAGCTACATGCAAAAGTATCAAACTGGACTACTTTCTCACACCTATACAAAAAATCAATTCAAACTGGATGAAAGACTTAAATGTAAGACCAGAAACCATAAAACTCCTAGAAGAAAACATAAGCTGTATGCTCTTTGACATCAGACTTAGCAATATTTTTTTGGAAATGTCTCCTCAGGAAGGGAAGTAAAAGCAAAAATGAACAAATGGGACTACCTCAAACTAAAAACTTTTGCACAGCAAAGGAAAGCATTAACAAAATGAAAAGGCAGCCTACTAAATGGGAGAAGATATTTGCAAATAATATATCTGATAAGGGGTTTATATCCAAAATATATAAAGATCTCATACAATTCAACATAAAACAAACAAGCAACTCAATCAAAAAATAGGCAGTGGATCTGAATAGACATTTCTCCAAAAAAGACATACAGATGGCCAACAAACACATGAAAAGATACTCAACATCGCTAATTATCAGGGAAATGCAAATCATAACAATGAGATACCACCTCACACCTGTCAAAATGGCTATTATCAAAAAGACAATAAATAAATAGTGTTAGCAAGGATGTGGAGAAAAGGGAACCCTAGTTCACCTTTGGTGGGAATGTAAATTGGTATAGCCTCTATGAAAAACAGTATGGAGAGTCCTCAAAAAACTAAAAATAGAACTAACATATATGATCCAGCAATTCCACTTCTGGGTATTTTTTCTGAAGAAAACAAAAACACTAATTCAAAAAGATATATGCGTCTCTATGCTTGTTACACCTTTATTTACAATAGCCAAGATATGGAAGTGATCTAAATGTCCATCAACAGATGAATGTATAAAGAAGATGTGATATATATATATATATATATATATATATATATATATATATATATATATATATATCAATCAGAATATTACTCAACCATAAAAAATGAAATAATGCCATTTGCAGCAACATGGATGGACCTAGAGATTATTATATTAAGTGAAATAAGTCAGACAGAGGAAGACATATATCATATGATGTCACTTAGATGTGGAATCTAAAAAAATGATATAAATCAACTTATTTACAAAACAGAAATAGACTCACAGACATAGAAAACAAAATTATGGTTACCAAAGGGGATAGCTGGGTTTGGGGGGGGAGATAAATTATGAGTGTGGGACTAACATATACACACTACTATATATAAAATAAACAACAAGGACCTACTGTATAGCACAGGGAACATTTACTATCTTGTAATAATCTATAATGGAAAAGAATCTGAAAAAAATATATGTACAACTGAATCACTTTACACCTGAAATTAACACAACATTGTAAATTAACTATACTTCAATTTAAAAAAAATAATCAAGTCACGGGGATGTGATGTACAGCATAGGGAATATATTCAATAATATAACTTTAGTGACAGATAGTAACTAGACTTATCTGATGATCTTTTTGTAATTTATAAAAATATCAAATCACTAGATTCGATTACACCAGAAATGAATATAATATTGTAAGTCAATTATACAATTAAAAAATTTAAAAATAAAATCAACTGTAATATGAAAAAAGAAAAGAATATAACAAAAGCTGCTAAAGGAACCCTTGGAGAATTTGAATGAATTCCAGCCACTAAGAGCAGAGGAAATGCCTCTGTGGCATTTAATGGGATTAAAAATTTTTTTCTTTACAGTTTCTATTTAATTAAAAAATCCACTTCAAGCTTGGCAAATTAGCAAATGTAGTATTGATTTATTATTAGTCTTTCCATCATACCTCAAACTTCACAATCATTTCTATTGTTCTTCTAAACTGATAAATGAGGGATTCTGGATTCTACTTTTGTTGCTTAAAAATAAAATAATAAATTCAGTGCCAAAGCCTAGAAGACAGTGGGATTGTGAGTAACAAAGGTTAAGACTATATGACCTTGAACCATATTAGAAGAACACTATGGTTTTTCCATTGGAATTATAAAATAAACTTATGAAGGAAACAAGGTAGTTGATTATACCTTATGCACTTGAAAGATGCCTCAAAATTATTTAAAATGTTATTTTAATGTAACTTGGATTAAAATGCTTACAGGAACCAAAAAATGACTGTAAGGGCAAAAATGGTGAGAAATAGGGACATTCAGGATTGATCTACCCAGATGCCCAAATAAGGAGTAGACTCTGCTGAGTCTCTAACTGAGCAGAGACCCAGAAGAAAACAAATATTTGGCCCTTCTTTTTTGAGGGGAAGGTGGGGTTCATAAACTATTTCAGAATACTTTTAGATTTACAGAACAGTTGCAAAGATAGTACAGAGAGTTCCCCCAAACCCTCCTATTTTTAATATCTTGCATTGCCATGGTAAGTCTGTCACAACGCTAAGATCTAACTTGGTACATTACTGTTAACTAAACTCCAGACTTTATTCTGATTGCACTTGTTTTTCTACTAATGTCCTTTTACTGTACCAGAGTAACATCCTGTGTATCACATTACATTAACTCTACATGATTTCTTATTCTCCTCTGGTCTATGACAGTTTCTCTGTCTTTATTTGTTTTTCCTGACCGTGACAGTTTTGAGAAGTACTGATTATGTATTTTCTAGACTCTCCCTCTGTTTGGGTTTATCTAAAGTTTTTCTCAGTTATGGAGTTATGGGTTTTAGGAAGATTATCACAAAGGCGAGGTACCCTTTTCATCACATCCTACATGCTCTCAACACGACTTATCGTTGGTGATACTAACCTTGATCACCTGCCTCAGGGAGTGTTTGCCATGTTTTTCTATTGCAAAGTTACTCCCTGCCCCTTCCCCACCGTACTCTATTCTTTGGAAGAAAATTGCTAAGTATAGTCCATTTGGGGCTGGGGTGGAAGTTAAGCTCCGCTTCCTGGAGGGGAGGGGTATCAATATAAATTCTTTGGCAAAATATTTGTCTTTTCTCCATTATTTATCTATTCAATTGTTTGTTTATATAAGTATGGACTCATGTATATATATTTTATGTTTTGGGTTATAACCCAATATATTATTTATTTTGTTGCTTAAATTTTTCCAGCCTTGACCATTGGGAGCTCTTCCAGGTTGGCTCCTGTGTCCCTTTGACATGTCCCCATCCTTTTTTTTTTCTTTTTTTATGAGTCCTTCCTGGTATTACAAGATGCTCCAGGCTTATCTTATATTTTCCCTACTCCAGACCTAAAATCAGCCATTTCTCCAGGGACACCTGGTTTCTTTTGCTGGAGAATGGTGTTTAGAAAATAAGATCTCAGCACTGGATTTTCTCATTGCTACTGAGTCCCTCTCGATGGGCAAAGTTAGGAGAAATACACATATGTATTTACTAACCCATTTATATACATAAATCTATTAATTACTTCTGTATCTATCCATCTGTGTCTATATTAAGCTATACATGAGGTCATAGTGATGTTAATCATCCTTTCTAATGTACACCTCTACAGCACCAAGTACAATAAATTTCCTGTTATCTGCCATGGTCAAGGAAGGCAGCACCCTGGTTAATCAACTCTCCTAGATAAGTGAGAGTTACCAAATGTGACTTATGTGCATTATCAACCTTCCAAGAATTGGGTTAAAATATTAAATTGATTGCTATAGGTAATAACAAATCTGATTTGCACTTACTATGTGCCTGGCATTTTAAATTTATTAACTCATTTAGTCTTCATAACCCCTCAAATAGATACTGTTCCTATCCTAATTTACTGATGAGGGAACTGAGGTGCAGAGAGGTGAATCTGCCTAGTGTTATATAGTAAGTGACAGAGTAGCCACCAGAGTCCGCTATAGTATACCTTCTTAGAAAGCTTTTGTCTTTCTTTGAGGGTTCAGGAGACAGCATAGAGTCATGATTCTCTGTATCAGTCCTAAGTATTCTGCAGAGACATGGGTATGCCATAAACTAAGGTAAGATTTACTGAGAGTTTAATTTTCCTGCTGGTAATCTGGAGTCACCATATTTTCTACAACAAATATCTATTAATTTTATATTAAATAAAAACTGTAAACATCATACACATACTTAGAATAACAGTAGCTGGCTACACCTTCCCACCAGAGATTCTCCTACCATGACCTATATTGTAAGATCAGAGTTTAATTTTAATATGATAAGTTTTTCTTATATTTGACACTTTTTTTTTTTTTTATAAAAAGAACCTTATGTATCTCCCATTACCCTTTGCCTGTCAGGAAGCATAATATAACAATTGCACACGTCCTTATGTTCTACTCGAATTTTTTAATCGTAATTTTTCTTTTTTTTTTGTCCATCATTTCATCACAAGGCATGTGAAGTTCATAACTGATATTTATTATTATTTTTTGAATCGTGATCTTTCACAGAGCCTCTAGTGATACCTTGAAGAACCCTAGAGTTCTTTGAGAAATACAGTGTTAGAGGTATTTATCTGCTGTTTGAGGTCGATTTTACAGCAGGTTTCCGTGAAGGATTATTGGTTGGTTCCTTCCTTTTGTTGGGAATCCCCATATATCATATCATCTATGTTTCCACTGCTTTCCCTTCCTTCCTTCCTTCCTTCCTTTCTTCCTTCCTTCCTTCCTTCTTTCCTTCTTTCCTTTCTTTCTTTCTTTCTTTCTTTCTTTCTTACTTTCTTTCTTCCTTCCTTCCTTCCTTTCTTTCTTTCTTCCTTCCTTCCTTCTTTCCTTCCTTCCTTCCTTCCTTCCTTCCTTTCTTTCTTTCCATCTATTAAAGTATAGCTGATTTAAAATGTTGCATTAGTTTCAGGTGTACAAAATAGTGATTTGATATTATTATAGATTATACTCTATTTAAAGTTATTATAAGATATTGGTTATATTCCCTGTGCTTTACATTACATCCTGTATCCTATTTATTTCATACATGGTAGTTTGTACCTTAAAATCTCTTTCCCCTATGTTGCCCCTCCACCCAACACTCTCCCCACTGGTAACCACTAATTTATTCTCTGTATCTATGAGTCTGCTTCTGTTTTATTATATTCATTTATTTAATTTTTTAGATTCAACATATAAGTGAAAACATACAGACTTTGTCTCTCTTAATTCACTAAGCATAGTATCCTCCAGGTCCATCCTTGTTGTTTCTTTTTTTTTTTTTTTTGGCTGCATTGCTCGACATGTGGGATGAGGGATCTTAGTTCCCCAACCAGGATTGAACTCGTGCCTCCTGCAGTGGAAGCTCAGAGTCTTAACCACTGGACCGCCAGAGAAGTCTCCATCCATGTTGTTTCAAATGGTAAGATTTCATTCTTTTTTATGGCTGAGTAATATCCCAGTGTGTGTGTGTGTATACCACATCTTCTTTATCCATTCATCTGTTGATGGACACTTATCTTGGCTATTGTAAATAATGCTGCTGTGAACATTGGGGTGCATATATCTTTTCAAATTAGTGGGGTTTTTCTGGATATATACACAAGATTGGAATTGCTGGGTCATATGGTAGTTCCATTTTTAGTTTTTTGAAGAACCTGCATACTATTTTCCATAATGGCTGCACCAACTTACATTCCCACCAACAGTGAACCAGGGTTCCCTTTTCTCCACATCCTCACCAACATTTGTTATTTGTAGACTTTTTGATGATAGCCATTCTGACAGGTGTGAAGTGACACCTCATGGTGGTTTCAATTTGCATTTCTTTAGTAATTAGTGATGTTGAGCATCTCTTCACGTGCCTGTTAGCCATCTGTATGTCTTCTTTAGAAAAATGTCTATTCAGGTCTTCTGCCCATTTTTTGACTGAGTTTTTGTTTGTTTGTTTTGATATTGAGTTGTATGAGCTGTTTACATATTTTGGATATTAACCCCTTGTCAGTCATATCATTTGCAAATATTTTCTCCCATTCAGTAGGTTGTCTTTTCGTTTTGTCAGTGGTTTCCTTTGCTGTGAAAAAGGCTTTAAGTTTAATTAGGACCCATTTGTTTATTTTTGCTTCTGTTTCCTTTGCCTTAGGAGACAGATCCAAAAAAATATTGCTATGATTTATGTCAAAGAGTGTTCTGCCCATGTTTTCGTCTAGGAGTTTTATGGCTTATGGTCTTACATTATGTCTTCAATCCATTTTGAGTTTATTTGTGTATATGGTGTTAGAAAATGTTCTAATTTCATTCTTTTACATCTGGCTGTCAAGTTTTCCCAGCACCACTTATTGAAGAGACTGGTGTATTCTTGCCACCTTAGCTGTAGATTAATTGACCATAAGTGTGTGGATTTATTTCTGGGCTCTCTATTCTGGTCCTTTGATCTATGTGTCTGTTTTTGTGCCAGTAGTATGCTGTTTTGATTACAGTAGCTTTGTATTGTAGTCTGAAGTCAGGGAGTATGATACCGCCAGCTCTGTTTTTCTTTCTCAAGATTTGGCTATTCAAAGTCTTTTGTGTTTCCATACAAATTTTAAAATTATTTTTTCTAGTTTTGTGAAAAATACCATTGGTATTTTGATAGGGATTGCATTGAATCTGTAGATTGCCTTGGGTAGTGTGGTCATTTTAACAATATTAATTCTTCCAATCCATGAACACAGTCTATCTTTCCATCTGTTTGTGGCATCTTCAGTTTCTTTCATCAGTGTCTTAATATTTTCCAAGAACAGGTCTTTTACCTCCTTAGGTAGGTTTATTCCTAGGTATTTTATTCTTTTTGATATGATTGTAAGTGGGATTGTTTTCTTAAGTTCTCTTTCTGATAGTTTGTTGTAGTGTATAGAAATGCAGCAGATTTCTGTATATTAATTTTGTATTCTGCAACTTTACTGGCTTCATTGATGATCACTAGTAGTTTTTTGGTGGCATCTTTAGGATTTTCTGTATATTGTATCATATCATCTATAAATAGTGACAATTTTACTTCTTCCTTTCCAATTTGTATGCTTTCTATTTCTTTTTCTTTTCTGATTGCTATGGCTAAGGCTTCCAATATTTTGTTGAATAAAAGTGGTGAGAGTGGGCATCCTTGTCTTATTCTTGATCTTCGAGGAAAAACTTTCAGTTTTTCACCATTGAGTTTGATGTTAGCTGTAGGCTTGTCTTACACGGCCTTTATCATGTGGCAGTACCTTTTCTCTATACCCACTTGTTCAGAGTTTTTATCATAAATGGATGTTGAATTTTGTCAAAAGCTTTTCCTGCATCTATTAAGATGATTGTATAATTTTTATCCTACATTTTCATAATATGGTGTATGATATTGATTGATTTGCAAATGTTAAACCATCCTTGCATCTCATGAATAAATCCCACGTGATCTTAGTGTATGATCCTTTTAATGTACTGTTGAATTCGGTTTGATAATATTTTGCAGAGGATTTTTGGATCTATGTTCATGAGGGATATTGGCCTTTAATTTTTTTTTTTCCTTGTGATGTACTGCTTTAGGTATCAGAGTGATGCTGGCCTTGTGAAATGAGTTTGGAAGTGTTCCCTCCTCTTCTATTTTTTGGAAGAGTTTGCAAAGGATTGGTATTAATTTTTCTTTGAGTGTTTGGTAGAATTCACTAGTGAAGCTATCTGGTCCTGGTATTTTGTTTGTTGGATTATCTTACTTTTAAAATATTAACTCTACTTTGGGTTTCAGAATATAGTATGATGAACTGATGTGGACTTCCCTCTTGCTTTAAACAGTAGAGTAAAATGTTTTTTGAAAAGTTCAAATTCAATGACAAGCTCAAAATAAACAGATTTCCCCACGTGCCAGCAATGAAGAGGAGTTCACACCACATTGGTACCCATAAAAGTCAGCGCCATGATGGGCCAGGAAGAGCAGACCTGGATAGTGACCCAAACAGTTTATTGGCCACAATGGGATAGGACACATGGCCTTCAGCCACAAGTGGTGGGGAGCTGGAATTGACACCTGCATAAACCTGGGTTCTGGAATGGCTGCACTTCTGTGATTAGGTGCACACCTACCCTAGCATGGGAGTTTATCTCATCAGGACTCTGGATGGAAAAAAAAAAAACCTTCTTGAGAAGTTGAAACCCCAAACCTACTCCATGCAAGGATGTGGAACGCAAATTTACTCTTCCTGCTTGTTGCAGCAATAGAGAGCCAATAAATTAAGAGGAAAACTAATCACAGGTGAAATACTTGGGTATTCAGCAGAGGGGAATTCAGACCTGCTCTGTGGGGACATTTCCACATTCCAGAGTTCACAGAACACATGTGTGAGGGCATACACACACACACACACGTATGTGCCCCCAGGAAATATGAGCTCACAGGCAAAATTCAAAGACCATTAGAGAATATCAGCAGACACAGCCACAAAAGAATTAGAGCCCCTGAGAATTTGAGATAGTTAAGCAACATGAGAAATGACCCTACAGAAAAGGAATAGTCAGACTTGATGAAATACATGAATCTCAGATTGAAGAAGCACCCCGAATGCTGAGTGAAACACATGTGCCCTTGAGGTATTTGTTTTGTCAATTCAGGTTTTCATAAATTGAGTGTTCTTAAAGTGGATCCCATCATGCACAAAGAGTGCCATTTGGGAATGGCTTTGGGCAGCCCTGACCACAAAGACTCAGGCCACTGAAACTCCTTTTACCCTGAAGGATCCCTCACTGTACCCCCAGAGCCCCAGACCTTGGCGGCCCACTGGATGTCTTTTCTCCCTGGTCTGCGTAGGACATTGGATTAAAAGGTTGTAGGTTGATATAGGAAAGATTAAAATAGCTGAAAATGAGTGCTGGGTAGAGGGACACAGTCAAGCTGACAAGACAGCTGCCTAAGTAGTACTGCACCGACCATGGGCTGATTGTGCTGATGGACCACCATAACGAGGAGCGGAAGGAAATGCTCCCTGTCACCACAGCCGCGGATGTGCTGCCCGAGCCAGTCCATTGGGTTAGCAAAGGAAATCATGGAAACTGAGAAATGGAAAGTTGCGGATGTGTGCCAGCAGAAATCTCCTGCCAGTAACACTTTCTTTAAGAGGAGAGGATGTTTGCAAGGAGAGAGGACTCAGCACCGTGCCGGCTCTGCAGCAGGTAACAAGTTATTATGCAGCAGTTAGCTGGTTATTGGGTCTCCGAGTCAATGGGATCTGCTAGTTGTTCTCCTATTCACCCTTCAAGACATGGCTGCAAAGTCCCCTCTTGGTGAAACCTCTCTACCTGTCCCCATCCCAGGCTCAGTTGTGCCCCTTCCTCAGTGTGCCTTTGGTTTATGTCCACATAGTGTCTGTCTAGTGACCCTAATGAAAAGGTCACAGTGGCTAAATCCTGAGGCTGTCACCTGGCATGTCTTTGGTCCCCAAGTCCAAGTGATGAGATGTCCAGACAAGCAAGGCCACCACACTCCACACAGTATTCGTCTCTGCCATACATGAAGGGACTGAGTTAACTGCCCTAACAGAAGTGAATTGCACATATAGTCTTGATGCCAATCAGGCAAACTGAATCAGTTTAGTAAGAAGAAACACAGTTCAGTGGGAAAAGATTAAACACATTTCCTGACATGGTGTAGACAAGAGTTAACTGATTAAGTTTTGTTCCTCATTAAAAAGTTTTGTCGGGGGGCTTCCCTGGTGGCGCAGTGGTTGAAAGTCTGCCTGCTGATGCAGGGGACACGGGTTCGAGCCCTGGTCTGGGAAGATCCCACATGCCGCGGAGCAACTGGGCCCGTGAGCCACAACTACTGAGCCTGCGCTCCGCAACAAGAGAGGCCGCGATAGTGAGAGGCCCGCACACCGCGATGAAGAGTGGCCCCCGCTTGCCGCAACTAGAGAAAGCCCTCGCACAGAAACGAAGACCCAACACAGCCAAAAATAAATAGTAAATAATTTTTAAAAAAAAAAGTTTTGTCATCATTTATACTGTCATAATCATTTCTCTGCCTTTCCCAGCATTTTTTAAAAAATTCTTTGTGAGGCATTTTTAATATATTTTCTGGCCAACTCTGAAGGAAAGCCAATAATTTATTTTTTAATGTTTAAGTTTAGCTACATTATTATTTTTTACACAGAAACTTTAAACATTTATTTTAGCTATTAAGTTAGTTATTGCTCCCTGACACTTTCTGTAGATGGTAGTGGAACAAGAGGGTTATAGTGTTTGAATAGAGAGAAATACAGTCTGCATGAAATAAGCCATTCTTTAGATAAATTCCTTGACTTATTAAAAGTGGTTGTTATTGTAAGCCTAATTTTTGAATTGGGAAAGGCATTAGAAGCATAATCTAGCATGATCCAGTGCCGAAATCAGAGGCAGGACAAGAAGTTCATAAAAAATCCATTTATAAGCTTAGCAAATCTCCTTTTCATAAGCAGCAACTTCTCTCCTGAATTGGTTCAGACTCTCAGCTCTGACTGCAGAGATGGTTCTGCTCTAGAAAGCTCCTACACGATTCCAGTTTATTAATGCCTTGGAGGGCATAGAACTGTATTTTTAAAGCAGTTTTTGGTCTAATTTTCCTGCCAGAAAGGAGTCTATAGAACTCCAGGAACTAAAATTGGAGGACGACAAGGTGGACATCTTTTCCTATCAAGCCACGTGTGCTGGGCTGAGGCATGTATTATGTGTCTTTCTGTGCAGGATGAAATGATAGATACTCAATTTCTGTTTCTAGGAGGTTACAGTACAAGAGAGGGCAGAGGACCAGAGGGGTCTACAGTGCACATAGTCACAGAATAAATGCTGTCTTGGGACAGAGATTTGGTCAATAAATAAAGGACTTTATATGTTTAGATGTTAAAAGGCTTGATTTGAAATAAGACAGGCATGATGTAAAATAGACTGGTTAACTAATTGTTTAAAGCAAGTGGTGAAATTGGGCCCAGCTCTCAAATTGAGCCTCATGGGCCATTTTGTTTGGATTTGGGGAAATACAGTGGCTCCCTATAAATGGTTCTCAAACCTAGATGATCTTCAGAGTCACTTTTATTTTTATTTATTTATTTTTTTAATTAATTAAATTTTTTTTTTTTGGTTGTGCTGGGTCTTCGTTTCTGTGCGAGGGCTTTCTCTAGTTGCAGCAAGCGGGGGCCACTCTTCATCGCGGTGCGCGGGCCTCTCACTATCGTGGCCTCTCTTGTTGAGGAGCACAGGCTCCAGACGCGCAGGCTCAGTAGTTGTGGCTCACGGGCCTAGTTGCTCCGCGGCATGTGGGATCTTCCCAGACCAGGGCTCGAACCCGTGTCCCCTGCATTGGCAGGCAGATTCTCAACCACTGCGCCACCAGGGAAGCCCCAGAGTCACTTTTAAAATACAAATTCTCAGGCCTGCCCTTGGATTTACTGAATTAGCAGTGGGAGGATGGGGCCTAGGAATCTTGAGTTTGGGAAATGCTGAACCTTGGAGAAAGAGTTCAGGCTTAGGGCCAGGCAAATCTGGTTTTGAATCTTCCCTGTGTGACCTTTAGCAAGTTTCCAGACTCTTCTGAACCTTAGAACCCCTAAGAAGAGTAACTTTGGGATGAATCAATGAGGAGTCTCAAAAGGTTGCCACAGAGACTGGACATTATTGGGCATTTGGTAACTGTCTCAGTCCATTCGGGCTGCTGTAACAAAAATACCAGAGACTAGCTGGCTTAAACAATAAACATTTATTTCCCACAGTTCTGGAGGCTAGGAAGTTCACGATTCAAGTATTGGCAGATTTGGTGTCTGCTGAGGGTTTGCTTCCTGGTTCATGGACAGCAGTCCTCTCAGTATAACCACACATGGCCAGAGGGGCAAGGGAGCTCTCTGGGGTCCTTTTTATAAGGGCACCAGTCTCATTCACGAGGGCTCCATCCTCATGACCTAATCACCTCCCAAATACCATCACATTGGGAATTAGGATATTAACATGTGAATTTTGTGGGGACACAAACATTCAGTCTACCGTAGGAACCGTGGGCTGCTCTCTCCTTCCTAACTCCAGCACCTCATGCCTTTTGGGATTCCTCTGGACATGATGATACCCACTTAAACCATAATCAGATGGCCACATAGCAGGTCAAGAAGCTGGCTGAATCAGAGAGGAAGTGTTTGACATCTGGTTAATCCTGATAACCTCAGGTTGAACTTGATTGAATGCATGGCTGCCCAATCAAATGCCAACAGCAGCTAGAAGGAAGCAGTTAAGCAGGCTGGCAGAGCAGCAGGGCTTCTGATTCACTGAGCCACATTGCTTCTCTTGGGTCTCCCAAGCATGCAATAATCACGCTTCATGCCTGTAGGCCCTCGATATCTTTAAGGTTCATTTGATTCTCACCATAACAAGTGGAGGGTAGGCAGCAACTGGCTGGCTTAGGATCTTCTTGAGGTACAGACACCGAGGGAACTCAGAATAAACATGACCAGGCTTCCTGGATTGTCAATTTTATTCAAATCCTGGAGGAAGCAGTGTTAATTTTTTTTTAATATAAATTTATTTATTTATTTATTTATTTATTTATTTTTGGCTGCATTGGGTCTTTGTTGCTGTGCGTGGGCTTTCTCTAGTTGTAGTGAGCGGGGGTTACTCTTTGTTGCCATGCTCGGGCTTCTCATTGCAGTGGCTTCTCTTGTTGCGGAGCACGGGCTCTAGGCGTGCAGGCTCAGTAGTTGTGGCATGTGGGCTCTAGAGCGCAGGCTCAGTAGTTGTGGCACACTGGCTTCGTTGCTTTGTGGCATGTGGGATCTTCCCGGACCAGGGATTGAACCCGTGTCCCCTGCATTGGCAGGCGGATTCTTAACCACTGTGCCACCAGGGAAGCCCAGCAGTGTTATATTTACAGTATCAATAGCTGGTGTTCTTTGAGTGTTTGCTTTGTGCCAGGCACTTTTATCCTAATAACAATCCTATGAGAAAACACTGTGTAGTAGGTACTAGTATCATCTTTGTTTTACAGATGAGGAAAAACTGAGAAACAGAGAGATTAAGTTGGGAGGGAGTAAGAGTATGAGAGAAGGCATTCCTGGCAGAGGGCACAACATGTGCAGCAGCCCTGAGGCCAAAAGGAGCACAGTGCGTCTAAGGAAAGGAAAGGCCATTACAGCTAATGTGCAGACAGCAAGAAAACAAGGGCCTCCAGCTCCTGCAGGTCTCATGGGCCACCGTGATTTTGTCTGTTCTCATAATAGCTTTGGGAAGTGACTGAGACTTTGTTTTTAATTTAGCTTTTATTATAGAATTTTTAAAATATATGCAGAAGTAGAAAGAAAAAGATCACAGATCCCTACATACCATCACCCAGCTTCAATAATTAACCCTTGAAATGTTTCAAGCAGGAAAGTGACATGATTATCTTTATATTCAAACCAACCAACCAACCAACCCTCTGGCTACTGTGGAGAAGGAATTGGAGGGAACAAAGTGGACATGCAAATAACAGTTGGGAGGCCACTGCAGTCGTCCAGGAGAGGGAGTGCCATGGTGAGGTGAGGGTAAACCAGGGGCAGTGGACAGATTCTGGAGAAATGGATATGTTGGGGTCATGGGTCAGCTTCCCCCAGAAGCAGACCCTGAAACGAGGATTTGAGTTCAAGTAGTTTATTCGGGGTCAGGAAATACCAGCAGGCGAGTGGAGAAGAGAGACAGGGAAGGAAGGAGGGAAGGCAGCCAGTGTCTTCTCAACCCAGCTACCCCTTGGGCAGGACCAGCTGTGCAATTTGCAGGGTTGGTACAAGATGAAAATGTGAGGCCTTGTGCTTATAAATTATTGAGAAATTCAGAACGACAACAGCAGAGTATTCAGACAAGCACAGGGCCCTTTAAGCAATGGGGCCCCATGCGGCTGTACACATCGCAAGCCTATGTAGCCCATCTTGCCTTGGGCAAATGGAGCTTAATCCTGCAGGAAACTTGGTGAAATGAGATAACACACGCATCTCAGAGGAATGAGGGAGCCATCAGTCACTGGTCAAAGGCTGCTCCTGGAGAATTCTAGCTTCCTGGCATTTCCAGACTGCCTTGCCTAGAAGAACGGCTTCCCCTGACTTCTTCGTGCAGATCCTGGAGGTTGGAAGTATGCCAGTGCCACTGACGGACGTGGGTCAGACAAGGATAACTCCAAGGGGACACAGGTGCCTTCTAGGTTTCTGGCTTATGCATCGGAAGGTCACAGTGCCCCTCATGGAGACGGGAGCACTGGAACGGGGGTAGGTAGGGGAAGCACCGGAGTGTGGTTTGAATGTGTTGAGCTTGACTCACCCATGTGGAGATGTCAAGAAGGCAGTAGGAGTTTTGGCTCTTAGGCTCAGAGGAAATGTCTGGCTGTGGGTGGGGATGGAAGTACCAGGGAGGGAGACCAGAGGGCCCTAGGATGCCAGGCACCCACTGCACAGCTGGGGCCAGGGCACAGGCCAGCACTGAGGGTGCTTAGCTAACTAAAGCAGAAAGCTGCTCCCTCAGCCCCCGCTCCTCAGAACCCGGCCTCTAGACCGGGGCAGTCAGGTGGACACCTGCCTCCAGGTTTGTGTTCTCTCTCTGGGGGGAAGTTGGAATCATTACCCTCCCCGGGCTCCTGTAAATGGCTTCCTGTCCCAGCCTTAGTAGAAGCAGAGAGCAGATGGCCTAAAACCATCAGTGTCTGATGGTCCCGTGCGCATCCCCCCAGCCAGGGCAGAGGCAGAAAGAGAGGGAGAGGGAAGTTCTAAAGTCACCTGCACAAACACTGAAGTAGTTTTCCCATCCTTATCTTCAGTTTCTGTTTCATGGGTTTTCTCTGTGCAAATAAAACCCTAAGTTTACAAGTGGATATTAAAACAATGAATTCCCCACCCCCACCCCCACCCCCGCCCCCACCGCCAGATGGAGACAGAAATGGCTGGAGTTTTACAGAATCCAATTACCGAGAGCAGTTGAAATGTCCAAAACTTGGTCCGTGGGCATTCAGATGACACAGGTGTTCTTGCATATTTCAATGTCTATTTAAAGAAAGGGTTCCCAGCCTCCATTAGTGTCGAGAGAGCCTCCTGAAAGCCGCTTTATTTCTCGTCATTAAAGTCAATCCAAGTTTCCCAACAAAGAGGAGGATAAATGAATCAGACCTGCCAGGCCCAGGCAGCCCTGGGCTCCTCAGCCCAGTAATTGCTCCCTTATTGTTCTTTCTCATTAAAACGAGGGTCAGACAAGTCACATGGCACCTGCTGTTCTTGCTTTTAGAGAGAGACATCTTCCCAGGGGGCCCTGGAAACAGTGGGGGAGTCAGGACAACAGCAGTGGCTGTGGGTCAATCTTGCACTTTCATGGCCTTACTTCAGTTCTTCCTGAGCAGACTCTACTTTTCCCTTGCTTATAAAAATGTACATATAGGAAACCATCTCCTAGGTGTTGGTGTGGGCAGGTTGCAGTGATCTGAAAAAAAGCCAGAGTATATATATCTACATGAAACCATTTAGATGGATTGTGTTCTATTTGTCATTGTGGAAAATTAAACATCTGGCCTGTTGATGAATTTTTTACTTTTTAATCCAGCTATTTTGGCATGACACAGTCACAGCTTGAGAGATTCTTATTTATTATAATTCCATGACTCTTCTACTCAGGAGCGATACTCAAACCCTGAACATCAGGTCTGGCGTGAATGCCGGCACTGGTGTGTGCTGGCCTGAGCAGTCCTGGCTAGCCTTTTCACTCTGTGAGTGAAGCGAAGAGGAGGGCACGCTGAGGCAACACACTAGACGGTGTTTCCATTTGTCCTAGGATCTTGCTGCAAGCAGGAGGTGGAATGAGGCTGGTGAAAAAGCTGAGTGTTAGGTGACCCAGCGTCCCCTGGGAATTCAATTCCTAGGGCTGGTGCCAGCCTGGCTGTTCTCCTGATACCAGAGCAGGAGAACACAGATCCTAAGGACTTGGAATCCGAAGATGGATAATCTGTGATATTAAAAATGACATTCTAAATTGGTTCCAAACACAAGGATGCTTCGTGATGGTGCTGGCACTGATTGTCTCACGCAGCTTCACGCTTCAAATGTTTTTCAGCCAAATAAAGAGGCCTAATAGCCATCAAACTCCTGTCCAGTGTAATTACCATAAATCATTATAAATGGGTTCCAATATTGCTAGAAACATAGATGCACAGCTATCGTCACGGGGAAATGAGGCCAAGAGATAGTTTCTCTGAGGGAATGTGATATCACATCACGCTCTCGACACCCACCTGAAAGCAAAGGAAATCTCCCCAAAATGTCTTGTGATTGTCAAGGGTGCCATCACACGTGGGAAAGAACTGGAATGCAATACCATTCCAGGAGAAAAATCAGTGGCGACACGTCCCAGGAAGCAGTGTTTCAGCAGTTGTCACGAAGGAAAGCGCTGACATTTACAGAGCCCTGACACTGTTGCTAGGCCTCATTCTAGGGACTTTACACCAATTAACTACCTTGTAAGTTAGGCTTGGAGGCAGCCGCTCCCGAGTTAGACTTTTCCTCTTTATTTATTTATTTTTAAAGATTTTTTTTTTTTTTTTTTTTTGATGTGGGCCATCTAAAAGTCTGGGAAGTCCCAGACTTTTCCTCTTTAAATCCATTCGTTTCACACCAATTATTGATACCTTCTAGGTGCCTTGGGGGAAACATGCAGGAGGCCAACTTCCGCCCTTAAGGGTGTGGTATATGCTGGTATGTCCTGCAGGCTCAAGTTTGAAGACATTGGAGGGAGGGCCACGGGTAGGAGGGGACAGGAAGGAGGGGAAACACTTCTGGAAGAGAGAGGAATGGCGAGAGTGGTGGAGGAGTGGTACCACGGCTTTCAAATGTGGTGTGTGACTTTACAGGCATTGTATAACTTGTTTTTAGGCCTCAGTTTCCACATCTGTAAAATGTATTTGTATTTAGCCTTGTAACAATGTTGCTAATGGATGTATGGTTGCAGCCCTAGGGAAGGGGGGGTGGGGGGGAGCTGGGTGGGGTGGGATCAGCATTTGAGCAGAGCCTTGAAGACAGGCAAGGTTCTCCTTGTTTTCACCCTCACCTCACCACCATGATGTGGATGTAAATTCCAGGTAAAAATGCTTTGAATTTTGCATTACTGTTCTCTTCTCTGTGGCCCCAAGCTGGATTTAGACCCAGACCCCCTGCCCTTCCCCAGCCTCTCTGGGGACCTGCCTGCCCAGCCTCCCTCCAGCCCACCCCCACCTTGTCCAGATGGGCTCCTATGGCCATTACTCCACTCAGTAGGGTTGCCAGATTTAGCAAATAAAATACAGGACATCAGTTAAATTCAAATTTCAGAGAAACAACAAAAACATTTTTTAGCTTAAGTATGTATGCACCCTGCAGTATTTGGGACATACTTATACCCAAAAAAAAGTGTTTTTCATTTATTGTATGTCTCAAATTAAAATTTAACCGGAACATCCTGTGTTTCATCTGACTAAGTAATACGCAGCCCCTGGGAGACCTCCCTCAGCACCAGCAGGCCCTCGGCCCAGGCCCTCCCCGTGACGCCTGATTCCGGGTTTATCTGGAATTCATTGATCCAGGCTTCAGAAATGGCCTGAGCGCCCCCCGTGAAGAGAGCCCTGTGCCAGACTCTCCGGGGGTGGGGTGACCTGGCAAAGTGTGCCCCGAGAACCCCCGGTCCCGGTTCCGTAGCGGAGCAACAGTGTTACAAGGTGGGAAGTGCCGAGTACCGCCGGCGACCTCGCGTTGAGGTGGGCTGGGGCGGAAGGTTGCAGGAGCAGATGGTCTCGGAGGGGGACTCAGAGGGAGGGTTGCACCAGGTGGCCGGGAGAGCGAGGGGGCAGCGAGGGCCGAGCGACGCCGCGGGGGTCCCAGCCTCCCGAGCACGTCGGGGTAACGCAGACACGGCCGGTCGCCGACTCTGGCCGCCAGAGGGCGGACTGGCTTGTGAAATGATTTTCCTCCACCACCAGGAGGAAAACAGCCCGCGTTTCCCTCTGGCTGGAGGTTCTCTTTCTTTGCTCTGAAACTAAATCAAAGAGGAGAGAAAGCCGAGGGCACATCCCCTCCTCTGTGACAGCGAGGGTCTTTCTGAAAGCCCCGTGAGAGCAAGGAGGTCAGAGGTGTGTCCCGAGCCCCGAGGGGGAGGCCTGCTCAGACGGTGGGCACGGAGTATGGGGGGAGGGGGAGGGAGGAAAGCAGGAAGGCCGGGTGGAGGAGAGAGGGGAGGCCGCCATCCTCGCTGGCCCGGGACCCACGGGACCCACATGGTGACCTCAGTGCGTCCAGCCCAGGGCTTGACACACAAAAGACCCGACGAAATACTGGTTGAAAGAGAGAATGAATGGCCCCCAGGAAGGGAAGCACTGAGAGACTTTTCCTTCCAGACATTCAGGGTACTGATGGTTGGTCTAAAGGGGAATCTGGGAAGGAGAAGGGGTAGGAGGGCACAGGAAGGAAGGGAAACACTTCAGGAAGAGAGGGGGATGGTGCACGTGGTGGAGGAATATCACAGCTTTCACGCTTAGAGAGACTGTGTAACTTCCTTTTTAGGCCTCAGTTTCCACATCATGGATGTACTTTCTACCTTGTAACAGTGTTGCTCTGCTACGGGACCGGAACTGGGGGTTCTCCTGCCAGGTTATCTCACCTCCAGAGAGTCTGGCACAGGACTCTCTTCACGGGGCGGGGGGGGACGGACGCTCAGGCCATTTCTGAAGCCTGGATCAATGAATTCCAGATAAACCAGGAACCAGGCGTCCCTGGGAGGGCCTGGGCCGAGGGCCTGCGGGTGCTGAGGGAGGTCTCCCAGGGGCTGCGTATTAGGTTGCCAGACGAAACACAGGACGGCCTAGTTAAATTTGAATTTCAGTGATCAAAAGAGAAAACAGATGTGATCATGTGACAGTGCTTTGTAAACTGTGAGGTGTGTGCAAAAATGAGGAGCTGCCAAAGAAGATATACAGATTGCCAACAAACACATGAAAGGATGCTCAACATCACTAATCATTAGAGAAATGCAAATCAAAACTACAATGAGATATCATCTCACACCGGTCAGAATGGCCATCATCAAAAAATCTACAAACAATGAATGCTGGAGAGGGTGTGGAGAAAAGGGAACCCCCTTGCACTGTTGGTGGGAATGTAAATTGATACAGTCACTGTGGAGAACAGTACGGAGGTTCCTTAAAAAACTAAAAATAGAACTACCATATGACCCAGCAATCCCACTACTGGGCTTGTACCCTGAGAAAACCATAATTCAAAAAGAATCTTGTACCACAATGTTCATTGCAGCTCTATTTACAATAGCCAGGACATGGAAGCAGCCTAAGTGTCCATCAACAGATGAATGGATAAAGAAGATGTGCCACATATATACAATGGAATATTTATTACTCAGGCATAAAAAGAAACGAAATTGATTTATTTGTAGTGAGGTAGATGGACCTAGAGTCTGTCATACAGAGTGAAGTAAGTCAGAAAGAGAAAAACAAATACCGTATGCTAATGCATATATATGGAATCTAAGGAAAAAAAAAAAGGTCATGAAGAACCCAGGGGCAAGACGGGAATAAAGGCACAGACCTACTAGAGAATGGACTTGAGGCCATGGGGAGGGGGAAGGGCAAGCTGGGAAAAAGTGAGAGAGTGCCATGGACATATATACACTACCAAACGTAAAATAGATAGCTAGTGGGCAGCAGCTGCATAGCACAGGGAGATCAGCTCGGTGCTTTGTGACCACCTGGAGGGGTGGGAGAGGGAGGGTGGGAGGGAGGGAGATGCAAGAGGGAAGACATATGGGAACATACGTATATGTATAACTGATTCACTTTGTTATAAAGCAGAAAGTAACACACCATTGTAAAGCAATTGTACTCCAATAAAGATGTTTAAAAAAAAAAGAAATGAGGAGCTGTTGTCAGTGTCACTCTCTCCTCCCCCTAAAAAGTCAGGAGAGGGAATGAATGTGTATTGAATCAAAGGAAAAGGAAGGGAGGGAAGGAGGGAGAGGAGAGAAGACAGGAGACACACTCTGGGTGTGGTCAGCATTTCCTCTTCCCTCCTGTCCCCTTGCTGAGCATCTAGGGACCCAGGGCTTTAATTTTCTTATTTCAGGTGAAAAGATTCATTCATTATCCAGCCAGCATTTACTGAGCCCATGTTTCCGCCCTCAAAGGAGGGAACCTTCTAGTGGGGCACCACCTGTACCCCACACAATTCCCTCGAGGGTCTACAGCACCTTGCTTTACAAAGCACTTTTACAGGAGGTTTCTCGTTTGTCCTCTAGGCAGTCGAGGGATGGGATTGATTTTTCTCCATTTTAGAGACAGGAGGCAGGTCCAGAGACCCCAGGCATTGCTCCAGGTGACCACAGCGAGTGGTCAGACTAACAGCTGTCTTTTCAGGCTGTATAAACGTAGTGATTTGATAAACAAAGCAGGAGAAAGTGGTCTTGTTTGTGGAATAAATGAGAGAACTGTGGAAAACTGAAGAGGCTCTGTGCCTCCGGCCCATGGGAGGCTGAACTGCTGCTCCCCTTGCTTGTCTGTTTTTGAGGTGATCATCGTGGCTTCCACAACTGTGGGCCCTTTGTGCTCTGCCAAGCCTCCCACATGGATGACCACTTACTCCCCACAACAGCACGACAGGCAAGCGCTCAGGGAGGTTGAGACACCTCCCCAGGGCCACACAGCTGGGGGGATGAGGGCTCTGAGCGCAGGTCTCTCTCACTCTTGCTCAGGCTGTGAACAGTGTTCAGTGCCTGTGGGTGTTCACGGTGTTTGTGGAAAGGCCGACAGGTTCTCACCCTGCCGGGTCCTGACTGGTTCTCTCCGGGCAGCCCTCCCAACTGCGAGGCAGCTCAGTGTGTACTGACCTGGCAAAATGCCCACGAGGCCTTGATGAGTGAGTGCAGAAGGAAGTCGTGGAACTCTGCAGACCAGTGCGCTAAGAACAAAATGTGTGGGCTCATATTTTTGTTTATATGAGGGATAACTCTGAGAGGATACCAACCACCATCTCCAGTGGTCACCTGCAGGGAGCGGAATTGGAGTAGGGGAGGTTAGGGAGAACGTCTGACATTATTCTATGATATTGGCTGCTGTCTGAGTTTCTTGTAACAAGCCTTATCCTTTAAAAACCTTGGAAATGTAATGTCCGTAACAGTAAAAATGTAGAAACAGCCCAAATGCCCCCCCAAACCCTGTAGGTCTTCCCAGTCCACCTAGTCAGGCTGCCCTCCAGCCCAGCCTGGGATGGGGCCGGAGGCTGAGGCACATCCAGGAATGGGAATCAGTCCAGAGCTGAGTCAAAGGAAAGAGAGCTGTGCGGCCGTGTCAGCGCCCCCAGTGGCTGCTGTGTGAGTGCGTGCGCACGCGTACCAGCTGTGTTACCCTCCTGCCCAACACACACACCCTCTAATCTGGCCGCTGCTCAGGGCTGGGGCTGCCCAGGTAGTCTCTGCCCCAGGCCCCGTCCCCAAGGACCCTCACTGCCAAGGTCTGACTTGCCTGACTTGCCCCTCTGCCTCACCCTGCTGACAGGAATGGGCTAGGAGAGGGGACTCAAGATCGTCTGGGTCCTGGAAGTTCAAGGCCCTGGGCGGCCAGCAGTGGTCCTGGGCTCCTTCTCGTTCCTTTTCTCAAGGAGAAGAAAGTCTTCCTCCAGGCCCCCTCCACAGGCCTCCCTGTCTCTGGAGTAGCTGGGAAGCATGAGCTTTGTCTACATAGGATCCCAATTTGGTGGGAAGCGTGCTGATATGTGTGGATACGTGTGCGTATAAAACGCCGGGGATGTTGTTCACGGTGGTTATCTCTGGGTGGGGGATGGTGGGTGGGCCTCACTTGCTTGTTTCCTCACATTTGTGGTTCGTATTTGTTTAATTTGTTTTTTAAAGTTTGTCCACAGCCCCTGAGATAAAATCATAAGAGAGGAAGCAAGAGAAAGAAAGTAGGAGAGATACACGAAAGGCAAGAAGGAGGAAAGGAGAAGAAGCAATGAAGAGAGGAGAAAGTACAGGGAGACAGAGAGGGTCCAGGGGAGCAGAGGTGAAGGAGGAAGAGGCAAAGGGCAGAGAGAGATGGAGGTGAGCCCTGCGGGGCCTGGGCTGAGGCCTTTGTGTGACCCCCCAGGGTGGTAGCAGCTGGTGTCCTCAGAGCCCACAGCGAGGCCGGCCCAGATTGGCCCTGCCACTGCTCAGAGGCTGCCACCAGATGGCAGCGCAGTCCCCCTTCCAGGCCAGCCTCCCAGGCCCTCTTCAGCCCCAGCACCTCTGCTGGTGATGGAGGCCAGGCCCTCTTCAGCCCCAGCACCTCTGCTGGTGATGGAGGTGAGAGAGGCCACAGGTGGCCAGAGCCCAGTCTCCAGGCCGAGCAGCTGGGTGTTAGGAGACGATCCTCTAGGGTCTCTCGCACTTTTGCACCTTTTGTGAGCAGAGGCGCTGACTGCCTTTATTCCAGATGACCATTTCTAGGATGTTTGAATAGCAAACAACCTTAGAAGTGAGTGATAGCGTTTCCTTCTGGAGTGAAGAACGGATGTGCCCACTGTACATTATAGAATGATGTTCTGTTCCCCTAAGTTCCAGGTTCCTCGTTTGGAGGTTTACATTGCAAAATACACACAACTTTCTATTGTATACTAGAGTCTTTGTTCTCAGAAACACAGGAAAGCTGTGTTGCCTAGTGGTTAGGAGGTCAGACTCTGAGCATAGGCTCAAATCCCAGCACTGCTGTGTAGCGTGTTCCATAGGCATGTGACCTGCAGAATGTGATCTGAGAGTAGACACTCAGAAGAGACAGTGGGAAGAAAAACATTTGGCAATTTCTATTTTAAATGAACACACGAATACCTTATGAACCAGCAATTTTACTCCGAGGTAGATACCCAACAGGAATACATCCATATGTGTGCTGAAAACATCTACTAGGATGTCCAAAGAAGTGGAAACTATCCAAATGTTCATCAGCAGTAGATACTGCACACGATAGCGTTCTATGCAGCAATGGGGACATGCAATAATACGCATGAATCTCGCAGACGTACGTGGGGAAGGAGCCAGACACATCAGAGTGTACATGGTAAGACTCTGTGCACATAAAGGACAGAAGCAGGCACAGCTGATGTAGCTGGTAGAGGTCAGGATGGCTGGTGGTCACCCTTTGGGGGCAGTGACTGAAGGAAACGCAGGGGATGCTTCCGGGAGTTGGTCATGCTCTGCGTCTTGAGCTGAGGGCTGGTGATGCAGGTGTGAAAATTGATATGTCCTTCCCTATGTAAATTATTTTCCAATAAAAAGTTTTAAAACTGGGAAGGGAAAGTTAGAGATAGATTTGTTTAATGTCAGGGGACTGAGTTCCTTCTGAGTCTGAAAAGGACTGTTTCAGAAAAATCAATAGAATCTTATACAACAGCAGCAATGGGAAGAAATGGATGTCAGTAACACGAGCAAAGAGAAGCTTAGATACCTCCAAGGAAGCTTTGTGCACAATGGGTTACTTGTAGAAACAGGTAAATGACCCTTCATTTGTGGGCTGTATTTTGTGGTTTTCAAAGCACTTTCACATTTACCTGCTCTTCATGCATTGAATAGGAAAAAATTATTTTGATGGCTGGCACTGCTAAAGAGGGACATTAGGGAATTCCCTGGCAGTCCAGTGGTTAGGACTCCGGCTTCCAATGCAGGGGGCATGGGTTTGATCCCTGGTTGGGGAACTAGGGTCCTGCAAGCAACGTGGCACAGCCAAGAAAGAAAGGAAAAAAAAAAGTTAAAAAAAAATTAAGAAAGAAGGACACCAACTTTAGGAAATTCCTTGATAAAACAATTCAGAGGTGGAAGGTAATATCCTAGTTTGGAAGATGACAGTGAAGCAAAGAGGTCACCCAATTGCTCCACATAAGAAATGCAAGGAGACTTTGGGTGGGGCTGGGGCAGAGGAGAAGAGACGGGGGGGTGGGCAGTGCAGGGCAAGATAGCAGGAGGCTGATTTCTCTTTGTCTGTTTGTTGGTTATTGGCAGTGCAACCTTCCTCTCCCCCTGCCCCATTTTCAGTAAAGACTCTTCCACATAAATGTGTCCCGGGAACCTTTAGGGAGGGCTGTGTTGCATGTTGGGATCAGCACTGAGCAGACGTCACAGCAGCCCCGGGGGTGAGACACAGGTGAGCTGGAGACACCAGCAGGGGCAGGAGGTGGCCCTGAGCGCAGCCATCCCCAGGGAGTCACAGAAATCTTGGGGGAAAATGTTGGATTTCCTGTTCACAAGGGATGGAGGTCCCAGCCAATTTAATTTAAATTTCAAAGAAGAGCATGACTGCAGCTGGCATCTGGTTTACACACACAGCAACTGTGAGAGATGGGGAGGAAGGCTCTGCGAGCCCCATTTCACAGAATAAATTAGCCCTGGAGAGATTCAGAAACTTGTCCAAGATCACACAGTGGGTTCGTACTGAGAGATTTGAACCACCTTGGCTTAGAACACCTGGAGAGGATTTGTGCCCCAAAAATACAGTTCCTGTCACCTGGGTCCCCAGGCTGCCCCAGCTCCTTCCCTTTCCAAGGCTGGAAAAGTTCACTCAGGTCTTTCTCTTCATCTGTGAGCTGCCTACATGCTTCTGGTGAACTACCTTCTTTGGCCTAAATAAGTCCCTTAGCTTGCTGTGACTTACCCAATTAACAGATGGATATGAGGCCGGCCCTGTGCCCAGCTTCAGCCTGGCCCTGGGCATGCAGACCCAGCCCCTCTCCTGGAGGAGCTCCTTGCCAGGAGGGAAGCTTCAGCTGAGCTGCCCCAATGACCATCACCCTCAGGGAGCTGGGATGGCAGCAGTAGGGGCTGGGGGAGGAGGAAAACGTCCCTCATTTGCAGTGACGGGACTCAGATCTATAAATAGTCATCAGAAATAGAGCAGAGAAAGAGAAGTCATTCGTGGGCTTACATTTAATTCAAAGGTGTCCTTTTTCTTCCTTCTGAGATGAGCTATTTGATTTTCTTCAAACTGAAAAAATCAAAAACCATCTTGAATTAAGATTAATCAAAAACCAAAGAATCTATTCAGCCCCCTCCAGGCCTCTTGGGCTAGGGAGCCACATCTTCGGAGGCCCTCATCTGGGGGCGTGCACAGGCGGGTGGCTGCTGGGTATGGAAGAGGGCCAGTGAGTACCGGGCCCCTTCCCCACTTCTCCCTCCAACAATGCGCCCCAAACTAATCAGCACCAGCAGCCAGAGGGGAGAGATTCATTAGCAGATCTGGTTTTGCATAATTTAGTAGTTGGCATTAGCAAATTAAGTCTGCTTGGCTTCCCTCGTTGTAATGGCCATTAGAGGAAACGTGAGGAAAACACAGGCTCATAATCCCAGCAGTTTTCTGGAGATGATAAGTAATAACAACAGCAATAAAGTGCTAATAAGACTTTGCAGTTCTCTCTTCTCACGTTTTCTTGCATGTTCCTCCCAACTGTAGCAAAGGATTATCGTCCGTTTGAAACCGAGATGGGGGTGGGGTGGGGTGCAGCTCGGGAGGGAGCCCTTCCTCTCTGCTGCCTTGGCATGTTCATGGGCCAGTGAGTGACCTTAGGAGGACCAGGGCTCAGGCAGGACCAATAGCTGAGGCCCTGCTCCATCCACAGCCTTCTCAGTGGGAACCTCAGTCCTCACTTGGCAAAAGCAAATCTTATTAACAACAACAGCAACGATAATAAAGCTAGTATTTGTGGATTACTTCCAGGTACCAAACGATTTACTTGTGCACTGTCTCATCAATAACTCACAGCCACCCATGGAGTGGTCACCAACATCAGCATCAGTTCACTGGTGAGGAAATTGTCTCACAGGGGTGTAACAGACACCAACTGGATTGGCTTCCTGGCCCTCAGTGAGTCTCCTTCTCTGGGAATGATCTGGACACACAGGTGGCCAATGGCTCTGCCTTTGTCATGTTGCCCTGCCCCTTTGGCAAACCTGACTGGGCTAGGAATGGGCTACTGACACAAGCTTGGCCAATCAAGGCCCCTCTCTGGGACTTGACAGACCGGAAGTAAGGCAAGGGAGCAGTCCTCCTCCGGTGATGGCTGGAGCCATGGCAGCCCTGTTCTTCCCATGTGGAGGGAGTCAAGAAGGCAGATGTAGTAACAGGGCAAGGAGGGGTGGGCAGCACCCTGTGGTATTTGAGTCCTTTATTCTAGCTGTCCCTGAGGAACATGGGTGATGAGAAGGCCCAGTATCCTCCTGATAACCCCGTTTTTCTGGAGCTGGTTGGATTCAGGTTTCTGTCTCTTGAAACCACAAGTCCTAAGCTTGCCCAGGGTCCCCCAGGAAACGTGTGTGTGGCAGGGACTGAAGTCACGTTCCCTCTGCACCAGAGTGTCCAGGGCCTCCTGGGCCTCTCCTCTCAGGACATGTCTAGGGGGATGGGGACAGCCCGGGCAGGCCACTAGTTCTTGGTGTCTCCCGGCAGTGGGGCCTGTGGGTCCCCTGCCTGCAGAGGAGCCCCATGGAAGGGCTAGTGAGCTGAGGCTGAGTCCTCGGCTGAAGCCCCAAATCACTGCACTAGGGTGGCACAGGGTTCATTCACACCACCCCTGTGCTTGGGCAGCTGGCAGAGCTGGCCTTTTGGGGCTTTGAGATTTTGAGAGGGAGGAGGCCACAGCCATCTTGGGATGAGGCGTGGGGGAGGTGAAGTTGTCCATGAAGCAGCCTCTGTCTGGCCCTTGCTCTGGGCCCAGCCTGTGTTGCCTCTGAAAACCCCTGGGGGCTCTCACTCCACCAATCAGCCTGGAGGGTCCTCTGCCTTCCCCTGCCCACTCCTGGGCCTCCCTGAATGAATCCAGCAAGTACTTTTCAGGCTCTGTCCTCCCCATCCCCCAAGTCCCTTGTGAAAAGAAGGCCCTGGGCTCCTGCTGGGCTGAAGGATCCCCTTTCTGACCTCCTGAGTGGGCAGCCCAGGGGTGTGGGAGTTGCACTTAGACTGCTCAAACCTTGGCTCTAACACCCGTTGGTCTTGTGCCCTGTAGGGCTGTCCTTTGACCTCTCCATGCCTCAGGTGTCGTAATTTGCAACAAAAAAAGAGGACAATGACAAAGTAAGTACCTGCCTTAAGGAATGAGTGTTAGGACTCAAAAACATTACAAATAAAGTGCACTTACAAGTAAAGCCCAGTGAATTCAATCAATGCTGATTAGTAAAGATGGGGAAACTGAGGTAAAGAGAGGGAAAGCAATCTGCCCAAGGTCGCATTGCAGCCAGGACAGGCTGGGACCAGAAGCCAGGAGCCTCTGACCAGCAGTTACCTCCTAGAAAGACCCAGAGACAATGCACTCACCTCCCACCCCCACCCCCATGGCCAGAGCCCTGCCATGCCCCTGAGAAATGGAATACTGCCTGCCACATCAGTAAACAAAGGATGTCACAGTCATCAGCGATTGCGGCCACCACAATCACAATGGTGAGCTGGTGAGCCCTGAGGGAACTCAGGAAGGAAACAAAGAATACCTGCCATTTAGCAGCCATCAGACTGCAGCCACTCCCCACGGTGAACCCTGAGGAAACTCAGGGTGTGAAAACACAGGATACCGGCCCCAGATAGCTGAGGTGCATATCAAAGGAATGATTTCAGTGAGCCCAGACTCTTGCATCTTCCCAGACACAGAAAAGCGCTAAATTCCTTAACTTGAGATGTCTGGTTTTCTTTAATGAACAGTAATCCTTTGTTCCTACTACCTGCCCTTTGTTGCAAAACTTCTATAAATCCTAGCTGCCCCCCTCCCCTCCTGGGAGGAGTTCTCTCATGATCACTTGAGATGCTGTGTGTAGGGCTTGAAGTCCTCAGTATGTCCCCCGAGTAAAACATAACTCTCAACTTTTAGGTTGTGCATATATTTTTTTAGTCAACACCCCCAACCGAGGTCTTATATTTGTCAACTGCCATGGGACGATAATGACACTGGGAAGGGGGTGATGCACTTCTGAGGATTAGAGTTTATAAAGTGATTGAATCTATCCTGGTGAGTCAGACAGAGATTGGTTGGTGATTTCTTGGCATTTCAGAAAAAGCTGTCAGCGCACCCCAGTCAGCAGCTCCCTCACAGGCACGGCACCAGGAGCCCCCCACCTACATCCCCCGGTGGAGGGGTGTGAACAGCAGCCTCAGGCGCCCAGCAAATGCTGGTCACCTTGCAGCCCAGAGATGACCAAGGGGGCTCAGAATTCCATGCTGAGGCGGTTGTGGTATGCACGCCACCCCTCCCTTCCCCACCATCTGCTGAGTGTGCGTGTGCAAGGCGACTTCGGGGAGTGGGGCAGGATGGGGGTTTGGAGCAGAGGACGATTTATTGCAGGGCCCTGCAAGGAGGCAGCTGGCTCATGCCCTAAAAAGCCCCGAGCTCCCTGAAGGGTTGTGGCAAAGTATTTTTAAAAGCCAGGTGCGGGAGGTGGGTTGCAGGGTATGTGATCAGCTCGTGCACAAGTCTGTGATTGGCTGTTGGTTAGGGAACAGGGTGGTGTCATAGGGGTTAACATTATCAGTCCTTAAGCTCCAGGAGGCCTGGGGCTATAGTTAACATCTTCCATTTGGTGAGGGGGTTTCACACCTGTAAAACAACTCAGGAAATATGCATCAAATACTATTATCTAGTTACTTCGGAGAGGAGCTAAAGCAGAGGATATGGGGGAAGGCCTGTCCCGGGGAAGACCCCATACGGTCCTGCTCTGTTACACTGGCACACTAGGAGGCCAGGGCAGGGCCACAGGGGAGCCTTGGAGGAGGGCCAACATCTTCATGGTTCACAAAGCACTATTAGGGCCCATGTGTCACTGACCCACGCCTGCCAAGTGGGCAGAACAAGTATCACTACTACCCCCAATTTACAGGTATGAAAACCAAGGCCTGGAGGAGATGCCATGACTTTCCTAAGCTCACACAGCTGAGTAATGGCAGGGCCTTGACTGGGGCCCCCCTACTAGCCCATATGGCACTGAAGCTGAAGCCAGCCTCTGTACCCTGACACCAAATTAATTCTCAGAGACAGAGTTTTGGGTGAAGCAGAAAAGAATAACTTAATTGCTTTGCCAGGCAAAGGGGGCCACAGCAGACTAATGCCCTCAAAACTGTGTGTCCCAGACTTCCCTGGTGATCCAGTGGTTAAGACTCCACACTCCCAAGGCCGGAGGGCTGGGTTCGATCCCTGGTCAGGGAACTAGATCCCACATGCCACAACGAAGATCCCACATGCCACAACTAAGACCCAGCGCAGCCAAATAAATAGTTAAAAAAAAAAAAAAACCAACAAAACTGTGTGTCTCTACTTGGAGGGTGTAGTGAGGGGTTTCATAGTAATGGTTCAAAGAGGGCGTGATCAGCTCGTGGACATTCTTCTGACTCGTTGGTGGTGAGGTGAGTGAGAGCACCATCAACCTTCTTATTCCAGCCGGTCTGGAGTCTACGTGCTTGTGGGCAACATACCCTTAACTCCTCCCACCGGGTAGGGGTTTCAGTATCTTCAAAACAGCTCAAAGATATTGTTAAGTGTATCCCTTGAGGCGGAACCAGGACCCTGCCCCAAGGCTGCACTATTGTTTCGTTTGACTGTCCCTCCCTTGTCTCGGCAGCCCTGCCCTTCCCTGATTAGCAACTGTTTGAACCTGCTCATTGGAGCCCAGGGAAGGTCCTGGAGGCTGAATGAAGCCTCTTTCCTGTAATCAAGAAATGGCAGACACAGAAAGGCTTTTGTGCCCAGGAGCCCCACAGGGCCCTGCTCGGTATCAGCACCTCTGGGTGAACTCAGTCCTGTAGGCACACAGCCGGCAGCAGAACTCCATCTAGCAGTTATCTTGGTGTACAAGTCATACAACTGTACTCACAGCCCTGGCTGGACTGGAACGATGGTCTCTGAACTCCAAAAGCCCAGTTCTTTCCACCCCTAGAGCAGCCCAGGAACAATGAAGCGGCAGTGGGGAGGGTCAGAACATCATGATAAGCATGAAGGTGAACGTGGTTTGAGAAGTTTGATCTTCTGCCCTCTGGTCCTGGGGGTGCCTGGTTCTGCTCTGGGGGAGGTGCTGTCAGGTACACACTGAGCCCTGCCCTGGGGAGGAAACACTTCTCAGCTGTTTGCCCACCCTGACTGCTCAGCCAATGTCCAGAGCTTGGTGGAGACCTTTTTATGCTGTTTACTAAAACAAACAAACTCTAAAACACTCCCATGTCCTGTGTCACAAGCCACAGACGGCCCCCAGAAGATGGCTGTCCATGGAATGTGGCACTGTCTTGAGGAACGGGTCCTGCATCCCACCCCCTCCTACTTTCTAGAGCTGGCAGGGGTGAGGAAGGGTCCCCCAGTGAGGAGGACAGGACCCCCTCCTCCATTGCATGAAGCTCACTGGCCCCATCCCTGCTGCTGGACTCCAGATCAAATGGTTAGCGGGAGCTTGGGCCAGGCATGGCTGGGAGAGGAAAGAACGAATATACAGCCAAAGAGATGTCCATCATGGGGAGCAAGGCTCAGCTCTCAAGGCCAGGAGATTAGGGTTAATCTTGCAGTAACTCTTCTGTTACCTGTGTGTCAATCTGTCCCTCTGTAACAGGGAAAAACAAAATCTGACTCCATGTCAGATCTGTTTCTTTTACTTTAACCTTAGCTCTCCATTACTTTTTGTTACTATAATCACTAAAAGGATGTTGTCTATAGCTATTGACATATATAATGGCCTCCCTTGGGGAACCCTGCCTCTCTGCCTAAATGTTAAAGTGCCTTTGTTCAGCTCACAGGGAAGCATTCTGAACCTGCCCAACTGTGAACAGCTGCAAGAAAAAAAGAAATTAACACATCCCCTCCCCAAGGCTGGCCAAACCAGGAGATGTTTTGCAGGACTTATGGCCTTTTTACTTTACTTCCTCACCTCTTCACCTTCTCTGCTCTATAAAAGAAACTAGCATCAAGACCCCGATAAGATGGTACTCTAGGACATCTTCTCGGACACCTGGCTTTACGAATAAAGTTGCTATTCCTTGCCTCAACACCTCGTCTCCCGATTTACTGGCCTGTTGAGTGGCGAGCAGAGTGAGTGAGCTTGGATTCGGTCACACCTCATCCATCTAAAACCAAGTACCCACTTTGGGTAGAGAAAGTGCATGCAGATACTGGGGGAGGGGCTGAATCCATAAGGCAGTTCTTAGTCTGCACCTGGTCAGTATCTTCAAGCCCACGGGACTCAGGGAAGCCAACCCACGCCTCCAAAGACACGGAAGACTGAGGCAGAATCATACGTCCATTGATGAATTGCCAGTGAGAATTCTAACTGCTGGGCAGAGGTTTGTGTGGCCTGACCAGTGCCTTCCCTCTTGCTGGCCAGTCATGTGGCAGGCCTGGTTATCAGAAGGGGTCTTGGTGTAACCAAGCAGAACCCTATGGTGCCTTCCTAAGACAGGCCTTCCCCCATATCCTCTGCTTTAGCTCCTCTCTGAAGTACCTAGATAATAGTATTTGATGTGCATTTCCTGAGCTGTTTGCAGATGTGAAAACCCTCCCACCAAATGCAAGATGTTAACTACTTGATGACCATGAGCACATAATCCCAGGTCTCCTGGAGCCTAAGGACTGAAAATGTTCATTGTTGTGACACCGCCTTGTTACCTCACCATCAGCCAGTCAGAGAGCTGTGCATGAGCCGATCACATACCCTGCGACCCCCCTCCCTCACCTGGCTTTTTAACATGCTTTGCCGAAATGCTTCGAGGAGCTCAGGGCATTTTAGGGCATGAGCCACCTCGTCTCCTTGCATGGCCTTGCAATAAACCTTTCTCTGCTCCAAACTCCGACATTTTGGTTTGTTTGGCCTCACCGTGCATCAGGCACACGAACTTGTGTTAACAATGGTGGGCACACAGTGATGATTTGTGCATTGGGAAATGGTGGTCTGAGGCAACTTCCATTCCTAATGTGGCCCTGTCTTCCTCCAAAAGGCATTTCTTTCTTTGATCAGCTGAAATGGGGCCACCATTTCCCTTGGACACTGCTCAGGAGGGCCTGGTCTGTCTGTTGGTGATTCCCCTTTCCTATGCTTTCAGAGCTGGCCAACCCCTGTGACAGAGACAGTCTGTCTTTAGACAGGTTATTAGTGCTTGTAACCAGGCTATGGTTGGTCTTGTGGACTGAGGGTCCATCTGTCTCTCTAGGGTGACAATGCACAGTTCTGCTTTGCTCTGAGCTAATTTCATAGTTTAAGTCTCAGAAAGTGACCTTCCTCCTTGCTTTCAGGTCTTTAGGGGCACCCTACTTCACCCACAGTGCACCCCCCTGCCCCACTTGGCTTAGAAACGAATAGCACGCGGTCCCTGCCTTCCTGCAGTTGGGAGGGGATGGGGAGCACACTTGTGACTGATGGGGTCTCTCCCTACTCCCTCCCTGTGCACAGCAGGCGTATTGCTTGCTTGCAGGGATGCAGCCAGCCAGCTGAAGCCGTGACTGGGCCTGGTGGGGGAGACTCGGGCCATGCTGCTGGGAGACAGGTGAGGCCACAGCTATGGCATCCTGGGGTGTGGGGGCCTTTGGCTGGCCTTCCCTTTGGGAGCCCCACAGCCCTCCTTGATGTCCCTGTCTCAGGCTGCCCTCCTTAGGCAACATGAAGTCCTGGGATCATGTGGTGTTGAAACAGGAGGGAAGGGGGCAGGGCACAACTTTTGAAAGAACGACATAGCCCGAGGACATGGCATAAGCTGATTAGAACCAAATGGGTCCAATATGGCAGACAAATCAACTTCCACTAGACCTTGAGCCTCAGTATACGCTCACATCAGCAAGCTAAATGACACACCCACAGGCGCCATGACAGTTCCCAGGCCGACCATAAGGATCAAAAAGTGGGCGGTGGCCCAATTCCTGGAAATCCCCGCCCCTTCCTGAAATAGCTGGAATACTCCTCCCACTCATTAGCCTATGAAATTACCCACCCCTATAAAAACTGACAACCCCATATCCTGGTGCCTTTCTCACCTTCTGAGATGGCCCACACTCTGTGGAGTGTGTTTCTCTCTAAATAAATCCACTTCTTATCCATCACTTTGTCTCTCACTGAATTCTTCCTGCAATGAGACATCAAGAACCTGAGCTTCATTAAGTCCTGAAACCAGGTGTGTGATCTCAGTTAAAAGACCGTGGTTTCAAGTCCCAATCTGAGTTGCACGGTTTCATCTCTGCCTCTGTCTTTCTGTCCCTCTGTCTGTCTTTCATTCTCCCCCCTCCCTAACCCCGGCCATGGGAACACAGCTCTCCCTTCCTTCCAGAAAGTAAGTGCCTGCAAAGGGCTCTGGGAATCTCACTGTTTGTGCCACACTGGGATTGGTTTGAGCCCAGAGAAGTCTCCACTTTATTCTTTTAATTAACTGACATCTCTGCCTCCTGATGAGTTCTTATCAAGAAAATTGCTCTCAATCATTTATAGCTATTTTCCTTTTCAAGGAGTGCCGAATTCCCAGAATGCTGCCCTAATTTATTGCAGCTGCTGAGAAGTGATGATGGCAGGGGCTGGTGTGTATACTTGCATGCGTGTGTGTGCATGTGTGTGTGCTTGCATGCGTGCGTGCATGCATGTGTGTGTGTGCGTCTTTGCTGACTGGGGTCCCAGGACTGGGAGTGGGGAGCTCTTGGTGACTCCTTCTGGGCCAGGCACAAGGCAGAGGTGGGCCCTTCCTGTACCCTCACTCCACCTCAGCCTCTGTGCTGGGTCTGAAGTGGTGCCTGAGAGACCTGGCTGTCCTCCTGAGCCACATCAGCTGAGTCTTTGAGCTCAGGCCTGCCTGTCACTGAAGGGAGGGCGAGTTGGGCAGGGGTGGCAGAAGCAGACTGGTTGTGTGAACTTCTCTGAGAGTTGGCTTAATCTGGGCAGGGCAAGGAGTGTTGTATTTGTGTGTTCGGTAAGAGGAGAGGTCAAGGGGCATTACCTGAAGTCACACAGAAAGGTGAGGACAGAGTCAGAGTGGGAACACAGGCTCTGCCCCCAGTGCTGGCCTTGCTGCCCTCCTCCCTCATTCCCACTCTGACGCTCCCCGCTGGGAGCACGGCTGTGACAGAGCACATCCACTTCTATAAGTACCTGAAGGAGGACAGGGAGCTGTGAAAACAGGAGAGGGGAGAGTGAGCACTGGCGACTCGGTGAGAGACCCATGTCTCAAGACTCAGAGTGCATATTGATCAGCTAATACGCGTTCCACAAAGTAAACATAACCACCTGTGATGAATTACAGCCCAACGTGATTACCTGGAAGTCATCAAGTAGAGCACCCACACGAAAGCGGTCCGAGAGCTCAGAGCCCAGGGTCTGGTCCCTCCACCAGGTTTACTCACGTGACAAGGATACTGTGTTACATGGAAAGTGACCTAAGGAACGTAACTACCAGATGCAATTTGTGGTCCAGGGTTGGACACTGATTGGATGAAGTGGCTGATCAGTTGGGAAGTTTTGATTGTTGTTTGGGTATTACACAACATGAAATTTATTAAAATGGAAGGGAGACTATTGGCTGAACAAAGGAGGTTGGGAAACTCTGTATCAGACAAATTCACATTGAAGGACATTCCACAAAACAACTGACTGGGCCATTCAAAGTGTTAATATCCTAAAGGACAAAAAAAAAGCAGGGGAAATGTTACCATTTGAAGGATACTTAAGAGACACGACAACTTAGTGCAACCAGTGACCCTTGATTGGATCCAGAATTTGAAGGGCACTACAAGTCTATCTCCGGAAGATCAGGAGGCGTGCCTCGCAGACCCCCTAACCCTAAGCCTAACCCTAACCCCTCATGCTGCGCAACCATAGAGAGTGGCCAGCAGCCAATGCCTTCAGATCTGCCCCATCGAGAGAGCTGCCTCACCCCAGGTCAGGCCCTTCCCAGGGCAGCCCCGTGGAGTGACTGACCCAGGAGGGGCTGTGGAGCCATCTTGGCTTCATACAGGATACTCTGATGGGCAATTCTCCTTCCAGAGCTTCCCCACTGGGTAGACCAAGGCTTTGCCAGGCCTGTGTGGTTCAGCTTCTTCCTCTGCCCAATCCTACTTCCACCTGCTCCCTTTTACAGGCGTAGATGCCTGATAAGCATCTTGCACCCCAAACTCCATGTCGGTATGTGTTGGCTTCCAAAGAGCACAACCTGCGACACTAACTATAAAGGTCAGTATTGGGCGATTAGGGAACTATGGGCTGTATATTAGTTAATAGCATTGTATCAGCGTTAAATTTTTTGAGTGTGGTAGTTGTATGGTGGTGGTATCCTTGTTCTTAGGAGAAATGCTAAGGAATTCAGGGGGGAAGGGCCATGCTATGTGCAACTTACTCCACATGCTTAACATGTATTTATATATCTATATTGCTATATTTATCTATATAGGTATCTGGATATAGATATATACATATCTATATCTGGATAGAGATATATAGAAATTTATATATTTGGGGACAGAGGGAGACAGAGACAAAACAAATGTGACAAAATGGTACCAACTTATGATTCTAGGGAAAATGTTTATGGACACTCATTATACTAGTTCTTCAAGTTACTGTAGGTTTAAAGATTTTCAAAATAAAAGTTGAGAGAAAAAAAATCAATGTGCAATATGACTTCATTTTGGTAAAAACAATACATGTACAAATTTGTACATGGAAAAAATCTGGAAGGCTATATACTAAAGAGCTAGAGTGGTAATCTCTGAGTGGTTGGAAATGTGTTCTTTTCATTTTTGCTTGTCAGGATTTTTTCATTTTCTAAAACTCACATGTTTGGCTTCTGTAATAAAAGATTATTAAAACAATTCATAAAGGCCTATGGTAGAGGTAAAGGTGGGCCTCCCCCTGGTCCAGGAGGGCAGTGGCCTGGAGAAGGGGTCTAACTCTTCCACACCCCACCCCCAGCAAGTGAGATTAAAATCTCAATAGTGTCCCTTCCTCCACTGGCTGTTTCAGCCTCAGGCTGAAATGATATTGGCTTGAGAAATGAGATCATTTGATGGGAGATGACCAGTGGGTACCAGATGGGGCTGGCCTACTTGTGGATGTGCTGGCCTGGTTGCTGGTTCAGGGCAGCCAGAGTCTGTCTCTGGCCACCAACCACATGCTATTTTCCTTTTCCAATGCTGTGTTGGCATGGGGGAAACTTACGAGTATTACTCTGAGTTACATCTCAAATTGAAGTTTCCATTCCTCTTGAGTGTCATTGTGCAAATATCAGTTCTGATATTTTTGTAACCTTTTAAAAAAAAAAAAACGTTTTCCCTCTCGTCACATTGCTTTTGGTCTGAACAAGTTTTCTCAGCAATACAAGTTTACAGGGAAGATTACATTTAAATGCTTCCTGTGGAAGACTTGACACTTCCTCAGAACCCCTCTCCTTGTGGCCCAAGGCTCTCCTGGAGGGCTCAGGTGAGCATGGAGGTGGCACCACCCTTAAGGGAAGGACTCGGGGAGAGCCTAGGGCTGGGTCTCTCTTCTAGGGAGCCAGGAGGATGCGGGATCAACATCCTCATAAAGAGAAAAGACTGGGCCCTGAGGGGAGAGGGGCGGAAAGAAACAGGAGACAAATTGGCTAATGGAAGTTAAAACCAGGCCAGGGGAAGAGAGGGAGGTGGATGAATGTCTAAGCAGAGTTCACGTGCCAGGGTGGCCCCTCGAGTTCCGCCTTCTCAGCCTGGGCATCTCACCCCTTTCTTTGACCCAGTGCTCCTTGAGGGCTGGCCGGCTCAGGTGAAGCCTGGCATAGTCAAGATACCATCTATTTTTGTGGCCCAGCTCTGGGAACAATCATCAATCAACAAACATTTACCACCCCCTTCTTGTTTGCTAGGTGCTGGATGAAGCTTTCTTTGACAACTCATCTGACCCTTCTCTAACACCTTGAGGCACCACCAAGCAAAGCACGAGACTATCAGCCCCCAGGAAGCTTCTCTTGTTCCGCAGGGGCCACACTCACCTCTCCAGCTGGCTTGGGACATCCTGGATGATAGGCCTGAATGTGCCTGTTTCACATTCAAGGGAATGTAACGAGGACGGGCCCCTGGGGCTGGGGTCCTGGGCACTGGGTTGGGTCTGGCCGGGAGGGTGTTTGCACAGAGCAGCAGGAGCTCCCACGACCCAAAGTGCAAGACAGTTCACCTGGATGCCATCCAGGTCCGCAACTCAACAGGTTATCCAAACTAAGATAGAGAGTTGCAACTATTAGGGCTGTCTGGTGACAAGCGAGAGAAACTGACTTTGGCGAACTTAAGCAAACACTTAACTGAAGGAAAAGTGGAAGAAGCAATCTTGGGAATCAGCACAGCTCTGGGGATGTGACATCAGAAACAGGGAGGTGTCCCCACGAGGAAGCATGTGCTTCATCTGTCCACAGTCCTTCTAACACGCTGCTCAGGAGGGACAGGCCCCATCGAGACTGCATGCAGTGGGCGAACCGTGGTTCCCCAGAGGAAAGGGTGCAGAGAGAGGGAAGGCAGTATCCACGATGTTTGCCCTCTCAGCCTCAGCTTGGCTGAGTGCGAGCCTCTCCTGCACCGGCTGGGCTGTCTCACCTGGTCCCTGTCAGCCCTTCCTTCACACCAGCTGGTTACCCTTTCCCCGTGCCTTGGACTCCATGCCTGGAACTTTTGGGTTTCCTGGGCCACCCTGACCTTGTTCCTCTTTGTTTTGCATTTTGCATCCATGGGTCCAGCCTTCTCACCTAACTTAGTTCCAGAAACCGGTCCCCTTGCTTGCCTGGGAGGGGAGATCAGACAAGGATCTCAGGAAATCTGAGCTGTCAGCAGCCATAGATATGATCTAGAACTCAGAGGCCCAGAGTGGGGGGGAAAAGAAAGGTTGTTAGGGATGGGGAGTGAGTTAAGAGCAGATTCACAACTATAGCCCAGGTTTCTCTGTTTTGTGTACAAGGTATTTTTGTTTTTAATTACAGAAGTAATATACATTCATGAAAAGAAATCTAGAAAATATATGAAAGTAAAAAGCACTCACCCCAATACCCCACCCGTTTATAGTTTAAACCCCAGTCTTTTGACATCTAGTTCACCTGGGGAGGCAATACGGAAAATTGATTGAGAGAATGGGCTCTGGAATTCTTGCACGGCCAGTTAGGAGCTGTGTGACTTTTGAATATTGATTAACCTCTCTAAGCTCCAGTTATATCACCTGTAAAATAGAGGTGTTGTGAAGAAAAGGCAGAGCAAAGTTTATAATACAGTAAGTACTTAATAAATCTTAGTAAGTGCTCAATAAATATTAAAGTTTGTTAATATCTTATGCCCTTTCCATGCTGCCATCTGTCTGTCCCAACTCTTCCCCTGAATTCCTTAGGCAACTTCTCATCTCAATTCTGGGCTTCTGGGATACCATCCATTTATCATGGGAATAATTTTTTTACCCACTGCATGCCCTAAAAAGTAAATCAAACATCCAGGACGTTATATTGAGCAATTTGGGTGGGAAGTGTGGGGAGGATAAAAGACAAAACGCATGTAAGAGCAGATAGAGTGTCATGGTGGACCACAGCCACTCAGCTGTGTCTGCTTTCCTGTCCCAGTAATAGCACCCTCACCCCCTTTTCCTTTGGGAAAGACTTCTCCTACTCCAGGTGATTTAAATGGGGCTGTCCATCAAAGCCAAGGGGGAGGCAAGTGACCCAGGCCTAGCCCATCATAATACGCCAACCCACTGGCCTCAGGAAGTGGTATGGTAATCAGCCCATGTGATTTCTTCCTTGAATATTTTTGATCTTTGGAACAAAGATGCTTGGAGAATGTAAGCATGTACTTGCCATGTGCAAGAAGCCTGCTTGCAGGGAGAGAGAATGAGTTCAACACTGAGAAGCAGATGTGTGCAGAGATGAACCTGGAAGTGTCATGTCCCAAGTTGCAGCCTCTGAAGCCCTGGTTCCTGCAGAACTTCTGTATTATGTGAGTTTTTCCAGTATTCTTCCCATCTATGTGAGCCATATGAATTTCCATTTTTCACTTAACTGAATTGTATTAGGCTGTTGTTATTTCCAAGTCAGAGTCCTGACTAATACAAACACTTTGTTTGTAAAGGTGGGAAGGTGGTTGTGTGATCATTCGTAACTTTGTCCACTCGGACTCTGATGAGAAGGAACGTTCTCCCCAAGTGGGTAGCATTCCCATCATACTGACTAAGATCATGGGAACCCCAGTCTTTTGGGGCTAGGGCTCATTGATTTCCTATTCAAAGCGCTCTGGAGATATACTTGGTCTTACTGATTGCTGATGTGATCTGCAGCATTCACTCCATCAAGCAGAATTTGAGTCTCTCAAGTCTTTGGAGTTATTTGAAGAAATAAAGAAATCTCTTCTGGTTTCTTTGGCGCTTGTTCTACTCCCTTTCATCTCCAGCTCAGCACTATGAAAAGGTGTGATAGTGTGCGATCCTGGACTCTGGATGTGTTTGAAAGTATAAAGGCATATTCTGAGCAATCAGGATTAATAATGTGGCACCCACACTCTACTCCCTTCATCATCATACAATTTTTTAAAAAAGCATGCCCGGGTGGGTGAAACCTTCCAGGGAGGCCCATGCAGTCCTCTCTGCCCGGTGGGGGTGCAAGAAGACAGCTGCTCACAGTTACTCAGACACACAACAGGCTCCCAGTTTATTGCCAGCTTCAGGAGTGCTCCTGCAATCTGAGTCTTCCCTTTGTCTGGGAAGTCTGCCCACCTTCTCATCAGGTTGTCCCTCTCCTCCTTCTGAAAAGTGCCAAGAACACTTCAGGAGGTCTTCTGGCTTAATTCCTTTCAGTGCCAGTAAATCCAGCATTCGTTGTTTCTTACATGTGCCCTTTTATTTCTTTGAGTTCTCAGTATAGTACTTGGGGAAAAGAACAGTGTATGCTGAGATTTCCTTTAAGAACATCATAGAAAAAACAAGGAATAAGGGGCTCAAGGGCAGTTTAAAGATGCTGGGGCATGTCTAGCATTTCATCATCAAGTTGAGGAAATAGAACTGGAAGGAATATACTTTGTGGTGTGTACTTTCTAGGATAGAAAGACTGAGAGAGGGGTGACCAATTTAAGGTTTTTAGTTTCACAAAATTCATAAGAAGAAATAAAAGAGGATTTTTTTCCCTACTACTTCATTTACCTTTGCTCTAATCTTCATTATTAACTTCTTTCTGCTACCTTTGGGTTTCGTTTGTTCTTCTTTTTCTAGCTTCTTGAGGTATAAAGTTAGATAGTTGATTTGAGATCTTCTTTTTTAATGTAAGCTTTTATGGCTATGAACTTCCCTCTTAGCACCACTTCTGCTGCATCCCATAAGTTTTGGTAGGTTATATTCTCATTTTCATTTGTCTCAAGATATTTTATAATTTCTCCTGTGATTTCTTCTTTGACCCATTGGTTGTTTAACAGTGTATTATTTAATTTGCCTATTTCTGTGGGTTTTCCAGTTTTCCTTCGGCTATTGATTTTTAGTTTCATTCTATTGCAGTTGGAAAAGATTGTCTGTATGATTTCAATCTTCTTAAATTTGTTAAGAATTGTTTTGTGGCCTAGCACGTGGTCTATCCTGGAGAAAGTTCTGTGTGCACTTGAGGAGATGTGTATCTGCTCTTGTTGGTGACAGAGGCTCCTTCCTCAACTAAACTTTACTCAGTCTCCTCTAAGATCTCTAGGCCCTGACCTTGGTATCTGTCCTTGTTGGGCCTGCATCACCCAGTTGTAGCAAGAATCGCTCTCAGCTAGTTTAGAGAGAATTCCTCCATCCTTGATATCTGATCACCCTCAATCTCTGATCAAATTCCTCACATCCCCACCATTCCCCAGGTGATGTCCGATCACCTTGCCCTGCCCTCACCAAGAATACTGTTTAAGTCTGTTGAATAGGACTTCCCCTTCCCCTTGATGTTTCCTTTTAGTAATTTTTCATCCACTGAACCCCAACCTGCTCCTTCGTTATAAATCTCCACTATTCCATGCTGTATTTGGAGTTGAGCCCAGTTCTACACTGAAGTCTCTTTTCCTCTATTGCAATAGTCCCTGAATAAAATGTGTGTTTACTGCTTTAACTATTGTCAGACTCTGTGTTTCTTTAACACTGGGCAGAGGATTTTTTTAATATTCACATAGATAAACAGTAATGTGCAGGTGCCCACACAGACTTTTGGCTTGATTTGTTGGCATTTGCAAATGTAAATGATACTGTGACAACTTTACTACAGATGAGTCAATTAGTCATATTTAAACAGAAAAGTAACCAAGACTTCCAAATGATGCTCTGCTGGGCCTCTCTAGAGTTCCATGGGGTCCGCAGAGGTGGTGGACCCCACCAGAATGCAATGATAAAGTGATAGAGAGAAAAATCTTAAAAGCAGTCAGAAAAAGAGGCTCATTATATAACAGAAACAATGAATGACCACAGACTTCCTGTCAGAAACAATGCAAGCCAGAAGAAAATAATAATCCATCTTTAAAATGCTAAAAGACAAGGAAAATCTGTCAACTTAGAATTATTACATAGCCAGCAAACATGTTTTCCAAAAATACTTTTTTTAGACAAACAAATGCCATAAGACCTGTAGTACAAATGGCACAGGGAATTCTTCAGGCAGAAGGAAAATGATATCAAACAGACATTTGGATCTTTAAAAAGGAAGAAAGGGCACAGGAAATAGTAAATATGTGGGTAAATATAAGAGATTTCCCTTCACTGAAAAATTTTTTAAAAGATAATTGATTTCGTAAAGCAAAAGTGATAACAATGTATTGTGGGCTTTATGGTCTAAGTAGAGTTAAAATGTATAACAATAATAGTAGACAAGATGAAACCTACTGGTGTAAGGTTCTGACATTACATCTGAAGTGAAATAAAATTATTTGAAGATAGACTGTATAAGTTAAGGATGTATATTGAAAACCTTACAGCAAACCACTTAAAAAAGAAGCAAAGCTGTAATAGCTAATAAGCCATTAAGTCAAGATAAAAATGGAATAATGGGGGAAAAAAGCCTAATACAGAAGAAGTCAGGAAAAAAGAAAAGTAATAAAGAGCATATGGGACAGATGGGCCACACAGGAAACTAGGAAGATGGTAAATTAAAACCTAACCACAAAAATAATTACATTAAATGTAAATGGTCGACATTGTCAGGGTTACAATGTACAGGTTTATAGTGGTTATGCTGTCAGGCACAAAGTGGGTAGTTTTATAATGACTCAACAAGAAGACAATCTTAAATGAGTATGCTTACAACAGAACTTCAAACTACATGAAGCAAAAACCGACAGAAGTGAATGGAGAAATAGGTAAGTCTAAAGTTATAGTTTGAGATTTCAAAACACTTGTCTTAATAATTGACTGAAAAGCAACAGATATGTAGAAGATTTAAATAATGTAATGAAGATTATAACCATTTAATGATATTTGTTTAGAACATTACACATATATGTATAAAATCTGCTTCTTTTTCTGATTTTTTTAAGATTTAAAATACTACACACAACTTCAGAACATATATTCTTTTAAATATCACATGAAATGTTTACCAAGAGAGACCATATGCTGGGTCATAAAATGAGTTTTAATAAATTAAAATGACAGAGATCATATAGGATGTGTTTTTTAACCACAAAAGAATTAAATTAGAAATCAGTGATAGAAACATTGGTAATAACAGAAAAGTATAAAGCCAATAATAAAACTTCCACCTTAAGAAGCTAGAAAGATAACAATAAACCCAAATTAAGTAGAAAGAAGAAAACAAAACAACAGAAGTAGAAATCAATAAAATGTTTAAAATGGACAAATAATAGAGAAAATCAAATAAACCCAAGGCTGGGCCTTGGTAAAGATCAGTAAAGTTGTAAATTTTAGCTGGACTGATTTTAAAAAAAGGAGAAAAGATGCAGATTACTATTATCAAGAATGAAGGTGGAGACATCACAGCAGATTCTACAGATATTTAAAGAATAATAAGAAAATATTATGCCAATAAAATCAACAACCTAGGGCTTCCCTGATGGTGCAGTGGTTAAGAATCCACCTGCCAAAGCAGGGGACATGGGTTCGATCCCTGGTCCAGGAAGGTCCCACATGCTGCGGAGCCACTAAGCCCTTGTGCCACAACTACTGAGCCCATGTGCCTAGAGCCCATGCTCTGCAACAAGAGAAGCCACCACAATGAGAAGCCTGTGCACCACAATGAAGAGTAGCCCCTACTCGCCGCAACTAGAGAAAGCCCGTGCACAGCAATGAAGACCCAATGCAGCCAAAAATTTTAAAATTAATTAATTAATTAAATTTAAAAAAAACCAACAACCTAAATGAAGTGCCCAAATTCCTTGCATTCCAGAATGGACTCAAGAAGAAACAGAAAACTAAACAGCCTTATCTCAATTTTAAAAAATAAATTTCCCATTAAAAATCTTCAGACAAATAAGATATCAGGCTTAGATGGCTCCACTGGTGAATTCTAACAAACATTTAAGGATGAAATACCAATTCTATGGAAAATTAGGAAATGCAGGAGAAAGTAAATTACCTCCCAACTCATATCATGAGGCTTACAAACAAATATTCCTCATAAATGTAGATGCAAAAATTCTTAACAAGTATTAGAAATTAAATCTAGCAGTATATACAAAGTGTAATACATTGCAACCAAGTAAGTTTATCCCAGGGATGCAAGGTTGATTTAACATTTGAAAAATCAATCAATGTCATTTATCATATAAAAAAGAGGAAAACCATATGATTACCTCAATAGATGCTGAGAGAGTACTTGATAAAATTCAACACCTATACAAAGAAAATCTCTTAGCAAACTAGGTATAACAGGGAGTTTCCTCAACTTGATAAAAAGCATCTATGAAAAATGTGTACCTAAATAATACTAAATGGTGAAAGACTAAATGCTTTCTCCCCTGAGATGAAAAACAATAAAATAACAATAAAAAAACAAAAAACAATAAAAGGATATCCACTCTCACCACTTCTATTTAACATCATACTGACGGTCCTAGCCAGTGTAATAAGGCAAGAAAAAGAAATAAAATGCATACATAATGTAAAACTGCTTTTATTCACAGATGTTATGTTAGCATATATAAAAAATCTAGAGGAATCTATAAAATGCCACTAGAATAAGTGAGTTCAGCAAGCTTGTGTATAAAGTTAATACACAAAAATCAACTGCATTTACTTAGTTGCGGCAGCCAGGCTCCTTAGTTGTGGCTCGCTGGCTCCTTAGTTGCGGCAGGAGGGCTCCTTAGTTGCAGCATGTATGTGGGATCTAGTTCCCTGACCAGGGATCAAACCTGGGCCCCCTGTATTGGGAGTGTGGAGTCTTAACCACTGTGCCACCGGGGAAGTCCCTCTTTATTTTGAATTGAAGCACAGTGGATTTACAATATTATATTAGTTTCATGTGTACATAGTGATTCAAAATTTTTATAGATTATACTCCATTTAAAGTTATTATAAAATATTGGCTATATTCCCTATACTATACAATATATTCTTGTAGCTTATTTATTTTATACATAGTAGTTTGTACCTCTTAATCCCCTACCCCCGTTATGCCCCTCCCTCATCCCTCTCCCCACAGGTAACCACTAGTTTGCTCTCTATATCTGTGGGTCTGTTTCTGTTTTGTTATATTCAGTAGTTTTTATTTATTTATTTATTTTTGGCTGCGTTGGGTCTTCGTTGCTGTGCATGGGTTTTCTCTAATTGTGGCGAGCTGGGGTTACTCTTCATTGGGGTGCACAAGCTTCTCATTGTGGTGGCTTCTCTTGTTGCAGAGCCTGGGCTCTAGGTGTGCGGGCTTCAGTAGTTGTGGCACATGGGCTTAGTTGTTCCGCGGCATGTGGGATCTTCCCAGACCAGGGATCAAACCCGTGTCCCCTGCATTGGCAGGCGGATTCCTAACCACTGCGCCACTAGGGAAGTCCCTATTCAGTAGCTTTATTTTTTAGATTCCACATATAAGTGATAACACAGAGTATTTGTCTTTCTCTGTATGACTTATTTCACTAATCATAATACCTTCCAGGTCCATCCGTGTTATTGCAAATGGCAAAATTTAATTCTTTTTTATGGCTGAGTAGCTGAAGTATTTCTTTAAAATAGAATTCAACAGCTTTTGGTTGTTTTTTTTTTTTTGAAACCCTTTAATCTCGTTATAGCAGTGTTTCTCACCTGGGCTGATTCTGACCCCTCCCTCCAGGGGACATTTGGCCATATCTGGAGACACTTTTGGTTGTCATAAATGGGGGTGGTGCTGCTGGAGTCTAGGTCAGGGACACTGCTAAACATCCTACAATACACAAAGTTGTCTCCCTGTAACGAAGTATCACGCAGCCCAAAATGTTAACAGTGCTGAGTTCGAGAAATCCCATTCTTTAGGATAAGAAAATTCATTTTTTCAAAATTAGATTTTCTCACTCTCCCCTCTAATTAAAAGGAAATGGAACTCCATTTTGTAAGTCATGGGAAGCAGAAATGATGTTATCACATGGTGATGCCATTCACAATACTTCTGATGTCCATAATTATTTTCAGAAAGTAAAAGTGCTTGATAACATCTTCAGGAAAAACACAAACTTCATAAATAGGCAGTATAATTAACACTGTAAAGTATTAAAAATGAACTTACCTTTGGTTCATTGATAAAGTTCCCCGAACATAGCGACTACCATGGGTTGCTTTTGACTGGAGTTTCTTTACGAGATTGAAGTTTCCATCAAATTGTTAATTGCTATCAGTTTCCCCATCTCCAAGAAAGACAAAAAAGGTACCTGAGAAAGAAGCTGTTTCTGTTCTTGTTTTCTTGCTACTGGCATATTAGTATTCGACAGTGGTACTGTACTAAATTCTGGGGCTACTACTGAAATGTCATTAAATTCCAACTTTACACATCTGGCATGCCGCCAAATGCAGCTCAGTGTGTTAAAGTGGAGATTACGGCCCAAAAAATCAATGCTCTAGAATTGTGCGTTTATGTAAACCTACAATTAAAAAGTGGGCAATCACTTTCTTTGCCTATCTGATGAGGGGAAGAGAAGCGAGCTGTTTTTCTAGGGTGGAGAGGTGAAAGTGTCAGCTTAAAACAGAAGCATTCCCTGGCACATCCTTTAAGACATGGCTTTTGATAAAGACAGTTTCTCTGTACACCTCTCAGCCTAGCACTGACCTGCACCAGTCAGGGAAGGTCCCTCATTTTCACGGACAAACTTTGGGAGTTTCTTCAGAGAACCTGGTTTGGTGTTGTAGAATTTCCTTTAAAAATGTGTGAGCATTTGTGGGTAATGGGAAAACAAAACAAAACACTGGATCCTCATGAAAGAAGGTAGCGATAGCACGAGAGGACAGTTTTTGGACAGTGCATGTGTGGGTATGCTTATTTTAAATGACAGAGAGGATATCCACAAGGCTCCTAGTGGAAAGGCAGGCACTTCTCCCAATCCCACAGAAAAACAACGTAAAGCTTCAAGCAGTACAGTCACTGCCTGCCATCTAGCAATTAAAAATGGCAGGATGGGAAGACTAGAGATTCATTCGGCGCCTCTCTTGCAGAGATCAGGGTATAAGGTGGAGCTGCCAAAGCAACAGGTACTATCCTACTTCTAGAGGCTAAGGTTTGACGCATTCATATTAGAAAGTCATTTAGGATACAATTCTACCCACAGGGCAAAACAATGTCAGCAATAGCAGCTTCAAATTCAAAGGAAATATTTATACACAGATACAATGAAAGATACAGTTTATCTTTGTAGCAGGTAGCTGTGGCTGTCAGCCAGCTGTTGAAAACAATTTCAGAAAACAAAAACTTTGCAGAGTTGGTCTTTTGATCATTTTGACCAAAGCAGAGCAAAGCAAAGCAAGGCAAAGCAAAGCAAAGCAAAGCAAAGCAAAGCAAAGCAAAACAAAACAAAACAAAACAAAACAAAAAAGGAAAAATGAGCATTCTCTTCCAGGAAATCTATTTATTTTTCATCACAACAGAAAAAATCTCTGTATTGAAATGTTTTGGCTACATTTCTCATTTTAGGGGTAGAGTGGTTCTGGACATGAAAGATTTGTATTTCTCAGTGCAGTTCCCTCAACCTTTTGCGGGTGGGGGGGGTGTGCTCCATTGCTTTCTTAATCAGTTTTCCCAAGAATCACCTTTTCAAGTAGAGTAATGAAAGAGCTATAACTAGCTCTGCAGTCTAGGAAACTGAGTGTTAATGTGATTGGAAATATGAAAGATTTTGACTGAATTATGGGAATACTATATAGAATTTGAATAGAATTTTATCCTCTATTCATTATAAGATAATTTCATCTTACTCAAAGGAGACTTGATGAGTGATTTAAAAGGGGCACTATTCGAGAGTTAGGATTTAATTGTAATCTTATTTACATTTCAAATGCAGAATCAAATTTCAGTATCTTTTGCCATACTTGAGAGAGAATGGATTTAGTTAAGTGTTTTTATTTGTGCCTGGGGAGGCTAAAATAGCTGACAGGTACTCATGTAAGGGGAAGACCAGCTCTCCTCATTCCATGCTGCCAGGTTCAAGATGTGCCCACTGCACTGATAGTTCTGCAAACATAATGTTAGAATCCGTCAATACTTTTACCCCAGGAGTGAAATTGGGACATGCCATTGTCTTTTCTAGCTCCGTATTATCTATGGCTTCGTAACAAATTACCCCTAAGTTTAGCAGCTTAATACAACATATACTATCTTGGGTTTCTGAGTCAGTAATCTGGGTGTGGCTCAAGGTCCCTCACAAGCTATAATCAAGGTGTTGTCTGTGGTCATCTCAAGGCTCCAGTGGGGGGAGGAACCTCTTCCAGAGCCAGTCATGTGTTGCTGGCAGGATTCACTTCTTTGCAGGTGGTTGGACTGGGGGCCTCTGTGCTGTTGCCTGGAAACCCTGGTTTCCTGTCACATAGGCCTCTCCATAGGGCATCTCAGAACATGGCAACTGGCTTCCATCAGAGCAGGAAAGCACGAGAGTAATAGTGAGCAAGATAGAAGACAGAGTCTTTCTGTCACCTAATCTCAGGAGAGACGTGTCCTTTTTGCCATATTCTGTTCATTAGAAGCAGGTCACTAGGTCCAGCTCACATTCAAGGACAGGGGATGATAGAGGATTGTGAATACCGGGAGGTAGGAATTGCTGGGCGCTATCTTGGAAGCCTCCTACCACTTATTTAAATCTTTATTCTTTCTTTTTTTATATTAAAAACTAATGACTGAGAAAGTAGGTTACCTTCAGACTATGAATGTGAAAGGCAGAGGCCACATATTTGAGTCAGTTTCAGCAAGTTACTTGTGCACATTTTCAGAGCTAAATTGTCTTCTGAGGCGTTACACGTAACAGACTGATAGAGTTACTCAAAGGTAGAGAAAACTCCCCTACGATTCACATGACTATTTTTGGGTTCAAAATTTGTGAATGCTTCTCTGAAACACCACTTAATACAAAGCTTAATACAAATCCTAGACAATGTCATCAATGGAAGAATAGAACAAGATTTGAAAAGCATGTTCAAAACCTAGATTTTTGGTGGAAATTCCAAATTCCTTCTAGCAATCAGCAGGTACTCAAAATGTTTCAATAAAGAAGGTACCGGCTCAAGTGGCCTGCTAGCACCAGATGTTACAGAGTATGACAAAGCTTGGAGGGTGAGACCACTTTTAGATAAAAGCTGTTTCTTGATCCTAAATAACACAAAAAGTAAAATTGCTCTGTAACTATTTGCGGAGACAGACCAGTGGTAGCTACCTTTCTTCTCCTTTTGCTCCTTGATCTGTGTGACTGAAAGACTCAAGAGTTTTTGGCTTCCTTTGCTTTCTCCTCAGGGTACACCTTTCATGAGGTCTACTCACCCACCCTTACTAAGCTTGGCTGTGTACCTCAAAAGGACGTGTTCTGACAGCCCACTCTGTGGAAGATCTCAGGGCCACTTCAGTGACCGGAGGCAGCAGCCTGGATACTGCAGGCAACTTAAGACCATCTTATTCTTTTTTTTTTTTTTTTAAGTTCCTCACTTGAAGATTTATTGGAAAACTTAAAATGGTGAAATAGCCTGAGGATGCATTTATTTTTTATCGTAACTATGATTATTTTAGTTTGGAAGTGACCGGACAGGAAATGCCAACTTTGCCTGGGAAGGAATTTAGGATTCTTTGCGACTTCTAGAGACTTTGGAAATTGAGGCAAGCAAGGAAATCAAAACACAAGTTTTATTCCCAGTTCAAGGGTCAAATTCTTTACTGTGATGTATCAAATCGAGTATTAAGCATATGAGAAGTCTTATATGGTCTGGAAGTTCACCTCTAAAAGAAAAATCACTGCTTCAAAAGGATATACTCAAGACAGTACATACTAAACATGCACCCCAGTCATTAGCTTCCTGGGCTTTTGTAGTCATTAAACCAATCACAGAAATATATGGAAAAGTTCCTTTAAAAAAAGCAAATTCAGAATTATGAGTTTGTTATTAGTAGAGGTATATAAAACATGGACAACTGATTTTGCAGAAAGCTAAAAAAAGATATCCGAGGTCAACTTGTCATATTATTTAGCTCAGAACTCAAATCATTCTCCAAACTCAAGAGATACAGCACACACAAGTGTTTTAATTTCTAGAGTATACGTTTTTTCCTTTAGATTTAAAAAAGATCACAAAAGCAAAACACTGAAAGCTCTTTCTGTCCAGTGTCAAGGATATAAATTGTTAACAAACATTGTTTATTAAGAATTCACAGTAATTGTCTTGTAGAATTTGCAGGTGCCAAGAAATCATGGCAACAAAATTGTAGAATAACAAAGTGTTACATAAGGAAAAAAAAAAAAGTAAAATATAATGCTTTGAAAGAAATTGTTGTAGAATAAATTACATTTTAAATCAGAGTAATTGACAACCTTACATGAAACATCTGGGCTGCTGTTTAGAGTGGCTTTTAAAACATACAGTCAGCTAAAGCAGGGAGAGGGCAGAAAGCAAGGAAAGGGCGCTGGACTAGCTCTGAGATGTGGGCACTGCCTTCTCTTCTCTGGGCTTCAGTCTTCTCATTAATAAAGTTGGAGCAGATAATCTTTCTTGGATCTTAAAAAAACCAAAATCTCAAGGTTCTTTCTGATCATGAACAATACAGCAGACACCATTTTGTAAGACAGCTTACTATTCTCTGATTGAGAATTATTCCTGTAGTCACAACTAGGCTTTTCCTATCCTGTTCATCAGTTGACACACCCCTGAAACCAGGAAGCATCCTCACCAGACAACAGCAGAACTATAAAAATGTTCAGGCATTTAGGAGGTTCTTTTAATGCCTAATAATCATATGAAACATGACAAAGACACTGACACAAGCTGTTAACAAGTCAAAATAAAAGGAGTGTTTCTTATCTCTTTTGTGATTTGAAACGTGGAAAATCCTTTGCTTTTTGTTAAACCTTTGGGGTGAACATTTACCCTCACAAAAGGTACATCATACTTTATTCCTACATACTTCAGATGTTGGGATTAGTAGGTTTCCTGAAATTTGAGGGCACTTGGGGATTGATACCTTGTGTTAAATTTGGGATCAATGGTGTCACAAATGACAGTGCTGTACAAGTGCACCTAATGCTGCTTCTGAATTGAAGATATTCTCTCCTCCAGATTTGCCTTTTTTGTTCTATGTTTAACACTGGGTATTATATTCTCTCTGAAGGGTGTAATAACTTCCACAAGATGGCTAAATTTCTTCTTAAATTACTAAAATTTATGGCTTTCACATTAGTAAACAATTTGCAAAGTTTTCTCATTGACCTCAAAGATGAAAGACTATATATACAGCAATTAGCATTATTCTGGTAATAACGCCTAAAATTTATTAGTTTCATTCTATTCTCTTCATATCATATACTGCCAAATGTTTGACTAAGAAATAAATGAGATCTAATACCCACCCATAGTTCAATGAATAATAATAAGCCAGTCTCACAGATGTAGAGAACTAACGTATGGACACCAAGGGGGAAAGTGGCGGGGGTGGTGGTGGTGGCGTGATGAATCGGGAGATTGGGATTGACATGTATACACTGATGTGCATAAAATAGATAACTGATAAGAACCTGCTGTATAAAAAAATAAAATAAAATTCAAAATAAAATAAAATAAAATAATAAGCCAGTCTCAGGCTAGCTTAGCTATTGATCGTCTGGTTCTTTAGTTCCTAGACCACACTGAGATGTGCCTTCACTGGGTTAAGATTTACCATTATGGCCTCTCTCTGTATTTTGCATTTTCTTTAAATTATGAGGAAATGTCGTTCAATATGAAGACCCTCCTTTCTTTAATTTAAGAGAAAACTAGCCTCTTGCAGATAAGTTTGAGTTTTCTACTATGAAAAACAAAGATTTCATTTGTTTTAGCAGCAAGAAAATTTAGAATCAAATTTGTTGTCCAAGCTTTGCTGAGTTGCCTGAAATCATGTACCTCTGTGCTTTTTTAATGTTAAATGTCTTCTTTAAAGGCTTTGTATTTTGTAGGCCTCTTCATACCCTTTTAAGAGACAGCAAGGTACAAATTTCAAAAATAAAAATATAGCTACAAGTGACTAGTTAAGCATATTGTATTATTTTCTACTATAGATGTTAAAGACGATTTAATATTTTTTTTAATGGATATAATTTTACATAGAAAATATGATAATTTTCCTTTCATTATCATTAAGAATGAGATCACAGTTATTATTTTATTAAGGATTTACTAAATACTGTGTGGTGTGTTACCTACTAAAATGCCTATTCAAACAGCTACTGAAAGAATTTAGCTACCTAATCTGGCTCTGGTTCATTAGTTCATTGAATACTACATTCGTTAAGTCTTTTTACCTTCCCAAGTTATATTTTTAAAACAGGAAATTATGCTGACTTTAAAAAAACTTAAATCAAGACAATACTATTTGTAGGCTTTCCTATCTTCTGGATAGTATATACTTTTTAAAAAATAAAAAATGTGATATAATAAGCATTTTGAAGGAGTATTATACACGTATCATGTTTAAGGTCACAGTTTTCATTAATCTGAGAAAACATACAGATGTGATATTTTTAAAAAATCAATGAAATCCAGTGAAACTTTAATTTCTCATTTCATTGAGAATTTAACTACAAAAAATATCAAAAATGAGAATTTATCTTTTAGTTATAATTCAATAAATGGATTCCTTTCCATATATATCTTAAGATCGAAAATCTCAGTGCCATAAATAACATGATTGAAGAATCATGTAACAATGTATATTTTAATATCAGATTTGTGTAGTGATTTAGAACAATAAATATCACACAGTGAAAAATTTATCATAAACTAAATGCAATAACAAGAGGAAACAAACGCTTATGTACACATTACCAAGGTCTTTACAATAAATTATAGCGTACAGTTCCATCACAGCATATTTGTATACAAAGTCGCTAATGCAAACACTGAAAGAAATCTGTCATGTAGCTCTTTAATCTTGATTTAATAAAGTTTGTACAGTATCAAATAATATCAAAAGTCTAAAAAAACACAATGAGTTTTTATATCATGTTTATAAATTATTGTTTATATACCATTAAAAAAAATAAGGTCAAAAGTGCAGTTTAAAAAAAAGTGGAAATTGTTATTCTTGGTAAGAACTAGAAAAACGTATTGTCCCAAGTTAAGAAGCAATCTAAAGGCTTATACAGTTTCTTAGGCATTTTCGTTTAACTCTCATACAACCTTGGTTACCATATCCTACAAGATAAACCAATACAAAGGGAGTGAAATAATCTTTTTATAAAAATAATAAAAAACACAGATCTAGTAATGAGAAACAGTGGAAATAAATATAATGATAGGCCTCCCCCAAAATGCATTAAATGACTTTTTGCTCACAGGAATGAATGGGCTATCACTGAATGTGATAAAACTTGGGAAATTTCAAAGCATTTCTAAAAATTTTAATCTCTGTCAAGTTTTTAGGTATAACTGGCAATGGTGCATACATCCCAGGATTATGAAACTTTTTCATGTAATATAACTAAGGCAAAATATGACTTAAAGGTGCTAAATCATATCACAGAAAATAAAGACTAAGGATCCAGTAATTAAAAGGCAGCAGTATAGAAACTAGTCAAGAAGAAACAGATGGACGAAACACAACTCTGTGTCTTAATTGGCACTTATCACAGTAACTAGTTATATTTTGACAAATTCTAGAACAAATGCCTATATTGAAATACGTGTGATACATGAACCATTTATATAAGAAACGGTAAAATTACTGGCTTATAAAACAAATTAAATTCAGAGAAAAGACAAAAATAAAAGGAATGTGAAGAAAAATCTTACTTTTAAACTTATTGTGGGATCAAAACATTGACAGGGCTGTATCAATCCGGAGCAGTCTTCCTGCTGCTAAGACCGGCAGGCCGCTGAGCCTGGTGCAACACCTTCATCTCTCCAAACGCTACTATGTAACTGGTGCTTTGCTTGTAGGACACTGAGCAATAGAGGCTTATTTTTTGTTTCTTACTGAATGGAATAAGTTCCTAGGTTGGGTTAACATACATAGACTGCCTGAGATAATAAAAACTTCACCATTACGTTGGGTTCACGGGAAATGAAGACCTTCCTGGCTCTGACAGGAGGAAAGGGCTGGCTGCTGAAGACAGGATGGGTGTTCTGTAGGCTACATACGTACATACTTAATAATTAACGTCACCTTCAGTAGAAGATTAAAAATCGATGGATATGGATGCTTGTGCAGAATCTTCCCGCCCTCTGACATAAATTTCACAGGGAATCTCTTCCATTACTCTGTCTTCTAGGGCCTGTTCAGGGCACTCATGTGCCTGCTTGAAAGTGTAGCTACTCTTTTTGAAGGTGCTGTTAAATGTTTTCATTGGCTGCGGTTGTGCAAAATCATTTCGGAAGGGAAGTTCCATGGAACTGAGGTTGGTCCTGCTTTGTTTGATGCTGGGCGCCTGCGATCCACAGTGATGGTCGTGGATGCACCGCGACGCCGTGGACGAGCACCGCGCCTTCTGGTAGCTGTCCAGTTCCTCCGACAGGTCGGCCAGGTCCGCAGACATCTCCTTGTCTCTCAGTGAAAACAGTTCGTAATGAGGAGGATCAAACACTTCTTGGAATCCAGTTTTATTAAAAGCAGTTTTGCAAGCCATGACCTTTTTTCGAGGCTGTTTCACTTGTACTAAAATAGAAATAATGAGAAGGACCAAGACAATCCCTGATGTAATGCCAATAATTGTTCCGTGAGTTTTAGTGATTTGTTCAAACAGTCCTGCTTTTTTCTTTTCTGCAGAAAAGAGAAAGAAAAACGATGAGGCTTTTAAAATTCGTTCATGAGTCCTGTCACAAATCGGTAAAGTATTTTTAAGTAAAGCAGAACACTTCTGTATTTTTTTTCAAATACAACACAGAAAATGCAATTTAAAATTAGGTTTTTAAACAAAATAATCCCATTACGACTTCTGGTTAAACTAACCAATCATAACGCAGCTAGACAGACTACGAAAAAGGAAAAGGACTTGGTTCTTTACTCAGAAGGTACGTGAATACATAGCTTGCAAATCAAAGTAATACATGAATACAGAAAACGCCAAAACAAAATACCCTTGTTCTATCAAGTTTAGCTTTCTGCTCTATGGTAGGTTTGAGTATACCTATAGTATTTCTACTGATGGTCATAAGCAAGAGAGAACGAAAATGATCTGACTAACCCACTCAGGTATGTTATCATGGTGAACTGTTTTTGAATGATTACCTGAAAATACTTTCTCTCAAGTACTTAAGATAGCCATATCAGATTACATTAACTTTCTATAGTAAGATATTTATTGAACTCTTGGGAGAATAAAAGGGAGATAAACTTTAGTACTGAAACAGTGATTTGATAACCAGTTTGTAGACATTCAACTAGTATTACCACAAGCCATATTTATCTTCCAGGGAGTATATACTGGAACTATAGCAGAGGAAATTCATGGAATAAAAAAAGCAGTCCTTATAATGAGTCTGTTTTTACATTGTAAGACTGAATCCATCAGCTGATTTTTATTAAATAGTATTTCCGTTTAATTTAAAACATAAGAATACTCTAGGTTACAATCTAAATTATTATGAGAATAAGGTATCTTTACAATAGAAATGACCAAGAAAATAAGGGGAGGAAATACCATGATTGACTTTTGAACAACTTTAAGGTAAAAAACACAGTCTATAAAAAAAAATGCTTTTGTTGAGAATAAATATTTTTCTTCACTTTTACCACATCCCAGAGGTCTATTAAGGAGAACATTTATTTTATATGTGTTTATTCCAGCCAAAGCAGTTATGCCAAGCACAGTTGTAGAAAAGGACATTTTAATTTTTTCTTAATGAACGGCAATGGACACTCCTCTCTCAAAAAGGCTGGCCTCTGCCAGTAGACTCACCTTTACAGTGATTTTCGTCCCAAGGGTATGCACAGTTTTGAACCCCATTACAGACTAAAGAATTATTGATGCACATGTTGCTATGGCAAAAGAAAGTGCTGCCTGTGCAGGGAGCTGTAGGAAAAAAGGAAACTTTGTTGCTAAGAACTGAAAGCATACAGATTACAACTCATCCTGATTTATTTTACATTTACTCTTATAAAGTCAATATCTTACCTCAAAGGCTTTTTTGTGAACACACTCTGTACTACACAAACAATAAGACAAAGGCCAATATTCTCTGTTGCTGACTCATGTAAACTTGCACTTAGGTTGGGCGCTAAAAGACTGTTTTTAGTGTAATGACAATATGAATATACGGTCATCCCTTGGTATCTGAGGGGGATTGGTTCCAGGACCCACTGCAGACACCAAAACGTGCAGATGCTCATGTCCCATAGTAGGCCTCTCCATAGCCAGTTCCTCATCTGTGGATTCAACCAACCATGGATCATGTAGTACTGTAGTATTTGCTACTGAAAAAAATCCATGTATAAGTGGACCTGCACAGTTCAAACCTCTGTTACTCAGGGGTCAACTGTATTTCCCATGGTTCTTATGAAACTAGTATATAGCCTGGTATATATATATATATATATATTTTTGGCTGCGTTGGGTCTTTGTTGCTGTGCACGGGCTTTCTCTAGTTGCGGCGAGCGGGGGCTACTCTTCTTTGCGGTGTGCGGGCTTCTCATTGTGGTGGCTTCTCTTGTGGAGCACGGGCTCTAGGTGCTCAGGCTTCAGTAGTTGCGGCACGTGGGCTCAGTAGTTGTGGCTTGCGGGCTCTAGAGCACAGGCTCAGTAGTTGTGGCGCACGGGCTTAGTTGCTCCATGGCATGTGGGATCTTCCCAGACCAGGGCTCGAACCCACGTCCCCTGTACTGGCAGGTGGATTCTCAACCACTGCGCCATAGCCTGGTACATGTTTTCAAAATGTTAAAAGAAAATGTTAGCAAAGACGTGGAGACACTGAACCCTTGTGCATTGCTGGTAGAAATGTAAAATGGTGCAGCTGCTGTGGTAAATACTATGGCAGTTCCTCAGAAATTCATATAGGTTACCATAAGCTCCAGCAATTCTCCTTTTAGGTATATACTCTTAAGAATTGAAGGCAGAGACTCGAACAGATACTTGTTGTTCATAGCAGCATTATGCACAAGAGCCAAAAGGTGAAAGCAACCCAAATGTCTGTTGATGGATGAATGGATTACCACAGGCAAAAAGGGAAAAAAAGCACTCTTTGGAATTTCAAAAAAAAATGTTTTAAACAGTAAAGATATATGGAATATATGCCATTGAATTTCATATTTGATATAATTCTTTAAAAAACCTTAATGGTCTCAAAGCTCATCATAAGGACAATAAGTATTAGTTACATACATAAGCTGTTAGATTAAGGATAGAAAAGCCAATGAAGATGTATGGTGGTATTTTATTCAAGTACAAAATTAGCTAGTGTACCCACTTCTGTTGTGTCATATTTATCATAAAATCATATTACACAAATGTGTGTACTTTAAAATATAACAAGTGTCCTAGAGAACATATAGCTTTTTTGAATTCCTCATTTCTAAAAACTGGAGTTTTCTGTTTTTTGTTTATATATCATACCATAATTCTATTATATACTATATCATATTACATGTTGAATTCTTATTTTACCTATTTTATCCAGTTCACAAATGCGGATACAGAGACGGGAAGCTATTTTCAAGACAGGGTGAGTGAAGTTATAAACAGCACTGTGGCTTCTAGGTATTCTGATTTTCTGAGTCAAACTATCATCAGCTCTTAAAGTTTATCAACAGAACATTATGTGACAGTACTTTGATGGCCCTTCATAGTTCCAAAAGTGGCAAAAAAGACAGGTTTTCTGCAGTGTTTCTTATTGAACAGTGAGTGGAAAATACCCTTAGTTTTTTATCATAGAGTTCTTTATAACTGTTCTCCACATTATTTAAAGCAATTAGAAAGCAGCACTGATATTGTCAGATTTCATTTTGTAGAAATGTGAAGTATATTTAAAATTACAAATGTATCAAGCTTTATGGATTTTCAAAGGACAAGCATAGCTGTTTATAATGAGAATCAAAGTATCAGTTATTAACATGGGTTGCTAATGACATGCTTCAGTTCAGAACTATATAAAATGGCTGAATTATAAGTCTTTATAAGTAAGGGACAAAGATAACAGCAAAAATACTGCCAGTTATGAACTACTCTCTACTTACAGCCTGAGGACTTTCTCCTTTCCCCTTTACTCACTATGGGTCATGGTGTGGGAGAGAAGAGGGGGTTAGGATTTTAGCTTCCCTCTACTTCTGATGAGATGTGGCAATGATGGTGAAAGATGGTTCTCTCCTTCAATTAAGCCTGCAGGGGACCCGTAGGGCAGTATGTCACTGAAAATCACACTATGGATTTATTCTAACAAAAATATCTTCTGCTGCTTTCACAGTTCTAGTCCTGGAAATTACTTTCCTAAAACCATTCCCTTTCTTAAAGAGTGAGGTACATATTAGTATTCAGTGCTTGGGAAGAAGTCAAACATATCCTGGTTGCTATTCTATATCACTCATTTTAGCCAAGTTATACTATTTTAGTCACATCTGCAATCTACAATGAGTAGAAATGAAGTGAATCTCTCACGCAGAATTAGTCCATTTATACAAACCTCCTCAGAAATATTTTCATGGATGGATTAATAATAATTACAAATCATTAACATTTTAGAGAAGAACAAGAGTTTAACAATTTGAATGAATGATAAGCATGTAAAAATGTACTGTTTGGAGCTCTCAAATGTGCTTATCAAATGGACATTCTTAAACTGGGACTCTTGTTTTATAAAAATTCATAAAATCCTTTATTTTGATCACACACTTTTTTTGGAGGGGAGGTTTTCTTTTTCTTCTTGGGTAATAAAGCTACATTTAGGATATGGAGCTAAGTCTACTGCAGCCTTCAATTAGTCTGACCTTTAGTGATTAGTGTAAAGATATCACTTGAGGGAGGCTTGTCACCTGTTTACTTATCAGATTTGTATTAAAGAGAAATCATCAGTGTTTATAGAGAAAACAGCTAAAACACGTTAGAGAAGAATTTTACATATAAGTTTAGACCACTGCCAAAATAAATATAATGTGAGTCAAGAACAAGTAGCCATATTTAAAAGTCTTTAAAAATAAACTGGTGGAATTAATTCTACTGATAGTTTATTTAACCTAATATATCTGTGCAAAAAGTTAATGCAGCAGGACCAAGGCTGCTACCTTTAGAAGGGTCTGTGTGCAAGGCTGGCCCTTAGCTGGCATCTGGGAACGTGGCTTTCCTCCATTCCCTGACTGATAAGGTGGTTCACGGTGCCTAGAGTGTGTTAACAATGTCATCTATGCCAAATACTTGCTTTCCTTCTGTGAATCTAGAATTTCGGTATACGCAAGGCAGACAGTGCCTAGGTGAACAGCTCCCAATATAAAACCTTGGGTGCTGAATCTCTAAACGGGCTTTTCTGGGCAGAAACATTGTACATATTACTGCATTTTCTGGTTGCTGGAGAAATGAACATACTCAGTGTGTCCCACTTGGGAAGGAGAGAGCATAATGAGGCCTGTGAAAGGACTTCTCCAGATTCAGACAATCTTCTTCCCTTACTGATCCTTTCACTGTAATAATCTTAGCTGTTAGGACGAATGTATGTTGGTCCTAGCAAATCACCTAACATGTGGGTGGTGTTGGGGAGCCCTGAAACAATATCCAAAATGTTATCATTTTAACATGTAATCAATATAAAACATTATTAATGAGATATTTTACATTCTTTATTTCATACCAAGTCTTTGAAATCTGGGATCTATTTTTGTAATTATAGCAATTTTAATGTAGACTGGCTGCATCGTAAGTGCTCACCAGCTACATGTGGCTGATGGACCCTGTACTGGACAGCATGGGTACAGATGTTGGGAGTAAATGTACTGAGGAAAAAGTAAGAAGGCTAAAAGGCTTTCTTGCTAACTGCATCTTTGTATCAAGCGCTGATTTGAATTATTTGAAACAGTGAAACAGCCTTTGTAGGGTTGTTTTTTATTTTTCAAGTTTGAAAAGTTTTCAAAATAAAACAGTTTTTAGAAACAAACTGAGGTTATATCTATAGATCGATAAAAAGCAACAGCATAGTCTACTTGTGGCAAATACCACTGCTGAACTCTTGACATTTCCCAATGCTTGAGGAATTCACTACACCCCAAATAACTCAACACTTTCTCCTTTTATCCATTCAGTTTTCATTTTCCAAGTCAGTCAGGCCCCAAAAAGTGACTCTGTCACTTTGCATCCTTGTGGAGTCTGTCTCCACAACTCTTCTTTCTCCTCACTGTCACTTCTTTGGTTCAGACCTTCCTGGTTTCCCACCTCAATCATGGAAGTAACCTCCTAAGTAGCCTCCATGCCCCAATAAAAGTACAGCTCTGATTATATCTTTTTGTAGTATATATAACATGCTTCAAAACTCCCCAATGCCTGTCTAAATAAAGCCTTTAGTTTAAAGGTCTTCAAGTTCTAGCTTTAATCTACCTTTCCTGGTTCAATTCTCTCTGTTCTCCTTTCCACTACTTCTTGTGGGCCAAATTAGCTCTGATTCTATACCTTTTTTATTATAGTACCTCTGTTGGAATAATAACCTCAATTAACATTTCTACCTTCTAAAATCTACCTACCCTCAAGGATAAACCCAAAGGACCTTCCTTCAAGGACTACTTGCTTCATAAACAATGCTGCCCACTAGAAGTAACTTTGATATTTAATAAGAAAGCACTTTGTTTTCTGTCTTAAATGGTCTTTGTCATCGTCAATCCTGTATTTACTTCATTTGCATATATGTCACCTCAAGTGACTGTAAGATCCTTTAGGACAGGGACTGTATCATCCATTTTTGTATCTTCATAGCAAACACTTCATATTGTAAAAGTTAAATAAATGAATGGAAGGCAGGTAGGAAGACTGGTTGGCTAAAATTAACTTCATAACCCAACTGACCACCTGGTAATTCAAAAAGATCTTTAAAATTAAAAATAGAAGAGTTCAGCTACAATAAAGACTGTATATGGTCACACACAATCATGATTTTAATATAGAATCCAAGGAATAATACTATAATACTTTGAAATTATAAGTAAAGGGTAAAATTAGTAATTCCCAAATTTCTCAAGAAAAATATCTGATAATATCTTACTGTTATACTGAAATATTTACTAACTTTGGATTTGCAAAAATCATATAGCTTACCATTATACCATACTCATCAGTCAGGACATAAAAGCTAAAACATTTGTCTCATGAGGACAATAGATAATATATACCACTTATTTTTTAAAATATATGTGATGGGAACATACACATGCAAGTGTATCCAGGAAGTCTGGGTGAGTCTTTAAATGGTAGTTTTCTTCATATAGGAGATGACTGTGAGGAAAGGAACCCATTAAACAGGCTAATCAGCTCTGCCCAAATGTAGATTAAAGTTAAGGGCCATTCAAAACCAAGTCAAAAACATGATGGTGTAAAAGCAGTTTTTTGTCAAGCTAATGCAATATGATCTGCACTTACAATAAGCAAAATCAACAAAATAATTATTAGGAAATACTGACAAGTCACTTGTACTTTTATAGGAGATACAAAAGCAGCAAACCATTTTGCCTTGTGAGGATTTGTTCACTTGAATTACCAAGAGTTTAAGGGAAGAATTCTAAAATCTGTTCTCAAAGTTTCTCCACTTGTAAGCTGGGTCAGTGTATCTACACATGAGTTACAACATCCTTTAATATGAAAAAGTTCCCACATGCTCATAAAACAGTAAAGATACCTTTAAAGACTTAGGCAATCAGAAAAAGACAAAATCCCCATTGTAACCACAAGGAAGATGTCTAAAGGACATGCACAGAAGGAAATCTAAATGTGTCACTACAAAAATCAACCAAGCACAAAAGAAGGCTGTGATGAAGGAAATAAGGGATAACAAAGCTGTTAAGACATACAGAAATCAAACAGCAAAATCGCATAAGTCCTTCCTTATTCGTAATTACTTTAAATGTAAATGGATTAAACTCTCCATTCAAAAGGCAGAGATTAGCAGAAAAGATTAAAAAAACCAAGATCCAACTATATGATATTCTATAAGAGATTCACTTTAGATCCAGAGACATAATTAAGTTGAAAGTAAAAGGATGGAGAAAGATATTCCATACATGTAGTTACCAAAAGAGAGCTGGCCTGGTGATACAAATACAGGCACATGTTGGAGATATTGCTGGTTTGGCTACAGGCTACTACAATGAAGCAGGTATTGAAGTACTCACATGAATTTTTTGGTTTCCCAGTGCATATAAAAGTTACATTTACATTTTACTGTAGTCTGTTAAGTGCACAAGTAGCATTATATCTAAAAAACACAATGTACATACCTTAATTAAAAAACACTTTACTGCTAAAAAATGCTAACCACTATCTGAGCAAGTCTTTTTGCAATAGTAACATCAAAGATCACTGATGACCATAACAAATGTAATAATAATGAAAATGTTTGAAATATTGTGAGAAGTATCAAAACGTGACAGAGAGAAACAAAGTGAGCAAATGTTAGAAAAATGGTGCCAATAGACTTGTTTAACTCAGGGTTGCCACAAACCTTCGATTTGTGAAAAATGCAGTACCTATAAAGCACAATAAAGTGCAGTGCAATAAAACAAGGTATGCCTATATCAGACAAAAACAGACTTTAAGTCAAAACTGTTACAAGTGACAGAGGACACTGTACATTGATAAAAGGGTCAATTCACCAAGATATAATAATTATAAATGTATATGGACCAAAAATCAGAGCCCCAAAATATAAGAAGCAAACATTGTTAGAATTTAAGGGAAAATTAGACAGTTCTATGATAACAGTTGGAGACATCAATACTCCACTTTCAATAATGAATAAAACCACATAGGAGATCAATAAGGAGGGAATTCCCTGGTGGTTCAGTGGTTAGGACTCCACACTCTCACTGCCAAGGGCCTGGGTTCAATCCCTGGTCAGGGAACTAAGATCCCACAAGCCGAGCAGGATGACAAAAAAAAAAGACCAGTAAGGAAATAAAGGACTTGAACAATACTATAAACCAATTGGACCTAACAGACATGTATAGAAAACCCCACCCAACAACAACAGAATATATTTTTCTCAAGTGTGCATCGAACATTCTCCAGGACAGACCATATGTTAGGCCAAAAAAAAATCTTAATTTTAAAAGATGGACATAATACAAAATATCTTTTCCAATCACAATGAAATGAAACTAGAAATCAATAACAGAAGGAAAACTGGAAAATTCACAAATATGTGGAAAATAAACTACACCCTCTTAACCAACCAATAGGTCAAAGAATATATCACAAGGGAAATTAGAAAACACCTTGAGACAAATGAAAATGAAAACACAACATACCAAAACTTACGGGAAGCAGTGAAAGCAGTGCTAAGAAGGAAATTTATAGCTATAAATGCCTACGTTAAAAAAAGAAGACAAAAAAGGGAGAAAGATCTCAAATCAATAACTTAAAGAACTTGAAAAAAAAGGGCAAACTAAACTAAAAGTTCCATGCCTTTGTCAGAAGCATTAAAATAATAAAGATTAGAGCAGAGATAAATAAAACAGAGGAAAAAAGAAACTACAGAAAATAAAAACCACCAAACTTGGTTCTTTGAAAAGATCAACAAAATAGGCAGATACAATGACTACGAAAAAGAGAAAAAGAGATTAAAAAGACTCAAATTACTAAAATCAGAAATGTAAGTTGGGACATTAGTGTACATTTTACACATATACAAAGGATTAGAAAAGAATACTAAGAACAATTTGTATACCAAAAAAAAGGCTAACCTAGATGAAACAGACAAATTCCTAGAAACACAAAAACTACCAAAACTGAACAAAAAGAAAAAAATCTCAATAGATCTCTAACTAGCAAGGAGACTGAATCAGTAATCAAAAACCTTTCAACAAAGAAAAGCCCTGGACCAGATGGCTTCTCTGGTGAATTCTAACAAACACATAAGAAAAATTAACACCAATCCTCAAACTCTTCCAAAAAGTTGAAGAGGAGAGATCACTTCTTACTCATTTATTGGCCAGCATTACTCTGATATCAAAGCCAGACAAAGATACTAGAAGAAAATAAAACTATAGACCAATATCCCTTATGAATACCAATGCAGAAATACTCAACAAAATACTGGCACTGAATTCAGCAACATTTTAATATGATAACCAACTGGGACATAAAGATGGTTCAACATACAAAAATCAATCAATGTAATACACCGCAATAACAGAATGAAGGGGAAAAATCCACATGATCATCTCAAGTGAAACAGAAAAAGCATTTGACAAAACTGAACACCATTTCATGATAAAAACACTCAATAAAGTAGGAATAGAAGAACACTTCTTCAACATGATAAAGGCTATATATGAAAACCCTACAGCTAGTATCATACTCAATGGTGAAAGGTTGAAAGCTTTCTCCCTAAGATTAGGAACAAGACAAAAATGTCCACTTTCACTTCTATTCAATATAGTGTACTAGAAGTGCTAGCCAGAACAATTAGGCAAGAAAAGGAAATAAAAAGCATCCAAATTGGAAGGGAAATGATGAAGTTATCTCCATTTGCAGATGATATGATCTTACAAGTAGAAAACCCTAAAAGACCACACACACACACACACACACACACACACACACAGATTCAGAGCACATAAACTAATTTAGCAAAGTTGTAGGATACAAAATCAATAAAAATTAGTTACATCTCTACACACTAACACGGAACAAATGGAACATTTACAACACATTGAAAAGAAGAAAATTCTTAGGAATAAATCTAACCAGGGAGATATAAGATGTACAATGAAAAGTACAAAATGTTGCTAAAAGAAATTAAAGAAGACAAATAAATGGGAAGACATCCTGGGTTCATGGATTGAAGACTTAACATTGTTAAGATGACAGTACTACTCAAAGCAATCCACAGATTTATTGTGATTCCCATCAAAATTCCAAAAGTATTTTTTGCAGAATAGAAAAACTTATTCTAAGATTCATGGAATCTCAAGGGACCCTGAATAGTCAAAACAATCTTGAAAAAGGAGAACAAAGTTGGAAGACTCTTCCTAATTTCAAAACTTACTACAAAGCTACAGTAATCAAAACAGGTGGTATTGGCATTAGAATAGACAAATAGACCAATGGAATAGAGTAAAGAGCCCCTCAAATAAACCCTCACATATATACAGTCAATTGATTTTTGACAAGGATAACAAGACTATTAAAAGAGGAAAGAACAGTCTTTTCAAGAAATGGTCCTGGGAAAACTGTATATTCACATGCAAAAGAATGAAGCTGGGCCCTTATCTTATACCATATTAAAAAATTAACATGAAATGGATCAAAGTCCTAAATGTAAGAGTGAAAACTATAAAGCTTTTAAAAGAAAACAGAGAAAAGGAGTGATGTCAGCAAGATGATGGTGCCAAGTGCTACCTTTGTCTCTCCCTTTCAGTCTACAACCAGTAAAACATCCATAACTCAACTCTGCCCAACAGACCAGGATGCTGGAGAATTGCAGACATCTGTATATCTAAAGGTGGGTGGACTGGAACACAAATAGAAGGCAGCACTCAGGGAACAGCAGAGTCACTGCCTGTGATCTCTGCCACTTTGCTTCTATGGCTGAGCCTGCAACCCCAGAGAACCTGGTAGCAGCAGGGGAGGTGGCCATACAACACCAGCTTCCTGGCTGCAGTGGCACCTGCAGCCACAGGGAACCAACGTTACTGGAACCTGCAACCCCAGCTACCCTCTTCCCCTCCCCCTACTCCCATGGTAGCAGAGCCTGCAACTCAGTAGACCCTGGACGTGGTGGAGGTGCCTGCAATCCCAGTGCCCCAGGTGGCAATGCCAACAGCAGCAAGGCACCAACAACCCTGGAGGCACAAGCGATGACAATAAAGAAGATGACAACGAACAAACTGCCGATCCTCAAATGTTATATAACCAGAGGCAGCTCCAATAAGAGAAACCAAAAACTCGTGCTATAGTGCCACCTACTGGAAAACTAAAGAAAGGCCTCAAATTACTAACCTGTTGAATCCTTAGAATCAAGTGGTGGTGGGGGGCGGGGTCCAGTGGGTAAGGCTCCGTGCTCTCAATGTAGGAGGCCCGGGTTTGATCCCTGGTCAGGGAGCTGGATCCTGCATGCACGCTGCAACTTGGAGTCCGCATGCCTCAACTAAGAAGTCCACAAGAAAGCCTGCATGCTGCAACTAAAAGATCCCGCACGCAGCAACGAGGGTCCTGCATGCTGCAACTAAGACCCGGTGCAGCCTAAATAAATAAATATTATGCAGGGGACACGGGTTCGAGCCCTGGTCTGGGAAGATCCCACATGCCGCGGAGCAACTAAGCCCGTGCACCACAACTACTGAGCCTGTGCATCTGGAGCCTGTGCCCCGCAACGAGAGGCCGTGACAGTGAAAGTCCCGCGCACCGCGATGAAGAGTGGCCCCCGCTTGCCGCAACTAGAGAAAGCCCTCACACAGAAACAAAGACCCAACACAGCCAAAATAAATAATAAATAAATAATTTAAAAAAAAAAAGAATCAAGTTGGGGGGAAAAAAGCTTTGCTACTTCAAATGTTTGATCAGAGGAACAACTCATCAAGCACAATGAGGAACCACGGCAACACCGTATCACAAAAAGAAAATGAAAGTCCTCCAGAAACCAAACTTAAAGTATCAAAATAATGTGATCTGACAGAGGATCCAAATTAGCCGTCACAAAGAAACTCAACCAGCTACAAGAAAACTCAGAAAGGCAGCTCAATGTACTCAGGAATAAACTTAATGAACAGAGGTAATACTGTATCAAAGTGACTGAAACTCTAAAAAAAACCAAACAGAAATTCTGGAGCCGAAGAACTTAATAAATCAGATGAAGAAAGCACTGGAAAGAGAGCAGACCATATGGAAGCTCAAAGATAGAAATCTAGAAATGAAACAGGTAGAAAAGGAGAGAATTAAGACCAAAAAATGAGGAAATTCTATGAGAACTATCTAACTCTATTAGGAAGGGCAACGTTAAGATAATGGGTATCCCAGAAGGAGAAGAGAGGGAGAAGGGGTCAGAGAGTTTATTTAAAGAAATAATAGCTGAGAACTTCCCAAACCTGGGGAAGGAACTGTACATACAAGTCCATGAAGCTAGAAGAACATCTAATTACCTCAATACAGAAAGATCTTCTCCAAGACACATTATATTAAAACTGTTGAAACTCAGTGACAAAGAAAGAATTTTAAAGGCATCCAAGGAGAAAAAAAGATGGTAACCTACAAAGGAACCCCCATTAAGCAAGCTATCAGCAGATTTCTCAGTAGAAACTCTACAGGCCAGGAGGGTGTTATGACCCACTCAAAATATTGAAAGACAAAAACTGTCAGTCAAGAATACTCTTTCCAGGGCTTCCCTGGTGGCAAAGTGGTTGAGAATCTGCCTGCCGATGCAGGGGACACGGGTTCGAGCCCTGGTCTGGGAAGATCCCACATGCCACGGAGCAGCTGGGCCCGTGAGCCACAATTACTGAGCCTGTGCGTCTGGAGCCTGTGCTCCGCAACACGAGAGGCCGTGATAGTGAGAGGCCCACGCACTGCAATGAAGAGTGGCCCCCGCTTGCCACAACTAGAGAAAGCCCTCGCACAGAAACGAAGACCCGACACAGCCATAAATAAATAAATAAATAAATAAATTAATTAATTAATTAACTAATTAATTAAAAAAAAAAAGAATACTCTTTCCAACAAAATTATCATTCAGATATGAAGGAGAAATATAGGCTTTTCCCCAGACAAACAAAACCTAAGGGAGTTGATCAACACTAGACCTGCTTTACAAAAATGTTGGAAGGAGCTCTTCTACCTGAAATGAAAAGGCAAAAGTATACAAAACTTTGAGTAAGGTGATAGATAGACAGAATCAGAAAATTGCAACTCTATATCAGAATAGGTTGTTAAACACTTGATCATAGCATAAGGTTTAAAGGAAAAAAAAATGTAAAAAAAACTATAGCTACTTCAATTTGGTAACAAACTCACAACATAAAAAGGAATAATTGGGACATCTAAAACACAAAAGGGGAGAAGGAAAAGGTCAGGACTCATATAGACAAATGAAAACAAGATGTTATCAACAGAAAAAAAGAGTATTTTAACTATGAGATGTTTTATACAAACCTTATGGGAACAACAAAACATAAAAACAGAGGAAACTGAGAAAACATACTAGGAAATCACCAAACTAAAATGGCAGACAGAAACACAAGGAAAAAACCACAATGGAGATATAGACCAACCAGAAAACACAACATAAAATGGCAGTACTATGTCCTCATTTATCAATAATCACCCTAAATGTAAATGGACTGAATTCACCAATCAAAAGGCACAGAGTGGCTGGACGAATTAAAAAGCAAGACCCATCTATATGCTGCCTCCAGAAGACTCACTCAGCTTTAAAGACAAACATAGGCTCAAAGTGAAGGGATAGAAGATGATACTCCAAGCAAATGACAGCCATGGAAATCAGGTGTAGCCATACTCATATCAGATAAAACAGACTTCAAACCAAAAAAGGTAACAAGAGACAAAGATGGACATTATATAATGATAAAGGGGACAATTCATCAAGAAGATGTAAGTTATTCATATATATGCTAACATAGGAGCACCAAATTATATAAAGCAATTATTAACAGACCTAAAGGGAGAAATTGACAGCAACACCAAAATAGGGGATTTTAACACCCCACATACATCAAAGGATAGATCATCCAGACAAAAAGTCAACAAGGAAAAGTACACTTAAATGAAAAGTTAGACCAGAAGGACTTGATAGATTTGTACAAAACATTCTATCCAAATGCATTCTTCTCAAGTGCACATGAAATATTCTCAAGGATAGACCATATGTTGGGACACAAACAAATCTCAGCAAATTTAAGAATGAAATCATATCAAGTATCTTTTCTGAGCACAACACTATGAAATCAGATATCAACTACAAGAAGAAAGTGGAAAAATCACAAATTTGTGAAGACTAAACAAATGCTAATGAACAAGAGTTAGATCAGCAAAAAAATCAAAGGAAAAATTTAAAAATACCTGAAGATAAACGAAAATGAAAATATGACATACCAAATCTATAGGGATGCAGCAAAAGCAATACTAAGAGGGAAGGTTATAGTGATACAGGCCTACCCTGAGAAACATGAAAAATCTCAAATAAATCCAAACTTACATCTAAAGGAACCAGAAAAAGAAGAATGACCGAAGCCCAAAGTCAGTAGAAGGAAAGAACTAATGAAGATCAAAGCAGAAATAAGTGAAACAGAGACCAAAAAGACAATAGAAAAGATCATTGAAACTAAGAGCTTGTCCTTTGAAAAGATAAAATTGACAAACTGTTTGCTAGACCACGAAAAAAAGAGAGAAGGCTCTGATAAAAGGAGAAATAACAAGGATACCACAGAAATATAAAGGATTATAAGATAATATTAGGAATAGCTGTATGACAACAAATTGGACAACCTAGAAGAAATGGACAAATTCTTAGAATATCCAACCTTACAAGACTGAACCATAAAGAAATAGAAAATTTTAATAGACTCATCTCTAGTGAAGTTGTTGAAACAGTAAACAAAAATTCCCCCCAAAACAGAAGTCCAGGACCAGACGGCTTTACAATGTGAATTCTACCAATCATTCAAAGATTTAATACCTTTCTCTCAATCTCTTCTAACAAATTAAAGAAGAGGGAATACTTCCTACTCATTCTACTAGGTCAGCATTATCCTGATATCAAAACCAGGCAAGGACACCACAAAAAAATTATAGGTTCATCTCTGATGAACACAGATGCAAAAATACTCAATAAAATATTAGCAAACCATACATTAAAAGGATCATATACCATGATCAAGTGGGATTTACCCTAGGGATGCAAGGGTGGTTCAACATCCATAAATTAGTCAATGTGATACACCTCATGAACAAACTGAAGGATAAAAACCATATGATTATCTCAATAGATGAAGAAGCATCTGACAAGATTTAATACCCATTTATGACAAAAAACTCTCAATAAAATAGGTATAGAAGGAATGTACCAAAAACATAATAAAGGCCATATATGACAAATGCACATCTAACATCATACTCAACGATGAAAACCTAAAGCTATTCCTCTAATATCAGGAAAAAGGCAAGGATGCCCAATCTCGCTACTCTTATTCAACATAGTATTGGAAGTCTTAGCCAGAGCAATTAGTCAAGAAAAAGAAATAAAAGGTATCCGTATTGGAAAGGAAGAGGTAAAACTGTAACTATTTGTGGATAACATGATTTTATATATAGAATACTCTAAAAAATTCACCAGGGACTTCCCTGGTGGCACAGTGGTTAAGAATCCACCTGCCAATGCAGGGGACATGGGTTCGAGCCCTGGTCTGGGAAGATCCCACATGCCATGGAGCAACTAAGCCTGTGCACCACAACTACTGAGCCTGCACTCTAGAGCCCACGAGCCACAACTACTGAACCCACGCACCACAACTACTGAAACCTGCGTGCCCTAGAGCCCAGGCACTGCAACTACTGAGGCCCGTGCACTCTAGAGCCCATAAGTCACAACTACTGAGCCCGTGCGCCACAACTACTGAAGCCCGCATGCCCTAGAGCCCGCATGCCACAACTACTGAAGCCCGCACTCTCTAGGGCCCATGTGCCACAACTACTGAGCTCGCATGCTGCAACTACTGAAGCCTGCGTGCCTAGAGTCCATGCTCTGCAACAAGGGAAGCAACCGCAATAAGTCCACGCACCTCAACAAAGAGTAGTCCCCGCTCGCCGCAACTAGAGAAAGCCCGCATACAGCAACGAAGACCCAATGCAGCCAAATAAATAAATAAAAATAAATAAATAAAATTCAGGGACTTCCCTGGTGGCACAGGGGTTAAGACTCTGCGCTCCCAAGCATGGGGCCTGGGTTCGATCCCTGGTCAGGGAACTAGATCCCACATGCATGCTGCAACTAAGGAGCTGGCAAGCCACGACTAAGACCCAGTGCAACCAAATAAATAAATAAATATTTTTTTAAAAATTCACCAAAAACCTTTTGGAATTAATAAATGAATATAGTAAAGTTGCAGGGTATAAAATTAATATTCAACAATCTGGTGCATTTCTATACACTAATAACCAACTAACAGAAAGAGCAGTTAAGAAAAGAATCCCATTTACAATCACAACAAAAAGAATATAATACTTAAGCGTAAACTTAACTAAGGAGGTGTAAGACCTCTACACTGAAAACCATAAGACCTGTTGAAAGAAACTGAAGACACAAATTAATGGAAATATATTCTGTGCTCATGGACTGGAAGAATTAATATTGTTAAAATGTCCATATTACATAAAGCAAACTACAGATTCAATGTAATCCCTATCAAATGTCCCAAGGACATTTTCACAGAAACAGAACAAAAAATTCTAAAATTTATATGGAAACATAGAAGACCCCAAATAGTCAAAGCTATGCTGAGAAAAAAGAACAAAGCTGGAGGTATCACACTCCCTGATTTCAAATTATATTACAAAGCTATAGTATTCAAAATAGCATGTTATTTGTAGAAAACAGACAGAGATTAATGGAACAGAACTGAGAGCCCAGAAATAAACCCACACATATATGAACAAGTAATTTACAACAAAGAAGCAAAGAACACACAATGGAGAAAGAATAGTCTCTTAAATAAATGGCACTGGGAAAACTGGACAGCTACATGCAAAAGAATGAAACTAGACCACTAACTCACACCACACACACAAATCATCTCCAATTGGATTAAATACTTGAATGTAAGACCTGAAACCATAAAACTCCTTGACGAAAATAAGCAGTACACTCTTTGATCTTGGTCTTAGCAACGTTTTTCTGGATATGTCTCCTCAGGCAAGGGAAATAAAAGCAAAAATATAAAGTGAGACTAAATCAAACTAAAAAGCTTTTGTACAGGAGAGAAAACCATTAACAACATGAAAATACAACCTACTGAATAGAAGATATTTGCAAATCATATATCCAAGAAGGGGTTAATATCCAAAATAATAGAAATAACTCATACAACTCAACAACAAAAAACAAACAACTGGATTTAAAAAATGGGCAGAGGTATTAAACAGACATTTTCCCCAAGAAGATATACAAATGGCCAACAGGCACATGAAAAAATGCTCAACATTACTAATTATTAGGGAAATGCAAATCAAAACAACAATGAGATATCACCTCACACCAATCAGAATGGCTATTATCAAAAAGGCAAGAGATAATAAATGTTAGAGAGGATGTGAAGAAAAGGGAACCCTCATACAGTGTTGAAAAAATGTAAATTGTTACAGCCATTATGGAAAATAGTACGGAGATTTGTCAAAAAATTAAGAACCAGAACTACCATATGATCCAGCTATCCCACTTCTGGGTATTTATCCAAAGAATAAGACTAATTTGAAAAGATTTATGCACCTGTGTTCATCAAGTCATTATTTACAATAGCCAAGATATGGAAAGAACAAAAGCCCTACTGATGGATGAATGGATAAAGAAGATGTGGCATATATATATATATATATATATATGTATATATTCAATTGAATACTACTCAACCATAAGAAAAGATGAAATCTTACCATTTGCAACAACATGGATAGAACTTGAGGGTATTACGCTAAGTGAAATAAGTCAGATGAAGAAAGACAAATACCATATGATTTCACTCATATGTGGATTATAAACAAAGAAACAAACAAACAAACAAAGAACAGATCAAACCAAACCAAACCAAAACCACAGATACAGAGAACAGAGTAGTAGTTATGGGGGGTGGGGAGGGCAAATGGGTAAAGGGGGTCAACTGTATGGTGACAGATGGAAACTAAACTTTGGTGGTGAGCATGCTGTAGGGTATACAGAAATCAAAATATAACACTGTACACATGAAACACGTTATAAATCAATAAAAAAACTTGTTACCAAATTAAAAAACATAGAGGAAAAGCTTTGTAACGTTGTCTTTGGCAATGATTTCTGGATTATGACACCCAAAGCACAGACAAAAAAAAGAAAAAATAGACAAATTGAACTACATCAAACTTTTGTATCTCAAAGTACACAATCAAGACAGTGAAAAGATAATGCAAAGAATGTGAAAAAATACTTGCTAATCATATATCTGATGAGATTAATATTTAGAATACATGAAGAACTTCTACAACTTAACAAAAAACCAACAACCAAGTCAAAAACTGAGTAAAGCACTAAATACAGGCATACCACACTTCCAGACCACCACAATAAAGCAAATATTGCAATAAAGCGAGTTATATAAAGTTTTTGGTTTCCCACTGCATATAAAAGTTATTTTTACACTATGCTGTATTATATTAAGTATGTAATAGCATTATGTCTAAGAAAACAATGTACATACCTTAATCAGAAATATTTTATTGCTAAAAAATGCTAACCACCATCTGAGCCTTTAGCAAGTCATAATCTTTTTGCAACAGTAACATCAAAGATCACTGATCACAGATCACCATAATAAACATAATAATGAAAAAGTTTGTAATGTTATGAGAATTACTAAAATGTTAACACAGAAACATGAAGTGAGAAAATGTTGTTGAAAAAATGGCGTTGATAGACTTGCTCAACGCAGGGTAGCCACAAACCTTCAACGTGTAGAAAATGCAGTATCTGTGAAGTGCAATTAAGTGAAGTGCAAAATGAGGTATGCCTTTAGACATTTCACCAAAGAAGGTATACAAATGGCCAAGAAGCGTGAAAAGATGCTCAACATCACTCATCATTAGGGAAATACAAATTGGAATCACAATGAAAAAAAAAAATCACACTTTATAGCCATTAGGATGGCTATTAACAAAAAAACAAAAAATAAGAAGTTTTGGTGAGGATGGGGACCAACCCTGCTGCATTGCTGGAGGGAATGTAAAATGGCACAGCTGTGAAAACAGTTGGTGGTCCTTAAAAATTTAAACATAGAATATCCATATGATCTAGCAATTCTACTTCTAGGCATAGTATATACTGCAAAGAACTGAAAGCAGAGACCCAAAGAGATAACTGTATACTAACGTTCATAGCAGCTTTATTCATAATAGCCTAAAAGTAGAAACAACTCAATTGTTCATCAACAGATGAAAGGATAAATAAAAATGTGGTATTATACGCATATGGAATATTATTCAGCCTTAAAAAGGATTGAAATTCTTAGAAACGTTATGCTAAGTAAAATAAGTCAGATACAAAAGGACAAATATTCCATTTATATGAGGTACCTAGAATAGGGAAATTCATGGAGATAGAAAGCAGAATAGAGGTTACCTGGGGTTGGGGGAATAGGGGCATGGGAATTATTATTTAATGGGTATGGAGTTTCAATTTGGGATGTTACATAAGTTCCAGAAATGGATAGTGGTGATGGTTGTACGATGCTGTGAATGTACTTAGTGCCACTGAATTGTACACTTAAAAATGGCTGAGGGTGCATTTTATCATAACGGAAGGGTATTTGGCAAACTATGAAAGATTTACATCCTTTTACATCAGTAATCCCACTTCTAGGAATCTATCCAGAGGATATACCTCCAAGAATATGAAAATACATGTGCATAACATTATTCATTGTTAACAGTATGCTTGTAATTGCAAAATACTGTAAATAACCCATATGCCCATAAACTGAATGACTGAATAAAGTATGTACACACAATGTACTACTGGGTTGGCAAAAAGGTTCATTTTTTTCTGTAAGATGGCTCTAGTAGCACTTAGTTGTCTTTAACTTCATTTGAAACAATTTTGTTAGACTGTGACAGCTGTCATATCAGTGTGCATTTAAAAAAAGACTTAACAAAATTGGTGAATTTTTGTGTAGCCATTTTAATATTGAAGATGAAAGAAAAAAAGCAACATTTTTGGCATATTATGCTTTATTATTTCAAGAAAGGTAAAAACGCAACTGAAATGCAAAAAAAGATTTGTGCCAGTGTATGGAGAAGGTGCTGTGACTGATCGAACATGTCAAAAGCAGTGAAGTTTTGTGCTGGAGATTTCTCGCTGGACGATGCGCCACAGTCGGTAGACCAGTTGCAGTGATCAAATTGAGAGATTAATTGAGAACAATCAATGTTATACAATGCGGGAGATAGCCAACATACTCAAAATATTCCAAATCAAGCACTGAAAATCATTTGCACCAGCCTGGTTATGTTAATCGCTTTGACATTTGGGTTCCACATAAGCTAAGCGAAAAAAACCTTCTTGACTGTATTTCCGCATGTGATTCTGTACTTGAACGTAATGATAACGTTCCGTTTTTAAAACAAATTGTGATGAGCGATGAAAAGTGGATACTGTACAATAATGTGGAACAGAAGAGACTGTGGGGCAAGCGAAATGAACCACTACCAACCACAGCAAAGGCTGGTCTTCATCCAAAGAAGGTGATGTTGGGTATACAGTAGGATTGGAAGGGAGTCCTCTATTATGAGCTCCTTCCAGAAAACCAAACGATTAATTCCAACAAGTACTGCTCCCAATTAGACCAAATGAAAGCGGCACTCGACGAAAAGCATCCAGAATTAGTCAACAGAAAATGCATAATCTTCCATCAGGATAACGCCAAGACTGCGTGTTTCTTTGATGACCAGGCAAAAACTGTTACAGCCTGGCTGGGAAGTTCTGATTCATCCACCGCATTCATCAGACATTGCACCTTCGGATTTCCATTTATTTAGGTCTTTACAAAATTCTCTGAATAGAAAAACTTTCAATTCCCTGGAAGACTGTAAAAGGCACCAGGAACAGTTCTTTGCTCAAAAAGATAAAAAATTTTGGGAAGATGGAATTATGAAGTTGCCTGAAAAATGGCAGAAGGTAGTGGAACAAAAGGATGAATATGTTGTTCAATAAAGCTCTTGGTGAAAATGAAAAATGTGTCTTTTATTTTTACTTAAAAAGCAAAGGCACTTTTTGGCCAACCCAATAACTATGGAGTTGTAAATAATAAAGATGATCTCTATGAACTGATATGGAGTGATTTCCAGCATATACTGTTAAGTGAAAGAAGCAAAGTGCAAAGAGTATAATATGCTTCTCCTCATGTAAGAAAAAAGAAGCTATGAGAAAATACACATGTATCAGCTTTTTTGTGTAAAAAGAAATGCATGATGGATACACCAGGGACTAATGTGATTAGTTACCAGCAGAGAGTTGGTAGGAATGGAGTGCAGAGAATTGGGGGGTGGGACTGGCACAGGAGAGGTGAGAAAGGAACAATATTTGAGTGTATCTTTTTGTAGAGCTCTCTTTGAATAATGGCAATATTCTAGGTACTCCGAAAATAAAAACAATTTAAAGTAACCATGATGAGGGCGGGGGGACACAAAACAAAATATAAACAGTCACAACAGTCACAAATGAACCTAAGTGTACTACAGATGAACCACACGGAAAGGAGAGAGGAAGACAACTAATGTAAGTAAATGAAACACCATATTTTGACAGCATGGCTCAAGATAAAAAGAACTGCACACAAATAGTGAACTCTGTTAGGAAATTTCTAACAGGGATATGGGTTAGCAATCCTAAAATTACTTTATGTGTATCCTAGGATTGAACAAATAAATATACCATGGATAATTAGAGCCAGATTTCTCACTAGAAGAGAAGGAAAGGGCTTTTTGGAAACATGGTTGGTTCTAAGGCTCGGGCAAGGAAAACACAAGTTGAGCCTGGTTCAGCCTGCGGAACAGAAAGTAAGGAAGTGATTAAAAAAAATAATGGGCTTATCCAAAGAGTACAGGAGGCAACCTGAAGGAGCTCCCAATGGCCAAAGCTGGGACTCTGAGCAATAAAGTAACTTTTATTACAGAGTAACATATATATATATTATATATAAAATAATAGAGTAAAATAAATGTTCATGAGCTCATACTGACACAAATAACTGAATAAATCAATGAAGGAAAAAGAACAGCTCTTTTTCACAGAATTATAATTAAGTGTAGAAGGAATGATGGAAACAGAAAACCACCATTAGGTAAATAGTGCAGCAATAACTATTACGGGCAGAAGTCATTAACAGATGCTAAAATTAGTGAGCAAAAGGATATTTGCATACTCTCAAAGAAACTTATTAATTAGAAAGGAAAAATTATTGTTTATAGCAGAGAAATGTGGCAGACAGTACCTTAAGGAAGTGATCCAAGTTAGTGTAAGGCAAAGCACATTATGTACCCTACCTCACTGGTATGATGTACTGAGACAGGTGGAATGTGATTTCTATGGTATTCTTGACAGAAATACATAACCTCAATTGAATCCATGAGAGAACATCGGACAAACCTAAATCAATGGGCATTCTACTAAGTAGCTGGCCAGTGCTCTTCAAATGCATCCAGGTCATTAAAGACTGAGGAAGTGTCACAAATGGAAGAGACTAAAGGAGACATGACAATTAAAGGCAATGTGGGATCCTGGATCAGAAAAGGACATTAATGGAAAACTACTGATTTCTCAGTAAGGTCTCTATATTGGTTAATAATATTCCATCAGTGTTAATATTCAGTTTTACTACGGTTTTGTAAGATGTTAACATTAAGGGAATCTGAGTGAAGGGCACAGGAGAACTCTACTATTTTTACAACTTTCTATAAGCTTAAAATTACTTTAAAAGTTTTAAAAAAAAACAGTCAATCTAAATCTTTGGGGAACATGGTTTGGTGGATTCACAATTATTCACCAAGCTGAATTCATACTACTGATAAGTATTTTTAATTTTGAAAATCTTGAGAGAAGTCTCTATTTTTTGCACTCCCTATCATATGTTTGTATCTTTATAATAGGTAGTGTTTCAACTTATGCATTACCATGTCTTTTTTCACACATGACAGTCAGTTCCTTAAGAATACATACTAAGACCTAGTTACTTCTGCATTCTATGACTAGCAGTCCTTGTCTAAAGGAAATGCTCCATAATTGTATTCTGAATAAATGATTAAGTAAAAGATCTCAATGCTATAGGAATTATTTACTTACGCTCCACAAAGGAAGTAAAGAGCATTCTGAACCTGCTAAGCCGACTACCTTCATCAGCCCACATCCGTATCACCCCAACTCCTGTTTTAAGCATTACATCATTGGCCACAGTGCTGCAAAACTTGGCCTTCAGATTTTCAATAGAACTGCTCCCATCGTAGACTGCAACGAAGTTTCTCTTGCATTCATTCGAGTGCTCCATTTGATAATCTAGGAACCTCAAATAAATCTGTAACATTAAAACAAAGAAAAACAGTGCTTTTAAAAAGATACATTAAATTTTCTAGTTCTATTATCCAATTAATATGTAAGTTAAGACTGCATTGAGTTATAACACCTGACAGAAAAACAGTAGCTAAAAGGATGATGCCTAAGTAGGTAAAAGAACTAAGACTAATGGTCTGTTTCTTTGGTTGTCTTAATAATGAAACCAAGCATTAAGGAACCTAACGTTTGTGTTTTGTCTGTAAAGAGAAGAAATTTTTTGCTCCACGAAAGCATGACTATCTTACATATTTTCCTTGTTATAAAAGCAAACTCGTGGTACTGACAAACTGGGAAAATAAAAGAACCATAATTCTATTACTCTAACAATTATCATGATAAACTTTTTTCAGTTTTTCTTCACATTTTTAAAAAAATTTATTTACTTATTTATTTTTGGCTGTGTTGGGTCTTCGTTGCTGCGTGCACAGGCTACTCTCGTTGCAGGGCCCGTGCTTCTCATTGTGGTGGCTTCTCTTGTTGCGGAGCGTGGGCTCTAGGCGTGCGGGCTTCAGTAGTTGTGATGCACGGGCTTAGTTGCTCCACAGCATGTGGGATCTTCCCAGATCAGGGATCGAACCCATGTCCCCTGCATTGGCAGGTGGATTCTTAACCACTGCACCACCAGGGAAGTCGCTCTTCACATTTTCAAAACCTAAGTTTAATTGTAAGATACACACACCCTGCTTTTGCTGTAACACATCAAAACTTATCTGTACTCTTCATAACTGTAATCATTCCCATGATGTCTTGTCATTTATTTACCCACTATCTCACTGTTGCACATTTAAGTGGTTTTAAGATTTTACTCCATAAATTAACAATTTCTACATTTTCAGTCAGAATGATTTAAACTGGAGTTCCAAAATAAGCACTATTATAGTTTTCTATTTTGCTTAGTATCCCCCTTCCTCAAATTTTATAGGCAGCTTGCTACCTGGCAGTAAGTTATTCTTAAAATGTGCCTGACCCATTCTCATTTGAAGAGTTCCATTAGATTGTAGGCTTAGAAAGACCTTGAGTATAATCTCCAAAAGAACAGAATGAAATAGGTATTATTCTTTATGGGCTGGGAGGAAATTAAGGCTCACAGGGATTACGGAACTTGCCCAAGGTTACTTAGGGCGAGGATTTGAACCTAGGTTGCTCTGACTCTTAAAGTGTACGTTCTTCCCATTCCCTGGGATGCCTTCTATGTGTGCAGGCACACACACACAACATACTCTCTCATACACAGTTCACCTTTTGGCTCTAGTTGTTCACAGGTGACTCTACAATTAAAATAATATTTTAGTGAATGAAGAATAAAGACTTTGATTGCCATTGGAGACATCTAGTGGGTATTCACCTGCTGGTTGCTATCTCGGAGGTAGCAGTATGATGCCACACCCATTCTTTATTGTAAAGGGCTTCATAAAACAAAAATGTCAGATATTTTTCCCCCTAAAATACCTTGATGACATAAAACTAAGAACAAAAACTCAAAAATACAGCTCAGAGTTAAATTTTGACTAGTAACTTTGGCTTATTTGAAATGACCAATTAGCCACTTTCAAGAGACTGGTGGAAAATCACCGGTAATGGATTTCCATTTCAAAATTTCATAAAACCTCCAAAAATATATTTTAACACAGAAGCAATATGTTTGCTTAAAATATATCATTTGTTTTCAATACTTTCTTCATCATTCATATAACCAAAACATACTGCCCATGGTTCTCTGGCAGTATCACTACTACTGTAATTATTTGTCTTCTCCATTAGATTGTACCGTCTTCTAATGAGCGTATCACATGCTAATTCTATCCAGTACAATTCTTGCTGAGAGCAATTAATGAAAAAGTGACTAGTGACTATAAAACCTAGTTTGGTAGAGCTAAATACCAGGAAAATAATCAAGAAGTCTGAAGTATTTACTTTTTTTTTTTTTAAACTGAAGAAACATGGTACTTGTATAAGGCCATAGTAAATGCTCTTTAAATATATAACTTTTAAAAGTCAAGGTTTTAAGGCAAGTCATATGACAAGAATGACATTCTTTTCTATTGTGAATACAGTTAAATACTGAAGTTAATTTAGTTTAATTCAACTGATCTTCAGAAAATATTTCTAACAATATGAGGCTGACAAGTTGCAATGGGTGGAGGGGGACAAAAACCACTCTTCTCTCACCTAGATTGCAGAAGACGAGATCTTTTACTAAACATAAATACTCCTGGCCTCTTACCCACTCCTATTCCCTCCCCAGGGAAGTGGAGAGAGTCACTTGGATGGGGGGGAATTTGGTCCCTTTTTCCTTCCCTCTTTCCCTGGACCAGCGAGTACGAGAAACAGTGACCTGGGTAAGTGGGTCTCTTCTGCAGATGCACTTTCCCTGGATGGGGAGGTCCAGTCTAGGCTGAGGTAGGAGGTGGACCTAGTGGGTAGGGAATTAGCAAGTCTAGTTTGATTCTCTCACTAAGCTGTTTCCCCTAGCCTTTAGTGTAATAAAGGGGCTAGTCTGAATCTCCATGTTCTCAACTGGTTCATAACTCCAGTGGGGAAAAAAATGCTTTTTATTAGAGCCTCCAAAGGCCCCAAAAGAAATGCAATGAAATCCTCAGAAAGCTGTTATTTTTATGGAAAGGCCACTGATAAAAACAGACTAAAACACTGCTTACATACTCAAACACCAATGACTTCATTGGTATATATAAGTGAATATTTCTTCAACATCACCCATTAACTAGTTTACCCCATTTTGAGTACTCAAGGGTTATGGTGGTCTTTCCTATTTTTTCTTTTAAAGTACTTAAAATCATCTGCTTACTTTCTTATTTAACACAATTTTAAAAATTTGACCCACTTTTTACAAAATAAATTTATTTTTGGCTGCATTGGGTCTTCGTTGCGGCACATGGGCATTCTCTAGTTGCAGTGAACGGGGGCAACTCTTCGTTGTGGTGCGAGGGCTTCTCACTGCAGTGGCTTCTCTTGTTGCAGAGCACAGGCTCTAGGCGTGTGGACTTCAGTAGTTATGGCACGCAGGCTCAGCAGTTGTGGCTCACGGGCCATAGAGCATGCAGCCTCAGTAGTTGTGGCTTGTGGGCTCTAGAGCGCAGGCTCAGTAGTTGTGGCACACGGGCTTAGTTGCTCCATGGCATGTGGGATCTTCCCAGACCAGGGCTTGAACCCGTGTCCCCTGCACTGGCAGGCAGATTCTTAACCACTGCGCCACCGGGGAAGTCCCTTGATCCACTTTCCATGTCAACTGTGAACAGTATTTTTTATGTTAACTTTAAAAAATCGACTTTTATTAATAAAAAGTAACATTCTCTACTATTCAACATTCTAGGTCACACTCCTAAAAAACTTATGAATATAGAATCATTTCTTCACGAAGTATTTCAAGAAAGAGCAAGATCTAAAGTATTAATTTCACTTAAGCATTTAAATACTTAACTATTATATATGGTCAAAAAACCCCACCTCTGTACATTCATCCCTCAGTATCCATGGGGAACTGGTCCTAGAAAGGACCAGATCTGGATACCAAAATCTGCAGATGCTCAAGTCCCATATTCAGCCCTTTGTATTTGTGCTTCTGCATCTATAGATCCAACCTACTGCAGATTGTGTAGTACTGTAATATTTATTGAAAAAATCTCTATATAAGTGAACCTGTGCCGTTCAATTCTGTGTACAATTGACCCTTGAACAACGTGGGTTTGAACTGTGCAAGTCCACTTATATGGGTTTTATTCAATAAATATATACTACAGTACTACACAGTCTGTAGTTGGTTAAATCTGAGGATGCGGAACCTCAGATACAGAGGGCTGACTATAAAGTTATACTCAGAATTTCAACTGCAAGCAGGTTGGTAGCCCTAGCCCGTGTTGTTGAAGTGTCAACTGTACAGCTAAAGCCTTCTATGTTCCCATTATCTTTCCTACACATTCCATCATAAGTATAATTTTTATAATTCCTATGTACATTTTTAGATTTTTAAATTTATGTATCTGTAAAAATATATAGTATTTTTTGTATACTTTACTTTTTTGTATATTTTAAAATCTTGGATCAACTGTAGAAATGAGTCACTATCCATTTTCCTTTTGGACATTTAGCTTGCTTCCACTTTTTAAAATATTAAATACTGCTGTAAACATTCTTGTACTCTTGTTATGCTCTCATACGATGAGTATCTGGGTATTTATCTAGAAGCAGGGTTGCTGTATTGTAGGACATAACAAATTTCAGCTTTACCAGAGCATGCCAAATGACTTTCCAAAGTGGCTGTAGCAATTTATTCTTCCAAAGTAAGTTAAGAGAATTTCAGTTCCTCAATCTTTGCTGACACTTGGTCACAACAAGACATTCAGTCACGTCTCAAGTAATATATAATAAAATCCTCTGACAAATGCAAGTCAAGCGACAGCCACCATAATCAAGAAGTTCCATCACCCCCCAAATTCTCTCCTGCTGCTCCTCAGCAGTCGAAATCCATCTCCAATCTTGTTTCCTGGTGACCAATGGCCTTTTGCTGTCATTCCACCTTTCCCATATAAATAAAAATTTTTTTGGGCTGTGCTGGGTCTTCATTGCTGCACATGGGCTTTTCTCTAGTTGCGGTGAGCAGGGGCTACTCTTCGTTGCGATGCATGGGCTTCTCATTGCGATGGCTTCTCTTGTTGCGGACCCCAGAGTGCACAGGCTTCAGTAGTTGTGGCGCGCGGGCTCAGTAGTTGCGGCTCATGGGCTCTAGAGCACAGGCTCAGTAGTTGTGGCACACGGGCTTAGTTGCCCTGCGGCATGTGGGATCTTCCTGGACCAGGGATTGAACCCATGTCCCCTGCATTGGCAGGCGGATTCTTAACCACTGGACCACCAGGGAAGTCCTAAGTAAAAATTTTATACAAATAAAATCACAGTAATCTGAGTCTAGATTCTTTGATTAGCACAATGCATTTGAGATTCTTCCATGCTACTGCATCATCAATAGTTCATCTCTTTTTATTCCTGAATACTTTTCACTACATAGATGTACCAAACTTTATTAACAACTGAGGAACACTTAAACTGTTCCCAGTTTTTGTTCATTATGGATAAAGCTACCATGAACATTCACATCCATGTTCTTTGTGTGTAAACATATTTTTCTTTCTCCTGGGTACCCAGCCAGGAGACTGCTGAATCACATGGTAACTTTATAAGAAATCATCAAGCTGTTTTCCAAAATGGCTATATTATTTTGCATTCCTACCAGGAGTGTTATTAGATTCTCAGTTGCTCTACATAGTTCCCAGCACCTGGTATTGTCGTTTTTAAAATTTAGTTATTTTAATAGAGGTATAGAGCTATCCCATTGTTGTTTTAATTTGCAGTTTTGAAATGTCTAAATCTTCTTTGATGAGGTGTCTGTTCCAATCTTCTGCTCATTTTTAAATTGGGTACTTTTCTTATTGTTGCGTTTTGAGTTCTGGGTTAAAGAATTCTTTTGACAAACGATTTACAAATATTTCCTCTTAGTGCCTTTTCTTTTCACTCAACAATGTCTTTCACAGAGAAAAAGCTTTAATTTTAATGAAGTCCAATCTATAAGATTTTCTTTTATGGATTCTCCTTTGATGTCATATCGAAGAACTCTTTCTCGAACCCAAAGTCAGAGATTTTGCCTATGTTTTCTTCTAAAAGTTTTGCAATATAGTTGTTTTTATATAAGATATTAAGATATAGGTATAGGTCAAATTTTTTTTCTTTTTGAAATATGGGTAATCCAATTGTTCTAGCACCATTTGTTAAAAGACTAGACTATGCTTTCTCCATTGAACTGACTTTGTATCTCTGTAAAAAACATCAATTAACTGTATTTGAATGAATCCTTTTCTGGGCTCTATTCTGTTCCACTGATCTATGTGTCTGTCCTTTTGTTAGTACCACACTGTCTTGATTACTGAAGATTTAAATTCCCGAAATCAGGTAGTGAGTCTTCCATCTTTGTACTTTTTCAAAATTGTTCTGGCTCTTGTAATTCCTTGCCTTTTCATTATACTCTAGAAACAGTCTGTTGACATTTGCAAAAATATAGTGGGGGTTTTAATTTCAACTGTGTTCATTTATATAGATCTATTTTAGAAGAACTGATGTTAACAGTACTGAGTCCATCAACAGGTGTACATAGTATATATCTCCATTTATTTAGGTCTTCTTTGAATTCTTTCATCAGGGTTCTGCAGGTTTTCAGTTTACAGATGCTGTGCCTATTTTTTTTGGGGGGGGGGAAGTGCTATTTTAAATGGTACTGCTGCTTTCTTAATTTTGAACTCCAATTGTTCATTCTTCAAATGTTGAACTAGATAGTATAGTTGACCCTTGAACAACATGGGAGTTAGGGGCACTGACCCTCCTTGCAGTCAAAAATCCATGCATAACTTTATAGTCAGCCCACCATATCCTTGGTTTTGCACCTGTGGATTCAACCAACCATGGATGGTATAGTAGTAGGTATTTACCCTAAAAAAAAAAAAATCCATGTATCAGTGGACCTGTGCACTTCAAACTCGTGTTGTTCAAGGATCAACTGTATATATAAAAAATACAATTGATATTTGTCTATTGGTCTTTTATCCTACAACCTTGCTAAACTGATTTGTTCCAGGAGTTTTTTGAGAGTATATTTCCTGTTAATTTTTTTACATAATCATGTCATCTTTCAAAAATAGTTTTCTGTATGCCATTATGCACTGTCTACAACTTCCAATATGGTGTTAAATGGGAGTTACCTTGTTGCTGATTTTGAGGGAGAAAGCATTCAGCTTTTCACCATTAAGTATGGTGTCATCTGTAGATTTTGGTAGACACCCTTTATCAGGTTACAGAAGTTCCACTCTATTTTTATTTCTCTGATTTTTTTTATCATGAATGGGTGTTGATTTTTTAACAGATTGAGATAATCATGTAGCTTTCCTTCTTAATTTATATAATGAATTACACTGATTTTTCAAATGTTGAATTGGCCTTGCATTCCTGGGATAAACCACACTTGGCTGTGATTATTTAAGTGTATTATACTTCTTATATATTGCTGGATTAGATTGGCTAATACTTTAAGGATTTTTGCATCTATTTTCTTTTTTTTAATCAAAAAATTTTTTTGACGTGGACCATTTTAAAAGTCTTTATTGAATTTGTTACAATACTGCTTCTGCTTTATGATTTGTTTTTTTGGCTGCAAGGCGTGCGGGATCTTAGCTCTCCGACCAGGGATCAAACCCGCACCCCCTGCATTGGAAGGCAAAGTCTTAACCACTGGACCACCAGGGAAGTTCCCTGCATCTATTTTCTGGAATAACAATTATGATACCAATTCCAACATGTGGGTCTTTTTTTCCCCCCACACCACCAGCAATTCTCAAACATCAGCTGGGTGTCCTACAATTCAACTCAATTATGACACCATCTACCCAGAGACAGCATCCGATTCTGAAGGTTGAGGGCTTACTCCCAGGAGACTGGCCTCCACTTCAGATGCCAAACACGAGTCCAGGTTGTCACATGATTCTGACGGACTGGCTATAAATCTGAGGTTCCTAAGATCTCATTCTTGGGTTCCTTTAATTTGCTAGGGTGGCTTACAGGACTCAGAAAACCCGTTTACTTACTAGATTATTTGTTACCCTGGTAATAAGCCTCCATCTTTTGGGGATTTCCAGAAGTCACCTCATTAACATAAACTCACTTGTGGTTGAAAGGGCTTGTTATGAATAACAAGACATCCATTTCAACTTTATGGCTCTGAAACATTTTCAGGAACTGGGGACAAGAGACCAAATATTGTAACAATAGATGCTTTCATTGCTCTTATCACTCAGGAAATTCCAAGGGTTTTGTGAGCTCTGAGCCAGAAATGTGCATGAAGACCAAATATATATATTTCTTATTACGGAGCAAAACCTCACAGGGGGAATATTGATCAGTAGTTTCCTTATAATGTCTTCGGTGGTATCAGGGTGATGCTTGTCTTGAGTTTAGAAGCGTTCCTCCCCTTGTACTTCCTGGAAGAGACTGCAAAGAACTGGCATTATTTCCCCTTTAAATGTTTATAATTTGTCAGTATATCCATTTAGGAGCTTTCTTTGTAAGGTTTTTAACTATGAATTCAATTTATTTCATAAATATATGGCCATTCAGGTTACATATTTCTTCTTAGATGTGTTTGGGCAGCTTGTGGTTTTTAAGGAACCTGTCCATTTCGTTTGAGTCATCTGATTTGGGGGCACAGAAAGGTCCATTGTTTTATTGGAGGATCTATAGCGAAGTCCTCTCTTTTGTTCCTGATGTTGGTAAAATGGTTTATATTCATCCAGATATTTACCATTTCTGTACCCTTTCATGAAATTCCAAGATTCTTTCTAGTGCCATTTCTCTTTTATCTAAAGAACTTCCTTTAGCATTTCTTTTATAGCAGGTCTGCAGGCAATGAATTCTTTAAGTCTGTCTTCATTAGGGTATGTACTTACTTTGCCCTCATTCCTGAAAGGATATTTTTGCTGGATATAAAATTCTTAAGTTCACAGTTCCTTTTTTCAGCACTTAAAGGTTTTGACGCTTGGCTTTGATGATTTCTGAAGAGAAATCCATAGTCATTCAAATTGTCGTTCCTTTATACAAAACACATCATTTTTCTGCGTCACATCTCAAAGCTTTCAATCTTAGGTTTCAAGTAGCTTGATTTGATATGAGTAGGCTTTGTTTTATGTTTGTTTTTATCCTGTTTGCTGTTTGAATCTGTAAATTTGTCTTTCACCAATTTTTTTGCAGTTATTTCTTCAAATATTTTTTCTACAACAATCTTTTCTCTTTCTGGTACTTAAGTGACATAAATTTTAGGCCTTTTGAAACTGTTCCACAGGTCCCTGAGGCTTTAGTATAATTTGTCTGCAATCTTTTTTTCTCAGTACTTCAGATTAGGTAGTTTCTACTGAGTCACCTTCAAGTTTACTGACTTTCCTCTATATAATCTCCACTCTCCTATTGGCCCATACAGTGAATATTTTTTAGAAGTTTAAGATATATTTTTTCCATTCTTAAATTTTCACTTGGTTCTTTTTTATAGTTTCTATTTCCCTGCTAAGATCTATCTTTTCACTCATTTCAGGAATGTTTACCTTTACCTCATGGAACATGGTTATATTGTTGCTTTAAAATCTACAATTCATCTGAGTCCTGTTAGGGTTGGGATCTGCTGCTTTCTCCTTTCAGAATTAATCACATTTCCCTGGTTCTTTATATTGTGAGTAATTTTTAAATTATATCCTGCACATTTTGGATGTAACACTGAAACTCTGGGTCCTCTTAAAAATCTGTGGAAAATGTTGAGTTCTGTTGCTTGTTTTATCAGGCAACCTACCCAGAAACGTTCAGATTGCATGTACTGCCTCTTTTTGTAGGTGTTGGTTCCGTTTTCAAGGCCTTTGCTGTGCTATGTAGACTTGCCCAGGTCATGCCCTACTCAGGCACTTGGACAGTGTTTATAATGTAATTTGGTCCTCAACACCTTTACCATGTTTCTGTGGGCCTGTTCCATGCATATGCAGCTCAGGAGTAAGCCAGAATTAGCGCCTGTCTCTAGCTCCCTGTTCTCCAAGAATTCTCATTCTCTGGGTAATACGATTTCCTCTTCTCAGTTCCTCTGGTGGCCAGAAAGATAAGTTTTCCTCACAGTTTTTAGTCTCCTAACCTGTTATGAGTTCTGAGTGACTAAGAACAAAGAGAAAAAAAAACAATGGGGATTCCCTCCATAACTCTCCAGACATCACCATATCCTTTTCCAAGTTCCACTGGTTAAGGAGATCGGGTTTCAGTTGCTGCTGTAGCTGCTGTGACTGGTGCTGACCTTGGGCAGAGCTAGTAAAGGGGAAAAAACAAACCAGGGACGCCCCTCCGCCTTCAGTTTGTAAGGGCCCCTTTCTCAGTCTTCTGGCTAGAGCACTTTCTTCTGTCTGTACCTGCTTTCAGTTCCACAAACCAGCCCAAAAGACAAAGGAGAAAGAAAAAAACCTGTGATTCTTACCCTTCTGGGGTCATTATTCAAGTTTTGACTTCCTTCCCAAACCCACCTTCTAATGGTTACTTTTCAGAATCCTTATGCAGTTGCTTTTTGTATTCTATCCAGAGATCTCAGATATAATAAGTTAAGAGCAATAAGCTGCAGTGGGCTTACTCTATCTTAGCTGGTTCTGGAAGTCATTTATTTTAATGTAGTATAATTGATAAATTTTATCTTTATGGTTTGTACTTTGTGTCTTCTTTGTTTTTAATAAAATGCTTCCTAACCAAAGGTTATATTTAGAACTATACTCCTGTATTTTCTTCTAAAAGTTTTGGTTTTAACATTTAGGAATGAATTTTATGTCAAGTACAAGACAGGGATCTCACATCAATAGTCAACTGTTGTAACATCAATTATCAAGTGTCTCCTTTTGACCTGGCGTGCTATACATTATATACCAAGCTTCCATACATGTGTAGTCCTACTTTTAGAAACTTTACTCAGTTTTATCAGTTTGCATACCCCAGTGATAAATGCATTCTGTCCAACTACCCCAACTTTATCTCGAAGGGTAAGTACTCCACTTTGTTTTTATTCAGAATTGTCATGGTTCTTCTGGACCCTTTCCTCTTCTATGTGAATTTTAGAATTAGCTTGCCAAGTTCCCCAGAAAGCCGTGCTGGGATCTGGATTGGAATTTTAAACTGATAGATTAATTAGGGAACAATAAACATTTCCATCTTCCCATCCATGAAAATGGTGCATGTCTCTCTCTTCCCCCATTTCTGTAGGCCTTCTTCTGTGTATTTCAATATAATTTAAAAATTTACTTCCTGGTACCTTATGATTTGTTCTTTTCAAAGTTTTTTTTTTTAAGTTTTACTTTCAAACTGCTTTTGGCTGTAGTACAGAAAACCAATTTATTTTTATAATTCATGAACATTTTTTCTTTCTCTCATCTTGTTGCATTGATCACCACCAATAAAATACTAGCAATAGACATAAGTTTAAAGAAAATGATTTTAAGGTTTCACCATCAATTATGATGTTTGCTTTAAGGATTTTAGTAGATATTCTTCAACATGCTGAAGATACATCCTATGTTGGAATTACATATGTGGTAAACTACATCATTTGATTTTCTCATTTAAACTGTCCAAAAATTTCTAAGATAAGCCCATCTTTGGTTATGATTTCTAAAAAAAATTTGTTAGGTTTAGTTTGTTACTGTTTAGTCTTTGGGGTCTTATTTTTTCCCTCCTTCACTTTATAAATAATTCTCTGCCTTAAAATTCTCTCATGCTATTTATTTAGTTTTGATAAAACAGGCTGGGGAAAGTTCTTTCTTCTTCAGTTTTCTAAAACAGTTTCTACAACATGTTCCTTGAGTATTTGGTAAAATCTAATTTGGCCAGTTTTTCTGTTAACATACTTCAAGTACAAAATCAATTTCATCAATTTGGTAAGAGTTTATTTAGGTTTTCTATTTCTTTGATTTAATTTTGATAAATTGTATATATGTATATATATATATACACATACATTATATATTTCAGGAAATTGTCCACTTAGACTGTTTACAAATTTATTAACAAAGAACAGTCTGAAGCACTTTGATTATGGAAAATTTCAAACATGCATAAGCAGACAAAAGAGTATCATAAACCCACTTCCCATCCCCTAACTTTAGCTTTATCTATACCTCTCCCCACTTCTGCCTCTCATTTTGAGACAAATTCCAGAGATATAATTTCACATGTAAATAGTTCCATATGTATTGTTAAAGACGACTTTAAAAAATAACCTATTATCACACCAAACAAATGAATAATTTCCTAATATAAAATACCAGTGTTCACACTTCTAATTGTCTCTTAATGTTCCCACCCGTTTGTAGTTTGAGTCCAAACTCACTTATTTGACTTACATTTTTTAATCTGTAGGTTCCCCTGCTGGTTTTCTTTTTCCCTTTGTAATTTATTTATTGAGGAAATGCTCATTTTTTTTTCTTTTGTTCAGCAGGTCTTCTTCATAGTTTGTCTTATAATGGTTTCTAATCTCAGCTGTAGTTGATTTATGACCTTTTCCACTTCTTTTTTTTTTTTTAAACATGTTAATTTCTTTTTTATTTATTTATTTTTGGCTGTGTTGGGTCTTTGTTTCTGTGCGAGGGCTTTCTCTAGTTGTGGCAAGCGGGGGCCACTCTTCATCGCAGTGCGCGGGCCTCTCACCATCGCGGCCTCTCCTGTTGCGGAGCACAGGCTCCAGACGCGCAGGCTCAGTAATTGTGGCTCACGAGCCTAGTCGCTCCACGGCATGTGGGATCTTCCCAGACCAGGGCTCGAACCCGTGTCCCCTGCATTGGCAGGCAGATTCTCAACCACTGCACCACCAAGGAAGCCCCTCCACTTCTAACATAATTTATGTCTTTTTTTTCTAGGTGATCTTGCCAGAGGTATGTCTATTGTTATTATTATTTTTTTAAACAAAGGGCCAGTTTTTGCTTTTGTTGACTCTTTTTGTGAAATTTTAATTTCACTTATTTCTGCTCTTTTATTATTACCCGTTCTTTGGATTTTTTGGTCATTCTTTTAGCTTCTTGAGTTGAATTTTAGCTCATTAAGTTTAAATCTTCTTCTTCTCCTAAAAGAAGCATTTATGATCATAAATTCCCTAAAGTACTTTTAGGAGTATCCCACAAGTTTTGATATGTAGTATTCTCACTATTGCTAAGTTTTTTATAAATGTGTACAAATTTCCATCCTGATTTTTTTCTGTGACCTATCAATTACAAGGTGGTATATTATTAAATTTCTAAACATATGGGTTTTTTAAAGTTGAAGTTTAGTTGATTTATAATGTTAATTTCTGCTGTAGAGCAAAGTGATTCAGTTATATGTGTGTGTGTATACACATACACACACACACATTTAAAAATATTCTTTTCCAGTGGTCCTGAAGAACTTAGGGGCAGGACAGGAATAAAGACGCAGAAGTAGAGAATGGACATGAGGACACGGGATGGGGGAGGGTAAGCTGGGACGAAGTGAGAGAGTGGCATGGACATATATACACTACCGAATGTAAAGTAGCTAGCTAGCAGGAACCAGCTGCATAGCACAGGGAGATCACCTCGGTGCTTTGTGTCCACCTAGAGGGGTGGGATAAGGAGGGTGGGAGGGAGATGCAAGAGGGAGGAGATATGGGGATATATGTATATGTATAGCTGATTCACTTTGTTATACAGCAGAAACTAACACACCATTGTAAAGCAGTTATTCTCCAATAAAGATGTTAAAAAAATTTTTTTAAATAAAAAATAAAATGTTTAAAACGGTTTTAAATTGTAAAATATTTAGATATCAACAACAATGAAGACACTATATATCAAAACTCATGAAACATCTAAGGAAACACTTAGTAGCATACTGATAGCCCTAAATAACTGTTACGAGAAAGAAGAACATTTGAAAATTAATTACCAAAGAATTCAACACAAGAAGCTGCAAAAAGAATCACAAGGTAAATCCAAAGAAAGCAGAAGAAATAAAAGCACAAACTGAGAAAATGGGAAGCAAAGAAACTACAGTTGATTTTTTAAAAAAACAGTTCTTGAAAACAAACCTTTGGCAAACTGATAAAGAAAAAGAAAAGAGCAAAGGCACAAATTTAAAATGGCAAATAGAACTGAGGTTTTAAAAATTGTAAAAGAATACCGTGTAAAGTATTATACCAATAAATGTGGAACCAGAAAGCATGAGCAATATTCTAGAAAAATAACTTTAAACTCAAAGAGATTGAAAATCTAAAAAAACCTAAAATATTAAATAAAGAAAAATATATTCTTTTCCATTATGGTTTATCTCAGGACATTGAATATAGTTCCCTGTGCTATAGAGTAGGACCTTGTTGTTTATCCATTCTATATGTAATAGTTTGCATCTGCTAATCCCAAACTCCCAATCCATCCCTCCCCCACTCTACCTCCCCCTTGGCAACCACAAGTCTTTTTCTATGTCTGTGAGTCTGTTTGTTTCATAGATAGGTTTATTGTGTCATATTTTAGATTCCACATAAAAGTGATATCATATGGCACTTGTCTTTTTCTGACTTACTTCCCTTAGTATGATAATCTCTAGTTCCATTCATGTTGCTGCAAATGGCATTATCCTGTTCTTTTTTATGGCTGAGTAGTAGTCCATTGTATATATGTACCACATATTCTTTAACCATTCATCTGTCGATTGACATTTAGGTTATTTCCATGTCTTGGCTATTGTAAATAGTGCTGCTATGAACATAGGAGTGCATGTATCTTTTTGGACTACAGCTTTGCCTCGATATATGCCCAGGAGTGGGGCTGCTGGATCATATGGTAATTCTTAGTTTTTTGAGGAATCTCCATACTGTTCTCCATAGTGGCTGTACCAACTTACATTCCCACCAACAGTGTAGGAGGGTTCCATTTCCTCCACACCCTATTCAGCATTTGTTATTTGTAGACTTTTTGTTGGCCATTCTGACCAGTGTGAAGTGGTACCTCATTGTAGTTTTGATTGGCATTTCTCCAATAATTAGCAATGTTGAGCATCTTTTCATATGCCTATTGGCCATCTGTATTTTTTCTTTAGAGAAATGTCTATTCAGGTGTTCTGCCCATTTTTCAATTGGGTTGTTTTTTTGTTGAGTTGTATGAGCTGTTTGTATATTTTGGAAATTAAGCCCTTGTCAGTTGCTTCGTTTGCACATATTTTCTCCCATTCTGTAGGTTGTCTTTTCGTTTTGTTTATGGTTTCCTTTGCTATGCAAAAGCTCGTAAGCTTGATTAGGTCCCATTTGTTTTTATTTCTATTGCCTTGGGAGACTGACCTAAGAACACATTGATATGATTTATGTCAGACAACGTTTTGCCTATGATCTCTTCTAGCAGTTTCATGGTGTCATGTCTTATGTTTAAGTCTTTAAGCCATTTTGAGTTTTTTTGTGTGTATGTATGGTGTGAGGGTGTGTTCTAACTTCACTGCTTTACAAGCAGCTGTCCAACTTTCCTAGCACCATATGGGGTTTTAAAGTTATTGTTTGGTTGCTGGTTCCTAATTTAATTGCATTTTTGTCAGAGGATGCTCTGCATGATACCAAGCACTGATATGTACGGCAGACTTCCTTTTCCATCCAGTGTATGGATCAGTTTCCATAAATGTTTCAGGCATGCTTGTGGAGAATGAAAATTCTCTGGATGCTGCAAGTCAAGATATCATGTTCCATTAGGCAAACTGTGTTGTTTAAATCTTCTAAGCCTTGAAGTTTTTTTTTTGCATGCTTAATTACTGAGAGGCAAAAAAAATTACACGCTGTAATTGTGGATTTGTCAGTTTTCCTCAGAAACTGTCAATTCATGTTTTGTATATTTTGAGGCTATATTAATACGTAAAGTTTAAAATATATCTTCCTTATGAATTCGTTACCATCTTCATTTCAATTTTAAGAGCTGTATCAGCTCTTTTAGTATCTATTTCATTCCTGTTTGTGTATTTTCAAAATTTCCTTTAGTTAACCTAAAACAGGATATACTTGGATTTTTTTTAATAAATTTATTTATTTTATTTTAGGCTGCATTGGGTCTTCATTGCTGCACACGGGCTCTTCTCCGGTTGCAGCGAGCAGGGGCCACCCCTCGTCGCGGTGCGCAGTCCTCTCATTGAGGTGGCCTCTCCCGTTGCGGAGCACAGGCTCTAGGTGCGCGGGCTTCAGTAGTTGTGGCATGCAGGCCCAGCAGTTGCGGCTCACGGGCTCCAGAGCGCAGGCTCAGTAGTTGTGGCACACGGGCCTAGCTGCTCCGCGGCATGTGGGATCCTCCCAGACCAGGGATCCAACCCGTGACCCCTGCATTGGCAGGCGGATTCCCAACCACTGCGCCACCAGCGAAGCCCTATACTTGGATTTCAAATATAGTACTTGGTCCAATTATTATTTTTGCCCCAAAATACCTTAATTTTGCACTCACTGTTGTTTTTTTATTCACACACTGTTTCCAGTTTTTATTTCAATTTTACCATTTGAAACATTTTGGAATAAATTATGTTTTATGGTAATATTAATGCTTTTCTGTGAGGCAATCATAATTCCTCAAATTTTAACATAATTTTGTGATACATATTTGGATTTATGTAAATGACCTTTTGAATGTTACACTGCCATTGCTGAAGCATTTTAGTTTAGTTTTTTTTGAATTTTTGAATTTTATTTTATTCATTGTTTTTGAATTTTATTTTTTTATACAGCAGGTTCTTCTTAGTCATCCATTTTATACATATTGGTGTACATATGTCAATCCCAATCTCCCAAATCATCACACCACCCCCCTCCACCCCACTTTCCCCCCTTGGTGTCCATACGTTTGTTCTCTACATCTGTGTCTCAATTTCTGTCCTGCAAACCGGTTCATCTGTACCATTTTTCTAGGTTCCACATACATGCGTTAATATACGATATTTGTTTTTCTCTTTCTGCCTTACTTCACTCTGTATGACAGTCTCTAGATCCATCCACGTCTCTACAAATGACCCAATTTCGTTCCTTTTTCTGGCTGAGGAATATTCCATTGTATATATGTACCACATCTTCTTTATCCATTTGTCTGTTGATGGGCATTTTGGTTGCTTCCATGACCTGGCTATTGTAAATAGAGCTGCAATGAACATTTTGGTACATGACTCTTTGTGAATTATGGTTTTCTCAGGGTATATGCCCAGTAGTGGGATTGCTGGGTCGTATGGTACTTCTCTTTTTAGTTTTTTAAGGAACCTCCAAACTGTTCTCCATAGTGGCTGTATCAGCTTACATTCCCACCAACAGTGAAAGAGGGTTCCCTTTTCTCCACACCCTCTCCAGCATTTGTTGTTTGTAGATTTTCTGATGATGCCCATTCTAACTGGTGTGAGGTGATACCTCATTGTAGTTTTGATTTGCATTTCTCTAATAATTAGTGATGTTGAGCATCTTTTCATGTGCTTCTTGGCCATCTGTATGTCTTCTTTGGAGAAATGTCTATTTAGGCCTTCTGCCCATTTTATGATTGGCTTGTTTGTTTTTGTAATATTGAGCTGCATGAGCTGTTTATATATTTTGGAGATTAATCATTTGTCCGTTGATTCACTTGCAAATATTTTGGCCCATTCTGAGGGTTGTCTTTTCGTCTTGTTTGTAGTTTCCTTTGCTGTGCAAAAGCTTTTAAGTTTCATTAGGTCCCATTTCTTTATTTTTTGTTTTTATTTCCATTAGTCTAAGAGGTGGGTCAAAAAAGATCTTGTTGTGATTTATGTCAAAGAGTGTTCTTCCTATGTTTTCTTCTAAGAGTTTTATAGTGTCCAGTCTTACATTTAGGTCTCTAATCAATTTGAGTTTATTTTTGTGTATGGTGTTAGGGAGTGTTCTAATTTCATTCTTTTATATGTAGCTTTCCAGTTTTCCCAGCACCACTTATTGAAGACACTGTCTTTTCTCCATTGTATATCCTTGTGTCCTTTGTCATAGATTAGATGACCACAGGTGCATGGGTTTATCTGTGGGCTTTCTATCCTGTTCCATTGATCTATATTTCTGTTTTTGTGCCAGTACCATATTGTCTTGATTACTGTAGCTTTGTAGTGTAGTCTGAAGTCAGGGAATCTGATTCCTCCAGCTCCATTTTTTTCCCTCAAGACTGATTTGGCTATTCGGGGTCTTTTGTGTCTCCATACAAATTTTAAGATTTTTTTGTTCTAGTTCTGTAAAAAATGCCGTTGGTAATTTGATAGGGATTGCACTGAATCTGTAGATTGTTTTGGGTAGTACAGTCATTTTCACAATACTGATTCTTCCAAGCCAAGAACATGGTACATTGCTCCATCTGTTTGTATCACCTTTAATTTCTTTCATCAGTGTCTTATAGTTTTCTGCATACAGGTCTTTTGTCTCCCTAGGTAGGTTTATTCCTAGGTACTTTATTCTTTTTGTTGCAATAGTAAATGGGAGTGTTTCCTTAATTTCTCTTTCAGATTTTTCATCATTAGTTTATAGGAATGCAAGAGATTTCTGTGCATTAATTTTGTACCTTGCAACTTTACCAAATTCATTGATTAGCTCTAGTAGTTTTCTGGTGGCATCTTTAGGATTCTCTATGTATAGTATCATGTCATCTGCAAACAGTGACAGTTTTACTTCTTCTCCAATTTGTATTCCTTTTATTTGTTTTTCTTCTCTGACTGACACAGCTAAGACTTCCAAAACTATGTTGAATAATAGTGGCGAGAGTGGACATCCTTGTCTTGTTCCTGATCTCAGAGGAAATGCTTTCAGTTTTTCACCACTGAGAATGATGTTTGCTGTGGGTTTGTCATATATGGCCTTTATTATGTTGAGGTAGGTTCCCTCTATGCCCACTTTCTGGAGAGTTTTTGTCATAAATGGGTGTTGAATTTTGTCAAAAGCTTTTTCTGCATCTATTGAGATGATCATATAGATTTTATTCTTCAATTTGTTGATGTGGTGTATCACAATGATTGATATGCGTATATTGAAGAATCCTTGCATCCCTGGGATAAATCCCACTTGATCGTGGTGTATGATCCTTTTAATGTGTTGTTGGATTCTGGTTGCCAGTATTTTGTTGAGGATTTTTGCATCTATATTCATCAGTGATATTGGTCTGTAATTTTCTTTTTTTGTAGTATCTTTGTCTGGTTTTGGTATCAGGGTGATGGCGGCCTCATAGAATGAGTTTGGGAGTGTTCCTTCCTCTGCAATTTTTTGGAAGAGTTTGAGAAGGATGGGTGTTAGCTCTTCTCTAAATGTTTGATAGAGTTCACCTGTGAAGCCATTGGGTCCTGGACTTTTGTTTGTTGGAAGATTTTTAATCACAGTTTCAATTTCATTACTTGTGATTGGTCTGTTCATATTTTCTGTTTCTTCCTGGTTCAGACTTGGAAGGTTATACCTTTGTAAGAATTTGTCCATTTCTTCCAGGTTGTCCATTTTATTGGCATAGAGTTGCTTGTAGTAGTCTCTTAGGATGTTTTGTATTTCTGCGGTGTCTGTTGTAACTTCTCCTTTTTCATTTCTAATTTTATTGATTTGAGTCCTCTCCCTCTTTTTCTTGATGAGTCTGGCTAATGGTTTATCCATTTTGTTTATCTTCTCAAAGAACCAGCTTTTAGTTTTATTGATCTTTGCTATTGTTTTCTTTGTTTCTATTTCATTTATTTCTGCTCTGATCTTTATGATTTCTTTCCTTCTGCTAACTTTGGGTTTTGTTTGTTCTTCTTTCTCTAGTTCCCTTAGGTGTAAGGTTAGATTGTTTACTTGAGGTTTTTCTTGTTTCTTGAGGTAGGCTTGTATAGCTATAAACTTCCCTCTTAGAACTGCTTTTGCTGCATCCCATAGGTTTTGGATTGTCGTGTTTTCATTGTCATTTGTCTCTAGGTATTTTTTGATTTCCTCTTTGATTTGTTCAGTGATCTCTTGGTTATTTAGTAACGTATTGTTTAGCCTCCATGTGTTTGTATTTTATACGTTTTTTTCCCTGTAATTGATCTCTAATCTCATACCATTGTGGTCAGAAAAGATGCTTGATATGATTTCGATTTTCTCAAATTTACTGAGGCTTGATTTGTGACCCAAGACGTGATCTATCCTGGTTAATGTTCCGTGCGCACTTGAGAAGAAAGTGTAATCTGTTGTTTTTGGATGGAATGTCCTATAAATATCAATTAAATCTATCTGGTCTATTGTGTCATTTAAAGCTTGTGTTTCCTTATTAATTTTCATTTTGGATGATCTGTCCATTGGTGTAAGTGAGGAGTTAAAGTCCCCCACTATTACTGTGTTACTGTTGATTTCCTCTTTTATAGCTTTTAGCAGTTGCCTTATGTATTGAGGTGCTCCTATGTTGGGTGCATATATATTTATAATTGTTATATCTTCTTCTTGGATTGATCCCTTGATCATTATGTAGTGTCCTTCCTTGTCTCTTGTAACATTCTGTATTTTAAAGTCTATTTTATCTGATATGAGTATAGCTACTCCAGCTTTCTTTTGATTTCCATTTGCATGGAATATCTTTTTCCATCCACTCACTTTCAGTCTGTATGTGTCCCTAGGTCTGAAGTGGGTCTCTTGTAGATAGCATATATATGGGTCTTGTTTTTGTATCCATTCAGCGAGTCTGTGTCTTTTCCTTGGATCATTTAATCCATTCACGTTTAAGGTAATTATCGATATGTATGTTCCTATGACCATTTTCTTGTTATGGGTTTGTTTTTGTAGGTCCTTTTCTTCTCCTGTGTTTCTCACTTAGAGAAGTTCCTTAGCATTTGTTGTAGAGCTGGGTTGGTGGTGCTGAATTCTCTTAGCTTTTGCTTATCTGTAAAGCTTATGATTCCTCCATCGAATCTGAATGAGATCCTTGCTGGGTAATCTTGGTTGTAGGTTCTTCCCTTTCATTGCTTTAAATATGTCATGCTACTCCCTTCTAGCTTGTAGAGTTTCTGCTGAGAAATCAGCTGTTAACCTTATGGGAGTTTCCTTGTATGTTATTTGTCGTTTTTCCCTTGCTGCTTTCAATAATTTTTCTTTGTCTTTAATTTTTGCCAATTTGATTACTATTTGTCTCAGCATGTTTTTCCTTGGGTTTATCCTGCCTGGGACTCTCTGCGTTTTGTGGACTTGGGTGGGTATTTCCTTTCCCATGTTAGGGAAGTTTTCAACTATAATCTCTTCAAATACTTTATCAGGTCCTTCCTCTCTCTCTTCTCCTTCTGGGACCCCTATGATGCGAATGTTCTTGCATTTAGTGTTGTCCCAAAGGTCTCTTAGGCTGTCTTCATTTTTTTTCATTCTTTTGTTCCACAGCAGTGAATTCCACCATTCTGTCTTCCAGGTCACTTATCCGTTCTTCTGCCTCAGTTATTCTGCTATTTATTCCTTCTAGTGTATTTTTCATTTCAGTTATTGTATTGTTCATCTCTGTTGGTTTGTTCTTTAATTCTTCTAGGTCTTTGTTATACATTTCTTGCATCTTCTCGATCTTTGCCTCCATTGTTTTTCCGAGGTCCTGGATCATCTTCACTATCATTATTCTGAATTCTTTTTCTGGAAGGTTGCCTATCTCCACTTCATTTAGTTGTTTTTCTAGGGTTTTACTCTGTTCCTTCATCTGCTACATAGCCCTTTGCCTTTTCGTCTTGTCTATCTTTCTGTGAATGTGGTTTTTGTTCCACAGACTGCAGGATTGTAGTTCTTGCTTCTGCTATCTGCCCTCTGGTAGATGAGACTATCTAAGAGGCTTGTGCAAGTTTCCTGATGGGAGGGACTGGTGGTGGGTAGAGCTGGCTGTTGCTCTGGTGGGCAGAGCTCAGTAAAACTTTAACCCACTTGTCTGCTGATGGTTGGGTCTGGGTTCTTTCCCTGTTGGTTGTTTGGCCTGAGGCGACCCAACACTGGAGCCTACCCAGGCTCTTTGGTGGGGCTAATGGTGGACTCTGGGAGGGCTTACGCTATGGAATACTTCCCAGAACTTCTGCTGCCAGTGTCCCTGTCCTCACGGTGAGACACAGCTACCCCCCACCTCTGCAGAAGACCCTCCAACACTAGCAGGTAGGTGTGGTTCAGTCTCCTATGGGGTCACTGCTCCTTCCCCTGGGTTCCGACGTGCACACTACTTTGTGTGTGCCCTCCAAGAATGGAGTCTCTGTTTCCCCCAGTCCTGTCGAAGTCCTGCAATCAAATCCTGCTAGCCTTCAAAGTCTGATTCTCTAGGAATTCCTCCTCCCGTTGCCGGACCCCCAGGTTGGGAAGCCTGACATGGGGCTCAGAACCTTCACTCCAGTGGGTGGACTCCTGTGGTATGTGTTCTCCAGTTTCTGAGTCCCCCACCCAGCAGTTATGGGATTTGATTTTATTGTGATTGCGCTCCTCCTACTGTCTCAGTGCAGCTTCTCCTTTGTCTTTGGATGTGGGGCATCTTTTTTGGTGAGGTCCAGTGTCTTCCTGTCGATGATTGTTCAGCAGTTAGTTGTTATTCTGGTGCTCTCACAAGAGGGAGTGAGAGCACATCCTTCTACTCCGTCATCTTGAACCCTTGCCCTCATTCTTGAATGACAGATTAGTTGGACATGGAATTTTCAAATTTTAGATTGCCAGTTAATTTTTTTCCTTAGCACTTTGAAAACATTATTCTATTGTCATTTCTTCCAAGTTTCTTAATAAAATGCCACTGTCTCCCATCCTTAAGCTACTTTCTGGGTAATTTTCTCAAATCTGTCTTTCAATACTATACTTTTTACTTGCGCAAGTTCTATTTGGTTATTTTAAAAGCATACTTGGTACCTTCTCATTTTTTTGATTACTACTTGTAGGATATTGAAGACACTTCAGTTCTTGGGGATCTAAGAAGCTTCTTGCTGTTATGTCTGTTAACTCACTCATGGTGGTTGTTCACCTATGTTTTCTAATTTTGGGCTGTAAGCTTACTTCAGCAGTGTTTAAGCTATGGCAATCCTGTAGCCTATATGGTTATTTTGTATGTATCTTTTTCAGGTGCCTCAAAAGGTTTAATAAGCCCAGGACCATTTTGTTCATTTTGGGGCTAAGTGGTCCCTGGGCTGAGCATGGAATGTAAATTCACATCCCAAACTGTAATAAAGATAGGTTTCTAGGTATAAACGGTTAGGGGAGACCTCAGCCTCACCTGCATCTTAAGACTGAGCCCAGGATAAGCTTCTTTGTTACCAATTTGCGCTAGTGGAAGAGTTTTTCTAATCTACCATTTCATGGCAATCATCTCCCTTTGAGGGTTACAGCTTCATGTGGCAGTCGTCTCAAAGTCCACACAAACCCTAGGCCTTTTATTTGTCTCAGTGGGGGTGATGCCAAGCTCCTGGCATATCTACCCTTGAGTAGTCATAGGTTACTGAAATCAGCAAGAGGCATTTGTACCATCAATTTCAGTTTTCAGTTTATTGCTCTGATTTATAGCGCTTTCATTTCTAGTTCATAAGAATTATCTTCTTTTTTGGAGCTTTTCTATGGTTTTAAAAGGATGTCTGTTATATTTTATCCAATGTTTCTAAGTGTTTTGTAATAGGTAGGTTTTCAGGTTATCTCATCCATCATATTACCAGCAACTTTAAATTTGATTTTCTTAATTCTTTAAATTCTCCTACCCTCACTCTTTCTTTTCTGTTTACATATATAAACAATAAATATAATTTTAACTGTTACTATTTCTAGAAGTACAAATTAAAAGCAAAAAGCAGAAGTAGTTAGCAACCAGTCTCAATCTGTCAAGAGTTATTTAAAAACATCCTTCCCTGTGGTACTTTCCAATAAAAACTCTACATGATTAGCAGAGGACAGCATGGTAAGAACACAGAACTAAGATGATACATTTGTGTTTTGGTTTTGACACTGTTATAACCAACTCTGAGACCTTTGACAAGATACTTTAACATCTTATGGCCTATTTTACCTCCTCATAAAGGTGTTTATGAATCTATGATCACACTGATCAATACCTATACTCTCCAATTAGGAACACAGAGATTTTAAGAATCTTAAAACAAGAATATTAATGTATGTGTGACATTCCTGAAGTTTATGTTGTAGTTTATTTAACTACAACAATGCTGAGATGCTAGGTGTTCAATAACATGACTGAAATAAAATTTTTAAAAAGTTGTAACATCAGTTTAAATAATAAGTATCTGCATGAACCAAAATAATACGTTATACAAATCACATCTTATTATGTTCTTCTCAGAAGTGACTGCATACTTAATACTACCTTAGCTTTTGGAGTAGCTTTAATCGTCCAGATGCAATCAACTGCTTGGCCGGGTTTTGTTTTTTCCTCTTGTTCTACCTGACTAGAACGTATTACTCCATCAGCTCCTGACAGCTCAAACTGGCAATCTAGAAAGAACAGATGAATGATGTTCAAAGGAAAATAAGACTGATCCTAGATGCCATGAGGAAAAAGAGGTAATATACTAAACCTGGGATGGGATTTAAAATACCTCCTAGGTAAGTAAAGTCTGGATCTGTAACAGAGAAAAGAAGAAAGTCATTGGCATTGAGGTATTTTAGAGTTACTTTAAGGCTTAACGTCTTACACTATGTCTAATGCTACACTTAATAACAAAGCAAGAGAAAGCTTTCATTTGTGTAAACTACAGACCACTGGTTATTTATGAGCATATTGAGGTGCTCACTTATAGGATCAATATTTTTTAAATGATAACGTTTATACTTTTGATCCAATTATGAAAAACTTATTTATGCTACCTGAAAACTCACAACTCTATGTCAACTGCAGTAGCTAGTCCATTGATGGATGAATGAGTAAACAAAATGTAGTAAAAATAATACAATGGAATATTATCCAACCTTAAAAAGGAATGAAATTCTGACACATGCTACAACATGGATGAATCTGGAAACAATATGCTAAGTAAAATAAGCCAGACAGTTAAGGACACTATATGATTCCCTTTATTGAGGTCCCTAGATTAGTCGAATTCAGAGACTGTTTTCACAGGGCTGTAGGGAGGGAGGGATAGGGAGTTAAGTGTTTAATGGGGACAGAGTTTCAGCTTGGGATGACAAAAAAGTTCTGGAAATGCACGGTGTGATGGTTGCACAACATTGTAAGTGTACTTAATGCCACTGACTTGTACAGTTAAAAGGTTTAAGATAGTGAATTTTATGTTACATATAATTTATCCCACCACAGTAGCAGCTAGTAAGTTGTTTTTTTCACAATGGCAGGAAAAAGAGAGATGACTAGATGATATATAGGATATTCTGCCCTATGAAATAGTTCATAGAAAATTGACAACCAATAGTTTATATCAAAATAACTGATTTAATTAAATTGTCCAGGTATTTGATTTTTATGAACTAAATCAATTAACTGAATTGAAACTTTAGTATCAAAAGACATTACAAAGTCTTATATAGAGTCAGATTTTTGCAAATAAGTTTAGACTGCCTGAAAAAAAACAAACATCTTAATCATTTGAATAATGCTTTTAAAAATATTAAAAAACAAAGTCAGGCAGCTTTATATGTAAAGATTCTTTGAAGAAAGGCAGTTCTTTTTCTTCTATTAGTTTTATGTATCATGAGAGCAACTTCATATGGCTTATGGTTAAAATATAGATAAATTATAAATTATAATAAAATGCTTAGGATTTCTAGACTATATTACTTTACATTTGCATTTTATAGTACTTCAGAGTTTCTACAGACCTTATGTTTAATATTATGCTAATGACAATATCAAGAAGATCATGTACTATTCTGTTTTATAGATGAGGAAACTGAATCAGAGAGATTATGACTTTTTTAGACCATATAATGGCAATGTCAGGACTAGATTCTAATTCTCTAGACAGTTTTTCTTACTGTAACATTTTTCTTTCTTACTCTTTCTTGCCGTTATAGTGTGGGTGATGACACCACAATTTTACCACTAAAAGAAAAAAAAAACAATGTCAAAATAAATAGACAATTCATAAATAGCTAAATCATGGCTGTCTAGTTATTTAAAGTCATATAAAGTAAATTTTGTCTAGGGATGTAAATACGGATGAAACTTACGATGATGAGAAATTAGTATCTTTTTTAAAAAAATAATTAATTAATTTATTTATTTTTGGCTATGTTGGGTCTTCATTTCTGTGCGAGGGCTTTCTCTAGTTGCGGCAAGCGGGGGCCACTCTTCATCGCGGTGCGCGAGCCTCTATCGTGGCCTCTCTTGTTGCGGAGCACAGGTTCCAGACGCGCAGGCTCAGTAGTTGTGGCTCATGGGCCTAGTTGCTCCGCGGCATGTGGGATCTTCCCAGACCAGGGCTCAAACCCATGTCCCCAGCATTAGCAGACAGATTCTCAACCACTGCGCCACCAGGGAAGCCCGAGAAATTAATATCTTTTAAATAAATGAAATTCTCTGAGCTACTGGTGATATTTGTTGAGGCAGAGGCTCTTAATGGATTGCTACTTCCTGGAAGTAACTGGGATAATTCTGGAAATTTTAGTGCAATAGTGACAATGTCCTAGAATTCTTTCCTCCATGTGAAGAAATTCTGATTCACTTGTCAGATAGTTGCTATGACTTTCTACTCTAATGCTGTTTAAATTTAGATTTCTCTTTGACATTTCTCTGCAAAATTGCTGAAGTGTCGTCACTCCCTTTTATTTAGGGAGGTTGGGTTTAGATTATTAAGTTAAAAAAGAACAGTCTCTGTGATGTATGCTAGATTAAGCTAAAATTTTTCCTCTTACTTTTTTTCAACATGTACTTTGATAACCATGCCGAAAGTCAGTGGTTAAGATTCCACGCTTCCACTGCAGGGGACACAGGTTCGATCCCTGTTTGGGAAGATCCCGCATGCCACATGGTGTGTCCAAAATAACAACAACAAAAAAACCAATTTTAACAAGAATTGAGCAACCAGTTACATACAATAAACTGTGAATTAAAATAGGTTTAAACAGGCTAATTAAAAATTCTGAGATCTTTTAGACTAACAATTTTTTCATTCTGGTGTGTTGATATATATGTCTTCTATCTGAATTTTCAAATTAAGCTTTTTTAGACACCTGTTTGTAATTTTTTAAATTTATTTTTATTGTAGTAAAATATATAACATAATATGTATCCTTTTACTTATTTTTAAATGTACAATTCATTGGCATTAAGTACATTCACAATTTTGTGCTACCACCACCACAATCCATTTAAGCAAAAACTAAAGACAAATTTTAATATGATCCAGCAATTGCACTCCATGGTACTTAGCCAAATGAGTTAAAAACTTGTCCACACAAATACCTGCATATGGATGTCTACAGCAGGTTTATCTGTGGTTGCTAAAACCTGGAAGCAGCCAAGATATCCTTCAACAGAATGGATAAACAAACTGTGGTACATCCAAACAATGAAATACTATTCTGCACTAAAAAGAAACAAGCTACCAAGCCATAAAAAAACATGGAGGAACCTTAAATAAATATTACTAAGTGAAAGAAGCTAATCTGAAAAGCTTACATACTGTATGATTCCAACCGTATGACGTTCTGGAAAGGGCAAAACTATGGAGACAGTAAAAAGATCAGTGGTTGTCAGGGGTTGGGGTGGGAGGGATGAATAGGTGGAGCCCACAGGATTTTTAGGGCAGTGGGAACACTCTGTATGATACTGTAATGGCAGACATATGTCACTATACATCTGTCCAAACCCATACAATGTACGACACTAAGAGTGAACCCTAGAGAACAGAGGTATGGATACCAAGTGGGGAGGGTGGTGGGATGAATTGGGAGATGGGATTGACATATATATATTATTGATACTATGTGTAAAACATAACTAATGAGAGCCTGCTGTATAGTACAGGGAACTCTACTCAGTGCTCTGTGGTGACCCAAATGGGAAGGAAGTCCAAAAAGGAGGGGATATATGTATATGGATGGCTGATTCACTTTACTGTACACTAGAAACTAGCACAACATTGTAAGGCAACTATATTCCAATTAAAAAAAAAAACCCAAAAAACAGAGTGAACCCTAATGTAAAATATGTACTTTGGTGATGATGTGTCAATGCAGGTTCATCAGTTGTAACAAATGTACCCCTGGTGCAGGATGTTCATTTTAGGTTTTGGAGGTAGCTGTGTGTGTCGGGGGGTGGTTAGGAGGTATATGGTAACTCTGTACTTTCTGCTCAGTTTTGCTGTGAGCCTAAAAACTGTTCTAAAAAAAAAAATAAATTTTACTTTTTGAAAATGTCATCATTTTGACATTGAGAACATAAATACTGAAGTAACACTTAAAAATACCATTAACACATTTACTAACAGGGAAAAAAAAGTTGACTACGTTGTTCAGGCAAAAAAGCTGGTAATCTAGTGAAAGAATAGCATGATCTCTGTTATATAAAATAAACAAAATAAACAGATATAGAAAAACATCTGAAGGGATACACACCATATTGTTAATACTGGTTTCTTATTTATAGGGTGATAAGGTTATGGATATTTTCATTTGGATATGATTTAATTTTTTTAAGTTAGCAAATTTCTTGCATGAAAACATAAATAAAAGCAAAAAAATTATATAACTATAATTATATAATCTTCACATAAATAAAAGCAAAAAGATTATATAATTTTATAATTATAATTGTTACATTAAGTTACTTTTTTATCTTATTAAGTTTGTAAACTCTTGGAAGACAGGAGCAATAACTAGTGTATCTTTGTGCTGCCACATTAGGGATATGCATATTTCTACAGTAGACAGGCTTTGAGGACTATAAAGTGTTCCCACATAACCGTGTGGTAGGTAAGATAGAGTATGCTGATAGGTGGGTGTGCTCTCCCACCACCCAAATATATGTCCACATCCTAATCATCATAACCTATGAATACTACCTTATAAGGTTAAAAAAAGTGAATATTACATTTTAAGGCAAAGGATGTGATTAAGCTAAGGATTCTGAGAAGACAGGGGACGTGAAGATGGAGGCAGAGATTGGAGTGATGAGACCACACGTCCAGGAATGCTGGGGCAGCCACAAGAAGCTGGAAGAGGCTAGGAATGGATTCTCCCCTGGAGTTCCCACAGGGAACATGACCCTGCTGGATTCTGGCCTCCAGAACTCTGAGAAAATAAACTACTGTTGTCTTTAGCTACCAAGTTTCTGGGAATTAGTTATGGTGGCCTCAGGAAGATATTCCTGTCTTAGCAACAGCAACTCTTAGGCACAGCTCTGTGCTTAATAGTAAATTTTATAGCTAGTAGGTGGCAGAAAAAGGATTCACACCCAGATCTTTTGCCTCCAAGTGCAGAGCGCTATCCTTTCTATTGCTCAGTATTTTCTAGAGACTGTTTATTCAAATGAGTAATTGAATCATTCCAATGGAAAAAACCTGCCAAAATAATTTTTGGTATAGATCATGAAAATAAGACAATTTGTTGAATTATTTTTTAAATGTATTTATTGTGATGTCTTTGGCATTTGATATATGCTATAAAACATATAGAAATCTAAGAAATAATGTGATGCCATCTATGATATGCTTCAAAATTCAAGTGATATAGTTTTATTTCTAATTCTTTGTTAAGTTTTTATTTATTCATGGACTGATTTCCCTTTGAGCTTGCTAACTTCTTTAAAGCCTTGATTTGATTACCTTGACTGAATTATCTCTTTTCTAGCCTTAAGATTCTAAAACCAGAGTGAGACCTAGCCACTGAAACAATAACTTCTTTACCTGGAATAAACGAATATTTTGCTCGAAATCCCAGTCCTTCAAGTTCTTCATCAGAACTGAACTTAATCCACATGAATCTCCCTGTTGATCTAATTAATGGAGGGCTTTTCACACCACAGTAACGATCTACAAGTGGAGAGAAACCAAACGGCCCATCTCGAACTTCCAAGTGATCAAACCGACATTCAAATGATGGTTCTATATAATAATGTTCATCAAAGGTCAACTCTATTCTTTGACGTGGAGCAGCTAGAAAATAAGAGTAAGCAAATCAGGGCAACGCAAACAAGAAAAAGTAAAAATGGCCTGACGCAAGTGAGAAAAGCACAACAACTGCTCTCTTACTGTTTCATAGATGAGGAGCATAATGAGAACTGTTATATATAAAATTCATGATAAATGTTACATTGTGTATTAATAATATAATAATAATGCTACTCTGTAGAACTATAGTAATCTTTCCCTTTGGCATATGTTATTTATTAAATTGAATGTACTTAATTGATTAAAATTAGAGTTGAGAAGCTAATGCTTAGTTCATGAGATACAATGTACCATGATGAATAGAAAAACAGAAGAAATGAAAGAAACATATAATGTAACTATGGACATAAATTTGCAGAAAGCCTAATAAGAGATGCCAGTAAGGTTAGGTTTCTTACCAGAGAAGTTTCTCATATATACTGATGCATCTAGTTAAATTATATTTTAGGAGATCCAAAATTCCTATAAAATTTCAACCATTATTTTTTTAATGTCAGTATTAAGAAATATTTATAATGACTATAGTTTAATTAAAATACATATTTAAATTTTGTTCAAACTGGTTTAACCAGGGCATTTAACCAATATATTTAGTTTAACAATAAGTAAAAATTCATCCACTGAAAGACAGAAATTGGTCAAATACCTTCCAAAATGTAGATACATTCCTTGTTTGGTGGATATGAGTCAGGATAATTTGGTGAAGCAAAATGACCTCCATTGCTCGTTCGAACCCAAATGCCACACTGGGTTGCAGGAATGTGCTTGATTCCAATATTTTGTCCATCTTAGGGAAAAATGTAAAACATCATTTATAGTTCCCCTCACAACTTCCCCAAACAACTGCCCACTCTGTTACACACACATATATATAATTTTTAAGAACCACTGACAAATTCAGCATAACAAATTGAATATAGCAGAAGTGAAATGAAGGTGAAGATGGTATGCTGTGCTGGCTAGAAGCATTTGCTCTAGAGGACAAGTTTGCCATGTATAAGAATGGGGAAATAAAATGCATAGATTTTACAAGAGCAAAACCATGTGGGAGAATCTGATAAATCAATAAAGCGCTATAAAATTCATTTCTGACATAAAAATAAAAGGACCCCAGGAATTTATCTGTGGTGTGGTACCTCTATATTTAGTTTAACACAAAGTCAAATAAGATTCAAAGATTACAAAGGGATTTTATTTTAGTTAAAGGTTGTAGGTTGAACACATGCATTTAGCTCTGCTCCTTCTTCAAAGTCCACTTAAACGACAGTAAACAATTTTTTTAAGGGCGTAAACCCATAAGTACAAAGAGGTGGATGCAATAGTAACAACTGGCAGTACTAGGTATCTCTGGCAGTGGGGGAAGAGGTGGTGAAGTTGGGCTTTTTAAAAACATGAGGCTTGGTTAAAAGTCTCTTTGGAATCAATTTGATTTCTAATACCCTCCCCTACTCCACAAATCTAGGTAGCTGCTGCTGTATCACCATATCAGAAAATGAGACTATTTCTTTGGAGAAGGTACAACAGGGTTGCTGGACCAGGGGACACCAGGCACAACTGAGGGTAAAAATACCAACTTGAAAACAGGGAGATGAGGTGAATGTTAACATGCTGAACCACACCTCCCGTCTCTTCCCCCACTCAACTTCCCAAAGGCCTCAGATGTAGAGCCTCTAAGGAGGAAATGGAATCTTAATCTTTTCTGGGGAATCTAATGAGCCCAAAGAAAAAGACTCAAGGATGTGGACTTGGTCACTCACCAGGGAGGGTGGCAGTAAAGAAGCCCTGTCTACACTTGCAGACGGCTAACGAGCAGATCTGCATGCTCCTCTCATAACTATGAAAGGCATTCAAGGAGCACCAGACATTTGAGGAAAGCCTCTAATATGAAAAACAGATTAAAAACAAACAAAAAAGCCACTCTGAGGATACAAACATTATAGAATATTAAAAAAAAAAAACACTAAACAAAACGATCATTTAATCTCCTCAGAGAACAAGAGAGTACAGTTGACCCTTGAACAACATGGGATTGAACCGCGTGGGTGCGCTCACTACTTGGTCTGCGGTCAGCTGAATGTGAGGATGTGGAACCGCGAATACAGAGGCAGGTTTTGACTACGTGGGGATCAGCACTGCTCACCCCTGCATTGTTCAAGGGTCAAATGTATATCGATAAGACAAGAACAAGGCATACTCTTAAAAAAAAGAATATTTAGAAAACAAATGAAAGTTTCTAAAAATAGAAGAAATGAAAAAAATAGCAAGTTTGGAGCAGAGGTCCATAAACTATGGCCCTGGACCAAATCTGGCCTGCTGCCTGTTATTGTAAATCAAGTTCACTGGAATATATCCATGCCCATCCATGTGTGTACTGTTCTGTCTATGGCTGTTTTCACCCTGCAACTGCAGATCTGAATAGGTGCTCCTTCGACTACAAAGGCCTTCAAAGCCTTAAACGATTACTATCTGGCCCTTTATAGAAAAAAGTTTTCCAATTCTTGGTTTAGCAGATAAAGTTGAGGAAGTCTCAGTGTAGACTACTGAGAAGAAAACAGTTAAAAGAGAAATGGAAAACAGAAAAGATTTTTTTAAAAAGTAACCTAATAATAAGAGTTCCTTGAAGACAGAAAAGAGAAAAATGGAGAAAAGGGAACTTTAAAAATTAAACAAGAAAAAAGGGAAAGAAAAATTTCCTACACCCAAAGACAAAATTTTCATATTGAAAAAGCCCAACGGGTGACTTGATGTAAACCCTGAAGAGATGTAACCAGAATTATAACAATACTGATGTGGGTGCTGTGGCGCAAAGTTAAAAGAACACTTGTACGTGGTAGGTAGTGAAGAGGAGGTGCATGAAACGGCTAAATTCTCATCCTGCATGGTGGGAAAATCATTTTCTACTACCTGAAACTGAAATAACCAAGAAGAGCTGTATAGTATGTTATTTAGAAATATGCAGGAAAATACCAAAAGAATCAGCTAAGAGCGTCTATCTCCATGGAGAAATGGGGTAAGGCAGGCTGAGGGACTGATTTTTCCTAATTAACTTTTTAGAATGCTTTGACTTTTGTCATGTGTATGTATAACTTTGATGAAAATAAAAATAAGTCAGGTTATTTAGGAAATGTACTAAACTCTGACATGAATATCTGGCTCAAAACTCACACTAGCTAATCCTCTTTCATAAACAAGGACAAATTAGAACAGGTCCCCAGGGCTTTGAATAAGCTGTTGATGAAAACGTTTCATTTGTCTACACTGGAAAAAGGGATTTATATTTTTGCTTAGTGATAAAGCATGAATCTCATTTGATTTTTGGACATAATCCATAGTGTTCTAGGAGTCACTAGTTATGCCAATTTTTAAAATTTATCAGTGCAAGACTTTATGTTAACAATTTACTCTAGTTAACTGTAGCTGAACCCAGCCGAACTGAGGCTGACAGGTTGACGGAAAGCCTTAGGTCACTGGAACACCCCAGAGGGATTATGGAAATAGTACTCAAAAGTTGAAATCCTTCCAAATAAGCCATCCCACTGTCCTGAACATGCAGTAAATTAGCACTGTAAGTTCTTTACCTTGGGTCTTTTGGGCCACAGCAATCCCTTCCACTACAAGTATTGTTATTAACAACACTAGAGAAATAAAAGAGAAGAGAAGTTAAAAAGTTGAATCTACATTAGATTTTACCAAGTTTATAAGAAAAATCAGGTGACAAAAAAAGATGAACTAAAACTCCCTATTTCTTACTAACATTCACTCTCAAGATTTTTAAGTGTTAAATGTTGAGTTACTATTTGACACTTAACCCAAGAAAAAATGTAATTGATATTATATGCATTCATACAAGCACTAATAGTACTTTTTCAATTTATGATGGATTAAAAAACACATACTTTTTTTTTAACAAACTGAGCTGACCCCAATTATCCTGTATTTATTTTACTCCATCTCCTCAAAGACTTTACATGCATAATGGCTAGCGTTGCAATGTATTATGCCAGTAAAAGTTCAATTAGATTATTTGACTTGTGAGAACATTCATAATAAAGACAGAAGTAAGGGGGCAGCAGTTTCCTAGAAATCAATTTAAGACACTCTATAGCTGTGCGGTACGATGCTGTGTCCTGCATTACGAAAGCTAGCATTATTTAGAAAATGGAGCTTCTCCCACCCCCCGCCCCCAAGTTTAACATTTCTGATACCCAATGAACAATATATTGTTTTGTATATGTTTGTGTTTTGAAGATAACATGTTATTTTTAAGAATGATGCACTGATATCTTTCACTCTCCCTTTCAATGGAAACCACACTATCAGCCTCCTGTGTAAACTGGAGTTTTTATTATTCATTCGGTCAGCAAGCACATACAGAGAACCTACTGGATACCAGGCACTGAGGATACACAGACTGAGGTAGGGGAGAAATACAGCAAAACAGCTAAAAGAGAATGGACTTCAGGAGTTAGGTGGATCCAGGTGGGGGTTCAAGTTTTGCTCTGTACCAGCTGTGAGGCCTTTTCAGCTCAGTTTACTTATTGGTAAAATGGGGATGTTGTGCTAATAACACCAACATCACAAGGTTGTTGCAAAGATTAAATGAGGTGACGCACATTGCACAAAGCACTTTATATGTGCCAAGCATTCTGCTAAATAAATGATAGATTTTAGGACAAACTGCCGTCCTTAAGGAGTCAACCTATTGTCAAAGACAATCTACCATACAAGGTGAAAGGAGTTTAACAGGGGTCATAACAGAAAGCACAATTGAAGCAGAAAAGGGAACCATTCATTCAGCTGGGGGTTAAGAGGAATAGAGGAAAGCTTTAGAAAAAAAAGGTATATTCTAGTGGGACTGGAGAGAACTTCTACCCAGGAGAGGGAGAAAGAAACAGCTTAGACAAAAACATGGAGCCATGAGCACTTATCTATAGGCGGTGTTAGTGAAATTCTGAGTACGATAGTACAGTTAGCATGTGGAGGGGAAAGTGGTACATCAGGTTAGAAATAGTAGGATGAGATCCGACTGCAAAAAGCCTTGAATGCCATGCTAAAGAGTTTGGACCTTTGACTACAAGAAGAAATCACTGTGAGTTTTTAAACTAGAGAGTGACGTTATCACATCTGTGTTTCAGACCACTGATCTTGATGGTTGTGTGGAGTCTAAATTTTTAAAAAGAGAGGTCATTTAGGAAGCAAAGATGATATGGTCTTGAAGCAGAGCAGTGGTAGTGTAAATGGGAAGGAGGAGATATTTATAACATGATTCAGATATAGAGTCAACTGCAATTGGTGACTTAAAGGATGTCTAGGGGTGAGGGAGGTGGAGGCACTGAAGAGATTGCTAGTTAAGTGAGTGGTAGATGGTCAAGCCATTGTTCACTCAGTAGCACGTACCCAGCATGTACTACCCAAAGTCACCAATGTACAAAGAGTTCTTGTCATCTTACGCTGTTTACATCTTATAATCTAATCATACATCTTCATCTTTGGTTTCCTGTATCCTTGTTGAACCTTTGTTTCCTCTGTCTTCTCTCAACAACTTTAATTTCCCCTCCCTTTCTTCGGTTGCTAGCAGTGTTGAAGATCTCATGCTATGTAGGAACAATCCTTCCTTCAAACTCTTAACATCTTGGCACTGGATCAGAGTTAGAAGAATGAATTTTGAACGGTTTTTAAAAAACAAAAAACCCAGAAGATTTCTGATCAAAAAGAAAAACTAGGGACTTCTCTGGTGGCGCAGTGGTTGGGAATCCACCTGCCAGTACAGGGGACATGGGTTCGAGCCCTGGTCCAGGAAGATCCCACATGACGTGGAGCAACTAAGCCCGTGTGCCACAACTACTGAGCCTGCGCTCTAGAGCCTGCGAGCCACAACTACTGAAGCCCGCACACCTAGAGCCCATGCTCCGCAACAAGAGAAGCCACCGCAATGAGAAGCCCACGCACCGCAACAAAGAGTAGCCTCCGCCCGTCGCAACTAGAGAAAGCCCGCCTGCAGCAATGAAGACCTAACACAGCCAAAAATAAAAATAAATAAAATACATTCAAAAAGAAAGAAGAAAAACTAGGGAATTCCCTGTCAGTCCAATGGTTAGGACTCTGTGCTTTCACTGCCGAGGGCCTGGGTTCAATCCCTGGTTGGGGAACTAAGATCCTGCAAGCCGCAAGGCACAGCCAAAAAACAAACAAACAAACAAACAAACTAGGATAACGTTAGATATTTGACAATTCAGCAAATATCACAACCATCTGTACCAATGTATCTTGATAGAGGACACTATTTCCCAAGGCATATCATCCCAGTCAGATGATACACAACTGGTCAAAATTTTGTGATTATACCTTGCCTCCTGATTCACAGGCGTAACAATTTACCAGTTTTTAAATTTATAATTCACAGTATTTAAGCAAGTAATACAAAACCAGGCAGAAAGGGAAAGTAAGAAATCACCAAACTGAAACCAGGAGAGCAACAGTAAAACTATGGTAAAAAGATGAATTGTGCCTGGAAAATTATTCTACATAATGACTAATAAAAATTTGGCTTTGTAAAACACTTGATTTATGGAATTTGCACAGAATATACAATTGAGGTAGAAAAATCACATTAAAATAAAATTACACGACCAAATAACCCTATTAATCTTTTCTACTTTATTTAGGGTGTTGCTCACAATTCCCCCCTGCCAAATGTTTAAAAAATCTATTCACAACTCTTATCAACCAAATGAACTGTGCCACTGAATTAAAAAAATGATATATAAATAAGGCAAATGTGCACACCAGTTAGGGACAGAAATATTTAGTGATAGCTGTGGTGATATAGTTTTGACTATTAATCATTCTAAATTCGGTATCATAAGAAACAGTTTTCGCTTAGTTGTATAATAGGATCTTTGTAAGTTGCTTGCTATAATCAGGCTGAGACAGTAAAACAAACTCTACTGATGCCAAACATTGGAATTATCTAGTACGTGAAGCAGTGCTGTCGTGCTCTGTTCTGTCCTTAGTCCCAATCTATGTGCCACTTGTTCCCTTCTTTCTCTTACCAAAAGGGTCAATAATTTCTCAAATCCAGAAATACCTCACACTTTGAATTCAAAGACAATGTACCCAGGAAGGCACTAATTCTTTAAGGCAGAAATCCATGCCAAAATAAAAATTCTAAACTCCACAACCACAGAGTTTGGTTATGCAGAGAATTGCTCGTGATCTGATGCTTGAAAAAGGTACTGCCCACCACTTATGTCCTCACCTCTGGTTCTGGAGTTTAATGTAGTGTAGTTTAATAACCAGTGTACAGATCTGACTTAAAAATGAAGGCTTAAATGATAAAGACAGGTGCTATTCAAGGTATTAAATACAAATCCTTCAAGCTACTCCTTTTAACACTGAATCACTGTTATCAGAGTTCTCTACCGCAATCCTGTCCCCAGACCTTCCAGTTTAAGGCTGTACTTTCCAATCAACTAAAAATCAAGGTCAGGTTTATTCTTTCCACTGTTACTTAATAGTGGCAACTCTGGCCAATGCAATAAATACTGGAAAGGAGACAAAATTATTATTTATAGACAATGTTATTTTAAAACCTAGAAGTCCCAAGAGAATTACTTGGAAAATGATTACACCTATTAAAGGAAGAGAGTAAGACCAAAATAAATTAAACAAACAAGTAAATAAATTTAATACAATGGAGAAGTAATATGTTTTAGATAATAAAACAACGTGAAAGTAACATTTCTTCCCAGTAAGTCATACAATATTTAATGATGTTTTAATAAAAATCTCAGTGTGTTTTTTTGGTACTTAAAATGCTTCTGATGGTCATCTTAAGTACTTTTTTATATTGGCCAAGGAAAATATAAAAATAAAAGACTAAAATACATAAAAATAATATACTTACTATAAAGCTACAGTAATTATAAAATGTAGCCACGGTAGAGGAAGAAACAGATGATCTGTCAACAAACATTACTAGCATCCACTGTATTACAGGCAGTGAGTCAGTCCCTAGAACTACAATGAACCAAAGAAGACATGGTCCTTATTCTCAAGGGGCCTTTAGATAAGAAAATGGAAGAAGAGGAAAAGCTCAGAAACAGACATATATATCCCAGAATTTATTAAAATATATGTGATATTTGAAACACTTGGTGAGAAGACAGTTTTAATAAATGGTTCTGGGATAACTTGTTAATTATTCGGAAAAAAAAGTAGGTCCCTACTTCAAGCTATCAATAAGTAGGAAAATAAATAGCAGACTGAAAAAAAGATGAATTATATTTATACTTTTGGGAGAACACCTTCATTTACAAAAGACAGGAACATAAATAAAAACTACAAACAGATGGGATAAAAGATTATGCCACCAGGAAAATGTGCCCAAAAAATGCAGAAATTCTGCCTTACTAATATTAAAAAAAAACGTAGATTCTAGTGTTGGTCAGGATATAGGAAACTGACTTATTCTGCCACTGGATTGTAAACTGGCACAGCTTTTGGGAGGTTAACCTGGTAATATATATATCAAAGCTTAGAAATGTACAAATTCTACCCAGCAGTTCTTCCAGATTTGAGAAATGAATCATTGGGACGGTAGTTCTCAAACTTTAGTGTGCATCATATTCATCTGGAGGGCTTATTAAAACAGACTTGGAGGGGGGGTTACTTCCAGAGATTTTGATCCAGTAGGTCTGGGGTGGGGCTTGAAAACTTGCATTTTAACAAATTCCCTAGTGATGCTGAAGCTGTTGGCCCTGGCACCACACTTTGAAGACCACTGCAACTGGAGAGTGATAGTACACTGAAAGAAATAGAAAGAAGTTGCCTGTTTTCTCCTTTGGTGACTGTGGGAGCACGTGTGGGCCAAGACGGATGGGGCGGGGCAGAGGGTGGGCACAAAGGAGTTGATGAGTTGATTTTGGAAATGTTGGTGAATGCTCTACTACATATATGTATGTATATGTATGTGTATTCTCATAATGTCCCTACAAATACCTCTTGTTTCTGAACATCTGCACTTGCCACGGACCTCCCTCTGCTTCTACAAAATAACGTTCACACTGTTAGAAACCTGCTTTTTCTAGGAACTCTCTCAAGATTAATTTTATTAGACAGCATTCATACTTTTCACTTCTGTAACTATTCACTAGCTCTCTATCTCTGTCTGGTTTTGTTTCTTTCACTGATTTTGCACACTCCTATTATGTTAGCATAAGGTCTGGCATGAGTAATAAAAAACCCAAACTAGTAGTTTAAACAAGATAAGAGTATATTTCTCTGTCAAGTAAACAAACTGTGCAGGTAAGTAGTCAAGGGCTAGAGTGAAGGCTATACCATTACTAGGGACCTAAGCTCCTTCTGTCTTATTGCTCAGTTGTGCATGACTTTCATTTCCAGGGTCATCTTATGGTCCAATATAGATGCTAGAGTGCCAGGTTCCATATCTTCTTTACAGCTACCATGTCTGCATTACAGTCAGCAAGAATGAAGAAATGACACAGGGCAGTCCTCCTTCCTTTAAAAACTTTTGCCCAGAATCTACAATGATCTCAACATAAAAATTTTAACTGAACAACAGATACACCACCACTTCCCCAAAGTTGAACCCACATCTAACTGGTCAGACTTATTTAGTCACATGGCCACACTTAATCCTAAGGAAAGCTGGAAAATCTAGTATTTATTCTGGGTGATTGTGTGCTTGGTTAAAATTCAGAGAATCACTGAAAGGTGAAATGGATACTGGAAGAAAACTGGCTATTTCTGCCATAGTCCCCTATAGCCTACTCTGTCCCCGGCAGCCAGAGAGCCTTTCAAAACATAAATCAGATCACATCATAGCCTTTCATAAAATCTTCCAACAGAGTCCCATTACATCTAGAATAAATCCATACTCCTTATTCTGACTTCAGAGGTCCTATGTGATGTGGCACCTGACCATCTATGGCTACACAGGTCTTCTTCCCACTTATACACACCAAGCTAATTCTAGCCGTAGGGACTAGTTATTCCTTCTGCCTAGACTCTCTCTACATGGCTGGTTCCTTCCTGTTATTCAGGTCTTGTGAGGCCTCTCCGACTGCTAAAGAAGCTCTACATTTTCGTCTTCATCCTGTTTTATGATACAAATACTATTTTAATTATTACTTATATTACCTGCTATTTTCTTGCTTATTATCTGTCTCTTCCTACTAGAAAGAGGGACTTGTCTCTCTGATCCACTGATGCATCTCTAGCGACTAGAAGACTGGCTGGCCCATAACAGCACTCAACAAAAATTAGATGAATACATGAAGTGACTAAGCAGAATCCTGATTATATTTTCTTTGCAACTATAACATATAGTACAGAGCCCCACTAACAAATTAACAAGCACACTTCTCGGTTAACAGCAGGCACAGAGATGACCCAGCTTATCTGAGCATAAATCAGGGGACGGAAAAAGAAATGATTTTTTTTCCCTTTTCAGATATGCTACTACTCTTACTTTTCTCAAGCTGACTCAATTTACCTTTGTTAGTAATTAAATGTACCTCTTCCTAAGCCTTCCTATTTTTAGCATCTAAGCGGTAAACATAAGGTTTGGTAAACCTATCATGAGACTCCATAATTTAAGAACCGCCTAACTGGTCTCCCTGCTCCTGTTTTCTATAATGAAAGCAAAATGGAGTTCAATTAGAGTCCATATACTACTTGAGGTAGTAGTAACTTGTTTTCCATCAGCTATGTTCCAAAGAACAGAAAAGTACCCTAATTTAATCAAACTCAATTTTACTTTGTAGTTAAGAAAGAAGATGGATCTTGGTGAACTTTGGGATCACTCCACCCTCCACATGCTAATCACATTGCCAATCACTTATAAGAAAGAGTAACTGCAGAAGTGCTTTCTCTTTCCTGCAGAATGTGACAATCTTCTTGTTAGTCAAATGCTCTTGAGATGGCAGTTTTGTATGCTCTAATTATACAGGAATCCTCAGACATCCACAACAACTACCATCAGACTTTAACACGACCAGGTCACATTTTGAAGAGTATTTGGTATCTTCTCACCCACTAAGGCTATAATTTCCAATATATTACTCTAGGCATATTTAAACCAACATGTTTTAATGTCATTTTGACTAGGATGAATTGAACTTTCAGATTAGTACACCCTGTAATTTTGTGAACAAAGAGGCTAAAAAGCGTTAGTTCTTCGGGGGCCACTCTGATGAGCGACTGAGAGGGTGAGGGCCCTCAGCAGTCAGAGCAACCTTGTTCTTATCTGTTCTTTGTTTAGTTTTTAAGTACCCACTCATAAGAGTTCCTCTGAGGGAGTTCTGTTAAGGCAAGTTTGGAAACCCACTGGATTAGATCACCTTTTAGGATTCCCCTTTCTAACTCAAACACCACAATAACTGGGATCTCAAAGGGCCCCAGGGACACATAAAAAAAAAACAAAACCAACAGGGACTTCCCTGGAGGTCCAGTGGTTAAGACTCCACGCTCCCAATGCAGGGGGCATGGGTTCGATCCCTGGTTGGGGAACTAAGATCCTGCATGCTGCAGGCAAATAAATAAATAAATAAATAAATAAATTACTCCGCAGGATCATAAATTTTAAAATGACAGGAGATTGTGCTGAATGGGTAGTAACCAAGAGCAGAACTTGGATTATTTTTTAGAATTTTAGATATGAACTTTATTTATAGTTTATCTTTTTTCTATCTTATTCCTAAAAGGACTGAAAATGGCTTTGATTTGAACTTGTTTTGTATTGCACATGTACGTGTATTAAAGGGCTGCATGTTTTTCCTAAAAGGTGAGTTTGGTTTCAAAACACAGATAACTTTTCAACTGTCAGTATTAAAATATTTTCTCCAACTCAGGGGAAAAAGTCAAAAAGTTAATTTTTCCCAAGGCTATGTTTAAAAACTTCCCTATTAAAGGGATAACTTTTCATTATGGTACTTATTTCTGTATGGTTTAATTTCTTGTAAGAGGCTTAAGGATGAAGGACAGGAGTTAATATTTGTCACAGCCTCAGATAAGATTTTTAAAATACAGTGCCAAGGGATAGTTATGCACTGTAACACCATAAATTTAACCACGGTTTATACAGATTTAAATGTTAACTGCGTCTAATAGGATTCTCCTGAAGCAAGTGTGCAGAATGAATATGAACAGTGAAAAACGGGTTTATAAAACTAATATAATATTTTCATGTGACTATTATACTTACTTAACTTTGATAGAAGGCAAATCAAATTTTATAAGACCTGGAGTGACCATAAACAGTTAAAAGTGAATTACTCAGATTTAACAATATATGAAAGGTTTAAAAGCCCAGCAGAGTTATCCTTTTGTTCTCACTGCTGGAAGTAAAACAAAGAATCAATGGCATCTCAAAGTTACCTTCTACTTAAAATTTCACATAGTCATTATGGCTGATTTGTTTTAGTAGAAACTGACCATAATATTCCAAAGAAGGCTTTTGGTAGGTAATATCCATAATTATGTAAATGTTAAATAACTGCTTCTGGTAAGAACCTCTTCAATGTTGAAACAATTTACACCTTACAGTATACTTAAGGGCTGCTTTTTCAGGCATTGGTGCACACAATGAATGGTAGCACTGGGAAACGCCAATATTTTTTAAAAGGTAATTTTTAAAAATTAAAAATACCAATGTTTGTATAGGTAACAAATGCATTTGGTTAAAAAAAAAATCAAGTGATACAAATGGGTGTGCAGTGAAACAGAAGTCTTCCCTTTACTCTTGTTTCTCAGTCTCCCAGATCCCTTTCTCAGAATCAACTTTTAATTTCTTGAATCTTTCCAGACCAATTCCCCATATTTATAAGCACATATACATAAACTTTAGAAGACTTAAAAATAGCTGGCTTTCTCTCTACTAAGCCTAACAACAAGAAGTTAGCTTGAGCTTTAAAAATACACCAGCATGTAAAAATAGTGTAGGTTGGGTAAAATTAAAAAAAGAAAAGCCTGATACTACATTGTTTTCACTGTAGCTCTGCCATCAACCACAGAATCCTTTCCTGAAAGGTGCAACAACTAAATGCTTCACCACGGTGGCCAGAGAGGGCAGTGTGTACCAACGACAAAGGCAAAGGCAGAAAAGCTGCAAAACCCTTCACCATTCCAGGAGTATCAGAGATTCCGTCCTATCCAGCTCAGTTTCAAGTTCTGCAGGTAAAGCTGTATAATAGATCTACGTGATTTCTCCCCAGAGGGGGCTACTCAGATGGAATGTCATTATTACTGCACACCCTAAGGCAAAGAGGACAACGAAGCAATTCAGATAAGGAGCACTATCAGAAACCCTACTATGCATAGAATTTATTCTGAAAAAGTAAAACAAAATCTTCATTTCCAAGGAATGGTGATATAAATTGAGAGTTACAGAAAGACTACAGAAATTGATTTTAGAGATATACAATTTTAATACAATGAGGAAATCATTAATAATTTATGGGGTGACTGCGAAACAATCACCAGATAGAAAGTCTTAGGCTACCTTAGTACAAACTGTACCTGTAAGTATACAGTGGGTAGTTAAATTGCTGAAATCTCAATTATGAATTTAGGAATATCTGAACAGTAGATAATTTGTGCAATTAAAATTTTAAGCAAAATTATACAGAATTTTCCAGTAAAACAAATTTGAAAAGTGTTAACATGGAGTGGGAAAAAACCCAACATTTTTCACTGTACAAATATCAAGATACAATGAAGAGCGCTAATCAATGCCTTAACTCCTTACCCAATATTTAAAAACGGGAATATTTCATAACATTACAAATACACAGCTATTCAGTTTTCAATCTAAGTCAGTAGCGGAAAAGGGAAGCCCTTTATTGGTGATGGTGATTTCCCTCCGAGGACCGAAAACAGCATTTATTCAGTCCGATTTTCAGAAACAACTTTGTATCACCATCTTAATTATCTATGTATATAAATTTTAATCTAAAATAACACCTCCTGGAAAATGCAAAGCAGCTGTAGTTATGTTTTGGAGCTTTGTGTACTTGGCAAGCTGACTGTTTTAATTCCCGGTACAACAAATCATAAAGAACCAGACACCGGCGGCAAGGTATCCTGAGGTCCCGCGAAGCGCCAAGGCGCAGCCCGGAGCAGCGGCGCCCGCAGTGGTGCCGCAGCCTCCGCGGCCGCAGCAGGTGGGACCCGGCCGGCGGGCAGGGCGTTCCGCCGCCCGCCACCGCGGGGCTTTTCAAGAACAGCTCCGCGACGCCTCAGCTGGGGTTTTTATTGTTTGCGCGGAATGACTTTGTTACTAATGCTGAAAAAGAGCGGCCTACGCTCCACTCACACAAACCCCACAACTTTGCAAAGCGATGTGCGGAATTCCGAGGAAGAGGCACGAGGGCACAGCTCGGAGGGCCGGTCGAGCCGCCGCGTCCCGATGCGCTCCCCGGTTCCCCTGCCACGGCACGCAGAAGGCTGGGGAGAAGCGCTCGGGGAGCGAGTCGATCCCGGCGGGAGCGGGGGCTCCGCGATCCGCTCGCGCCAGACAAAGGGGCGCGTCGGACGCCCGGCGCCGGGCAGGGACGCGAAGACGCCGGCTTCGCCCGCAGGGGGCGCCGTCCGCAGCTCTGGGCGCTTACCTTTGAGGACCGAGTAGAGCTGCTCCAGGGCCATGTTCCCGAGCTGCCCGGCGCTTCGCGAGGGGCCGAGGAGGCGACGAAGAGGCGGCGGCGGAAGCGCGGCGCTCACGGCTCAGCGCGGCGGCAGCCCCGCTCCGTCCCCATCGCCCGCCACCAGGTTGCTGCCCGCGGGGTAGGACTCAGGTCCTGCGGCCCGCCATGCCCGAGCCTCCTGACGGGCTCTCGCGCTGCCCCAGCCCCCCGACGGGCGCCGCCTCCTGCTCCGCGGCGCTCCGTCCCATCGACCGCCTCGCTGCCGGGGAGCGCGGATGCAAGGGACCGGACCTGCGCGGGCCGGCCCGCCTTCGGCCGCGGCGCAAACCCCGCTGAAGTGGCGGGCGCGGCGAGCCCACGCTCATTTAAGCAGGGAGCGCGAGCGCCGCGTGCCGGCCGCACCGCCTTCGCGCATGTGCCCGCCCCCCGCCCCCGCCCGCGTGCCCCTCGCAACCCTCCCGGCCAATCGCCTGGCGAGCCCGCCCGCGGCCTCGCACCCTGGGTGGGCGGTGCTCCCCGCTGGCGACCATTGTGTTGGGGGCGGGGCGAGAAGATTCGGGGCGCCGCCCTCTCGCCCGCTCTCCGAGAGGCCGGCGCAGAGGGAGAGCCCGGCGTACGTCCCGCAGCCCCGGGCCGCGGGGTGAGCGGGTCCGAGCCCTCTAGGCCTGCCGCCTGAGGGAGGGCTGGGGCCAGCCGCCCACCCGGTTCGGCGGCCCTCGTCCGCCTGCCCACCTCCATCCGCCCTCGCAGACGGAAGGGGGGCACCGACCCCATGGCCTCTTAAGACCTCAATTCAAGGTCAAAACTCTGCCCTGCTCAGCCCTGCTCTACTACCTGCCTCGGCAGGGGGCGCGGATCTGGGCGGGGCTCAGGACAGAGCGGGTCTGTTTAGCGCCAAGGGAGTTAACCTGACCAACGGTAGTGATTACTAACATTTACGGACCGCTTCCCAGATTGCCAGGCACAGCACCAAACACTTTACGTATCAATTCTGTAATCCTCGATTCACTTCCTGCGGGATAGGTACTGTTGGAGGATGGGAAAAAGGAGGCTAGAAAAGTTAAGTCATTTGTCCAGAGCCACACAGTGAAAGAGGGAGGCAGGGCTGTAAACTCAAGAAATCTGCCTCCAGAGACTGCCCTCTTTACCACCAAGCCATGCTGATGGGGTCGCTCGACTCCGCTGATAGCAAATCTCCAAATTTGCAAACAACTGCTTAGTATGTGGTATTCTGTTTTATTTTCTCCATAGTGATTATCACGCTCTGAAATTACCTTGCCTATCTACTTGTTTATTTGTTCATCACCTGTATCTCATTTACCCCCACTCTATTAAAATATAAGTTGCTTGAGGGCAAGGAGGCTACATTCATATATCCCCTCAACATATATTTATTGAGTATTAATTATGTGCAGAAAACAGTGATAGGTGCTGGGGAAATATCCGTGATTAAGGCCCTATCATAACAGAATATTTATGCCTGTATCTGACACATAGTAGGAACTCCACAAATATTTGTCTAACAAAGTTAAGGACAATTTGCAGCAACTGAAAATATCTCTTTCCTTCTATCCCTCCAAAAGTAAGTATTAACAAGGTTTGCAAGTGAAAACATATTTAACATCAAATAATATTAAGGTATTTAGCCCTTTATCATGTGCTGTGGAAGGTATACGAGATGTGTATGAGGAAAATCACCTACAGTTAAATTGAGATTGCACACAAGAACCAACTAGTAAATAAAACATTTAAGAGGCTTTTCCACAAATATAATAAAGTGACTTATTGGGAGACCAGGACAGTATTACTATTATTAAATCTAAGTCACAGACAATGGTGGACAAAAAGAATTGGGAGGAAGGAGCCTTCTCAGCTTCTGGAATAATGGTTCTTAATGCATAATTGTTGACTGAAGGAAGAATCCATGTGTGTATGATGTCATCAGAGAATGCTTCATGAAGGAGGTGACACGCAAAGAATGAAAAGGCTGTGGATGCCAAGTGGAGAGGAGAGAGAGCAGAAGAGCTTTCACATCAGGCAAGGAGCAGGGGTGAGCATCACATTTGGGGCAAGTGTGACTGGTAGTGAAGATAAAGATGAATATGGTGGGTTTTGACTATGGAGATTCTTGCTTGATTGCTAGGCGAAGGAGTTCGTACTTGACTCAGGAGGCTAGAGGCAGTTTTTAATAGTGGAGCAATGGAGTTCTGGAAACATTAATCTGGCACTTGAGTTGGTACAATAAAAGGGGAGAGATTAGAACAACCATATTCACAAAGTATATACACAGCGCTGTTTCATTTAGCCTAGTAGCTCTTATGGTAGTACCATTTTGGTGAAACCTAAGAAGTCTTTTCTCTATTATGTTGGCTGGGGAGTAGATTCCCAAGGAGTGGATTGGGACTGTTCATTCTGTGGCTCCCTTTTAAGACACCTATCTTTTGGATGTACTAGAGTAATTGTCTGTAGCTGATTTTCCAAGGAATGTGGTAAAGCACAGATAATAGCTGAGACTACTGTGTGGCCATATGCTGACTAAATCAAAAGAAAAGCAGTTTGCATCTCTCTCAGCTGGGGAGTTCTGTATTTGAAATATTATTTCCCTGGAAGACCACCCAGTAGTATCCAGTCTGTTCCCAGATTACCTGCCAGTGCCCAGGTGATTGAGGACTGCTTTCTTTGTTCCCTGCCTGATCTTCCAGGCATAGGTATAGCCTCTCCAACTCCTCACAGATCATTCCTGTAGTTTACATTTCGTTTTCTCTGACCAAGTCTTCTGTAGCACTTGAATGGTGTTGTGGAGCATTGACTTACTTAAAAAATGCTGAATTTTATCTCAGTGTTTATGTACCAAACAGATTTTTGTTGTCTCTCTTTTTTTGCTGGAGTTTGGGAGCTCTAACATTTTATTAAATGATAGCCTAGAAAGGCAGGTTATGTTTAGAGATTGTTACGGACTGAATGTTTCCCTCAAAATTCATGTGTTGAAATTTTAACCCCTAGTGTGCCTGTATTGGAGATGAGGCCTCTAAAGTTAAATGAAGTCGTAAGGGTGGGACCCTGACCTGATAGGATTAGTTTCTTATAAGAAGAGACAGCAGAAAGCACAAGCATGGAGGAAACGCCGTGTGAGGGCCTGATGAGAAGGCACCTGCCTGCAAGCTGAGAAGAGAGCTCTCACCAGAAACCAAATTGGCTGGCGCCTTAATCAGGGACTTCCAGCCTCCAGAACTGTGAGAAAATAAATGTTGCTTCAGTCACCCGGTCCATGACATTTTGTTACGGCAGCCTGAGCAGACTAATACAGAGACATAACGTAACTAAGGAAAATATAGGAATTGACACATGACCAAACTGATATTAGAAAATCTATTTGTAGTAAAAAAAAAATAGGGGTCTCATACTGCTTTTCTTACAGTGTGCAGATATGGCTACAACGATGGCGAAGTTTAGTGAAAAGCAAAATCATACAGGATCTCAGTGTATGAAGATTTCAGTGTCATACAACTGTGGGGATTTTTTTAGGGAAGGAAAAGAGGAAACTTTAAAATTTTTTATTAGTTCATTGAATTAGTTGATCTGGGCTCTCATAACTAGATACCACAGACTGGATGGCTTAAACAATAGAAATTTATTTTCTCACAGTTCTGGAGGCTAGAAATCCAAAATCAGGGTGCCAATAGGATTGGTTTCTGGTGAGACCTCTCTTCCTGGCTTGCAGACGGCAAGCTTCTTGCTGTGTCTTCACATGGCCCTTCCTCTGTGCACCAAAAACTCATGTCTCTTCCTCTTCTTATAAGGACACCAGTCAGATTGTATTAAGGTCCTACTCTTATAACCTCATTTAACCTTAATTACATCCTTAAAGGCCCTATCTCCAAATACAGTCACATTGTGGGTTAGAGCTTCAACATATGGATTTGGGGGGGGGACACAGTTCAGTCCATACACTCATGAACCAAAATTATCCCTGTGCTAATGATATTGAAGAAGACTTGTCTCCAGGGAGTCAAAACTGGTTCTTTCAGTAACAATGTCACCTAAACTTGTTTCCAAATTTCTGCCTTGTATAATTCCAAAGCAAGAAAATTTTTAAGAAATATTACCTACTATCAGTACTTAAGTATTTCAACTTTATCAGGAAAATTTCTAGTCATCCAATTACTTTCATTTCCTTGTGAAAAACTGAGAAAGGTCCTAATTATATATTTTAGAGTAACGTTGCTAACATATATGGTATCTTTCTCTTAAAAGCCAAAATCCCATTTTGAAAGATCTGTTTATCTTTAAACCTGTTTACTAAAACCGAAACAAATGCAAGTTTATTGGAACAGTAATAGGTGTGTAGTGATATCTTTTTATGGTTTTAATATTCATTTCCCTAATGGCAAATGATGTTGAGAACTTTTCATGAGCTTAGTTGCCATTCATATATCTTCTTTAGTGAAGTGTCCAAGTTCTTGCTCGCTTTTAAATTGGGTTATTGTTTAGTTTTGAGAGTTCTTTACATTCTGGATATAAGTCCGTTGCTGAATATGTGATTTGCAAATATTTCCATCACATATGTAGCTTGTCTGTTCATTCTCTTGAAAGTGTTTTTGGCAAAGAAAATGCCTTTAAATTTAGATTTTTTTCTTTTATCTAAAATCTTTTTTAGATTTTTTGGTATTATTTCTAAGAACTCTTTGCCTTACCCCAGTTCATGAGTATATTCTCGTATGTTTCCTTCTAAAAATTTGATAGTTTTATGTTTTACATTTAAGGTTATGATCCATTTTGAATTATTGTATGAGGTGTGAGGTTTAGGTCAAGGTTCTTTTTTTTCTTTGCATAGGGATGACCAAATAGTTTAACACTATTTATTTCAAAGACCACCTTCCACTGAATCACTTTTACACTTTTGTCAAAGATCAAGTAGCTATATTTGTGTGGGATTATTTTTGGACTTTCTATTTTGTTCCATTGATCTATGTGTCTATCTTTTTCCAGTACCACATTACCCTGATTATTATAGCTTTATAATAAGTCTTAAAATCAGGTAGTTTGACCTCCAACTTTGCCACCTTTTCCAAAATTATTTTAAGCTATTCTAGTTCCTTTACTCTTTCATATGAATTTTCTAATAATCTTGTCTATGTCCACAAAAAATACTGCTGGGATTTTGATAGGGATGTTATTAAATCTATAGGTCATTTTGGGGAGTGTTGACATCTTTACTAGGTTGGATCTTCCAATCCATGAACACAGTGTCTTTAAGTCTTCCTTTATTTCTTTCATCGCTATTTTATAGTTTTTGGCATACAGATCCTATGCATGCTTTGTTGTATTTATACATAAGAATTTCATTTTTGGGGTCTATTTTAAGTGGTATTTAAAAAAATTTCCATTTCCAATTGCTCATTGCATTTATATAGGAATATGATTGATTTTTTTGTGTTCACCTTGTATCCTGCTGAACTTGCTGAATTCACTTAGTTCTAGGAAGTTTTGTGTGTGTGTATAGATTTTTTAGACTATTATGTCATGTACTAATAGGGACAGTTTTATTTCTTCCTTTCCAATCTGTATGCCTTTTATTTCCTTTTCTTGGCTTATTACTTTAATTAAGATTTCCAGCACAACATTGTAAATCAACTATATTTCAATACAAAATTTTAAAAAGGGATTTCCCTGGTGGCGCAGTGGTTAAGAATCCGCCTGCCAATGCAGGGGACATGGGTTTGATCCCCGGTCCAGGAAGATCGACATGCTGCAGAGCAACTAAGCCTGTGCACCACAGCTACTGAACCTGCGCTCTAGAGCCTGTGAGCCACAACTACTGAGCCCACGTGCCACAACTACTGAAGCCCATGTGCTCTAGGGCCCACGTGCCACAACTACTGAGCCCACATGCTGCAACTACTGAAACCCATGCGCCTAGAGCCTGTGCTCTGCCACAAGAGAAACCACTGCAATGAGAAGCCCGCACACTGCAACGAAGAGTAGCCCCTGCTCGCTGCAACTAGAGAAAGCTTGTGTGCAGCAACGAAGACCAATGCAGCTAAAATAAATTTTAAAAATTTTTAAAAATTACAAAAAGATACTATATTAAAACAGATCTAGGGGCTTCCCTGGTGGTGCAGTGGTTAAGAATCTGCCTGTCCTGAATGCAGGGGACACGGGTTTGAGCCCTGGGCCGGGAAGATCCCACGTGCCACAGAGCAACGAAGCCCATGCGCCACAACTACTGAGCCTGCATTCCAGAGCCCATGAGCCACAACTACTGAAGCTCCTGTGCCTAGAGCCCATGCTCCACAAGAAGAGAAGCCACTGCAATGAGAAGCCCGTGCACCACAACGAAGAGTAGCCCCTGCTCGCCGCAACTATAGAGAAAGCCCGCGTGCAGCAACGAAGACCCAATGCAGCCAAAATTAATTAATTAATTAATCAATTAATTAATTAATTAAAAAAACAGATCTGAAAAATATTTTCCAGTACTATGTTGAAAATTATCAGTGGGGGAAAGCATTCAGTCTCTCATCATTAAGTATGTATCAATATTAGCTGTATTTTTTTTTTATTAATGCCCTTTATTAGGTTAAGGAAGTTCTATTCATAGTTTGCTTAGTTTTTTTTTGTTGTTGTTTTAAAATTAGGAGCGGATGTTAGATTTCGTCAAATTATCTTTCTGTGTCTATTGAAAGGATAAGATGGTTTTTCTGACTTAATAGTATGATAAATTATATTGCTTTTTTTCCCCCTCAAATAGTGAACTAGTTTTGCATTCTGGGATGAAACACACTTGGTAATGATATATTATCTTTTTATATATTTCTGCATACAATTTGCTAATGTTTTGTTGAGGATTTTTGTATCTGTGTTATGAGGGATATTGGCCTGTAGTTTTATTTTCTTGCAATGTCTTTGACTGTTTATGGCATTAGGGAAATATTGACCTTATAAAAGGAGTTGTGAGATATTCCTTCCTCTTCCTTTTCTTCAAGATACTGTGTAGAATAGGTATTATTTCTTAGATATTTGTAAAATTTGCCAGTGAAACCATGTGTTCCACTGAGTTTTCTTTTGTGGAAGGTTTGTTTTTTAATATAAAAATTTAACTTTTAAAAATAGATATGGGGGGCTTCCCTGGTGGCGCAGTGGTTGAGAGTCTGCCTGCCAATGCAGGGGACACGGGTTCGAGCCCTGGTCTGGGAAGATCCCACATGCCGTGGAGCAACTGGGCCCGTGAGCCGCAATTACTGAGCCTGCGCGTCTGGAGCCTGTGCTCCGCAACAAGAGAGGCCACGATAGTCAGAGGCCCGTGCACCGCAATGAAGAGTGGCCCCCGCTTGCCACAACTAGAGAAAGCCCTCGCACAGAAACGAAGACCCAACACAGCCATAAATAAATAAAAATAAATTAATTAATTAATTTTAAAAAATTATAAAAAAAAATAGATATGGTGTTTATTGATTTCTGCTTGGGTGTGTTTTGGTAGTTTATATCTTTTAAGGAATTGATCCATTTAATCTACTTTATTGAATTCATGGGCATAGCTAGTTCCTAGTATTTTTTTTTTTATTATTATGCCTTTAATGTCTGTGGGATCAGTAGTGATGTCTTGTCTTTCGTTCATTATATTGGTTATTTATGTCTAATCCTTTTTTCTCCTGGTCAGAGGTGTAGCAGTATTATTGACCTTTTCAAACAACCACTTTTTTATTTCATTGATTTCTGCTCTAATCATTTCCTTCTATCTTCTGTTTGCTTTAGATTTAATCTTTTTTTTTTCTAGTTTATTAAGGTGGAAACTTAGGTTACTGATTTTAGATCTTTTTTCTTTGTTAATATATGCATTTAATGCTATACATTTCCCTTTAAGCACTGCTTTCTCTGTCTCCTACAAATTTTATGTTGTATTTTATTTTTATTTGGTTAAAAATTTTTTAAGTTTCCTTTGAGACTACCTCATTAACTCCATGGTTATTTTAAAGTGAATTAATTTCCAAATATTTTGGTATTTTCCAGGTATGTTTCTAGTTTAGTTCAATCTTAGTCTGAAGACTTACGTTGTATTTTTATTTTTATTTGGTTAAAAGTATTTTAAAATTTCCTTTGAGACTTCCTCGTTAGTCCCATGGTTATTTTAAAGTGCATTAATTTCTAGATATTTGGGTATTTTCTCTAGTTTAGTTCAATTTTAGTCTGAGGATCTTTGTATAATTTCTATTCTTTTAAATTTGGTGAGGTTTGTTTTATAGCCCAGATAAATGTCTCTTTTAGTGAATGTTCCATGTGCACTTAAGACGACTCTGTGTTTTGCGGTTGTTGGTTGAAGTGTTTTATAAGTATCCATTAGGTTAAGTTGATTGGTAGTACTTTTCAGGTCATCTCCAAGTTTTCTGATTTTCTACTTTTTCTATCAATCACTGTAGAATAGTGTTGACATTTCCAACCTAAATCATGGTGTGTCTCTTTCTCCTTACATGTCTGTTTTGCTTTATGTATTTAGTTTATACACATTTAGGATTTTTATGTCAAGAGGAGTGGAATGAACTTAGTTGAGTCTGCTCTCTTTAGCTGAGGCAGTCCTCAAAGGGGGCTGACAGCCAACTATTGAAGGCACTCCCAGAAATTAGGATAATAAATCCTTTAATTTTGAAGGAGGATCTGGACGTTATAGCATTTACCAGAGAAGTAATTAGGTTTTCTGTTTGAATCTGTTTTAGTGATGTCTTCATAGGAATTGGTCTATTTTGTTAAACTTTCAAATTCCTTGGTATAAAATTGTTCTTAACATCTTCCTATTTTTGTTTTAATATATACTTTATCTGTAGTTTTATCTCCTTTTTCACTTCTGATACTGGTTATTTGTGCCTGTTTTGTTTTTTTTGATAGAGGCTCTTGGGGCAGCCTATAGCCAATAACTGATGAAGTGGGGGTGTAAAGGCCCAGCCTTCTTACCCTAACTTAGGACAGGTTAGGAGATAGAAGAGGTCATCCTATCTCAAAACTCACTGTAGGGTTGTAAGAGGCATTCTACTAAGAATGCATTACAACTTGATTTCTGCCTCTGCCTAGTCTTGCTTCCTTCCTTTCTTCTGTACAGGTGTTGATCAAGAGTACCCCCTAATCTATTATCTGTTTTATTAGTCTTTTAAAATAACTGGCTAGGTGATGTAAAGCTAGGCTGCAAGTCATCACAAGGGCTGGTTAACTTTAGTTCACTTTTATACTGAGGAGTTGGCCTTAAGTATCCTAGCTTAATCCTCAGTAAGATCTCTTGGACACAGTTCAAATTTTTGAGTTTCTTAAGTAGTTAGTTCTAGCTATTTGTAAAGATTAATATTTCCTGACTTTTATCCTTTCCTAGAGATTTTCTAAAGAACAAAAGGAAAATATTTATTTTTTAAAATTTAAAAAAAAATTATTTATTTATTTATGGCTGCATTGGGTCTTTGTTGCTGCACCGGCTTTCTCTAGTTGCAGCAAGTGGGGGCTACTCTTCGTCGTGGTGCGTGGGCTTCTCATTGTGGTGGCTTCTCTTGCTGCGGAGCACGGGCTCTAGGTGCGTGGGCTTCAGTAGTTGTGGCACACAGGCTCAGTAGTTGCAGCTCGTGGGCTCCAGAGTGCAGGATCAGTAGTTGTGGCACACGGGCTTAGTTGCTCCATGGCATATGTGATCTTCCCGGACCAGGGCTCGAACCAGTGTCCCCTGCATTGGCAGGCGGATTCTTAACCACTGTGGCACCAGGGAAGTCCAGGAAAATTATTTTTTAAAACATGGAATAAAGCTCATTTTTTTGCAATTACCATATGAATTCATTGGACCCTTGTACAAATCTAAGATATCTTAATTTACCTTGGTGATCTTATTTTTAGTAATAACTAAAATTTATTTTAGTTTTTATAAGATTACTTAATCTTAGTAATCCTGGTGATCTTATTTTTCCTGTATCTCGAAACATTTTGCTATAGGATTTCTCTGCTTGAAAAGGCTGTATCTATGATGCCAAGATTGTTTTTACCTTTGATGGTTTAGTAACCACCGCCTTTAGTAGAAAAGCACTTCACAAATTTATAGTGATACTTGGGCTTCCCTGGTGGCGCAGTGGTTGAGAGTCTGCCTGCTGATGCAGGGCACATGGGTTCGAGCCCTGGTCTGGGAAGATCCCACATGCCGCGGAGCAACTGGGCCCGTGAGCCACAACTACTGAGCCTGCGCGTCTGGAGCCTGTGCTCCACAACAAGAGAGGCCACGATAGTGAGAGGCCCGCGCACCGCGATGAGGAGTGGCCCCCGCTTGCTGCAACTAGAGAAAGCCCTAGCACAGAAATGAAGACCCAACATAGCAATCAATCAATCAATCAATCAATAAATCTTAAAAAAAAAATTTATAGTGATACTTAATCTGAGGGTGAATCTCTAGGTATAGCTACTTGTAATAGGTCCCTACCTTGCCTTATCAAGAGTGGGAAGGGTATAAAAAGTATGTTTATAAGTTGTTACCTTTGAACCTGAGGCCTTCTAGGAGAAAGTATTTTGAGCATTAAGTTTCTGAAAATATATAGTTTTTTGGCTGGTACATGGAGAAATATAAAGGGCTAGTTTAGGTAAATGGTGTGTTAACAACAATGTATTTATTGTATTTACAAGTATAGGTATATCTCAGAGATATTGTGGGTTTGGTTCCAGACCACCACAATAAAGCAAATATCATGGTAAAAAGTGAGTCTCACAAACTTGTTTGGTTTCCCACTGTATATAAAAGTTATGTTTACACTATATTGTAGTCTATACAATACGGCATTATGCAATAGCATTATGTCTTTTTAAAGACAATGTACATACATTAAAAAACAAAACAAAAATCCAATTACAACAGTAACATCAAAAATCACTGATCACTGGTCACTATAACAAATATAATAATTTAAAAATCTGAACTATTGCAAGAATTACCAAAATGTGACACAGAGACATGAAGTGAGCAAATGCTGTTGGAAAAATGGCACCAATAGAGTTACTAGATGCACGGTCGCCACAAACATTCAATTTGTAAAAAATGCAATATTTGTGAAATGCAGTAAAGCGAAGCACAATAAAATGAGGTTTGCCTGTATGTGACTGTTATCTTCAAAATGGTTATTAAGTCTTAATTACTCCTCCTTGTTACCAAAAGGAGGAGGATTATAGAAGTAAAGATCAGTGGAAGAGAGTCAAAATGTTCAGTCGTTTGTCACTGCAATGGGAAACGGGAGGGAAGAAAAGAGCCAGCATTTATCAAGTACCTTCTGTGCACATATTGCTACTTAAGACTCAAAATAGTTTTTTAGGGTATCACTCAGTATCCTTGTTTTACAGATGAAGAAACCAGAGCTCAAAGAGGCAAAGTGACTGACTAAAAAGTCACAAAATGGGAGAGTTAGGCCCTGAATCCTGACTAGTTTGACCTCGAAGTCTTGTGCTCTTTCCACTACAGTATTCAAAATTAATATAAGGATCTTTGTACAGCTGGCCCTTGAATAACGCGGGTGCTGACCTCTGCGCAGTCGAAAATCTGAGTATAACTTTCCTGTTGGACCTCTGTATCCGAGATTCCACATCTGTGGATTCAACCAACCTTGTACTACTATAGTACATATTTATTGAAAAAACCCATTTATAAGTGGACTTGTGCAGTTCAAACCCATTTTGTTTAAGGGTCAACTGTATTTGATTCTCAATGTTGTGACACATTTTTCACCTGCTGCCCCTTAATGAATGATATTGATGTTGCATTGAAGGTTAGTATCAAGATACAGAAACACAGTATAAAGTCACTGATTGTATTGGGTTAGCCAAAAACTTCGTTCAGGTTTTTCTGTAACATCTTAAGGGAAAACCGGAACGAACTTTTTGGCTAACCCAATATTTTTGGTTCTCATAGCATTTTATTTGCCTATAACACTATTCCTCGTAGACTCTGACTACAAGCGAGTTTTACAACTCATGCTGTATCAGTTGATAGATACTAAACCTACCTGTCTTTAGGGACAGTGTAGACTAATGCCTGGCACAGTGTTGTAGGTTGATAAATGAATTTAACTGGGTACCGTAGTCAGGAGATGCCTATCTTGCCCTCATAGGCAAGTCACTTCTGTCCAAATCTGTGATTTAGACTTCATAACCTCTAAGGCTTATCATGGTCCAAAGTAATTATTTACACACTCACCAAAATTCTTTGTTTCAATACAGAATATTTATTAAGAAGACACATTAACATGCTTAGATATACAAAGTAAACCATTTATACACATGCCATTCTCAGTGAACTGTAAGGAAAAAAAACATGAAGAACAAACTTAGTTGCTTTCAGATAAGTTTTTGTGTTTTATAGCTATCATATATCAATTTGCATATTAGGAAGTTATTAGCACTGATATATACACTTTTTTCCCAATCTTACATGTAACTTTTTGGCAAGGGGAAGTTCACAAAAATTTGCATTGAAGTCTGAATGTAAATGATAGACTCTTACAAGCTTTTCAGAATAGAAATGTGATTGAAGATTTGCATTCCCAGATGCTATCTACAGCAGTTTCCTTTCAAGAAATCAAATGCTTTTCATTACCACATGATAAGAATCAGTGTTCAAATGAAAATTATTAGGGCACATTAATTCTTGGAGGGTATTATGATATAATTTTCAGTTAAGATAAACAAGTAATAAATCTTTATATAGGGTGTCAACACCAGGAATTTAGGTTTTTCAAAGACTATGCTTTCTACATGCCTGAAAATAAAATCCTATCAAGTCTAAATATATTTTGATAATTAGTTGAAGTCTGTAAAAAAATTATTTAATAATAATAAATAATGACAACTACCACTTATTGAAAATTTACTCTATGCTAGGCACCAAGCTGTGTACTTTGTGTACATCATCCCATTTAATGTATACAACAACTCAAGCGAGTAGTGTATTAGCTCTGTTTATAAACAAGAAAACTAAGGCTTAAGCAATTAGCCAAGTTCAAACAGCTTGTAGTTGTGTAACCAGCAGTTTAAGGCAAGTCTGACTGCGATTCCAAAGCCAGAGTACCCAATCACTATATTGTATACCATCAGTGAAAGACCCCCTCACATGCTATAATGAGGGTGAATGGTTAACTTTATCTCTGATACATTCACAGAAGTATAATTTGCATCGTTAGAATAAGAAACAAGATCGATTCAAGTGGAAAACAAAAAACCCTGCTCATTTAAATATTTTTATTTACACGTGTCTTTTTCCATCATCATTATTCTAATAAGATTATAAATACGTAAACACCTTAGTACATGCAACACATTCCATGAAGGAACAAAAATGTACAGCACAACTGAAAAAAGAACCCAAATTATTGTATACAAAATGCTTTAAAAAAAGACCTTGTAACACATTCAGACCATATTTATTTGAATACTTTCCAATAATTACCAAGGGATGTATCATTTATAAATAATAAAATCGCCTGTTTTCTTCTATAAGCCAAGTTTAGTATTTCAGTTAATGAAGTGAATAGCTGTTCCATTATGCACTACTAAAGGCAAGTCACATAGCATCAAAATGAAACCGATGGGCTTCTTGTCGTTTTTCTCTATCATCTGCTTTCTGAAAAAGAATTTTAGACTAGTTTATAAATGATAGGAAAATGTCAAGAAAAGATTAATTAAAAAAGTGGTTAATTAAAAAAATAAAAGCCCTGAGCAATTAGTAGGTAAAAGGTGTGATTTTATTATGTAATAATCTTATGAAATATTTTTATAGCTTACAGTAGCTATTTTATAATTAACGATCCTCTAAATTGAATTTAAAAAACCAACAAGAAATGTTCCTTAAAAGCTTAGTTTGTTATTTGTTATTTATTTGAAAGTAGGAGTAAACATTAGATTTTGTAAGAATGGAATCAACTATTACATTTTTCCCATTCTTAACACTGCTGAATCTAATTATATTAAAGTACATTAATTATTTTGGGGTTAACCTATTGACTTTGCATATATTTATTGATCCTCTGTTCCCAGCAAAGTATTGTGCTTGGAATTTTTTTTTTTTGGCTGTGCTGTGCGGCATGTGGGATATCTTAGTTCCCCGACCAGGGATCGAACCCGCGCCCCCTGCAGTGGAAGCGTGGATTCTTAACCACTGGACCACCAGGGAAGTCCCACGTGCTTGGAATTTTGAGGGATTAGAAAACCCCTCAGTTTTGTATCTTGTTCTCAAGGAACTTATTAAAGCCTAAAAAGAAAAAAGCAAAACATACTAAATAACTATTTCAGTATAAAAAGTGAAAAACGTTACCAACGTTCGGAGATTACTTTTGGGTTGGCATAACGAAAGGCAAAGCTTTGATAAGATAGTATTTATGGAAATGAAGAGGAGGGACATTCACTACAAGATGGGGGAAGAACAGGAACAATCCTGAGAAGTCTGGCAGGAGCACGGGATATGTGACAGCAACTGATAAGAGAAAGACTGGAAAGGTGTATGGTAGAGTCACATGGAAGTACTATGTAGGCTATAGGCTAAGGGAGTTACACACTTTAGGCAGGGGGTGGTCACCAGAGGTTTTTGAGCAGAGGAGTGACATGATTAAGACTAAATTTAATGATGAGTAATCCGGCAGCAAAGTGCTAAATGGAGTGAAGGGGAGAGAATGGAATTTGGGAGGACAGGGAGTATTAACAAGGAGCTGGGGGGGGTCCTCGGGAAGATGGCGGAAGAGTAAGACGCGGAGATCACCTTCCTTCCCACAGATACAGTAGAAATACATCTACACGTGGAACTGCTCCTACAGAACACCCACTGAACGCTGGCAGAAAACGTCCGACCTCCAAAAAGGCAAGAAACTCCCCCCGTACTTGGGTAGGGCAAAAGAAAAAAGAAATAACAGAGACAAAAGAATAGGGACGGCACCTGCACTAGTGGGAGGGAGCCGTGAAGGAGGAAAGATTTCCACGCACTAGGAAGCCCCTTCGCGGGCGGAGACTGCGGGTGGCAGAGGGGGGAAGCTTCGGAGCCACGGAGGAGAGCGCAGCCACAGGGGTGCGGAGGGCAAAGCGGAGAGGTTCCCGCACGGAGGCTCGGCGCCGAGCAGCACTCTCCAGCCCGAGAGGCTTGTCTGCTCACCCGCCGGGGCGGGCGGGGGCTGGGAGCTGAGGCTCGGGCTTCGGTTGGATCGCAGGGAGAGGACTGGGGTTGGCGGCGTGAACACAGCCTGAAGGGATTAGCGCACAACAGCTAGCCGGGAGGGAGACCGGGAAAAAGTCTGCAGCTGCCGAAGAGGCAGGAGACTTTTTCTTCCCTCTTTGTTTCCGGGTGCGCGAGGAGAGGGGATTCAGAGCGCTGCCTAAACGAACTTCAGAGACGGGCGCGAGCCGCAGCTACCAACGCGGATCCCACAGCAACAGGGGCGCAGAGGGAAAAACGGAGAGATTCCCGCACAGAGGCTCGGCGCCGAGCAGCACTCTCCAGCCCGAGAGGCTTGTCTGCTCCCCCGCCGGGGCGGGCGGGGCTGGGAGCTGAGGCTCGGCTTCGGTCGGATCGCAGGGAGAGGACTGAGGCTGGCGGCGTGAACACAGCCTGAAGGGATTAGCGCACAACAGCTGGCTGGGAGGGAGACCGGGAAAAAGTCTGCAGCTGCCGAAGAGGCAAGGGACTTTTTCTTGCCTCTTTGTTTCGCGGCGCGCAAGGAGAGGGGATTCAGAGCGCCGCCTAAACGAACTCCAGAGAAGGGCGCGAGCCGCGGCGATCACCGCAGACCCCACAGCAACAGGGGCGCAGAGGAAAAAAACGGAGAGACTCCCGCACAGAGGCTCGGCGCGGAGCAGCACTCACCAGCCCGAGAGGCTTGTCTGCTCGGCGGGCGGGGCTGGGAGCTGAGGCTCGGGTTTCGGTTTCGGTTGGATCGCAGGGAGAGGACTGGGGCTGGCGGCGTGAACACAGCCTGAAGGGGTTAGCGCACCACAGCTGGCTGGTAGGGAGTCCGGGAAAAAGTCTGCAGCTGCCGAAGAGGCAAGAGACTTTTTCTTGCCTCTTTGTTTCGCGGCGCGCAAGGAGAGGGGATTCAGAGTGCCGCCTAAACGAACTCCAGAGAAAGGCGTGAGCCGCGGCGATCAGCACGGACCCCAGAGACGGGCGTGAGACGCTGGGGCTGCTGCTGCCGCCTCCAAAAAGCCTGTGTGTGAGCACAAGTCACTCTCCACATCGCCCCTCCCGGGAGCCTGTGCAGCCCGCCACTGCCAGGGTCCCGTGATCCGGGGACAAGTTCCCCGGGAGAACGCACTGCCCGCCTCAGGCTGGTGCAACGTCACGCCGGCCTCGGCCGCCGCAGGCTCACCCCGCCTCCTCTGTACACCTCCCTCCCCGCGGCCTGAGGGAGCCAGAGCCCCCGAAGCAGCTGCTCCTTTAACCCCGTCCTGTCTGTGCGGGGAATAGACGCCCTCAGGCGACCTACACGCAGAGGCGGGTCCAAATCCAAAGCTGAACCCCAGGAACTGTGCGAACAGGGAAGATAAGGGGAAATCTCTCCCAGCAACCTTAGAAGCAGCGGATTAAAACTCCACAAACAACTTGATGTGCCTGCATCTGGTGAATACCTGAATAGACAACGAATCATCCCAAATTCAGGAGGTGGACTTTGGGAGCAGGATATATTAATTTTTCCCCTTTTCCTTTATTTGTGAGTGTATATGTATATGCTTCTGGGTGCGATTTTGTCTGTATAGCTTTGCTTTACAATAGCTTTATTTTACTTCACTATATTATAGCCTCTTTCTTTCTTTCTTTCTTTCTTTCTATTTTTTCTCCCTTTTACTCTGAGCCGTGTGGACGAAAGGCTCTTGGTACTCCAGCCAGGCATCAGGGCCGTGCCTCTGAAGTGGGAGAGCCAACTTCAGGACACTGGTCCACAAGAGACCTCCCAGCTTCACGTAATACCAAACGGCAAAAATCTCTCAGAGATCTCCATCTCAACATCAAGACTCAGCTTCACTCAACGACCAACAAGCTACAGTGCTGGACACCATATGCCAAACAACTAGCAAGACAGGAACACAGCCCCATCCATTAGCAGAGAGGCTGCCTAAAATCATAATAAGGCCACAGACACCCCAAAATACACCACCAGACGTGGACGTGCCCACCAGAAAGACAAGAGCCAACCTCATCCACCAGAGCTCAGGCACTAGTTCCCTCCACCAGGAAGCCTACACAACCCACTGAACCAACCTTAGCCACTGGGGACAGATACCAAAAACAACAGGAACTACGAACCTGCAGCCTGTGAAAAGGAGACCCCAAACACAGTAAGATAAGCAAAATGAGACGACAGAAAAACACACAGCAGATGAAGGAGCAGGGTCAGAACATACCAGACTTAACAAATGAAGAGGAAATAGGTAGTCTACCTGAAAAAGAATTCAGAATAATGATAGTAAGGATGATCCAAAATCTTGGAAATAGAATAGACAAAATGCAAGAAACATTTAACAAGGACGTAGAAGAACTAAAGAGGAACCAAGCAATGATGAAAACCACAATAAATGAAATTAAAAATACTCTAGATGGGATCAATAGCAGAATAACTGAGGCAGAAGAAAGGATAAGTGACCTGGAAGATAAAATGGTGGAAATAACTACTGCAGAGCAGGATAAAGAAAAAAGAATGAAAAGAACTGAGGACAGTCTCAGAGACCTCTGGGACAACATTAAACGCGCCAACATTCGAATTATAGGGGTCCCAGAAGAAGAAGAGAAAAAGAAAGGGACTGAGAAGATATTTGAAGAGATTATAGTTGAAAACTTCCCTAATATGGGAAAGGAAATAGTTAATCAAGTCCTGGAAGCACAGAGAGTCCCATACAGGATAAACCCAAGGAGAAACACACCAAGACACATATTAATCAAACTATCAAAAATTAAATATAAGGAAAACATATTAAAGGCAGCAAGGGAAAAAAAACAAATAACACACAAGGGAATCCCCATAAGGTTAACATCTGATCTTTCAGCAGAAACTCTGCAAGCCAGAAGGGAGTGGCAGGATATACTTAAAGTGATGAAGGAGAAAAACCTGCAACCAAGATTACACTACCCAGCAAGGATCTCATTCAGATTTGATGGAGAAATTAAAACCTTTACAGACAAGCAAAAGCTGAGAGAGTTCAGCACCACCAAACCAGCTTTACAACAAATGCTAAAGGAACTTCTCTAGGCAAGAAACACAAGAGAAGGAAAACACCTACAATAACAAACCCAAAACATTTAAGAAAATGGGAATAGGAACATACATATCGATAATTACCTTGAATGTAAATGGATTAAATGCTCCCACCAAAAGACACAGGCTGGCTGAATGGATACAAAAACAAGACCCATATATATGCTGTCTACAAGAGACCCACTTCAGACCTAGAGACACATATAGACTGAAAGTGAGGGGATGGAAAAAGATATTCCATGCAAATGGAAATCAAAAGAAAGCTGGAGTAGCAATTCTCATATCAGACAAAATAGACTTTAAAATAAAGACTATTACAAGAGACAAAGAAGGACACTATATAATGATCAAGGGATCGATACAAGAGGAAGGTATAACAATTGTAAATATTTATGCACCCAACATAGGAGCACCTCAATACATAAGGCAAATACTAACAGCCATAAAAGGGGAAATCGACAGCAACACAATCATAGTAGGGGACTTTAACACCCCACTCTCACCAATGGACAGATCATCCAAAATGAAAATAAATAAGGAAACACAAGCTTTAAATGATACATTAAACAAGATAGACTTAATTGATATTTATAGGACATTCCATCCAAAAACAACAGAATACACATTTTTCTCAAGTGCTCATGGAACATTCTCCAGGATAGATCATATCTTGGGTCACAAATCAAGCCTTGGTAAATTTAAGAAAATTGAAATCGTATCAAGTATCTTTTCCGACCACAACGCTATGAGACTAGATATCAATTACAGGAAAAGACCTGTAAAAAATACAAACACATGGAGGCTACACAATACATTACTTAATAACGAAGTGATCACTGAAGAAATCAAAGGGGAAATCAAAAAATACCTAGAAACAAATGACAATGGAGATACGACGACCCAAAACCTATGGGACGCAGCAAAAGCAGTGCTAAGAGGGAAGTTTATAGCAATACAAGCCTACCTCAAGAAACAGGAAACATCTCGAATAAACAACCTAACCTTGCACCTAAAGCAATTAGAGAAAGAAGAACAAAAAAACCCCAAAGCCAGCAGAAGGAAAGAAATTATAAAGATCAGGTCAGAAATAAATGAAAAAGAAATGAAGGAAACAATAGCAAAAATCAATGAAACTAAAAGCTGGTTCTTTGAGAAGATAAACAAAATTGATAAACCATTAGCCAGACTCATCAAGAGAAAAAGGGAGAAGACTCAGATCAATAGAATTAGAAATGAAAAAGGAGAAGTAACCACTGACACTGCAGAAATACAAAAGATCATGAGAGATTACTACAAGCAACTCTATGCCAATAAAATGGACAACCTGGAAGAAATGGACAGATTCTTAGAAAGGCACAAACTGCCGAGACTGAACCAGGAAGAAATAGAAAATATGAACAGACCAATCACAAGCACTGAAATTGAAACTGTGATTAAAAACCTTCCAACAAACAAAAGCCCAGGACCAGATGGCTTCACGGGTGAATTCTATCAAACATTTAGAGAAGAGCTAACACCTATCCTTCTCAAACTCTTCCAAAATATTGCAGAGGGAGGAACACTCCCAAACTCATTCTACGAGGCCACCATCACCCTGATACCAAAACCAGACAAAGATGTCACAAAGAAAGAAAACTACAGGCCAATATCACTGATGAACATAGATGCAAAAATCCTCAACAAAATACTAGCAAACAGAATCCAACAGCACATTAAAAGGATCATACACCATGATCAAGTGGGGTTTATCCCAGGAATGCAAGGATTCTTCAATATACGCAAATCAATCAATGTGATACATCATATTAACAAACTGAAGGAGAAAAACCATATGATCATCTCAATAGATGCAGAGAAAGCTTTCGACAAAATTCAACACCCATTTATGATAAAAGCCCTGCAGAAAGTAGGCATAGAGGGAACTTTCCTCAACATAATAAAGGCCATATATGACAAACCCACAGCCAACATTGTCCTCAATGGTGAAAAACTGAAACCATTTCCACTAAGATCAGGAACAAGACAAGGTTGCCCACTCTCACCACTATTATTCAACATAGTTTTGGAAGTGTTAGCCACAGCAATCAGAGAAGACAAAGAAATAAAAGGAATCCAAATCGGAAAAGAAGAAGTAAAGCTGTCACTATTTGCAGATGACATGATACTATACATAGAGAATCCTAAAGATGCTACCAGAAAACTCCTAGAGCTAATCAATGAATTTGGTAAAGTAGCAGGATACAAAATTAATGCACAGAAATCTCTTGCATTTCTATACACTAATGACGAAAAATCTGAAAGTGAAATTAAGAAAACACTCCCATTTACCATTGCAACAAAAAGAATAAAATATCTAGGAATAAACCTACCTAAGGAGACAAAAGACCTGTATGCAGAAAATTATAAGACACTGATGAAAGAAATTAAAGATGATACAAATAGATGGAGAGATATACCATGTTCCTGGATTGGAAGAATCAACATTGTGAAAATGACTCTACTACCCAAAGCAATCTACAGATTCAATGCAATCCCTATCAAACTACCACTGGCATTTTTCACAGAACTAGAACAAAAAATTTCACAATTTGTATGGAAACACAAAAGACCCCGAATAGCCAAAGCAATCTTGAGAACGAAAAATGGAGCTGGGGGAATCAGGCTCCCTGACTTCAGACTATATTACAAAGCTTCAGTAATCAAGACAGTTTGGTACTGGCACAAAAACAGAAATATAGATCAATGGAACAGGATAGAAAGCCCAGAGATAAACCCACACACATATGGGCACCTTATTTTTGATAAAGGAGGCAAGCATATACAGTGGAGAAAAGACAGCCTCTTCAATAAGTGGTGCTGGGAAAATTGGACAGGTACATGTAAAAGTATGAAAATAGAACACTCCCTGACACCATGCACAAAAATAAACTCAAAATGGATTAAAGACCTAAGTGTAAGGGCAGACACTATCAAACTCTTAGAGGAAAACATAGGCAGAACACTCTATGACATACATCACAGCAAGATTCTTTTTGACCCAGCTCCCAGAGAAATGGAAATAAGAACACAAATAAACAAATGGGACCTAATGAAACTTAAAAGCTTTTGCACAGCAAAGGAAACCATAAACAAGACCAAAAGACAACCATCAGAATGGGAGAAAATATTTGCAAATGAAGCAACTGACAAAGGATTAATCTCCAAGATTTACAAGCAGCTCATGCAGCTCAATAACAAAAAAACGAATAACCCAATCCAAAAATGGGCCGAAGACCTAAATAGACATTTCTCCAAAGAAGATATACAGATGGCCTACAGACACATGAAAGAATGCTCAACATCATTAATCATTAGAGAAATGCAAATCAAAACTACAATGAGATATCATCTCACACCGGTCAGAATGGCCATCATCAAAAAATCTAGAAACAATAAATGCTGGAGAGGGTGTGGAGGAAAGGGAACACTCTTGCACTGTTGGTGGGAATGTAAATTGATACAGCCACTATGGAGAACAGTATGGAGGTTCCTTAAAAAACTACAAATAGAACTACCATACGACCCAGCAATCCCACTACTGGGCATATACCCCGAGAAAACCATAGATCAAAAAGAGTCATGTACCAAAATGTTCATTGCAGCTCTATTTACAATAGCCAGGACATGGAAGCAATCTAAATGTCCATCGACAGATGAATGGATAAAGAAGATGTGGCACATATATACAATGGAATATTACTCAGCCATAAAAAGAAATGAAATGGAGGTATTTGTAATGAGGTGGATGGAGTTAGAGTCTGTCATACAGAGTGAAGTAAGTCAGAAAGAGAAAAACAAATACAGTATGCTAACACATATATACGGAATCTAAGGGGAAAAAAAAAAAAAAAAAAAAAAAAGAGGCCATGAAGAACCTAGTGGCAAGACGGGAATAAAGACACAGACCTACTAGAGAATGGACTTGAGGATATGGGGAGGGGGTGGGGTGAGATGTGACAGGGTAAGAGAGTGTCATGGACATATATACACCACCAAATGTAAAATAGATAACTAGTGGGAAGCAGCCGCATAGCACAGGGAGATCAGCTCGGTGCTTTGTGACCATCTAGAGGGATGGGATGGGGAGGGTGGGAGGGAGGGAGATGCAAGAGGGAAGAGAAATGGGAACATATTGTATATGTATAACTGATTCACTTTGTTATAAAGCAGAAGCTAACACACCATTGTAAGGCAATTATACTTCAATAAAGATGTTAAAAAAAAAAAAAAAAACAAAAAAAAAAAACAAGGAGCTGAACTAAACTAAAAGCACTGGTGTAAGGAATTCAGAAGTGGAGTCAGCTGCAGAGATTGTAGGGAGGCACAATGAGGAGGGCAACTGATTAAATCCTATAGTGAGTAAGAAAGAGAGACAGCTTTAGGAAACTGGTTTTAAGTTGCTTGCAAGTGATCTAGGTAGAGGTGTCACGGTGACAGTTGGAAGTGGGGGAGAGACCTTTAGAGAGAGATGAGGGCTGGGCATCTCTGAGGTAATAGCTCAAGCCATGATTTTAGATCAAACTGGCAGGGAAAGTGTATAAAGAGGGCCTAGGGCAGACACCGTGGCAGAAAGAGCAGCCAGTGTAGGTGAAAGAGAAGTGGTCCAAGAGGTAGGAGACAAACCACAGTATCACAGACGGAGGCAGTATACAGATAGGTATTTCAATCCGTATTTGTATTTAAAACTTCAGTTTTTAGCCACTGCATCATTATTATTGTAAGTCTACAATGTTTATACTGTAATTAGATCTCCTGTGAAATCAATAAAATTAATTTCCTTTCCTTCATAGGTCTAGAGCTGTGTAATATTTCATACTATGTTCTGACATTTCTAGACAAAAGTAAATAGGGTCACCTTTGACCTTAACTCTTAAGTTGCAATTTTAAAATCAACTGAATATGTAACTTTATCTTATCATTTTTTGTATGAACAGAGTGTTTTTTTGAGAGACAAACCTATGAACATTTATTAGAACAATTAACATGTTCTCTTTTTCATAAGTTAAAATAGGTAACATAAAACAGATGGTAATTTTAGTTAACAAAAATGATTATCATGAGCATCACAATCTAAAGAGAATAGGTGCAAAAAGGAAAACAATTTTGTGACACATAGAGCCCCTTTTGGAGAACATTATTGGAACCCACTAGTTATGTACTAAACATATATTCATATACAAGTAGAAATTAGCTTTGTAAATTTATATCTAAACTATGAATAAATTTATGTGATAGCCTTTTTCTCTCCTCATAAACATTATATAAAAACTACATTTTTGGAGTTTTGTTTTTAATTATTATTTAGGGTGTTATACTAAAGAACAGAAATCAGTTTAGTGCAAAGAATACTTGATAGATGGAAAAGATGTTTATCACTTTGCTACTTCCCATCTAAACTCTCCCTGCTCTAATTTTTTATAAAGAGATAGCTGTTATTCCCAGAAAAAAAATGTGCATGGCTCTATCAGTAAATAATGGACACAGGCTCATTTAAGAAATGATTATTATTTTCCAGGCCATTATGAAATTACTTCTAATTAAGCTTTTCGATATGCCTGTTGATTTGGGGGTGTTCACTTTATTACTTTTGTACAGTATCAAAGTTTTAAAATACATAGTCTGATTTGTAGGAATTGCTAAGAGACATTAGTAACTCAGAGGGATGAAAGAAATTATCATCAATAAGATGACATTACGGACAGAACTTGAAAAATCAGAAAATCTTAGTCATGTGAAAAAGTTTAAAATATAGTGCTTTTAAAGAGTAACATATTACTATTATAAAGTTAATGTTCCATTTAAATGAACAAACCTTTTCCTGCCAATGTAAAATGCCAATTATTGCCAAGATGAAAACACAGACTCCGATGAGAGCTATAGCAGTAAGTAGAACAATGTTACTTGGTGTAAGATACAGTTTGGCACTCCAGCTGTAGATGAAAAGAGAAGAATTAAAATTACACATTTTAACTTAAAAATAACAAAATACTATTGAGACCAAAAAGCAAAATAGCTTATTAATTAATGAATCAGTCCATTCATTCATTAATTCATTCACCTATCTATCCATTCATTATAAATAAAACAAAAGCAATTAAAATTAAGATAGGGTTAAGAATACTGATGATCCAGCAGAGTTCAGATTTTTACTCCAAGAACTGAAATAGAACAGAATTTTTGATGAGATGCTTTGCTATTTTTCTTTGCTCCTGTGAGAATTATTCTTAGGTAAACCTATTAAGGGTACTTTAGGCGATCTTAGACATTGTTTTTATGTCTTGTTTGACTTACTGAATTAGAAACCTTGAACTTAAAGGCTACAGAGTCACATGATTTTTGATAAGATTTCTATATCTTATTTTTTGACCCTTGTTCACATATGTACTATGACTAAGTAAAAGAACCATATGTCCAAGTAGGTGTAGATAGATGCTTGTACAAAATGTCATGTTGGAGGGTTTACATTATTACAATGACACTGAGACTTCTTACAAAATCACTTTTAGTTCCTCAGTGTTAATGGCAATATACAAACTTTAGCATAAATAGAACTAGCTCTTTCTTCTAAAACAGTCCACATAATACAGCACTTGCAAACCCTGAAAAGCCTAAAACTGAGGTCTGTATTACCAACACTGTAGGTGGTTATATATAAAGAACTTTTTGTTCTCTCTGAAAATAGATAATGGATATATTTTCATTTTAAAAGTTTAATAAAGGTAAGATTATTCTGATAAATGGCAAGCACCAACTGACTTATTTTGGGATAATTAAAATTTACTGATCCGTAGGTTAGCCTCTAGTCAATAAATCTCAAAATACACCTCAAACTAAAATCAATTTGGTTTTTATTATGTACATAAATTTGAAAAGAACATTTTTTTTCAGAAAGAGCAAGAGAAACATGAAAAATGTTGAGCTTATGGAAGAAAGGCTATAACAGAATTTCCCAGAAATTCAAGAGTAAGAAAACCTTAAGAAACAAATACTGTTAATTAGTTGAGGTTAGCTATTCTCAGCACCTTACCTCATACTTAAGAAAAGGTCCTTTCATGAGATTTTTTGGGTAGTTCCAATTTATCTATCTATCTATCTAAAGTCTTCATTGAATTTGTTACAATACTGCTTCTGTTTTATGTTTTGGTTTTTTGGCCCCAAGGCATGTGGGATCTTAGCTCCCCAACCAGGGATCAAACCCGCACCCCCTGCATTGGAAGACAAAGTCTTAACCACTGGGCCGCCAGGGAAGTCCTGGTGGTTCTAATTTAAAAACAGATTAAAAAAACCCATGAATAAAGGAATTTTGGTAAGAAAAACATTGAACAAAAGGCCAATACTCAGTTTCTTACTCAGAAGCCGTCATTCTTCTCAGTTTCTTACATATCCTTCCAGAGGTATTCTATACATATATAAACATAGACGCATAGATATCTTCTTTATAAATCACAAATCATTGCTTATTATTCATAAGTGCATTTTCCTTTTATTATCTGTTGCTTTACCACTCTATTTTAAAAGACTGTCATGATATTGCATGATATAGAAGTACTATAATTCATATAGTTTCTTGTGCAGATTCATTTTGTTATAAATTTCAAAATTTTAATAGACTCATTAAAAAAGTCTGAACTCAGACCATAACTGTTTTTATTGATGTTATCTTATTTCAAGCATAATGCTGTAATAAAGTTGTTTTCTTAAGTAGTTTGGTTCTAAAGCCCATAAATCCACCATAAAATACCTCCAGGGGTGTGCTGGTAAACTGGCTCTCTGGGGGGAAAAAAACCCTGAGTGGCACTTGCCAATTTTCATGGTGTAAACAGTCCCGTCATAGCTGATTTTAACGTGAACAGAAGTGGAAAGAGATGCACACAATCAGCTCACACAATCAGCACACAATCAGCTCACGAGGTGGCATGAGCTGGTTCTAGCAAACCATCTAATATCCCATCTAAAAATTTAATAAAGGACAATACAACCTACACTTGTTATTTGTTGTCTTTTTGGTGATAGCCATTCTGACAGGGGTGAGGTGATACCTCATTGTAGTTTTGATTTACATTTCCCTGATGATTAGTGATGTTGAGCATCTTTTCATGTGCCTTTTGGCTATCTGTATGTCTTCTTTGGAAAAAATGTCTATTCAGATCCTCTGCCCATTTTTTAATAGATACAGTATGGGGATTCCTCAGAAAATTAAAAATAGAACTACCATATGATCCAGCAATTCTACTCCTGAGTATTTGCCCAAATTAAATGAAAACATCAATTAGAAAAGATACATGCACCCCTATGTTCATTGTGGCATTATTTACAATAGTCAAGGTGATGGAAGCAACCTAAGTGCCCAGCAATAGATGAAGGGATAAAGAAGATGAAGATGTGAGTGCTCTCCCTCTCTCTCTCTCTCTATATATATACACACATACATATTTATATATATACACATACACACAATGGAATATTACTTGGCTATAAAAAAGAATGAAATCCTGCCATTTGCCATTTGCAACAACATGGATGGACCTAGAGGGTATCATGCTAAGTGAAAAAAGTCAGACAGAGAAAGACAAATACTGTATGATTTCACTTATATGTGGAATCCAAAAAACCAGGACAAATGAACAAACATAACAAAACAGAAACAGAGTTATAGATACAGAAAATAAACAGGTGGTTGCCAGAGGGGAGAGGGATGAGGGGAGGAGAGAAATGGGTGAGGGCGATTGAGAGGTACAAACTTCCAGCTGCAAAGTAAATGAGTCACGGGTATGAAATGTACAGTGTGGGGAATATAGTCAATAATTATGTAATATCTTTGGTGATAGATTGTAACCAGACTTAACCGTGGTGATCATTTTGAAGTGTTTAGAAACATCAAATCACTATGTTGTGTAACAGGAACTAACATAGTATTGTAGGTCAGTTATATTTCCAAAAAAACAACTCATAGAAAAAGAGATCAGATTTGTGGTTACCAGAGGTGGGAGGTGGGAGGTGGGAGGTGGGAGGGGGAATTGGATGAAAACAGTCAAAAGGTACAAACTTCGAGTTATAATATAAGTACTAGGGATGTAATGCACAACATGATAAATAGAATTAAGACTGCCATATGTTATATATGAAATTTGTTAAGAGAGTCAATCCTAAGAGTTCTCATCACAAGGAAAAACATATTTTTTTCTGTTTCTTTAATTTTGTATCTATGTGAGAAAATGGATGTTCACTAAACTTATTGTGATAGTCATTTTTTTGATGTATGTAAGTTAAATCATTATGCTGTATACCTTAAACTTACACAGTGCTGTATGTCAATTATATCTCAATAAAACTGGAAGAAGAGAAAAGAACAGTACAGGCTGTATTTTGAGAAGAAATGTAATAAGCCACTAGTTACATTTTAATAGGTTATTTTTTCATGTTTACATCAGAGTAGCCTTAAGAACAAGTTATATTTTTCCCAATGAAATTTAAATGTTAATGAATACCTTCATCACCTACTTTTTGAAATAATGGAATCAACCTAATAATTTAAAGAAAAACAGAGATAAAGATTTAGAATTAAATGCTATATTATAAAAGGAACATGTTTTGCTAATAAGGATAAAAATACCTACCGTTCACTGAAAACTTACTATATGCTGGGTACTGTGTTAAGCATATTTCATCCTCATTCTTGTAAGGTAGGTATTTTATCTCCCAATTTCTACAGTGCAGAAATTGACCCTCAGAGAGAACAAAGGACTAGCTTCCAATCTCAGTCAACTAGCAGTGGATCCGAGTTTCTAGCCTGGGTCTGCTGAACTTCAAAATTTGTGCCTAACCACTGTGGGATATATACCACTTCTCAAAGCATTTGCTAAAAAAGATCATTGCTTATAAAGTTCAGCAGCCTGAAATTTTAGAATTTATGGCCAGTAAACTGAAGACCAGCTTATTTAAGCAGAATATGTATAAATCCTTAGTTAGTTAACCTGCTGTTTTTCTAATAAGGTTTAGTTTGTTCTCCGTGAAAAATGTCAGGGACCTTTTGTGTAGGTATGTTTAGGCATTTAAAGTTTGCTGTAAGCAAATTAAGTCATGACACTCATGGGAACACAGCAGGAATAGAGAAAGTTTTTAAAAGATGTAACTATGATTCAGAGTTGACAGTATTTTTACCAAATTCAGTTCAAGCAAGGACATTACCTTCGAGGAACATTGTGAGGATATGGAATGACAATCAGCTGAGAATTTGGAATGATTGCGGTCCATTCTTGTTTTCGTATAGACTGGAAAAAGAATTCAAGAACATTTAACATTCAGTACACTTTAAAAACACAGTAATTATTCTAAATAAATAAGAAAAAGCTTAAGTACTTTTTGATTAACTGAAATCCTAGGTATGGATTAAGCTGAATTTACATATATTAGGCCCGAAATAGGGCTCTTATCGGCAAAAATTTCTCCACCTTTTCAGGGAAGGATTATATTTCTGTCTCATGGATTCATTAATTCAACAAGTATTTATTGAACACACTTATGTATTAGGCACTGTTCAAAGTGCTATGAACAAATGCTGCTTTGGAGCTAAAATTCAAGTTGAGGTAGAGTCTGACAATAAACAAAATAAAAATATTTGGTATGTTAGATGGTGAAAATAATAAGGAGAAAAAGCAGGGAAGAGAAGGGGCAGGAAGTCTTGAGGTTTGTATCTTCAAATTATAATGTGCTCTATGTAAGATAAGCTTTGATTGGTCACTATCAATGAATTTCAAAAATTCTTTAAAGGGAATAAAAATATTTTAATTCAAATATTTGAATAGTAAATATTAAAAAGTAGATTAATTATAAATTTTTTACTCACCTTCTCTCCAGATGGACGGGGAATACCAACATAAAGATGATCAAGAAAATTTGCACTTCGACCTAAACCAAGTACATTGTATGGCAGTTGGAGAGCTAAATGTGCCGACTGGCTAAGTTGTCCAGCTAAATTTATTAAAAAAAAGAAAAAAGAACAATACATCTTTGGAGACACTGCTCTCATCAAACATTAAAATGATAAATCTTACAAGTTTAGGTGCTAGAACTTATCTTTAAGGATAAAAATGTGAAATGAAATGCCCAGTTCATTATATTAATGATTCACTTTTTAAACAGTAAGAGATAATTCACATCTCATAAGCATCACCTATTTAAAGTATACATTAAGTGGTTTTGAGTATATTCAAAAAGGTGTTGAGCTGTAAGCACAATCAAATTTTAAAACATTTTCATCACCCAAAAAAGAAACTCCATACCCATTAGCAGTTATTCCTATTTCTAAGCCCTACACTTCCAGATATAGGTAACCACTAATCTACTTTCTTTATAGATTTGCCTATCCTGGAGATTCATATAAATGCAATCAAGCAATGTGTGCTCTTTTTATGAATAATGCTGCTGTGAACATTCACATACAAGTTTCTGTGTCAACTTATGTTTTCCAAAATGGCTGTATCATTCTACATTCCCAACATTAATAGTTGAGGGTTCCAATTTTTCCAAATTCTAACACTTTGTCTATCTTTTTGATCATAGTCATTCTAGTGGTTATGAACTGGTATGTCATTGTGGCTTTCATTTACATTTACCTAATAACTAATGATGTTGAGCTTTCTTTTCATGTGCTTACTGGCCATTTTTGTAGTTTCCTTTTTAGGTCTTAAGGTTGGTAGTGAGTGGTCTCTTCTTTCATTCTGGATTTTAGTAATTTGAGTCTTCTCTTTTTCTTGATCAGTCTAGCTAAAGGTTTGTAAATTTTGTTAATCTTTAAAAAACCCAACTTTTGGTTCAACTGGTTTTTCTCTATGATTTTCTACTCCTTACTTATTTCCTCTCACTATGTCCTGTCTTCTGCTTGCTTTGGGTTTAGTTTGCTGTTCTTTTTCTAGCTTCTGGAGGTAGAAAGTTAGGTTATTGATTTCAGATTGTTCTTATTCCTTAATATAGGCATTTACAACAATAAATTTTCCTCTAAGAACTGTTTTTCCCTCTAAGAACTCCATAATTTTGGTAGGTTGTGTTTCTGTTTTCATTCGCCTAAAGAATTTTCTGGTTTCTCTTGTGATTTCTTCTTTGACCCATTGGGATTTTAGGACTGTATTGTTTCATTTCCAGATATTTTTGAATTTCCAAATTGTTATTGATTTCTAATTATCATCCCGTTGCAGCTGGGGAACATACTTGGGATGATTTCAATATTTTTAATTTATTGAGGCTTGTTTTATGACCTAGCATATGGTCTGTCCTGCAGAATGTTCCATTTGTGCTTGAGAAGAATGCATATTCTGCTGTTGTTGGGTGGAGTGTTCTATACAAGTCTGTTAGGTTTAGCTGGTTTATAGTGTCATTTTCTCTTCTTTATTGATTTTTTGCCAAGTTGTTTAATACATTACTGAAAGTATTAAAATTGGGGTAATAAAGCCTCTTAATTATTTATTGCTGAATTATTGATTTCTCTCTTCATGTATCTTGGGGGCTCTGTTGTTAGGTGTATATTTTTTTGTAGTTGTTACATCTTCCATATGGATTGACCTTTTTATTATCATTATAAAATGTCCTTCTTTGTCTCTACTAGCAATTTTTGTCTTAAAGCCCTAGTTTTATCTGATATTAGCATGGTCACTCCAGCTCTCCTTTGGTTACTCTTTGCATGGTATAATTTACACCCCCCCTTTTTTTTTATTTTCAACTTATTTGTATCTTTGAATCTAAAGTGTTTCTCTTGCAGATAGCACCTAGGTGAGTCATATTATATTAGCCATTCTGCCAATCTCTGCCTTTTGATAGGAGTGTTTATTCCATTTACATTCAATGTAATTACTGGTAAGGTAGGACTTTTGCCTGCCATTTGCTATTGGTTTTCTATATGTCTTTTTAATTCTTCTATTCCTCCATTGCTGCTTTAATTCCATAGTTTCTTTTATTATATATTTTCTGAGCTATCTTCTTAGTGGTTGCCTGGGGATTGCAATTAGCATATTAACTTAACAAAATAACAATACCTAGCACATACAACAACTCTGCTCCAAAATCCTCCCTCCCTTGTAATACTGTTATTATACAAATTATATTTTTATATATTATCAGCCCATTAACACAAATTTATAATTATTACTTTATGTAGTTGTTCTGTAAATCACCTAGGAAATAAGAGGTACTATTTGACAGAAATACATAAACCATATTTTATACTTATCTATAGTTTTACAGGTGTTTTTTACTTGTTTGTGTGGATTCAAGTTATTGTCTAGTTGTCCTCTCAGTTCAGCCTTAAGGGCTCCCTTTAGTATTCTTGAAGGGTGTTCTTTTAGTGATGAATTCTGTTTTTGTTTATCTAGGAACATCTAAAATTCTTCATTTTTGAAGGACAGCATCACCACATATAGAATTCTTGATTGACAGTTTTTTTTTCTTTCAGCACTTTGAATGTATCATCCCTTTCTGGCCTCTGTGGTTTCTGATGAGAAGTCAGCTGTTACTCTTGTTGAGGTTCTCTTATATGTGACGAGTTGCATCCCTCCTGCTGTTGTGAAGAGTCTCTCTTCGTCTTTCTTTTTTGACAGTTTATGTGTCTCAGTATGGACTCTTTGAGTTACTTTGAGTTTGTTGAGTTTCTATGTGCAGATTAGTGTTTTTCATCATATTTGGATGGTTTCAGTGATTATTTCTTCAGATATACATTCTGCCCCTTTCTTTATCTCTTTTTCTTCTAAGACTCGCTTTATGCATATGATGGTATGATTGATGGTGGCTCCACAGGTTCTGAGGTTGTTCATTTTTCTTTCTGTATACTCTCAATTGACCTATATTCAAGTTTGCTGATTCTTTTGCCAGCACAAATCTGTTGTTGAGTACTCTACAGAATTTTTCATTTCAGTTACTGTACTTTCAACTCCAGAATTTCTATTTGATTTTTTAAATGATCTTTACTTCTTTATTTTATCTTCTATTAGTGGGACATAGTTGTAATACTTACCTTTAGTTTTTTAATCCTAGTTTCCTTTAGGTCTTTGAACATGTTTGTAATAGCCAATTTATAGGTTCTGTTAACTAAGTCCAACACCACTGGGCACATTTTCTGTTGTTTGCTTTTTTAAAAAAAATGTGTGTGTGGCATACTTTCCTGTTTCTTTGCATGTTTTATAGTGTTTTTTGGTTGTTGTTGGAAAGTGGACTTCTTAGATAATATAACAGCTATGGTATCTCACTCTAAGGGTTTGTTGATTTTTCTTTTTGTTATTGTTGTTGCTCATTTATTTAGTGACTTTCCTAGATGGATTCTATAGATTCTGTATTCCTTACAGTGCCTGCCACAAAGTTCTTTTATTTTCTTATTTTGAAAGTTCTTGTTCTAAGCCTGGTTTCCCAGGAGGCATATATGACTCAGTATAGCTCAGTGGTCAGCTAATGATTGGCCATGAGATTTCCTTAAATAACTTGTCTGTATATCTTCCAACCTTTGTCAGTGGGATTTGTGTGTGAAGATATGCCTTCAAACTTCAGGCACTTTACAAGCTAGCCTTACCTTTCATTTCTTGCTTGAGCAGAGCCTCGAGGTAGCACACTCAAGCTAAGTATTTGAATGAGGTATTTTCCTTTCTAGGCATGTTCTTAGCCATCTAAGATGCCCAAGACGATGTTCTAGCTTTTCAACGTTGCCTGTGGTTGTCTGGTGCCTCAGGGCTTCCTTTTATGTTTTGGCCAGGCTCTTGTTCACTACACCTGGGATTTTTCCAGCAGACTACTGTTTTGGGTAATGTCTTGGAGAAATAGGGTTTTTTTTTTCCTGCTGGGTTGAACTCTGACTCAAATCAAATAGCCCCAACATCCTGAGAAGGGATTTTCCAAGCAGTTGCTAGTTTAGACGCATACTGACAGTGCTATAGGGATGGGAATTTTAATGGACTCCAAAGTTCCATCCCATCCACTGACTGTGAGGCTACTAGCTATTCATGGCTGCTGCACCATTCAGTAGAGAGGGGAGGTGGGATGTCAACAGCCCCAAGTTAAAATGCCACAGACCCTGTTGTCTTAAGTATCAGGAGTTCCTCTTGGATAGACAATGCTCAGAACATTCTGTGGCTTTGGGTAATTTCCAGAGTTCTGAAATGGTTAATGTTAGTTGTTAGGCCAGTATTTTTTGTTTGTTTGTCTGTTTGTTTTATGGGGAGGGACGGGACAGCAGGTTCATGAAGTCCTCACACTGGCATTCCAAAAATCAATCTCTATTATGGTTCACTTTAAAAGACTGTATTTATTTGCTATGTATTTGCTACATGATTAAACAGAATATTTAAATATTAACAGGGTTAGGGACTTCCCTGGAGGTCCAGTGGCTGGGACTCTGCACTCTCAGTGTGGGGGGCCCAGGTTCAATCTCTGGTCAGGGAACTAGATCCCATATGCTGCAACTAAGAGTTCACGTGCTGCAACTAAAGATACCGCATGCCGCAACTAAAAGGTCCTGCCCATGGCGACAAGGATCCCATGTGCCGCAACTGAGATCTGGCACAGCCAAATTAAAAAAAACAAAAAATGACAGTGTTAGTTAATATCTAAACATTTTAATATTCACTGGGACTCTGCTAAACATCTACTAATGTTACCCAGATATATGAAATCATTGGAAAGTATATATACCTGACTTTTTATACAATTCTTACATTAGTAAGATAAAGGTATAATGAAAAGAAACACTGAATTTAGGGATAGGCGTTCTTAATAAAGTTAAACTATGTACGTAAAACTGTAAAGCTGCATGGGCTACAGAATTAGTTTGCCTCGTAGAGTTATGCTGATTGAATGATAATGCATAAAAGAGTGCCGAAGATACAGTAAATGTTGTTAAACTAAATGTTAAATATGGCAGAAGCAAGAAGAACTACAATCCTGCAGCCTGTGGAACAAAAACCACATTCACAGAAAGATAGAAAAGATGAAAAGGCAGAGGGCTATGTACCAGATGAAGGAACAAGATAAAACCCCAGAAAAACAACTAAATGAAGTAGAGATAGGCAACCTTCCAGAAAAAGAATTCAGAATAATGATAGTAAAGATGATCCAGGACCTCGGAAAAAGAATGGAGGCAAAGATCGAGAAGATGCAAGAAATGTTTAACAAAGACCTAGAAGAATTAAAGAATTCAAGAACAAACAGAGATGAACAATACAATAACTGAAATGAAAACTACACTAGAAGGAATCAGTAGCAGAATAACTGAGGCAGAAGAATGGATAAGTGACCTGGAAGACAGAATGGTGGAATTCACTGCTGCGGAACAGACTAAAGAAAAAAGAATGAAAAGAAATGAAGACAGCCTAAGAGACCTCTGGGACAACATTAAACGCAACAACATTTGCATTATAGGGGTCCCAGAAGGAGAAGAGAGAGAGAAAGGACCTCAGAAAATATTTGAAGAGATTATAGTCGAAAACTTCCCTAACATGGGAAAGGAAATAGCCACCCAAGTCCAGGAAGCTCAGAGAGTCCCATACAGGATAAACCCAAGGAGAAATGCGCCGAGACACGTAGTAATCAAATTGGCAAAAATTAAAGACAAAGAAAAATTACTGAAATCAGCAAAGGAAAAATGACAAATAACATACAAGGGAACTCCCATAAGGTTAACAGCTGATTTCTCAGCAGAAACTCTACAAGCCAGAAGTGAGTGGCATGATATACTTAAAGTGATGAAAGGGAAGAACCTACAACCAAGATTACCCAGCAAGGATCTCATTCAGATTCGAAGGAGAAATCAAAAGCTTTACAGACAAGCAAAAGCTAAGAGAATTCAGCACCACCAAACCAGCTCTACAACAAATGCTAAGGAACTTCTCTAAGTGGGAAACACAAGAGAAGAAAAGGACCTACAAAAACAAACCCAAAACAATTAAGAAAATGGTCATACGAACATACATATCGATAATTACCTTAAACGTCAATGGATTAAATGCTCCAACCAAAAGACACAGGTTTGCTGAATAGATACAAAAACAAGACCTGTATATATGCTGTCTACAAGAGACCCACTTCAGACCTAGGGACACATACAGACTGAAAGTGAGGGGATGGAAAAAGATATTCCATGCAATTGGAAATCAAAAGAAAGCTGGAGTAGCAATACTCATATCAGATAAAATAGACTTTAAAATAAAGAATATGTTGCAAGAGACAAGGAAGGACACTACATAATGATCAAGGGATCAATCCAAGAAGAAGATATAACAATTATAAATATATATGCAGCCAACATAGGAGCACCTCAATACATAAGGCAACTGCTAACAGCTATAAAAGAGGAAATTGACAGTAACACAATAAAAGTGGGGGACTTTAACACCTCACTTACACCAATGGACAGATCATCCAAAATGAAAATAAATAAGGAAACAGAAGCTTTAAATGACACAATAGACCAGATAGATTTAATTGATATTTATAGGACATTCCATCCAAAAACAGCAGATTACACTTTCTTCTCAAGTGCGCACAGAACATTCTCCAGGATAGATCACATCTTGGGTCACAAATCAAGCCTCAGTAAATTTAAGAAAATTGAAATCATATCAAGCATCTTTTCTGACCACAACGCTATGAGATTAGAAATGAATTACAGGGAAAAAAACGTAAAAAACACAAACACATGGAGGCTAAACAATACGTTACTAAATAACCAAGAGATCACTGAAGAAATCAAAGAGGAAATCAAAAAATACCTAGAGACAAATGACAATGAACACACGATGATCCAAAACTTATGGGATGCAGCAAAAGCAGTTCTAAGAGGGAAGTTTATAGCTATACAAGCCTACCTCAAGAAACAAGAAAAATCTCAAATAAACAATCTAACCTTACACCTAAAGGAACTAGAGAAAGAAGAACAAACAAAACCCAAAGTTAGAAGAAGAAAAGAAATCATAAAGATCAGAGCTGAAATAAATGTAATAGAAACAAAGAAAACAATAGCAAAGATCAATAAAACTAAAAGCTGGTTCTTTGAGAAGATAAACAAAATGGATAAACCATTAGCCAGACTCATCAAGAAAAAGAGGGAGAGGATTTAAATCAATAAAATTAGAAATGCAAAAGGAAAAGTTACAACAGACACGGCAGAAATACAAAGCATCCTCTAAGCAACTCTATGCCAATAAAATGGATAACCTGGAAGAAATGGACAAATTCTTAGAAAGGTATAACCTTCCAAGACTGAACCAGGAACAAATAGAAAATATGAACAGACCAATCACAAATAATGAAATTGAAACTGTGATTAAAAATCTTCCAACAAACAAAAGTCCAGGACCCAATGGCTTCACAGGTGAACTCTATCAAACATTTAGAGAAGAGCTAACACCTATCCTTCTCAAACTCTTCCAAAAAATTGCAGAGGAAGGAACACTCCCAAACTCATTCTATGAGGCCACCATCACCCTGATACCAAAACCAGACAAAGATACTACAAAAATAGAAAATTACAGACCAATATCACTGATGAAAATAGATGCAAAAATCCTCAATAAAATACTAGCAAACAGAATCCAAAAACACATTAAAAGGATCATACACCAAGATCAAGTGGGATTTATCCCAGAGATGCAAGGATTCTTCAATATATGCAAATCAATCAATGTGATACACCATATTAACAAATTGAAGAATAAAAACCATATGATCATCTCAATAGATGCAGAAAAAGCTTTTGACAAAATTCAACACCCATGTATGATAGAAACTCTCCAGAAAGTGGGCATAGAGGGAACCTACCTCAACATAATAAAGGCCATATATGACAAACCCACAGCAAACATCATTCTCAATGGTGAAAAACTGAAAGCATTTCCTCTAAGTTCAGGAACAAGACAAGGATGTCCACTCTCACCACTATTATTCCACATAGTTTTAGAAGTCCTAGCCACGGCAATCAGAGAAGAAGAAGAAATAAAAGGAATACAAATTGGAAAAGAAGAAGTAAAACTGTCACTGTTTGCAGATGATATGATACTATACATAGAGAATCCTAAAGATGCCACCAGAAAAGTACTAGAGCTAATCAATGAATCTGGTAAAGTTGCAGGATACAAAATTAATGCACAGGAATCTCTTGCATTCCTATACACTAATGATGGAAAATCTGAAAGAGAAATTAAGGAAATACTCCCATTTACCATTGCAACAAAAAGAATAAAATACCTAGGAATAAACCTATCTAGGGAGACAAAAGACCTGTATGCAGAAAACTATAAGACACTGATGAAAGAAATTAAAGATGATACTAACAGATGGAGAGATATACCATGTTCCTGGATTGGAAGAATCAATATTGTGAAAATGACTATACTACCCAAAGCAATCTACAGATTCAATGCAATCCCTATCAAATTACCAATGGCATTTTTTACAGAACTAGAACAAAAAATCTTAAAATTTGTATGGAGACACAAAAGACCCCGAATAGCCAAAGCAGTCTTGAGGGAAAAAAACGGAGCTGGAGGAATCAGACTCCCTGACTTCAGACTATACTACAAAGCTACAGTAATCAAGACAATATGGTACTGGCACAAAAACAGAAATATAGATCAGTGGAACAGGTTAGAAAGCCCAGAGATAAACCCACGCACCTATGGTCAACTAATCTATGACAAAGGATGCAAGGATATACAATGGAGAAAAGACAGGGTCTTCAATAAGTGGTGCTGGGAAAACTGGACAGCTTCATGTAAAAGAATGAAATTAGAACACTCCCTAACACCATGCACAAAAATAAACTCAAAATGGATTAGAGACCTAAATGTAAGACCGGGCACTATAAAACTCTTAGAGGAAAACATAGGAAGAACACTCTTTGACATAAATCACAGCAAGATCTTTTTTGATCCCCCTCCTAGAGTAATGGAAACAAAAACAAAAATAAACAAATGGGACTTAATGAAACTTAAAAGCTTCTGCACAGCAAAGGAAACCATAAACAAGACGAAAAGACAACCCTCAGAATGGGACAAAATATTTGCAAATGAATCAGTGGACAAAGGATTAATCTCCAAAATATATAAACAGCTCATGCAGCTCAATATTAAAAAAAGAAACAACTCAATCCAAAGATGGGCAGAAGACCTAAATAAACATTTCTCCAAAGAAGACACACAGATGGCCAAGAAGCATATGAAAAGCTGCTCAACATCACTAATTATTAGAGAAATGCAAATCAAAACTACAATGAGGTATCACCTCACACCAGTCAGAATGGACATCATCAGAAAATCTACAAACAACAAATGCTGGAGAGGATGTGGAGAAAAGGGAACCCTCTCGCACTGTTGGTGGGAATGTAAATTGATACAGCCACTATGGAGAACAGTATGGAGGTTCCTTAAAGAACTAAAAATAGAATTACCATATGACCCAGCAATCCCACTACTGGGCATATACCCAGAGAAAACCATAATTCAGAAAGACACATGCACCCCAATGTTCACTGCAGCACTATTTACAATATCCAGGTCATGGAAGCAACCTAAATGCCCATCTACAGACGAATGGATAAAGAAGATGTGGTACCTATATACAATGGAATACTACTCAGCCATAAAAAGGAACTAAATTGGGTTATTTGTAGAGATGTGGATGCATCTAGAGACTGTCATACAGAGTAAAGTAAGTCAGAAAGACAAAAACAAATATCATATACTAATGCATATATGTGGAACCTAGGAAATGGTACAGATGAACTGGTTTGCAGAGCAGAAATTGAGATACAGAAGTAGAGAACAAACATTTGGACACCAAGCGGGGGAAAGCAGCAGGGGTTGGGGGTGGTGGTGTGATGAATTGGGAGATTGGGATTGACATGTATACACTGATGTGTATAAAATGGATGACTAATGAGAAAAAAGAAAAAAATTAACAACAACAAAAAAACCCCAGAGTTCCTGATTTTTCTTCTAATACCTGCTCCATTTCAGTTGTGGCAACTCCATCTTTCTACTTGCTCTGGCCAGTAACCCTAAAGTTACAGTACTTTTTTCCCCTCATATCCTCTACCCAGTCTGCCAAGAAATGAAATATATATCCACAATCCCCAAATATCCAGAATCACAACATTTCTACCTGCATGACTATTACTTTGGTCAAAGCCACCATCATTTCTAGCCAGAATTATTTTACTAGCTTTCCAATTAGTTTCCCTGCTTTAGCTCTTGCTCTTCCTATAGTCTACTGTTTCACTCAGTTTACACTCCATGCCCTCATTTAACTCAGATTTCATCTTCTACTCCTTAACCCCCTTCTTTCATTCTACTCCAAGACACTGGTCTCTCCACTGTTCCTTGGAAATTCCAGGAATGCTTATACCTTAAGGCTTCTGCTCTGGCTTTCTCCTCTACCTGGAGTATTCTTCAAAAGTTAACCATATGTATGACTCCCTTATATCCTTCAAATCTTTGTTCAAATGACATTTTCTCAGGGCCACTCTGACCACCCTACATATAACTGATAACTCCTTCTCTATCCTTCTTACCCTGCTTTATTCCCCACCCCCACAGTAGATATCACCTCCTAACCACGACACAGTATTAAACAACTCACTTATTATGTTTATTACGTCTTTTCACCTACTAGAATGTAATCTCTATGAGGGCTGAGAAATTGGTCTGTTTTATTCACCTCTATATTATAAGAGCCTAGAACAGGCCTGTCGTATATTAGGCACTCAGTACATATTTGTTCAATGAATGGATGAATAAATGAAAGAACTTCTATCCTCCAAATGTGTCAGACCTAAGACATGTAACATATTCCAATTCAAAAATACTATATCAATTTATACCACATAGATACCAGTACAGAAAGACAGTCTACCCAAAGGTAAAGTATCAGTTATATATAAGAATTCTGAATAATTTATAATACATACATAAAAGGCATTTGTGACATCAATTATCTTCACTTTATTATGAGGAAATCAAGAGGTCAAACAATTTGACCAAAACCACATAGCTACTAAATGGCGGAGCTGGGATTTTCATTTTGGCAGCTTAATTACAAATGCCACATCCTTCATCATTACCTGTGATCCTTTTTTCAGTTGAAAAAGAAGTGTGATATTTGTCTTATTGCTCTATAAAAAGGACTTCTAATGACAGAATACCATCCCCTCCTCTCCCCACCAATGTCAGTTGTTCATTTCTTTTACTGTTTGGATCTCTGTATTTGTGGGGTCCTAGGATATGACTGGTAGCCTGTAACGTTTTCTACATAGTCATTCCAGTTAACATGGCATTTGTTGATTTTGTAAATCCAGACTGTAGGGCATTTGAGCCCAATGAGCATACCTTAGGCTTTGTGATGTTCCCATTCTATACCTAAAGCCCGAGGTATTTAAGCAATTCTTCTGTGAGATGAGCCTGGTTTATCTTGTTGATCTTCTATTACAGGCACCAACTTTAATACGATTATGTTCACAGGGGATACAATTATGAATATGACAATCCTCTCTGGCTATGGACTAGCCCTTAACCGACACTAGAATAAGCTCAGGTTCTCTGGCTCATTCCAGATAGTTTAAAAAGTTATAATTGGTAGAGTGAAAAATTTAGCACTACTCTCACTGCTTGTAGGGGGATGCTAAAGAAACATCGTCATGTATTTGTCCCCTGTGGTGTATGTCTTAAATTATATTTTCCTGTAAGAAAACGGTTAGAATATCAGGTAGGGGAAAATGTTTCTCTATGAGGAGAATTTATAATTGTGAGAATGGCAAGCTGGATAATAACAAATGGTAGACTAAAGTCAAGAAAAATTAAGCTAAGACTTTGAGAGAAAAATATGTTTTCATATTTTATGTTACTGAGTTATCAAGAGTGATTAGGATTCTATTAAAATCAATGAATAAAAAAGGTATTGACAAATGATAAAATTAAAAGTTTAAAAATATTTTCATTTGCTGCTATTCTAATTTAATTGCCAAGAGAGTAAGTTTCTGATATAGCTAATAAAACCTTCCTAGCTATAACAATTATCATGGTTCTTTGTTCTTGAATGCGAACCTGGGGTAATAATTTGTGTTATCTAATGTGATAAGGCTCATTGTAAATGTTTATCAAATCAGATATCTTAGCCAGAAAAAGTCTAGCAGTGAAATTGGTGTTTATGATCTACTCTGATAATATAATCCTTTTTCTGATATTTTAAAATAATTAAAAAAATTTCAAACAACTTACATGTGAACTTTATAAAAAAGAATCTCTATGTCAGATGCTACATATATGTATTCTAACTCTGTGGAAGTTACTTAAAAAATCTAAGGAGACCTTTGTGGCTTCTTACTAAAATATTGAGTTGATCTCAGACTCCACTGTTCCAAATATTCTGGATAATATAGAATATCGTAGGTGTTACAGTAGGATGATTTCTGGTAATATATACCAGTGACCACTTTTTAAACAATAAATTATCAACTAAGATAGAATAGCAGTCAAAGAAAACAAGTGATAAAATGTATCAAAACAGTGATGATTTTCAACATTTAAATTCATTGCTGAAGTGTTTAGCCACTTTTAGGGAGAGACAGCTAATTCCTATATATAGAACATGGTAATTGCAAAAAGGCTCCTTATTGTCAACAGGCTAAACTTACCTGCACTTCTCAACATCATATTGTAATGTGACACCAGAATTCAGAAGTGGGGAACAAAAGAGGACAAAATAGATTTGGAAGGTGAGGAGAAGCCAAAAGAAATTTTGACTGAGTATAATAAAAATATTGGAATTTAATTTTAAAATTTGGCTATAGACACTTGATATTTAAAACATTTACTAAATCATAGCTTCTTATTTTTGTCTTAAAATTCACTGATTTAAATTAAATGGATGGCAACCCACATAGAAAAAAGAAATGAAGCAGTTGTTCTCTGCTTGATGGTAAAATCTTCTACTGGCTTATATGACTAAGGCACATCATTTTTTTTGGACTTTGAGAAAAGTTAGTTTCCAGTGTGAGTGGATTCTCACTAATCACTTACTAAGTCTGTGATTAATTAGTTTGTTTATTCTATAGATATTAAGCACCATGCTATATATCAGGCACTCTGTTGACTGGAGAAGCACCTTAATCAATCTGTGATCAAATTATAAATCTAAGACATGTTAATTTAACGTCGCTATATAAATACACCTTGGTTTTTAACAGTCCTACTTAGTAATCAGTTTAAGAACAAGAAATAGGCTGTCTTCATAGAAAGGCATAATCTATGTACAGAAAGTAGTTAATACCTTCAAAAATATGTGGTGTTACCAGGTGCTATAGAATGTGGATCCAGAAGAAAGAGCCTGTATTATAGTAAGTGAACGTTATATAGGGAGTTCATGAAGCTACATGCCTAAATGCTAAATTCCTGTATTTCAGAAGTTAGGATTGTAGCAATTTATGGAAATTTTCTTAGAACAATGGTTGGCTTCTTTTCTTGGTAGTCAATGGGTGGCTTATAATGGAGAGTAAAGGAATCCACTGACGTCTGATTTAATCCTTTGGAGTATTCTGACTTATTTCTGAACTCAGCTTCTAGATAACTGACAAGGATAAAGTGATGAAATATGTGGAATCACCTCTTACTAGACTGAAAATAGTTCCATAAGAAGAGGTGCTTAGGTGCTTCCAATCTAGTGACTTAATCATTTCTATGCCCCATTCCTAGGGCCCAGCATAGTGGCTGACACATATCAGGCACTTGGTAAATGTCTGCTCTACTAACCTGAAGGTTTGGTAGTAGACAACAAAGTAAAGTTTGTACAGTTGTTTAACTTTAGTTTTCTTTGAGGTCTAATAATATGCCATATCAATGACAGCTGTTGAAGACCTCCATTTTGGCTTTGAATTAAAATAACTTTGATATCAGCTTAAAGGCTGGAACTTGAACAAATGTGTTCCTTAACACAGGAGACCTGTGATGTGATATTATGGAAAGCACACAGGATTTGAATGCCAAAGATAGTATTCCACACTGCTTTGTTTGATCTTTAGAAAGTCCCTTGCCCTCCCTAAGCCTTAATTTGTTTATTCATTCACCTTAACATTTGCTGAATGCACACTGTATGCCTTTTACACAGAGATGAAAAAGACAAATCTTGACCTGGGGATGCTTAAACATACAACAACAGAAAAATACAACTTGAATGTTTCCTCATCTATAAAATCAGAATTACAATACCACCTACTGAATGGGTTTTATGAGACAATTACAACAACAGAACTTAACTTTTAATGTATATAAAAGTGTTTTTAAAACTGCAAAACTACAAATGTTATTTGTTATTTATATTATTATATAATCATTCCTCACATTTTCTGCTTTTTTCTTAGGTTGAATTTCAACTTGATATTAGTTCCTGAAAAAGAGTGTAACATCATTTTTTCATAGAAGTTTTTCTGATTTCTCTTTTGGAATAAATCAGGAAGCTTAGAACCCTGGTTCAAGCTTTACCTGTCAACCTACTTCCCAGTTATAAATTTAGAATGTGAGTAGTTTTTTTCCTTTTGTTAAACTGATATATAATTCACATGCCACAAAGTCCACCAATTTAAAGTGTACAATTCAGTGGTTTTTAGTATAGTCACAAGGTTGTACAACTGTCACCACTAATTCCAGAGCATTTTTATCACCGCAAAAAGGAACCCTGGACCCATTAGCAGTCACTTCCCATTTCTTCTCTGGCCCAGTTCCTGGTAACCCTCACCTGCAAGTTCCTTTCTATTTCTATGGATTTGCTTATTCTAGACATTTCATATAAATGGAATCATGTAATATGCAGCCTTCTGTATCTGGTTTCTTTCACTTAGAATAATGTTTTACAAGGTTCATCCATGTTATAGCACGTTTCATATTTTTAATGGGATAATATTCTATTGTATTGATATGCCACAGTTGGTTTATCCATTTATTAGTTGATGGACATTTGGTTTGTTTATTACACTTTTTGGCTATTATGAATATGAATATTATGCTATGAACATCGATGTACAAGTTTTTGTGTGACATATATTTTAGATTCTCTTGGGAATATACGTAGGAGTGGAATTAACGGTTCATACGGTAACTCTATGCTTAACTTTTTGAGAAACTGAGTAGTTTGATTCTGATAATTGCTTTTCTAGAGCTTAATGCACATAGCACCTAATGAAGGAATGATAAAAGCCACTGCCAGTGCATGAAAAAATAATGCAAAGGGAAACAATAAAATAAATCTACAACTCTCATAAAGCCAAATTGCATGGGGTGCTATTGCCTGTGGAGGTCTAATTTAATGGTCAGTGCTCCTGTACAGAGTTGTATTAAGGAGGTAAACTTTTCTGAGGTTACGTGCAATTATGTTCTAGCTGTCAGTCTCTGGATTAAAAAGATAAACTCTGGTTTCCAAAGTGGACAGTGTGGTATAAATTAGCTAAATGGGAAAGCTTGGCTTGTGCTTTAGTGCACTTTATTTTTCAAGCTGGGGATCTATACCTCTTTGAGAGGCAAACCCATAGGCCATGGCATTTTGCTATAAGCTGTGTTTTTTGGTGGTGACAAAAACCAGAAGGGAGTAAAACTGTTTCGTTCTGAAATAGGGATAAAAGACACATAGCTACTTTATAAATCGAAGGTGAGAGGCAGTGTTTTTAGTTCCAAATTGCAAGATAGGTTATTTTTAATGAAACGTGACTTAAAATAAATGTTTATTAGACTAGGTATCTGTCACATGTTAGTCAACTTGGAGAGACCTAGATGCAATTCTTGGCTATCAACAGACACAAAACACAAATATGCCTTAAATTTTTCCTTTACTAAAGTCACTTATTTCACATGTACCTTTTTCCTAGAGGACGTGATTAAAGTTGTGAAATGTCAGTAAGCACATTCTCCTAAACTCCTAAGCTTTCAACTTCTCCTTCTCCACAATTCCTTCCCTTTACTGTCTACTCAAGTCTGCACTTCTCAAACATACCTTTTTAATACTGTTGACAGGTCCATCTCTGTAAATTCTTTCATATTTGGCTCTTAAGCAAACAGAATACATTCCTTCTAGTGATTATTTATTGTTGTATAACAAACCAACTCAAAGCTTAGTGGCTTACAACCATAACCATTTTCTTTCTCATGATTCTGTGGGTTGGCTGGGCTGACTCACATGGCTGCATTCAGCTGGCAGATCAGCTGGGAGGCCTGAGTAGGCACCTCTCCTTACAATCGTTCATTCTTAAGGTGACTAGACTGGGCAGATCTCAGGGCAGCATCCCAAGAGGGTAAGTCTCAAAGTCTAAGAGCTTACCAAGGCTTATACTTGTGTCATGTTTGCTGGTGTCCCCTTGGTTAAGCAGAGTGAATGTGGAAGGAGACTATATTATGAGTCATTGGGACCACCAGTGTAGCAGTTTGCACTTCAATATTCATTAAGATAAACTATATTTTTTATTCCTTTTTCTCTTTGCTCTTCAGTTTGGGAAGTTTCTATTGACATCTTCGAGCTCACTGATTCTTTCCTCGGCCATGTTCAAGCTGCTGCTGAGCCAATCAAAGGTATTCTTCATTTCTGTTGCAGCGTTTTTGTTTTCTAGCATTTCCTTTTTTTTTTTTTTTTTTCCATTTGAGCCCTTAGGATATTAATCATAGTTACCATAAATTCTTAGTCTTATAATTCCAAAATCTCTGTCATAACTGAGTCTGGTTCTGATGCCTGCTTTATCTATTCAAAATGTGGGGTTTTTTTTTTTTTTTTTTTTGCCTTTTAGCATGCCTTGTAATTTTTTGTTGAAAGCTGGACATGATGTATCAAGCAAAAAGAACTAAGGTAAACAGGTCTTTAGTGTGAGGTTTTATGTTTATCTGGCTATGAATTAGATTGCATTTACTGGTTGCTGTAGCTGTAGGTGTCGGAGGCTAAAATTTCCTCTAGTGTCCTTGTTTTTGTCTCTTCTGTTATCTTTGGGTTTCCTTTTTAAATAGGGTTTGAACCTTGCTCCCCTGCTGTTATATAGGAGCCTGACTGATGTGGTGGTAAGATGTAGGGGGAGGGTAAGTGTTCTCTAGTCCTGTGATTAGGTCTCAGTTTTTTAGTGAGCCTATGACCCTGGGCTGTGACTTTCATAAGTGCTTCTCAGGTCCTTTCCCCTCTCACCTATGAAGGTGAAACAGGAAGACTAGAGGGGGGCTAGAGCTGGATATTTCATTACCACCAAGTCAGTTAGGCTCTGGTAAAAAACACAAAGTTGGTTAGGTTTTCGTAAAGTAATTTCCCTTCAGGGCAGGCCTTTGTTAAGAAGAACTGTAGCTCTGGGAGTATTTGAAAATGTTTATTTTCCCCCTTTCTCCTGACAGAAGCACAAGAGGATTTTTCTTAGATCTTGACCCTGAGAACCTGTGTGGCTCACAGAGGTAAAAATCATGAAAGTTTGGGTCCCCAAAGGTAGGAGTTTTTAATCTCTTAAACTAGTCTCAAACTGAGTCCCCAGAATTACCCTTTAAGTGTTCCTTCCAGTGGCTGGCCCTAGCTGTGGCTTCTGCTCTGGTAAGCTGCCATTTTATGCATTTGTCTGTCTTTCCAGTTTTGGGGGCAGCGGTTTGCCCTGTGTCTTCAATTCTCTAATGGATCTAAGAAGAGTTGTTGATTTTCATTTTGGTCATCGTTTGGCTGGGGCAGGGGTGGGAATGGAAGGGAGGATGGGAGTATGATTTCCAAGCTCTTTACATGTTGGACCAGAAACCAGAAGTCCCCAATACTGTACTTGTTAAACAGAGATTTTTCATTCATTTGTTTTTTCTTTCTTTTCTTTATTTTAAAATATATTTCAAGAAATGGGCAACCAGGCCTATTTTACATTGTTTACTGATTTAAAAAAATATAAAATCTTGAAATAAATTAAGTAGCATTCATATTTTAAATTGCTACTTTTTATAAATATACACAATTAAGTAAAAATGTATTATAATGGTTAGTAAACTGCTCACTGAATTAAATTTTAAAATAAGAAATATTTTGTGTAAAGACCAATCTATACTAAATTCCAGGCCATTTGCCAAGCTATACAAAAACACTAAAGCAACTAAATAAAAACCAATGGGGATAGCTGTCTAGGATACTAGAGTTTTTCCTCAATGCACTTATGAAAATAAAAAGAAAATATTCAAAGATATTATAGCTTTTGTGTGTTGTTTTTAATAAACAGAACAAGATTTTCTTTATTGACTGTCAAATTATTTCCTTTTTGTGTTGCTCCTAATAAAGTTACATTTTTCATGTTTCGACTTTGCTAATGCTAAATCTATATTACTTCTTGTTCATTTCTGATCCATATTATACACCAATCCTTCAAAGGAAGACTTCCTTCACAAAAATGTCACCTGTCTGTCAGTCCACAATGGCCTCTTATTTGAGTTCCTATTGCACTTATTGTTGCCATTAATTTGATACTTATTGCTTTGTAATTACTATTTAAGAAGTCATTTTAAAATACCTATGTCTAGCTCCTGGAATATAAAGTTCTTGATATTTGAAATATAAAGTAACAACGTCTTAATATTTTTGCACATTCATAGCACCTGGCAAAGTGTCATGTTCAGTTATCCAGGCAAATAAGGAGAAGGATATCAAATTTTTACGAAGTCTTATAGGTAATGATATGGAATCCTAGTCTTTTCTTAAGACTCCACACTCTAGACACCTAAGTCTTATAGAAGGGGCCTGTGAATCGTGAAGTCAGTCATCTTCCAGAAAGTTACTAGTCTTCTAAAAATCTTTCATTAGTGGCTTATCATCTTATTTTTTCTTGTTTTTACTCTCCAAATAAACTACAAACTTTTTGAGGATGATGAATATATTTCATACTTTTTAAAAAAAATCTTTTTTGGCTGCTATGAGTAGTTTTTTTTTTTTTTTTTTCCATTTTTTTGGCTGTGTCGGGTCTCAGTTGTAGCACCTGCGATCTTCGTTGAGGCATGCGGGATCTTTCATTGAGGCGTGCGGGCCTCTCTCTAGTTGTGGCGTGCAGGTTTTTTCTCTTCTCTTGTTTTGGTGTGCAGGCTCCAGGGCACGTGGGCTCTGTAGTTTGCGGCATGTGGGCTTAGCTGCCCCACAGCATGTAGCAACGCAGTTCCACAACCAGGGATCGAACCCGCGTTCCCTGCATTGGAAGGCAGATTCTTTACCACTGGACCACCAGTGAAGACCCTATTTTACACTTCTTAAAGTACCTAGGATCATAGCTCATACTGTTATGTTCAATAAATATTTTTTGAATAATAATAATAAAAAAAATCTTCACAGAGCAAACCACTACACTGTGGAATTTACTGTCTATATGCACAGCCCCCACTCTCAGACAACATACATATTACAAATGACTCTCATGCTCCTGAGGTTTTCACTTGTCAAATACAATTACTCTCTTGTAATTTTTATTCTCTTACTCTTGTGTCTTTTTTCCTTGCTCATATTTATCGATTTGTCCTTATAAGTTTCTTTTTGATTTATTCTTACTATTCCTTACCCTTATTTAATCTCATGTCTTCTTTAGTTCTCTATAAATCAGGGGTAAGTGTTGCAAAGTCACTCATCTTTGAAGATAAAGTGTATTTAAGTTTTATAACCCACTACTGTTTCACTGAAGGACGTTATCATGCAAAGCTGGTAGTAAGGAATTCCTGATTGTCATTTCCAGGAAAGGACCAATTTAGATAAATAACAGCATAATCCTGGTTCCCCCTCCCATCTCTTATGACATTGCTGTCATTCATGTCACTTATTCATATACTATCATCATCCAGTACACTGTTACTATTATTACTTTAAACAATCTACAAGTTATTTTTTAGATCAACTAAGAAATAAAAGGTCTTATTTTATCTTCATTTATTTATTCCTTTCTTATATAGGTATGTGTTTCAGACCTATCATATTCCTTATCCCTAAAGAACTTCTTTTAACTTTTTTTGGGGAGCAGATCTGCTGGCGATGCTTCCCTCAGTTTTTGTTGGTCTGATAAAGTCTATTTCTCCTTTGTGTTTAAAAGAAAATTCTGCTGTATATAGAATTCTAGGTTGGTGACTTTTTCTTTCAACACTTCAAATATTTCACTCTCTTTTTTAAAAAATTAATTAATTATATTTTTGCCTGTGTTGGGTCTTCATTGCTGCGTGCGGGCTTTCTCTAGTTGCGGTGAGCAGGCACTACTCTTTGTTGCAGTGCGCGGGCTTCTCATTGCAGTGGCTTCTCTTGTTGCAGAGCACAGCTCTAGGCGTGCAGGCTTCAGCGGTTGTAGTACGTGGGCTCAGTAGTTGTGGCTTACGGGCTCTAGAGTGCAGGCTCAGCAGTTGTGGCGCACGGACTTAGTTGCTCCACGGCAGGTGGGATCTTCCCGGACCAGGGCTTGAACCCATGTCCCCTGCATTGGCAGGCGGATTCTTAACCACTGTGCCACCAGGGAAGCCTGGCACTACAGTTTCTTATTTTCTTTCTTTTGGTTTTCCAGAATATGACTGTGACCCACTTGCATCTGTGTAGATGGGATTTCTAATTGCTGAATAGCTGAATAATTTGTAAACTTCCTTACAGTTTCTCAGACTCTCTGTATTTCTTGTAATTAATTAATTAATTCAATTTACAATTAAATGAAGAGGATGTATCAGTACTGCTTAGAGCTATTCCATATTTTCCCTCCTTCCCTTTGTCTCTTTCATTTCAGTGGGAAAAAAAAAATCATTATTCGCCATGCCCTCATCTTTATCTCTGTGGACTTGACTATTCCTGTGAGGTCTTTACTTGATGTAATAAGAGTAAGGAAAGGGAATGATTCTTCTTGCAAGAATTCATTCTTTCAGATAAGAAGAATGTCATGGATAATCCAGCAGGGCATAACAACTCTTTCCATTATCTTGTTATGAATTATGATTTTTGACACAAAAATATGCCTGATTAAGTATTGCTCAAGCTAAAATTTTTGGGTATGAGAATTTAAAATGTGATGAGTAATTAAAATAAAATGACTCAAGACTAAAACATTCTTTTACGGATAATTATGTGTGGATAAATGGAACATGACTATACTTTGAAGATAATTTCAGAAAATACGCAGGTGAGAAATGAACATAAAGAATAAAATGTGTTTTGACACTGGAAGATGTAATTGACAATTACTGATTAAAATGGAGAAACCTGAAAGGTTAAAATTATAGAAAGACAATGTGCTTATATGTTACAACAAATCATTTTTTCTCAATAATCTAATGTTTACCATCAATATGAATTTTGTTATACCTAATCCAAATGCTTTTTTGCCCTTTCATATCAGTCTACCATACATTTTAACTGCTCTTATATTTGAAGCATATGATGAAGAATGCATAGTAGGTAAAGGTTACTTATGCTTTTCTCAGGTATGTTAACAAATAGTAACGTTAGAGGACTAAAGGGAAATGATTTTATAACAGCAGGGCCAAATAAGCAATTTAAGAGGTAGAAAACAATTCTTGGTCTAATAGTGTTATTATTTAGAAATGACCAACAACTCCCTAATCCATACAATTTGGCCTACATGCTCCTATCTACTAAGTTCTTATTAAATATTATTTAGGAAATTCGGGTACTTATTGCAGGTCTCTGGCTAATTTACAAGAGTAGTAAATGGTTATTTAGAAAATTAATGACTCCTCTGTAATATAATTGTCTAATAACATTTGGCTATTCACGCTTTGCTAGGAAGTGGAGTAAGACCACAGAGTATTTGGTAACAATAAGATCTGTCTACAAGCAGAAAGGATAATTAGGCCAGGCCTTTTTTGAATAACACTAAGGCATGTTATTGTCTCTGGCAGTGGCTTTCAAACTTTTTTGATCACAGCCCACAGTAATAACTACATTTTATGTCACCACCCAGTAAGAACACAGATACACAAACCCTAAAATAAAGTTTTCATGAAACAATACTAAATGTAGGATACACTTGATATTTTCTACCTTTTATTCTTTTAAATAAAAAGCCCTTAACAGAACCCATTAAATTTATTTCATGATCCACTAATGAGTAGTGACCCTTAGGTGCTCTATAAGAAAACCAGGGTTGCAGCTTCTGAAGTATTCATATGTGGTTGTTCTCTTTCTAGAGTGGAAAGTTCTCTACTAGTGAGGCTGTATGGGTTGGAAGGTATAGTTTAACCAAGTAATTTTTCTTTAGACTTCAACATGCTTAATTAACATTTAAACTAGAAATTTTCATCCTTTAAAATTTGGGGCAGGTTTTCATAATAGTACTTCCTAAATCAATTAAATTAAGTGCCACTTCCCTGTTTAGAACATATATTTATGCATGAAATATAGCATATGTGTGAAATATTTATGATTACTTATTATTAACATATTTCTCAAATTAAAAGCAATATATGATCAGTGTATAAACTAAAATGCAAAAAATAAAGAACAAAATCCCACAACCAAGAGGTATTCCTGGTAACGTTTTTATATGTCATTTTGTTTCTATATTTTTCCTATACATGGGTTCACTTAAAAAATCCACACCCACACCCACACAATTTGGATTATGCACACAGATGTGCCTCCTTCCCAAGTGTTATACCATAAACATCTGTTCATTTTATCAAAAATTATTTTAAAATATTTTGTAGGCTGGAAATTATTATAAGATATCACAACTTATTATTTCTCAATTGTTGGACATTTAGATTTTCCCAGTTTGCTATAGTCTTTTACCTTTGTTTATGCTTTTTTGCCATGAAAATGTATGCGTTCATTTGATTTATGCATTTATCTTTTCTATAGATATTTTCTCCTTTGCGTTTATGCTTACAAATTCCTTCCTAATCCAGGGAAGAAGTAAATATATAATTGAGTGAGAATAAACCCAATGTTCCATTATTGTTTTGGAGTAGATTAAAAAGCAATCATGCTACGGAAATATTTTTCCATTTACTTATAAAAACAGCAATGTGTAGTGAATATTATTGAATGGGTTTTTAGCATCTAATAAGATATCCTACTAGGTACAAATGCCTAGTTTGTAGTAGAGGTTCAATAAATACATATTGTGAACAACAATCACTGATTAAAAAATATCTTCTATATCTAATTTTTGGTAGGTTTCAATTTGCTGTAAAATTTATCTTTTAAAAATAAAAAGGACTAAAAGTAGTAAATAGTTATAGAAATGTACCAAATAGGAAGTGAATCTCTTGAAATCTTGCTCTCCCAAGATAAATGTTAACAGTTTGATGAGTATTTTTCTAGATTTTTTTTCTATGAAGTGAGAATTATTCATTTAACTGCACAAAAATATATTACATAGATCTTTACTGTTGTATTGTTATATTGAAAAAAAACCCCAGCAAATTATCCAGTTACTGTATCCACATACAAAACAATTCCAAAAGAAACTAAAACTAAGAAGAATAAAATTTTACCATTTGCAACAACATGGATGGACTTTGAGGGTATTATGCTTAGTGAAGTAAGTCAGACAGAGAAAGACAAATACTGTATGTTTTTACATATATGGAATCTAAAAATAAAACAAATAAATGAATACAACAAAATAGAAACAGACTCATAGATAGAGAACAAACTAGCAGTTACGAGAGGGAAGAGTGGTGGGGAGAGGGGCAAGATAGGGTATGGGAATTAAGAGTTAAAAACTACTAGGTATAAAATAAATAAGATACAAGAATATAATGCTCAACACAGGAAATGTAACCAATATTTTATAATGACTTTAAATGGAATATAATCTATAAAAATATTGACTCATTATGTTGTACACCTGAAATTAATATAACACTATAAGTCACCTATACTTCAATTAAAAAAAATTAGGACTAGCTAGATGAACAGACATGGAAAGATTTACACAATATACATTATATGAAAAAAAAAAAGAGGGAGACAAATCTTTAAAAAATTGATTTACTGTTATGATAATAAAGAAATTTTCCCCATTTTAAACCATCAGTGCATTCCCGAGGTAATCACCTACTTGATGGTCTTAAGTAAGTAATTCTTTCAAAATACAGATGAATTTAAATTGTTAGTATTTTAGACAGCATTTTTGATTGATAATTCACCAGTCAGCTAAGATTTTGCTTTTGGGTATAATGGCTTTGTATACTAGCCATAAAGTTATACTAGCTTTATGAAGTTATACTAGCTTCATAAAATGAAATAAGTAACTTCAACTTTTTTTCCCCCTGCATTCCGAAACATCTAATCTAGAACTAAAATTATGTGCATCTTGAAAGTCTCAAAGAGTTAACTGATAAAAAATAAAACCAGCTGGTCCTGGAATCTTTTATATACAGTTTAATATAGATATGAATTAAAATGTAAATAAGTAATTTGTTCAAATCGACTATATCCAGATTTATTTTAAGTTTCCTTGACTGACAGTGGTACATTAACGTATTTGACTATACAGTTGACCCTTGCATAACACAGGTTTGAACTGCGCAGTTACACTCATATGCAGATTTTTCTCAATAGTAAATACTATAGTACTATACAATTCACACTTGGTTGAATTGGAGGATACGGAGGAATGAGGGCCAACTATAAGTTATAGGCAGATTTTTAACTGCACAGAGGGATGGTGCACCTAACCTCCCATGTTGGTCAAGGGTAAACTGTAACTGAGTCTGTAAATTTCTCCTTGAATTTTTCAGACAGTTTTTGTTTCATGGAATGTTTCTGTGTTGATGCAGTAGCATGATGACAGTATTAAATGTATACAATTAGCTTAAGAGGAAATGCACTCTGGTATATTATGTTATGCCATTATATAAAATGAAAATGGCTATATAATGAGTTCTTCCCTTTTTTTAGTTCATTTAAAAATGGAGGAGTAACAGTAACTCTGTTTACACGTACTTCTTCATGGTTAGGACTCTAGCACTCTCAAAGAAGCATATGAATATGTTAGGATTCCTTTTCCTCCTTAGAGAATTGAAATGTTCACAGTTGTATTTATGGTGATTTGGATCGTAACTCAGTCAGCTAGCCATCTGTCAAGATCAGACATCCTTTGCTTAGTCTTATTTCCCTTTTGTCTTGATTGATTGCATTTCCCTTTATTCAAATGTAAAACAAGATTTTTCTTTATAATCATATATCAAAACATATGATTACATAATATTATATAAATTTGTATAATATTCCAGTTTCTAGTCCACATATGAAAAAACTAGGCTTAATCTAGGAGTAGATTGGATTCCTAATTTTTACTTCTTCTAAGATGAGCTCTGTTAACTAATTTACTATTTCATACTTTGATCAAGATAACTGAAGTAAATGCTCCCAATCTCTGTTACTTCAACTGAAAAATAAGGATAATTATGTGGTTCCATACAATAGGGATATATGAAGAATTTAATGTTAATATATTTGTCACGAGGACCTTTTGTAATCTACTGATGTAAGTATACAGAAAGACAAAGTATAATATAAAAAGTGAAGATTTTATAAAGAATGTGAAAACATGATAATTTTTGTCATCCAGTTTACTTTGTTAATATATTGATTAAAGGTGCTATTATGCATATCAAGTCTTACCTGAACCATTTTTCGGATATCCATTTGCATCTACAGTTGTATACATGATATAAGGTCCAGGCTGATTCACTCCAAAGGGCTGCAATAAAAAAGAAATAGTTAAGCCTTGGAAAGTAAGTGCATCATTTGAAGTTTCTGGCAAATCTATTACAAAAAGTAAACACTCCTCCATAAAATTCTTACATAGATGGCAGTTACTTAGAGAACATGTTCATAAATAACCAGTGTTATCTATTAAAAAAACCCTGTATTAGTAGAAAATTCTTAACACTTTAAATGATTTGATAGTTGTATTTATATAGTTCATTAATTTTTTTTTATAGTTCATTAATTTTATTAGATATTTCTAAGATCTAATCATGTCTCTTCTTTATTACATAAGGATGAGTATTTTAGGCAAAATTTTCTTTACTACTTTTGGTCCCACCTGGAATAGTTTTATTATGACATTTCTGTTGAACATAGAATTGCTTTTCCCTTCTGGAACAAACTGGGCATAGTTTACATTTTCTCAATAAATAAAATTTCTCAAAAATAAATAAAATCCATCCATAATAATCATAATAGAATAAAAAATATTGCTGAGTAGTTCCAAAACATTTTTATCTCCTGCACTAGACTTAGAGAATACATTATTTTCCACTCAAGGAAACATCACTGGCAGAGCCTAGATACAATGGTGAGGTTTATCTCCAACTTGTGTATTGTTCCCTATTTCTGGAACATTCCTCACACCTTGATACAATGATTTATTCTCTTTAGAAATCAAAGTTAATTAAATGGGGTACAAAGAAACCAACGTCTGCAATGGGTATCCTAAGAAGAGATAAGAAAATGATCAAGAAATGCTTTGAACACTTCGCAGAATTAAAAATTCTACTGTGCTTCCCAATAAAGTAGGGAAAAGTTAATAAAGAAGTTTAGATAGTTTAATTATGCACTACAAATGATTTTCCTTCAAGATGACAGGCAAGAAATTATTAATTTCATTGATGCTACAATTGCCTGATTGATATTTTAAGAACTTTAGAAATCCATTTGCTTCAATGACCATGAGAAAACAGGTTGCTACAAGAATGGAGTTACTCATAAGATATTACTAATTGAATAAGTTTCATAATAGACTATCATACAAAAAATAAAAACAAACTTGTTAATGAAGTTTTTTTTTTTTAATTTATTAATTAATTAATTTATTTGGCTGTGTTGGGTCTTCGTTTCTGTGCGAGGGTTTTCTCTAGTTGTGGTGAGCGGGGGCCACTCTTCATCGCGGTGCGCGGGCCTCTCACTGTCGCGGCCTCTCTTGTTGCGGAGCACAGGCTCCAGACGCGCAGGCTCAGTAGTTGCGGCGCACGGGCCCAGTTGCTCCGCGGCATGTGGGATCTTCCCGGACCAGGGCTCGAACCTGTGTCCCCTGCATTGGCAGGCAGATTCTCAACCACTGCGCCACCAGGGAAGCCCCTGAAGTATTTTTATGTAGAAAGAATATTATGCTTTGTACAACATACTACTTCCATGAAAGAATTACCAAAATTCTATATCTATATTGCTGTTTGTAGATAGACAAAAGAAAGCATTTTTCTTTAGATATGCATGTTTTTAAAAAAAATTAAAGTTGAAAAAGTGAAGTATACTGTGTTAGTTTCAGGAGCACAGCATAGTAATTCAGTATTTTTTTTCCATATATTCCTTTAAAGGTTATTAAAAACAAGATAATGAATAAAATTCCCTGCTTCTTCTCTCCTCTGGTAACCTTAAGTTTGTTTTCTACGTCTATGAATCTGTTTCTGTTTTGTATATAGATTCATTTGTATTATTTTTTAGATTCCACATAGAAATGATATCTTGTCTTTCTGTCTGACTTACTTCACTAAGTATAATATTCTCTAGGACCATCCATGTTACCGTAAATGGCAATATTTCGCTCTTTCTTATCGCTGAGTGATATTCCATTGTATGTATATACACCACATCTTCTTAAGCCAATTGTCTGTTGATTGGGTTATTTATTGTAGATGTTTTGGCTATTGTAAATTGTGCTGCTATGAACATTGGGGTGCATGTATCTTTTTGAATTAAAGTTTTCATTTTTTCCAGATATATAACCAGGAGTGGAATTGCTGGATCATATGGTAGTTCTATTTTTAGTTTTTTAAGGACTCTCCATATTGTTTTCCACAGTGTCTGCACCAATTTACATTCTCACCAACAGTGTAGGAGGGTTCCCTTTTCTCCACACCCTCTCCAGCATATACTATTTGTAGACTTTTTGATGATGGTCATTTTGACTGGTGTGAGGTGATACCTCATTGTAGTTTTGATTTGTATTTCTCTAATAATTAGTGATGTTGAGCATCTTTTCACATGCCTGTTGGCCATCTGTAGGTCTTCTTTGGAGAAATGTCTACTTAGGTCTTCTGCCCATTTTTTAATTGGGTTGTTTTTTTGCTATTGAGCTGTATGAGCTGTTTGTATATTTTGGAAATTAAGCCCTGGTCGGTCACATCATTTGCAAATATTTTCTCCCATTATATAGGTTGTCTTTTTATTTTGTTGATGGTTTCCTTTGCTGTACAAAAGCTTTTAAGTTTGATTAGTTTCCATTTATTTTTCCTTTTATTTCTTTTGCTTTGAGAGACTGATCTAAGAAAATGTTGCTATGATTTATATCAAAGAATGTTTTGCCTATGTTCTCTTCTAGGAGTTTTATGGTGTCATGTCTTATATTTAAGTCTTTAAGCCATTTTGAGTTTATTTTTGTGTATGGTTTGAGGAGTGTTGTAACTGATTTGTATGCAGCTGTTCAGCTTTCTCAACACCCCTTGTTGAAGAGACTGTCTTTTCTCTACTGTATATATATATATATATATTTCACGTTGCTTCTGAAATCCCCAGTTGTTTAATTTTTATATAGAATCTAGGTCTCTTAGATCCATAAAATCTATAGGGAAGAAGGCTATAGGGAATTACCATAAATTAGCTGAGCTAATGGAATAAATAAAAGGAAAGTTTTCATCTAATTATCTGGACAACATAGACAGTGTTAAGCTAACTGTCTAATCTTATGGCTCTAACACTTGCTAATTAGCATAACTGCTTGAATTATCTCCCTTAATAAATTTAATTTTTAGTGAAATTGATCCTAAAACACTCCTTTTGGAGGATAAAATAGAGTTGGTGTGGAAGTCTAAACAAATTTTATACTTTTCATTTTTTTATTCAGTTATCCTATTTTACGAGCAACTGGAATTTCCAAGTCTTTCTGTGAATTTAGTCTCTTCTGATGTCATGATCAAATATCATCAAAATGCAGTGTCCCAGCTAGAGAAGTGAGGATTGTGTTCAGGCACTGAATATTGGTAGAGCTTTAAGTGAAGAATTCACTGTGCATATATAGCATTTACCAGGTCTCAATGAACTCTCTTTAGTATTACCCTGATCTCAGTGAATATGCTGAGAATTTTAGATTCCTAGAAACAATCATAATAATAGCCAAAGTTTATTGAACATCTATAATATGCCAGATACAGTAGTAATAACTTTATATGCATTGGCTCAACAGTCTTTTATATCCATTTTCGAGATGAGAAAAATGAGGGCTTTGCACAGGGCCCCATGTCTAGTAAGTAGCAGTCAGGAATCAAACGTAGGTAGTCTGGCTGCAGGGTCCACACTCTTAAACATCGTGCTGTACTGATAGGCACTGATAATAAAACTGGAACCAAGCACTTTTTGAAATGAATATATGGCATTTTCACAAAAACATGAAGCTCTATTTATAATTCTTCAGGATGCTGGCAGTTCATCCTGTGTAGCATTTAAAAGCCCTTTCAAATAACAACTTTATAATTTGGTCTTATCCCACAAATTGAACACTATTCTCACTGCCCCCCAAAACACACCTTTCCTGTATTTTTGGGATTCTTTGACCTTCAAAGTAGGATATGCTCTCTTGGTTCCCTTGCATATGAATAATTACTGCAGGTGATAGGACAACCTGGGTGGCTTTTAAGCTACATATGAATAAGTTTTGAATGGGATGCTCTCTCAAAGGGATTTTTCTTATAGAATCCAAGGCAACTGGATTGTAGCCCAAGGCAATCCCTGCAGGGGTTGGTTCGAATTTCCCATGCTTGCTGATCCTGCATATACATCTCACAGAAAACTGTGTGATGCTAAATTTTAGCTCCTTCGGCTTCTGTGACTTAGAGTAAAGTAGTTTTCCATGCTGGTACTTCTTCCTGGGGTAGTGTGTAAGTTCAGTAAAGAGCCCTGTTGGAAGAATTTGTGTTGGGCCGTTACATTCCTTGCTTCAGATGGGATGGAGGCCTCCCACAGCACACGCACTCCCTGAAGCCAATGGACTGGTGGGAGCTGCAGGAAGCAAAAAAAAAGCCCACTCAGTTTCTGGGGGTGGGGTGGGAGCCTGGATTCAGTTATTAATCAGGAGTTCTTGAGACAGGATGGACCGTAACCCATTGTTGTCCCCAGGAAAGAGTCTTTTAAGAACTGCTCACTTTGGACTGTTCTTTAGAGATACTCAACACAGGTCTTAATTGATATGAAACCTCTCTGTGATTCCTCCTCTGTCCGGTTGTCACTCTGAGATGACAGGACCTGAACATTCTCAAATTTATTAGCACAAACCCACAGCACGCTGTAGAATGAGAGAGAGAGAGAGAGAGAGAGAGAGAGAGACAGAGAGAGACAGAGAGAGACAGAGAGAGAGAGAGAGGCAAAGAAGAAGAGGAAGAAGAAGAAGAGGAAAAGGAGGAGGAAGGGGGGAGGGGGCGGGGGAGGAGGAGGAGGAGGAGGAAGGGGAAGAGGAAGAAGAAAAGGGGGGGAGGGGAGAGAGAGAGGTGTTAATCAGGAGCACACCCATCACACGCAGACAGGATGCACTGGAGGCAGCAGGCTTGCGGCTGTCAGTGATTGGTCAGGTTCTTGCAGTCCAGGAATATTCTGGTTTTCTTTCTTCCTCTCTTCACCTGTGTCTGATAAGTTTAGAAGCTGAGGAGGGAGGCAAAGGCTATTGTACTAGCTTTTGGTCCCTCCAACTTCCATTGTATATTCTTGCCTCCTCTGTAGTAGATTAACTGACCATAGGTGGGTGGGTTCATTTCTGGACTCTCTATTCCATTCCATTCATCTGTGTGTCTGTTTTTGTGCCAATACCAGGCTGTTTTGATTATTTTAGGTTTGTAGTATGGTCTGAAGTCTGGGGGGGTTATACCTCCAGCTTTATTGTCCTTTCTCAAGATGCTTTGGCAATTCTGGGTCTTTTGTACTTCCATATAAATTTTAGGATTATTTGTCCTAGTTCTGTGAAAAATGTCATGGGTATTTTGATAGGGATCACATTAAATCTGCAGATTGCTTTGGATAGTATGGCTGTTTTAACAATATTAATTCTTCCAGTCCAAGAGCATGGGATATCTTTCCATTTGTTTGAATCATCTTCAGTTTCTTTATCAGTGTTCTATAGTTTTCAGCATATAGGTTTTTCACCACCTTGGTTAAGTTTATTCCTAAATATTTTATTTTTTTGATGTAATTTTAAATGGGATTTTTTTTTTTTACTTTCTCTTTCTGATATTTCATTATTAGTATAAAGAAATGCAACAGATTTCTATATATTAATCCTGTATCCTGCTAACTTGCTGAATTCATTCATTAGTTCTAACAGTTTTTCTGTGGAGACACTAGGGTTCTCTACATAGAGTATAATGTCCTCTCAAATAGTGACAGTTTTACCTCTTCCCTTCCGATGTGGATAGCTTTTATTTCTTTTTCTTGTCTGATTGCTATGGCTTGGACTTCCAATACTATGTTGAATAGAAGTGGTGAGAGTGGGCATCCATGTCTTGTTCCTGAATTTAGTGGGAAGGCTTTTAAGTTTTCACCACTGAGTATTATGTTGGCTCTGGGTTTGTGATAAATGGCTTTTATTATGTTGAAATACGTCCCCTTCCACTTTGGTGAGAGTTTTTATCATGAATGGATTTTTAATTTTGTCAATGCTTTTTCTGCCTCTATTGAGATGATCATATATGTGGTTTCTGTCTTTCCTTTTATTAATGTGGTGGACCACATTGATTGATTTGTGTATGTTGAATCATCCTTGTGACCCTGGAATGAATCCAACTTGATAATGGTGTATGATCCTTTTTCTGTACTGTTGGATTTGGTTTGCTAATATTTTGTTGACGATTTTTGCATATATATTCATTAAGGATACTGGCCTGTAATTTTCTTTTTTGTAATACCTTTGTCTGGTTTAGGTATCAGGGTGATGGTGACCTCATAGAATGAATTTCAGAGTGTTCCTTTCTCTTCAATTTTTTGGAATAGTTTGAGGAGGATAGGTGTAAGTTCTTTGTATACTTGATAGAATTCCCCAGTGAAGCCATCTGGTCCTGGACTTTTGTTTGTTGGGAGTTTTTTCTTTTAATTACAGAATCTATTCCACTTCCAGTGATTGGTCTGTTCAAATTATCTGTTTCTTCTTGACTCATTTTGGCAGGCTGTATGTTTCTGGAAACTTGTCCATTTTTTGGAAGGTTGTTCAACTTGTTGGCATATAACTGTTCATAGTATTCTTCTATGATTTTTTTTAATTAATTAATTAATTAATTAATTTATGGCTATGTTGGGTCTTTGTTTCTGTGCGAGGGCTTTCTCTAGTTGCAGCAAGTGGGGGCCACTCTTCATCGCGGTGCGCGGGCCTCTCACTATCGCGGCCTCTCTTGTTGCGGAGCACAGGCTCCAGACGCGCAGGCTCAGTAGTTGTGGTGCACGGGCTTAGTCGCTCCGCGGCATGTAGGATATTCCCAGACCAGGGCTCGAACCCGTGTCCCCTGCATTGGCAGGCGGACTCTCAACCACTGTGCCACCAGGGAAGCCCCTCTTCTATGATTTTTAATATTTCTGTGCCCCAGTCTGTCTCTGCATAGCTAGACTGAGTCTTTTCCCAGATTTCATGCCAAGCTGTGGTGTGGAGTGAGTGGGGCTGGGGTGTTTGCCCCTTTCAGTTGTAAAGGGCAGCAAGGTGGCAGCCACCAGTGCAAGGCTCTCTCTGCCCTGATAGTTGGCAAGCCAGCACATGTGCACTCCTTGTGAGTAGAGTCTAGGCTTCTCCAGCCCTTTTGTCCATCTCAGCAGACTTCCCAGCAGGCAAGGGGGTTTGTCTCCTCCGTGCAGGACCCCAGGACTGGAATGCCGAGATTGTGGCTCAACTAGCTTGCTCCTCAGGGCAAGGGTCAGCCTGTGTGGACCTTCTCTTCCTTACAGATCCCTCCCAGGGGTGCAGGTCCCAACCCAATGCCTTTTTTTCCCCATCCTACCCGGTTACACAGAGATCTTTCTTGCAGCTTTGGTTTTCTAGGTTAGTTTTCTGTGAGAATTGTTCCACAGGTAGATGTAATTTTGATGTGTTTGTGGGGACAGGTGAGCTCCAAGTTCTGCTCTGCCATCTTGATTCCTGCATATATATGCAGTTTTAAAGCAAATCACAATTAACTTCATAGTTTAACTTCTATTCAACTATCTTCTTCACGCAATTATTCCTTTTTTCTTTTATAAGTTTTATCATATACATAAATGTTCAAATATATTTGGTTATGCCTATTTTAAGTTTTTATGTAAATGGAATCATACTGTATGTATCCTTCTGTGACTGTTTAAAAAATACATTAATTTGAGACTCATCCATGATTAAGGATGAGTAGCTGTAGTTCACTTTCACGGCTGTAAAGTATTCCACTGCATGATTATAGCATAAATATTTTTCATTCTTTTGTTGATCAACGCTTGTTCCATTTTTTTTTTTTTGCCATGATAAACACAGCATTCTTACGTATGTCACCTGATGTACAAGTGCAAACATTTATCAGGGGTTATGTACCCAGAGGCAGAACTGTAAAGTCATATGATATATGCATCTTCAACTGTACCAGGTAGTACCTATTCTTTTTCTTACTGAGGTGGTATTACCAGTTTATACTCCCACCAGCTGTAAGTTGCTTCACATGCTTAGCAACAAACATTGCTAATGTGGTATACACTTCTTAACATAAATTATTTCATCTCTCCTAGGTTTGTTTCTTTGGAATAGGGTATGCCTTTTAATACTTTAAACCTGTCTCATTGCAGTGAGGCTTGGAGATAATACTTATGAGGCTATATTTATCACAGTGTTATAACCTCAAATTTATTTTATTACCCATAGTCTAGTCTATGTACTGGAAGATTGGTATCTTGGGCTATAAGTATTGCTTTTTGTGAACCTTCCCAATTATATTCTTGAATATTTTTTTCTAATTCACATTTGGAAAATTTCATACTACTATTCATAGTATCTTATTTTACAGATTTATATAGGCTTTTCCCTTTTGTCCTATAGTCAATTAAAAAAATCAGGTAAGCAAGTCTCTGTTATGAGTCTTAAAGCTGAAATTAACTTCTCACCATGCACCAGTTACTCTGATATTGAAAGACAAGGTCCAGAAATCCAGACTTGATTCCTCTACAAAGTGTTCTCAAAATGTGGTGCAAAGACCCCTGGAGTCCAAAAATCCCATTGGTAAAAGGGTTGGTAATTAGCAGTGGCACTAAACTATGGTTACTCAGACTTGGGTATTAGCCAACATTCTCTTGAAAATGACAAATTGAATGTCACTTTTGCGACAATAATTGATAGTATTTGTTGCTACTGATAAAATTTGAGCTTATAAATGAAACTGGAGTTTTGGAAGACTTGTATCCACCACCATGAGCCTGACACATTAAAACCTACAAACTTTACTTATGGGATCAGTAGTGATATTAACAAATGTGATTTTTAAATAGTATGTAATGAAACGTGTTAAAATTGGGAAGATATGCATACCTCAGTAAACCAATATTTTCCAAATGGCCAATGCATGATGTTACAAAACCATGCATACATGAAAGATCATTCAAAGTACAAGACAGACCAATGGATTTTGAAGTAATAAGAGTAGGGGAGAATCACTTCTAGATCTAGTAAGGACCAAAAAAAATCTCCTTCATAAAAGAAATAAGAACACTGTCAAAAATTGTTAAAATAAATTTTTTTTTGCAAGAATCAAGGAGTATCTAAGAAAAACGACTGAATCTCAATAAAACAGTGTTTATTGTTTTTTAATCTGCCCTATTCCCATAACCCCTCCCCAGCTCTGAAGTAGTCCTGAAGACCAATAGCTTTGCTACTAAGGTAGCTTTGAAAATGAACAGCTTAGCAGCAAAGGGAGGAGTGGATCTCCCTAATGTCCCATCCTCAGAGAATTATCACTATTTGACCTGTCTGGCAGTTCCCTGAAAAGCTCCATTCTCAATATTTGTCTTTATTTGGCCAGACTGAGAGCTTGCTCAGTGTGAACAGCTCTATCAAACTGGAAGTTTATTAAAAACAATCATTAGCAATTGTTTTTATTGGTGTTGCCTGAGACAGCGATATCAGTTTGGGCTAATGAGCGGTTGACCAAATCTTAAAAGGAAAAATGTGAACGAGATGTTCAAAGGGGACTTTGAAAAGCTCTCACATACTCCTGGGAATCTAGAAGTCCACACATATGTGTAACCTGTTTTCAGACAAAAGAACTGAGAAGGCCTTAATCTCTCAATCTTTTATTTAAGAAAAACTGTGTCCACTCATAGCTGACAATTAAAACTTACTGAATAAGGACTTCATGGGTATATACAATAAAGAATAAAGACTTCGCAGTAATAATCCAGGAAAGTCACTGGACAAACAGCAGCAATAACAACAAACTTAAGGGGGTGATTTTCAGGGTGAACACATTATTTATAATGTCCAGTTTTCAACAACAAAATATTATGACACACACAAACAGGAAAGTATGTTTCATACAAAGGGAAAAAAAAAGCTGTCAATAGAAATTTCCCCCAAGGAAGCATAGATGTTTGACTTACTAAGTAGAGACTTTAAATCAGCTATTATAAATATGTTCAAAGAAAGTAAAGGAAATCATGTAAAGAATTTAAGGATATTATGAGAACAGTATCTCACCAAAATGGAATATCAATAAAGAGATATAAGTCATACACACAAAAAAATCCCACACTAATTCTAGTGTACAATAACTGAAATAAAAAATTCACTAGAGAGGCTCAATAGTAGATTTAAATTAGCAGAAGAAGGAATCAATAAAATGAAGATATGTCAATTCAGATTATCCAGTGTGAGGAACAGAAAGTAAAATGAGAAACATAAAGAAAATGAACAGGGCCTCAGAGACCTGTGGGGCACCATCAAGAATATCAACAATAAGAGTCCCAGAGGAGAGGAGGGGAGGAGAGGCAGAAAGGATATGTGATGCAAAAATGTCTGAAACTGCCCAAATTTAATTAAATACATGAAACTGCACATCTAAAAGCTCAATGAACGCCAAGCAGGATAAACTTGAAGAGATCCACACCAAGGTACATCATAGTCAAACTGTTGAAAGCCAAAGAGAGAATTTTAAATGCAACGAGATAAGCAACTTGTTATGTACAAGGGATCCTGAATAAGATTAAAGCTGATTTCTCATCAGAAACCCAGGAGTCCAGAAGACAGTAAGATGAATATTTAAAGTGTTGAAAGGAAAAGATAGTCAACCAAGAAGTCTAAAATGTAGCAAAATTATCCTTGAAGAATGAAGGGAAAATTAACACATTGTGAGATAAAAACTGAGAAAATTTGTCATTAACACACCTAACTAATAGGAAATACTAAGGGAGTTCTTCTGGCTGAACTGAAAGTACACTAGACAGGAACTCAAATCCACAGAAATAAGTAAAAAGTATCAGTAAAGGTAACTATAGGTAAATTTACTAGATGCTATAAATGTATTTTTGCTTGTAGCTCTTTTCTCCTATCTGATTTAAAACACTACTGCATAAAGTAATAATGAAAAAACCATGTTGTTGGGCTCACAATGCATGAAGATGTAATATGTATGAAAATACAAGCACAAAGGAGGGGGGAGTAAACTGAGGCATATTGGAGCAAAGTCTGTTTATGCTATTGAAATTAAGTTGGTATTAATATGAAGTAGATTGTTTTCTAAGTTACAATGGAAACTGTAATTCTGAGAGGAAACACTAAAAAAATAACTTCAAATATAGAGTACAAAAAACAAGGGAATTAAAATCAAATTCTAGAAAATATGTAACACAAAAGAGAGCAGTAATGGTGGAACAGAGGAAGAAGAAAGACATAAGACATATAAGGAACAAAATAGCAAAATGGCAGAGATAAATCTACCTTATTAGTAATTATATTAAATGTAAATGGATTAAACACTGCTATCAAAAGGCAGAGATTAGCAGAATAGATAGAAGAACATGATCCAAGTATATGCTATCTATAAAAGACACACTTTAAATTCAAAAACAACAAATAGGTTGAAAGTAAGAGCATGGAAAAGATATACCATGGAAATAGTAAGCAAATGAGAGCTGGAGTAGCCATACTAATATCAGACACAAACAGACTTTAAGATAAAAATGTTAGTAGAGATAAAAAAGGACAGTTTCATCAATCCATCAAGAAGACGTAACAATTATAAACATAAACACACCTAATAACAGAGGCCCCAAATACATAAGGAATTGATGGGTGAAACAGGTAATTCAACAATAATGGTTGTTGGATACTATTATAATTATTAATAATACAGCAGTGTCATTAATGGATAGATCAATGAAGCATAAGATCAACAATGAAAAAGAAGACTTGAATAGCACTAGAAATCAACCAGATCTAGTAGACATGTATAGAACACTGTACCCAACTTTAGCAGAATACATCTTCTCAAGCACACATGAAACATTCTCTAAGGGGAACCATATACGAGACCATAAAACAAGTCCCAATAAATGTAAAAGTATTGAAATTGTACAAAGTATGTTTTCTGATTACAATGGAATTAAATTAGAAACCAACAACAGAAAGAAATTTGAGAAATTCACAAATGTGTGGAAATTAAACAATAGGCTTCTAAATAACCAATGGGTAATGTGATGGAGTTGGAAATGTTCACTGATATAGTTTCAAATTCCACATTATAACTAACCTTTAAGTAACTGCCACTGTTGAGTTTTGGTATACTATCAGTTATCTGAACAGGATATGAAACATTCTCTTTTTCTACTATACAGCTGTGTAAGGTTAAATTTTTTTTTTTAATATTTCAACCAAAACAATAATACACAATGCAAAAAGAGATATGAGAATCTTGTTTTTTTTTTTTTTTAATGACAGGTACTAAGGAGATTTGAAAAAAATACAAAGGAATGTTACTCTTCACTAATTTTGTATTTTGGAAAATAGTTATTTTTCCATAAAAACAACTATTTATTTTAGGTCAACATGTAATGGGTCTATTGTTTTAAAATGATTTAATAAAAACATTTAAAGTTGTTTCAGTTTTAATTTCAAATAAAGTAATACTGATAAACAAAACTCACTTAAGTAAAACTATTTGGAGTCTTCAGAACAAGAAGTTTGAGAATTGCTACTCTGTATCATGTACATAATGAGTAATTCAATCCTTACTCTGCCTTTCCCAATGGAAATGATATGACTGATACATGTGCCTATGTGTTTTGGTTTCTTAACCCTTATGTCATAGCATTAAACATGTTTCAGGATTTTTTTTTCCCCTTAAATAGTGCCATTTACCTCCATATGAATGTTTAGTACAAAATGTAGTAAACAGGGTTATACCTTCAGCAAGTGCAAAAACTTGGATAACTTTTACTTTGTGTCTCTTCTAATACAGTAGAGATGCTAGGAGTATTGCTGTATCTTTTAATATCTTTTACATACCTAGGTTATATTAGTGGTGGTCCAAAGAATTTCAATTTTTATAAATTTATTATTTGGGAAGTGATTGTATCATTAAGGAATTTTCAATTTAAAAGGATTAGGGATTTCTGAAACAATTAATTCCTCTAGTTTAAGTATTTATACACATACCTTGAATTCCTTTATGAAAACCTGAGAAGTTAATATGCCGGGAATGCAAACTATGGGAATATCAATCAGCAATAATGACAACACATCTGTGAAAATTTCACGTAACTTCTTACTTCTCTGAAATACTTTACTTAATTCTTATAGATCGAATGTTTGTGCCTCCCCAAAATTAATATGTTGAAGCTCCAATCCCTAATGTGATGATATCTGGAAGTAGTTAGGGTTAGAGTCATGAGGGCATCATGATGGCACTAGTGTCCTGATAAGAAGAGACACCAGAGAACTTGCTCTCTCTCTCTGTCTCCCCCTGCACACAAAGCTAGGAAAGGCCATGTGAGCACACAGTGAGAAGAAGCAAGCCAGGAAGAGGGCCTTCAACAGAACCTGACCATACTAGCACCCTGATCTCGTGATCTTGGACTTACAGCTTCCAGAACTGTGAAAAAATAAATTTCGATTGTATTTTGTAAAGGCAGCTTGAGGTGATTAAAACAAAAATTTAAAGGCCTGCAAGTTATTCCAAATATTTCATGTCATGAGAATATTTTAGGTATTAGCTTTCCAAATTTTGAAACTAAGAATATAGTTTTTAGAGTCAGAGAATCTGGGTTCAAATTTTTCCTCTTCCACTTATTTTCTGTATAACCCTGGGCAAATTATTTAACTTTCAGTTCCCTCAACTAAAATTAGGGATAATCATAGTACCTATCTCATAGGATTGAAGTAAAGATTGAGTAAATATGTGTAAAACAATTAGAACAGTGCCTGGCACACAGTAAGTGCTCAATATGTATGCACTATTATCTTTTTACTTTGGCCAAATAAATTAATGTCTTTTTTGGTAGTGATATCTCATTTTCAATTATGTTGAACTACCTAGTGAATAAAATTATTTTGATCAAAACCAGAAACATTTATCAAGTTAACATTCATTTTCTTTAGTGTACTGTAGGATCCTAAAACTACAGGAATAATTTATTTGCAAGAATGTATGTTTGGATGAAATGCCACTTCTGAGTATATATAATTGCTGTGTAAGAAGACAAGGTTGTTAGCTTACAGTAACCCCTTTTCTAAAAGTCCAGTGTTGTGGTTTTCAGACTTTAGCATATATCAGAATCTCCTGGAGGGATTATTAAATTATAGATTCACTGGCTGCATCCCAAGGTGTTCCTATTTGGTAGGTCTTGGTGGGGCCTAGGAGTGTGCATTTCTTACAAGTTCCCAGGAGATGTGCTGATGCTGGTGGTTTGGGGACCCCTCTTTAAGAGCCATTGATCTATTGGGACTACACTTTGTATACATTATAAAAATTGGCAGTTTATGAGAGTATTAAGTGTAACCTACACCTTTGTATACTGATTGGATTTTGACTGAATACAAGACAATAAAACCATTAATATGGTTGAGTGCATAAAAAACAATGTTTGAAACACTTCTTATTCTTTTCAGCTGCTTTTAGTGGTGCAGAAAATTGTTTCTCTATAGTAGCAGTGCTCCTTTCTCAACCAGTACAAAGGCAAAGAAGTTAAATGAGGGCTCACAGAATTGAAATTTCACAGAATTGAAAGCCAGTTAGAGAAAGATTTGTATTCGGATCATTAAGAAGCTTTCCGAATTGTGTGATATAATCTGCAATGTTTACATTTATTTTAATTTATTTAGCTGTAAAAGGTATGATCTTAAAGTACTTATTGTGTAGCTGTTTACTCATGACCCATACTATTATGACATCAGCATACTCATTTTTCATGCATAACTATAAAATAAAACAGCACGACCTTTTCCTCTTAAAGGCAAACTTTAGGCTATCTATTAGCTAGGTATAGTGAAGTGCAGAATCTTGCTGGAATGTGTGTGGGAGCAGAATTGCCTTGACAAGCAAAGAGGCACATGGAATACAGCAGAAAATATAGATATTTTAGCATTAAGTAACCTTTATTAAAATGTAGAAGCAAATCTTAATTTGCATGTGACAAATTCAGAGAGAGAGAATAACCATGGAGAGGAATAGTCTTACTTTCAACAATAAATACAGAGTATTTCAAATAAAAGATTCCTGTATTTTATGCAATGTCACAAAAGATAGTTTAAAAATGATTTGGAGGGAACATCTCAGAAAAGGAAAATATCTGATTAAATGGATAATTAGGATGCTGGCTTAAAAAAGTTTAGGTGTACTGGTCAGAACACACAGCAAATCAGAGAAAGATGAGAGTAATTTACTTTCTATTGTAGTTGTTATTCTAGCCCAGGAGTTAGCAAACTTTTTCTTTAAAAAGCCAGATAGTAAATATTGTAGTCTTTGTGAGCCATAAGGTCTTGTGTTGCAACTACTTAACTCTGATGTTGTAGCATGAAAGCAGCCATAGACAGTATATAAATAAATGAGTGTGGTTATGTTCCACTAACATTTCATTCACAAAAACAGGCAGCAAGCTGGATTTGGTCCACTGGGTGGAATTTCTCACCCTGTTCCATCCAACAGGAGAAGTAATAACGCAGAAATTACAAACTTTTAAGAAGTAGTTTGCCTGGTATAGACTTATCACTCTAACAGGAGATTACATGCCAGTCCTATGTTTTAATGTTTATAAATGTTTTCCATATACATGGGGTAAGGAAAAGGTACTTAATATACACGATCGTACTTTTAATGATATACAAAATAAGCAATCACTTTTAACTTCCTGCATTGAGCGAATAATTATGGAGTTCTTCAAAATTCCATGAGACAGTTTCTTCCATTATACAGTGAGACATATAAGTTCCTGAGTTGAACAGATAAAGGTTTGTAAATGGTGGGAGCAGGCTATGAGTCAGGGTGTCTAGGAATGGACCTGGTGCTGCTTTTGCACATCCTTAGTTTCATGTGAATTTTCCAGACACACTTTTGAGGATGCAACCTATGGCAAGTGGTATGATAATCTTTGTTGTCTAAGTGCAAAGAGTTCTTGCTTAATGAAAAGAATGCATACCAGGGTTTCTATAAAATGAACTGTTTTCTCAAAATTTTTTTTATAAAAGAAGAAACATATTTTCATGGAAAATATTTAGTAAATTGACTTAATAAATTTTGGTAAGAAAGGATTAAGAATAAGCTATTCCTGGGGCTTCCCTGGTGGCGCAGTGGTTGAGAATCTGCCTGCTAATGCAGGGGACACGGGTTCGAGCCCTGGTCTGGGAAGATCCCACATGCCGCGGAGCAACTAGGCCCGTGAGCCACAACTACTGAGCCTGCGCTTCTGGAGCCTGTGCTCTGCAACGAGAGAGGCCGCAATAGTGAGAGGCCCGCGCACCGCGATGACGAGTGGCCCCCGCTTGCCACAACTAGAGAAAGCCCTCGCACAGAAACGAAGACCCAACACAGCCAAAACTAAATAAATAAATAAATTTATAAAAAAAAAAAAAAAAAAAAAAAAAAAAAGAATAAGCTATTCCTATGGAACGCTGAGCACTGTACCCCATCATCTAGCAAGTTCACTTTCTTTGTGAAAATCTTAGTACAAATCTCCCACAGATTATCCTACCTTTCCTTTAAAATGTCACGTCTGATATTTGAAAGAATTCAGGAAGTTAAATTAAAAAACATTACTGATCTCTCAACTTTTCCATACTATAAGTAAAAAAGAACTGTTTGGTTCCTTTTTTCTTATTCTGGGATGTGTCATACTGATGTAATGTAGTTTAGGTGTTGTATTACATAGCTTTTTTTAAACTAACTGTCCTCTATATGCATGTTGACTTATATAAAATTAGGGTTGACATGTATTTTAAATATCCCATCTTCACAGCCTAAGGCAGAGCCTAGCACACAAACAATGTGTAATAAATATACAATAGTCAATCTGAAATTAAGTTCCTAAATTTTTCAGAAACAATGTTCTACAACCTGGATACAGTAGTAACTTCCACACATTGGGAAAAGGGAAGATAAGAAAGGGGAAGTGGGGGGTGGGGGTAGGGCTGGCATGGAGCCTTTATTTTCTTTTACTGCTGGCTACAATTTAAAAATAAAGGTAAAATGTTCTTAAAAAAAATTAGGGTTGGAATTCCTCTATTTTATTCAGAAAGCATCTTTTTCAGTAGCCTGGAGAAATCTTGGTGGTTTCTATGTCTGTCTCAAGTATCTGATTTGTTTTAAGGACTTGGGCTCCTACAATGAACACCAAATATATTCTACATCACTGGCTCTGGAAGGTAAAACAAAACTGGAAGAACTTATAAGACATATTATGTTAATATGTCTTACATGATATTATACATATTATATAAAAAATCAGTGTCAGGTTTAATTAAGCAATATAAATTTATGATTCTAAACTATTAGAAAAATAGCTGACTTATAGTGTGGACTTTATTTTTCTCAAAGGTAATCATGTTTTTCATAAACACCCACTGATATTTTTCCTTATCTTCATTAGTGTTAGTTGCATTGCTCAATTTAGTTCAATGTTGAAATTTTTATATTGTTTCTTATTCATTTCTTCAAGACGTTAAATTCAATATATTATTTTCTTTAATTTTGGTTATTTTCCTGTTAAAACTGTAAGATAATTTTCCTTTGTAAGGTCTGTAAAAAGACATATCTCTGGGAACATAAATAAGGGATGTTTTCCCTTTATATCAGGGCTTTGCAGAGTGCATTTCTCTTGTGAGTAAGTTGTAATTTATTTTGCAAGTGTTCACACTTAACAGTGAATATGTGATTTTGGTAAGAGATGGTATGGTAAATTTATCAATGAAGGACCATTAAAAAAACCCCAAATTTTAGGGAAAGCTCATTTATTAATACATCAAATATTTATTATATTATGGGTAAGGCACTATGTTAGGGACTAAGGACAGAATAATAATAAACAAGCACAGCCTTTCCTCTTCAAGGACTTAATACAGCTAACTCACCAACTACATAACAGAAGTGGTAAGTAGTAGGACTAACTAAGCATAGAGTGCTAAGAAACAACAGAACATGTGTCTAGTCCTATGTCAAAGGGGAGCCAGGGAATGATTCTCACAGGAAATATCATCTAAGAGCTCACCTGAAGATCACAGGGAAGACTCTGGAGAAGATGAGAAGAAGAGGCTTCAGGGTAGAGGAATAATATGCAAGTGAGAGAGCACACAGAACAAGTAGTGCAGTGTGGCTGACAGAGAGCTGGGAGAGGGTGTGAGGAGGAACAGCGAGGGATAAGGTTGAAGAGATAAACAGAGGCTTTAACTCAATAAACTAAATTAGAACCATTTCTCAAGGGCACAGGGCAGCCACTGAAGGTTTGTATTTTAGAAGGATCACTCTGGTTGCTTTTTGAAGGATGGCTCAGATGACTCCAGTCAGGCCAAAAATGATGATAGCTCAACTAAAGTAACAGGATAGAGAGAAGGAACAGTTAAAGGGAGAGAATAATAATCTAGTAGATTTGAGGGGTGAGGGAAAGGAAGAGGTAACTGAGATAGGGAACATGAGAAGAGGAGTGGGTTTTTGCGGGGACACACTAGATTTCAGTTTTAGAGGTCCCTGTAAGACACTCAGATATAAAGGTCTGAAGCTCAGGAGAGACAGCTGGTAAATAGATTTGGGAGTAATCAGTACTACAAATAGAAAAAAAAAAAAAAAAAGCCAGGAGAGAGACTGAAATACTTCAAGAGTACACATAGAGTGAGAAGAGAACTTAGGATGGAACCCTGAGACACAGCAACATTTAAAGGATGGCCAGAGGAAAAGTCCATAAAGGAACCTGGGAGAATGGCCAGAGAAATAAAAGGGGATCGAGGAAAGGAGAGCGTAAAGGAAGCCAAGGAAAGGGAGTGTTCCTAGAATTGGTCAGCAGAATCAAGGGCAGTTTTCAGTGGCGTGACGCCAAAGGCTTGATTACAACAGCGGGTTAAGGACATGGAAGTAAACTGGAGAGATCCTACTGTACACAACTCAAGAAGTTTGGCTGGAAGAGCAAACAGGGATTAGGCAGTGGCCAGAGGGGATGTGGGGTTTTGGAAGGTACTTGTATATGCATTTATATATAAGAGAGATTTGTACATTCTTAAATGTTGAAGAGAAGGCACCGACAGGGAAGTGGAGTTGGATACACAGGCCAGATAGAATAAGCAATGGAATGAGGTCCCTGAGAAGTATGTAGGACCCACAGCATAAGTGGTGCATTAATTTTTAGTCAAGGGAAAAAGGAAAAGAGATGGGTGTGGATGAACGGATTACATTTTAGTGCTACAGAAGGCAACTGACAAACTGTTAAGCACAAGGTCCTGTGCTAGGTTCTATAATACACTGGCAAGCAAAACTGATACTATCTCTGCCCTCATGGAGGTATTTAAAAGGAATGTGCACAGACTCTTTTTGTATATAGAGTATTAAAGGACTACTTCTAAACTCTTCTGCTGTTCAAATGGAAAAGTACTCATCTGCTTGCTTCTAAACTCATAATTTATAAAGTGGGAGAAGGCACCAGGCTTTGGTAAAAAGAATTACCAAGTGACAGGGAAAGAAGCTATAATCTCCACTAACACAGAGGAAGGCCAAAATATGCCTTATGCTGAGGATAAAAAATTCAAAAAATTAGCTGAGTATTTAAAGAAAAAATTAGGAAACAGGAATACATTCTTCTGATTCACAGATGTTTATGGTAGCTTTCACTGAAAATATTGATATCCTCCATATTCAGATTTCATAAATTCTGTGATATGTATTAAAAAAGATTTAATACATATTAGATAAGAAAATAAGACAAGAAAAAATCAAGAAGTCAAGTAGACCTCTAGTCCTATTCTGAAGGCAAACAGAACACCAACATTTCTCAAATATTTGGAACTCACTATCCTTACTAATAAAGGGATGTTATAGAGGCAGGGAAGAAACATTAACGTTGACCAATAACAGCAGATACACTTTTTGAATATTTATTGTGTATTAGGCCTCCACTGTGATTTACCTACATTAATTCCTCTAATCTTAATAAAAAACTTAGATGGGAGTGTGGTAAGCAGAAAAATCATGCCCTAAAGAGGTTCACATCCTAATTCCCAGAACCTGCTAAATGTATTTCCTTATATTGCAAGTGGACTTTGCAGATGTGATTAAGGATCTTTTTTTCTCTTAAAAATATGGAACACTTCATGAATTTACATGTCATCCTTGCACAGGGGCCATGCTAATCTTCTCTGTATTGTTCCAATTTTAGTATATGTGCTGCTGAAGCAAGCATCCATGATTAAGGATCTTGAGATGGGGAGATTATCTTGGATTATCAGGGTGTGTGGGCTCAATGTAATCACAAGGGTCCTTATAAGTGAAAGAGGAAGGCGAGATGGGTTAGGGTCAGTGACTGGAAGATGCTACACTGTTGGGTTTGGAGATGGAGGAAGGGGCCATGAGCCAAGGAATGTAGGTGGCTTTAAGACGTGAAAGGCAAGGGAATGGATTCTCCCCAAAGCCTCCAGAAGGAATGGAGCCCTGCTGACACCTCGATTTTAGCTCATGAAGCATATTCAGTGTTCTGACCTCAAATGTATAAGAATAAATCTGTGTTGTTATAAGCCACTAATTTTATGGTACTTTGTTAGCAGCAATAGGAAACTAATATAAGCGGGTACTATGACTTTCTCCATTATATTGATGTGGAGAAAGAGACTTAACAAGGGTTAAATAATTTCCCCAAAGTTACTGCAGATAGTTGAAGAAATTCCCATTTTACATTCTTATTTTCTCTTTGAGGTAGGAGGCAAGGTGAATTTCTAAGAACTGGATGTTGGGATTGGCTGTAAGGGAAAATTGGGAAGAACATAAAATAGTTCTTATGAAGAATAAGAATTTCCAGCCTCATAGGTAAAGTCCTTACCTCACAGTGAGGTATTTACAGAATATAAGATATGATGAATTTGCCTTAAAATAATCTAAGAGGGGCCGTAAGGGGGATAAGTAGTAGGTGGGGGCATAGGTGAAGTAAGACTGGGTATATGAGGATAGTGTCAAAAGCTGGATGGTAGTATGGGCACAAGGAGTTTTATTATACTAGTGTATATTTTTATATGTATTTAAAAATTTTCCAAAAAAAGTTAAAAAAAGAATTCATGGTAAAGAGCAATAAATGTCACAGAGGAAAATATCTTGAAAAAGTCATGAAGTAAGAAAACAAAAACAACTTTTAAAATAAAGCTACACTGACACAGAACCTATCAGTGGTGCCTGAGGAAGAGTGGGATAGGGAAGGAGGGTCAAGGAAGGTGGGAAGGAGGGATAGCCAAGGGGCACAAAAAACCTTTTGAATATGATATATTCATTATTTTGATGTTAATTATCTATCTATCATCTATATATCTCCATTAAGAAGGTATAGTGTATAAATACATATATACTATATATGTCATAACAACAAATCGAATATATTAAATATGTGCAGCTTACTGCATGTCAATTATACTGCAATAAAGCTGTAAGAAATTAACAAACAAAATACAGCAATACTGATAAAAATGCAAGGAGAGCTTCTTTCTGGCCCGACACGTAGAGTTTGGAAGTCATCACTGCTGTACTCACAACAAAAAAAGCTGAAGAAACTGAAAATCAACTCTGCTTTGATCCATCAGAGAACTAAGGTCACAGAGCAAACTGCTACCCTGAAAACTGGAGAGGTGGATACAGAGCATCACAGCTTACTGGGAGCAGAAGCCCAGAACCAGAAGACTGAAACTAGAGCCAGTACTGGCAGGAACACTTAAACTGTGATTGTGACATTACTGGAGAATCAGTGTGAACTAGTTTGAGAGTTCAAAACTCTGGGGGAGAAAGCGAGGCAGTCTTAGGGGAGCCACACTTTTGCAAGTTTTACCTCCAGGAGTTCCATCAAATTCTCAAGAGGAAGACTGGGGGAAAAAACCCTCATGCTTCTAGCACAGAGAGGAAAGTAACCAGTTAGAAATATGCCCAGAGCTCTCTGTTCTCCTTCACAATAGCTTGCCCTTAAGGAAAACTATTTTACTGGAGCTTAAGTAACTTGGGATTTACCAAAATCTAATCAACCAGGGGGAAAGGAAATACCTAACTTCAGCCCCCTCTAGCCTCCCTGTTTAACCTATAGAGGAGGGCAAGCTGAGAAGCACTTGTTCAAGTCACAGCCCAGGGACACAGGCTCACTAAAAAACTGAGACACAGGATGATAGGATGCTTCTCCTACCATAGTCTTATACCTCACCACCACATCAACTGGGCTCCTGTCTAATAATGAGATTACAGTTAAAAGAACTGCAAACCTCAGACCCATTTAGGAGGAAGTCTGTAGGGTGACACAAAGACAACAGAAGAGACAAAAGAAAGACACTAGAGGAAAATTTTGCCTCTTGACAGCATAGCTACTGCAAACAGTAACACAGTCTAACTCCTAGCAGATAAACATAAATCCTTATAGTGAAGGCTTATCTACCACAGTTCCTTTCACCCAATACATCATGTCTGGCTCTCAAGAAGAAAATTTTAAGCCATGCTAAAATGCAGAAAACAAAGTTTGAATAGACAAAGCAAGCATCAGAACCAGACTCAGATATGGCAGGGATGTTGGAATTATCAGACCAGAAATTTAATATTTAATATGATAAAGGCTCTAATGGAAAAAAGTAGAGAACATGCAAGAAAAGACTGTTAATGTAGGCAGAGAGATGGAAACTCTAAGAAAGAATCAAAAGGAAATGGTAGAAATAAAAAATACCACAATAAAAATGAAGAATGCCTTTGATGAGCTCATCAGTAGACTGGACACAGAAGATGAAAGGATCAGTAAACTTGAAGATATATCAATAGAAACCTCCAAAACTGAATGCAAAGAGAAAAACTAATGAAAATTTGGAAAAGAATATCCATGAACAATTACACAAAGGTTACATACACAAAGGTGCAACATATGCGTTGTAGGACTACCAAAAGGAAAAGAAGGGACTTCACTGGTGGTGCTCCAGACACCAGCCAATTGGCCACCAGCCAATGCAGGGGACACGGGTTCAAGCCCTGGTCCAGGAAGATCCCACATGCCGCAGAGCAACTAAGCCTGTGAGCCACAACTACTGAGCCTGTGCTCTATAGCCCGCGAGCCACAACTACTGAGCCCGTGTGCCACAACTACTGAAGTCTGTGTGCCTAGAGCCCGTGCTCCACAAAAAAGAGAAGCCATCATAATGAGAAGCCTGTGCACTGCAACAAAGAGTAGCCTCCACTTGCTGCAACTAGAGAAAGCCCACATGCAGCAACAAAGACTCAACGCAGCCAAAAATAAATAAATAAATTTATTTAAAAAAAAAAAAAGGAAAAGGAGAGAAAAGAACAGAAGAAATATTTGAAGAAATAATATAAGAATTTTCCAAAATTAGTGACAGACATCAAACTACAGATCCAGGAAGCTTAGAGAACACCAAACAGGAAAAATACCTAAAAACCTATACCTATACATTTCATACTCAATCAGCAGAAAATCAAAGACACAGAGAAAATCCTGAAAGTAACCTGGGAAAATGAATGGGAGAAAAGGGTGTCCAGGGATCCATATAAGACTATGATACAATTAGGAATGCTCATTTGAGGCTGATGACTATGAATCACTGGTGGTGACAATATTCAGGGCTGTATATTTTTCTTTAGAAATGCCCAGTAGCTTAGATCTAGGAGTGAACAAGAGAGATAGCTGGATTAACAACCCAGGGTTGTAATTTTGCCAGGCAGGTAGAGTAAAAGGAGAGTGCTTTATGGGAATTAAAGGTAGTGGCAAAAGTGATGGTTGATATATGGTAGCTAAATAAGGAGGTAAAGAAAACAGGTTGATACAGGTCAAGAAACTAATAGACTTAAAGTTGAATAGGTACAGTTATAATAACAAGAATGAGAGGGCTGGAAAAATAGTTTTTGATCAGAGAGTTGATGGATGGTACTGAGATTTCAAAAGTAAAACATTTCTGGTAGATAAGGTCCACCGTATGGCCACGGGAGTGAGTAGCCATAGTTGAATGAAAATGAAAGACTCTGGGGTTTTCAGCATGGAAATAAAGGAATTTGGGTGAGATTAGTTGCTGATTTGAATATTCTTTCCTCTCTCCATATATCAGATAGGTTGACTGTAGCAGGTAGGAATATATAGGCAACAGAAGAGCATTTATTCAATTCATAATTTAACTCAAGTGATAAAGAATATCATATGGTACGCACATTTTTCCTCTTAGTCTCACACTGGGTCATATCTTACATAACAGACTATGATCAAGTGGATCTGATGTCAAAACAATATGAAGAAGGCTCACTTTATCATGAAATAATTTTACAAGTGGGAATACATTTGATATACGGAAAACTGGGGGAGTATAGTGTGCATTTGTTTCTTTTAGGTTGTCATAAAATTGTGATCTATAACATCAGTGGGGAAGGAAAATGATAGATGTGAAAGGCAGTTCGACAGGATCTGAACTTCAAAGAAAGTAATAAATGGATGAATGGGAGGCAGACGTATCAGCTGCAGAAAAGCCCAAAGGTGCTGGACTGTTAGGATAATCATTGTAAGAATGTGCATGCTGCACTTTACTTATGTGACTTTCTAAATGACTCTGTTCTCCATATGATAGAAGTGACTTTTAGTTTAAGATAAGGAGAATGGGAGCATTAGTGATCTTAGAAGTAAAACCTGCCTTAAGCAAACAGCCTTTCCTATCAAATTTTCTGCTAGAACTTGTGGGTAAAATGAGTGGGTTCAATTTCAACTTTTTAAAAGTTCTTTGCTTGACGAGGTAATGAAAGAGCCACGTGATGGGAATATGGTCAATCAAAGAAAAGAAGAGGAACAAAGGGTCTGAATATTTCACAAACTGGGTAGACAATACCTGAATAACCAAGTTAATCTTTGGCCTCCAATTAATCAGACTTGCACTTGATTAAAAAAAATAGGCTTTATTTTTATAGCAGTTTTAGATTCACAGCCAAATTAATCGGAAAGTACAAAGAGTTCTGACATACCCTCTGCATCTCTCCTCCTCAGACCCTCCCCTACTGTATCTACATTTTTATAATGATATGAAAGCAGATAGGTTTGAACAGGCACTCATATAGTTCACAGTGGATGTGGTGACACAGTCCAGACCTTCCCTTCAGGACTGAGGCAATATTCCCCAGGCTGCTCCAAGTGTTGGTTGCTGATAGCTCACAGCTAGGTTCTTACCTAAAAATTGTTCTCAGCCAAAGGGAGCTGGCTTGTACAAATTATAACCCCTTCCTGGGGACTGCCTGCATGCAGTGTCTAATGCAGAATACAAAGGCATGGCCCTTTTGCTTCCATCTGGGCCATCTTTGAAAAACCAGCCTTGCTTCACATCTCATAGACCTGCTTTCCTCACTACTCCAGAAGTCTTGCTCTCAAGAAGAGTCTAGATTAAATCTTTGCGTGCATATCTCTGGGTCAGGGTCTGCTTCCACATGTCTTATATATGGGAAGTTTCCCAACCATACATAAAACATTGATAATGAAGCAGTGCTTTAAAGGTGTAATAAAAATATGACACTATAATCAGAACACCTAGTCCTGTGTTCTAGTTCCACTACTTAATGGCTCTATGACTTTGGATAATTTATTTCTCTGAGCCTCAAGTTTCCTCATCTTTAAATGGGGGATAATTTCTTATGTAACAAGGGTTACTATGAGGGCTCAAATAGGGATATACCAACACAAACACAAACACAAACACACACACACACACGCTCATGCTTTTAAATATAATGTAATATTCTTATTACAATTTACATGAACTGGCAATTTCAAAACCTAAGCCTAATTATTTTCACATTCTGTTATTTCATGGAAACATTCCATTAGACAGCAAGTCAATATTAAGATTAAACCAAAAAAATTCATTAATTGTCTACTATATGCTTGACCCTGTGCTATGAACGAGGTATACAAAGATGGCATGGTTCTTGACCTCAAAGGATTACAGCCTGGGGAGAGGCATTAAATATAAACAGATAAAGTGTGATCAAGTATTATACATGCCAAGGGACTTCCCTGGTGGTCTAGTGGTTAAGAATCCGCCTTCCAATGCAGGGGATGTGGGTTCGACACCTGGCTGGGGAACTAAGATACCACATGCCGCGGGGCAACTACGCCTGCACGCTCTAGAAAGATCCCGTGTGCTGCAACTAAGACCTGATGCAGCCAAATAATAAATAAATAAATAATAAATAAATAATTTTAAAAAGTATTATATATGTCAAAATGGCAGCAGTATGCCCAGAAATAGTGGGAGGTGTGTTCATTTTTCCAAGAGTATCAGAAAAGACTTCATTAAGGAAGTGAACCTTGAGGTGAGACAGTTTTTAGGAAAGGTACTTTATTACCAGTAAACTTTACTTGAGCACTGAAGGATACTTTAATCACTTCTAAAAGTAACATCAATTTGATTTAACCTATAACAACTATTTTGTGTGTATCTATCATGCAGAGAACTTTCACAGAAATATTTACAACTGAGAGTTAAGGTTACTTACTGTTATCTTACGAGGACATTCATTAGGACAGAGACCACTAAGAACTGTGGAAAAATTAAAAAAAGCCTATTATTACTGTTATAATATTAATATGCGCTATCGATTCATGGTCAAGCAAAAACCAATTCAATTTCTTTAGATCTGAGTAAATTAAATTTCTTTTGTTCATTTTATGCCAATATTTCAAAAGCCTTTATTAAGCAGTCAAGCTGCTGCCATTTTGTGAAATATACAGGTGATATAATTAATTACAGTTATAATATCATACCTACTGTTGGTCCTATTTTCCAATTGGTTAGCTACATTCCAAGGATGACTTAGAATCTGACAGAGAAGTGCCAAATGCAAACCAATTATAAGTTATACTGAAAAAAACAAACAGAACATTTAACACTTCATATCAAACTAGACTATTTCAATTTATCTAGTCAAATTTTCTGGGTAAAAGAGTTTGGGCTCCCTTGATAACTTTTATGGAGAACATAAGTGTAAAATAATTGATGGGTCTATAACAAATATACAAAAATAATTAATGACATATTTATTCTATAATTACCAAAAAAGAAAAGGTTAGGATATCTGAACATTCTTTCTATAACTAACATGAATTTTGAAACATAACTACACTACTACCACCTCATGTGAAGTAATTCCTTTGTAAGAAGGCAGACTTTATGTTTTATTAAATATGCTATGTGTTATAAATTAAAGGAAGACAGCTGATAACACTGCTCAATAAGCATGAACTGTACCAATAATAATTGTGATTATTGGTTAGTTCAAATATATCCATAGGAAAATGGTTCCTTATGTTTAGTTATATTTTACAAATGTGAAATGATAATCATTCTAATATAAATATTATACTTAGGCAGGGTATATAAACTGCAAAGGCATCAAGAAATGAACATGACATATTTCATCACAAAAGAAGATACTTGTTTATTTACTATAGTATGTTTATATTAAATTCGACCTGAGGAAACAGTGAAATAAATGTTTTATACTTGCAAATCAGTTTTCAATGTTCCTTACCCCAGCATACTGCCTAGTTATCACGCTTTTATTCCCAAACACTTCATGACCTTACTTCTCCCTCTCCTTTTTGTTCCTCTTCCCTCAACTCTGGGCAGACATTGGTACTTCTTTTTCACTTGTCCCCAAATGATTTTCCTAAACCTTCATTAAAACATTATCTTGCTAAACAGTATATTATTTATCCAAAAGTCTGTCTTTGTACCAGTATGTAAGCTCTGCATTGTTTTAATCATTTTTGCAGGGCCTAGCCAAATGTATTTGCTCAATAAATACTTGTTAAAGGAGGGAAAAGATGGATTATTCAATAAATGGTACTGGATAATTGGCTGCTTGGAGGAAAATAAAGTTAGACATTGATTCATAACATGAAAATTACATTTGGCAAAGACACTACTAATATAAAGAACTCTTACACTACAATGATAAAAAGACAACCCAATTAAAAAATGGGCAAAGGACCTGAACAGGCATTTCTCCAAAGATGATGAAGACATACAAAAAGCTCATGAAAAGATGCTCAGCATCGTTAGTGATCATGGAAATGCAAACCAAAACCACAGTGAAATGTACACAATTCACAATATCCAAGAGGTGGAAGCAACCCAAATCAATGTCCATTGGCAGATGAACGAATAAACAAAATGTGGTACACACTCACAATGGAATATTATTCAACTTTAAAAAGGGAAGAAATCCTGTCACATGTTACAACATGGATGAACTTTGAGGACATTATGCTAAGCAAGCCAGTAATAAAAAGACAAATACTCTATGATATCACCTACATGAGGTACCTAAACTTGTCAAATTGAGAGAAACAAAGTAGAATGGTGGTTACCAGGGGTTGACGGGAAGGGAAAAGGGGCAGTTGTTAAATGGGTACAGAGTTTCAGATTTGCAAGATGAAAAAGTTCTGGAGATCTGTTTCACAACAATGTGAATATACTTAACACTACTGAACTGTACACTTAAAAATGGTTAAGATGGTAAATTTTATGTTACATTTTTTTTTACCACACACACAAAAATGGTTAAGATTGTAAAAAAACAAAACAAACCCACAATGAGATACCATTTCACACACATTAGGATGGGTATAATCAAAAAGTCAGATAAAAACAAATTTGGGTGAAGATGTAGAGAAACTGGACCCTCATACATTTCTGGTGGGAATGTAAAATGGTCCAGCTGCTTTGGAGAAGTCTGGCAAAAGATATCTTGTTTATCTTAAAAAGATAAACAAGGAGTTCCTATTTAACCCAGCAATTCCATTCTTAGGTATACATCAAGAGGAATTAAAATATATGTCCACACAAAAACTTGTACATGATGTTCACAACAGTATCATTCATGATAGCCAAAAAGTAGAAACCATCCAAATGTCCATCAACTGATGGATAAACAAAATGTGGCAGGTATATTCATATAGTGGGATATTTGACAATTAAAAGGAATAAAGTACTGATGCTACAACATAGATGGATCTTGAAAACATTATGCTAAGTGGAAGAAGTCAGTCACAAAAGACCACATATTATATGATCCCATTTATATGAAATATTCAGGATAGACAAATCTATGGATACAGAAAGTAGTGGTTGTCTGGGGATGGGGATTGAGGGTGCTGGCTAAAGGGTACAGGGTTTCAGGATGATTGGTAGCTCCATTTTTACTTTTGTCATACTGAATGAATCAAGTGAGAGAGAAATATCATATGATATCGCTTACATGAGGAATCTAAAAAGAAATACAAACGAACTTATTTACAAAACAGAAACAGACTCACAGATTTAGAGAAGAACTTATGGTTACGGGGGCGGGTAGGGAGGGTGAGGGGAAGGGATAGTTAGGGAGTGTGGGATTGACCTGTACACACTGCTATATTTAAAATGGATAGCCAACAAAAACCTACTGTGTAACACAGGGAACTCTGCTTAATATTATGTAACAAACTAAATGGGAAAAGAATTTGAAAAAGAATAGATACATGTATAACTGAATCACTCTGCTGTACACCTGAAACTATCACAACATTGTTAATCAACTATACTCCAATATAAAATTAAAAGTTAAAAAAATAAAAAATAAAAAAGGGTACAGGGTTTCTTCTGTGGTGATGAAAACGTTCTACAACTGATTGTGGTCATGTTGGTACAATTCTGTAAATATACTAAAAGCCATTGAATTGTATACTTGAAACAGGCAAATGGTATGGTATGTAAATTATATCTCAACAAAGCTGTTATAAAATTTTAAAAAATACCATAAAATTAAAAAAAAACTAATGACAAAGGGCTGTGAACTTAAAAAAAAATACATTACAAAGAGATATTATTGCCAATATACAAAGAGCTTCCAGATATGGGTTAGAAGATGATAATCCAATAAAAACAAAGGACATCAATACCCAGAAGAGAAAGTATAAATAAGCAAAAAACCAGGAAGAAAGACACTCAACCTCACTAGGCAGGAAAAAAATCAATTTTATACCTAACAGAAAGGCAAAATATGAAAGACCAATAAAAATGTCTGTAGGAAAAATAGAATCAAAGATAAATGACAAACTACGAAGAATATTTACAACATATATCACAAAGGATTAATTTCCCTAATATATACTATGGTATGTTTATAAATCAATTAAGTAAATGAAAAAGGACAAGGACCATTCATAGAAATAAAAATACAAATGGCTCTTGAACATATGGAAAGATGCTGAACTTTACTCAGTATAAGAAAAATGCAAAATAAGACAATACTTTCACATTACAACTGGCAAAACTTAGAAAGTTTAATAATCCGTTGGGTTGGTGAAGGTGTTAGGAAATGTGCATTCTCCTATATTGTAAGTGGAAGTGTAAACTGATATGATTTCTATGAAGGGACACCTGTTAAAAAGTTCAAAACCAGGCAGCATTAATCTAAGGTGTTGGAAATTAAATTAGTGGTTACCTGTAGGTGAACTGGGTTAGTAATGAAAAGGGTGGGCATGAGGAAGCTTCTGGTTGCTGGAATCATGTTTTTCTTGATCTGGGTGTACTTATATGTGTGCATTTACTTTGTCAAAATTTATACACCTGTGTACTTATGTACACTTTTCTGTAAGTATATTTCAATAGAGCATATTTAAAAAGTGTACATATATTACTTTTTAGTAATTCCATTTTTAGGAATTTATTCTATAGGATTCTCACTGTGGCGTTAATTATAATAACAAGAGACTGAAAATAAGCTGGTATCTGTCAATAAGAAACTCATTAAATTATGCTGTATCCATACTACATGATACTATTCAGTAGTTAAAATGAGGTAGCTCTAGATTATATTGTTATGGTATAATCTCCAAGATATATTGTTAAGTGGAGAAAATAAAGTCTAGAACTACCATTTATGTAAAATAAAAGCATATAAACATATGTGCTTGTATGTGTATAAAATATCTTGGACAGACACAAAGAAGAGGTTGCTTTTGGGGAAAAGAATTGGACCACTGGGAAACATGGGTAAAAAAGGGACTTACTTTTCACTATTAGACTCTTCTGTATTTTTTCATCATTTGCATGTATTACTTATTTTAAAAACAAATTTGTTAGAGAAATAAAAATTTAGAGCTCTCAGATGAATATGTGGTAAACTGCACAGTGTCATGCTGGTGGGATATAAATGTCGATGACTGTTGGGAAAGGTAATTTGGCATTATCTATTAACACTAAAAACATAGCCCCTCAACTCATCAATTTCATGTCTATGAAATATTGGAAACTATCTATGTGTCCACTAAGAGAGAAAATGCTAAATAAATTATGGAACATCTACAGTACTATGGAATGACATGGAGCTATTAAACAATGAGAGAGACCTGTTAAGTGCTGACATGAAAGGGTGTTTATACTCTCTTGCTAAGGTAAAAAAATAAGACAAAGGCAAATATGTTCAGTAAGATTCTATTTACAAATGTATGCGTTAGATGAATTTCATAGACATACTACTGAACAAAAGAAGTCAGACACAAAGAGTACATACCATCTGATTACATTTATATGACAGTTAGAAAAGGAAAAACTAATCTATGGTGACAGAGATCAGAACAGTGGTTATACTTTTGCAGGGGAATATGAAGGACCCTTCTGGGGTACTGGAAATATTTTATCTTGATTGGAGTGTGGCTACAAGGGAGTATGCTTATGTAAAATCTCACCAAGCTATATGCTTTAACCTTATTTCCTCTGTACACCCATTGTTACAACTTTCTTTCTACTGTCTTACCAGCTCACACCTGGATGACTGGTGTATTCCAGTGGTTACCCTCAGCCTGACCTCTCAGGTCAGAACATCTATTTCTTTTGATGAACGTCTATTTTTTTCTTCTGAACATTGCTGCAAAATCCATCTTCTTAAACTACACATTTGATCATAGACTCTCTTTGATGAAGAAAGTAAACAGTAAGTGTGATGGTAAATTTTATGTGTCAACTTGACTGGGTCATGAGGTGCCCAAATATTTGGTTAAGTATTATTCTAGGTGTTTCTGTGAGGGTGACTTTGGATAAGATTAACATTTAATCAGTAAACTGAGTAAAACAGATTGCTCTTCATAATGTGTGTGGGCCTCATCTAACCAGTAGAAGGCCTGAAGAGAACAAAAGTCAGACCCGCTCTTGAGTAAGAATTCTCCTGTCTGATGGCCTTCAAACTAGAACATCAGCTTTTCCTGCCTGATGAACTGGACATCAGTTCTTCCTGGTTCTACAACTGCCTGCTGGCCTTTTGACTCGAACTTGGGACACTGGCTCTGCAGATTTTGGACTTGCCAGCCTCTGTAACTGCATGAATTAATTCCTTGTAATAAATCTCTCTCTCTCTCTCTTTTTCTCTATATTCTATTGGTGCTGCTTCTCTGGAGAATCCTGACTAATTCAGTAAGTATCTGCAGTTATTGGGTCACTGACAAAATCTTTTCTTTGCCATAGATGCCCATTTATCAATGGATACTATCAATATTCTCTCTTATTAATCTTCAAAACAGTACCAGAAGATGAGTTAGTTTCTACTTCCTACTATCTGCTCATTCTTTATTACTACGATCACGGCCTCCCCCTCCTGGAATGTTATACCACTATTCATTTTGGTTTGTCCAAATCTTAACCATCTTTTAAGGATCTAGGTTCTCACCTATCATCTTCACAGAAGGCTTCTTTGATCTTAATAATCTTATAGCACATAAAATTCCATTCAACATTCTAGTATACAGTTCTTTTCACTGTCCTTTAGCTGTTTTACATGCATACACCTTCCGCTTCCAAGTATACAGATTCCTGTTGATAGCAATGCTTGCTACATAAATGGATAGATCTTCACTGAGAAAAACTAAGTAGTAGTCAAAAGTGAAGACAATAATGTGCAATGTGGGAGAATATACTGGATGTAGTGACTATATGTGCTAATAAACAGATCTACAGTATTTCCCAAACTCCCTTCACACACACATTTTTGTAGCAACTCTAGTGAGATGTAATTCACACACCATAGCATTCACCCATTTAAAGTGTCCTATTCAATGGTTTTTAGTAAATTCCCAGAATTGTGCAACCATCAACACAATCAATTTTCATCACCACAATAAAAAAACCCTGTGCCCTTTAGCTATCATGCCCAATTCCCAACCCCAGCCCAAAGCAACCACTAATCTACCAATCACTTACTATATATATTTGTGAATATTCTGAGTATATGTTATTATAGAAAAAACTTAAAAATATAAAGGAATAAAAAGAAGAAAAAAAAATAACTTTAACCCAACCATCCAGATACTGTTACCAACTAGTTGTAAGGTATTACACTGTCATGGATTAAATGTTTGCAAATCCCCCGCCCTCCACCCCCCTCCGCCCTGCCAAAGTTCATTATGTTGAAGTTCTAATCCGCAGTGTGATTGTATTTGGAGATGGAGGCCTCTAAGGAAGAAATTAAGGTTAAATGAGGTCATAAGGGTGGAGTCCTGACCTGGCAGTATTAGTACCCTTAGAAGAAGAGGCATGAGAAGGCTTGCTCTCTTGCTCTCTCCCCAGCAGGCACAAAGAAGAGGTCATGTGAGCACACAGCAAGATGGTGGGGGCCTACAAGCCACGAGAAGAGGCCTCAGAATGAAACCTGCCTCGTTGGCACCTTGATCTTGGAATTCCCAGCTTCCAGAATTGTGAGAAATAAATTTCTGTCATTTAAGCTGCCCAGCCTGTGGTACTTTGTCAGGGCAGTCTGAGTAGACTAACATATAAATACTTAAAAAAAAATGTGTTTTTACATAAATGAAATCATGCTAAATACAATTTTGTAATCTTCTTTTTGGTTATGTAACCCAAACTTTCCCCATGTCATTAAGTGTACTTCTACCACATAATTTTATGGTATTCCATTGTATGTGTGGATGGATATATACATATATGTATACACACCATTCTCCTCATTAGGATATTTAGGTTCTCCCCCACCCTATAATCCAAACTTATTTCCTCTTAAAAACATCACTAGGAAGATCACCTTTATAGACATGGTGCATTATACACAAATCTTTGGCACATCTCTGATAATTTCCTTGGGATAAACTCACAGAATATAATTATTTCTGGGTTTAATCTTAAAGCTGTTGGCATGTATAAGTGAAACTATCCTCCAGAAAGGTTATTGGCATGTATAGTGAAACTATCCTCCAGAAAGGTTATCAAGTATTCTTTTTAGAAAACACTGATGTTTTGATAAGTGCCGAACTCTGAACATGAATTTGCTTTCATATATGCTCTTCCTTAATCCTCGCAGCAAGGCTGTGAGGTAAGTCTAATTACCCTCCTCCCCACCACCCTTTTTTTTCCAGAAGCAGAAACTGAAGCTTGGGGGACTTCCCTGGTGGAGCAGTGGATGAGACTCCACGCTCCCAACGCAGGGGGCCCAGGTTTGATCCCTGGTCAGGGAACTAGATCCCACATGCATACCACAACTAAGGAGCTGGCGAGCTGCAACTAAGGAGCCCGCCTGCCACAACTAAGGAGCCCGCCTGCCACAACTAAGGAGCCCGCCTACCACAACTAAGACCCGGGGCAACCAATCAACCAACCAGATAAATAAATAAATATTAAAAAAATAAAAAAATAAAAAAGAAACTGAAGCCTGGGCCAGTACATTACTGAAGGTCACAAAGGGAATGGCACTCTTTTGAAAGACCATGTGGTCACTAGACAGTAACTCATTTAAAAAACACATTATACTACATGTGTATAAGATGGGAAATCAATGAACCACTGGATTATTTTATTTTCTTACAAGATTGAATGTCTGTATCTTATTTAGCATAGTTGAGAGTATTTACTCAAAATTACATTAATAGTCTCTTTCATTCTGTATACAGCAAGCTAAAAATTGGGTTCCTGCATCTATTTTGGTTTTTACCAGACTTCCTCTATTAAATTTCAAGTTTCACATTACAGTGTATAATAGGATCGAAATGATAAGATTTAAATGTATTATACATATGTACATATCATACATATATGTCATATGTATTATACAGGTATATATACCTTGTTTTATTGCACTTTGCATAATTATCCTTCTCAGATACTGTGTCTTTTTACAAATTGAAGGTCTGTGGCAAAGAGCACAGCTTTTAAAAAATACTTTTCCAGACTTTCCAAATGTTTTACAATAGGCTGCATTATTTTTGTAATGAGAAAACAAACAAAATACCAAATTAAAAATTTACAAATAAAAAAGGAATAATATCTTAAAATTCTCTTGCATAATCAAAAAAGAAATATGCTTTTACAAATGTCACCCTGAAATTACTATTTTAAGACTCCATAATGTCAAGCTTATGAACAAGTAAAAAGTACCAGTAGTCTATTAAATCAGTGCAAGAATGTAATTTCCCCAGTGACATCGAAATAAAAATTCCAACCTTTGTGCTTTAGTTAGGAAAAAAAAACCCCTAAGTGCTCCAAGGCAGAATTTATTATTACAGCAAAAGCTTACTTCCTAGAAGTGGAAGTTATATTTTTTGCTTAAAAGCATATGGCTATAAGTGCAGTAAAACATTTTTCTTAAGCAACTATAACAAAAACTGGGAAGGGCTAAAACACATAAACAGTCCGTTATGGGAAAGGGAAATTTAACAGGACAGATAATGGTATACATTTTCAGCCTACTACTATTTGTGTTTTCCGCCATTGTGAGCTTCTTGAGGGCAAGAACTGTTTTTCATTGTTTGGTTTTTAAGTATCTCTCTGTTTCTCATTTCAAGTGTCAATAAATGTTTCCCTACTAACTAGGTGATCTCGACTGATCCACAGACTAATTTTTAGAGGTTTAAGGATTTTAACCATTTCATAAACTTTTGTAATTAGTTATCTGTAACCATATTATAAAGGTCTATATAGACTTATAGCATTTTATAATATCTTTTTAAATAAACTGCTCTAAAAAGTAATTTCTAATACCCCTAGACTTTAAAAACCAAAGTTGTTTAAAAAAGATTAACAAAATTTAAGAAGACAGCCTATTCACAGAGTTAAATGAAAAACTGCAATTAAAATACTTAATAAGCTATGTGAACTATTGGTTATTAAATTAATTAGTTTAAAACATGACTAATGGGATGTGCAATTCATAAGTTTTCTTTAAAATGACAATGCTTAGGATCTTAACATTTCACGTGAAAAAAACACTGTACATTATAGCCCATGTATTCTTTTTTTTATATAAGTATTTGCTTTATTAATATGCTCTAAATAACATTTTTTTAATTGATACATTGTCACTGGTTTTTTTTAATCCCCCTTTGCAGTACATGAATGTATTATAGTCTTATTTTAAGTGTCTAGAGCTGAGAGGAATCTTGTAATCAACTGGTATGAATCATTCATTTTAGTGATAAGGATTTCTGGGCCAGACAGGTAAAGGTAATACTAGTGACCATGCTATCCAAATTCTAATCTGGCTCTATTTTAGTGTATCACACTGCACTCCTGTCTTATGTGTCCTGTAGTGAATTTCACACATATGTGCATGCATATATACAAACACACACACAACTTGTGTACATAATACAAATCCATGAAACCACACTAAAAAATAAATCAGTGGTTTAAAAATTTATGCTATAATAATATATTAATTTTTAAAATATTAGCTTTAATTTTTAATCTTTTTTTAAAAACCACTTTATTGAGATAATATATCACACAATTCTCCCATTTAAAGTACACAATTCAATGGTTTTTAGTATATTCACAGACTTGTGCAATCAACACCAGAACCAATTTTAGAACATTTTCATCAACACAAGAGATAATCCCACCCCCGCATAAGCAGTCATTCCTCATAATTTTTAATCTTATCTGATGCTTATCATGTCCAGGTAAAAATCCACAAGAAAGAATGGATGGAATAAATTTGTTATTTTTAATGAGCAATTTTTATTTTATATTTTTTTAACTTTTTATTTTATTTTGGAGTATAGCCGATTAACAATGTTGTGATAGTTTCAGGTACACAGCAAAGCGACTCAGGCATACATATACATGTATCCATTCTCCCCCAAACTCCCCTCCAGGCTGCCACATAACATCGAGGAGAGTTCCCTGTGCTATACTGTAGGTCCTTGTCAATTATCCTTTTTAAATATAGCAGTGTGTGCATGTCAAACCCAAACTCCCTAACTATCCCTTCCCTCCACCCTTCCCCACCCCCCCAGCCCCGGTAACCAAAGGTTCATTCTCTAGGCCTGTGAGTCCGTTTCTGTTTTGTAAATACATTCATTTGTAGCATTTCTTTTTAGATTCCGCATATAAGTGATGTCGTACGATACTTCCCTTTCTCTGTCTGACTTACTTCACTCAGTATGACAATCTCTAGGTCTATCCATGTTGCTGCAAATGGCATTATTTCATTTTTTTTTATGGCTGAGTAATATTCCATTGTATATTTGTACCATATCTTCTTTTTTTTTAAATTTTTAAATTTATTTATGGCTGTGTTGGGTCTTCGTTTCTGTGCGAGGGCTCTCTCCAGTTGTGGCAAGCGGGGGCCACTCTTCATCGCGGTGCGCGGGCCTCTCACTATCACGGCCTCTCTTGTTGCGGAGCACAGGCTCCAGACGCGCAGGCTCAGTAATTGTGGCTCACAGGCCCAGTTGCTCCGCGGCATGTGGGATCTTCCCAGACCAGGGCTCGAACCCGTGACCCCTGCATTGGCAGGCAGCTTCTCAACCACTGCGCCACCAGGGAAGCCCTGTACCGTATCTTCTTTATCCACTCCTCTGTCAATGGACATTTAGGTTGCTTCCATGTCTTGGCTACTGTAAACAGTGCTGCAATGAACATTGGGATGCATGTATCCTTTTGGACCATGTTTTTCTCTGGATATATGCCCAGGAGTAGGATTGCAGGGTCATATGGTAGTTCTATTTTTAGTTTTTTAAGGAACCTCCATACTGTTCTCCATAGTGGCTGTATCAATTTACATTCCCACCAACAGTGTAGGAGGGTTCCCGTTTCTCCACACCCTCTCCAGCATTGATTGTTTGTGGATTTTTTGATGATAGCCATTTTGACTATGAGGTAATATCTCACTGTAGTTTTGATTTGCATTTCTCTAATCATTAGCGATGTTAAACATCTTTTCATGTGCCTCTTGGCCATCCATATGTCTTCCTTGTAAAAATGTCTATTTATGTCTTCTGCCCATTTTTTGATTGGGCTGTTTGTTTTGATGATAGTAAGCCACATGAGCTGTTTGTAAATTTTGGATATTAATCCCTTGTAGGTCACATCATTTGCAAATATTTTCTCCCAATCTGTGGGTTCCTTTTCATTTTGTTTATGGTTTCCTTTGCTGTGCAAAAGCTTTTGAGCTTAATTAGGTCCCATTTGTTTATTTTTGTTTTTATTTCCATTACTCTGGGAGATGGATTGGAAGAGATATTGCTGCGATTTATGTCAGAGAGTGTTTTGCCTATGTTTTCCTCTAGGAGTTTTACATTTAGGTCTTTAATCCATTTTGAGTTTATTTTTGTGTATGGTGTTAAAGAATGATCTAATTTCAGTTTTTTACATGTAGCTGTCCAGTTTTCCCAGCACCATTTGTTGAAGAGACTGTTTTTTCACCATTGTATAGTCTTGCCTCCTTTGTCATAGATTAATTGACCATAGGTGCGTGGGTTTATTTCTGGGCTTTCTATCCTGTTCCATTGATCCATAGTTCTATTTTTGTGCCAGTACCATACTGTTCTGATGACTACAGCTCTGTAGTATAGTTTGAAGCCAGGGAGCCTGATTCCACCAGCTCCATTTTTCTTTCTCAAGATTGCTTTGGCTATTTGGGGTCTCTTGTGTCTCCATACATATTTTAAGATTACTGTTCTAGTTCTGTGAAAAATGCCATTGGTAATTTGATAGGAATTGCACTGAATCTGTAGATTGCCTTGGGTAGTATAGTCATTTTCACAATACTGATTCTTCCAATCCAAGAACATGGTATATCTTTCCATCTGTTTGTGTCTTCTTCGATTTCTTGCATCAGCATCTTATAGTTTTCGGAGTACAGGTCTTTTGTCCCCTTATGTAGGTTTATTCCTAGGTATTTTATTCTTTTTGATGCAATGGTAAATGGGATTTTTCCTTGAATTTCTCTTTCTGATCTTTCATTGTTAGTGTATAGATATGCAACAGATTTCTGTTTATTAATTTTGTAGCCTGCAACTTTACCAAATTCACTGATGAGCTCTAGTAGTTTTCTGGTAGCGTCTTTAGGATTTTCTATGTATATAATCATGCCATCTGCAAACAGTGACAGTTTAACTTCTTTTCCAACTGGATTCCTTTTATTTCTTTTTCTTCTCTGATTGCCGTAGCTAGAACTTCCAAAACTACGTTGAATAAAAGTGGTGAGAGTGGGCATCCCTGTCTTGTTCCTGATCTTAGAGGAAATGCTTTCAGCTTTTCACCATTAAGTATGATGCTAGCTGTGGGTTTGTCGTATATGGCCTTTATTATGTTGAGGTAGGTTCCCTCTATGCCCACTTTCTGGAGAGTTTTTAATCATAAATGGGTGTTTAATTTTGTCAAAAGCTTTTCTGCATCTATTGAGATGATCATATGATTTTTATTCTTCCATTTGTTGATGTGGTGTATCACAATGACTGATATGCGGATACTGAAAAATGCTTGCATCCTTGGGATAAATCCCACTTGATCATGGTGTATGATCCTTTTAATGTATCGTTAGATTCGAATTGCTAGTATTTTGCTGAGGATTTTTGCGTTTATGTTCATCAGTGATATTGGCCTGTTATTATCTTTTTTAGTGGTATCTTTGTTTGGTTTCAGTATCAGGGTGATGGTGGCCTCATAGAATGAGTTTGGGAGTCTTCCTTCCTCTGCAATTTTTTTAGCCCATGTATTCTTAAAGATATTTAAAGTATAAAACCTTGGCTTCTAGCTTTGTGATTCAGTTTACATTAGCTACTTTACACAAATGCCAAAACCAAAAAACTGCAATAATTGTGCATAAATACTGTAACACCAAACCAATGTGCAGGTTGGGACAAGGATGAGTAGAATAAAATCAAAGCCATAAAGGTCAATACTGTATAATGGTTTTAGTAGCATTTAAAATGAAAAATCCTTGCCTGGATTATGGGTGACTGTTCACATTCAGTCTCTGAAAATGTCTTTAGTTTCTGTTTAAAACACATGAATCCCAAGCAAATATCATAATCAAATATTACGTGTGAAATAAAGACCCCCATCCACCCACTCTTGTCATTTAGACATTATTTTAGACTCTATATGGAAAACTTCTTTTGTCTGTTATTGATTACCTACCTTTCATTCATTATTTTTTAAATTAAAAAATCCTATGCTTAATAAAAGATATTTTAAGACATACCAGGGCTTCCCTGGTGGCGCAGTGGTTGAGAATCTGCCTGCCAATGCAGGGGACACGGGTTCGAGCCCTGGTCTGGGAAGATCCCACATGCCGTGGAGCAACTGGGCCCGTGAGCCACGATTACTGAGCCTGCGCGTCTGGAGCCTGTGCTCCGCAACAAGAGAGGCCGCGATAGTAAGAGGCCCGTGCACTGCGATGAAGAGTGGTCCCCGCTTGCCACAACTAGAGAAAGCCCTTGCACAGAAACGAAGACCCAACACAGCCATAAATAAATAAATTAAAAAAAAAAAAGAATAGTATCTAAAAACAAACAAAAAAAAGACATACCAGTACTCAGAAAATATATTAGCCTATGTACAACTTTCTGAAAATCTCTTGAGGAAGCATTCCATCAAAAGAAATAGGAATTCGAGTGAAGAAAGGTAAAGATGTGGTATATATGTAAATGGTGACAATAAAGCCAGTAAAACTTGTTAAGTTTAAATAATCATTGATAACATGGTTGTAACTGTTACCAAATCAGTCATCCAGAAATAAACTTCCACATTATTTCAACAAAATCTGGAAGAAGGCAGGGGAATAAAAGCTTTTGAAAGGTCTCATCTTATTTGGGTAGTGAAAGGTGAAGATACTGTTACAATTTTAAAAATCCAAGGAAATACAGGTTCACATATGTTTGTTAGAAATTTGTGTTAAGTACTAGTAGAATGAGAATGCAGAACCTCTAATGTATCTGACAGGAATAAGAGAAAACAATTAGAGCTAGGAGCTAGTTCTGATTCAGGTGAGCTAGGGAACCCCTCCAATTCTGCAACACACAGAGTCCCCTGTGTGAAGAGCATTCTGTAGATCTGTGGTGTTGTGGAAATCAGTGAGGGAACAGGCAGAAGGATAGTATGACCTTTCCCTAGCCACATACAGAAGCTTAAGTACCCAAATTTCCTTAACTGAGACAGTGACATTTAACATAGGCTGGTTTGAGCATTAGAGTAACAGTTACTTTAGAGCAAAATCAACTCTGGACACTGTAGATGGCTTTGAAAGGGTAATTATATACTAGTAACTGTCTGCTTAAGGAAAACAAGTAACAATCAAAGGAGAGTGGAAGAGCATCTCAAGACAACTAGAAGGTTATTTTTCACAAATGATTGCTCTAAATTATCTCATTTCCCATGACCTTTCTGTAAAGCATGTTATTAATATTTACATTAATATCCGTAAGTGCAAAGTTATCTTGCTTTCTAAAACTAAAACTTCCTACACCAAATTGGCTATCTCTGGGTCTGAGCTTGGTGATGTTTGGAGAAAACTTTCCTTGGGATACTGTTAAGGTGACGGCAGTGCTACCCAGTGATACCCATCCTTGACTTAGGTTAGGAAGTTACAGGCCACAGACTCTCAAGAGACTCTTGGGTTTTTAAAATTTTTACGTGTAATTTTTCAAACATAAACAAAATTAGAAAGAAGAGTATCAGGAATCCCACTCATACTTCACACAGCTTCAACTGTCAACAACACATGGCCAAAGTCATTTCACCTATACTCCATTTCCCACTTGCCTGGATTAAAGAAAAACCTCAGACATGTCATTTCATTTTCAAGTAGTTTGTTGTACCATTACTTAATTCTTTAAAGAAGCTTACTTTCTCTTGAGCAGCTCTGAAATAGCCAAATAATACCCCCTTCAAAATCGTAAAGAACAGGAGACAGTCATATGGATAAAAAGTACAGAAATGGTTAGACTCATAATACCAGTATTCTGTGGCTGCAGTAGTAATGAAGATGGGGAGTTACTCTTAGTTCATTCAAATAATAGTGAATTTGCTGGTTAGAAAAGAAAATTACGTTTTCTGTCATTTTCATTTCTCAAAATAAATCTCTCAACACTCATTCATTATTCTGTCGCTTTTCTGTGTTCAGCTATTTATGACCGCTTCAAAAGTGTAATAAACATTTATACGAAATACTGTGTCATTTCATTCACAAATGAACAGATATGGCTGTCTTGATATCAACTATAATAACAGTGACACAAAAACAGTTACCTTTCAACACCAATTCATGATAAAACTCTCAGCAAACTAGAAATAGGGGAAACTTCCTTAATACAATACGGAGCATTTCCAAAAAGCTAATATCATTCTTAATGGTGAAAGATGGAATGCTTTCTCCCTAAAATCAGAAACAAGGCAAGGATGCCCACTCTCACCAATCTTATTCAACATATCAATAGCAATGGAAATTCTACCTAGAATAAGAATAAGAAAAAGAAAAAAAAAAGGGCACAGATTGGAAAGGAAGAAATAAAACTGTCCTCTTTGCAAGTGACATGATTTTGTATGTAGAAAATCCCACGGAATCTAAAAAAACCCTCCTGGAGCTAATAAGTGAGTTGAGCAAGGTTGCAGTATACAAGATCAACAAACAAAAATCAATTGTATTTCAATACACTAAAAACAAACATGTGGAAACTAAACTTAAAAACACAATAACATTTATAATCACATCAAAGAAAATAAAATACTTAGGCATACTCTTAACAAAACATGTACAGGATCTCTACGATGAACATAAATCTTAGGTGGAGGAGATGGTAGATGGCTTGCATGGTTGGGAACGGGTAACAGTGAACAAATAGATAACTATACTGAGGAAAATGGGAGTTAGAGAAGATGTCTACAAACAGAAAAGATTAGAAGGAACCCTTGAAATGTTGTGTTGGATTAGAAATAGAAGTAATGGTATGAATTCATTGTTATATAATATATATACAATAGTTTTAGGTATGTATATTTGTGTGTTGTGTGTGTGTGATACATTACCTGTATTTCTTAGTTCTGTCCATTGAGAAAACCTAGAAGAAATAACAGCCCAGTAGCAACGAGCACACTGAGCACCCAGAAGTGGGTTTTAAAATACCATCCTCTACTCAAAGGAACCAGGGCTCCTTGAAGAAAGAGATCAGATTCTAGACTTAGGGCAAAGGAGGTAAAAGATGAACCTGGAATATCTTGTTTTGCCAGAGCACACGTCAAAAAGATAAAGGAGCCAGCCTGAAGGAGCTCCTACTGCCCTCACCGGGAACAATTTTAACATTAAAAGAAATGATATTATTTATTGAATAAAATACAAATACACAAATCTATACTGATAAATGAGATAAGTGAAAGATATTCCTTAGAGTAGAATGCCAACTAAAAAATGCAGGGGTGTTGGAAATAGAATCACTCTTTGACACCTATCAAATAGATGGTTGATTCAGGCAGGAGCTGTCAATGGACTCTAAGGCTGGCAGGTAGAAATTTGATATGGAAAAGTATATTAAAGTAATATCAGAATACCCCTCCACAAAATACTAATCAATTACAAAGGGGGAAATAGTGAATTTAAGGTGGGGAAACCTAGTAGTCATCACGACAACCAGATGATCAAGGTTATCACCAGGGTGCTGGGACAGGTCAACATCACGTGCTTACTGATTTGATGTACTGAGAGGGCACAGCATCGGTTCCACTAAATTCCATGTAGTGGAGTTTCTGCAAAGAATGTGTATCCTGAGCTGGGTAAAGAAGAAACAGGATTATCCTACAGAATGTAAGGCCTGTATTCTTTACAACTGATAAGGACATGAAAAGGAACTGTTCCAGATTGGAGAAGATGTGACAGTAGGTATTCCTCGACAGACTTCTGGGTCAGAAAGAAAGAAGTCATTGTTGGGACAGTTGGCAAAATTTGAACAGGGTGGTAATGTTGCATTGAAGCTGACCATCTGCTTTGGAGAGTTGTACATACGTTACGTAGGAGCATGTTTTACTCTTTGGAAAATGTGTGTTGACAGAGAGAATACAAAATTAAATGCTATAAATCACAGAAAGATCCTTTTTGACCCACCTCCTAGAGAAATGGAAATAGAAACAAAAATAAACAAATGGGACTTAATGAAACTTAAAAGCTTTTGCACAGCAAAGGAAACCATAAACAAGATGAAAAGACAACCCTCAGAATGGGAGAAAATATTTCCAAATGAAGCACTGACAAAGGATTAATCTCCAAAATTAACAAGCAGCTCATGCAGCTCAATATCAAAAAAACAAACAACCCAATCCAAAAATGGGCAGAAGACCTAAATAGACATTTCTCCAGAGAAGATATAAAGATTGCCAACAAACACATGAAAGAATGCTCAACATCATTAATCATTACAGAAACGCAAATCAAAACTACAATGAGATATCACCTCACACCAGTCAGAATGGCCATCATCAAAAAATCTACAAATGATAAATGCTGGAGAAAATGGAACCCTCTTGCACTGTTGGTGGGAATGTAAATTGATACAGTCACTATGGAGAACAGTATGGAGGTTCCTTAAAAAACTAAAAATAGAACTACCATATGACCCAGCAATCCCACTACTGGGCATATAACCTGAGAAAATCATAATTCAAAAAGAGTCATGTACCACAATGTTCACTGCATCTCTATTTACAACAGCCAGGACATGGAAGCAACCTAAGTGTCCATCGACAGATAAATGGATAAAGAAGATGTGGCATGTATATACAATGGAATATTACTCAGCCATAAAAAGATACGAAATTGAGTTATTTGTAGTGAGGTGGATGGACCTAGAGTCTGTCATACAGAGTGAAGTAAGTCAGAAAGAGAAAAACAAATACCGTATGCTAACACATATATATGGAATCTAAAAAAAAAAAAAAAGGTCATGAAGAACCTAGGGGCAGGAGGGGAGTAAAGACACAGACCTACAAGAGAATGGACTAGAGGACATGGGGAGGGGGAAGGGCAAGCTGGGACAAAGTGAGAGAGTGGCATGGACATATATACACGACCAAATGTAAAACCGATAGCTAGTGGGAAGCAGCCACATAGCACAGGGAGATCAGCTCGGTACATTGTGACCATCTAGAGGGGTGGGATAGGGAGGGTGGAAGGGAGGAAGACGCAAGAGGGAAGAGATATGGGGATATATGTATATGTATAGCTGATTCACTTTGTTATAAAGCAGAAACTAACACACGATTGTAAAGCAATTATACTACAATAAGGATGTTAAAAAAAATTAAATGTTAATACTTAATAGTAATAATAAAACATATAAAACAAATACTCACCAATGACTTTAACAAAATAAGCATCCGCTTCAAAGTTATTTTTTAGTGTATGGATGGCAAAATCATTCTTTGTATATCCTTTACTTAGTACTACAATGTCCAAGATTCCCTGGAAAAAACATAAAAATGGTAAGAACAAACTACTGACTGAATGAAAAAAATGATGAAAATGCATGATATGTTTACCATGTAAATATAAACCTTATTTATTCAACTTGATGTTTAAAATAAAAATAATATTAAAAATATAAAAACTTGAATATTAAAATATAAATAAAATGAAAAACACCTACAATTTTAATCTCTGAAAATAACTGTTAGAATTTTGTACTTCCTTCCAGTCATATTTGCATGAATTTTTAAAGGTCTGTGATATGGACTACCAAAGTGTTTCCAGTCATCAGAGAAAGAAGGTACCTTTTCATCTGCCCTGGCTCCCATTATTTTTTTTTCCTAAAAAAGTGGGCAGCTTTGTTAATTTTATTGGGGGTAAAGAAGGTGTGTTCATTTAAATTTCCATTCTGCTGACTCTTAATGAGGTTCATCATTTATCATATCTTTTCATATGTTAGCTACTTGTGTTTTTTCTGTAAATTGCCTTAATCATGTTCTGTTTTTCCAGTGGGAGTTTTTGGTCAGTTTGAATAAACCCTTTCTATGTTAAGAATATTAATTATTTAATTCTTTCATAGCTAATTTATTTCCCAGATTTAAACACAATTTTAAATTTCATTTATGATATTTTTATGTACAGAAATTAATTGATTTGTAATTAATTCTCTTGATTTTCCCTCTTGTGATGTTTTTACCAATTACTTTTATGCTTGGAAGTTGCTTATGAAAAGTGAACGAACACAAGATTTGGTAGCAGAGAGACAGAGGAAAATAAGGACTTGGATAATTCATATAATTGAGAATTAGCCTCTTATAAAAAAAACCAAACCAACCAACCGGGCTTAGGGTTGGACATAATGTCTTGATGGAGATTTAATGTTTTAAAATAATCAAATTATTTTACAAGGATATACTGTGACATATTAACTCTGGAATTTAACACATTTTTATCAGAATTTATTATTTTTCTGAGTGATAAACTGGCTTTCTTTTAAAGAACAAAACAGCTTGGGAGATTCTATTTTCCCTCAACAATGCCCGGAAGCACTTGATAAACTGGCTTTTGACATTAGAAAGAAGAAAACCAGGGCCCTGAGCGCCTTTCCCAGGCCACCTGGCAACAGAAGACAGTCACAAGAATCTGTGGCAATAGATGCCAACTCTAGTTCACTAGGTTAAGAGAGAGTACACACTGAACCCATCCTTCTGTGATCTTGTGCAGGTTTAAGGGTCTGTTATGTGTTGGCTGTTCTTTTCTCTACTCGTGCACATGCACAATTGCTGTGAGCATGATTCTCTAGTGGTTTAATCTAAACAAGCATAAAATGAGATAAAATCATTTTCATATTTCACTGTACTGATCAGTCAGTGGTATCAATAAATGTGTTCCCTCTGTCATTTAACATTAAAATGAGCTTTCTTTAATTGACTCATTTTCTTTCATTATCTCCTCTACATTCTCTGGTCAAATAGGGTGAAAGTGAGATAAGGTGGACGGCAATTAGATTCCAAACATACAGAAGAGCTCTGAACTCACATCTTCATAAATATCAAAGAAGGTGGCAACCACTGCATCTCTGATTTGGTTTAGGTCCATCAGCTCCCAGTAGACTTTAAACATACGACGCGCCCCCTCACAGCTTGCATTATTACAAGGGACATTCTCCAGTAAAAAGGCCTGCTGATTGCTGTGAGACAAAGGCAATGGCATTTAGTTAATATAACATATCAGTGCTGAGTAGCATCAGCTATGCTGTAATTACTAGAATCAAAGAGATGGTAAATGGTATACAATGAAGTAATATGAAAAAAATCCCTACATCTTACTAATTATTGTCCTGAGCCATAAAAAACTTAAATTGTTGGCTATCGTTTTTCAGCCTTTGGCAAAAATCCTGAGGTTAGTCGGTTGTTGGCCTCTCTCCTCTTTTGTGATTTCCAAGTCCATCTCTCCGCCCTTCCTTGCTGCTCCACAGCCATCGACCCTGTGTTTCATTACTGAGTTCCTGGACACTGTCATCATCCCTTTAGATTTGTATAACTCCTTAGGTAAAAATCTGCATTTTAAATAGAGATTCCTGACATCCCCAAGTCTTGTAAACCCAAAGCAGTAAATCTACAATGATACAATTTGAGCTTCCCAAACGGACAGTAGGGTAGATATTGCTGAGTACCTCTCAGATAAAAGATAGAAAAAAAAAAAAGTGTTGTACTTTGCATAGCTATGAAGTCCTCCCTTTTGAATCCTACTCTATAGGCAAAGTGGTGATGAGTTTAGATTTTAAAACCAGACTACCTGGATTCAAATTCTGGCTCTGTCATTTAGCAGTTATGTGACCTTAAACAAGTTATTTAACCTCCTGAAGACTCAGATCCTTATTTGTAAACTGAGTAACATGAGTACTTAAAGAATTGTTGTAAAAAAGAAATGAAATATTGAGTGCAAAGTACTTAGAACAATTCCTGTCATCCACTTAGATCTTAGTAAAAGTGTTTGTATTATCATCACTCTTACTTATGTAGTGCAACACCATGCCATGTAAAAATATTTTCTTTAAATGCAGCAGTAACTTTTGTAAACGGTGTGATTTGATGTAATGGCTCCTATTTATAGGCATTTTCTAATACTTACATTCCTTCAGGTCCCTCTATGTTACATAGAAAATAATAAGCTAAAAAGCTTAAATTTTATTACTGCTCAATTTTCTCTAATAATTATTTTAAATAAAACTATAAAGACAGATTTCTTTTTTTCCATATGAAAATATTACTTTGGATATTACTTTGGGTCTGGGCAATTTGGAAAGGAAAAAAAAGTTCTATTATAAGAAAGGTAAATTTTTCAGTGTTCAACAGAGTAAGGAAACATATGCAAAATATTCAATTTCCTTGACGTACTTGATATATGATTGGCTTCACATTATTTTTCTAGATAAAAAATTCCAACACAAATAGTTTAAACTCCCAGATTATAACATTTACATGGAAAACTTTGAGGTGGCTTTGATCAAGACCTAACATGTAATAGTGTTATTCCACTAGAAGGAATAATGATTTCTTCTTTGTCTCCTGCCTAATAGCTGATTTTAAAATTCTAACTTGTAATACTTTTTCCAGGTAATTTACCCATCCTACCTTTTTAGCTAAACAATTTTACTAGATATTTCACAGAAATGAAGAACACTCTATTTTGTTATTAGATTATACAAAAACATGAGAACCAGTGATAAAGGTGGCCTTTCTTTTGTTTTCGGCTATGCCATGCAGCTTGTGAGAGCTTAGTTCCCTGACAAGGGATTAAACCTGGGCCCACGGCGGTGAAAGCACTGAGTCTTAACCACTGGACCGCCAGGGAATTCCCAAGGCAGCCCTCTACAATCTTTTATAACCAATGCATCACACTGGCAACGTTTTGAGTGATCATTTGCCACTGGTTTCCCTTTTCACAACAGGGATGAAAGGATTTCATTATTGTATTATAACTCTGGGCATAATTTCAAATACACAACATAACCTACAACAAAAACTCTAACTGCAGTTGCATAATTTGTCATTTTAATTTTTGATATGAGTTTGTAAAGATTATAAATGCCATGCACCACGGTTCTTGTCTGAATGCTCACTAAACAGGTTGGTATTATACTCTGGAACATGGGGTCTATAAAATTTCAGTTCTTTTAAACTCCACTGAGCCCTACAGGTAGAGCCCAACATCTTAACCATAAAAAAAAAAATTCCGTTTAAGCCCAGGAAGAAAGAATTCTGATTCATTTGGTTTGGAAACCCTTGGGGAGAAACAGTCTTGCTTCTTTTGAGTCAACTGCTCTATGTGTTTTTGGCAATTACAACCAATATAACTTTTTAAAAACTTTTTTTTTTTCCAAAACTATTGCAAAAGTTATTATAAAATTCAAGTAATAGAGACATTTAAAAAGTTGAACTCCTCCTTTGCAGGAAAAATCACTGTTAACAACTTGGTGTGCATCTTTACAAACCTTCTTCTGGGAACATACAAATATTTAAGTACATATATCCTTCAAAAAAAAAAAAACAAACCCAATTGGGTTCTACTATACATATTATTCTGCAACTTTTTTCTTTCCACTCAATAACATAGCATACACATGGGGAAAAGGGATACAACCTGAATGAGGACTTCTGAAATCTATTTTGAAAATTCCCACCAGAGAAGTTGTACCAATTTATATCCCCCAGCAGCAGCCCATCAAACTGCCTGTTTCCCTACATGCTCATTCCTTTCAATGCTTACTCCATTATACAGCTATGCCATCATTCGTTTTAACACCCTGCTATTGATAATCAGGTTGTCTTCGATTGTTCCCCATTACACACACACACACACACACACACACACACACACACACACACACGTTATTTTTCCTTGAGAATTTGTATAAGGATTTCCAAATGAAGTCATCTGGTCAAAGGATATGCATATTTTAAATGTGAATTGGTAAAGCTAAATGGCCTTCTAAAAAAAGTACCAATTTACACCTCTAGTAGTGTACAAGTATATCCTTCTTCATATCTTGCCAATATTAGTAACACTGCTTCTTATTTTTGCCAATTGGGTAGCTTAAAAATTATCTCATTCTCCTGATTATATGAGAGAAGCTGAGTGTTACTTTTATGTTTATTATCTATTCATATTTCTTCTAAGAATTGGCAATTAAATTTTTTAAATTATTGGTTTTTAGATCTCTGATTGTTAAGGACATTAGCCCCTACCTGTTATTTTCATATTCTTATTTGCAAAATGAGTGTAAAAACAGTACAGAAATAGATACATAGATGTAGAGAACAAACTTATGGATACCCAAGGTGGGGGGAAGGAGGTGGGTGGGATGAACTGGGAGATTGGGATTGACATATATACACTACTATGTATAAAATAGATAACTAATGAGAATCTACTGTATAGCACAGGGAACTCTACTCAATGCTCTGTGGTGTCCTAAATGGGAGGGAAATCAAAAAAAGAGGGGATATATGTATATGTATAACTGATTCACTTTTGCTGTGCAGCAGAAACTAACAGAACATTGTAAAGCAACTATACTCCAATAAAAATTTAAAAAAAACCCAACGGTACATTACCTCAAATGGCTGTTGTAAGGATTAAATGAGAAAATACATGGTAAATGGTTTAATATAGTGCCCAGTACATAGCACAACACACTTTCAATATCTGCTGTCATTATTATATGTGCTGTTACTATTACTCTGATATGTTATAACCATTCACCCCAGCCTTTTATTGTTTTTAAAATTTATGGTTTCTTTCACTAAAAGGTTAATAATACTTATATACTCATTTATGTCAATATTTTTCTCATGCTCTATAAGAAATGTTAAAGGAAGTCCATTAGGCAGATGGAAATAACACCAGATGAGTATCTGCACTTACACAAAGGAATGAAGGGCAGTGAAAATGTGAAATACGTAGGCAAACAGAAAAGATTTTCTTGTTATTTAAATCTCTTTAAAGATAATTGATAATTAAACAACACAGTATGGTGTTAATGACATAAGCAGATGTAAAATGTAAGGTTTCCTCAAAAAACTAAAATTTGAACTACCATATAATACAGCAATCCCACTTTTGGGTACATATTGAAAAGAAGTGAAATCAAGATCTCAAAGAGGTATCTGAACTCTTATGTTTGTTGCAGCAATATTCACAAAAGTCAAGATATGGAAACAATCTAAGTGTCCATCAATGGATGAATGAATAAAGAAAATGTGGTATATACATACACTGGAATATTCAGCCTTAAAAAAAGAAGAAAATCCTACCATTTGTGTCAACATGGATGAACCTAGAGGACATTATGCTAAGTGAAGTAAATCAGAAACAGAAAGACAAATACTGTATGATATCACTTGTATGTGGAATCTAAAAACATTGAACTTATAGAAACAGAGAGTGGAATGGTGGTTGCCAGTGGCTGAGGGGTGGGGGAAATGGGGAGGTGTCGGTCAAAGGACATGAACTTTCAGTTATAAGATGATTAAGTTAAGGGGATCCAATGTAAAGCATGATGACTATAGTTAACAATACGGTACTATATACTTGAAAGCTGCTATGAGAGTAGGGCTTTAATGTTTTTAACCATAACAATAAGAATAAGAAAATGGCAATTATGTGAGATAAAGGATATTAACTACCTTAATGTAGTAAACATTTTGCAATATATACATATATCAAATAATACTGTATACCTTAAACTTACACAGTGTCACTATATGTCAATTATATCTCAGAAAGCTGGAAAAAAAAAAAGGAAAAAAAGAAATCAATAAAAGATATCTGGAAAATCTCCAAATATTTAGAAATTAAACACCATTAAATAATCTACGAGCAAAAGAAGAAATCAGGCGGCCCCTCAGAGCACAAGGAGTATGTGCCTTCAGGAATTTTCCGTGCGCTACGTCTGTTCACCCGGCTGTCTGGCTTGGGGCTTGCCCTGGTCTCTGCCTAGAGCGCCGGGCGGGAGCTGCAGGCTTTGATCACTCGCTGCTTGTGTCCGTGCCCCAGTAGCCGCAACTGCCCTGCGGGCTGTTCTGGAAGAGATCTGAGAGCTGGGTGGCCTGGGTCATGAGAGCCCCGCACCTCTCACATCGTGGTGAAGAAGAACAGCATTCCCAACGGAATAAAATGTCACATCCAGTCCTCCAGACAGTGCTGTGAAGGACTATTTTGTCAAAAGGGGTGGTTACTTTCTGTGATGTCAGCCTCAGAAGATGAATCTGCCTTAGATATCCCTAGAGTCCTTTAACTCGAACAAGCATTAACAAGACATGGGATACTAATGTTCTCCAAACTATTTCGCAAATATTGAGCTAGCCTCAATGCTCACCTCAAAACATGAAACATTTTGCCACCTGAGCAGTTCTGGAGGAGGAATCTGTGAGCAGTTCCAGGCACTGTGTTAGGCATTAGCTAGCATTATAGGATATGCCTAAAATACATGAGGGGGTCTGGGAAAAGGTCAAGACTTCTTAATGATCAGCACCCTCAAAGTGATGCACAGATAAAGGATTATGACTATGTCAACAATGGACCTGCCCAGAGGAACTCTGGCACTGATAACTGCAGAGGCAGAAATAAAGACATACTGGAGACAGGATTAAAATGGCTCAAAGAGGGGGGACCTCCAAGATTGTGGAGGAGTAAGACATGGAGATCACCTTCCTCCCCACAAATACATCAAAAATACATCTACATGTGGACCAACTCTTACAGAACACCTACTGAACGCTGGCAGAAGACCTCAGACTGCCCAAAAGGCAAGAAAACCCCCAGGTACCTGGGTAGGGCAAAAGAAAAAAGAAAAAACAAGACAAAAGAATAGAGACAGGACCTGCACCTCTGGGAGGGAGCTGTGAAGGAAGAAAAGTTTCCACATACTAGGAAGCCCCTTCACTGGTGGAGACGGGGGATGGGCAGGGGGAAGCTTCAGAGCCACGGAGGAGAGCACAGCAACAGGGGTGCAGAGGACAAAGCGGAGAGATTCCCGCACAGAGGATCAGTGCCGACCAGCACTCACCAGCCTGAGAGGCTTGTCTGCTCACCCACCGGGGCGGGTGGGGGCTGGGAGCTGAGGCTCGGGCTTCGGAGGTCAGACCCCAGGGAGAGGACTAGGGTTGGCTGTGTGAAGACAGCCTGCAGGGGGCTAGTGCACCACAGCTAGCCAGGAGGGAGTCTGGGAAAAAGCCTGGACCTGCCTAAGAGGCAAGAGACCATTGTTTCGGGGTGTGTGAGGGGATTCCTTCCCTGTGTGCCCACAGAAGGCAGGGCACTGCTTAAGTGAGTTCCAGAGATGGGCGCGAGCTGTGGCTATCAGCTCGGACCCCAGAGACGGGCATGAAACGCTAACACTGCTGCTGCTGCCACCAAGAATCCTGTGTGCAAGCACAGGTCACTATCCACACCCCCCACCCCCGCCCCAGGAGACTGTGCAGCCCGCCACTACCAGGGTCCCATGATCCAGGGACAACTTCCCCGGGAGAACACATGGTGCAACCTCAGGCTGTTACAATGTCATGGTGGCCTCTGCCGCCGCAGGCTCGCCCTGCATTCCAATTATGACTACCGTACTCCTCCCTCTCCCTGGACTGAGTGAGCAAGAGGGACCTAATCAGCCGCTGCTTTAACCCCCTCCTGTCTGGGAGGGGAACAGATGCCTGAGGGCAACCTACACGCAGAGGGAGGGCCAAAACCAAAGCTGAACCCCAGGAGCTATGCGAACAAAGAAGGGAAAGGGAAATTTCTCCGTGCAGCCTCAGGAGCAGTGGATTACATCCCCACAGTCAACTTGATGTACCCTGCATCGGTGGAATACCTGAATAGACAACGAATCATCCTAAAATTGAGGCGGTGGACTTTGGGAGCAACTGTACACTTGGGGTTTGCTGTCTGAGGCTGATTTGTTTCTGATTTTTATGTTTATCTTAGTTTAGTTTTCAGCGCTTGTTATCATTGGTGTATTTGTTTATTGGTTTGGTTGCTCTCTTTTTTTTTTTTATTTTTAATAATTTAAAAAATTTTAAAATTTCTTCCTTTCTTTTCTTCTCCCCTTTCTTCTGAGCCATGTGGCTGAAAGAGTCTTGGTGCTCCAGCCTGGTGTCAGGCCTGAGCCTCTGAGGTGGGAGAGCCAAGTTCAGGACACTGGACCACTAGAGACCTCCCGGCCCCATGTAATATCAATCAGTAAGAGCTCTCCCAGAGATCTCCATCTCAAGGCTAAGACCCAGCTCCACCCAATGGACAGCAAGTTCCAGTGCTGGATTCCCCATGCCAAACAACTAGCAAGACAGGAACACAACACCACCCATTAGCAGAGAGGATGCCTAAAATCATACTAAGTTCACAGATATCCCCAAACACACCACCAGACGTGGTCCTGCCCACCAGAAAGACAAGATCCAGCCCCACCCACCAGAACACAGGCACCAGTCCCCTCCACCAGGAAGCCTACACAAGCCATTGAACCAACCTCACCTACTAGGGGCAGACAACAAAAACAACGGGAACTACAAACCTGCAGCCTGCGAAAATGAGACCCCAAACACAGTAAGTTAAACAAAATGAGAAGACAAAGAAATATGCAGCGGATGAAGAAGCAAGGTAAGAATCCACCAGACCAAACAAATGAAGAGGAAATAGGCAGTTTACCTGAAAAAGAATTCAGAATAATGACAGTAAAGATGATCCAATATCTTGGAAACAGAATGGAGAAAATAAAACAAACATTTAACAAGGACTGAGAAGAACTAAAGAGCAAACAAACAGTGATGAACAACACAATAAATGAGATTAAAAACTCTCTAGAAGGAATCAATAGTAGAAAAACTGAGGCAGAAGAATGGATAAGTGACCTGGAAGATAAAATAGTGGAAATAACTACCGCAGAGCAGAATAAAGAATGAAAAGAATTGAGGACAGTCTCAGAGACCTTGGGGAAAACATTAAACACACCAATGTTCGAATTACAGAGGTCCCAGAATAAGAAAAGAAAAAGAAAGGGTCTTAGAAAATATTTGAAGAGATTATAGTTGAAAACTTCCTTAACATGGGAAAGGAAAAAGTCAAGTCCAGGAAGCGCAGAGAGTCCCATACAGGATAAATCCAAGGGGAAACATGCCAAGACATATATTAATCAAACTAGCAAATATTAAATACAAAGAAAAAATATTAAAAGCAGCAAGAGAAAAGCAACACATAACATACAAGGGAATCCCCATAAGGTTAACAGCTGACCTTTCAGCAGAAACTCTGCAAGCCAGAAGGGAGTGGCAGGACACATTTAAAGTGATGAAAGGGAAAAACCTACAACCAAGATTACTCTACCCAGCAAGGAACTCATTCAGATTCAATGGAGAAATTAAAACCTTTACAGACAAGCAAAAGTTAGGAGAATTCAGCACCACCAAACCAGCTTTACAACAAATGCTAAAGGAACTGCTCTATGCAGGAAACACAAGAAAAGGAAAAGACCTAAAATAACAAACCCAAAACAATTATGAAAATGGTAATAGGAACATACATATCAATAACTACCTTAAATATGAATGGATTACATGCTTCAACCAAAAGACACAGACTGGCTGAATGGATACAAAAACAAGACCTGTATATATGCTGTCTACAAGAGACCCACTTCAGACATAGGGACATATACAGACTGAAAGTGAGGGAATGGGAAAACATACTCCAAGCAAATGGAAATCAAAAGAAAGCTGGAGTAGCAATACTCATATCAGATAAAATAGATTTTAAAATAAAGAATGTTACAAGAGACAAGGACACTACATAATGATCAAGGGATCAATCCAAGAAGAAGATATAACAATTGTAAATATTTCTGCACCCAACACAGGAGCACTTCAATACATAATGCAAATGCTAACAGCCATAAAAGGGGAAATCGACAGCAACACAATCATAGTAGGGGACTTTAACACCCCACTTTCACCAATGGACAGATCATCCAAAATGAAAAAAAATAAGGAAACACAAGCTTTAAATGATACATTAAACAAGATGGGCTTAATTGATATTTATAGGACATTCCATCCAAAAACAACAGAATACACCTTCTTCTCAAGTGCTCATGGAACACTCTCCAGGATAGATCATATCTTGGGCCACAAATCAAGCCTTGGTAAATTCAAGAAAATTGAAATTGTATCAAGTATCTTTCTCGACCACAATGCTGTGAGACTAGATATCAATTACAGAAAAAAATCTGTAAAATATACAAACACATGGAGCTAAACAATACACTACTAAATAACCAAGAGATCACTGAAAGAATCAAAGTGGAAATCAAAAAATACCTAGAAACGAATGACGATGAAAACATGATGACCCAAAACCTATGGGATGCAGCAAAAGAAATTATAAGACAGAAGTTTATAGCAATACAATTCTACCTCAAACAAGAAAAATCTCAAATAAACAACCTAACCTTACACCTAAAGCAATTAGAGAAAGAAGAACAAAAAGAACCCCAAAGTTAGCAGAAGGAAAGAAATCATAAAGATCAGATTAGAAATAAAGGAAAAAGAAATGAAGAAAACAATAGCAAAGATCAATAAAACTAAAAGCTCATTCTTTGAGAAGATAAATAAAATTGATAAAACATTAGCCAGACTCATTAAGAAAAAAAGAGAGAAGACTCAAATCAACAGAATTAGAAATGAAAAAGAAGTAACAACTGACACTGTAGAAATACAAAAGATCATGAGAAATTACTACTAGCAACTATAGGCCAATATAATGGACAACCTGGAAGAAATGGAGAAAGTCTTAAAAAAGAACAACCTTCTGAGACTGAACCAGGAAGAAATAGAAAATATAAACAGATCAATCAGAAGTACTGAAATTGAAAATGTGATTAAAAACCTTCCAATAAACAAAAGCCCAGGACCAGATGGCTTCACAGGCGAATTCTATCAAGCATTTAGAGAACAGCTAACACCTATACTTCTCAAACTCTTCCAAAATATTGCAGAGGGAGGAACACTCCCAAACTCATTCTACGAGGCCACCTTCACCCTGATACCAAAATCCGACAAAGATGTCACAAAGAAAGAAAACTACAGGCCAATATCACTGATGAACATAGATGCAAAAATCCTCAACAAAATACTAGCAAACAGAATCCCACAGCACATTAAAAGGATCATACACCATGATCAAATGGGGTTTATCCCAGGAATGCAAGGATTCTTCAATATACGCAAACCAATCAATGTGATTCACCATATTAACAAACTGAAGGATAAAAACCATATGACAATCTCATTAGATGCAGAAAAAGCTTTTGACAAAATTCAACAACAATTTATGATAAAACCTCTCCAGAAAGTAGGCATAGAGGGAACCTACCTCAACATAATAAAGGCCATATATGACAAACCCACAGCCAACACTGGTCTCAATGGTGAAAAACTGAAAGCATTTCCTCTAAGATCAGGAACAAGACAAGGTTGCCCAATCTCACCACTATTATTCAACATAGTTTTGGAAGTCTGAGCCATAGCAATCAGAGAAGAAAAAGAAATAAAAGGAATCCAAATCGGAAAAGAAGAAGTAAAACTGTCAATGTTTGCAGATGACATGATACTATACATACAGAATGCTAAAGAAGCTATCAGAAAACTACTAGAGCTAATCAATGAATTTGGTAAAGCAGCAGGATACAAAATTAATGCACAGAAATCTCCTGCATTCCTATACAGTAACGACAAAAAATCTGAAAGAGAAATTAAGGAAACATGCCCATTTACCACTGCATTAAAAAGAATAAAATACCTAGGAATAAACCTACCTAAGGAGACAGAAGACCTGTATGCAGAAAAGTATAAGACACTGATGAAAGAAATTAAAGATGATACAAACAGATGGAGAGATATACCATGTTCTTGGATTGGAAGAATCAATATTGTGAAAATGACTATACTACCCAAAGCAATCTACAGATTCAATGCAATCCTTATCAAATTACCAATGGCATTTTCCACAGAACTAGAAAAAAAAATTTCACAGTTTGTATGGAAACGCAAAAGAGCCCGAATAGCCAAAGCAATCTTGAGAAAGAAAAATGGAGCTGGAGGAATCAGGCTCCCTGACTTCAGAGTATACTACAAAGCTACAGTAATCAAGAAAGTATGGTACTGCACAAAAACAGAAATACAGAGCAATGGAACAGGATAGAAAGCCCAGAGATAAACCCACACACATATGGTCACCTTATCTTTGATAAAGGAGACAAGAATATACAATGGAGAAAAGACAGCCTCTTCAGTAAGTGGTGCTGGGAAAACTCGACAGCTACATGTAAAAGAATGAAATTAGGACACTCCCTAACACCATACACAAAAATAAACTCAAAATGGATTAAAGACCTACATGTAAGGCCAGACACTATAAAACTCTTAGAGGAAAACATAGGCAGAACACTCTAAGATATACATCACAGCAAGATCCTTTTTGACCTACCTCCTAGAGAAATGGAAAGAAAAACAAAAATAAACAAATGGGACCTAATGAAACTTGAAAGCTTTTGCACAGCAAAGGAAACCATAAACAAGATGAAAAGACAACCCTCAGAACGGGAGAAAATATTTGCCAACAAACCAACTGACAAAGGATTAGTCTCCAAAATATACAAGGAGCTCATGCAGCTCAATATCAAAAAAACGAACAACCCAATTCAAAAATAGGCAGGAGACCTAAACAGACATTTCTCCAAAGAAGATATACAGATTATCAACAAATACATGAAAGGATGCTCAATATCATCACTAATCATTAGAGAAATGCAAATCAAAACTACAGTGAGGTATCACCTCACACTGGTCAGAATGGCCACCATCAAAAAAATCCACAAACAGTAAATGCTGGAGAGGGTGTGGAGAAAAGGGAACCCTCTTGCACTGTTGGTGGGAATGTAAATTGATACAGCCACTATGGAGAACAGTATGGAGGTTCCTTAAAAAACTAAAAATAGAACTACCATATGACCCAGCAATCCCACTACTGGGCATATACCCTGATAAAACCATAATCCAAAAAGAGACACGTACCACAATGTTCAGTGCAGCACAGGGAAATGACAAAGTACTTTGAACTGAATGAAAATAAAGACACAGCATATCAAGATTTGCAGTATGTCACTAAAGCAGTATTTAGATGGAAATTTATAGCACTAAACACTTTATTAGAAAAGAAGAAAGATCTCAAATCAATGATCTCACTTTCTTCCTTAAGAAACTGAAGTATAAGAGCAAATAAAATTTAAAATAAGCAGAAGGAAGGAAATAATAACATAGAGGAAAGCAAAGAAATAGAAAACAGAAAAACAATAGAGAAAAATCAATGAAACCAAAAGCCAGTTCTTTGGGAAGAACAATTTTAAAACTGATAAACTTCCAACCAGACTGGCCATTTAAAAAAACTAAAAAGAGAGAAGATACAAAGTACAAATAACAGGAATGAGACAGGTAACAGCACAACAGATTTTACTGATATTAAAAGGATAATAATGTTATGAAAATTTTTGTGCCAATATAATAGACAAGTTAGATGAAACGAACAAAATCCTTGGAAGCCACAAATGACAAAAGCTCATTTGTAAGATAAAGAAAGAAATTCAAATTGCAGTTTTAAGCCTTCTGAAAAACCCCAGGTCCAGATGGCTTCACTGATGAATTCTACCAAATTTTTAGAGAAGATATAATACCCATTCTACACAAACTCTTGAGAAAATTGAGAGCCATGTTTCCCAACTCATCTAAGAAGCCACATTACACATCAAATTAGACAAAGATATTATAAGAGAACTACAGACCAATATTCTTCATGAACACAGATGCGAAAATTTTTAACAACATTCTAGAAAATCAAATCCAACAGTAGAGTCAGATCTTGCTTTGCATGGTACAGTGTTCACTGAAACTGATACATATCTTGCTTCATGATAACCAGAGAACCATGTAAAGATACGACATGATTCTGATATGGACATGTTTCAGTGAACTAAGTACCTTGCAAATTGAAGACTACAGATAGAATAAAAAGATAAAAAATCATGATCAACTTGGGTTTATTGCAGGAATGAAAAGTTGCTTTAATATTTTAAAATAAATCAGTTCAATTCACTAGATTAATAAATTTAAAAAGGAAAACCATATGATCATCTCAATAAAGGTAGAAAAATATGACAAAATCCAATATCCATTCCTGATCCATAATTGTAGCAAACTAGGAATAGAAGGAACTTTCTCAACATGATACAGGGTGTCCACAGAAAACGTACACTGAACATCATACTAATAGTGAAAGACTGAATGTTGTCTTCCTAAGATCACTGTTCCTCCAAGACAATGATGTCTGCTCTCACCGCATCCATTCAACATTGAGTTACAGGTTGTAGTCATTGTAAATGGCAAGAAAAACAAAGAAAAGGCAACAAGATTGGAAAGGAAGAAGAAAAACAGTCTTTATTCATAAATTATCTGACCATCTATTTAGAAAATCCTATAATATCTATTAAAAAAACCTACTAGAACTAATAAGTACATAGAGCTAGGTGGCAGAATACAAGATCAATATACAAAAGTCAGTTGTATTTCTGTATGCTAGCAAACAACAATCAGCAATTTCAATAAAAATGTACGAGTGACAAAAGCAATAAAAAATGCAATACTTGCATACTGACAAAAGATGAATAAGACCTGTACACTGAAAACTATAACACACTCCTGAGAAAATTGAAGACCTAAATAAAATGAAAGGACACACACACATACACACACACAGTGGTCATGGGTAGAAGACTTGATACTGGGCAGAAGATTCGATATTGTTAATGTCAATTATCTCCATATTGACTTACAGATTCAATGTAATATCAATCAAAATCTCAGTAGATTTTTTTTTTTTCAGAAATTGATGAACTGATCCTAAAATTCACAGAAAATGTCAAGGACCTAGAATGGCCAAAATGATGTTGGTAAAGAAGCATAAAGTTTGAGGATTTACACTACCTGAATTCACTATTCATTGTAAACCAACAGTAATTAAAGCATGTGGTACTGCTGCAAAGATGGACAGTAGATCATTGGAACAGAATAGTGAAGAAATATACTCACCAACACACATATGGTTAATTGATTTTCAGCAAAGATCAAAGGCAATTACGTGGAAAAAGGATGTCTTTTCAACAAATGGTGCTGGAACAATTTACCAAAAAATGAACTTGGATCCTTATCTTGCACCATATAGAATAATTAACTCAAAATGGATCACAGACCTACAGGTAAAATGTAGAACTACAAAAATTTGAGGGGAAAGCATAGGAGGCAATCTTTGTGACTGAATTAGGTAAAAATTTCTTAGATGTGACACTAAAAATCATAATCCATTAAAGAAAAAATCAATAAAGTGGACTTTTTCAAAATTAAGCACTTCTGCCCTTTGAAAGACAGTGTTCACAGAATGAAAAGACAAGCTAGAGATGAGGGGAAATATTTGTAATAAGAGGATTTGTATATAAAGAACTTTCAAAATGCAATCATAAAAAACAAATATCCCAAATAATATGTGGGCAACAGACTCCGACAGGTGTATGTATATGTCAAAACTTGTCAATGTACACACTTTAAATATGTGAAGTTTACTCTATGTCAATTAAGGCTCAATAAAGCTATTAAAAATATATGGTACTCCTTCATGAGAAAACACTAGAAACACAAGCAATAATAAGAAAATATAAGCTTGACATTGTCAAGACAAAAACATTTGTGGTTCAAAGGACACCATCAAGAAAGTGAAAAGACAACCCACAGAATGGGAGAAAATTTTGTAAATCATGTATCTGACAAGAGCCTTTTATGTAGGATATATAAAGAGTTATTATAACTCAACAATAAAAAGACAAATAACTCAATTTTAAAATTGGCAAAGGGGGCTTCCCTGGTGGTCCAGTGGTTAAGATCCCTGGTGGTCCAATGGTTAAGAATCTGTCTTGCAATGCAGGGGACGCAGGTTTGATCTCTGGTTGGGGAACTAAGATTCCACATGCCATGGGCCAACTAAGCCCACGTGCCGCAACTACAGAGCCCACGTGCTACAACTAGAGAGAAGCCTGTGCACTGCAATGAAGTGAAAAGCCCATGTGCTGTAACTAAGACTATTTATAACTATTCATAAATAAATAAATATTAAAAATAAAATGGGCAAAGGATCAAAATGGACAACTATCCAAGCAAGATATACAAATGGCCATTAAGCACAGAAAAAGAAGCTCAACATCATCAGTCATCAGGAAACTGCAAACCACAATGAGATAACACTTTACACCTATTAGGATGGCAACAATAAAAAAGACAGGTAATAACAAATGCTGATGAGTTTATGCAAAAATTGGAACTCTCATACATAGCTGATGGTAATATAAAATAGTGTAGCTGCTTTTGCAAATAGTCTGGTAGTTCCTCAAATGGTTCAACAAAGAGTTCCGTTTCTAAGTATATTCCACTTCTAGGTATATTTCAACAGAAACGAAAATATGTCCACAGAAAAATCTGTATATGAATGTTCATAGGTCTGTTATTCATAATAGCCAAAAAAGTAGAAACAACCCAAATATATACCAACTGAACGAAATGAAACATGGTGTATCCATACAATGGAATATTATTCAACAACAAAAAGAAATGAAGTACTGATACACGCTACCACATGGATGAACCCTGAAAACATTATGCTAAGTCAAACAAGTCAGTCATAGATTACCATGTATTGTATGATTGCATTTATATGAAATGTTAGGAACAGGCAAAACTGATAGAAAATGAGTCATTTCTTAGGGATGGTGAGATTGGAGAGTGATGGCTTAAGGCAGGTGTGCTTCTTTTTAGGGTAAAGTAAATGTTGCAAAATTGATTGTGGTAATGGATGCACAACTCCGTGAATATACTAAAAGCCACTGAATTTTATATAGTAAGTGTGTGACTAGTATGGCAAGTGAATTATACCTCAGTAAAGCTGTTAATAAAAAATAGGGAATCCCCTGGTGGTCCAGTGATTAGGACTCCACACTTCCACTGCAGGGAGCATGGGTTCAATCCCTGGTCAGGGAACTAAGATCCCACATGCTGCATGGCAAGGCCAAAAAAAAAAAAAAAAAGTACAATTCTATGGTTTTGACACTTGTCTTCTCCATTTCACACAATGTGTGCAGAAAATTTTAACCCACAGAAAATATCTGTGGGAAATGTTTAAGTGACATAACATGTAAAGTGCATATATCAGATGCCACTTCTCTGAAGAGGCCAATATTTACACATCTAGTGTGCATGCTTTTGAGGCTGGTTTTAATTTCTCTTCAAGGCTATAAAATCAGTGTTCTTTCTTGATAAGCTACCACGTGACAAAGTTTGGGATATTTTAAATTGTTATTGTTAATAAGCTGTGTGCATCTGTCTTATTTCTCATTAAAAAAGGAAGGTAGCTGACGGATCATTTAACTTTAAGTTTGATTTTCTCCCTGGCTGCTCTTAGAGCTTGTGGGTTCAGTTTAGTCATTTCTATCCAGTGAGTTCTGCTCTTCTAGATTGTCCTTAACTCTCTTACTCTTAATTCCCCAACTTCATTATCAGCCTAGGCTCACATGGAAGGAAAAGAGCTTCAATTTGGGGATATGTCTTTCTGTGTAAACCTTAAGAAAGTCAGTTCTACACATAGAAGAAAAACAAATTAAGAAGAAACACAAATAAGCCCATTAGGAATTCTCTAAAAAAATGAAACAATTGTTTTTGAGTTGTTGCTCTGAAATCCGTGCTGCCCAGCTGCTGGTAAATGCAGAATTCTCAGCTAAGTTTATATATATATATGTGACTTCCACTTTGAAATTACTAAAATTATTTAAGTGTTCCTGTAATACAGACTACTGACAATTAGAAATGTTCAAAAGAGATGATAAACTTGATGTCCAGAATAAAGTTCACTTGAGCTCTGGGCAAAAACAATACCTTTATTCCCCAGATAGCAGCTAGGCTATGAGAGTCAGTGGGCAGAAGGTAAATGTTTCTTGAATGAAGAGAGGAAGCAAGCATCTTTTGTAGAGCAAGGCCAATTGAAAGGCAAAACTTAATAGGATGAAAGACTGAATGCTAAGCTCCTGTCAAATAAGTGGTTAGAAAAGATTTTGCAATGTTTTAATTTATCTTTATTTGAAGGCATTCCTTGTATTAGTTAATTTGGCGGCCACTGCAACATTTTTTCTAGGTACTATAATATTTGTTTTAAATTATGTAAAATAAAATATAATGGTCATTTTATTTGTTAGTTGGGTAATGGTATAAACAGAATATTGAGACTTCAGAGTGAGAAATTCATGGACACGCTGCAACTTATGAAGTATACACACAGAGGAAACAAAGATTGGTTAGGAAATTATACTAGTTCTTGTTTAGTTGTGAATACTGTAGAATGCAGTGATGAGTTCGATGAGGGGAAAGGGAGAGATGAAACGAAAGAGAAAGGGAAATGAAAGATGACTTCCACATTTCTGGTTTGAATGATTAGGTGAATGATAGTACCACCACCTGAGATAAACAGAAAACTAAGAACCGTTTTAGGGGAGAGAAGATAGTTTCGGGTTTGCGGTGCCATCGGTAGAGCATTCAGGGGAAGATCCATCAGGCAGTTATACACACAAGTGTGAGGCCCAGATACAGGGATTTAAAAGTCCTAAGCTTCTAAATCGTAATTAAAATAGCCAAAGTAGATGAAGAACATGCAGAGAACCAAGGGCTGAGAATGGAACCCTCACATATACCAGTATTTAAGAGGTCAAGGTGAGAAGAGTTTTCTGAAGAGATGGTATAGGAACAGTGAGAGAGAATATAGAGAGCCAGAAAAGTTTAGGAGTAAGTTATCAACAGCCCAATGTAGACAAAAATCTGGTGACATAAAGGCTGTGAAGTATCCACTGGATTTGTCAATTAGAAGCCACTGGGACTGAATGAGAGGTTTAGTAGAGTGGAATGGCCTGAAGTCAGACTGTGGCAGGGTGAGTTTGAGGTAATAAAGTAGAGAAAGCTACCCAGAGTCACAAAAACATTTTTAAGTCTGGGGAGACTTGCACATATTTAAATAAAGATTGGGAGGAAAAGAGGGTGGAATGAGACAATTCTGAAGGCAAAGGGGGGATAACTGATGCAGTAAGATCCAGAGGATATTGGCAGAATTGAAAGGGAGGGGGTACCAAATAAAAAAATCAATGAGGAGACTGTTAAAATAATAATTCAGGATAAGCAGAAAGTGTCTTGAAAGTGTCTTGCCACTAGGGAGGTGGCAGTGACGATGGAAAAGAAAAGAAGTCTGAAAATCACATTATGAAAGAGGATCGCATCTGTTTTGTGGAGGAGTCAAAGGTAATTTAACTTTTCTAGGCTAAAATGATTGGGGCCATGATGATATCTTTGTAGTAAACAGGGAAATTATGAGGAAGAGCTGGATTTGAAGAGACGGGGAGGTGTGATTGTTTGGTTTTAGACAAGGCAAGTTTTAGACAAGGCAAGAGACGGGGAGGTGTGATTGTTTGGTTTTAGACAAGGCAAGTTTGGTTTTAGACAAGGTTTTAGACAAGGCAAGTTTGAGGATTGTTTGGTTTTAGACAAGGCAAGATTGTTTGGTTTTAGAAAAGGCAAGTCTTGAGGTTTTAGACAAGGCAAGTGGTCAGACAGCCACATGGCAGAGAAGACAAGGTTCGAAATAAAGATCTGGGGGTTTTTCACCTAGAAGTTAAGACAACTTGTGTTGTAAATCTGAATGAAATAACTGAGGAAAGAAATACAGGAAAAAAAGTCAACAGCTGAAGATTCTGCCTTGTGGAATGTCCCCAGGGGGCAGATAGAAGATTTAAAAAAAAACCCAGGACTTCCCTGGTGGGCCAATGGTTAAGACTCTGCGCTTCCACTGCATGGGGCGAGAATTTGATCCCTGGTCGGGGAACTAAGATCCCACGTGCCTCGTGGTGCAGAAACAAAACCACCCAAAACAACAAACCAAACCAGAAGAATGAAAAGTATATATCTTACAGTGATGGAGAGAAACTTGTATCATTCAACATTAGAAATGAATAATTTTTTTGACCATGTAAACTTTAGCTAAATATGACACCCTTTCATGTGATTGCTTTGAGTTATGCAATAGAACAGTCCAAGCATCCAATAACTGAAGACTGATTAAATCAACCAAATGGAATATTTTACAATTGTTAAAATGGCATTATAAAAGTAATATTACTGACATATAAAATTGTTCATAATATGTTAAATGAAAAAAGCAGGTCACAACACAGTATTAATAGTATGATCTTATTTTACAATACAAACAAAACATCACACACATGTACACACTCTTGAGCACACAGAGATAGAGCAGGGTTTGGAGGGACATACACCCAAGACTAATGGTGGTTATCTCTTGGTACGCAGGGTTTTAAGTATATTTCATTTTATTTCTTTTGATATGTATGTAGTTTTTTGTAGCAGGCAGAAAACACTGTTTTCTTGTAGTCACCAGTCATTCTCACATCACCTATTTTAATTCACTGCATAGCCTTAGCACTACTTTATATTTTTCTTATTTATGATTTGCTTGTTTATTGTCTACTCTTCCTAAATTTATCTCTCTTATTCAATCTTGTATCCTCGGCACCCAGAATTTGCATCAGTAGAACAGGCACTCAGTAAATACTTTTTAAAGTAAGAGATAACAGGTAATTTTTTTTAATAAGAAAAATAAACACTAAAAGCTTAATTTATTGTTAAGCACTGCCATCTTTCTCCTCAGCTCCTCTAGTTTTGAAGTGATCAAATATGTTAGAAGCAAAGGAAAATGGAGATGTAGTCTACTTGTATCCCTGAGAGTGGCCAAATACCTCTCTGGGCTGCCCTGTGAGATACCTCACAAGGCCCAGAGTAGCCTGGGATTGCTGCACAAGAAAAACTGAATGTAACAAGTTAATATGACCAATTTTTATAAAAGAATAATCTCACAACACACACAAATCTTGTGTCCTCCAAGCAAGCTCGCTGTGATGCTCTATACTTATTTCAATGTCATTGCTGAGGACATTTTTGTGATTCCTCTTTGAGGATGCCTTTGGAAGATGTTGAGTCTTCTAACGTTCCCAGTGATGGTAAGTCTTCAGTGTGAGCAGTAAATGTGAACTTAAGTGTTATGGTTAAGGTCAGTAAATAGGTTGGTTAGTACAATATTTATACAAAATCAAAGTATATATAAAGCAGTGAGACTTAACGTGAGTCTGATTCTTTAACTGACTTATTTTTATTGAGACAATTTACCAAAAAATTCACCATTTTAAAGTGTACAATTTAGCAGTCTTTGGTATATTCACAAGGTTGTACAACCACCAACCCTATTAAATTTCAGATTATTTTCATCACCCACATGCAGAATCCCATCCCTATTAGCAATCACTCCCCATACAGGCAATTCTTACAGAAGAACTTCTAAAGTGTTTTAAACATTATTAAATAAATGTTTATTCTACCAAGGTGACTCCTCTGGACAACTGATTCATCTGTGTTTTAGATAAATATCAGGCAGATTCATTTAGGGTTGGGGATACCAATGAAATTCAATCCAGGAAAACAAATTGTTCTGTCACCAGCCATATTTCGTGTTTACACCTTATTCTAAAATCAACTTCTATGAAATATTCATTGGTTCATGAAAGGTAAGAAATCCTCTGTACTTGAATACCAGTGAGACGAAAGAACTAATCACATTTAACTTCAATTTTATCTTTTGGGGAAAAGCTTGACAACATGCTGACTTAAGATAATTACATACCTTAGAAAAAGGGCATTATCCCATCAATGAAAATGCATTAAAATAAGATTAAACCAGGAATGTATACATAATCACCTATTAAATCCCTTATTAAGCAGAGGACAAAAAATTTAGATAATTAACTAAAACTCTGAAAGAAAAAGCAGATGTAACACAATTAGTGCTTCTATAAAGCTAAAACCCTCTCCCTTGTCAGGTCTTTCTTGGCCTTGAGTGACCCCAAGTGACCCAATGTAAGATTTAAGCTCATCATTCAAACTTACTTTTTACCATTACTTGAAGAAGAGACAAAATTCTGTTTTGGGGGTAACGATGGCTTTAAAACTTCTAAGTAATGGCATACTACAATAATGAAAATTTATAGAAAATATCACTAATAAACTGTGATTCTCATGTTCATGCTAACAAATAATAAGCTGTTGAAGATGTAGAGACTGTAACTCAGTGGGAAAGACCATGAGTTCAACTTTAGTTCTGTGGGAAAAAAACCTGAGTAAGTCTATTTAAACATTCTAGCTATAATGGCTATAATGCAAAAGGAGTTTGAATTCAGGCAATCCATGATTCTCTTTCACTCTTTAGAACTCTATTTCACATTGTACAGTATACGAAAAATGACCATTACGTATCACTCTCATTTTGGTATTCTACTTGGTTTCTGATGTTTACTGATGTGTAAGGGAGGGAAGGAGTTTCTAATACCTATGAACAATAGCTTTTAAAAAGCTTGGCTAACATGGATTTTATATATCATATTTGTTTCCCTTGACTGGATTCATGTTCATAAATATTTTGCTAAATTTCCCACATGTATCTGACCATGTATCAATCTGTTATTCTACTCTTTTTAGTTGACATTGGTTGTCCACCTCCTGAAAGGACAATATATGAACAATATATTTTCTTGGAATGTGAGAAACCTAGGCCTCTACCTTGTTATTATATTTCTTTAATTGCTATTTTTTGTATTACAAAGGGCAACATTTTTGAAATGCTAAATATGGGCCTGACAAAAATGCTAGCAAGTGAATACACAATAATAGGTATTTATAAAATATGGTACATTTTATATGAGGGAGTTGAGTCTTACACAAGCACTGGTGCTCAAGTCAGTAAATCATGTAGATGCTGGAGATGACCCATATACACTTAACACCCTAAATTCGACTATAGGTATAATGCTTGGCACACTGTGAGAGAATGCTACTCTCTCTGTTGTTCAATAACAACAATAAAAGTATAGTAAAAAGCCTAGAGAACTGTATTTTCATGTGCGTTCTTCTGTATTTCATTGCATAGTATATATTATACATACAGGGAGAATTGCACAGATCCATTATATCTCTATCTATAGCTCTTTTAACTTACGGGTGATTTAAGGGATTTTCAGAATAATTTTGCCATTTTTAGACTCATTTAAAACCTAAATTGTGATTCTGCCATATCCCAAAAAGCAAATAGTGATCATCTCTGGGTAAAGTGATTATGGATGATTTTAACTCATTTTTTATTTGTATTTTCTATACTTTGTTTTTATTAGAAAAACATACATACTGTTAAACCACAGAATGCCATACATATTATAAAATAAACTTCGCTTCTGAATAAAAACAAAATGTTTGATCATGAGCAAGTCAATGATGACAGATAACACCATTACTACTCAACACTGTAATGAAAATCTTGGCCAACGCAATAAGACCAGAAAAAGAAAGAAGAGGTATAACAACTGTTATGCTTATTTTCAAATGAAATGAAAATATATATGGGAAACCCAAGATAATATACAAACTATTAGAATAAAAGAATAAAACAAGATTGGTGAATACAAGATCCATGTACCAAAATCAACAGTCTTCTCACATACCAATAATGATCATTAGAAAGTCAATAGAACTAAAACCATCACTGACTGCAGATGACATGATATTATACGTAGAAAATCCTAAAGATGCTACCAGAAACTACTAGAGCTTATCAATGAATTTGGTAAAGTTGCAGGATACAAAATTAATACACAGAAATCTGTTGTATTTCTATACACTAAAAACAAAAGATCAGAAGGAGAATAAGGAAACAATCCCATTAAGGAGGCAAAAAACCTGTACTCCAAAAACTATAAAACACTGATGAAAGAAAATGAAGATGACACAAACAGGATGGAAAGATATACCACATTCTTGGATTGTTAGAATCAATATGGTCAAAATGACTATACTACCCAAGGTAATCTACAGATTAATGCTATACCACCTATCAAATTACCAATGGCATCATTTTCAGATCTAGAACAAAATATCTTAAAATTTGCATGGAAACAAAAAGACTACAAATAGCCAAAGCAATCTTGAGAAAGAAAAATGGAGCTGGAAAAATCAGGCTCCCTGACTTCAGACTATACTATAAAGCTACAGTAACCAAAACAGTATGGTACTGGCACAAAGACAGACTTATAGATCAATGGAATAGGATAGAAAGCCCAGAAATAAACCCACACACCTATGATCAATGAATCTACAACAAAGGAGGCAAGAATATACAATGGAGAAAAGACAGTCTCTTCAAATAAATGGTGTTGGGTAAACTGGACAGCTACATGTAAAATGATGAAATTAGAATATTCTCTAACACCATACACAAAAATAAACTCAAAATGGATTAAAGACTTTAATGTAAGACCAGATACTCTAAAACTCTTAGAGGAAAACATAGAACACTCTTTGACAGAAATTGCAGCAATATCTTTTTAAATCCACCTCCTAGAGTAATGAAAATAAAAATGAAAATAAACAAATGGGAACTAATTAAACTTAAATGCTTTTGCACAGCAAAGGAAACCACAGACAAAATGAAAAGACAACCCACAGAATGGGAGAAAATATTTGCAAATGAAGTGACTGACAAGGAATTCATCTCCAAAATATACAAACGGCTCATGCAGCTCAATATAAAAACAAAAACAGCAAAAACAACAACAAAAAACAACAAAAAAGCAAAAAAACCAAAACCCAATCAAAAAATGGGCAGAAGATCTAACTAGACATTTCTCCAAAGAAGACATACACATGGTCAAAAAACACATGAAAAGATGCTCAATATGGCTAAGTATTAGAGAAATGCAAATCGAAACTACAATGAGGTATCACCTCACACCAGTCAGAATGGCCATGATCAAAAAATCTACAAACAATAAATGCTGGAGAGGGTGTGAGAAAAGGGAATCCTCTTGTACTGTTGGTGGGAATGTAGATTGATACAGCCACTATGGAAAACAGTATGGAAGTTCCTTAAAAAGCTAAAAATAGAACTATCATACGACCCAGCAATCCCACTACTGGGCATATACCCTGAGAAAACCATAGTTCAAAAAGAGTTATGTACCACAATGTTCACTGCAGCACTGTTTACAATAGCCAGGACATGGAAGCAACCTAAGTGTCCATCAACAGGTGAATGGATAAAAAAGATGTGGCACATATATACGATGAAATATTACTCAACCATAAAAATGAATGAAATAATGTCATTTGCAGGAACATGGATGGATCTAGAGATTATCATATTGATACCATGTGAAGTAAGTCAGAGAAAGACACATCATATGATATCACTTATATGTAGGATCTAAAAGATGACAAAAATAAACTTATTTACAAAACAGAAACAGACTCACAGACTTAGTAAGCAAACTTATGGTTACCAAACTGGAAAGGTGGTGGGGGAGGGATAAATTATGAGGTTGGGATTAACATATACACACTACTATATATAAAATAGGTAATCAACAAGGACCTACTGTACAGCACAGGGAAATATTCTGTAATAACCTATATGGGAAAAGAATCTGAAAAAGAATGGATATCTTTATATGTATAGTTAAATCACGTTGTGGTACAACTGAAACTAACACAACATAGTAAATCAATTATACTCAAATATAAAATAAAAATTAAAAAGAAAGGGGCTTAGGGAAAAAAAAAAGAAAATCAATACAAAAAAAATCTCATTCAGGGACTTCACTGGCGGTCCAGTGGTTAAGCCTCCACACTTCCACTGCAGGGGGCATGGATTTGATCCCTAGTCGGGGAACTAAGATCCCGCATGCCACGTGGCACGGCCAAAAAATTAAAAAAAAAAAAAAAAAAAGAAAAAGAAAAAAAGAAAAAAAATGTCATTCATAATAACAATGTAATCTCTAAGGTTCCAAGGATTAATCTATGAAAGATGTATAGAAGTTTTATGAAGATAATGAGAAAACATTACTAAAGAATATTTGAAGGAAATATGACTAAATGTTATGAACTAGAAGAGTCAACATCACAAATACGCCAGCTCCTCACAAATTAATCTTTAAATACAATGAAATCAAATCCATCAGAGGCCCAATAAAGGTTTTTTTTGGTCAAATAAGAAAAGTTAATTCTAAAATTTATGTGGATAAAAAATGGACCTGTATGTGAAGGAAACAATTTTAAACTTTTATGATAAACTACAGGAAAATATCTTTATGACCACAGTATATATTAGTATTACCAAAATAAGATCAAGAAAGCTTAGACTGCATATAAAATAATGTGTATTGATTCTATGTATATATTTCTAATATTAAAATGATAGAATTATTATTATTCTCTGTAATCTTTTGTCACATGAGAGGAATCTACTGAGTGACAGTGGTTATCATTAATATTGTGGTAGCTTACACCCAATGATATATAAAAACATTCTACTCATTCATTCTATAAAAACATATTATATATTCAACTGAGCTACATAGGTTATAATGGAAAGAAAATTATGTTAAATCCAGTTTGCTAATTTTATTAGAAACATAATCCATGCACTTTTATTTCCCAATTATAAAATTTAAGTATTATAAAAATATATTTACAATGAGCCTAATACCTGGAAATTTAAAGAGAATATTACATATGGCCAGTTTAAAATGCAATTTTAAATGGTAATGACAAATAAAATTGGATTTACAACCACAAACTTGAATTTTTAGGCTGTAAAGAATGTGACGACTTAGTCCAAACCTGTGCTATTTAATATGGTAGCCATTAAACTCCACGTGGCTACTGAGCAACTGAAATGTAGCTAGATCAAATTCAAATGTTCGTAATATAAAATACACAGTGAATTTTGAGGAATTGGTACACATACATAAAATACACACTATAATAACAAAACTGTGTTTTGAAGAATATATTACCTACATTTCTTATGCTGTAAGGAGATGGCTGTGTGTGATATGCAAGTGTATTTATTCTAGCTCTTAGATTTGGGAGGGAGATTATGTTTCTAGTTCAAGCTAAGAATTGCTACAATCAGTTAAGAGTATCTTAGACAAACAGATCACCTTGAAGTGTATCACAAAATTACATAAAATAAATAAGGTAGAAGGAATTTGTTTCAACTTTATAAGTATTGAATTTATTCAAATATCTTCTTCTCCTTGTTTCCTGATACTCTTATTGCCTAGAAAGGAGGTAAAGTTTACATCTGTTCATTTGTGGGTCCTGAGTACTGTTTTCAGTCTTTGTTTAAAGCAAACAAACCTATTTAAGAGATATCACAAAGTGTTAGTGCATAATACATGTTTCTATGTAAATAAGAGACACAAAGACAAGAAGGCAGAACACAAGATTCACAGAGGTCTCAGCAATATCTGAATGGTGTGAAGCAAATGTGACAAAAAGTTCAGATTTCTTTGAGTGGTGGAGATTTGCAAGGTGAATGGAAGAAGTCATTTACAAATGTTTCTTTCCAGGACTAGGCTTAGTATGGTTCAGGAACAGATGAGGAACTTAGTGCTGCCTTGCTCCATATTTCAGATGGCAGAGTATTAGGCACAAGTGCCCAGAGGCTAGGTGAAATGGGAGAGGGACTGAGAGAAGAGAAGGCATAAGAGACAGACTTGTTCTTTCTATTTCTGCCTGGAAAGCAATTTGGCTGCTTTTCTGTTACAGACCTGTCACACTCAGGCTTAGATTAAAAAAATATTTCTGTATAGAAAACACTTGTGAAACTCATTTCAGAATCTTTGATGCTGCTATTGCAGGGAAAATCCAGTAGTGGCAACGGGGAGGAAGGGAGACACATCACATACGTGAGGGGAAAATAACCCAGCAATTAGAGTAGAAACATTGATTATTATCAGCTAATGGGAATTAACATCACACTAAATATTACTGACAGCACAGCTCTGTACAATCCATGATAAGAGAGTAGCTTAAGAAATGGTGAATACTTATGAAAGTCTTGAAATGAAACATACTTTGTTTATTCCAAGTTTAACCCTCATAAAAACTTAGGAACCAAGCTACATTCTCAACCTTGTTTTCTTACTGTTGAGTTTACAGTTCTTTATATATTATGAACACAAGTTGTTTTTGAGTATGAGATTTGTAAGTATTTTCTCCTAGTATGTGGTTGTTTTTTAAAATCTCCTTAACAATGTCTTTTGCATAAGCAAACTATTTGAATTGTGATAAAGAATAATCACCATTCTTTTCTTTTATTGTGTTTTTGATGTCATATCTAAGAGCTCTTCAGTTAACAAAGATTTTCTGTTTTCTTCTGAAAGCTTTATACTTTTACATTTTACACTTAAGTTTGTGATCCATTTTGAGTTAATTTTTGTATAAGGTGTGAAGTTTAGGTTGAGGTTTTTCTTTTTGCTTATGGACGTCCAATTATTCCAACACCATTTGTTGAAAAGACTATCATTTCACAACTCAAACGTTACTGACTTTCTTGTCAAGAATCAGTTAGCTGTAGTTATGTAACTCTCTAATCTGTTCCACTGATCTATGTGTCTATTGCTTTGCCAATACAACACTGTCTTGATGATTGTAGCTATATAGTAAAATTTTCAACTTAGGTAGTGTGACTCCTATAATTTTATTCTTTTTTAAACTGGTATAGCTATTCTAGATCTTTTGACTTTCCACATAAATTACAGAATCAGTTTGTCTATATCTACAAAAAATCCTACTGGATTTTGATAGGAATGACATTACATCTATATGGGGAGAAACAATATCTTTCCTGCGTTAAGTTTTCCAATTCAAGAATATGTTATGTCTCTTCAGTTTTCTCTGATTTCTTTCATCAGCATTTGGAGTTACTGGCATATAGACATTTTACAAATTTTATTTATACTTAAGTATTTCATTTTTCTATTTTAAATTTTATTGTGCTGTTAATCTGTTTCCAACTGTTCATTGTTAGTATATAAAATAAGATTGATTTTCATGTATTGGTCTTTCATCCTGCAACCTTCCACTTATTGGTTTTGAGTTTTTTTCTGAATTGTTTGAAATTTCTACACACTCCTGTCACCTGCAACAGGGGAAGTTTGATTTCTCTCTTTCCAATTTCTCTGTCTTTTATTTCCTTCTCTTGTCTTACTGCACTGGGTAAGACTTCTGGTACTATGTTTAATGACAGCAGTAAGAGTATTCATATTTGCCTTGTTTTCAACCTTAAGGAGAAATAATAAGTCTGCCTTTTACCATTAAATATAAAATTAGTTTTAGATTTTTTTTGTAGTTCTTTACCAAGTTGACGAAGTTCCCTTTATTTCATATTTCTGAGAGTTTTTTTTTTAAATAATGAATGGGTATTGAATTTTGGCAAATAACTTTTCTATGTTAATTGATATGATTTTTTTCCTCATTTAGAGTATTAAATGGAAGAATAGAAGAATTTTTTTAATATTAAACTAACCTTGCATTCATAGAATAAACTCCACTGGGTCATGACGTTATTGTTCTTTTGCTATAGTGCTGGGATTCTGTGGTATAATAGGAAATATATATTTGGTCTTTGAACCCAGTTCTTGGCACAGAGCTTCCTCAAACCCCTGGAGTTTTCTGCATGACAGGAATGTCTTTTGGTATTCAAACAAATCCCTTTCAGCCATATGTGAATTAATGCTAGTAAGATGACTCTTGGTGGGCCCCTCAATAGCTTCAGGATGGGGGCTGGTTGCCAGAAGGAACAAACCTTGGAACCTCTGGGGAGGGTACAGGGACAGGAGCCCATTCACCAACGGCCAATGACTTAATTAACCAGCCTAAACAATGAAACCTCCATTAAAGCCCTAAACAACTGAATTCAGAGAGCTTCCAAGTTGGTGAACACATCTGGGTGCCTTCAAGGTGGTGTACCTCAACTCCTTGGGGACAGATGATCCTACGCTTAGGACCCTTTGGGACTCTATGTACCTCTTTATCTGGCTATTCATTTGTATCTTTTATAACAAACTGTAATAGTAAGAGTAACATTTTCATGATTTCTGTGAGTGGTTTCTACCAAATTATCAAACCTGAAAGGTGGGGATGTTGTGGGAACTCAAATTTGTAGCCAAGTCAGACAGAGGTCCAGGCAGCCTGAACATCTGGGACTTGCAACTGACATGTGAAGTGAGGACACTCTTGTGGGACTGAACCCTTAAATCTGTAGCGTCTGACACTAACTACCTGGAACAGTAGTGTCAGAAAGGACTGAATTGTTGGATACCCATTTGGTGTCAGAGAATCAGAAAGATTCAACTGGCTAATACTTTGGGAATTTTGTCTTTTTGTTCATGAAGAATATCAGTCTGTAGTTTTCTTTTTTTTTTTTTTTTGTCCTCTCTTTGTGTGGTTTGGTATCACAAAAATGTAAGCCTCCTAAAATGAATTTATTTGAGAAATGTTCCTTCATCTTCTGTTTTCTGGATGAGATTGTGTAGAGCTAGAGTTATTTATTCTTTTTTTTAAAAAAATTAATTAATTAATTAATTAATTATTGTCTGCGGTTGGGTCTTCATTGCTGCACGTGGGCTTTTCTCTAGTTACAGTGAGCGGGGGCTACTCTTAGTTGTGGTGCATGGGTTTTTCACTGCAGTGCCTTCTCTTGTTGCGGAGCATGGGCTCTATGTGTGCAGGCTTCAGTAGTTGTGACTTGTGGGCTCAGTAGTTGTGGCTCGCAGGCTCTAGAGCGCAGGCTCAGGAGGTGTGGCGCATGGGTTTAGGTGCTCCGCAGCATGTGGGATCTTCCTGGACCAGGGCTCAAACCTGTGTCCCCTGCATTGGCAGGTGGATTCTTAACCATTGTGCTACCAGGGAAGTCCTAGAGTTATTTATTCTTAAAAAAGTTGGTAGACTCTGCCAGTGAAATCACCTGGATCTGGAGATTTCTTTTTCAGCAGTCCTCTAACAAAAATTTTGATATTTTTAATAGTTATAACATGGTTCATACAATCTGTTTCACATTGGGCAAGTTTTGGTAGTTTGTAGTTTTCAAGGAGTTGATCCATTATGTATACATTGTTGATTTATGCATGTAGAGTTCTTCACAGCAGTTCCTTATTATCCTTTAAGTCTGTGAGGTCTGTAGTGATATCCCTTTTTCATTTGTTATTGGTACTTTCTATCTTCTTTCTTTCTTTGTCTGTTTTACTAGAGGTTTAACAATTACCAATCTTTACAAAGAACGGTTTTTGACTTTGTCTATTGCTTTTCTGTTTTTCATTGACTGAATTCTTCTTTCATCTGTATTATTTCCTTCCTTCTGACTGTTTCAAGTTTATTTTGCTTTCTTTTTTTGTTTCCTGGGCTGGAAGTTTAGATTATTGATTTGATAATGATATTCTTTTCTAATGTAAACATTTAGTTCTATAAATTTTCTCTTAGGAATTGCTTTATCTGTATCCCAAAGATTTTGATATGTTGTATCTTCATTTTCAATTGTTCAATATGTATTAAAAATTTCCTGAGACTTCCTTTTTGACTCACTTATTATTTAGAAGTGTGCTTATTTTCCAAGTGTTTAGAGATTTTCTTGTTATCGTTTATTGACTTTTAGTTTAATTCCATTATGGTCATATGCTGTACAAGTAAATATGGTAAGGTTTGTTTTATTTTGGTAAATGTCCCATGTGTTTGCATGAAAAGAATATGTATTCTAAGGGAAGTCACCAAGGTGGTGGAGTAGGAAGACAATGAGCTCACCTCCTCCCATGGGCACACCAAAATTACAACTATTTACAGAGCAACTATCAATGAGAATGACCTGAAGACTAGCAAAAACAGGTTTTCCACAACTAAAGATATAAAGAAGGAAACACAACAAGACTGGTAGGGGGGTGGAGAAGTAGTATAGTCAAGACCTACACACTATGGAGGTGACCCACAAATTGGAGGATAATCAAAATTGCAGAGGTTCTCCTCAAGGAGGGAGGGGTCCAAGTTCCATAGTGGGCTCCCCAGACTGAGGATCCTGCACTGGGAAGACAAGCCTCTAGAACATGTGGCACTGAAGGTCAGCAGAGCTTGCATACTGGAGAGCTGGAGAGCTCTAGAAAACAGAGATTTCACTCTTGGGTGCATGTAGAATCCCATATGCTCCAAGATCCAACGCAGATGCAGTAATTTGAAAAGAGCTTGGGTCAGACACACTTGCTGACCTTAGAGAGCCTCCCAGAGAAGCAGGAGGCAACTGGGACTAGTCCTGGGGATACGATGCTGGTGGCAGCCGTTTTTGGAAGCTTGTACTACCACGATACCACTGGTGCTGACAACATCATTTTAGAGCACTCCCTCTAATGTACTGGTGCTGGTGGCTTACACGCATACCAGCTGGTGAGCGCCAGTCTCAAGAATGCCCAGGGCAAGCAGCCAGCCACGTGGGGACACAGCCCCACTCACTAGCAGGCTGGCACCAGCTGTAGGTCTGAGTCCCAACAAACCCCTCAGCCAGCCACCCCAGAAACAGGCCCTGCCCAACAGCAGGCCAGTAGCAGCCATGGGACGACCCAGACACTGAAGACAGGCACCAGGGACTTAGCCACACCCACCAGCAGGTAACTCCAGTCCCAGAACAGCTGCCATGGCACCTGGTCCTGCTCACCAGCATCTGGGAACAGCAGGCCCTGCAGCCAGCCATTCCAGAACCCAGCCTCACCCACCAGTGGGCTGGCACCAACCATGGGAATGCAGGCCGTGAAGCCAGCCACCCAGGGACCTGGCCCCACAAACCAGCAGATTGGTACTAGCCCCATGACTCCCCAGGCTGCAGAGCCAGCCGTTCTGGAACCTGGACCCGCACACCAATGGATGGCAGCCTCACAATGAGGTGGGGTCTGACAGCTAACTGAGCTAGGGGCCAGCTCTGCCTACCAGTATGCCCATAATAGTCAGCCCAGCCACAAGAGAAGGGCCCATGTAGCCCACAAATGGAGCACCCCTAGAGCATATACCTCTGGTGACCAGAGGGATGCGTGCTGCTGGGGCTCCTATATAAGGCCACTTCTAGGACAACATCAAGCATATTAAAATTTACATTATAGGGACTGCAGAAAAAGAGAGAAAGGGGTGGAGAACTTATTTGAAGAAATAGTAGCTGAAAACTTCTCTAACCTGGGAAAAAAACAGACATCAGGTCTAGGAAGCACAGAGTCCCGTACACGATTAACCCAAAGAGATCCACACCAAGGCACACTGTAATTAAAATGGCAAAAATTAAAGATAAAGAGAGAATATTAAAAGCAGCAAGGGAAAAACGACTAATTACATATACCGGAACTCCCAAAGAGTATCAGCTGACTTTTCAGCAGAAACTTTGAAGGCCAGAGGGAATGGCACGATACATTGAAAGTGATGAAAGGAAAAAAACCTAAAACCAAGAATACTCCATAACGCAAGGCTATCATTGACTTGAAGGTAAGATAAAGAGTTTTACAGACAAGCAAAAGCTAAAAGAGTTCAGCACACTAAACTGACTTCACAAGAAATGTTAAAGGGATTTCACTAAGTGGAAATAAATGACCACAACTAGAAGTATGAAAAATTATGAAAGGAAAACTCTCATTGGGAAAGGTAAATGTACAGTAAAGGTAGTAAGTCAACCATATATAAAGATAGCAGGAAAGTTAAAAGACAAAAGGAGTAAAATCATTTATATATACAATAAGTAGTTAAGGGATAAACATACTAAAAGATGTAAAATATGATGTCAAAAACAGTAAACATGGTAGGGGGCGGTAAAAATGTAGGGTTGTTAAAATGTGTTTGAACTTAAGAGATCAGCAATATAAAATAATCACTATTTATAGACTGCTATATATAAACCTCATGGTAACCACAAACTAAAAATCTACAATAGATATACACACACACAAAAAGAAAGGAATCCAAACATAACATTAAAGATAGTCATCAAATCTCAAGGGAAGGGAACAAAAGAAGAAGATAGGAACAAAAAGAACTATAACACTCCCCCCCACCCACCAAAAACAATGAACAGAATGCCAATAAATACACAGCTATCAATAATTACTTGAAATGTAAATGGACTAAGTGCTGCAATCAAAAGATACAGAGTGGCTGAATGGGTTAAAAAAAAAAACACAAGACCTGCATATATGCTGCCTGTAAGAGACTTACTTTAGATCTAAAGACACAGATGGAAGTTGAGGGGATGGAAAAAGGTATTCTATGGAAATGGAAATGAAAAGAAAGCTGGGTACCAGAACTCATATCAGACAAAAAAGACTTTTTAAAATAAACACAGTATCAAGAGATAAAGAGGGACACTACATAACGATCTTGGGATCAATCCAACAAGAAGATATAACAATTATAAATATATATGCACCTAACATAGGAGCACCTAAATACATAAAGCAAATACTAACAAACATAAAAGAAGAAACTGAAAGTAACAGTAACAGTAGAGGACATTAACACCCCACTTACATCTGATGACAAACTGAAATTATAATGAAATAATCATAGTTCAGGCTTACAAAAATGGAGTCATGTGGCCACGAAGGATCTGGTCTCAGACATATCCCTGCACCACTGAGAACTTAAATTTTCTCTGAACTGTATCAAAACCAAGGACACCATGAGCCATATTTGGAACATCCACCAGTGACAATTTTATAGTCTCAAGGTCCCCCCCTTGTAACTATGCAATGGTTTCAGACCCCATAAATCCTTGCTTAACAAGCACCCTTACTTCTTGCCACCTCACTGTGGCCTTGCAATTTCTTCCATTTTGTAGTCTGACAGAATGGAGTTCAAGTTCTCCTTGAATCTGTGTCTCCCAGGTTGCAGTCCTAACAAACCCCCCAAAAATGTCCCATTATTTCAATCAGGTCTCTGTTTCTGAAATTTTGGTTGACACATCATCCTGACAGGACAGATCATCCTGATAGAAAATCAACAAGGAAACACTGGCCTTAATCAACACATTGGACCATATGGACCTAACAGACGTCTACAGAACTTTACAACCCAAAACAGCAGAATACATATTCTTTTTAAGTGCATATGGAACATTCTCCAGGGCAGAGCACACACTAGGCCACAAAACAAATCACAAAAAATTTAAGAAGACTGAAATCATATCAAGCATCTTTTGGGACCACAATCTTATGAGACTAGAAAACAACTTCAAGGAAAAAAAAACTGCAAAAAACAAAAACTCATGGAAAATAAACAAAATGCTACTAAACAACCCATGGGTCACTGACGAAATCAAAGAGGAAACAAAAAATACCTGGAGACAGATTAAAATGAAAATACAATGATCCAAAATCTATGAGATGCAGCAAAAGCAGTTCTAAGAGGGAAGTTTATAGCGATACAAACCTACCTCAGGAAATAAGAGAATTTTCAAATGATAAACTTAACCTTATACCTAAAGGAACTAGAAAAGGAAGAACAAACAAAATCCAAAGTTAGTAGAGAGAAAGAAATAATAAAGATCAGAGCAGAAATAAATGAAGTATAGATAGCCAGATAAACTTTAGCCAGACTCAATATGAAAAAAAGAGAGGGAACACACACAAAAAATCAGAAATGAAAAGGGAGAAGTTACAACTGACACCACAGAAATACAAAGGATCATAAGAGATTGCTATGAATATTATACACAAAATGGACAATATGGAAGAAATGGATAAATTCCTAGAAACATACAATCACAAGACTGAATTGGAAGAAATCGAAAATATGAACAGACCAATTACTAGTAATTAAATCAAACCAGTAATTTAAAAAACTCCCAAAAAACAAAAAGCCCAGGATCAGAAGGCTTCACAGGTGAATTTTGCCAAACAATTAAGAAGAGTTAACACTTATTCTTCTCATATTATTCCAAAAAATTGAAGAGGAAGGAACACTTCTGAACTCATTCTATGAGGCCAGCATTACACTGATACCAAAACCAGACAACTAAAATTACAGGTCAGTATCACTGATGAACACAGATGCAAAAAAACCCGAACAAAATATTAGCAAACCAAATTTAACAATAACTAAAAGGATCATACACCATGATTAAGTGGGATATATCCCAGGGATGTAAGGATGGTTCAACATCCACAAATCAATCAATGTGATATTCCACATCAACAAATTGAAGAATAAAAATCAAATGATCATCTCAATAGATGCAGAAAAAGCTTTTGACAAATTTCAGAATCCATTTATGATAAAAACTCTCAACAAAGTGGGTATAGAAGGAACATACCTCAAAACAATAAAGGCTACAAATGAGAAGTCCACAGCTAACATCATAGTCAGTTGTGAAAAGCTAAAAGCACTTCCTCTAAGATCAGGACCAAGGATTCCAACTCTTGCCCTTTTTATTCAACACAGGATTGGAAGTCCTAGCCACAGCAATCAGAAAAGGAAAAGAAACAGAAGGCACCTAAATTGGAAAGGATGAGGTATAACTGTCACTATTTGTAGATGACATGATACTACATATAGAAAATCCTAAAGATGGCACAAAACTATTAGAATTAATGAATTCAGTAGAGGTGCAGGACATAAAATATACAAAAATACGTTGTTTCTATACATTAACAACAAACTATCAGAAAGACAAATTAAGAAAACAATCCCATTTATAATCACATCAAAAAAGAATAAAATAACTAGGAATAAATCTAACCAAGGTGGTAAAAGACCTGTATTAAGAAAACAGACTCTGTTGAAAGAAACTGAAGATGGCACAAATAAATGGAAAGATATACAGTGCTCATGGACTGGAAGAATTAATATTATTAAAAGGACCATACTCCCAAAGGCAATCTACAGATTGAATGCAATCCTTATCAAAACACCAATGGCATTTTTCACAAAACTAGAACAAAGAATTCTAAAATCTGTCTGGAAACACAAATAACCCTGAATAGCCCAAGCAATCTTGAGAAGGACTGACAACGATAAAAATATCATACTCTGACTTCAAACTATACTACAAAGCTACCGTAATCAAAACAGTATTGTAGTAGTTCAAAAACAGATACACAGATCAATGGAACAGAATAGAAAGCCCAGAAATGAACCCATATATGCGGTCAATAATATAAGCAAGAACATACAAAAATGAAAAGATAGCCTCTTCAGTAAGTGGTGCTGGGAAAACTGGACATCTACACGGAAAAGAATCAAACTGGACTACTTTCTAAAAACATATACAAAAATAAACTCAAAATGGATTAAAGACTTAAATGTAAGACCTGAAACCATAAAACTCCTAGAAGAAAATATAGGCAGTATGTTCTTTGACACTGGTCTTAGCAGTAATTTTTTGGATCTGTCTACTCAGGCAAGGAAACAAACGTCAAAGTAAACAAATGGGACTGCATCAAACTAAAAAGCTTTTGCATAGCAAAGGAAGCTATCAACAAATGAAAAGGCAGCGTATTGAATGAGAGAAGATACCTACAAATGATATATCTGAAAAAGGGTTAATATCCAAAATAAACAAAAAACTCAACATCAAAAAAACAACCTGATTAAAAAATGGGCAAAGGATCTCAATAGACATTTACCCAAAGAAGACATACAGATGGAGGCAGACACATGAAAAGACACACAAATCATCAGGAAAATGCAAATCTGACCTAAAATGAGACATCACTTCACACCTGTGAGAATGGCTCTTATTATCAAAAAGACAATAAATAACAAGTGTTGGCAATGATGTGAAGAAAAGGGAACCCACATGCACTGATGGTGGGAATGTAAACTGGTATAGCCACTATGGAAAACAATATGGAGGTTCCTCAAAAAATTAAAAATAGAACTATCATATGGTCCAGTAATTCCATTTTTGGGTATTTTTTGGAAGAAAACAAAAACACTGATTTGAAAAGATAAATGCAACCTTATGCTCATTTCAGCATTATTTACAATAGCCAAGATATGGCAGCAACCTAGGTAGCCACAGATAAATAAAGGAATAAAGAAGATATGACATATTTATACAATGCAATATTAATCATATGATATAGAGGAATGAAATCTTGCTATTTGTCACAACATGAATGGACCTAGAGGGCTTTATGCTAAGTGAAATAAATCAGAGAAAGACAAATATTGTATATCCAGTTACATTTGGAATCTCAAAAACAAAACAAATGAACAAACATAACAAAACAGAAAAGACTCTCAGATACAGAGAACAAACAGGTGGTTGCCCTAGGGGAAGGGTGTGGGGGTATGAATGAAATAGGTAAGGGTAATTAAGAGGGACAAACTTCCAATGAGAAAATAAAAGTGTTACGGGGATGAAATGCACACAATAGGTAATACAGTCAATAATACTGTAATAACTTTGTACAGTGACAGATGGTACCTTGACTTGTCATGGTAATCATTTTGTAATGTATAGAAATACTGAATCACTATGTCGGGTACTCAGAACACAGTGTTGTAGGTCAATTAAACTTATAACGAAAAAGTGTATTTTTCTGTTGTCCAGTGAGTGCTCTGTAAATGTGAATTAGATCTTCTGGTTAATAGTCTTGCTTAGTTTTTCTCTATCTGGCTGTTTTTCTTTTTAGTAGTTCTACTGATTACTGAGAGAGGGGTATGATGTCCCCAGCTATGTTTGTGGATTTACCTATTTCTACTCTTAGTTCTATCAGTTTTTTCCTTCACATATTTGCAGCTCTGTTGTTTGATGCATACAAGTTTAGGATTACTGTTTTTCTTGGTGAATTAACCTTGTATAATCAGGTAACATCACTCTTTGTCCTGGTAATTTTCTTTGCTCTGAAGTCTACTTTACTGTGTTAAAATAGCTACTCCACTTTTCATTTGATTATTGTTGGCATGGTATGTTTTCCCACACTTTTACTTTTAACTTACTTATATCATTATATTTGGAGTGATTTTCTGGTAGACAATGTAACACAGGGTCATAATTTTTAAATCTATTTTGACATTCTCTGTTTAGTGTGTTTCATACATTTACATTTAATGTAAGTATTTTTATTAATCAATCAATTAATTTATTTTTGGCTGCGTTGGATCTTTGTTGCTGTGCGTGGGCTTTCTCTAGTTGCGGAGAGAGGGGGCTACTCTTTGTTGTGGTGTGTGGGCTTCTCATTAGGGTGGCGTCTCTTGTTGCGGAGCACAGGCTCTAGGCATGCGGACTTCAGTAGTTGTGGCACATAGGCTCAGTAGTTATGGATCGCGGGCTTTAGAGTGCAGGGTCAGTAGTTGTGGCACACAGGCTTAGCTGCTCTGTGGCATGTGGGGTCTTCCCGGACCAGGGCTCAATCCCTTGTCCCCTGCATTGGCAGGCAGTTTCTTATCCACCATGCCACCAGGTAAGTCCCTACATTTAATATAAGTATTGATAAGGTTTATGTTGGCTATGGTATTAATTCCTCTGTTGTCTTCACTGTTTTCATTCTTATCCCCTTTTCCAATGCACTGTATGGTTTTTTTTTTTGTATGGTTTTTTATAAAAAATTTTTTTAAGGTGGGTTGCTCTAGGGAATACATTTATGTATAACTTACATCACTGTTTTACCACTTCAACTGGAATGTAGAAAACTTACCAATTAGCTCTGTTTATCCTTTACGACGTAATTATCTATAACATTACCTCTTCATATGTTGAGAGCCATATCAGAAAATGTTAAATTATTTGCTTTCAACCATCATAGTTTAAATAATTCCAGAGGAAAAGAATAATCTGTTGTATTTACCCAAATACTGTTCTTTCTTCATTATTGATATTCCAAATTTTCTTCTGGTATCATTTTCTTTCCGTCTGAAGAATTTCTTTTAACAATGATTTTACAGCAGGTGTGCTAACTTTGAATTTTCAGACATTCTTCCATTGAGAATGTATCTGTCACCTTGATCCCTGATGGATATTTTTTGCTAGGCACAGAATTCTGGGTTTACTATTCTTTTCTTCAGCCCTTCAAAAATGTTGCGCCAATTACTCCTAGTCTCTATGGTTCCTGATAAGAAACATGTAGTCAGTTGAATTACTATTCCTTTAAAGGCAATGCTTCCTTTTTCTTTGATCATTTTCATTTTTTCTTCATCTTTAGTTTTCATAAATTTGATTATGATGGGTGGATTTCTTTGGGTGTAATCTGAAGTTTGCTCACTTTCTTCAATCTGTAGGTTTATATCTTTCACTAAATTTGGGTTGTTTTCAGCCATTATTTCTTCAAGTATTTTTCAGTCCTGCATTCTTTTCTGTTGCTTTCTGGATCTTCAGTGACATGAATGCTAGATATTTTATTATTGTCCCACAGAATTCTAAGGCTCTGTTCATCTTGTCTTCAACCCACATTTTCTCTGTTATCAGGCTGGATAATGTCTGTTAATAATTATTAACACCTATTAATATTTATGTTGTAATCTCCATTCTGCTATTGAGGCATTCAGTGAGTTTTAAACTTCAGTTATTGTAATTTTTAATTCTAAAATTTCCATTTTGGTCTACTTTATCACTTCTCTTTCTTTGCTGTTTTCCTATTTATTTCAATAGGGTTTGTAATTGCTTGCTGAAGCATTTTTATGGTAATTGGTTAAACTTTTTAGATAATTCCAGTACCTGTGTTATCTTGGTGTTGGCATCTGTCAATTGTTTTATTCTTATTTGAGATTTTCCTTGTTCAATGGTATAATAACAAGCAACTGTGGATTGTACCTTTGACATTTTATGTTACTAGACTCTAGTTTCTTTTTAAATCTTTTTTTAGAGGAGTCAATCAGAATGCATGTCTCAATTCACTTTTGTGGAATTCAATTTGAATGTCAATTTAGATTTTGAAGCTACTGCAATTGTTCTACTGGTCTGTGTTGCTTGTTTGCTACCACAGACCATTTTGAACCTAGGCAGTATTCCACACTGTAGTTCAATTATTAGAAGTTTCCCTGTGTTGACCCTTGTCATTTTCATGCATGGCTACCTACAGGCATACCCAGGACTTCAAACACAGATTTAAAGAATCTCTCCAGCTCTCTCCTCTCCTTAATCCTTTCTGCACTCTATTGTTAGTAGGTAATAAGGCACGGGCTCTTTGATGACATTTGCTTACAGTATGGTGGGGATGGTCAACAACCCTCCATTCATAGTCTCCAAAGCACTTAAGAGGGAAAGGTTGGTACACCACTTTATTAATGGAGGGTGGGAATGGTCAACAGGGCTTTGCCTCAGTCTGTTTACCAGATGAGGAGAAGCAGAGGATTGCCTCTGTTAATGCACAGTCGATATATGTGTTCCACTCCCCAGTCTCCATGGCACCCAGTAAGGAGGGTGGTGGCTTCTGTCGTGGTGTTCATTTGGAGTACAGCAGGTGCTTTGGACTGAATCATGTCCCCCGCTCCTGCCAAATTCATATGTTGAAGCCCTAATCCCCAATATAACTGAATTTGGAGATTGAGCCTTTAGGGTAATTAAGGTAAAATGAGGTCTTGTGATGGAGCCCTAATCCTACAGGAGATTGGTATCCTTATAAGAGGAGAAAGAAACACTAGAAACAGAGGAAGGTTCATGTGAGAGCACAACAGGAAGGTGGCTGTCTATAAGTAATGAAGAGAGGTCTCACCAGAAACCAACCCAGATGGCACCTTCAATGTTGTGCTTCTAGCCTCCTAACCTAACACATTTGGTCAAAAGGACTTCTACTGTACAAGTCCTCCATCTTCCCAGTCCTCTGGCTTGAGAGTCTTAGGGCTTTTTGTTCTGCCTTTGCTCAATGGCATTTCTGAGCTGTAGGCTACTCTAGTGTCAGGCCAGGATATTTAAGAAACAAAAAACAAGTGAACAACCAACCAAAATCCCCAACTAACTATATTACAAAAACAGAAACTAGAGAACTCATCACTGGATTGTCCCTCTAGTCCTGAGGTCCCTAGCCAGTTTATGTCCTTTTGTCCAACTTTCAGAGTCTTATAATTGTTTTGTGTATTTTATGTATTTTTAGGTATAATTAGTAGGAGGTATAACGTGCATTTTGAATATTCTATCTTCTCTGAAATTGGAAACCCCCATTTACTTTTGAATCCACTCCCATTGGACTTTAATCCTTTAAAAACAATCTTGTCCAAATTACTAAGAGCTTTGCATTGCTAATCTAATGGTGAATTCTCAAGCTTCATTTTATCCAGACTCTAAGCAACATTTAATGTAGATGATCACTTCCTACTCCTTGACACTCTTTCTTTTGGCAGCCACACTGTGATGGTTTTCCTCACTGGCCACACCTCCTCAGTCTCCTTTGCTGGCTACTTTTTGTTCCTGACTTATAAATGTGGGAGAGTCCTTATGCTCAGTCATCAGTCTGCTTCTCTATCTATACAAGTTCCCTAAATTATCTCATTCAGCATTAAGGTTTTAAACACTATATATAAGCTGACTCTTCCTCAATTTTTTTTCCACTTCAACTTTATTTTCTCTCTCCTGAACTACATATTTACATATTCAACTACCTATGCAAGAACTCCTCTGGGATGAGTAATGAGCATCCCCACCCAAACACAGTCAAAACAGATTCTACACATTCTTTTCTCCAGTGCCCAAACTGCTTTTTCCTCTGCTGCTCCCCATCTCAGGAAATGGTACTCCCACTCACTCAGCCAGTCAGGGAAAGAACCATGGAGTCATCCTTGACTCCTCTCATTCTCTTAGACTCTGCATCCAATTCATAAGGAAAGCCTGTTGGTTCTACCTTTAAATATATAGCAAAACTTACAACTTTCCCACAACTTCAGTGTTACCCCCTTAATCCACCATTATCTCTTGCCTAGAATTCTGCAGCAGCTTCCTAATTGGTTTCCCTTATTCAAATCTTCCCCAACTTCACCTCAAACGCATTCTCCAAAGAGTAGCAAGAATAATCAGAAATGATTCTTTTAAAATTCAAATTCTGCCTCTGTTCAAACCCTCTAGTGTTTTCCCATGATACTTCAAGTAAAATCCAAAGCCTTTACTACGGCCCATAAAGCTGTAAATGATCTGGCCCCTGGATACTTCTCTGGACTCATTTCCTACTAGCATTTTTTGGATCACTCACTCCCGCCACAGTCACTTCCTTGGAACACTTGAACATGATCTTTCAGGACCTTTTCCCTCTACTCAGAATGTTCTTTAACAGATATTCCCATGGCTTCCTGATCACTGCATTCAGTGAGCAGCTAAATATCATGGCCATAGAGAAGTCTCACCTGATTTCTAAATCCAAAATTGACTACCACCTCTCAGCTGTCCTCTCCTCCCATCCTGTTACACAATTGCTTACTTAATTTTGTTTTCCTGGCACTTATTTCTTATATTTTATAATATATTTACATGTAATTGTCTGTGGTCTATTTTTTTCCCACTACAACATCAGCTCTAGACTGATGTTATTTCCAAATAACATGTTGAGCCAGGAACATGTTATACCCTCAATAAAATTTGTTCAACGAGTAAATTAATGACCAATCTTTATGAGGCAGTCACTAGTTCTCATGTGGCTACCTCCTTCTCATCATTTTAGCTTAATCTCAAATGTTATTACATTGGCAATGCTTTATTTGACAAACATGTTAAAGTAGACATCTTGGTCTCAGCCCTAAACACTGAATATAAAGGTCAAGGAGAAACAAGGGCTTTATCTCTTCTTGCTCCTGTTGTATCTCTAACATCTGAAAAAAATGCCTGGCACTATTTAGTTTCTAAGTGAATGAATACATGAACAAGTATAATTTGCTTAAGAGAAAAGAAAAATACCTTGACAAACTGAAATAACACGAAGATTAGGATAGAAGAAAAAGAAAACAGATAATCAGTTTAGTTGATTAAAGGAATATTTTAGGTATTTTCAAGGTTATTATGGTAAGAAAAGATAGTTTTTTTCTCTTAGATAACATATTATATTGCCTCCATTTTTGCAGATGAAGAAAATACTTTTAACATTCCATGATATTTTTTTTAATTGTGGAAAATATACCTAATTTATCATTTTAACAATTTAAAAGTATACAGTTCAGTGGCATTATGTATATTCACATTGTTGTACAATCATCACTACTATCTAGCTCCAGAACACTTTTCATCTTCAGAAACTAAAACTCTGTACTCATTAAACACCGTCTCCTCATTCCCCTCTTCCCCCAGCTCCTGGTAATCACCATTCTAATTTTTGTCTTTATGAATTTGACTACTCTAGGTACTTCGTATAAGTGGAATCATACAGTATTTTTCCTTTTGTGACTGGCTTATTTCACTTAGCATAGTGTCCTCAAGGTTCATTCATATGGTAATGTGTCAAAATTTCCTTTCTTTGTAAGGCTGAATAATATTCCATTGTATGTATAAATCACATTTTAAACTCCTTTCGTCTGTTGATGAGCACACGGGTTGCTTCCTTCTTGGCTACTGTGCATAAAGCTGCTATGAACATGGTGAACAAATATCTGTAGGAGTCCCTGCTTTCAAGTCTTCTTCTTTTTTTTAAATTTTATTTATTTATTTATTTATTTGGCTGTGTTGGGTCTTCGTTTCTGTGCGAGGGCTTTCTCTAGTTGCGGCGAGCGGGGGCCACTCTTCATCGCGGTGTGCGGGCCTCTCAGTCGCGGCCTCTCTTGTTGCGGAGCACAGGCTCCAGATGCGCAGGCTCAGTAGTTGTGGCTCACGGGCCTAGTCGCTCCGCGGCATGTGGGATCTTCCCAGACCAGGGCTCGAACCCGTGTCCCCTGCATTGGCAGGCAGATTCTCAACCACTGCGCCACCAGGGAAGCCCCCTGTTTTCAATTCTTTCGGTTATATATCCAGAAGTGGAATTACCGGATCATATGGTAACTCTATTTTTAATTTTCTGAGGAACAACCACACTGTTTTCTTTAGCAGTTGCACCATTTTACATTCCCACCAGAAACACACAAGAGTTTCAATTTCTCCACATCCTCACCAAAATCTGTTAATTTCTTTTATTAAAAAACATAGGTATTCTAACTGGTGAGAAGAGGCATCTTATTATGATTTTGATTTACATTCCCTTAATGTACCTTTTCAGGTGTTTATTGGTCATTTGTATATCTTCTTTGGAGGAACGTATATCCAAGTCCTATTTTTTGTTTGTTTTTTTTGGAAGGGTGAGGATGGTGGCTGTTGCTGACTTGTAGGAATTCTTTATATAGTGTGGATATTAACCCCTTAACAGATACATGACTTGCAAATAAATATTTAATCCCATTCCATGGGCTGCCTTCTCACTCTGTTGATAGCATCCTTTAAAGCATAAAAATTTTTCATTTTGATGTAGTTTCATTTGTCTATTTTTGCTTTTGTTGCCTGTGCTTTTGGTGTCATAACCAAGAAATCATTGCCAAATCCCATGTTGTGAAAATTTCCCCCTATGTTTTCTTCTAAGTGTTTTATAGTTTTAGATCTTATGTTTAGGTCTTTGACATATTTTGAGTTAATTTTTGTATATAGTGTGAGGCAAAGGGCCAATTTCATTTTTTTGTATGCAGATACTCAGTTTACCCAACACCATTTACTGAAAAAAGGGTCCTTTCCCTATTGAATAGTCTTGGCACCTCTGTCAAAAATCATTTGACCATATATGCCAGGGTTTATTTTTAAACTTTCTATTCTATTGTATTGTCTGTCTTTATACCAGTACCACACTGCTTTGATTACTATAGTTTTTAGTAAATTTTGAAATCAGGAAGTCTGAGACCTCCAACATTGTTTTTTCAAGATTGTTTTAGCTATTCCACTAGGCTATAAAAACATAGCATTTAAAGCTCATCTACCATCTCTGATATGTCGTCTTTTGTGTTCAGTTCATTCTGTGGCAACCTCAGTTGCTCATCTGTAAAATTGTGTAACAGCTTACTGGGATAGTAGTGAGGATTAAATATGAAATATCATATTTAAAACTCTGAGCAAAACACCAGGATACATCAGCAGTGCTCAGTAAATATCAGCAATTATAATGTACCAATATACAGCCTGTGACAGAATAATGCCTACATCCTAATCCATAGGACTTATGAATATCTTAGCTTATAAGCAAAAGGAACTTTTCAAAAGTGATCAACTTAAGGATCTTGAGGTATGGAGATTATCCTGTGTTTTATGTGATTATCTGGGTGGGCCCAATGTAATTCACAAGGGTCCTTATGAGAGGGAGGAAGGAGGTCAAAGTTAGTGTCAGAAGGTGATAGGACAGAAGCAGAGGTGAAAAAAAGGCGATGGGTGCAGAGCCAGCAGATCTGCTGATGTGGGCCTCAGCAGAACAAGGATAGCTTCTAGAAGCTGAAAGAGTTAAAGAATAAATTCTCTACTGGAGCCTCCAGAAGGAACCAACCCTGCCAACAGCTTGGTTTTAGCTTCATAAGACTCATACAGAAATTCTGACCTCTAGAACTGTTGCAAAATAAATGTGCATTGTTCAGCCATTAAATCTGTGATAATTTGTTACAGCAGCAATAGAAAACTAATACATATTTCAGTGCAGGAAGTGGTGTAGTGCTGTAACAAATATCTAAGTATATGGAAGTGACTTTGAAATTAGGTAACCAGTGGAGGCTGGAACAATTTTGAGAAGCATGATAGAAAAAGCCTAAACTGCTTTGAACAGACTGCTGTTTGTAGAAATATGGATGTTAAAGACTGAAGGCTCAGAAGAATGATCAAAAAAATCTATACCTTCACAGAGTATACCTAAATCATCATAAACAGATTGTTGGTGGAAAAGTGGAGGTTAAAAGCTCTGCTGGTAAGGGCTCAAAAAGAGGAGGAACTTATTATTGGAAACTGGTGGAAAGACGATCCTTGTTATAAAGTGGCGGAAAGCTTATCTGACTTGTGTCCAACAATTATATTGAAAACAGAATTGTAAGTGATGAATGTAGACCTTCAACTGAAGAGATTCTGAAGAAAACTTTTGAAGGTAAAACTTGGTTTCACTGTTTATAAAAAGTGTGACAGGTAGGAAATACATTGAGGGAAGGACTGGTAATCAAAAAGAAACCAGAACTTGATGATTTGGGAAATTATCAGCCTATGCAGGTTGAAAAAAGATACAAAAATTAAGAGATTCGGTCAGGAAAATATGTTCAGGAGAAAATGTCAAGGACATGCATGGACAATATTTTGTTAATGTCTTGAAAGGATCAAAAAATCAAAGTACTCCATCACAAATCTCCCTGAAGAGATTAGGTCTGTGACTCATGTATCCCTTTAGCCATCTCAGAAGCCAAAAATGGAGATGGGTTTATCCAAGAAAGATTTGTAGAGAAGCCTCTTGTCTGATGGAGAGAATTCCTCAGACACATGCAGGAGACTCACCAAGATTTTGAGAATGCTATATTAGCATAAATACTGCCAGCTTGGATGGAAAGGAACAGAGAGAGGATGAAATGAAAGAAGGCTGTTATACTCTCAAAATTCTAGAGGCAGGAAAGAGGTTGATGAATTACTCAGTTGCAAACATGCACTATCCTTTAGGAAAAAAGGATGAGCCACGGGCCATTGGATGGAGCTGAGGGCCACAGAGGATTAGACTCAGGCCTTGAAACCAAAAGTAGTATGTCTGGTTGGATTCTATAATTGCTTGAGACCAATAACTCCTTTTTTCCTTTAGTTTTCTCCCTTTTTGAATGGCAATACCTATAATTATTATCCCATGCTTGTCCCACCACTGTATTCTGGAAGCAAATAACTTCTTTTCTAGTTTCACAGATTCATAAACGAAGAGTAATTTTGCCCTAATATCAATTATTCTGATAGCCTTACATGTGCCTAATTTAGATAATTTACACGATGAGATTATGGGGCTTTTGAGCTGATGAGACTTAAAATGACATTCTGGACTTGAGCTGATGCACTAACGGATTGAGACTTTCAGGGATGTTGAGATGGACTGAGTGTATTTTGCATGCAGTATGAAGCTGAATCTTTAGGAACTCAGAGGGTCTCAGATCATTGTAAGCTTAGTAATTGCCCCACAAGGAAGACCACAATATTCCTTATAAAAGGGAAGTAGAAGAATGGGAGCAAGGGAGAAGATGTAACAATGGAAGCAGAGATCAGAAAAGAGAAAAGATTGTGATGGTTAATTTTATCTGTCAACTTCACTGGGCCATGGGGTGCCCAAACATTTGGTTAAACATTATTCTGGGTGTGTCTTTGAGGGTGTTTCTGGGTGAGACTAACATTCAAATTGGTAGAATTCCTAAAGCAGATTACCTTCCCTAATGTGGGTGGGTCTCATCCCATCAATTAAAGACATGAATAGAACAAAAAGGCTGAGTAAGAGGGAACTCTATCTGTCACTGAGATGGGACATGTTCTTTTTTGGCTTAGGGACTCGGACTGAAACACTGACTTTTCTTGGGTTTTGAGCCGGCTAGAATTTGGAGTGGAACTTATACTATCGACTTTCCTGGTTCAGACGTGGACTGGAGCTACACACGGGCTCTCCTGGGTCTTCAGCCTGCTAACTGCAGATCACAGGACTTCTGAGCCTCCATAATCATGTGAGCAAATTCCTTAAAAAAATCCCAATCCCTCCTCCTCCCCTCTCTCAATTTCTATCTGTCCATCTCCTATTGGTTCTGTTTCTCTGGAGAACCCTGAATAATACAATGATGCTACACTGTTGGCTTTGACAATGGAGGAAGGGGCCATGAGCCAAGGAAAGTTGGCAGCCTTGGGAAGTCGGAAAACGCAAGGGAAGAGATTTTTAGCTACAGCCTCCAGAAAGAACCAGCACTGTTAGTACTTTGATTTTAGCCCAGTGAAACTGATTTCAGACTTCTGACCTCCAGCATTGTGACAGAATAAATTTGTGTTTTTATGAGATATTATGTCTGTGGTAATACACTAATACACAGTCCACTGTCATTCTTGATACTCTTCTACAACATTGTGCTAGTCACCACTTGAAGCTTGAATAAATAAAATGTGGTATATCCATACTTGGAAGATTATTTAGTAAAACGAGGTATTTATACATGCTACCTCACAGGTAAACCTTGAAAACACTATGTTAAGTGAAAGAAATCAGTCATTAAGGACCAAAAATTATATAATTCCATTTATCTATAAAAAGATAGATCTTGCTACCACAGACCTATTATATTTTTTGTTTTGTTTTGTTTCTTTTAATTCACGTGTAACGATATTGAAAACAGTGACCCATTGTAGCATTTAATCTCTCAGCTTTAGGGAGAAAAGGCTGCAAACTGAGTATCAGGAAAGGCTTGGGCTATTTTAAGTTACTTCCTGAAATCAATAGAAGAAAACTTTTTGCTGATACCTTTTAATTTCCTTTTTCATTTTCCTTTGGAAGCTGTTGTGGTACAAAATTAACAGGAATAAAATAGCCATCAGTCCTTTCTCTGACAATCTGTGTGGTCTATTAGTGGTAGGAGATCACGTAGCTGTCATAGATCTTTTGGAACTAAAGTTGACATTCATGTTGTTGACAGTGTAGTTTAAATGTTTCTTAATAAGGTAAACTTTGGAGAGAAGGAGAAGGAATAGTATTTCATGTAATCACACAAGAAACTTGCAGGGTAGGTATATTCATCCTTATTTTACAGATTTATAGATATATAGACAGGCTAAATACCTTGCTGAAGGAAACAGAACTACTAAGTGGCAGCACTGGCATTTGAACTGAAGACTAAAGTCTATGCTCTCTCTCTCTCTTTTTTGTTCCTATACTAAGCTGCACTTAGAAATAAACTTTTCTTTTAACCTTTTGTGATATACAATGTAGTGGAAGAAACATGGGTTTCGCAATGCACCCTAACTCAAATACCTTTTGGGATAAATGCTGTCAAAAATTGGAAAAAAAAAAAAAAAAAAAAAAAAAGGCCGTCAGCATTATGGTGGATTGAGATGCTCCCTTTGTTCTACCCTTCAACTTAAAACCAGTAAAACGTCCACAATTCAACAAAGGTGCCTCTGCCCAACACACCAGGACTCCAGAGAATTCTGCACATCTGTACATCTAAAGGTGGGTGGACTAGGACACAGAGGAGACGAGAAAGGGGGACAGTGAAGGGAGGAGCTACAACCCTAGTGCCCTGGACCCCTGGCCGCAGCAGCTGAGCCCACAGCCCCAGAAAACCCAGTAGCAGCAGGGGAGGTAACACATATGACTCTGGCCTCGCCTCCTGGCTACTGTGGTGCTATCGCCCAGAGGTAACTGGGTAGCAGTGGCAAAAGGTCTAGGATCCCGTCCCTCCAGCTGCAGAAGTGCCCACAACTCTGGCCCCCTACCCTCTGCCTGCAGGGCTGGCGCCCATGAACCAGAAAACAATGGACACAGAAGGGATGCCCATGACCCTGGCTCCCTCCTACCCTTTCCCTCTCCCTGTGGTGATGGAGCTCGTGACTCAAGAGATCCCAGACAAGGCAGAGGCACAAAAGCACCCACCACATATGGAATATATAAAAAACAAACAAAAGACCCAAATAAATGGTCAAACCAAACCAAACAAAAATGTAGCTACAAAGAATAGAGTAGTGGTTACCAAAGGGGAAGGAGCGAGGAGGGAGGAAGGCGACATGGGTAAAGGGGATCAAGTGTATGGTGACAAATGGAAACTAAATTTTTGGTAGTGAGTACACTGTAGTATACACAGAAACAGAAATTTAATGTTGTACACAAGAACCTTGTACAATGTTATAAACCAATGGTACCTCAATAAAAAATATTGAAAAAGAAAACTCACTTGTGTTTTATTTCTCTTTTCATTAATATACCTGATTGCAAGTACATACATAACAGAGAGGTCTGAATCTAAGTTTTACCCTATTCATGGAGAGGCATTTTCGATTCTGTCAGCCTGGGAAATTGATTTCATACTCCCAGTTTCTACCACCAGTAGTTTAATTTATACAGCTGGTAAGAATTACAAAAACTGAAGTTCAAAATCTTCCATGTTACTGCTCTTCTGAAGGAACTCTATTACTGCTACTTAGAGGTGATAAAACTTTGTGGCTATTATTCTAGGAAGGAAAGATTCAAATTAAATAAAATGGATTAAGTATATATTCCAGAATGCTTTTTCCTGTTCCAGCACCTCCCCACCAATTATAAAAGTTAACTGTATATGCTGATGATTCAAAAGTTAAAAAGCTAACTTTGCTTTATATTAGTATAATTTTATGTAAAGCCAAAGTTAGCAATGTACTCATCAATTATATAGACAATGCTTATTGGAATTTATCTTGGTAGTCACAGTGTATAAAGTAATGAAATTTATCAACATAGTTTGTCTGGGAAGACTAGCATACACTCATATAAACTTAGAATCCTATACTCTGCAAATTAGCAGGTAGGCTGGAGGAAAATAAAGAAATTTTCAGACCTGCAAGGTCTTAGAAAGAGGCTGCAGACTCTCCCTGATAGAATTACTTGACTCTATCCAGAAAAATAATAGATGAATCAAAGAATGAATGGAAGACAGGGGTGTTCAATGGTGATCAAAGAAACTAGTAAACTTTGTAGCCAAGTGTAAATAATTGTCACAACAAAATGTGAAAATAAATACATAAATAGATAAATCCTAGATGATATCAACATGGTGATGATATCACTGAATGAGGAAGGGCTGGGTAGGGGAAAGAGAATTTTAACGTATGCTAAAAATCTTGTCTTAAGGACTGTTTTGTCTCTAGTAGTTCACTAAAAAAATGAAGTTTAAATATATGTACTAAACATTTAACTGTAACAACTACAACAGAAATGAAATTTATGATATACAAACCATCTTAGGAACTACAAAAGGAAGAAAAATTTGAATGATCAAACAGAAGGCAGAAAAATGAGAAAAAATGATGAATACAAACATAAAATGGCAAGAATAAATCAAAGCATGTGTGACCACATAATAATATTACTAATAATTAAAATAATAGACACTACATAGAACTTATGCTGTGCCATGTAGTGTTGTGAGTCCTTGTTGCATTGCTGTCTAAGGGTTTGAGTCTATAATTTTATTGTTCATTCTTAAGGTTACTGCATTGCAAATACCTATCAAAATACGTCCCTATCAAAATATGTGGTTTGAAGTCAAGTACATAGAAAAGAGTCTTAAAAACACTTATTAGAAACTAAGAAAATGGGAAAATTCTATTAAGTAGTCAATGAAACAAAAACAAAAACAAAAATAAATCTGAAGAGAGCAAAAAAGGGAAGGAGTTAAATATAGAATCAGAAATAAAACATCTGTGAAAAAACCATCTTACTGAAAATAAAAGTAATTTTTTAAACGAATATAACAACAAAAACACAGACATTAATGAAATAATAAAACAGACCAGCCCTAAGGCTGATGAATTAAATACAAAAGGCAAATAACATTACAAACACCTATGGATTCAAAGGAAATGTAAAAGTTACAGAAGAATGCAACATCATGCCAATAAACTCAGAGTGAGGAGTAATTATTAATAGATTGATTAAAATTGATTGCTAATAGAGTAAATAATATTTAATATATATCCTTTTGGAATTAACAGAGACTGCCAGTGTTTTAACTTACCATCTACATAATTTTTTCCTTCACAACTAATTAGTGGATCCTTTTTCATTTTAGTATGGGACAAAAAATTTTAATACGGAATTCGTTAGGGCAGAAGAATAGGCAACCTTATTGTAGAGAAAACAAGAGCTTTACAAATTCCAACTACTGAAGCTGAAGTTGGTTTGTGAGTGAAGGTTAGTCAACATAGCAGTATGAGTTCTTCCATGATGAAACAGTTTGAGTTCTTCAATGATGAGTCATCCAGGATAAGATTTCAAACACATTTTATCATTTTTTACTCTGTCACATCATACTGGGCTAATTTAGTATTCTCCCTCATTTGAGGTATAGAAGCTACTGAATAAGACAGTACAATCAGAAATAGTTTAAAATGAAAGTAAAGCCTGATTAAGATATTCTATATTGTAAAAACTGATTTAAAAAATCACATATTGAAAGCTTCTGGAGGCTTTATAATAATTTGCTTAGGAGGAAGTAATACATTTTATTAAACCCAGAAGTGATATGAATATGATTCTTGAATTCAGTACCCTTATTAATTTTGAAAAACAAACATTTTACAAAAACCTTACTCTACCCCATGTATAATTCTATAAAAACAAAAATATTAAAATATTCTTCAGTCTTCAATAAGCTGTGAATGCATATAACTTCCCTACCCAGAGTTATTACTCATTAACTAAGGATTAGTTAATGATTTAGACCATAAGACTTAATGATGTAGGTTGTAATGTCAGAAACAGGCTATTCTCCCTAGTAACATTTGAACAGATGGCAATTATGTGACGTAGCCTACCAAGATTTATTTTGCAAACTACCACTAAACATTCCCTGGCAGAATAGGCATGGAATGTTTTTTTCTTTTATTGTAAATTAGGAAGTCTGTTATATTTTCACATTCATGGAAAAGATGGTGATTAACTTCATTTAAAAAAGATTATGGTGAATCATTTGAAGTATAAAACATAAAATTAGTAAGATATTTGATCTAATTTAAAATGATATGAAACCCTTTGTTACAGTTCATAATAAAAATGAAAAACAACAGTGGCTTGAAATGTACAAGTGGATACAGGCATCTGTACTATCAATCTCCTTGCCCACTAAAGCAGAACATCTGAAACATAATGTAACCTTTCCTTGGTGACTCAGGGTATCAGTGTGAACCTAAATTATTTTATAAAGCTGAGGGTGAAGATGAAAATGCAGATTATACTGAATGGGTAATTAGCTAATAGCTGCAAAAGTCCCCAGTAATTCCTTTTGGACAAAGTTCCAGATCCCGACTTGCTTCTGGTCATCTTCCATCGTTTCATACTGGTAGCCTGAATGTATACCACCAACACATTCAAATTATACCTCTGGTTTCCAAATTACTAACATAAGAGGCCATGTGCTTGCATATAATCAATCTCCTCTGACAGCAAGACTCAGAAAACTTACGGATTTTATTCATTTGCCCTTAGCTTGCTCCTTCTTTCTCTTGTCAGAGAGACTTTTACTGTCTGCCCAAATCGTCATTTCTAACCTCTGCTAAGAATGTGTTATTTTTGGTTATATAATACTTCCTTCTAAATTTTTTTCTTACAGGGAAAGAAAAAGGATTCAGATTCTGTGAACTTAGAGTGCTGACTACAACTGTGTGATCCTGGACAAGTAGTCTGACTTATCTGAGACTGTTTCCATACTTACAAAGTAAAGATAATACCACCCCATAGAAATTATTGTGAAGCAATATGCATGATAATCACTTTATAAACTAAAGCCCTTTACTTCCTGGCATTAACTGACAAGGAATATATTGCATTTGGCCATTTATTGATTTACTTGCCATTTAACAGATTTTGGGAGTTCTCACAGCTGATACTCAGAATCTGCTCCTTTGCTGCTAAAACCCTTTGTTTAAAAAAAATTTTTTTTTTAGTACTTTTAGATTTGGATTCTCTATAAATCCCCGCTAGAAGCTGAGGTTTTGCTTACAATTTCATCCACTTTCAATTTATTAATAACAATACAACTTTTCTTAAATATATTAACATTCTGATTAATATGCAATAGTAAGAACAAAGACTAAAAGTCACTCTCTTATATCTTCAGTTAAATGCTTAAAATAAGGAATGAATATGCACTGTATGTGCTTGACAAAATGATACATAAATCATTAACACAACTTCTAGACTACAGTACCAGTGTTAAACAAACATGCATTTATTCTGAGCAAATTACAATCTATGTTAGTTTTGAATTTTAAAAAATCATACAATATGGTTTAGAATATTAATTTAAATATGGTTTATCAAATTTTCCTATAGAAACCTAATAGTCACTCTAAATTAGTATTTAATTTTACCTATGACATTAATATATCTAGGGGAATATTTAGAGGAATGTTTTTTCTAACATATGCATAAAATAAAATTTCTAATATACCACATATTGGGCAAAAATAAAATTAAACTTTTCATTTTTGTGTACTAGTTTTTCTAGTAACTCTGGCTAATTAAGAAATAATAGTGATTAGAAATCCATAAGGACAAGAGTTTAACTAGATAAATGGTTCTCAAATATTCTTTGCTATAATTTATCCTCCAGTTCCTTTTAAAAAAGTTTTTCAGTTCTATACTAAAGACTTAGGACATAAAATATCTTTTCAGTGTTATTTTACACATGAAATTAAAAAATTCTAAAAACATAATTATTATTAGCTTAAGAGCACACCATTGGAATAATGTCATTCTAAGTTTGCCTTTCTTCTTTCAAAAAAATGAAAATTCAGACAATTAAGACAACATGACTACACACAGAAGATGACAGTAAACACAGGGCAACTGAGTAGTAATGGGACAGCCAAGGGAGAAAAACACGGCTTTCAGTCAGTGGTGGCACAGATGTAAAATGGCTGACCTCAGACCATGTTATTTTGTTTAGAGTCACTCGCTGCCTCTATAAATGTCATTAATAGAGATCTTTTTCATGTAACATGATTTTAAAGGTTAACTTTCAACAATTAGACCTTTAGCATAAAAAAAAAAGCAAACAGAAAGCCAAACAGCAACTCTCCTCTGAAAACAAAAAAACACAAGTTAACAAGCCACGGCTTCAGAACTTTTCATGAAACACATATTGTGGATTTCATTCTTAACTGCGTAGTTAATCTCTACCTGATTTTCAAAACCTGAAGAAAAAAAGGAGACAGAATTCTCCAGGTAGCAACCCTTGAAATTATAAACTGCAACCCTGTACTACTTCTTAGCAACAATACAGCTGTCTTGAAATCAGTTAAAAATTATAAAAAGCTTTTCAACAAAAGTGAACAGTAGAAAAGGATTATAATGTACACTATGTCTTATTTTCCTTCTTCTATGTTTCAAAGAAAATATTATGCTGAATTCTCCTAGACATACATCTCTCAAGTATAGGGCTATTTCTCATCTAGTGACTTAATGAACACTGAGATGCACTGAAATCTATCCTTCAATTCTCATCTATCCCAAAAGAACAAAAAAGAAACCCTGGGTTTTAAACAGTTGCTTTTATAAAAGCATCAAGAGTCTATGACTGTCTTTTACCTTATGTTTCCTATAGAGCCATAGTGTTTGTTCACTGCTGAATTAGCTGTTGATATCATCGTTATTACTGAATGGTAAAGGTAAGTTAAATATTTGATGGCTTGAAGAAGAATATGTTGATAAAGAAATTTTATGACAAAACTATAAATTGTATGTTTTTCTAAGAATAAGTAATCACACTTAAATGAATTTAAGATGTAATTTCTTATTCTTTTGAATAGGGTAAATGTTCAAATTGAAGCAATTTTTACATTTCTTTGTTTTTACGTGCCACTTTAAAAGGTATAAAAATCACATTCAACTCAGAGGTTTCTTTTGGTTACATAAGATCTGCTTCATACACATAAGTTATGAGTGTACATACTACTCTGTATTACAGATCATGATGCTCATATCCCTAGAAAATTCTGTAAACACAACTCAGAGTGATTATAATTTCAAATCAAGGCCCTTAGAAAAGTTTAAGTATAGACATTTTATGATTTCTATAAATATTTAGGGGCACTCACTAATAATGTATGGTTTTCTAAAAATCACATTTCTAGATAACATTGTTTGATGTTAAAATCAACAACAGTCTGATTTTTTTTCCAGGAAAGTTATATTGCATCATGAGCCTGGTAGTAAATGTGTAGCTGAATCATCACTAATTCCAGAGCCAACAAATGAATTAATGGTCAGAAGAAAAATTATGGATAGATATGATGTAGGAGGCAAGAAAGAATAAGGGGCAAGTAATACAACTAATTGTAATACAAAGAATATAATAAAGCATTAAAATTTGGGAAGAGTCATATTTATGGAATCTGTCAAGATCAGGGTAATTGTGAATTTAACTATATTGGTTTAGCTACTGGTACCTCTACCTCAGGAAAAAAAAGGTAGCAACAACATTCAAAATCATTGATAGGGGGCTTCCCTGGTGGCGCAGTGGTTGAGAATCTGCCTGTCAATGCAGGGGACACGGGTTCGAGCCCTGGTCTGGGAAGATCCCACGTGCCGCGGAGCAACTAGGCCTGTGAGCCACAACTACTGAGCCTGCGCGTCTGGAGCCTGTGCTCCACAACAAGAGAGGCTGCGATAGTGAGAGGCCCATGCACCGCGATGAAGAGTGGCCCCCACTTGCCGCAACTAGAGAAAGCCCTCGCACAGAAACAAAGACCCAACACAGCCAAAAATAAATAAATTAATTAATTTAAAAAAATCATTGATAATGCAATAAATATACTCAAAAATTTTGTATTTACAAATATTATCAATAGTCATGTCAAAATTCTCAACACCATTACAAAACAAGCAACAGTAAGGCAACATTCACTGATAGTAAAGTCAGCATGTGCTAAGTATCTTGCTAACTGCCTCATTTTTTATTTTTACCTCATGTAATTTCCACTACAACTCCATGACAGAGGTGCAGTTACTACTCTCAGTTTACAGATGAGGAGTTTAGGTAATCTGCTCAAGGTCACACAGGTGCTAAGTGGCTGGACTGAGAGCGAAGCCTAGGCTCAACTCTTAACCTCCATGGGCTTCAGACTCAAAATGTAACTGAGTCATTTACTTATAAAAATTTTGACCTTTTAAAGATCAAGTTTTGTTGAATGAAAAATAAGCCTTTTATTGTTCTATACAACAGAAAGAGAACAGGTATTCTAAGCAGCTGGGAGAAGTTCAGAGCTCATAGTGTTCCTTATTTAAGGAACTGTACCATATTTAGGTGTTATTCAGCTACAAAGTATCACAGTGAAACTATTTCGCAAATATTTCTCATTTGACTTAGTCTCCGTACCTTCCAGATGTATTCTTCAGCACGGCAAGAGCGTCTGGATAACCATCCATGTTGTAGTCTCCAACATGAAGGGTAATTGGACTCGGTATTTCAGTTGGTCGTTGTTCATGCACAAATGGCACAAAGCCCCAGAGTGTGCCCTTATTGCTAAAATCCTGTAGGACAGGAACCCACTGTGAATTAAGAGAAAAAAAATCAGATTTTATAGTTACTTTAGAAAAAAATTCACCATTTGTAAAACCAATGACCCACGAAAAGTCCTCAAGGTAAGCATCACCTTATTTAAGTTCTTTATCACTACAAAATGGTAGGGTACTATAATTTACTTTGATAAACAGGTAACTTACACACTGGAAAAAAAATCGTCTCCTTTAAAATTTATCACTAGTCATCTTTTCTTGAACTAGCACATAGAGCCTTAGAAGGTTTTTCACAGAATCACAAAATCTTAGGATTGAACTGATGTTGATAATCATATACTTGAATTGCCATTTTAAAATGTGTTGAGTGGAAATACAACCTCAAATGAATATTTAAAAAATTATAATATCATGTAATACTGATCCTTTCGGAGGACCAGCTCAGGAAGAATAAGAACATGACAGTCTCCCTTGTTCTCTTGCTTTGCCTCCTATACATGATGATGACTTTAGTCATCATTCTCAGAGACAAGCAGCTCTGAGGCTTGCCAAACAATACTAGCCCTGACAAGCTCCGCCTGCCCCAGAGAATGAGCTCTGTCACCAAAACAGCTGGAAGCTACATTTTAAATAAATTCTTTATCTCTATATTGATTATAATGAAGAGAACACAGAGAATAGGATCATTTCAAAATGAGCTTTTGGAAATCCCTTTTTCTTCTGAATGCCCCAATCTTTACTTTTAATAACCTAATACAAACTAAAAATCTGAAGAGTGGAAATCATCACATTAAAATTATAGATGTGCCCGTAATTAGCTAAGAGCACGGATACTGGCACATAACCTGGAGATGTCCAAACAGAAGCAGGTGCAGCTGGCTTGAAATGACAGGAGGCCAAACATGCCTACAGATGTTTTTTTCCTTGTAAGCAGGTGATTCATATATATAGCTCCAAGCCAGACTACATAAAAAGTGGCCTCTTGAAAAGGGTTTAGGACATAGGATATCCCAAACATTTTCTATGTTATCGAAAGAAAGCATAGTTTGCCAAGGAAAAAGAAAAAAAAAGTGGCTTAACTACAAAGACAAATTTACAGAAAACGAGCTGTTTTAAAAAACTGGTCTGCATCTTTAATAAATTTTTCAATCTTTCTTAAAGCAAAAGAGTATTGTATAGCATCAAAATGTTTTAATGTTTCATGTGACTTTGAAAAAAATTGCTGGTCTTGTTTTGGAAGAGGATGAGAAATTTCACAAAATGCCAAGTTTTCACAAGTTTCTGAAGAGGTTGATAGTTTATTAATGAGGATAAAGTATTTCTGTTAAGGTAAATGTATTAAGGTCTAAGAAGTAAAAGATTTTTCATTAATATGACGTCCTTAACAGTCAAAAAAGAACTGGGACATTTATCTATCCAGAGAGAGCTGACTGTGTAATTTGAAAATATTCTTACAGTAGTCTGTCACTTGAAGACAGGCTAATAATTACTAGGTTTACTTACAGCTATGAACCAACGATGAAGTGTTACTTGACCTAATATTTTCAGTGATTCAAAACTTTAAAAAAGTTCAAGGTAATAAAGGTTATGGGTGTAAGAGTTAAATGCTTTTAGAATGCTGACTGGAGGAAGATTTGTTTTCTTTAGTGTCTTAGTATAAAAAGTGATACTTCCTACCCATAAGGGCTAAAAAAATCAAAATATAATTCTATCATTTATTACTCCAAAATAGAAAATATAACTTATTAATTCTACTACTATATTACTGGTTTCCATTCAGGTGCTGTCAATATGGAAAAAGTCTCAATGTCATAACCTATCATTTCCACATTAATCCTCTGCTGTGATTAACAGATTCTAAATTATTTACCTAGAAGCTACAGGTATAAAGTCGGCACGAGAGAATGAAACAGATTCAGATATCACAAATAAAAACAAGATTAGCCTTGAAAATAGGCATGATGTTCTTCTACATAACCCTTTATTATAGCTATAGTGTGTCTTACCATATTCCCAGCATATAAAAGGCTAACAGATCATTTAATTACAGGATCAAGAGTGGGTTTTCTTAACCAGAAATGATTATGCCACTACTTTTTTCTCTCAATAAACCAATAAAAATAGATTTAAATGCATTTCATTAAGTTAAAATGAGGAAGTAAATTTATTTTTTGTTTTTCTCTTTTCTGATTCTTCAGATACTTTTTCTAACCTCTGAAAAATTTTTCCAAGAACATAACTCTATTTACATTAAGAAACAAGTAGATATACCTGCTTTGTTCTGGATCTTGCTAAGTAAATGGTACTTTTCTGGCAGTTTTTATCTTCACATCCTGGCAATAAGTGATCCATGTTTCCATCTCCATCTGCCAAGAGAAACAGCCACAAAATAGTGTTGTTGTATAGCAGATTAAATTTCTTATTTGCTTAAACTCTGCATCAATCTAGATAAACTGAGGAATCTGATGCATGGCTTTGGAGTGAATGTGATTCAATTAAAAAAATTATTCTGGCCCTTACTGTCTATTACCTGGACCATGTCTTGTTTTAAATTGCTCACTCTTCTGTGGTTAAATATTTATCCAATGGTGGAAAAACTCCTCATTTCAGGCTTTGATGTTAAAATCATCAATTAAAAAAATGTAGCTTTTGACCTATTTACATAATTACCATCACTGCCACAGGAGAAAAATAAGCATGCAATAGTAACCCATTATTATGTGGCTTATTTTAAATGTCTTTACAGATAATTTATCTTTACACATACTTTTAAGTCTCTTTTATACAGCATAAACGTCAATTCAAGAGTTATAAAGCTTTCAGTAACTTAGATTGTAAAAAGCACCAATACATTTTTATCAATAAAGAGGCAAATGAAGGGAATACAGATGTCATTTCCAACTGACTGGTTTTTAAACAGCTGCACAATGTTCTGCAAAGACCTCTAGAGATGAGGTTACTGATGAACTTGGAGTCATTTCCTCTAGTGCTCCTTCCTATCTACTGTCCCCTACCTGATGAAGTTTACAGATTTTGACTTCCTAGAGCTAAATCTCTATGGGGACATTCGCACAATGGAGTAGTCATGTAGCTTTTAAATTTAGGGCCTAATTTTGTGTTGCTTTAATCACTGATTTATTTGCAATGGCTTAATGTATCATTTAATGTGTGCCTGAGGTAGTACCTTCACTTGGAAGGATATATAAGGTTTAACAACAAAAAAACTCCTTCCTTGCATAGGTTTAAATATTGAGAGATGTATAACTATAACAAGCTTATCAAGTCTCCAATAATGTATTCACAAGGAAAAAAAAATTTTTTCAGGCTGTGTGGGATGAAAATCTAGCCCATGGAAGGTGACCTCAGCATGGAAAAGTAAAAGGCACAGCATAGTGAAAAATGAATTTCTTTCATTTAATTTCATAGTTTAATTACTTATGATCCTCACGGTTAATATTCTTTGTGATGACGAAAGCTTAGTTAGAGGAGTATAACATTAAATAAAATAGTTGAATTAATAATGGAGAGTACAGAGAATACATGTAATATGACAGTATATACATTTGGACTACTGTAAAAAGTTGAGAGAGAGAGAAACAGGCAACTCTAGGCAGGAATACTTGGAAAGGAGAAGGCTTTCCAAGGGCATAAACATATATCATAGTTTAAAAAAAAAAAAAAAAGGAGCTAGCCAAGTAAGAATTAAATGCAAAATGTGATTTATAAACAGACTCTAGTAATATCATAGACTTCATTAAAAGCCAAACCATTTTACTGCAATTAATGTGGGACTAATCAGAAGAGCAATTACTAAGTCTCTGCCCTTCATTCTTACCGCAATGGCAAAATACTCAGATTAGATTTTGATTTACACTTTTCTTTTCTCCTAGTTTATCTTTCTTCCGAGTAGTTTCCTATTTCCCACAATGATTTTGACCATGACGTGGCTGATATTTAATGCTGGCAAATAACCTTCTGTTAAACATATAACTAACTCATGTCACAACATCATAATCATGCCTTTTAGTAGGAATTATCAGTAATATTTTATAGATATGGTCACAGAAATCTAGAACTCCATCAGAGAATGTGCTCCTTGTGCTGACTCTGAGTGCTATTTTTTGATGTTTAGGGTAAGTGACAGAAAAGCTTTCTGAGAGCCCAACTTCACGCGCAAAGGAAATTTTCTCTCTTAAAGGCAACAAACTTTTAAATCTTACATGTTTCACTTTTCTGCATGTTTTTTTAAAAAACTTTTTATTTGGAAATAAACTTAAAATTGCAATAATAAACACAGTAAAAGAATTCTTGTAAACGCTTTAACCAGATTGACCTATTAACATTTTACCCCATTTATTTAACCTGTGAAATCAGTTTTTTTCTGAACCATAATTATATACATTATAACCCTTTACCCCTAAATACTTGAGTGTGTATTTCCTAGGAATAGAGATATTCTGTTAACCACAGTACAACTATCAATTCACACAGATACTTTTATCTATTGTACTGTATCTATATTCTAATTTTGTCCATTGATGTAATAATGTCATTTGTAGCATTTTTGCCCCTCTAACACAGGATCCAGTCTAGGAGTAGGAATTACATTTAGTCGTTATTTTTAGCCTTCTTTAATCTAGAATATTTTCTTTTTTTAAAAAATTTTTATAGGTTTTTTTCTTTTAAATAAATAAATTTATTTATTTATTTATTTTTCTTTATTTTTGGCTGCATTGGGTCTTCGTTGCTGTGCGCAGGCTTTCTCTAGTTGCAGCGATTGGGGCTACTCTTTGTAGCGGTGCACGGGCTTCTCATTGCAGTGGCTTCTCTTGTTGTGAAGCACGGGCTCCAGGCACGCGGGCTTCAGTAGTTGTGGCACGCAGGCTCAGTAGTTGTGGCTCGTGGGCTCTAGAGAGCAGGATCAGCAGTTGTGGCGCACAGGCTTAGTTGCTCTGTGGCATGTGGGATCTTCCCGGACCAGAGCTCGAACCAGTGGTCCCCTGCATTGGCAGGTGGAATCTTAACCACTGTGCCACCAGGGAAGTCCCTAGAATATTTTCATAGCCTTTGTCTTTTACAATCTGCGTATCTTTTTTTTTTTTTAACCTCAGACTACAGGAATCTTTTACTTTTTCAATAAGTTATTGTGCCTAGGGAAGGAAGTAGTTTCAGAAAAATCAGTTTCACATGAGTCAGAGGCACAAGGCTAGGAACTAGTAATAAGCAAATTCTCTGAAAAACAATGTGACTAAGAGGAATGTCATGCTGACAGAGGTATCAGTCTGTGAACTTGGCGCACATTCCTTAAAGAAGTCCCAGGAATTATTAACTTCGGACTGCATTCTCCTCAGGACTTCAGCACATTATATATCTCGAGTTTTTTTAAAGGCTAAAATTCCTTCTCAAAGGCTCAACAGAATCTGTAACAGAAGGAATGGCATTTTGATTAACTCATTTCATAAAATGCAGTATAAAATTTGGCCTTTTGAATGACGGACCAGTAGAGACTAAAGTACACACTAAACACGTTAATTTCCATCTGATGTTAACCTTAGCCAAATTTCAAAAGAAATTCTTTTCTAAAACAGATAATTTTAATGAGATAGATTTAATGAGTCAAACTGATTTTCTGAAAAATTTTAGTTTTAAAATCAAGAGAACACTAAAATAAAGTTGTCTTCATAAAAATGGATTATAATGAATTTTGGTATAATAATTTTTCTGTTTTTAATTAAGCAGAGGACAAAGAAGAAGATATACATGAGAAAGGGTCACATTTATATTATGTTTCCTCTTAAACATTCATAACATTTTCAGTCTCATGAAATTAACTGACCTGTGGTATTGTTTAAGCAAATTACAGCTCATTGTTCTGGCCCCAGATTACCCATCAACTTTGTAAACCACAATTTCTCTAATGAAGTGATTCTCAAAGTGTGGCTCCCAGTCCCACAGCCTCAGCATCACCTGGGAACTTGTTAGAAATGTTGATTCCTATGCCTCTGTCCAGATCTAATGAATCAGAACCTCTAAGAGTAGGGCACAGCAATGTATATTTTTCATAAGCCCTCTGGTTGAAGCCCTCTGGTTGAAACGCTGGTCTTCCACTGACACCAGGGGGTGCTACACGTACCCTATTTCTGTCTTAATCATGCTCCTCCATTAACGACAAACTTCTTTTGCTAATCAAATTCCACTATTCATTTAGGACTCAGTATGAATCTTGCTCCAGCCTCTTGAGACTGAATCCAAGTCACCTTTTGCAAATTTTTGTACCTCTTGGGCAGGTCAACTCATTATGGCAGCAAAACAAGTACTACTACATAAAATAATTGTTTTTGGTGAAAGTCTTGCCACTCCATGAGAGTGTATGGAGATTTTAATGTAATGGTAAGAAGGGAGAACTAAGATCAGTTAGATTTAGATTTTTAACCTGGCTTAACTCCTAATTAGTAATTAGACATGTACTTTTGGGGAAAAAAATACTGAAAAATATTTTTAAAATATTAGGATTTGGGGAACAGGTACTTCTGTATATTTTAGGACTGCTCAAGAAGTATTCAGGTTTTCAGAAATGTCTTTTTCCTACTCTTGTCCCCAGCTCCCCTCCACAGTGGCAACCACCGTAGCAGTTTTTCTTGTGTATCCTTCACCACATAGGCTATGCATATACATATACTATATACAATTTTGTACAATTGTAGTGTACACTACACACTTTTTGGTACCTTCAATTTTTGATTTAATATATCTTTGAGAGCATTCCACAGTGATAAATTTATATCTGCCTCATATATAGTATATAGTATTACATTTTATGGGTATATCTCAATATAGCCAATTCTCTATTGATGTACAAACACTGAGTTGTTTCCAATCTTCTGGTAATCAAAATAATCCAACAATGAATAAATTTGCACATATAAGATCTCATATTTGAGAGATTATAGTATAAATCCCTAAAATGGAAATTACTGATTCAATGATTATATGTAATTAAAATTTTTATTTTAATCTCCACAGAGGAGCAGTTCTCAAACTAGTCTCAAGAATCCTTTATACTCTTAAAGACTGAGGACCCCAATAAGCGTTGTTTATGTGGGTAATATCTATGGGTATTAACTTGAAATTAAGACTAAGAAATATTTATATATTTAAGTGAACATACAAACCATAAATATATCACATATAAACGTAACTAATATTTTCATGAAAAATAACTGTTTTCCAAAACAAAGACATTTTGTGAGAAGAATGGGATTATCTGGCCTAGCAGAGAAAACCTGGATTTTCATACTGCTTTTGTATTCAATCTGTTGTTTTGGTTGACAAATATGAAAATATGTAATTGGAGGAAGTATTTTAACAGCCTTTTCAGATAACTCTAATATTCTTCCATGCTACGATCAAAACTCAACAAGTGACAATTTCTTAAAGATTTCTTGCGATGAAGAATCTAAACCTGTTTCAATGAACATTTCTTACTCTGTTAATTAAAATCCAGTAGTCCATCTTGCACTTTGAATGGGTGTTTAACCAATGCATAACTTTGTAAAATCACACATCAAACATTTAGAAGACAGTGTTTCATTGAGTTATGTAGATTTTGCAAATGCTGAAACATTTCATTACACAATATAAAAAATTCAGATTCGTTAATATCACCACCAATCTCATCAAAAAAGTCTTTAGGTACTGAGAAGCTGTCAGCTCATGGTAGCAGATAAAAAGTTTTCCCAAATTCCAATTTTTGCTTGAAAGATCAAATTTTATCATTGGCACCTTCCCATAAGTTGTTTTCTTGAACTCTCAAGCTCACTTTGTTCATTGTAGAGAAAATGGCTACCAAATCCCCAAGTCTGAAAAACCATAGTTTGTCTGTCAGTTGTTCTTCAAGCAAAAAATGGTGAAAATGGTATTACATTAAAAAAAAAAAGGAGTTAGTTCAGCTTGCAACTCAATCACACCAGTGTTTTTCATTAAGACAACCACCATACTCTGTGCAGAAGTGTTTTATGCATACGTCTTGCTTCCTGACACAGTATTAAAAAGGTGTGTAGTCAAGGGTTGAGATCTAATAAAATTAATATTTTTTTGCTTCATCAATAAACACTCTTAAGAGAAACTATTTTTCTTATTTCCTTTTTCTTTCTCTTTCTTCTTTATTTTACTACTGTGAGTATACGGTGGTGAAGAATACAATGAATGGTAATAAAGTTTGGTGCAACTGTTTTGATTTGTGCCAAATGGCAGCAGCTTTACACATCACTGCTTTCATATTATCAGAGTCAACAGGGTGAAAAAGGCAAATAATATCTCAGTGTTCTTATGAAGGTAATTTTGATCTTGTGGACCCCCTGTTAAGAGTTGCAGGAAAACCTCTCCCCACCCCTCGGGATCCATACTTTGGACCACACTTTGAAAACCTTTGCCAGAAAGGTTGCACCAATAAGCAAATTATCAAATATCTTGATTTTTGCCACTCTGATTAATGAAAATGGTATTTCATTGTGGTTTTAGTTTTCTTACTAATTATGGTGTTTGTCTTTTTAAAATTGAAGCATAGTGGATTTACAATATTATATTAATTTCAGGTGTACAACATAGTGATAGAGTATTTTTATAGATTTTACTCCATTTAAAGTTATTGCCATAAAAAGGCTCTATTTTCCTTTGCTGTACAATATATCTTTGTTGATTAATTATTTTACACATAGTAGTTTGTGTCTCTTAATTCCATATCCCTATCATGCCTTGCCTCAAGAACAACAAAACCCAAAGTCATCAAAAGGAAAATAAAACATCAATGAAATCAAGAGCTGGTTTTTTGAAAGGATAAACAAAATTAATAATCTTTTAGCCAAGCTCATCAAGAAGAAAAGAAAGAGGATCCAAATAAACAAAATAAGAAATGAAAGAGGAGAAATAACAACTGATAACACAGAGATACAAGAATCGTAAGAGAATAGTACGAACAGCTACATGCCAACAAATTGGACAACCTAGAAGAAATGGACAAACTTCTAGAAACATACAACCTTCCAAAACTAAACCAGGAAAAAATAGATAATCTGAACAGATCGATCACTAGTACTGAAATATAATTTGTAATTAAAAAGAACTCCCAGCAAACAAAAGTCCAGGACTGGATGGCTTCATGGGAATTCTACAAAACATATAAGGAAGAGCTAATACCTATCCTTCTCAAACTATTCCAAAAAACTGAAGAGAGGGGAACACTCCCAAATTCATTCCATGAGGCCACCATTACCACGATACCAAAACCAAAGACACTACAAAAAAATTATAGGCCAGTATCTCTGGTGAATATAGATGTAAAAATCCTCAACAAAAATAAGCAAATAAAACTCAACAACATATAAAAAGAATCACATACCATGATCAAGTGGGACTCATTCCAGGTATGCAAAGATAGTTCCTTTTTGCAAATCAATCAATGTGATACACCACATTAAGGAAAGGAAGGATAAAAATCACATGATTATCTCAACAGATACAGAAAAAAGCATTTGACAGAATTCAATATCCATTCATGATAAAAACTCTTATCAAAGTTGGCATAAAGGGAACATATCTCAACATAATAAAGGTCACTTATGACAAGCACAAAGCTAACATCATACTCAACGTGAAAAGCTGAAAGCTTTCTAAAAATCAGAAACAAGACAAGGATGCCCACTCTTGCCACTTCTATTTATTTAACATAGCAATGTAAGACCCAGCCACAGCAATCAGATAAGTAAAAGAAATAAAAGGCATCCAAATTGCAAGGGAAAAAGTGTAACTGTCACTATTCGCAGAAGACATGATACTATGTATAGAAAACCCTAAAGCCTCCACCAAAGAACTATTAGAACTAAGAAATGAATTCAGTAAAGTTGCAGAATATAGGATTAATATACAGAAATCAGTTGCTTTTCTATACACTAATAATGAACTATCAGAAAGAGAAGTTAAGGAAACAATCCCATTTACAATCATGTCAAAACGGATAAAACACCTAGGAATAACTTAACCAAGGAGGTGAAAGACCTATACTCTTAAAACTATAAAACACTGATGAAGGAATCTGAAAATGATGCAAAGAAGTGGAAAGATATCTCGTGCACTTGGACTGGAAGAATTAATATTAAGATGTCCATACTACCCAAAGCAATCTACAGAGTTAACACAATCCCTATCAAAATACCCATGACATTTTTCACAGAACTAGAACAAATAATCCTAAAATTCATATGGAACCACAAAAAACCCTGAATTACCAAAGCAATATTGAGAAAAAAGAAGAAAGGTGGAGGCATCATGCTCCCTGACTTCAGACTATACTATAAAGCTACAGTAATCAAAATAGCATGATAGTGTACAATAAAAAGACACACAGATCAATGGAACAAAATAGAGAACCCAGAAATAAACCCACCTATCTATGGTCAATTAATCTACGACAAAGGATGTAAGAATATACAATGGAAAAAAAAATCTCTCCAGTAAGTGGTAATGGGAAAACTGGACAGCTACATATAAAAGAACAAGATTAGAATATTTCCTCACAGCATTTATAAAAACAAATTCAAAATGGATTAAAGACCTAAATGTAAGACCTGAAACCAAAAAACTCCTGGAAGAGAACATAGGCAGAACACTCTTCGTTGGTCTTTTTTTTTGTCCTGCTGCTAATTTGTAGGAATCCTTTTAACATTAAGAAAATTATTGTTTTGTCTGTGATTTATTAACACTTTCCTTTACAGCTTCTAGGTATTGCTAATAACTTAGTAAGGCTTTTCCAATTCACAGTACTCTGGGACATTATTTTTACTTTGAAGTCTTAGATTCACCTGGAATTTATTTTAACATATGATGTGAGTTATGACTTTTTAACAGATGGATATATCCAGTTGTCTCACACCACTTACTGAATGATCCATCATTTTCAGAAAAGAAACTCGATTTCTCTTGTATTATTTATCTTTATCTGTAAAATGATCAATAGGAACATAATTTGGCCACAGAAAGGGGTCACTGTGAGAATGAAATGTGGGGGAAATAACCTGGGGAAAATGACACAGCAGTAAACAATCATAAAGGAGTATATTATCCCTATATACTCCTTCTATCACTTGTGGTATGCTGTGTGTACTTAGGACAGTGGTATACTCTGTGTAGGTAGGTGGGCAAGAGAGTAAAAAAGCGTAACTCCCAGAAGAACAGAGGGCTTTTTCTTCAGAGTGCTCACTTCCAGGACTCACTGTAATGCTTCCAGCAGGAAACACTGAAACATTTGATCATGAAAAATGAAAGCAATAATTTAGGATTTGACGAATGTTACTCCACAGGTGGGGGAAAAAACTGTAAGTAGATGGCTAAATATTTTGATCTATAACCTGAAACTCTGAGTTCAATAATAAAAATAAATCAGTGATTTCTGAATTATAGAGTAGAACACATCATGACAGCTCAAATGGGGAATAAGTCAAAATGACTCCTTCCACCATCTGGAAAATTTACTCATGGATGGCTATAGCATACACAAGATATAAATATTACAAGTCACACAACTAATTAATGGTAGAAGGTTCTAAACAGAATTCAAGGCTTTCTTTAACTTTTAACATGTGGGACCCAATGCTGAAAGATTTCTATACAGAGTTTCTAAAACTGCATTTCTTGCCAAAATGGACCCAGAATACAGGTAGAAGTAACAGCTTTTCCATTACATTTGTCAAGAGACATGCGAGACATATGACAGAAAATGTATTCATATATTCTATATTTTTTGTTATTCATTATTAATATAAAACTGGAAATACACATACTAAAAAAAAAATTTCCTGTTCACTTCCACTATAATACAGTAAGTCCCCTACACAAACCTTCAAGTTGTGAACTTTCAAAGATGCGAACATGCGTTCTATCAACGTCAGGCGTGAGTGAAATTGCAGCTTGCCGTCTGTCTCCTTTTGCTGAGGATCCTTCAGCTCTACCATCTCCCACCTCTTCTCCCTCTTCCAGTCAGTAACTCTTCTTGCCTGTTCACTCAATGCCAGCCCCTGTATGCCAGCTGTTGCACTGTACTACTGTACTTTTCAAGGTACTGTACTGTAAGATTAAAAATGTTTATTTTTTGTTTGTTTTTATATATTATTGGTGTGAAAAGTATTATAAACCTATTACAGTACAGTAGTATATAGCCGATTGTGTTAGTTGGGTGCCTAGGCTAACTTTGTTGGACTTACGAACATATTAGACTTATGAATAATGCCTTCTTGGAATGGAACTCGTTCGTATGTAGGGGACTTACTGTATATGAAGTATATCACTTTATATTTTTCAGAAGAACACATCCTTAATGTAAGAGACATTATTGGCACAGAAATACATTGAATATGATACAAAAACGATTACATTATAGCAGCCAGATTAGATTCTCTGGGGAAATAAAATTCAGACTTTTAAAATAAATGATGAATAGTATAAAAAAATAGGGGGCATGCATGGAAATGTTTGATTTCTTTTTTTTTTTTTTTAAATGCTCATGAACCAAACTGTGACAATAAGAAACAGGTGCTATAAAACACACATATACACACACAGGAAAAGAAGAACATGTCACATTACCATTTGGAAAGTACAAATTTACTTTCTTCAAAATATTCATTTTTAAATAACATAAACTGCAGATTTATAAATACATATATAAGTTTGCTTATTTTTCTTCAGATTTTAATTAGCATCCAGGTTGACTTCCAAGTTGCACTCATATAAATATATATTAATATACATAGGTGATTAAAGACGAGTCTACAGAGTGCCAGGGCCTTAACAGAATTCAGTGGTAAGAAACACATATTGTGAAGGAATATGAACATGATCAGAACAGAAATATTGTAATTCTTTAATAAGATGCTGCTGGTTCCTAACAGACATGGTAATGCTGGAAATTTTGAGGTGGGGTCAAGGATATAGAAAGTTAACTAAATTTGGTTTAACATAGGTTTAGGCTTTGTGAGTAGCTGGTCATGAAATAGAACTTTCATGATGACTTCTTTTTCTCTTGCCAAGTCTAATAACTGTTCTTTTTGAAATGATAAAATATTTTTCCTTGTCATTTTAGCACCTAAATATCCATCAGGTTTCAAAAATGTCTCCAGGATACCATCTACTGATGCTTTTCTGCTTTGTTGAATATACTGATTCTTTGACTACTATGTTTTGATAATTTTTTTCCTAATTAAGGATATAAAGCAAACTAATGATGTATTTATTCAACTTCCTGTTCTGAGATCCTCCTGCTCTATTATGTGGATAGAGGTAAAAGCCAACTGTTTTAGTGAGTGAAGAGGTAACAGGTGAAGAGGCCCAAATTAGCCCACTCATCAGTGGGTAAATGATGGTAGAAATGTCTCCTAAACATTCTACATGGCAATGCCTTGTTTATTTTACTTTCAGAAGCTGGGAAGAGGGTGAAGAGAAGGTTGGATTAGATTATTCTCAAGATTCTTATGACTGAATCTAAGCTCTATGAATATTATTATATATTAATTATCAAATGTGCTCTAAAATTATAATTCTTTTAGTTTTCCTTACCCAAAACTCCTTCTTTTCTTTTTCTTTTTTTTAAATTGAAGTATAGTGGATCTACAATGTTGTATTAGTTTCTGGTGTACAGCAAAGTGATTCAGATATATATAGACATAAATCTGAACAAGGATACAATATATATATTATATATATTATATATATAATATATATATATATAATATATATATAGTATCCTTGTTCAGATTTTTTTCCACTATAGGTTATTACAAGATACTGAATATCTTGTACCTGTGCTACAGTAGGACCTTTCTGTTTATCTTTTTTGTATAAGGTATTTTTATATAAAGTGTGTATCTGTTAATCCCAAGCTCCTAATTTATCCCTCCCTCAACACCCACTCTCTGGTAACCGTAAGTTTCTTTTGCATGTCTGTGAGTCTGACAAACACTGTATGGTTATTTAACTATATACGGATATAGTATAATTTTTCTATTATGTTTATGTATCATATAAAATGAATAAATATTCCTATTAATAACACTGTAAAACTTTTGAATATATCTTTAAAAATCAAACCATACATTATTTGACACCATGTTGGTAAAAGAGCAGAAAAAGACAAATTAACTTATCAAGACAAGTTGCCAGCTAAGTCAAACCTATAATTTGAATTCCAAAAATAAACAAGAAGCTGAAACAAAATCCTATTTTTTTGCTTTATATATTTATTAACGTCCATCCCATACATTAGGGAAGGTAGCTGCTAGTCTCTTTCCATCAATATAATCCTTCCTCTGAAATAAGGCCTTAACATAAAAAAACAGAAATGTATTTAAACATGAAAGTCCATACTTAAGCAAAAAGTGCAGCAAAATGGCTCAAACTCTAGTTTTGATAAGAATAAGGAAGCATAAAATGACAGTACAAATAAAATTATTTTCATTATTTAAGAATGAAATCTTTGTACTCAAAAGCTTTATTTAAATGCTAACAATCCAGTATTTTAAATCTGGGTAGATATCAGAATCAAAATGCACATGATGAAATCTGTTGTAAAGAATTCTCAGAATATGTAGATATCAATGAAAAAAAAATATCGCCTGCCATATCAGTCAACAAAGGATGTTGCAACCATCAAGCCATCACATTACAGTCGCCTGGATGGTGAGCCCTGAGGGAACTCAGGAAAGAAACAAGACGCCTGCCATCTAGCAGTCAGCAGCTGCAGCTGCCTCCCATGGCCGAGCCCTGAGGAGACTCAGGATGAGAAAGCACAGGATACTGGCCCCAGATAGCTGAGGTGCATAGCAAAGGAATGATTTCAGTGACCCCAGACTCTTTCATCTTCCCATACATAGAAAAATTCTAAATTCTTTAACTTGGGATATCTGGTTTTCTTTAATTACCAGTAATCTTCTGAAGTTCTGATTACCTGATCTTTGTTGCAAAAACTCCTATATATCCTGGCTCCTCCCTTACCTCTCCAGACCAGTCTCGCAGAGCTATCTGAGATTCTGTGTCCCAGGCTTAAGTCCAGTTTTGTCTGCCAAATAAAACATAATTCTCAACTCTTACGTTGTGTATTTTTTTCAGTTGACATAGACATGTCTGGAGGTAGTAGAAAGGACAACAGATTAGGAATGGGAAAGATTTTGCTTTTAAGACTGTTCAGTTACTAAGGTGCTTGGCCAATTCAGTTTTTGCATCCGTAAAATGAAAAGGCTAGATTCCACATATGGCATTCTAAAACGTTAACATGAGATCGCTTCCACTAGGCCAGAGTATAGTTTTTAAGAGCATGGGCTTAGGTGTTAGAAGGACCTTGGTTCAAATCTCAGCTATCATTTGATAACAGTGTGACCATGGGCAAGTTACCATTTTTTAGCCTTAGTTTCTTTAACTGCAAAATGCACACATTACCCCAATATTTTCTTGTAAATATTAAATGATGATGATATTAGTAAGAGTTGAGTGTTTTTTAAAAAAGATTTTATTTATTTATTTATTTATTTTTAATAGATCTTTACTGGAGTATTATTGCTTCACAATACTGTGTTAGTTTCTGTTGTACAACAAAGTGAATCAGCCATATGCATACATATGTCCCCACATCCCCTCCCTTTTGAGACTCCCTCCCACTCTCCCTATCCCACCCCTCTAGGCCTTAGCAAAGCACCGAGCTGATCTCCCTGTGCTATGATGCTGCTTCCCACTAGTTAACTATTTTACATTCGGTAGTATATATATGTCACTGCTACTCTCACTTTGCCCCAGCCTCCCCCCGCCCCGCCCCCATGGCCTCAGATCCATACTCTATGTCTACGTCTTTATTCCTGCCCTGCCATTAGGTTCATCAGTACCTTTTTGGTTTTTTTTTTTAGATTTCATATATATGCGTTAGCATATGGTATTTGTTTTTCTCTTTCTAACTTACTTCACTCTGTAGGACAGACTCTAGGTCCATCCACTTCACTACAGGTAACTCAATTTTGTTTCTTTTTATGGTGGAGTAATATTCCACTGTATATATATACCACATCTTCTTTATCCATTCATCTGTCGATGGACACTTAGGTTGCTTCCATGTCCTGGCTATTGTAAACAGTGCTGCAATGACCATTGTGGTACATGTCTCTTTTTGAATTATGATTTTCCTAGGGTATATGCCCAGTAGTGGGATTGCTGGGTCATATGGTAGTTCTATTTTTAGTTTTTTAAGGAACCTCCATACTGTTCTCCATAGTGGTTGTATCAATTTACATTCCCACCAACAGTGCAGGAGGGTTCCCTTTTTATCACACTCTTTCCAGCATTTATTGTTTCTAGATTTTTTGATAATTCTGACTGGTAGAATTGAGTGTTTACTATGTTCAAAACACTGTTATAAGTTTTATACTTGTATTATCTCCTTTAAACTTCATAAAACCCCTATTGTGTTATTATCCTATACTATTTCCCCCATTTAACAGAAGAAGAAACAGGTACCAAGAAGTTAAGTCTTAAAGTCTTTTAAAGTCTTTATTGAATTTGTTACAATATTGCTCCTGTTTTATGTTTTTTGTTTTTTTGGCTGCAAGGCATGTGGGATCTTAACTCCTTGACCAGGGATCAAACCCACACCCCCTGCATTGGAAGGCAAAGTCTTAACCAATGGACCTCCAGGGAAGTCTTAGGTTCTTAAATGTAATCCCCATGGTAACACAAACACACAAAAGCTACAAAATATATGCAGAAGAATATGAGAAGGGAAGCAAAATAGTTCACTACAAGTCAACTAACAAAAAAGAAAGAAATGAGGACATTTCTTCATGGATTAAACTCTCCATTCAAAAGGCAGAGATTGGCAGAACGGATTAAAAAAAAGAGGTCTATTTATATGCTATTTATAAGAGATACAATGTAGATCCAAAGCCACAAACAGGTTGAAAGTGAAAGAATTGAAAAAGATATTCCATGCAAATAGTAACCAAAGTGAGCTGGGGAGGCTACGTTAGTATCAGAGAAAATAAACTTTAAGTAAAAAAACTGTCAAGAGACAAAAAGGGACATTTTATATATTGACAAAAGGGTCAATTCATCAAGAAGATATAACAAATGTAAGCATATATACACCAAAAAGCAGAGCCTCAAAGTATATGAATCAATCATTCACATAACTGAAAGGAGAAACAGAGTTCTACAATAATAGTTGGAGACTTCAATACCCCACTTTCTGTAATGCAGAACATCTAGACAGAAGATTAAAAAGAAAATAGAGTACTTAAACAACACTAAAAAGCCAACTAGACCTGATTGACATGTATAAAACACTGATCAACAACAGCAGAATGTACATTCCCCTCAGGTGCACATGGAACATTCTCCAGGGTAGATCAAAAGTTATGCCACAAAACAAGTCTCAATAAATTAAAAAAAACTGAAATCATACATAGTATATTCTCTGACTGCAATGAAATGAAGCTAGAAATCAATACCAGAATGAAACAGAAATATTCACAAATACATGAAAATTAAATGACATACTTGCAAATAATTAATGGGTCAAAGAAGAACCGAAAGGGAAATTAGAAAACAGTTAATGAGATGAATGAAAATAAAAAGACAACATATTCAAAGTTATGGGATACAGTGAAACCAGGGCTCAGAGGTAATTATAGATGTAAATTATTTATTTATTTGTTTGTTTGTTTAACTTGAGACTTTTTAAAAAAGAGTAGTTTCAGGTTCACAGCAAAATTGAGGGGAAGATATAGTTATTTCCCATATATCTCTTGTCCTCACACATTCATAGCCTCCCCCATTATCAACATCTCCCTTTACAGTGGTACATTTGTGACACTTGATGATCCTATACATCATAATTACCCAAAGCCCATAGTTAGGGTTCAGTCTTGGTGTACATTCTATGAGTTTGGACAAATGTATAATGACATGTAGCCATCATTATGATATCATACAGCGTATTTTCACTGTCCTAATAATCCTTGGTGCTCTGCCAACTCATCCCTCCATCCCCCAATCCTGGCAATCACTGATCTTTTTTACTGTCTCCTATAGTTTTGCCTTTTCCAGAATGCCATATAATTGGAACTGTACAATATGTAGCCTTTTCTGATTGGCTTCTTTCACTTAGTAATATATATCTAAGGTTCCTCCATGGCTTTTAATAGCGTGATATAGCTGTAAATTTAATGCCTACATTAAAAAGTAAGAAAGATCTGAAATCAATAACTTAAGTATATACCTTGAGAAATTAGAAAAAAAGTGAACTAAACCTAAAACAAGAAAAAGAAAGAAAATAGTAATGACTACAGTGTAGATAAAGAAAAGAGAGGATAGAAAAGAGAATCAATAAAACTAAAAGTTGCTATTTTGAAAATATCAAAAGAATTCACAAACCTGTAGCTAGACTGACAAAGGAAAAAGAGCAAAGATGAAAATCACTAACATCAGGAATGAAAGTGGGTGCATAATTGCTGCCTTTAAAGAAATAAAAAGCAGTATAAGAGAATAGTTTAAAAAACTGTAATGCCAAGAAATCAGATAACCTAGCTGAAATGGACAAATTCTTAGAAACACACAAATTACCAAACTGACTCAAGAAGAAATAGAAAATCTCAACAGACCTATAACAAGTAAAAAGATTGAATCATTAATCAAAAATTTCACAACTAAGAAATCCAAGCAGATAGCTTCTCTGGATTTAAACTAGTATTTAAAGAAAATTAGCACCAAATTCTCAAACTCTTTCAAAAAACAGAAGATGAGGGAACACTTTATAATTCACTCTATGAGGCCAAAATTATCCTGATACCAAAGTCAGATAAAGACAAAAAGGGAAAATAATTACACACTAATATTTATTACAGTAAGTCCCCTACATACGAATGAGTTCCGTCTGAGAGCACGACTGTTAAGTCCAACAAAGTTAGCCTAGGTACCCAACTAACACCATCAGCTAAATAGTACTGTACCGTAATAGGTTTATAGTAATTTTCACACAATACATAAAAAACAAAGAAACACAAAAAAACAAAGAAAACATTTTTAATCTTACAGTACAGTACCTTGAAAAGTACAGTAGCACAGTACAACAGCTGGCACACAGAGACTGGCATCGAGTGAACAGGCAAGAAGAGTTACTGACTGGAGGAGGGAGAGGAGGTGGGAGATAGGAGAGCTGAAGGATTGTCAGCAAAAGGAGATGGAGGGCAAGCTGCAATTTCAGTCACACCTATGTTGATGGCAGAGGTTCCGGTTCCATGCTGGATTCAATTCGATCTACCCTCTTGAAAAAACGATCCAGTGATGTCTGAGTAGTAGCTCTTTTTTCTCCTCATAGATGACATGGTAGCACTGGATTGCATTCTGAATGGCTGCACAACTATTGTGTACCATTCTGCATTCAGGTCCTGTGCCTCAAAAACTAACAGTGCCTCCTCAAATAAAGAAAATCCCCTTGCTGTTTCCTCCCTCGTGAATCTCGTCAGTTCTTCAGTTACTTCTTCTTCCTCTTGTCTCTCTTCATCCTTTCACTGAGCCTCCAATTCTATCAGGTCTTCAATAGTAAGCTTCTTGTGTTGCACAGCAAGGAATTCAGTGAAGTTGTCCTCTTGCAGATCTAGCTCCAGCTTCTTGCTGAGGTTCACTAAGTTGCTGAAGACCTCTTTGGACTCCTCATCCACCTTCTCAAATGCACAAAAATCGTGAACAAACTGCCGGCAAAGGTTCTTCCAAAGCCCATTCATGGTGATGGCCTTAACCTCATGCCAAGAAAAGTCAGTGTCTTTTATGGCCTTGTAGATGTTATAGTCCTTCCAAAACTGTCGCAAGGTTGTTCCTGATTCATCACTCGCCTTTACTGCCTGACTAAAAGTGTGACATAAATAGTATTTCTTGAAAGTCGCTATTAACTCCCTGGTCCATAGGCTGGATGAGCGATGTAGTATTCGGTGGCAGATGCACAACTTTGATGTTGGGATGAAAGTAGTCCATGAATGGGGGGTGGCCTGGAGAACTGCTGAGCAGCAAAAGAACGTTGAATGGGACATCCTTCTCTAAGCAATATTTCTCTACCTCCAGGATGAAGTGGTGGAAAAACGAGTCCTGGAAAATGGCCTGTGTAGGCCAGGCTTTGGGGATATTCTTCCACACAACAGGAAGAGAGCTCTTGGCTATGTTTTAAAGGGCTCTTGGGTTCTCTGAATGATAAACTAAGAGAGGCTTCATGTTCATATCACCGGAAGCACTGCCACCAAACAACAGAGTTAGCCTATTCTTTGCTGCTTTATAGCCTGGCATCAACTTTTCCTCCTTACTGATGTAACTTCAATCTGGCATCCTCTTCCAGTACAGTGCTGTCTCATCGCCATTAAAAACCTGCTTGGGTAAATACATGCTTTCGCTGCTTCACCACTTACTTTTATGTTGTAAAGGTTGTCTCTAGCCTTGAACCGATGAAACCAGCCATGGCTGGCATTAAAAGATGCGCCCTCTGATTCTTCACCGTGTTTCTTCTTCAAGTCTTCATAAAAGCTTTTAGCCTTCTCTTGAATCAGCATTAAGCTGAGCAGGACTCGACACTGATGCTGATCCTGCATCATATACTGAGAAGTTTCTCCATCTCCTCCATCACTTTTCCATGTTTCTTTGATATTATTGTCAACATCATCGGCACAGCAGATGTCACATGTTCTATGATCTTGTGCTTGTTCTTTAGAATCATGCCAATGGTTGAACAATACATGTTATGAGAACGAGTATTGTCTACCATCTTTTTGCCTAGCTCCACTCTCTTAATTATTTTCACTTTTGTTTCCATCGTTATCGCTTGGTGCTTCTTAGCAGTACCAGCTACATCACCACTGCTTTTATGCTTGCTTCCAGACACCCTGGGCTTGAAATAAAGGTACTGTACTACTTACTGTACTCTATACAGTACTGTACAGTAGAGTACACAAAAGCACAACCACTTGTAGAGGATGCATGCACATGACAATGTACGCCAAACACATGAACCAACTTACATGACTGGACATGCGAACACACATTCGCATCTTTGAAAGTTTGCAACTTGAAGGTTCATATGTAGCGGACTTACTGTATATACAATAAAGTACTTTTCAGCTATAAAAAGAAGGAATTTCTGCCATTTCCAACAACATGGTTGGACCTGGAGGGCATTATGCTAAGTGAAATAAGTCAGATGGAGAAAGACAAATACCATATGATCTCACTTGCATGTGGAATCTAAAAGAAAGCTGAACTCAGAGATACAGAGAACAGTTTGGTGGTTGCAAGAGGTGGGGGATGTGCGAAATGGGTGAAGGTGCTCAAAAGGTATAAACTTGCAGTTATAAATAAGTCCTGGGAATGTAATGTGCAGCACGGTGACTATAGTTAACAATATTGTATTGTTTACTTGAAAGTTGCTTAGAGAGTAGATCTTGAAAGTTCTTATCACAGGAGAAAAAATTGTAACTATGTGTGGTGATAAATGTAAATTAATTTATTGCTGTAATCATTTCACAATGTGTGTGTGTGTATATATATATATATATATATATATATATATATATATATATATAAAATCATTATGTTGTACACCTAAAACTAATACAATGTCATATGTCAATTATATATCAATTAAAACAAAGAACACCACAATATGGTACTGTCATAAGGACAGACACATAGACCAATGGAACAGAATTGAGAGTACAGAAATAAACACAAATATCCATGGACAACTGACAAGGATGCTAAGTCCATTTGATGGGGGAATAACAGTCCCTTCAATAGATGGTGCTAGGGCAACTGGGTTTCCACATGCAAAGAAATCAACTGGATCTCTAACTCACATCATGTACAAAAATTAACTAAAAATGAATTTACCTAAATATAAGGCGCTAATGAAAGGCCTCAAGGTGGTGGAGTAGAAGAATGTGAGCTCACCCCTTCTTATGAAAAAACCAAAATCACAAAATCACTGTCACAGAACAGAAAAAAGAAAAAAGATGTTATACAGAATGAAGTAAGTCAGAAAGGGAAAAACAAATATTGTAATATTAACACATATATGTGGAATCTAGAAAAATGGTAGAGATGAACTGGTTTGCAGGGCAGAAATTGAGACACAGATGTAGAGAACAAATGTATGGACACCAAGGGGGGAAGCAGGGGGTTCGGGGTTTGGGATGGGATGAATTGGGAGATTGGGATTGAAATATACACACTAATATGTATAAAATAGATAACTAATAAGAACCTACTGTAGAGCACAGAGAACTCCACTTCGCTGTACATTAGAAACTAACACAACACTGTAAAACAACTATACCCCAATTAAAAAAAAAAAAGAATTAAAAGAAATGAAGACAGTCTAAGAGACCTCTGGGACATTAAATGCACCAACATTCACGTTATACGGGTCCCAGAAGGAAAAGAGAGAGAAAAAGAACCTGAGAAAATATTTGAAGACATAATAGCTGAAAACTTCCCTAACATGGGAAAGGAAACAGTCACCCAAGTCCAGGAAGCACAGAGAGTGCCAGGCAGGATAAACCCAAGGAGAAACAAACCGAGACACATAGTCATCAAACTGACAAAAATTAAAGACAGAAGAAATATTAAAAGCAACAAGGGAAAAGTAACAAATAACTTACAAGGAACTCCCATAAGGTTATTGGATGATTTCTCAGCAGAAACTCTGCAGGCCACAAGGGAGTGGCATGATATATTTAAAGTGATGAAAGGTAAGAACCTACAACCAAGAACACTCTACCCAGCAAGGCTCTCATTTAGATTTGATGGAGAAGTCAAAAGCTTTGCAGACAAGCAAAAGCTAAGAGAATTCAGCACCACCAGACAAGCTTTGCAACAAATGCTAAAGTTAATTCTCTAAGTGGAAAACAAAAGGTTACTACTAGAAACAAGAAAATTAGTAATGGAAAAGAGCACCGGTAAAGGCAAATATAAAGTAAAGGTAGGAATCATCTACATACAAATATGATACCAAAACCAGCAACTATGAGGAGAGCACAAATGCAGGATGTTGCAAATGCATTTGAAATTAAAAGACCAGCAATTTAAAACAATCTTGTTTATATATAGACTGCTATATCAAAATCTCTTGGTAAATGCAAACTGAAAATCTACAGTAGATACACACAACAAAGAGAGAAAGGAATCCAAACACAACAGTAAATAAAGTTAGTCATCAAATCCCAAGAGAAGAGAACAAAGGAGGAAGGGAAGAAAAAAGACATACAAGAACAAATCCAAAACAATTAAGAAAATGATAACAGGAACATACATATTGATTATTACCTTAAATGTAAATGGGTTAAATTCTCCAAACAAAAGACATAGACTGGCTGAATGGATACAAAACAAGACCTGGAGACATACTGTCTATAAGATAGCCACAGCAGATCTAGGGACAGAGACAGACTGAAACTGAGGGAATGCAAAAAAGGTATTCCATGGTAATGGAAATCAAAAGAAAGATGGAGTAGCAATACTCATATCGGACAAAATGGATGTTAACATAAAGACTGCTACAAGAGACAAAGGACACTACATAATGATCAAGGGATCAATCCTAGAAGAAGATATAACAATTGTAAATATTTATGCACCCAACATAGGAATACCTCAATACATAAGGCAAATACTAACAGATAAAAGGAGAAATTGACAGTAACACAATAATAGTGAGGTAATGTAACACCCCACCTTCATCAATGGACAGATAATCCAGACAGAAAATCAATAAGGAAACACGGGCCTTAAATGACACATTAGAGCAGATGGACTTAATAGATATTTATAGAGCATTCCATCCAAAAGCAGCAGAATACACATTCTTCTCAAGTGCACATGGAACATTCTCCAGGACTTATCACATGCTGGGCCACAAAGTGACCCTTGGTAAATTTAAGAAACTGAAATCGTATCAAGCATCTTTCTTGACCTCAAAGCTATGAGATTAGAAATCAACTAGAAGAAAAAAATTGTAAAAAACCACAAACACGTGGAAGTTAAACAATATGCTACTAAACAATCAATGCATCACTCAAGAAATCAGAGAGGAAATAAAAAAATATCTCGAGACAAATGAAAACGAAAGCACAAAGATACAAAACCTATGGTACACAGCAAAAGCAGTTCTAAGAGGGAACTTTATAAGAATACAATCTTACCTCAGGAAACAAGAAAAATCACAAATAAACAACCTTACTTTACACCTAAAGCAACTAGAGAAACAAGAACAAAATCCAAAGTTAGCAAAAGGAAAGAAATCATAAAGATCAGAGCAGAAATAAATGAAATAGAAATGAAGAAAACAATAGAAAAGATCAATGAAACTAAAAGCTCGTTCTTTGAAAAGATAAACAAAATTGATAAAACTTTAGGCAGACTCATCAAGAAAAAAAGGGAGAGGACTCAAATCAATACAATTAGAAATGAATAAGGAGAAGTTACAACGGACACCACAGAAATACAAAGGAGCATAAGAGACTATATGCCAATAAAATGGACAACCTTGAAGAAATGGAGAAATTCTTAGAAAGATACATTCTCCCAAGACCGAACCAGGAAGAAACATAAAACATGAACAGACCAATCACAAGTACTGAAATTGAAACTGTGATTAAAAAACTCCCAACAAGCAAAAGTCCAGGACCAGATGGTTTCACAGACAAATCCTATCAAACATTTAGAGAAGACTTAACACCTATCCTTCTAAAACTCTTCCAAAAAATTACAGAGGAAGGAACACTCCCAAACTCATTGTATGAGGCCACCATCATCATGATACCAAGACCAGACAAAGACATCACAAAAAAAGAAAATTACAGGCCAATATCACTGATGAACACTGATGCAAAAATCCTCAAAAAAATACTAGCAAACAGAATCCAACAATACATGAAAAGGATCATATACCATGATCAAGTGGGATTTACCTCAGGGATGCAAGGATTATTAAATATAGGCAAATCAATCAATGTGATACACCATATTAACAAAGTGAAGAATAAAAATCATAAGATCATCTCAATAGAGGCAGAAAAAGCTTCTGACAAAATTCAACATCCATTTGTGATAAAAACTCTTCAGAAAGTGGGCACAGAGGGAACCTACCTCAACATAATAAAGGCTGTATACGACAAACCTACAGCAAACCTCATACTCAACGGTGAAAAGCTGAAAGCATTTCCTCTAAGATCAGGAACAAGACAAGGATGTCCACTGTCACCACTTTTATTCAATATAGTTTTTGTAAGGCCTAGCCATGGCAATCAGAGAAAAAAAGGAAATAAAAGAATCCAAATTGGAAAAGAAGAATAATATAAAACTGTCACTGTTTGTAGATGACATGCTACTATACACAGAAAATCCTAAAGATGCTACCAGAAAACTACTAGAATTCATCAATGAATTTGATAAAGTTGCAGGATATAAAATTAATATACATAAATCTGTTGCATTTCTATATACTAACAATGAAAGGTCAGAAAGAGAAATTAAAGAAACAATCTTATTTCCCATCACATCAAAAAAGACCAAAAACCTAGGAATAAACCCACCTAAGGAGACAAAGGACCTATACTCTGAAAACTATAAGACGCTGATGAAAGAAATTGAACATGACAAACAGATGGAGAGATCCATCATGTTCTTGGATTGGAAGAATCAACATTGTTAAAATGACTATACTACCCAAGGCAATCTATATATTCAATGCAATCTCTATCAAATTACCAATGCCATTTTTCATAGAACTAGAATAAAAAATCTTAAAAAATGTGTGGAGACACAAAAGACCCTGAATAGCCAAAGCAATCTTGGGAAAGAAAAATGGAGCTGGAGGAATCATGCTCCTTGTGTTCAGACTATGCTACAAAGCTACAGTCATCAAAACAGTATGGTACTGGCACAAAAACAGAATTGTACATCAGTGGAACAGGACAGAAACCCCAGAAATAAACCCACGCACCTATGGTCAATTAATGTATGACAAAGGAGGCAAAACTATACAGTGGGGGAAAGACAGTCTCTTCAGTAGATGGTTCTGGAAAACTGGACAGCTACATGTGAAAGAATATAATTAGAATATTCTTTAACACCATACACAAAAATAAACTAAAAATGGATTAAAGTCCTAAATTTAAGACCAGATACTATAAAATTCTTAGAGGAAAACATAGGCAGAACCCTCTTTCACAGAAGTTGCAGCAATGTATTTTGTGATCTGTCTCATAGGGTAATAGAAATTAAAACAAAAATAAACCATTGGGACCTAATTAAACTGAAAAGCTTCAGCACAGCAAAGGAAACCATAAACAAAACGAAAAGACAACCCACAGAATGGGAGAAAATATTTGCAATCAATGCGATCAACAAGGGATTAATCTCCAAAATTTACAAACAGCTCACACAGCTCAATATCAAAAAGCAAACAACCCAATAAAAAATGGGCAGAAGAGTTAAGTAGACATCAAACAAGACATACAGATGGCCAAGAGGCACATGAAAAGATGCTCAACATCACTAATTATTAGAGAAATGCAAATCAAAACTACAATGAGATATTACCTCACACCAGTCAGAATGGCCATTAACAAAAAAAATCTACAAACAATAAATGTTGGACAGGGTGTGGAGAAAAGGGAACCCTCCCACACTGTTGGTGGGAATGTAAATTGGTATAGCCACTATGGAGAACAGTATGAATGTTCCTTAAAAAACTCAAATTAGAGCTACCATATGATCCAGCAATCCCACACCTGGGCATATATCCAGAGAAAAACATGGTTTGAAAAGTATACATGCATCCCAAAGTTCATTGCAGCGCTGTTTACAATAGCCAAGACATGGAAGAAACCTAAATGTCCATCGACAGAGGAATGGATAAAAAAGATGTGGTACATATATAATGAAATATTACTCAGCCATTAACAAGAATGAAATAATGCCATTTGTAGCAACATGGATGGACCTGGAGATTATCATACTGAGTGAAGTAAGTCAGACAGAGAAAGACAAATATCATATGATATCATGTACACGCAGAATCAAAAAAAAAAAAGAAGATATAAATGAACTTATTTACAACACAGAAGCAGACTCACAGACATAGAGAACGAACTTATGGTTACTGGAGGGAAGGGTGGGGAGGAAGGATAGACTGGGAGTTTGGGATTGACATGAACACAGTGCTATATTTAAAACAGATAACGAACAAGGACCTGCTCTATAGCACAGGGAACTCTGCTCAATATTCTGTAATAACCTAAATGGGAAAAGAATTTGAAAAAGAATAGATACATGTATATGTGTAATTGAATCAATTTGCTGTACACCTGAAACTAAGAAAACATTGTTAATCAACTATATTATAATATAAAATTAAAATTAAAAAGAAATAAAGTTAGGTTAATAATAGCTACTTAGTAGAGGAAAAAAATCTCTGATTTATAGAATTTGTGGTAAAGTAATTAGGATATGATGAGTCTTAAGTTTTCATTACCTTTGTTTCAAATATAATTTATGTGATTATAAGTTATATAACTTAATATTTAATCCTATTAAACTTATTTCTGAAAATTTAGCAATCAGCTCTCAGGAGCTGTGACAGGCTGGCTCTAGAACACCACTGTATCTACTCCTGAGTTTTAGTCAGAACTGAATAAAGTAATGTATGAGGGAGAGCTTGCATTTGTTAAAAATCTATCCATACAAACCTCAAGGTCATCATTATTTTGAGATGTTTTAAAGCAAGTAAGAAAAGCAAAAGTTACAGTTCCTGCCTTATTTGTGATGGAATTTACAACGTATCCTCAAAGAGAAAATAACAAGTTAATGAACAATGAGTTAAATTTCCCTACGTGATATAGAGAAAAGGCTTTCTGACCATAAAAATGGAAGATTTTAACCTTTTCTTCACTCATGGTCTAAAAAGTTAATCAATTTGGTGTTTCTTTTTTGTAACATTACTATTTAAAAATGCTTCTCTCTGTAGATAGAAGGACCAACTATTAAACTTCTAAAAGATTCCTTTAAGTTATGAGACAGTTTTTTCTGTAATATTGGGTAGCATTCAATTTTAAGACTCCTTTGTATTTGGTAATAAGAGATACGGTGAAAAAGAGTTAACTACACTAACACTTCAAAAAGTGACATCTTTTTCATGGTCACAGAAGGTATCCCATGTTGTTGAACTCTCTATATTTGTTAGTTTGTGCCTCATATATTGTTTACCAAAGTGGAAAAATGAATATAAACTAGATCATTATTTTAAAAATATAAATATAAGAGCTAAAATTATAAAACTCTTAGTAGAAAACATAAGGGAAGATCTTTATGACTTTGGGTTTGGTAATAGATTTTTACATATGAAAATAAAAACAGAAGGAAGAAAAGAAAAAATAGGCAAATTGGACTTTATCAAAATTAAAATATCTTATGCATCAAAAGACATTATCAAGAAGTGAAAAGTCAACCTAGAGAACGGGAGAAAATATTTGCAAATCATATATATTTAAATATACATGTTTAAATATCCATGTCAAGGGTTTAACATCCAGAATACATAATGAACTCCAACAATTCAACAATAAAGAGAGAGACAGCCCAACTGAAAAATGAGCAAAGGACTTGAAGAGACATTTCTCCAAAGAAGGTATACAAATGGCCTAAAAGCACATGAAAAAATGCTCAACATCATTAGTCATTAGAGAAATGCCCATGAAAATCACAATGAAATACTACTTCACATAATCTAGGAAGGTAGTAACAGTAATAATAATAATGATAAAAAAAGAAAAATAAATGTTGGCGATGATGTGGAGAAATTGGAACCTCTGTGCATTGCTGATAGGAATGTAAAATGGTGCTGCTGCTATGGAAAAGTTTATGGTTCCCCAAAAAGTTGACCCAGCAATTTCAGTTTCAGGTATACACTTAAAAGAATGGAAAGCAGGGACTCAAAACAGATACTTGTATGCCAATCTTCATTTTGGCGTTATTCAGGATAGCTAAAAGGTGAAAAAAAACTAGAGTTTATCAACAGATGAATGGATAATCAAAAAGGATATTAATTTATTTTGATACCTGCTAGAACCTGGATGAACCCTGAAAACATTACGCTAAGCGAAATAAATGAGACACAAAAGGACAAATATTGTATGACTCCACTTACAGGAAGTATCTAGAATATGCAAATTCATTGAGACAGAAAGCAGATTAGAGGTTTTCAAGGGCTGGGGGGAGGGAGGAATGAGGAATAAGTGCTTAATAATTACAGAGTTTCTGTTTGGGGTTATCAAAAGTTTTGCAAACAAACAGTGGAGATGGCGCCACAACAGTGTGAATGTAATTTATACGACTGAACTGTACATTTAAAACTGGTTAACGTGGCAAAGTGTATGTTTATATAGATTTTACCACAATTAAAAAAAAAAGCCTATTAGTGGTTGTGTGGTGCTGGGTTGTCTAGGAGAATACACATGGGCATAAGGGAACTTTGTGGGTTAATGAGAGTATTCTAAAACTGGGACTGTGGTCATGGTTACACAAGTATCACAGTCTATTAAAGCTTGCACTCTACTCTTAAAATGGGAGCCTTTCATTATGCAAATTATACCTTGATAAAATTGTTAAAAATTTAAAAGTATTTAAGCAGACTCCTTTCAAAGGAATTATTCATTAAACATTTTATCAAGCACTTACTATGTGCTAACCAATATTCTAGACATTGAAATATAAATGTGGAACATCATGCTCTCTGTCTCCAAGGAACCCCTAGGTAAGGAGGGAAACAGAAGTAAAAAAATATATAGTTGCACCAGAGTATGGCAAATGCTAAAATACACTAGGTGCAGCAGGAGCAAGTCACTCTAACTTGACACTCCATCTGACATAATCATCTAATCAATCATATAAACAGTTTATTTATCCATCCGGTAAACACTTTCAGGGACTACTATGTGTCAGGTACTGTGATAAATGTTTTTAAAAATAACTATTAATTAAAACCTGAAAGATGATTATGCATTAGGTGGGTGAAAAGAGGTGGAAGGGGATTCTAGGCAAAGGGAATCTCACATACTAAGGCCTGGAAGTGAAACAGAAAAAGGAGTTATGATATATTTAGAAAACTGTACATAGATCAGTGTGTCTGTGAAGTCTTGTTATAGATAAGTAAAAAGAGGCCAGATCTAAAAGGGCCTGTGTACCACAGCAAAGACTGGACCTTATCATAAGGACAGCTATTAAAGAATTTTAGTATTGCAGATTCATTTTGTGTAGAAGCAGCACTACAGAGTGAAGAATGGTTTGGAGAGGCATATGAATATAGTCAGAAGGTCAGTAATCTTTCAGTAAGCTAGGAGAGAGATGAGTTAAAGAAGCAACCCTGGGAAAGGACAGTTTAAAGAGATATGAAGGAGGTTAAGACTCCATGGGTTTTGGTAGTTTGAGGAGTACAAGGCAGTGCAGAGGAAGAAGAATTTTAGGTAGATGTTCTGGGAGCAGCAGAGGGGAAAGAAGAAACTCTAAAGGAGGATTTTGAACTCCTCTCTCTTTTATCTTTTGAAGAATGTATTGAATAAAGAGGATATTAAACTATAAGTAAATGGTCTAAAATATTGTTATTATTATTGCAGCTCACATTTATTCAGCATGTAATGTGAAGGCACTAAAGCACCTACAATACCATTTTATTTTATGTTTATCACAACCTCGTTATAACCTCGTATTATACATGAGGAAATAGATGGATAAAGAGTTTGAATGACTTACCCAGAACTGAAATTTGACTCTAGGTCTATGTGGATCTAAAGCCTATGACAAATCTTTAATAGCAAAACAGTACTAACTGCTGTAGGGATTTGTAATAGATTTAAAATAAAAAATATACTTACTCTATAAGCCCTTAACTACTTTTACTGAGTTGGTGATTGATTTCAAACAGTGTTGTTGTTTTTTAACCATCTATTAAATTCTTTTTCTCTGCTGCCTTAACTTTTCATCATGAAATATTCCACTTTTAAGATTGGCAGCTTATTTTGAAAAGATTATAAGAAATATGAGATGTAGGAGACTTAACTGACATCCTTAACCCATGCCAGATATAAGCAGATCTTTCTACTACTTCAAAGGAGAATAGAAAAGAAATCATCTGTATGAGGCAAAAAAAGGAGAGGACATAAAGAATTTTTATACATTTATTAATGAATGTTTAAGAAAAAATGTGTTTAAATAAATTTAGAGAGATCCTGGTCTCAAATGATGAGTCACAATTTAGAAGTAAGTTAGAGTTTTAAAAACTGACTGAAAAATACAGATATGTGGCTGCAAAATGGTAAACATCTGGAGTAGGGGGAAAAAATCAAAATCAAAGAGAAATCAAGGAGCTTATTTCTAGGAAATGACCTCCCACAAGTATTCAGAAACTTTACAGTAGAATGACTTCATCCTAATAGAAACTAATTTTTTTTTTACTTGATAAAAAGAGCTTTTCTGAAAAGCTGTCTTAATGCAAGAGATATTATTATATAGTGAATTTTGTATCAAAATGACCAATGCTTGGTTTTGATTTTTTCTGGAATCCATAAGCATTATATATTCTAGAATTATTGATATATATAATCAAATTTCTGACATGGATAATGAATTAGAAAATGGTCAGATAGTATAAAAATTCTAAAAACAATTAGGGAAACGCCATCATTAAATGCAGGGAGCAGAAAGAAAAGATTCACCATCAACATATTATTTGGTTTTAAAAAACCAAAACAATGCTTACCAGGAGGTCACTGTTGGAGACCATTAACAAGGATGCTCACACAGTTAAGAACTAATGCAGAAGAAGGGGTGCCTCACAGCTTGTGAGACAGAGCCAAGGATCACTTCCTAGCTCTACTACTTCTTAGTTTTGTGCTCTTGGGCAAGTTTCTTAACATCTGAACCCCTGTTACCACATCTGTATAATGAGGATAAATAATACTGCTCACCTCAGAGAGGTCTGGGAGGATTAACTGAGATAAATGTAAAACACATTCTGTAAAAGAGTTCCTGCCAAATAGTAAGAACTGTTAAATATTATGAAAAAGAAGTAAACAAATATTTGAAAAATACCAAACTCCTGGACTTCCCTGGTGGTGCAGTGGTTAAGAATCTGCCTGCCAATGCAGGGGACACGGGTTTGATCCCTGGTCTTCAAAGATCCCACATGCTGTGGAGCAACTAAGCCCATGCACCACAACTACTGAGCTTGTGCTCTAGAGCCCACAAGCCACAACTACTGAGCCTGTGCGCCACAACTACTGAAAGCCTGAGCACCCTAGAGCCTGCGCGCCACAACTACTGAGCCTGCATGTTGCAACTTACTGAAGCCCGTGCGCCTACAGCCCGTGCTCTGCAACAAGAGAAGCCGCTGCAATGAGAAGCCCGTGTACTGCAACGAAGAGTAGCTCCTGCTTGCCTCAACTAGAGAAAGCCCGCGCGCAGCAACAAAGACCCAATATAGCCCCCCAAAATGATAATAATAATAATAAAATAAAATAAAGAAACAAAAAAAGAAAAATACCAAACTCCTAAATCCTTAAACTCTTAAATACTTTGTCACTGATTACAAAACTTTGAAACTTTTCTATTGATTAAATTAAGAATACATTAGTTATTTGGGGTATGATGATAGGCAGGGGCAGGTTAGGTACAGATAATGTCCGTTTGTCTCGAGGTGTAACAGAGAACACAAGAGTACTGACTTGCTAATGTGAAACAGAACAGGAAAATGGAATTGCTTTGTGAGAGCTGCTAAGGGAACGGATTGCTGTGGACAAGGGATATAGCAAAGGGTACTTTCATCCATCCATCCACTACCTATCTATCCGTCCAACCCATCACTCAGCTCTTTAGTGGGTGAAGGATAAGCACAGAGAGCTGTATACCTACCTATATCCAGAAGCACACCTCTGCTTTTGCTTAACAATGGATGGGGCATTTAAACTGAATGAAAATGCAGAGTTGCAAAGAAAATGGGGTTGAAATGGAAGCCTGAGTTACTTGAAAATGGTGTAGGACATTTAGAAAGGGGATATTCATAATTTATTCTCAGGCTCTGAGAGTATATTATTCTAATACTTCTCTGACTGATAGCAGGGAATTCCCCTCAGGTATAATATAGTAGAGAGGAATAAATTTCACTGTCTTTTAGTCTTTCCCAGGCTGCATGTAACTGGAAGGTCTAAGAATAGGCAAGATCCTGCAATAATCACTTTCCTAGTACTGTGGCAATCAACCAACAAAGAGATAAATGTATGGTGAAGTTCACAGGTCAGTTACATGGATTGCTCCAGTTATCATAGATCCATTCTATTAATTAGGGCAGGCTTAGAGAGACAAGTGTCCCAATTAGCTGCAGGTTGTATTAGATAAAGTATTAAAAATATCACCTGTTAAATTACAAAACAGCAATGTGATAATGTAAAATATAACATTATCCTATAAACTCTTTAAGTACTTTAAATTAATATTCAAAGAAATAATTATACACTCATAATACCATGCACCTTAAAAAAAATTAAAAGAACAATGTAGCCTTGAGAATACAGTAAGTCAGAGAGATAGCTGTACTAAAAAAACCCTCTTACCTAGAAAGGCAAGACTCTACCATATACAAACTTATACATAAAGACTTCACGGATTTAGGATCCTAGTTTTTCCTCATATTTGTAATCTTAAACAAAAGGAGTACAGCCTGATATTCTTTAAATGCTGAGTATGTATAAAATCAAGACTCCGAAGTAGCAATTTTATAATTTGTATATAAATTACCATTTCCCATCAAAAAGCATTCAAAATATTTATCAAAATCACATCTGGCATCTGTGACTCACCAAGAGAGATGCCTCAAAGTCTTTGCTAGAAGTAAAACTCAGGGACTAATCACTTTTGCTATGGCAACCATTGCAGTGTGATCGCCAAAGTGACATGGAATGGAAAGAAAATATTAAAAAACTAGACATATATTAGAAGAAAAGTCTAAGAATGTCTATTCACTTCCCGTGAATTATGGCAATGTGTGCATAAAAAATATTTCGGTTTTACCCCAAATTTAGAATAGTATGGTCTTTCTTTGGTGGGACAGGGGCAGGTCAGCCTGTCAGGTTAGAAAGAACTATTTAAACTGGTTGCTGTTTCTTTGATCTTTCAGTACCAATTGACACTTGAAAGATCCAAAAGGATATTCAGAATCTGTGCAAATACAATGGTCTGTTTAAATGTTAAATAATATAAATACTATAGATAACGTATGTTGTCAGAATTCAGTAATTAGAAAAATGGAAATATGAAAACTAACGATTAAAATTTATAAGGACCTAGGATGTCTCCTACTGAAATCAGCATCCATCTATTTTAGAGATTCAGAACAATTTTTAGTTCAATCACTTAACTTTAATCAAAATGGGCAAAAGTAATGTTAGATCAGTTCTCATCATGTGAATGACACTAAGAAGTTTGGGTTTAGGATAATGGTTGAAGATATTTAAGACATGTCCTAAATTTGGGCTCAATTCTTAAAAATCAATTGGTTTAATCAACTAAAATATTTTTAAATTAAATTATTCATTCAAAATTATTCATTATTTACAATGTGACTGGCACTGCTTCAAGGCATGAGATATAGCAGTGAAGAAAACACACCAATGGAGTACATGAGTAAAAGCACAGTATATCAGATAGTGACAAATGCTACGGAGAAAAGTAAAGAGGGAAAGGGGTCATGAGTGCTGGGGGCAGGGGTTACAATTTTAAATAGAGTGGTCAAGGAGGGCCTCATGGAGAAGGTGACATTTTAGCAAGACTATAAGGCGGTGAGGGAGTGAGCCATGAGAATATCTGGAGTAAGACCATTCCATGCAGAAGAAAAAGCCCTTAGGGGGATAGTGCCTGGCCTGTTTGAAGAACAGCAGAGACCACTGTGGCTGGAATAATTTACATTTGTAGTGTTAGGAAGAAAGGTGGGATACTTTGAGCAGGTACTCCTTTATTTATCCATTATCCATTTTCTAAAAGGTATTTAAAGAAGGATATGCTGATATCCAACTCTATGTCTCTTCAGAGTTTGTATCTTCCACTTGTATAACATTTTAGTGTCCAATAGACATCTCAAACTTAATATGTCCAAAATATTGTGGGATTAATTACATATCCTCTTAAGTCTCCCTGAAGCTCCCAATTAATATCTACAAAAAACCCCAAATTCCTTACCTTGGTTCTCAAGTCCCTGAAGACTTGGCCAAGTGCCATCCTTCTTTTTGTACTTTGAACATTCATTTAGGTGTTATCTCTGCTTGAAACACTCTTCCAAGATCCTCCTGTGACTTCATTCAACTCGAAGGTGAAATATGACCTCCAATCAGCTACAGAAAATAGGCCTTCTCACTTCCTCTTACAGTACTTTTATCTGCTCAAAGCTCTTAACACTTTCTAAAAATACCTCACTAATTTACTTCTTGTTGTTTTCCCTTCCTCAACAGAGTTTAAACTCCATGGGAGCAAGGTTCTTGTATGCTTCATTCATGGCTACATGCCAAGCATCCAGAATAGTCTAAACAGTAGGCACTAAAAACAAGTATTTCTTGAATAGGTTAATGAACATCTTGTACATCTTCCAGTACAAAAGAGGAAGAAAACTGAATGGGAGAAAAACTGATCACTCCACAATTTTAAAGAATAGAATAAACTATTTGAACTGATATGTCTGTACCATAAAATTCATGGTACTTTATGAATTATATTTCAAAGTATCATATTTCAAATTCCTTGAATCTAGCACTTACATCTAGTTGTCCGTATTCCATATATTAAAGTATTTTGTATTTATATTTACTTAATTTCTGACTGGTGATGAAGGTGCTATAGTAGTACATTTAAGAGAGACTATCTGAAAAATTTTATCTTATTGACTAATGTCAACTGGAATTCAGTGTCCCTTTTAATGAAAAAATAAATAAGGCTACTTAACAAGAGAACAGCCAATTTTCAACTATAGGAAACAAACGAACAAACAAAAGTCCACTATTAAGTCTCTGGAATGAAAGGCAGTCTTAAATGACTCAAAAAAATGAGACCAAGCCCAGAAAGCATAATACTTAGAACTCTCCCCTATACAGCCTCTTTTGTAATATAATCATCTGTCTGTCTGAAGGCATTTGATCTTTAAAATACTTACATACAAAAGAATGTGAGTGGGGTACTTTTAACACCCCATTTACACCAATGGACAGATCATTCAGACAGAAAATTAATAAGGAAACACAAGCCTTAAATGACACATTAGACCAGATAGACTTAATTGATAGTTATAGGACATTCCATCCAAAAGCAGAAGAATACACTTTCTTCTCAAGTGCACACAGAACATTCTTCAGGATAGATCACATCTTGGGTCACAAATGAAGCCTCGGTAAATTTAAGAAAATTGAAATCATATCAAGCATCTTTTCTGACCACACTACTGGATTAGAAATCAATTACAGGAAAAAAACCAAAAATCACAAACACGTGGAGGTTAAACAATATAAATAAATAAATAACCAATGGTTCACTGAAGAAATCAAAGAAGAAATAAAAAACAAACCTAGAGACAAATGACAACAAAAACACGATGATCCAAAAGCTATGGGATGCAGCAAAAGCAGTTCTAATAGTGAAGTTTAAAGCAATATAATCTTGCCTCAAGAAACAAGAAAAATCTCAAATAAACAACCTAACCTTACACCTAAAGCAACTAGAGAAAGGAGAACAAAACAAACTCAAAGTTAGTAGGTGGAAAGAAACCATAAGAATCAGAGCAGAAATAAATGAAATAGAAATGAAGAAAACAAGAGCAAAAATCAATGAAACTAAAAGCTGGTTCTCTGAGAAGAGAAATAAAATTGATAAACCTTTAGCCAGACTCATCAAGAAAAAAAGGGAGAGGATTCAAATCAATAAAATCAGAAATGAAAAAGGAGAAATCACAACTGACATCGCAGAAATACAAAGGATCATAAGAGACTACTACAAGCAACTGTATGCCAATAAAATGGACAACCTCTAAGAAATGGACAAATTCTTAAAAGGTATAACCTTCCAAGACTGAACCAGGAAGAAATAGAAAATATAAACAGACCAATCAGAAGTACTTAAATTGAAACTGCAATTAAAAATCTTCTAACAAACAAAAGTCCAGGACTAGATGGCTTCACAGATGAATTCTATCAAACATTTAGAGAAGAGTTAACACCCATCCTTCTCAAACTCTTCCAGAAAATTGCAGAGGAAGGAATACTCCCAAGCTCATTCTACAAATCCACCATCACCATGATACCAAAACCAGACAAAGATATAACAAAAAAAGAGAATTACAGACCAATATCACTGATGTACACAGACGCAAATATCCTCAACAATATACTAGCAAACAGAATCCAACAACATATTAAAAGGATCATACACCATGATCAAGTGGGATTTTATCCCAGGGATGCAAGAGTTCTTCAATATACACAAATCAATCAATGTGATACACCATGTTAACAAATTAAACAATAAGAACCATACGATCATCTCAATAGATGATGAAAAAGGTTTTGACAAAATTCAACACCCATTTATGATAAAACCTCTCCAGAAAGTGGGCACAGAAGGAAACTACCTCAACATAATAAAGGCCATATATGACAAATCAACAGCAAACATCATTCTCAATGGTGAAAAACTGAAAGCATTTCCTCTAAGGTCAGGAAGAAGACAAGGATGTCGACTCTAACCACTATTATTCAACATAATTTTGGAAGCCCTAGCCATGGCAATCAGAGAAGAAAAATAAATAAAAGGAATACAGATTGGAAAAGAAGAAGTAAAACCGTCACTGTTGGCAGATGACATGATACTATGCATAGAGAATCCTAAAGATGCTACCAGAAAACTACTAGAGCTAATCAATGAATCTGGTAAAGTTGCAGGATATAAAATTAATACACAGAAATATGTTGCATTCTTATAGACTAAAAACAAAAGATCAGAAAGAGAAATTAAGGAAACAATCCCATTTACCATCGCATTAAAAAGAATAAAGTATGTAGGAATAAACCTACCTAGGAGGCAAAAGACCTGTACTCAGAAAACTATAAGGTACTGATGAAAGAAATAAAAGATGACACCAACAGATGGAGAGATATACCATGTTCTTGGATTGGAGGACTGAATACTGTGAAAATGACTGTACTACCCAAAGCAATCTACAGATTCAGTGCAATCCCTATCAAATTACCAATATCACTTTTCACGGAATTAGAACAAAAATTTTTACAATTTGTATGGAAACACAAAAGACACCAAACAGCCACAGCAATCTTGAGAAAGAAAAATGGAGCTGGAGGAATCAGGCTCCCCGACTTCAGATTATATACTACAAAGCTACAGTCATCAAAACAGTATGGTATTGGCACAAAAACAGAAATATAGATCAATGGAACAGGATAGAAATCCCAGAAATAAACCCACGCACCTATGGTCACCTAATCTATGACAAAAGAGGCAAGAATATACAATGGAGAAAAGACAGTCTCTTCACTAAGTGGTGTTGGGAAATCTGGACACCTACGTGTAAAAGAATGAAATTAGAATACTCCCTTACACCATACACAAAAATAAACTCAAAATGGACTAAAGACCTAAATGTAAGGCCAGACACTATGAAACTTTTAAAAGAAAACACAGGCAGAACACTCTTTGACATAAATCGCAGCAAGATCTCTATTGATCCACCTCCTAGAGTAATGAAAATAAAAACAAGAATTACAAAATGGATCTAATTAAAAAAATTAAAAAATGGAGCTAATTAAAACTAAAAACAAAAATAAAAAAATGGATCTAATTAAAAATTAAAAAATGGATCTAATTTCCTTTTCCACAGCAAAGGAAACCATAAACAAAACAAAAAGACAACCCTCAGAATGAGAGAAAATATTTGCAAACGAAGCAACCAAAAAGGGATTAATCTCCAAAATATACAAAAAGCTCGTGCAGCTCAATATCAAAGAAACAAACAACCCAATCAAAAAATGGGCAGAAGATCTAAATAGACATTTCTCCAAAGAAGACATACAGATGGCCAAAAAGCTCATGAAAAGATGGTCAACATCACTAATCATTAGAGAAATTCAAATCAAAACTACAGTGAAGTATCACCTCACACTGGTCAGAATGGCCATCATTAAAAAATCTACAAATAATAAATGCTGGAGAGGGTGTGGAGAAAAGGGGACCCTCCTACAGTGTTGGTGGGAATGTAAATTGGTACAGCCACTATGGAGAACAGTATGGAGGTTCCTTAAAAAACTAAAAATAGAGCTACCATATGATCCTGCAATCCTACTCCTGGTATATATCTGGAGAAAAACATGGTCCGAAAGGATACATGCACCCAAATGTTCATTGCAGCACTGTTTACAATAGCCAAGACATGGAAGCAACCTAAATGTCCATCGACAGAGGAATGGATAAAGAAGATGTGGTACATATATAAAATGGAATACTACTCAGCCATAAAAAGGAAGGAAATAATGTCACTTGTAGCAACATGGATGGACCTAGAGATTGTCATAGTGAGTGAAGTAAGTCAGACACAGAAAGACAAATATCATGTGATATCACTTATATGTGTAATCTAAAAAAATAGTACAAATGAACTTATTTACGAAACAGAAGTAGAGTCACACATGTAGAAAACAAACTTATGGTTAGCAGATAAGGGGGGAAGGATAAATTGGGAGATTGGGATTGACATATACACACTACTCTATATAAAATAGATAACTAATAAGAACCTACTGTACAGCACAAGGAACTGTACCCAATACTCTGTAATGGCCTATATGGGAAAAGAATCTAGAAAAAGAGTGGATATATGTATATGTAAAACTGATTCACTTTTCTGTATACCTGAATCTAACACAACATTGTAAATCAACTATACTCCAATAAAAATTTAAAAAAAACAATAAAAGAGAATATGAACATTTAATTACCCATTCGCATTTAGGCTAAATATAAGTTTTAAATTTCCATACATGGCTCACGTGATTTTCTTTTATTTCCAGATGAAAACTAACAAGAAACAATTTTAATTCGTCAAATTGTTACTGAATACACCCAACTGTAAAACAAGAGGAAGGAAAACTGCTGTTAGTTTGGACTAAGTATTTCAGCTGTACCATGGTTAATTTGGAATTAAAATCTGAAGTTCTATCAAGCAGCATAAAAACTTCATAAAATAACTTGATTGTGGGGTTTTTCTCCCTTTAAACGGCATTTATTATCTACTGTACTAGGCCACTGGGATACTCAATTGAATAAGATTTGGTTTCAATCATAAATGATACTATTTATGGGGTTCAATATTTTCCAATATGTTAGTAACTTTCACGGATGACAAAGTTTTCTATTTTCATTAACTCCTTTATCACTTATAGGATTAGTTAGGCCTGATTTACAATTTCCTAGGTTTCACCAACATGCCAGTATTCTTTCTTCACTTGAAGAATAAAGTGTGATCTCTTTATGATGATCTGATACACAAGATTTATATTTGGATATATAAATTTATGTAGTCTATGAGATTTAAAATATGATTCAATCTATAGAAAATGCTGATATTCTGTTAAGGTTTGTGTTCCCCCTTCAGTTTTGTAGCTTTTTATTGATTTCTATTACATCTGGCATTGCATACAAAATTAATGTTTTCTCTAAGTGTGGTTGTATATAATTTTTTTTTGATAGAAAAAATGTACCTTATTTTTCTTGACTTTTATGTCCTATGTAGTTTAACAGATACTACCTTATTTGCTGCAATTCTAGACCTTGATATTCTAAACCTACCTAGAAAAACACTCAACTTTAACATACAGTTTAAAAGGGTGATATAATAGGGTAAGACACAACATGTTTTCTAGAAGATGACTGCTTAAGTATTAGAGGCATTTATGGGTTGCAGATCTCCCAAGTGTGAGGCCAGGGCCCAGCTAATAACCAACAGCAGCTACTACTTATTAGCTGATTTCTAAGGCCCAGGAAATGCTAAAGAGCTCTGTAAATGACACCTTTTTGGGCTACTAGTGCCCTGCTAAACTGTAAATCCAAAGGCCTTTTTGTGGTCATCCTTGTACATCACATTTTAATATCATCAATATTTTCTGACCACATTTTAGCGCTCTTTTTTCTCCCTCCTTATCCCTGTCAAACTCTATTCACACTCTCCTTCTTAGAGGGCTCATTCAGTTCTTGATCTCTTAGCTCTTGTAGGACTTTCAAATTTGCTTTGGTTTTATTACTAAACTTATGTTTCATAAATGTTCCAGCCTGTCGTCTTACTAGCATTATTAAAGTAATGACTCTAAAGTACCTTAACATCCAAACCAGTTTACTCTCCTGATTACCTATCTCTATGAAAAATGGTAGAGAAAAGAATGGTTCTTCTAGTTATTCAGAGGCAAGTTGGTTTTTGTTTTTTTTTTAATCCTTCTATTGTCAAACCAACCAGTACATTTACTGATTCTTTCTTTGCAAAGTTTCTCCCAACTGTCCCTCCAATTATTGATGTAGTTAGCTCATGCTTGCACCACCTCATGCTCGACCTGTCTCCTGACTGGTTTCCATCCTTAGAAGATCGAGTATTTCAAAACTGTTTAAATCTATCCTCTGTCTTTTTTTTTTTCTTTAAATTGGGGTATAGTTGCTTTACAATGTTGTGTTAGTTTCTGCTGTACGATGAAGTAAATCAGCTATATGTATACATATATCCCCTCCCTCTTGGACCTCCCTCCCACCAGCCCCCATCCCATCCCATCTAGGTCACCACAGAGCACCAAGCTGAGCTCCCTGTGCTATACAGCAGGTTCTCACTAGCTATCTGTTTTACACACGGCAGTGCACATACGTCAATCCCAATCTCCCAATTCATCCCACCCCCATGTCTACAGGTCCGTTCCCTATATCTGTGTCTCTATTCCTGCCCTGCAAATAGGTTCATCTGTACCATTTTTCTAGATTCCACCTACATGTGTTAATATTTTTTTTCTCTTTCTGACTTACTTCACTCTGTATGACAGACTCTGGTCCATCCACATCTCTACAAATGACCCAATTCCGTTCCTTTTTATGGCTGAGTAATATTCCATTGTATGTATGTACCACATCTTCTGAAATCTACCTCTCTTTTGATATGAAAATCTCAGGCATCTCAGAGATTCTAATAAACTTCCCCTGACTTCCTATTCCATGTCCCAGAAGCATTACCTTCTGCATATCCCATCAGACAAGAAGATTTTGTTTTACTTTCTGAAGTTAATTTAAAAAGGTACAGTTGGCCCTACATATCCACGGGTTCTGCATCCATTCAACCAACTGGAGAAGCCACAGAAATGGAGGGCTGACTGTACCATGTAATTTTCTACAGTATAAGGGACTTGAATATCCTCGGATTTGGGTATCTGGCAGTAGCTGGTGGGAACTGGTGATGATGGGGTGGTCCTAGAACCAATCCCCCGTGGATACCTAGGGACTACTGTATCTACAAAGCTGTAGGAGTTAAAGACTGTGTGGAAGTACATGACCGTCTCTGAAGGAGTTGTTCATGCAACTAAGAGGATAGGATAAATTATATATGAACTCAGAGGTACTATGACAAAAAAATCTAAACACTTTAAGTACATACTTTGGTTTCTTTCTTGCCATAGTTGACTATTATCCTTCTATATTTTACTTTTTCATTACTAAATTAATCTAACCACATAACAGAAAATTTGGAAAACAGGTAACAAGATAACCTATTTTCCGACTTTAATACAACCATTATCATCATTTTGATATATTTTGCTCTAGTCTTTTTCTAAATGATCATATTGTACAACATACTGTTCTGCTTTTTTCTCCTAACAGAATCTTCATAACTCCCATTTTTATTGGCTGTGTAACATTTCATAGAGTTTTATTTAGGTGGTTTCTGGGAAAGTATTTCTTTGTCTTATAAAGGGAATAAATAATGTTATCATAAGTTTGAATAATTATTTCCTTGTTTTATTTGCTAGAAGTTCCTGATTTGTTTGATTTCAAACCACCCTACCTCCCTTTCACTGTACCAGCACAGCCTTCTTTTAGAGTAGGTTTTTTTTGATATCTTTTAAAAAATATTTTATGTTAGAAACTAAAAACTTCATCATAGGTAAAAAACTTCTGTTCCTAGACAACGTAGGTGAGCTGGGAGCCATTTAAACATTCTTTTTTGGTACAGGATTCTTCCTGTGAGCTATATCATTTATTCACGCATGTGCCTCAAGCATGTGCTTTTTTTTAACCAAACAAATGGCGAATTTCTGATATCAATCTGACTTCCTGGCTGTCAGTCACTTTCCTTGCCTTGGTTCAAAAGGAGTGGGAGGGGTGGCGGATGGAGGGCAGGATGCAATTCACAGACATATTCAAATGTATAGGAAAATGCATATTTTTATATATTAATATTCATAACCTTATTCAATGCCATCTGTTTGGACTCATAAGCAGTCTTGTTTTTTGATAATACTCAGCTAAAAATACATCAAGTTTTAAAAAGACAGTGTGGGCTATTTATTTAAAATTTACTGATCCATTAAAAAAGTTTACTGATATACTCACCTAAAGTTATTAAAAATAGGGGAGAAATAGTTATGCTTAATTGACTATATCCTATATTCTGCACATTGAAAAAATACAAACATGTAAATTAAATGTCTATGTTTACAGTTAGCACAATTTAAAAAATCTTTAAGTAAAGCTACTAATAACTTTGTTACAAGCAAAACACTTCATCATACAAAACACACAATCATAAAACAAATATCTTCAATTTGGAGGATCCTAACCAGGGGTTAAGGGAGGTCTGTGAGCCTCCTGAGAATTATATAATGCATATATACTTCTTCCCCTAGAGAGAGACTTGCAAAGGGATTTGTCATTAATCCAGCTAATCAAGTCCATCAGCAAATTAAAAGAAAAATTCATGTATCCTAAGACTTGACTATTTGCATTAAAGACTATAAATCAGGCCCCAGAAATTTGCTCAAAATCAAAGTAATATTCAATGTAATAAAACTAAAATACAGTACAACAGAGATTCATGTTGAAATTTTCATCAAATAACACTATCAAACCTCCTGCTTTAGTTGCCATGGGACATGTCTCTATGACACTGAACAATGAGTTGATTTAGTCAGCGGAGCAAAAAGCAGCAACAACAACAAGACCAAACAAGTCTAGTGAAAAGACTCAGATTATACAATAATTTCCTGTGCACTTACTCTGTGCCTGACACTGTACTTTACTCACATTGTGTTATTCACAATAGCCTTGTGAGGTGGTTATAATCATCATCCTCATTTTACAAATGAAGACACTGAGGCCTCTGGAGGTGGTAATATGTCACCTGCATTTTGAGGAACAGGCTGAGGTGTTTGTTGGTAGAATGAAAGAAAAGCAGGATGGGAGTGAACTTTGGACTCAGGTAGTGGTCATCTAGACCACTTTTCCATCTGACACCAAAATCCTTTTAATAATAACGCTGACAAATGATGAAAGAGCCATATATGCTTTGGAAGTTCTGAACTTGATTTATTGTGTAGAATCTTATGGAAAACAGAGATTCATAACAGATGCTACTCTTTGGAATTAAGATGTAAACAAAAATGTTTTTTAATATTCAAGTAGTTTGAAGAGATCAGGTTAATTTCTTCAGTATTTTTGTTCTACAGTGTGGATATACATAAAAATGTCATGATAATTACTATTTGGTATTCTCTAGAAAAGCCTCAGTACACATCCTTGTTTTGCATGTTACTCCTGCAAACAGGAGTCCCTTAAATTCAAACTATAATTTAAACACACGTCATAAATTGCTCCTTATTGTATTTAAGAATTGACCACATGCCATGTATAATACTAGGACAGGCATCTTTTAAATCTGTAATAGCTCTGAAGACACTAAAGTTACTTTTAGATATGGGGAATTAATATGACTAGGTCAGAGAGATGGGGAGACTTTCAAAGACAAAAACAATCTTACCAAAGTCGGCAAATGCTGACTGTCCAACTACCATCATATTTTGAGGTTTTTCAAATACAGTACTGAGAGAGAAATTTCCATCCTGTTAAAGGCAGAAAGTTTTGGATTAGATCATCATAATCCACTCATTTGTCAAGTGTGAAACAAAGCATTTTAACTAAAGCAGAGAAATAAATAATTTAAGACTTTTGTTGTACTGCAAAAAATTATCCCAATTTTCTGTTCCACTTTTATCATAAAATGAAAGAAACTGCTGTGAGCTGAAGATGTGCATCTGGAGTGCTTTCCTTGCTGTCAATTCAAGTATGGTATGTTTTACTAAATCATCATCATAATTTCAGACAGAATGAGTGTCTTCTACTTTCAAGTACTGTGGAAGGTTTGGGGAATATAAAGAAGCATAAAAAGTAGTTCCTACCTTCAAGGAGCTTACAGTCCAGTTGGGAGATAAAATATAAGTCAGAAAAACAGAATTTCTGAAGGTAACATATAAGTGGTATGAGTAAGTAGGAAAGACACTATGTTTTACAGATTTCAAGGAAGAAGATTCTGTTGGGGATTAATTAGGAAAAAATATTCAAATGAGATGAGAATTACATTCATCCTTAAAGGGCCTATTCATTATCAACCCAAGTTTATGTATCAATCAGAAAGGGACCAAAGGAGTACAACAGCTGCCATGTACTAACCAGAGGTGGATAAGCTAAACAAAAAAGGAGAACCCATTAGAGATCATTTGTTTCAGTTACTCTTACCAAAATGGAATGTCTGGCTTACAAAAATAATATGCATTTCTTTAAATTATTGCCTTTCTTTTCTATAATTTTAGATTACTACACAAGAAAAAAAACCCAAAACTCTGCATTTGGGTTTTGAGCTCTCAGCTTTAGAGCTCTCTTCTTATCACTGATTTCTCTGTTCACCATTCGATATACTGACCCTGATATCTACATACTTTATATAGGATCCCTATATATTTTAAAATATTAAACAATTTTAAAACATTTTTCTTCTTTGTTCCTCTAAGGATACGGCATATCTGCAAGTTAGTTTCTTAAGAAATCATTTCTAACATTTACAGAGAAAGGCATTGCTACACTGAAAGCATGAAGACTAAATGCTTGAGGAACATGAATAAGTAAAATTTGCCTTGTGACAGGCAGTTTTCCAACCATTTTAATGCACCATCATCCACATGCAGAAACATGCTTCTCCTACCTACCATTATTAAAGTATCTGATATATTTTTGAATGATTTTTCTAAGGAAATCTTATTTACTTGTCTTAAACCTTAGGATTCCCCTCCAGTCTTACTGAGTACCTGAAATTACACTAGAGATGCATCAAAATTGCCAAATTTCTGACTGAAGTGTCAAGTGAATTTGCATTCTAGAAAGATTACAGCATCGGGTACAAAGTAGACATAATTATTCTTGAATGAATGGAAAAATCTCTCTTAAAATTCATCAGCCTCATCTAACATAAAGCTGAACATCAACCTATTAAATGACTCAAGTGAATGAATTACCCCAGTGAAGTTCTGTTAAACTTAATAAAATATATTTAGAAATGCTTCCAGATACAGGCATACTTTAGAGATACTGCAGTCCAGAACACCACAATAAAGTGAGTATTGCAATAAAGCAAGTCACAGGAATATTCTGGTTTCCCAGTGCATATAAAAGTTATTTTTATACTATACTGTAGTCTATCAAGTGGGCAAAAGCATTATGCCTAAAAAAATGTACATACCTTAATTAAAAAATACTTTATTGCTGAAAAGAAATGCTGCCATCCTAAGCCTTCAGCAAGTTGCAATCTTTTTGCAATAGTAACATCAAAGATCAATAATCACAGATCACCATAATAAATATAATACTATGGAAAAAGTTTGAAATATTGTCAGAATTACAAAAAGTGACATAGAAAACAAGAAGTGACCAAATACTGCTGGAAAAATGGTGCTGATATACTTGCTTGACACAGGGCTGCCACAAACCTTCAATTTGTAAAAAAAAAAAAAAAAAAAAAAAGCACTATCTGCGAAGTGTAATAAAGTGCAGCACAATAAAACAGGTATGCCTGTATAACTTCATGATGCATCTCCACCAAGAAACACTGAATACTCCCCAGGTGACAGCCTCCCATTTCTAAGATGCCACATTCACCATGAACCTCAGTATAAGAGGAACAAAACCCTCTTCTAACTGTAAGAAAAAGAGAATCATGTATTCTTGCTACAGTGAGAGCATGCAGAATACATTATATATATGACATAATTGGGGGAAAAGATAGCACTTTACTGAATTTATCTTTCCATCATTATCATTGCTTATTCTTTACTCCATTTGGCAGTGCAAACCTATAGGACTTAATTTCAGTGTCATGTACATATTTAGTATTTGATTAAAATGATTCAATAAACTTAATCATCACTATGTTATTACTCTTATTAGATGACATATTTTAAAGTGATGCATGCCTACACTTATTTTCAAAGAAGAAGCTGCTTTGTACCTATTTAATGTAGGAAAGACAAACGTGATCAATACTCTTTTAAACTGAGAGAGCAGAACAGTCTGGTAGAAAGGGAAGTAGACATGTAGTTAGATGACATGGTTCTAGTCCTCCTTTCATTGATAAGTTGGATCACTTTGGAACAGCCACTTACTGCTCTGGGTCTCTGTTCTTCAACTGTTAGAAGGGGATAAATGTACTGTGTACTTGCAGGGTTCTAGAGAGGATCAATGGAATGAAACATTAGGGAGAGTTCTGCAAAATGTAAAGTTATCAGGCACTTTTAAGGTATTTTTATAATGTCAGTCCTGCGCTTCTGAGCTGCAAGTACTTTTTTCATGGGCTGCTATTTGAGACCACTCCACTCTGTCCCATTCTTTACCATGCTGTTCTTACTTGCCTTCATTGTAGTCCTGCAATCCAAAATTGCGCCAACCCACTGCTACAATTGTAACTATGTCTTTTACCTTTTCTTTCACCTACTTGGTTTCTGGAATGACTGTGCAATGACTTAAGGGTCCAAGTTTTAGAGACAGATTTCCTACTCCAACTCCCAGCTCCACTGTTTGCTAGCTTTGAGGTCTGAACAAGTTAGTTCTAATGTAAGCATCCATTTACTTATCTCTAAAATGAATTTTTACAAGGTTTCTGTGAGGATTAGTAAGATGATCCACATAAAGTGCTTATTAGCTCAGCATATGCACAAATATGTACGTAGTTAACATTATAATTGGTAGTAGGAACGCTAGTAGTAATACTATTATTTCTGCTACCCACCACTGAAGCAGCTATCACACTGCCATTGACAAGGGATTTGCCATTTTCTGCTTGAATTCCAGCCACAGGTGCTATGTTGTAACAAGTATCTTTACAGGAAGGACCACCTATGCTTTGGCCTGCAGGTTTTAATATTTACTTAAAACTGCTGTATTTATAATGTTAAAAAATGATCAGGAAGCCACATAGGATGACTATCATGTGTCTACATCCTTATTCACATAAAGCAATGGTTCTTGACCGGAGATGATTTTGTTTGCCAGAGGACAATGGGCAATATATGGAGACATCTTCATTGTTACAATTGAGAGGCGGCTTCTAGCATCTAAGTGAGTAGAGGCCGGGGGGGATACTGCTAAACAACATACAATGCACAGGACAGATCTCCACAGTAAAGAATCATCTGGCCTATGGCCAGTAGGCACATGAAAAGATGCTCAACATCACTAATTATTAGAGAAATGCAAATCAAAACTACAATGAGGTACCACCTCACACTGGTCAGAATGGCCATCATTAAAAAGTCTACAAATAACAAATGCTGGAGAGGGTGTGGAGAAAAGGGAACCCTCTTGCACTGTTGGTGGGAATGTAAGTTGGTACAGCCATTATGGAAAACAGTATGAAGGTTCCTCAGAAAACTAAAAATAGAATTACCATATGATCTAGCAATGCCACTCATGGGCATATACCTGGATAAAACTATAATTCAAAAAGATATATGCACCCCTATATTCATAGCACCACTATTCACAATAGCCAAAACATGGAAACAACCTAAATGTCCATCGATAGATGAATGGATAAAGATGTGGTACATATATACAATGGAATATTACTCAGCCATAAAAAAGAAATAATGCCATTTGCAGCAACATGGATGCAACTAGAGATTCTCATACTAAATGAAGTAGAGTCAAAAAGAGAAAGACAAATACCATGTGATAGCACTTATGTGTGGAATCTAAAACATGGCACAAATGAACCTATCTACAAAACAGAAACAGACTCTCAGACATAGAGATCAGACTTGTGGTTGCCAGCGGGGAGTGGGGGAGGGAGAGGGATGGACTGGGGGAGTTTGAGGTTGGTAAATGCAAACTATTACATTCAGAAGGGATAAACAATAAGGTCCTACTGTATAGCACAGGGAACTATATCCAATCTCCTGGGATAAACCATAATGGAAAAGAACATAAAAAATGTATATATATGTATACTGAGTCACTCTGCTGTACAGCTGAGATTGGCACAACATGGTAAATCAACTATACTTCAAAAAAACCCCTCAAAAACAAACAAACAAACAAACAAAAAAAACAAAGAATCATCTGGCCTAAAATGGCAGTAAGTGCCAAGATTGAAAGTTTCTAAGGGTGGTGGGTGTTGTCCATGGGTCTGGCTTTGCCATTCCTCTCTTAACTCTCTCCCTTCATGATACTTATCTATTCTCTTCCTTGAGTTCCAGTCCTACATTTCTAACCATTTCATTGATACGTCTCTTATCTAAAATAATTTTTTTTTCCTGCCCCAAATTAGATCTTCCTTTGTCTTTTCTGTTACCCTTGCATTAATGGTCATTCTGTCTTCTCATACCTATCCCTTCTTGTCTATTCCCAACATTCTACTCCTTTAATCATCCACCTCTTTCCCAGGATATAGTAAATTCTACCTAAGTCATCCCCCCACCTCCAGATTTTCCATGCTAACCTATCTGATATGCAATAGCCAGACTAACTGCAATAATGAAAGCTCTATTTATCTCACGCTCAGTCCTAAAACCTTTAGAACTTAAGCTTCTCAATAAATTTTTAAAAGATCAAATTACTTAGTTTAGGAGTCAAGGCCTTTGCTGATCTTATCTAAACCAATTCTTCTAATCTAACCTTCCAGTATCTTTTCATATTCTGGTCCAAACCAGCCACTTTCTACTCTGACTATGTCCTGTGTTTCCCATGCATGTCCTTGCCCTCTTCCTTTTTCTCACTTTCAACCACTAAAATCCTGCTCATCTGTACCAGCCATTTCAAATACCACATCTTCCTTGAAGCCTTCCCTGATGATCCTGGGTGGACCAAATGGAAGCAACTGCTCTGTCTTTTAACTCCTTGCAGCATGAGGTTTGTACCTCTCATCATACCAGTCAGAGTTGCCTACACTCACATCTTAGCCCTCCTCCTCGTCTTCTGTCGACTTCTGATCTCCCAGAGCACCTACCATGGGGCTGTGCCCAAACTACCTAAAAAGATTTGTCGCAGCGCATATCTTCTATTAGCTAATATGGTTTTATAGGGTTTGAGGGGTTTTTTTTGTCAATTAGTGTGTTACTGTGAATTGTTTGCCCAACTTCTAATTAAAAATGATCCTCCCATTTTACAAAACCTACACTTTATCTGAACAAGTTAATTTTGAGTCTACATTCGCCTTAATTTGTACTAATGACTTTTATATTATTGTTAACATGAGTACCTTATTGACCCAGCTGTTTTACCACAAGAAAAACCCTTAGTCTCTACTGTCAAACAGATAATTTATTAATTTTCTTTAAAGAAAACAAGAAAGGGAAAAAAGAGCCCAATCAAAATCTAGTCTCTTCATGAAGATTTTTCTCCTGTTGAGTTGCTTCACTTTATTACCTTTAAATCAGCCTAGGTTGAGAGGAAATAATATACTCAAAAGTAGTCTGTAATTATATATATATATTATATTTATTTGTAATGAGGCTTTTCTCCCCCTGATGGATACTAGTTTATCAATCAAAATGACTGATTTTCTCATTTTCTAATACCTCAAGATTCACTTGAAGTATTGTTTTCAAGGCCACCTGAAAACGAGTATCCCCCACTAGTGGAAATCTTCATTTATGGTAATCACTAAAAATATAACTGTATTTCTATCATCAGAAAAACAAATACAACTACGTTAAAAAATATAGTACATTAAACAAAGATAAATCTTTCTGGTTTAGATGTCTTTCTTTTTTCTTGCCTCATAAAAAAAAAGAAAAAAGGATCAAATTGCTTAGTTTGGAAGTAGTTAGTAGTACTTAAAAGCCCTAATCTTGTCTAAACAAAGCTCTTCCCGATCCTAGTTGCCCGCCATGAAGAAATCTGAGTCGTGACTCTTCTATAAGAGATGGCTGATAATGAGTCTTCTTCCATGAGCCTGCACTTTACATTTTTTAAGATCTGTTTATTTTTCACGAGTATTTTAACAAAAATCTATAAAATGTTATGGGTTTAATATGGATTGAATAAAAGACAATCTGGAGTAAATAGCTGGGAAACCAAGTGATCTCAAACTAAAATTTGGTGTCTATTGTGCGCCAGGTATTTTACACACATTGTTGCATTTAATCTTCACAAATAGTCTATGAAGCCGACATGACACTCTTATACCTGTTTTCCATATGAGGAAAGTGAGGTTTAATACTTGACCATTATTTGATGAATGTCACTCAGTTGGCCAATTTGGCTTGTCCTCAAATCCTGTCCTCCGTTATGTACCTATAATTCAACTTTAAAAATCTGGGTAGTCTATTCTTCATTAATTAATATTTCATATAACTACATCAAGCTAAAAATAAAGTAAAACCATGACATCAGTTTGGGAATATTCTACTTGCAATTAAAAAACTATATTGGGAAAGGTTCCTTAATCCTGGTCAACTTGCCAGTAAATTTAGTATCTGTTGTTCTTATTTTTGTATATAAGCCTGAAGGCAAGGAGGAAAAATTAGTCTTTTAACAGGGTTTTTTTTCAACAAACCATCATGCTGACAAATTAAATGACAGGCATCTCTCTCAACAGCTGACAGCCTAGCAGGGGCCCTGTTAACATGCGCATTAGGGAAGACTGATTGGTTTAATTGGCGGTCATGCCTAAAAACCTGCAGAGGAATTGATGCTGAATGAATCATTTCCTTCAGCAATATTCAGCAGTTTGAAGGCAGCAATGCAACCAAAAGCTCTTAAAGTTGTTCTATTTATTGTTGAAACCAACCGACCAAGTGATTACTTTCATTTTACTTTCTAAGATTGTGTGCTTTTTTTTTTACTGAAAGCCATCATTTAAAAATGCTTCACAGAAAAGATTTCTTACCAAATTTTTCCATATCTCAAACTGGAAGGTACTAGAGTCAGACAATGTCGTGAGGAATAAATCTAGGAGGAAAATAAGAGAATTGTAAGTTCTGTTACTGATGTGTACATTTAAAAACAGGAAGAAATACAATACATAAAAATAGTTTTAATACAGTTGTACTTAAATGTATTTTAAATTTTATATATATATATATAAAACATATATATACTTTTTTGTACATCAAATGATGTTTATTGACAGTTTACATGATCCAGATCTAAGCGTCATCAATGGTGGGTCATGTGACCCTCTTACAAGATCAAGGATGAATGCTATTGTTTTCTTTTTTTTTGGCTGCACCATGTGGCATGTGGGATCTTAGTTCCCTGACCAGGGATTGAACCTGTGCCCCCTGCAGTAAAAGTGTAGAGTCTTAATTAACCACTGGACCACCAGGGAAGTCCCTAAATTACATTTTAACGAGCTTGATCCATCAAAGAAAAGAAAGCAGATAACCCTGTATTAGTACAATTAAGGAAAATGTATTTAAAGGAAGCATTTAGTATTAGTCCTTCAAAAGCATTTTTTATTTTGAAGAACAATTATGTGTACTACTTTTTTATCTTACACATTTTAATTCTACGGTAGGCTATATTTTTAAAAAAGATATTCTAATCACAATCACATTTTGCTTTCTCACCCTAAAAGCAACGCTTAACTATATATCATAGTCAGGTTTCAGCATGATTTTAAATAACAGTATTACAGCATCCACAATCTTTGGCACTCGTGTTAAGTGAACAATAAATTGTATTTCAAATTTTAATAGAATTGTCTTCATATATTCCAACTAAAAAAAGTTTTATTAAAAAGTGCAAGAACTTTAATAAAATTTTTTGAAAAACAGTAGGTTGACAGTCAAATCAAACAACCTATTAATCCAAAAGCCAGGTAATCTGCAAGTCTATTCTAGTAGCAGCATTTACTACGTTTGCATAATGGCAATTTTACTTAATAAATAGAGAAGTTCTAAAATGATGAGTTGACTCATAGGAATATTAAAATGACATTACTCTCTTGTGCTTTAAAAAGATGAACGTGGTATAAAGACCACAACTATCTTTAAGAAAAGTATTTTTTCATCCCATTAAATGTGTTTAGAAAACTATCATTGATATGTAATGTTTTCTGTAAAGGCTTCATATTAATTTAATGAAGCTAATTTATGTAATAATTACAATAAGAAAGATTTTCATAGAATCCTCGGAAAACTAAGTAACCTGTTCACTTTTATTATTAGTTGAACTCAAAACTGACTAAGTGGAACAATTGTCTATGTCAATGTATCAAATATCTCTGCATTTATTTTCACCACACTAAGGATGCTTTGCCTATGGATATAGAAATGTAGTCTTTTACTAAGATAATTTCTTTAATCTGTCAAACATATACTCCCAATGAAGTGTTTATTTCCATACTCCTCTAGGAAAACTCCCAAACAATATCTGCGATTTATGTGATGATATACCTACAACCGATCTTCTCTCCTTCACCCATGTATCCTTCACACTGCCATCAGCATGATTAAAAAACAAAAGTGCAAATTTGATCTCATTTCTTCTCTTCCAGGATACAGGAATAATCTCATCATCTCATCAGGTGAAAGCCTACCTACCTACATTTCCAGGCTCATTTTTTGCCCCTGCCATGATGTTTGTTGATTCTATTTTCACAGCTTCACTGGTTATTTATTAAGACTTTGAAAAACAGTCAAGTGACATGAGGGATTGGAAGTACCTTATAAAACAGATTTTAAAAAAATTTCATTTCATCATTCAATTATATAAAGAGGTTATAGAAAAATAAATAATTCATTATGTGGAGAAATAAAAACAGAGACAATTAATTATTAACAATTCAATATGAAGAATCATGCCTCGGATGTTGAATGAAATGAGAATGAAACAGCAGCTAGAAAAAAATTTTAGTCAACAAAGCGATAAAGTTCTTACCCTCCCACATGCCACGGGGCAACTGGGCCCACGTGCCGCAACTATTGAGCATGTGAGCCACAACTAGAGAGCCTGTGTGCCACAACTACAGAGCCTGTGTGCTCTGGAGCCAGCGCATCACAACTACAGAGCCCGCTCGCTCTGGAGCCCGTGCATTGCAACTAGAGAGCCCACGTGCTGCAACTACTGAGCCCCTGTGCCACAACTAGAGAGAGAAGCCCATGCCACAACGAAGAGCCCATGCATCACAATGAAAGATCCCATGTGCTGTAACTAAGACCTGACACAGCCAAAAACAAATAAATAAATATTTTAAAAAAAGAGTAATTTACACAATAAAATGAAAGGAAATGTACTCAGTAAAACTAATGGATGCTGTGACATGCCACTGAGATCCCTCACGGAAATGAAGGACTTATTCCCTCAGCTGCTGGAAATGCTGCTGGCAGACAGCCCTAAGAAACCAGCCCTTTGGAGGACAGTTTTGGCTGAAGAGTACTACCTTGCCAAAGGCTGTGACCTTTTCTGTGCTAGCCTGCATTCAATAACTAGTCAGTTCAGAGGAATAAAGACTAGACCCCCTCACCACAACTCAGGACAACTCTGAAGGGCCATTCCACATTCAGAGGTCCCAAGGTCAGCTGAGGCTTCTACTGACACTGAATCACAGTCCAACTTTTCCCTTCCACTCGTACTCCCTAAAACAAACTTCTTGTACACTAATCTCCACCCCAGAATTTTCTTTGCAGGGAACCCAATCTACAACAGTTAACACCAAAAGTGATCTGAGAAAGCAGACACTAAGATTTTGGAGTTGGATCACCTATCATGGTACTGGCAATAAAGATCCCTTCACTGGGGATAAGCAGTGCACAGATAGCCACACTATCTTTTACTGATGGTGTCTTGGGCAGTATTCTGGTGGAAAGGAATGCACCACTGGGTGTGATACTTGTGGCTTTTTGAGAAATATGAGATAAACACTAACTATAAAGACAGCAGAATTTGATGGCTATTGCTAAGCTCAATTGAGGAAATAAAGGAAAGACACAAAGGTTGAGCGTGATTAATGAGAAATTAAAAGCTAAGTGTGAAAGCCAGAGGGCCTCTTGGGGAGCAAAACAAGAGGTTCTCACCTCCAGTAGCAGGAGGGCAAGGAAAGCTGATGACTAAGACCAGGACTTAATGGTAAGAGTAGAAGAGCTTCCAAGAAGGTTAAATTCTCAACCTAAGCAGGTCTGCTATATTAAGGTTAGAGCCCTAGATGGGAAAAAATGATATTTGACCCATGGGATAGGAACATCTAGGTGATAACCTGAAAATCATGAATCCCCAGATTCACTTGAATGGACTTTCAGAGCCTGCAGGAGTGGACTGTTAAAGGTTGACATTCCCTCTTGTTTGAAGATGATGGAGAAGTTTCCCCTAAAGGCTAGAGTTCTCTCTTACTGGAAGATGATGGAGAAGTTTCTACTCCCAGTAGGCAACATTCTTCCCACTTCCTACAGTCTGTCCCACCTTCTCTGCTGCCACTAGGCCAAAAAGTGGGGTTAAGTTACGAGATAACCTAACCAGGAATGTGTGCACATTTGAGGGAGAAAGGGACGACAGCCTGAATTAAGTGCAGGACCTAGCTAACATGTACTGGCAGGAGCCAGGAGAGTAAGCATGAGACTATATTCTGAGAGTACTTGATCAAGGTAGGGGTTGAGGGATGGGGTAGGGAAGATGGGGTGCAAGATGAGGCACAATAAGGAGTTGGGGGTATGGTGATTACATTGGACCTCATCTACTCTAGAAGTGGCAGCAATTCATTTTATAGGAGTAGATACATATTCTGGATATGGGTTTGCCCTTCTTGTCTTGAAAACTAATTTAAAACTGCTAATAGAAACAATATGATGAGAGCTGACATCACTGGTATTCATTTGAAGAAATAATCCTTATCAAAAGATTGCATTATAAGTTAGTGAAAAATTCAAGATATAAACCCCAAACTCAAATCCTTGTGCATTAGATTCTTTTAACAAGTAAAATAGTGAAAATAGTCTATGTTCATGCAGTCTCTTCTCCTCAAAATATAGACACATAGTCAAGTAAGTGTTACAAAAACTTTAAATGGTTTATGCTTCAATTATCTTCATTCATAGCTTGAAAGGATTAAGCTACTGCATTTCAATCCTTGCCAAGTGCAGCACAGCCTTCCTTTCAAATGAAGAACTCTTTGGTTAATGTTGGCATCAAAAGGAAGCCTTAGGAGTTTTAGAAACTTAAATTGGAAGTTGGACTATGTGAACTAAACCATGTTAGGAAAAATCAAAACAAAGGTTAATCATTAATAATGGGCACCTAACATCCTTTTGATATACTATGGTATAAAGGAAGAGATTAAAAATTGTGATTTCTGGCACTGTATCCCCTCAGTGTGACATCTCAACTTTTTAAGAAAAATATTCCAATGGAAATTTTTAAAAAGTAGTATTTGTAATATCATTTATAGTTCCTACATGAAGAAATTCTCCTTGGATATTGAGAGTCACTGTATTTCCAAAGGAGTTCATGGTTCATTTGGAAAAAACATAGCTAATAAAACATTTTTGGTATTTTCTAGAAGCATCAGACATTTTCACAAAGAATGGTTCAAAGCCGTATTCTGTACTGTTCTATGCTTGAGCCAGGAGGATTTGCCAAGTTCATGTTTACATCTGTTCTGTAGTACTGTCCAGTCTTTCTTAGTCCCAGTTACACTAGTGAAAGGGCAGCAAGAGAGTGTAGAATAAAATTATCTTTCATCTGTTTCCACTTGTTCATAAAACAGTACACCAAAGGCCATATGACTGCTGAAATCATTAAGATAAACCAGCTAATGCCAACAACTCTTCCTTTTGCGGCAGCAGTTTAACTGCATTCTGAAGCTCAGAGGTCATCAACTCAAACGCTGTAAGGCATGAGGCTTTAACTTAAAGAAGTTAAGAGGTCCTGGTACAACCAAGATGATCAAATAGTAAAAAGGCACTGGGCATACAAACTGACTAAAGATCTCTGGATGAGGGAGACAGTAGGAAGTAGGGGACTGAGAGGAACTAAAAAGAGTCCATCACTGACCAAAGAGGACGGCAACTAGTTAGCTCCAGCCAATTGTTGTTACTACAGAAATATAATTTTTAAATATGGAAAATCATATTCAAAAAATATTGAAATATAATTCAAAATATTTTAAGCAGCATGGGAAAAAATTAAAAACATCTCTGCAAAGTCAATTTGAGGTACTAGATTAAAACTGATAGTTTATCACTTTGGTTACATATTTGTTCACAGAGAACCAACCCTACTTCTTATATTCCCTATACCAAACACTGCCAGATAATATTCTGTACAAATGCACTAATTTAGTAGATGGTATGAGGAACCTATTTGAATGGGTCCCCATTCACAAGATACTATTCTAAGGAAGAAGTCTAAATCTCTAAGAATCATTTTAAAATTTCAATTTTAAGTTCATAAACTTCTATCTAGACTTCCTTTCCCTTTCTTTCTCTTTCCTATCCTGAAACATTGGGGCCCAAAGGAAGATTCTCTATGCTTAGCAGAGAGCTCTGACTAGACACTTAGACACAATACTCTGGAACACAGGCACACATTATTATAAGACTAAAGGCCCTTAACGCTGGGTAAACAATAAACCTACTCCCTCCCTGCCTTCCATTATCAGTCAAATCATTATCAGAAGTACTTTTGTTGTAAGAAAAATAAAAGGTTAGATTGATGGGAGCCTGTTAAGTGTCCTGAAATTGAATGTTTAAGGGGGTTATAATTTTCATTTGAGGAAGATTATTAACCAGCGAGAACTGGATATATTCTAATTACTACATTTTTATTATAGGGAATTTATTTTCTATAACTTGGATGTTAGATTTTTAAGAGAAATGTAATCAAGGTAATTATGGTAAATTAGTGATCTTCAAAGACTTAGTAATATTTTGAATTCTGTAGTGTTAGATGAATCTCAGCTGAAGTCATTTATTTCCTCTACTCCTATGAGATCGGGGTCTTAAGGAATACTGAGGGAGTTTGCAATTATTTATTTGTTTTTTGTTTGTTTGTTTGTTTAGCCTGTGCCAGGTCTTAGTTGCGGCACACAGGATCTTCACCGCGGCATGCGGATGACTTCTTAGCTGTGGCATGTGGACTCAGCTGCGGCATGTGAACTGTAAGCTGTGGCATGCACATGGGATCTAGTTTCCCGACCAGGCATCAAACCCAGGCCCCTTGCATTGGGAGTGCAGAGTCTTACCCACTGGACCACCAGGGAAGTCCCCCGAGTCCGCAGTTTTAATTTTTCCAATCTTGTAATGTTTCTATGGGTTAACACACATTAATTTAAAATTCCAATAAGAGAACACACTTCATCTTCTAGAAGAATCCTCTATGTTCCAGAAGGTAAAGAATTCATTAGAGATTATAATACTTAATGATGGAAAGAACTGGAGTACAGGAACTTGGCATTAATCATCACTAAGATTTTCAGATTTTCCATTAACTCTCATTAAAGTTAATTTTCTTGAATGAAGGTTTTATAATACAAATTTTAGAACTGCATTTGGCCTGATGATTTTTCTTAGGGCAATGAAGTCAGTCTTCATACATTTGGTTTGTACAATAAAGCTACCTACTTCCATTAGTCCCTTTCATTCCTGATCCTTTCTTATCAGGTCCACTCATTCAAAAACAAATGTTAGGTAAAGCTTATCACACTAAGTGTATATTACAAATTTATACAAACGTATAAAGAATTTTAGAAGCTGTTTAGAAGCCGCCTTCACAAGCACTACTATCCAAAACCAGTTCTTCAGGCAGGTGAAACATGGCATCTAGGATTTCTGAGTATCTATACTGATGTTAAAGGACCTGTCCACCAAATTTATTTTTTATGCATTTCTGTCTAATGAGTTGTTTGATTTTTAACAGAATTCTTAAGTTTTCACTACATGATGGGCTCCTACTCAGGGGCTAGGGTTAGAGAAGAAACCTCAACTTTGTGCACAAAAAGAGTGGCTAGACATTTAAACCAAATTCAACCTGAAAATAATTTATTTCTTAAGTGGCAAGATTCAATCACTGTGATAAATGCTCTAAAATTTATGAGTAGAAGCTGTCGGTCTCTGATAACTGCTATGTCAGACTGAACTGCGAAACACAATGCATATGGGTCAGCAGAGTTTAGCAGATTATTCCTCTTATAAATCCAAGAGAAGAACAGTTAAACACACAAAATGAGTTATTTAAAATGATTCAAACTCATAGTTACTCAAAAGCAAATCTCTGACAGTAGGCAGTTATGTCCCATCCCCTAGAAACTCTTGATTTCTGTACTGTCTTCTATTCTTAGCTTGTTTTTCTAAACACCAGAGAGGAACTTTCTGCAGACTATAATAATAGTGGACTTAATGAGATAATCTATCTATATGATTTCCGTGCATCATTTTTGGAACATACTAGAAGGGAATATTTTTGCTGAATCTAGAGCAGTGTAGTAATAAAATGCTTGATGTGTAATAAATTCCAATAAATTGGAAAAAGTAAAGCAAAGCATTAACCTCCCTGGGCTTCATTTCTCTGCCTTTGAAATGGTGTGATAAGACTAAATGGTCTTTAAGATTCCTTTCATATCTGTCTACCTACTCATTCAACACCTTTTAAGCATGTCCTATGTGCTCGGCACTCAGTTAGGTATTGGATAAACACAAATGAGGCATGCTCCTTGCCTTTGAGAACATCTGTCTCCTTGGAGGAGACAGATCTGGAAACAGCACATGGCAGTGGCTCAGCTAGAATTATGAACATATACGATGGGGACTGAGTTGACAGAGGTACTGTTGGGGGGAATTTGGGGAGGGCTTCACTTGGAAGGTAACAGTTCTGCTGGTCAGAAACTTAACAGGTAATGAGTTTTAGAAGCAACGATACATCAGTGAAATGCTAATGCTACCAACACATGTCATTTTACAGTATATAAGGCTCTTTTTATAGGAGTAAGTTAAAACCAAACAATCAGATCATTAAGAAACTTCAAGTTAAAGCAACTTGTTAAAATAATGAGACATACTCATGGCCTCTAACTCATTCAAGAACAAATGTTAGGTAAAGCTTATTAATGTAATGTACTCACTAAGTACAACTGACAATTACAAAAATTGCTCATATACCCACCCATTCCAGCCATATGAAATCTGAAGTTAATAATTCTGAGAATTAAATAATTTCCTCAAGATTATGGAATTAAAGTAGTCCCTAAACTTCACATGTGAAATTACAAATATATTTCTCTTAAAGCAGAAATAAGTACAGTAAGTACAGTATTGATTAAACATGAAGTGTATATTAAATGCATTAAAACTTCCTTTCAAATAGCTACATAAAATAATTTAAGAAATTTGATGTTAACTCCAAAAGTATATCTTTAACAATATGGAAAACAGACAATTGTAATGCAAATAGTAAGCCTTATAGTTACTAATAAAACTCTAATTTAAAAACTGTCTCCTCTGCCTTTTGTAATGTAGTGTAGAATGCTATTTATAGGTCACGTTAAGAGTGCTCGCTTCAATAAGAAGAGATTTAACCTTTCTTTTTTAATGTCAAAGGGCTTTATGTAAGAATTGGAACTTCATCATTTAAAACTAAAAACCTAATTAAAACATTGTACCAAAAATAAGAAGGAATGGCTTGTTAAGCCAGATAGGAAAGTTCTATTGATGCTTTGTAAATTTATCATATTTAATTTATACAGTAATCTCTAACAGAGCAGAATAATCCCATGTTATAATAATCCCATATCCACTATAAACCTTCATCCTGAAACAGCACCCCCTCCCCAAAAGAATGAGCAACAAAATTCAATGCCATAGGCTTAAACAAAACCCACCATTTGGCATTATGATGGACTACTTTTAGGTTGGTAGAAGCCCACCAAATGCGAAATTTCCATCTGTGGAATGGCATTGTGAAGAGCTAGTGCTGCAAACCTGCTCCCTAGCAAAACAAGCATAACTGGGGAAAATCACTGAAAAAACCCAACCTTTTGAAGTCTCTGGAAATTGTTTTAGATGAAGAAACATTCATTCAAGAAAATATACTAAAACTCGGTAAGAATAGTGAGTCTGTGGCATTTGATCCACGACTCGCCTCTCCCTTTCCCTCCTCACTCAGTGTGATAGAAGCTCTGCTTCAGGCAGGTGCAGACAAAACCATAGGGCACCCTTTCTCCCCAGGTACCAATCAAACTATTCCTCTATACCGATCTATTCCTCTAGTGTAATCGAGGGTTATGGTATGTTCCGGGGGTGGGGGCAGGTACCAGCATTTCTTATCTCTCCCAGCAACATGCTGCAGAGGCTAAATTCCAAGCGAGTGTAGCCAAGATGTCAGAGAATCCCTTCTTCAACTCAGCCCCCACTGATGGGGTGGAGGATCTACCTCAGGCACAGCACATTCAAATAGCAGGGCTCTGATAACCTGCATCCCAGCTCATTTGTAGGCTGTTGGTTCCATGCTGGAGAGACAAACCAAGAAGATCAGAAACTACCACCCTCACCCTGCACTCTGCTCCTAAAGCATGGGTGTCACTGGGAGGGAAGTACATCATTGGCTATACTTCCATCTCTGGAGCCATGGCTCAGAGATTCTGGCCAGGAGGAGAGGCAGGCTGTAACACAGAGAACACCAAGGTTCTTGTCTAAGGAAATGACAACAGAAAGAGGGGAAGTTCAAGCCTAAGGGCACACTCAAAACCAATGGCAGGAAAGCAATTAAGAGGAGGCTGCCAGCTTCATGAAACAAATAACCTACATCACTAATTATTAGAGAAATGCAAATCAAAGCTACAATGAGGTATCATCTCACACTGGTCAGAATGGCCATCATCAAAAAAGCTACAAACAATAAATGCTGGGGAGGGTGTGGAGAAAAGGAAACCCTCTTGCACTGTTGGCGGGAATGTAAATTGATACAACCACTATGGAGAACAGTATGGAGGTTCCTTTAAAAACTAAAAATAGAACTACCATATGACCCAGCAATCCCACTACTGGGCATATACCCTGAGAAAACCATAATTCAAAAAGACACATGTACCCCAATGTTCACTGCAGCACTATTTACAATAGCCAGGACATGGAAGCAACCTAAATGTCCATCAATAGAGGAATGGATAAAGAAGATGTGGTACATATATACAATGGAATATTACTCAGCCATGAAAAGGAATGACATTGCATCATTTGTAGAGACATGGATGGACCCAGTCTGTCACATAGAGTGAAGTAAGTCAGAAAGAGAGAAACAAATATTGTATATTAATGCATATACATGGAATCTAAAAAAATGGTATAGATGATATTATTTACAAAGCAGAAATAGAGACACAGACATAGAGAACACACCTATGAATACCAAGGGGGGAAGAAGGGGGTGGGATGAATTGGGAGATGGGGATTGACATATATACAATACTGATACTCTGTGTAAAATTGATAACTAATGAAAGCCTGGTGTGTAGCACAGGGAACTCTACTCAATGCTCTGCGGTGACCTAAATGGGAAGGAAATCCAAAAAAGAGGGGATATATGTATACATATAGCTGATTCACTTCGCTGTACAGTAGAAACTAACACAACATTGTAAAGCAAGTATACGCCAATAAAAAAAAAAAAAAATCTAAACCACAGACCAGATAGTTTACCAGAGAGAACTAGGGGAAGAATAAATATGAAGAACCTTCCTGGGGGTCTGAACAACCTAAAACACTGACTTGAAAAACTAACCTGCAAAGGAGTCCAAATTTAACTATATCAGACTACGAAGCAATTTATGCCCCAAGGTGTTGTTAAAAATAATAGAGCAATCAGCTGGCAATTAGTGAAGCCTAACAGGTGAGTATGATCAGGGAAAGAGACAGAGAGCCCTGCTACTACTGTCATCCCAAGGTGACTGTGCACATGTCAAAAGCTGTAGCCTCTGAGGAGCAACATCAATGAAACAGTAGAGGGAAAAGAAACAAAACAATATAATAAAGAGAAGAAGAGCTAGAAAAGTGGTGGCATTGCCATTTTAGGACGATTGGAGCTTAAATGCTCTGGAAGAAATAAGGAAGGTCACCTGGTCCCCAGAGTTTCCCCAATCTGTAACAACAGCCAAGGACATGTCCACCTAATGTATCTGCTCTTTTTCTGACCTCATCATTCTTGAGGGTGCCTGAGCCTCTATTCCTCTAGCATAATTAGATAACCAGTAGCTTAAGGATATACAGCATGCACAATACACTATCCAAAGGGCTGTACTGGTGATGAAGTATTCTGGGAGTTCAAGATAGGATCCTTGGTAGATTGGAGAGATTCTATAAGAACAAGTGGCAAAGAGATAACAGGCAAACTTGGCTTTTCTATAGTGCTTATGGGATTGATCTTCTTGAGGTTTTTTTTCAGAGTTAGGAGTGACATTAGAGAAAAAATTCTGGGAAGATGTAGGAATAGGAAGCACCAAGACTCTGTCTCCTCATCAAGAAAACAATTGCACTTGCAGAATCTATCTGATGCATTCATTTTGGAATTCTATAGTCTATTGAAGGCTTGCAACTTCTAGGGGAAGGCCTGCATGGTAAACTGCAGTTAATTTTGGTCTATTTCAGCTCTTAGCACAGTATCAGCCACTCATACTGCACCTCCAGCTCCATGGAAGGCAGCTGTGCACATGTTCCTGGAGCAGTTATGGTGGGCAAAAAGGACCCTGACCTCCAAATATCAGAGATCTGTTCTCTGATCACTGATTGCTGCTTCTGATTACAGAGGTGCAGAGAAAAAGGATGCAGCCATTGTTGTTACACTGTTGCAACCCACCTCCCTTCCAGCTTAAGCGACTACCAGGGGGATTTAAAGGGCTAGGGCCCTTCTCTACTCACCCACCCACCCTCCTTCATTTTTCTCTTTTTCCCTGTTCAGAAGCCAGACATTAAATACTTGACATTAAAAAGCAAATGCATATATGGGAAAAATTAGAAAGTAACTGTGCATGTCCAGGGAAAGATGCAGGCCCAGAAAAGACCTGAGAAGACCTTAAGTTTACCCATCAGGCTGATCCTTGGCACTGAGAGAGCCTACAACAATCAAAAACAATAACAAACACCAGCAAGACCTGGGGAAGGGGAGGATATGATTTCAAGAGTAACCACATTATATAAGATTCAAATGTCCAATGTTCAATGAGAAATCACAATGCATACAAAGAAAAAGGAAAGAACAGCCCATTCAAAGGAAAAAAAAAATCAACACAAACTATCGCTGAAAAAGACCTGATGACAGATTACACAAAAACTTTAAAACAATGCTCTTAAAGAGGCTCAAAGAGTTAAAGGAAGATGTGCAGAAAGTCACAAAAACAGTGTATGAATGAAACAGTGTATTTCAAACAGTACATGAAATACCAACAAAGAGACAACCTAAAAAGAAACCACATAGAAATTTCAGAGCTAAAAAGTACAATTACTGAAATGAAAAATTCACTAAAGGGATTCAAAGGCAGATCTGAGCAGGCAGAAGAAGAAAAAGCAGTGAACTTGAAGACAGGACAATGAACATTATTGAATCTGAAGAACAGAGAAAAAAGACTGAAGAAAAGTGAACAGAGCCTAAAGGACCTATGGGACGCTGTGGGAGTTTCACAAGGAGCAGAGAGAAAGGAGCAGAGAGAATATCTGAAAAACAAATGGCAAAAACTTCCCAAATTTGATGAAAGATGTGAATATAAACATCCAAGAAGCTCAATAAACTCGAAAAAAGATGCATTCAAAAAGACCTATAACAAGACATTATAATCAAAACTTTCAAAAGACAAGGAGAGAATTTTGAAAGCAATTCATCACATATAAAGAAGCCTCAGTAATATTATAAATAGATTTTTCATCAGAAACATTGGAGGCCAGAATGCAGTGGGCCAATATATTCAAAATGCAAAAAGAAAAAAAAATCAACCAAGAATCTTATATCCAGCAAACAGTACGGGAGGAATTAAGACATTCCCAGATAAACAAAACATTCCCAGATAAACAAAAGCTGAGGGACTCTGTGACCACTAGATTTGCTCTGAGAGAACTGCTCAAGGGAATCCTTTAGGGTGAAATGAAGGGGCACTAGACAGTAACTTGAAGCTATATGTTGAAATAAAGATCTCAATAAAGGTAAATACATGGGCAATTATAAAAGCTAGTCTTACTGTAACAATGGTTTATATCTCCACTTTTTGTTTTCCACATAATAATAAATAAATTGTTTAAAAAAATCACTACTCTAAAAACCAGTATTATCATAACTTTGGTTTGTAACAACACATTTTGTTTACAACATAATTTAAGAGACTAATGCATTTAAAAGACTTATTAATTTATGTTTTTTGTCACATAATGAATCTTGTGATATCAACAACTTAAAGGAGTGGGGATAGAGTAGTAAAGGAGAAGAGTTTATGAAGTCTATGTTTTGAAGTTAAGCTGGTATAAATTCAAATTAGAGTGACTTAACTTTAGAATATTAAGTGTCATCCCTATGGTAACCTCAAAGAAAATAGATATAGAATATACACAAAAGGACATGAGAAAGGAATTTAAACATTTCACTACAAAAAAAATCAACTAAACACAAAAGATAACAGTAATTCAGGAAATGACAAAAAAGTTACAGCTCATATAGGAAACAAATAGCAAAATGATAAAAGTCCCTCTTTATTAGTAATTAATTTACATGGATTAAATGGATTAAATTTTACAATGAAAAGGCAGAAATTGGCTGAAGAGATAAAAACACATGACCCAACTATATGCTGTCCACAAGAGACTCACTTTAAATCCAAAGCTACAACAAGACTGAAAGTAAAAGAATGGAAAAAGATATTCCACGCAAATAGGAATAAAAGATGTTCAACATGACTAAATAATAGGGAAATGCAAATCAAAACTATGAGATACCACATTACACTCATTAGGATAGCTACTATAAAAAAAACAGAAAATAACAAATACTGGTAAGTATGTGGAGAAATTGGAACCCTTGTGCATTGCTGGTGGGAATAAAACACGGTAAAGCTACTGTGACGGTGGCTCCTCAAAAAATTAAAAATAGAATTATCATATAACCCAGCAATTCCACTTCTGGGTGTATATCCATAACAATCAAAAATAGGATCCCTAAGAGATGTTTGTACACCCATTTTCATAGCAGCATTATTCACAATAGCTACAATGTGGAGCAACCAAGTGTCCATCGAGGTATGAGTGGGTAAGCAAAATGCAGTATATACATACAATGGAATATTATTCAGCCTTAAAAAGTGAATCTGACATATGCTGCAACAGGGATAAACCTTGAGGATATTATAATAAGTGAAATAAGTCAATCACAAAAAAGGTAAATACTTTATGATTCCAGTTACATGAGGTATGTAGAGTAGTCAAAATCATAGAGGTGTAAAGTAGAATGGCGGTTGCCAAGGGCTTGGGGGAAGAGGAGACGGGGAAGTTATTGTTTAAGATGGTAGAGTTTCAGTTTTATAAGAGGATAAGAGTTAAGGAGAAAGACGGTGGTGATAGTAGGACAACATTATGAATGCATTTAATACAACTGAACTGTACACTTAAAAATAGTTATGTTGTATATTTTGTTATATATAGAAATAAAAAATGAATAAATAAAAGTTCTTATTAAGAAAAAGTGACTTTGTTTATTGTAAATGTAAAGTTAGTCATTAAATATAAGACCATGGAATTATAACAAACATCAAAAATCTGGCTGTTTTATGTTTTGGGGATGAATAAAGCTAGAGGTAACCATAACACATTAACAGGTCAGTGTCATTTAAAATATATAGCTTTTAATTTAAGTCTCTTAAATTGACTCCAAGGTAAACTGAGCTCTCGCTTATGAAAAAGGATTAGTACTCATACTTTGAGATATTAAACATTTTACATACTTCAGTATATAATTAACATTTGTTCCAGGATTAACACTAGAAATGTTTCTGTAAGCAATGGGAAAGGATTTACTGAATAGCACAGCGGGCTTTAAGAACTATTTTATGTTTAGTAGTTCATACTCTAAATGTTTTTGTAAGAGAACCCATTTATTTCTTTCATCAGCATTATATTTTTAATGATCATAAAAAATTAACTCTGGCCTAAGAGGACAGAAAAATTTAAAGTTAGATCTAACAGAGGTATCTTACAGATACACTGTGTGGTGCTTTTAAGGAAAAAAAAGGTGTGTTTGTTTGGCATGTATCAGGATGAGAAAGGAGACTTTAATTTCAAAGTGTGACAAAGTGAAGAAAAAGTTTAGGAACTACGAGACAGAATAAAATGAGGGTTTGACTTCAGAATGTTGAGAGTGAGATCAGGGACAGTCTCCTGACTCAGTGATTATAATGTGTTTTTCTTGGAGAAAGACTGTAGGTGACTGGGTTTACCTAGGATTATTGTCTGAATGTGACAGCATGAGAGAAGTTAAGTGTTATTTCGAAGAGACTATTTGTAATGATGTACCATGGATAGGGAGGGAAGCCCATGCTGGAGGGCGGATGGGTGCATATAAAATAGCAGGGTCAGTCAGTGGCCTGGAGGTCTCAGGGAGGTCCAAGAAGTGTTGCAGGGGAGGCCCTTGAACAGGCGGCCTAGAAGGATAGGAGGTGTGGTAGGAGAGTGGGATATCTGCTTAGTGATTTGGGGGACAGTTTACTTTCTGGTACCTACATGGTACAGGGAATGCACTGAGGTGGCTGAGGTGGGGAGGTCATGGTGCTGGGCTAGGTCACCTCTGTGGTCAATGAAATCATCTAAACTGATGGCAGGAGTTAGACAACTGCCTGGGAGGCATTATATCTCCAGTAAACTAGGAGACTGGTACATGTCAGCAAGGAAAAATGGAAGATGGTTGCTGCAGCTAGGCGGCAAAAGCCTCAAAGGAGTAGGAGATTGCAGAAACACAGGGCAGAAATAATTTGTAAGAGTGATTTGCCTCCCAGGGGACATTTGGTGATGTGTGAGACATTTCTGGTTACTACTGGTATTTAGAGGGTAGAGGCTGGGGCTACTGCTAAACATCCTACAAAGCACACAACAACTCCCCACAACAAAGAATTATCCAGCTCAAAATAATAATGCCATGACTGAGAAACTCTTAGGTAGAGGAAACAGCATAAGCAAAGGCATTGCAATGAGGAAAACTAGAGCCCATTCAGGAAAGCTGACTTTAGTTCAGCTGAAGCATAGGTTACCAGCAGAGGAAGTCAGAAGATAAAGTTGGAAAGGAGGCTAGGGTCACCCTGTATGCAGGCTAAGAAACTAGCAACTAACTTAGAGGATAAAGAGAAGAGGATAAAGAGAAGACACTGAAGATCTCTGAGCAAAAAAATGACACATCACTGAGTTGGGAGGCTTTATATATGATTGCAGTCTTATCAATAATTTGTTTTTTCAGTTTACAAGCACTTTTAAGCAAAAGTTTCATCACTCTTTAATGCTTCATTGATGTCTCATCTCTTTAACAACAGTAAGTCCCTGTGTAAGAGACATCAGGTCCCATAGTTAACAAAGCACACACAGCTGGCTAGCCTGAAATTCAGACTTTCAGCTACAGTGCTTTTAACAGCATTGCCACACACACCCTTCAACTACTAAAAATAGAGAAAACATGAAAAAATTTAATTTCTTCTCTCTTCATTCCCAGTGTCTATTTAGAGGTGCTGAGGAACAAAGAAATGGTAGGAAGCATGAGGCAGGTAAAGAAAAAAAGGCCTGAATCAATAATATAAGAAGTATCTAAATACTTCCTGCAAAAACAGAGTGCAAACTGTACAGCTCAATTTTGGAAATACTCATGAAAGCAAAACATAGGTCACTACACTTCTTCAATCATTTTAACTCCTCTTCAAGAAGGAAATCATTAATAACTCAAGCTTACAAATTTGTACCGCTTTTATTATTATTTTTTTTAGCTGTCCTATAAGTTTGTTCAGCTCATTTTAGTTAGCAGTTACTTTCTATAATGATGGTAATTTATAAAAGCATGAATATAACCAAGTCAATCTATTTCGAAGAAGAAAATGTTATCTTGATTCAGGTTGCCTTTCCTGTTCCTGTGCCTGAAAATAAATTAGACACCAAACAAGGTCACCAAGGCAATAATGCCCCCAAATAAATAGGACTCTTTCTGACAGGTAAAGAATTTAACCTGCTGGCAGTCATTCTGTTCAGAATAATAACCATAATACCGAAGTGTCACTTATTCCTTCTCCGGTATATTAAATGGAGCCCTAGTGACATTAAAGAGCTAATATGATTTCATTGGTGCTCTTTCTATACTCATGGAAAGCTTATTTACCAGACAATGTTTAAGTGAACATTAATCTGAGAGAGAAGCTCCATTCTCCAAACCACATGCATGAGAATATAAAAAAAAAAAAGAATGTCTATACGTGTATAACTGAGTCCCTTTGCTGTACAGCAGAGATTGGCACAGCACTATAAATCAACTCTACTTCAATAACAAAAAATTAAAAAAAATCAAACCACATGAATGGATCAGACTAGATAAAACCACAATGGGAAGAACTTTCCACATCAAGAAGGAGAGAGCTTCTCTCCCTCTACTTTTAATCAGCTAAGTGTTTCCCTTGCTTCACAGATCACATTTTGAGGGCTAGGGCTACTCTGACAGATTGCAGAGAGCATAAGAAATTTTACCAAGGTACTAGTAAACTAATTGGTATCATCTATTAATAGATAATAGACTCAGTGAAAATGAGATAAAGGGTAAATGGAGCAATACTATTAAGTGAATTTTAACAGGCGATACATTTTATTTTCCTTCTTTAAGAAAAAACACTTTGAGACATACCTCAGTAGACATCAGTTTCCAACAGAAAAAGTTCAGAAACCTCACGTTCTTTCCATCTGTTATCAGCTATTATAAAGTCCCCCTCTATTTCATGCAGCATACACTTATAAAGTACATTTTTAATACACTGTAGTTAGGCTCACAGTTTCTTATAACAAGTACAGATTTTGTTTTACCTCACGACAGTTGTATTTTTATCCAATTGGCAAGTCAGTTAATTTTTCTAATATTTTCAGGGGTTGAAGGCCACATATAATAGTATGCCTTGTGTCTCTCGATATTAAGTAAGCAATCTCTGTCAGTGGGTCATGTAGTTCTCTAAGTACGTATACATGCTTTTATTGTCAAAAAGAATGCAGTGATAGTCAGACAGCTTTTTAGTTCTACCTGTTCATATATTAGAATGGAATGAAATAACAGCTAACCTTATTGTATTATAGTACAGGCACTGAGCTGGATACTTTGCATGTGTTCTCTAATTTTATTCCTTACCGTACAATGTAGGAACTATTAACATTCTCATTTTTACAGATGACTTTGAAGCGTAGGCAAAATAATTTGCTCAGCTGGTCAGTGGTAGAGCCCAGACTGGAATCTAGATTCACTGGATACAAACCCTGCATTCTTAACCACAATGGTGCACTGTCTTCCTTAGCAACTGGCTTTCTTTCATTTTCATTCTTCCTTAGTCATTCAAATAGGTATCACAAGGAACCAGGATTGTGTCAGGAGCAGGGGCTTAAGAGCTGACACTCTTTAAGAAGAAAAAGACAAGTGAACAAGCAATTACAATAGAGTAGTAGCCATTACACTGGGGGTCAGAGAAAGCTTCCCAGAAAAAAGAGAGGTCTCAGTTGAGAGCTAAAGGATATATAAAAAGTCAGCTAGGTGAAAGGAGGGTAGGGGGAGTTCAGAGTATTTTGTGCATGAAGGTCCTTGTGTGCCATGATAAGGAGCATGGAATTCTTCCTGTGGATAATGAAATGCCACTAAGACATTTCAATAAGCATGTGATAAGATCATATCTCTACTGTAGATGTTAGAATGCCACCTGAAGACTGGACTTGACAAGAAGGAAACTGGTGGCCAAGACCAATCAGAAGACTGTCACGGTAATGTAAGCAAGATAAAGTAAGCAAGATAAATCGGTAGCTGAAATAGTGGTTAGTTTGTTAGAAGGTAAAATCATGAAGATCTGGGAACTGACTGGATGTGAGGAGTGAGAAAGAAGGGGAACAAGAATGACTCTTGTAAATGGCTTGACAACTGAGGAGATGCTGCCACCACTGAGACAGAAAGCAAAGCAGGATAAGGAGGTTTACAGGGAAAGATAGCATGTTCTCTTTTGGACATGTTGAGTTTGAAATGTCTATGGGTTACAGGAGTGGTAAAATCCATAAGAGACCTGGGATAGGAGATATGTATTTGGGAGTTGGCAGCAAAACGAATGTAACTGACGTAAGCCATGGAAGTGGACAAATTGATGAAGTGCCCAAGGAGAGTGTTTAGTGTTAAAAAAGGAAGAGGGTTGAGGACAAAATTCTGAACTTTACCCACATTTATGGATCAGAGAGAGGAAGAGAAGCCCATGGAAGGTTCTGAGAAGAAAGAAAACCAGGTTTCACCATGGTCAAAGAGAGGAAGTATCACAAGGACACAAAATTTATGTAAGATGCTGCCTAGAGGTTAAATAAGAGCAAAAAGGATAGGAGGTTGTGGTCAGGAGTTCTGGGAGGTAAGGACTAGGTATGTCCATGGACTGGTGCCTGAAATGAGGTGTGGGTGATGGACCATGAAGATTATTAAATGGAGCAGATTTATTTTTTTAATTTATTTTTAAACATCTTTATTGGAGTATAATCGCTTTACAATGGTGTGTTAGTTTCTGCTTTATTACAGAGTGAATCAGCTATACATATACATATACCCCCATATCTCCTCCCGCCCACCCCTCTAGGTGGTCACAAAGCACCAAGCTGATCTCCCTGTGCTATGCTGCTGCTTCCCACCAGCTAACTATTTTACATTCGGTAGTGTATATATGCCACTGCTACTCTTACTTTGCCCCAGCCTCCACCCCCCGCCCCACCCCCGTGTCCTCAAATCCATTCTCTATGTCTATGTCTTTATTCCTGCCCTGCCATTAGGTTCATCAGTACCTTTTTTTTTTTTTTTTTTTTTAGATTTCATATATATGTGTTAGCATATGGTATTTGTTTTTCCCTTTCTGACTTACTTCTTTCTGTATGACAGACTCTAGGTACATCCACTTCACTACAAGTAACTCAATTTTGTTTCTTTTTATGGTGGAGTAATATTCCACTGTACATATATACCACATCTTCTTTATCCATTCATCTGTCAATGGACGCTTAGGTTGCTTCCATGTCCTGGCTATTGTAAATACTGTTGCAATGATTATTGTGGTACATGTCTCTTTTTGAATTATGATTTTCTTAGGGTATATGCCCAGTAGTGGGATTGCTGGGTCATATGGTAGTTCTGTTTTTAGTTTTTAAAGGAACCTCCATACTGTTCTCCATAGTGGCTGTATCAATTTATATGCCCACCAACAGTGCAGGAGGGTTCCCTTTTCTCCACACCCTCTCCAGCATTTATTATTTGTAGACTTTTTGATGATGGCCATTCTGACTGGTGTGAGGTGACACCTCATTGTGGTTTTGATTTGCATTTCGTGAATGACTAGTGATGCTCACCATTCTTTCATGTGTTTGTTGGTAATCCGTATGTCTTCTTTGGAGAAATGTCTATTTAGGTCTTCTGACCATTTTTTGGATTGGGTTGTTTGTTTTTTTGATACTGAGCTTCATGAGCTGCTTGTAAATTTTGGACATTAGTCCTCTGTCAGTTGCTTCATTTCCAAATATTTTCTCCCATTCTGAGGGTTGTCTTTCTGTCTTTTTTATGGTTTCCTTTGCTGTGCAAAAGCTTTTAAGTTTCATTAGGTCCCATTTGTTTATTTTTGTTTTGATTTCCATTTCTCTAGGAGGTGGGTCAAAAAGGATCTTGCTGTGATTTATGTCATAGAGTGTTCAGCCTATGTTTTCCTCTAAGAGTTTGACAGTGTCTAGCCTTACATTTAGGTCTTTAATCCATTTTGAGTTTATTTTTCTGTATGGTGTTAGGGAGTGTTCTAATTTCATTCTTTTACATGTAGCTGTCCAGTTTTCCCAGCACCAAGTACTGAAGAGGCTGTCTTTTCTCCATTGTACATTCTTGCCTCCTTTATCAAAGATAAGTTGACCATATGTGCATGGGTTATCTCTGGGCTTTCTATACTGTTCCATTGATCTATATTTCTGTTTTTGTGCCAGTACCATACTGTCTTGATTACTGTAGCATTATAGTATAGTCTGAAGTCAGGGAGCCTGATTCTTCCAGCTCTGTTTTTCATTCTCAAGATTGCTTTGGCTATTCGGGGTCTTTTGTGTTTCCATACAAATTGTGAAAGTTTCTGTTCTAGTTCTGTGAAAAATGCCAGTGGTAGTTTCATAGGGATTGCACTGAATCTGTAGATTGCTTTGGGTAGTATAGTCATTTTCACAATGTTGATTCTTCCAATCCAAGAACATGGTATATCTCTCCATCTGTTGGTATCATCTTTAATTTCTTTCATCAGTGTCTTATAGTTTTCTGCATACAGGTCTTTTGTCTATTTGGGTAGGTTTATTCCTAGGTATTTTATTCTTTTTGTTGCAGTGGTAAATGGGAGTGTTTCCTTAATTTCTCTTTCAGATTTTTCATCACTAGTGTAGAGGAATGCAAGAGATTTCTGTGCATTAACTTTGTATCCTGCTACTTTACCAAATTCATTGATTAGCTCTAGTAGTTTTCTGGTAGAGTCTTTAGGATACTCTATGTATAGCATCATGTCATCTGCAAACAGTGACAGCTTTACTTCTTCTTTTCCAATTTGGATTCCTTTTATTTCTTTTTCTTCTCTGACTGCTGTGGCTAAAACTTCCAAAACTATGTTGAATAACAGTGGTGAGAGTGGGCACCCTTGTCTTGTTCCTGATCTTAGTGGAAATGGTTTCAGTTCTTCACCACTAATAACGATGCTGGCTGTGGGTTTGTCATATATGGCCTTTGTTATGTTGAGGTAAGTTCCCTCTATGCCTACTTTCTGGAGGGTTTTTATCATAAATGGGTGTTGAATATTTTTGAAAGCTTTTTCTGCATCTATTGAGATAATCATATGGTTTTTCTCCTTAAATTTGTTAATATGGTTTATCACATTGATTAACTTGAATATATTGAAGAATCCTTACATTCCTGGGATAAACCCCATTTGATCATGGTGTATGATCCTTTTATTGTGCTGTTAGATTCTGTTTGCTAGTATTTTGTTGAGGATTTTTGCATCTATGTTCATCAGTGATATTGGCCTGTAGTTTTTTTTTCTTTGTGACATCTTTGTCTGGTTTTGGTATCAGGGTGAGGGTGGCCTCACAGAATGAGGTGGGGAGTGTTCCTTCCTCTGCTATATTTTGGAAGAGTTTGGGAAGGATAGGTGTTAGCTCTTCTCTAAATGTTTGATAGAATTCATCTGTGAAGCCATCTGGTCCTGGGCTTTTGTTTGTTGGAAGATTTTAAATCACAGTTTCAATTTCAGTACTTCTGATTGGTCTGTTTATATTTTCTATTTCTTCCTGGTTCAGTATCGGAAGGTTGTGCTTTTCTAAGAATTTGTCCATTTCTTCCAGGTTGTCCATTTTGTTGGCATATAGTTATTTGTAGTAATCTCTTATGATCCTTTGTATTTCTGCAGTGTCAGTTGTTACTTCTCCTTTTTCATTTCTAATTCTATTGATTTGAGTCTTCTCCCTTTTTTTCTTGATGAGTTTGGCTAAAGGTTTATCAATTTTGTTTATCTTCTCAAAGAACCAGCTTTTAGTTTTACTGATCTTTTCTACTGTTTCCTTCATTTCTTTTTCCTTTATTTCTAATCTGATCTTTATGATTCCTTTCCTTCTGTTAACTTTGGGGTTTTTTTGTTCTTCTTTCTCTAGTTGCATTAGGTGTAAGGTTAGGTTGTTTATTTGAGATGGTTTTTGTTTCTTGAGGTAGGATTGTATTGCTATACTTAGAACTGCTTTTGCTGCATCCCATAGGTTTTGGGTCATCGTGTTTTCATTGTCATTTGTTTCTAGGTATTTTTGATTTCCTCTTTGATTTCTTCAGTGATCTCTTGGTTATTAAGTAGTGTATTGTTTAGCCTCCACGTGTTTTTTTTTACAGATTTTTTTCCTGTAATTGATACGTAGTCTCATAGCATTGTGGTCAGAAAAGATACTTGTTATGATTTCAATTTTCTGTGACCCAAGATATGATCTATCCTGGAGAATGTTCCATGAGCACTTGAGAAGAAAGTGTATTCTGTTGTTTTTGGATGGAATGTCCTATAAATATCTATTAAGTCCATCTTGCTTAATGTATCATTTAAAGCTTGTGTTTCCTTATTTATTTTCAGTTTGGATGATCTGTCCATTGGTGAAAGTGGGGTGTTAAAGTCCCCTACTATGATTGTGTTACTGTCAATTTCCCCTTTTATGGCTGTTAGCGCTTGCCTTACGTATTGAGGTGCTCCTATATTGGTTGCCTAAATATTTACAATTGTTATATCTTATTCTTGGATTGACACCTTGATCATCATGTAGTGTCCTTCTTTGTCTCTTGTAACAGTCTTTATTTTAAAGTCTATTTTGTCTGATATGAGAATTGCTACTCCAGCTTTCTTTTGATTTCTATTTGCATGGAAATATCTTTTTCCATCCCCTCACTTTCAGTCTGTATGTGTCCCTAGGTCTAAAGTGGGTCTCTTGTAGACAGAATATATACAGGTCTTGTTTTTGTATCCATTCAGTCAGTCTGTGTCTTTTGGTGGGAGCATGTAATCCATTTACAATTAAGGTAATTATCAATATGTATGTTCCTATCACCATTTTCTTAATTGTTTTGGGTTTGTTATTGTAGGTCTTTTCCTTCTCTTGTGTTTCCTGCCTAGAGAAGTTCCTTTAGCGTTTTTTATAAAGCTGGTTTCGTGGTGCTGAATTCTCTTAGCTTTTGCTTGTCTGTAAAGGTTTTAATTTCTCTGTTGAATCTGAATGAGATCCTTGCTGGGTAGAGTAATCTTGGTTGTAGGTTTTTCCCTTTCATCACTTTAAATATGTCCTGCCACTCCCTTCTGGCTTGCAGAGTTTCTGCTGAAAGCTCAGCTGTTAACCTTATGGGGATCCGTTGCTGCTTTTAATATTTTTTCTTTTTATTTACTTTCTGATACTTTGATTAATATGTGTCTTGGCATGTTTCTCCTTGGATTTATCCTGTATGGGAATCTCTGTGCTTCCTGGACTTGATTAACTATTTCCTTTCCCATATTAGGGAAGTTTTCAAGTATAATCTCTTCAAATATTTTCTCAGTGCCTTTCTTTTTCTTGTCTTCTTCTGGGACCCCTATAATTCAAATGTTGGTCCATTCAGTGTTGTTCCAGAGATCTCTGAGAATGTCCTCAATTCTTTTCATTCTTTTTTCTTTATTCTGCTCTGCAGTAGTTATTTCCACTACTTTATCTTCCTGGTCATTTATCCGTTCTTCTGCCTCAGTTATTCTGCTACTGATTCCTTCTGGAGAATTTTTAATTTCATTTACTGTGTTGTTCATCATTGTTTGTTGCACTTTAGTTCTTGTAGGTCCTTGTTAAACGTTTCTTGTATTTTCTCCATTGTATTTCTAAGATTTTGGATCATCTTTACTACCATTACTCTGTATTCTTTTTCAGGTAGACTGCCTATTTCCTCTTCATTTGTTTGGCCTGGTGTGTTTTTACCTTGCTCCTTCATCTGCTTTGTGTTTCTCTGTCTTCTCATTTTGCTTAACTTACTGTGTTTGGGGCCTCCTTTTCACAGGCTGCAGGTCTGTAGTTCCCATTGTTTTTGGTGTCTGCCCCCAGTGGCTAAGGTTGGATCAGTGGGTTGTGTAGGCTTCCTGGTGGAGAGGACTGGTGCCTGTGTCCTGGTGGATGAGGCTGGATCTTGTCATTCTGGTGGGCAGGACCATGTCGAGTGGTGTGTTTTGGGGTGTCTGTGACCTTATTATGATTTTAGGCAGCCTCTCTGCTATGGGTGGGGTTATGTTCCTGTCTTGCTATTTGTTTAGCATAGGGTGTCCAGCACTGTAGCTTGCTGGTTGGTGAGTGGAGCTGGGTCTTAGCATTGAGATGGAGATCTCTGGGAGAGCTTTTGCTGTTTGATATTATGTGGAGCCGGGAGGTCTGTGGTGGACCCATGTCCTGAACTCAGCTGTGCCACCTCAGAGGCACAGGCCCGACACTTTGCCGGAGCACCAAGACCCTGTCAGCCACGACCCTGTCAGCCACACGGCTCTCTCTGGGCTTCTATTTTGATAGCAACAATGTGACTCTGGACGGTGTGGGCCACTTTTTTCGCCAATTGGCCGAGGAGAAGTGTGAGGCTGCCCAGCGTCTCTTGAAAATGCAGAACCAGAGTTGCGGCTGCCCCCTCTTCCAGGATGCAAGGAAGCCTTCTCAAGATGAGTGGGGTAAAACCCAGGACGCTGTGGAAGCCACCATTCTTAGGGAGAAGAACCTGAACCCGGCACTATTGGATCTGCGTGCCCTGGGTTCCGCCCGCGCAGACTCCCACCTCTGTGACTTCCTGAAAAGCCGCTTCCTGGAGGAGCAGGTGAAACTCATCAAGAAGATGGCGACCACATGACCAACCTCCGTAGGCTGGCTGGTCCGCAGGCCGTGCTGGGCAAATATCTCTTTGAAAGGCTCACCCTAGAGCATGAACAGGAGTCTCCAAAGTCCAGCGGCCTTTGAGGAGTCCCTGTAGCATCAGAGCTTCTGCTTGAAGCCCCTCTCTGCAGCCACTAGGCAGGTTTTTTTGGAGATTTGTTTTGTTCACATAGGCACATGATAACTGCTCAATAAATGTTTGCTGACTGAATGACCAAAGTGGCAGAATCATTTTGGTAGTAGAATCTGAAAGTAAGTGAATCTTTTTTTCAAACCAAGGGTTCGAAACTCTTTATGGGTCATGAAATGAATTTCATCAACAATTTAAAATAAAGTATAACACACATAGTATGGGTAAATGTTGAAATATAAAAGTGTTTATACATGTATAGGTATGTATCGATAAACATACATGGTATAACTGTGTGTACAGGTTATGAAATAAAATATTTTCTTATTATAGTTCTTGGTGACAAACACACTAAAGCCACCGTATCAAGCTATTTTTACAAATGAGAAGACAAAGTCTCAAAGGACAAAAGGGACTTGCGCAAAACCTAGGCTGTGAGGAGACAAACCCAAAGCCCGACCTGGTTGGATGCCACAGCCACCACTCCCTACAGGAGCTTGGCTCAGGCCACCTGGAGCCAGTGTGTGTGGTTGTTAAAAAATTGTTCACTTACCGTTCTGTGATAAATATCTGGAATATATTTCCACTTGTTACCAAATGCCCAATTGACTTGAACTATTTTGTTTGATCTCAACAGTTTTTATAGACTCAGTTTACAGGTAAGTGATTTAAATGACCTAATTGATCATGTATACAAGGAGATGATTTTTATTTCTAGAATATAAAACATGACATAAATATCTTTGCATAGAACCAAAGAATAGATGTACAACATATTAGAATCTCATGTACTGAAATATAGTTTTGTTTTTAACACGAGAAAAAAATCGTACTTCATGCAACAAATTCTACTTAATTTGAATCAAAGGAAGAAATTCCATGTTGTTATTCTACCCAATAATCAACATATTGCACTAATATAAGAAAAAAGTAACTAAAAAATATTTAATGTTTTTTAAAAGAGCACAAAGAGACCCTATAACTGCAATGACCCACATACTACTGTCTTTGTGGGACTACAACTAATATAATAAGCACTCATTATACTTGATACTTCAGTTTTTTTTAAAAAAAAGATCATATTTGCAATATTTATAGTATTTTTTCCCTCCTTTTCTTCATAATGAATGAACAAAAAGTTCATCTATTTTGTAAAAACATACCAAGCCAATAACACTGAGTTTACTGGAGTACTTTCTATTTTTTTACTTTAAGAAGCTGGTGCTGAAAAGTTAAACATCATGTGGAAACAACCAGATAAATCCATAATGTGGCACCTTCTATAATACAAGTGTCCTGGACTCTTCAAAAAATCAATATCATTTAAAAAAAAAAAAAAAGCAAGAGTATAGCTAGATTAGGAGATTATAGAGAAATAACAACCAAATGCATATGTGAGTTTTAATTGGGTCCTTAATAGGGAAGAAATGCAGTTATGTAAGGTATTTTTGGAATAACTGTGAAAGTGTGAATATTGATTGGTTATTAAATGATTTTATGGGATAACTACTAATTTTCTTAGGTGTAATAACGGTATTGTGGTTGGGTAGGAGAACATCCTTGTTCTTTGGAGATGCATGTTAAAGTATTTACAGGTGAAGTGTCAAGATGTCCACAACTCACTTTTAAATAGTTTAGGGAAACCCTCTCTCTTTACCTCTGTATGTATGTATGCATGCATGCATATATATATGTATATATATGAAAATATAGCAAAATATTAAAAATTGTTCAAGGTGAAGAGTATTGAATAATTTTTAAAATATTTTCTGAATGCTTGGAAGTTTTCAGAGTAAATAAATGGGAAAAGAAAAAACAAAAAAAGTCAGTGCTGAATGCAGAACACTTTCACTTAATTTCTGATTTCTATAGATGTTGAACATGTACGTTTATTAACCTTTTCTATTTGTACTTTTGTGATATTCCTGTCCATATTTTTTGCCTATTTTTGTAGTAGGTGGTCTTTTTTCTTGATTTATAATTATTTTGGAACTCAATTCATGCTTGGTTACATATGTTGCAAGTATCTTCTCCCAACTTGTGGCTGTCTTCCCTATTTATTTTAATGATATCTTCTGATGAGTAGAGGCTTTACATTTTAATATAGTCCTTAAATCATTAAAAAAAAACCCAAAAATAAAATCACATGCTTAAAAAAACAATCTGGTAAACACAAACCAAAGCAATAACAACGTTAATATCTAGGGTTTCAGGTAATGTGGGACTTTTGTTTTCTGCATCATGTATGTCTGTAATGTTCGAACATTTAAAGTGAGCTCTATTACTTCATTCTTAACTGGGGAATCCTTTGAGAGAATTTATGGATAGTTCTTAGGGTATTCATGAACATAAAATTTTATTTTTATGGGCATTTTTTCTTGGGAGAGGTTCTATAACTTTTCCCAGATTCTCAGAAGGGTTTAGGACCACAATATTAACAGTACAGCTCTACAGTTATGTAAAATGTATATTAAACTGAAAGTTTAGAGGCAGAAAGGCTTTGGGATTTCATGGTGTGATTTCTGGGGAAATTATTTAACCTCTCTATGTTGGTTTCACAATATACATAATGGGGTTAATATCAGAACTTGTTCCATAATGTTGTTATGATGATTAAATAAGTGAATACATATAGACTGCTTAGAAGAGGGCCAGGCTCATTCTAAGTGCTCAATAAACGGTAGTGATTATTTTTATTATTAATTCTTGACTCTCAGGTAAAAACTAAAAAAATTATGGCAGATTTGATACTGTGGTAAGACTTTTGGGGGGAGGGGGGAGGAAGGGGTGGGCATCTCTGGATTAAGACCAGGTACTAATAATAGGTACTAATAGTTATAAGATAAGCAAGTGTAAATTGCTACAAAAGACTAATATCTCTGAAAAGTTTCTCTCAGAAGCGTTTAGGTATAAACGTGTGAAAGTATCAGAGAAGTTACAGGATGCTTACAAAAAGATATTTCCTAATACTTTGTCTCCCTGGTGTCCTATCCTTATCAGATAACATCAAAAACAACTGCAGTTTTTAGTAAACAGGTCTCTTCATCTTTGCTGATAAGGATCAGCTATTACTCAGAAGAGAATTTGAATCAGTTCAAACTGAATGCATTTAGAAGGGATTTATAAGATAACCTTATGTTATCTTAAGGGTTGGAATGGTTTAATTTGTATTTTTAGAAAAATGGACAGAACTCTTGAGAAATGTCTCCATTATTTTCTACATCTGCTTAGATGAAATTCCCACTGCCAAAGTTCTTAAGTTTTGTATATAGTTCTGAGAAATCCTTTGTGGTGTTTTAAAAGAAAACCCATTTAATCATGTGTTTGAACTTCTGGAAACAAACACCATTTTTATCGAGAGCTTCCTTGGTTAGCTGTTAAATCTTTAGCTGAGAGAGGCCTACCAATTAGGGACAGTTTGAGCACCTAAAAATATGCTAGCTGTCTTCAGATTCTGTTCTGCTGCCAAAATTGTTACTATTCAACAGATATCCATCAAGTCCCTATTCGGTGCCAGGCCCTGTTCTAGGCACTGAAGAAACAACAGTGACCAGAACAGCAAAAAAATCCCTGCCCTCATGGAATTTATGATATAGTATGAGAAGACATAATAAAAATAAGTTTATATTATTTCAGCAGGTGAAAGGGCTTTGGAGAAAAACGAAAGCAGAGAAAGAGCAAAGGGAAGTGCGTGAAAGTTGCAATTTCAGATACAGCAGGCCTCACTGACAAATAAGATGACATGTGAGTGAAGATGTGAAGGAAGTAGTTTACTTGGAGAAATAACTTGAAAGAGGTTGTTGGGGAAGCTGGTAAAGTAGTCTTGTTCAGGCTTCAGAGGCAGCACTAATGACTCTACAGCTGGCTGCATGCCAAACTGCTGAGCTACACCCAGGCCAGCAGGGGTGGTGCCAGCACACATTGTAATCCACTAGATAAGATAGAGAGTAAGTCATGGGATTTCTTGCACCTTGAGGGTCTGGCCAGCCCCCGGGGATCAAGAACAATCCAAGACTTACGAGTTAAGACCAAGGCATTTATGACAACAACCAGAGCTGCAAACTTGCACATAGGCTGACTGTTATCAGCCTGTGGCCTGTTGCTAAAAGCTGGGCTCCATCGAGTGGCAAACTAAAGTCTTACCTGTGGGGTGGACGCACCACCTGGGACCTTCCCAACTGGGAGTCCAGAGACTGCTGTTCAAGGGACTTCCCAGCACTGCTTGGATCTGGATGTAGGTGCTTCCCCAATTCGGTGACGTATAAACCTGTCTTTACTATTCTTTCTTATACTATTCTTTTCTTAATTAGTATACTGTAATCTTTGTTAATTCAATGAGGTCTCTCTAAATACTTGTTTAACTGAGTGTAGAGTGGTTATTTTGCCAGCAAATCCTACGAACCTTGAAACCTAAAGTAAAGCTTTCGGCAAAACAGAGGTGATATGGATATCTGAAGGAATAATATTCCACGCAGAGAAAATAGCTACTCGACCCAAGCCCTGAGATTGGACCTTGCTTTGCAGTGTTTAAGAAACAGCAAGGAGTTTAGCGTGTTCAGTGCAAGGCATCAAGTGGGAAAATAAAATAGAAAGTCAGAGAGGTGACGGTGGGCCAAAGTATGTGGGGCCTAGTAGGCCATTTTGTACACTTTGGCTAGTTCTCTAAATGTAATAAAGAAATCACTGGAAAACCTTAGGAAGAGTGACATGACCTGATTTTCATTTTTAAAGGATCATAGCAGCTCACATGTTGAAAACAGGCTGGAAGCAGGGGAATAGCAACTGGAATAATTCAGGTGAGAAATGACCTTTTCCGGGACCAGGATGGTTACAGTGGAGGTGGTGAAAGTGGTCAGGTTGTGGATATATTTTGAAAGTAGAATGAACAGTATTTCATAACAGACTCGATACTGTGTGTGCTAGAAAGAGGTGGCAAGGATGATTCCAACATTTTTGACACAGGAATTGGAAGGACGGGACTGCCACTGAGTGAGATGGGAAGATTATGGGTTGAGGAGGTCGCAGTTTGGGAAACAAGGTCTGAAATGTCTTATCAGACATAGACATGGATGTAGTTATGGCTGGTAAATAGTTGGAGCTATAGTTTGGAGCTCGGAGGGAGGTCCAGCCTGGAGATTATATAAATTTGGGAGTCATTAGAATATAGATGATGCTTAAAGCCACAAGATCAGCAGGGGTGTGCAAGGAAAAAAATATAAGAATCTTCTGTAGCTCCATCAAATGTACTATGAACAAATGATACTCTTGAGTATTAAAGTGCATCTGGGTCTGAAATTCTGCTGAATTTTAAAACATTTAAGACACAAATTAGTATGTTCAAAAATCAAGTTTAAATTTCTGAATACAGCATGAATAGAGTGATGTCTTGCTATAATGACATCCTTGAGATTCATACCATTGTAGCTCTTGAGTCTGGAGATCTTGTTTTTCATCTTTGATCCCTTGGTTTCTAGTATAATGCCTTGCAGAGTAGAGGCTCAGTAAATAATTATTGAAATTGATGAATTAGTGAAAAAGGATTTGTGATATTAAAGAAATTTCCAGGTCACATTGAAATGGAAATCAAAATTACGAGATGTCACCTCACACCTGCTAGAATGGGTAGCATCAAAAAGGGACTACCCTGGTGGCGCAGTGGTTAAGAATCTGCCTGCCAATGCAGGGGACCCGGGTTCGATCCCTGGTGCGGGAAGATCCCACATGCTGTGAAGCAACTAAGCCCGGGTGCCACAACTACTGAGCCTGCGCTCTAGAGCCCTTGAGCCACAGCTACTGAAGCCCACATGCCACAACTGCTGAAGCCTGCGTGCCTAGAGCCCATGCTCTGCAACAAGAGAAGCCATCACAATAAGAAGTCCGCGCACTGCAACGAAGAGTAGCCCCTGCTCGCTGCAACTAGAGGAAGCCCTTGCGCAGCTACGAAGACCCAACACAGCCAGAAATAAATAAAAAATAAAATAAATTTATATATTAAAAAAAGAAAAAGACAGATAACAAATGCTACTGGGGATGTGGAGAAAAGGGAACCCTTGGGCACTCCTGGTAAGATTATAAATTGGTATAGCTACCATGGAAAACAATACGGAGGTTCCTCAAAAATTAAAAATACAACTACCATATGATTCAGCAATTCTGCTTCTGAGAACCCATCTGAAGGAACTGAACACCTCACCAATAGATTAGTCTCTAAGTTCCTACATTTGGCTGTGTGTCAGATGCTAGGACTATGATAATTATTTGGCAGGACCAAGAAAGAGGGGTGGGAGAATGTTTAGAGAAATTGTTATAATCTGAGTTGTCACAGCCAAGATCTTATCTTTGCTTGATAAATGTATGTATGTATGAAGGATATTACAGTACTCTTTCTCATTACTTTGTACAGTGACCCCAGTTAGCTAGAAGCATCCATTTACTTCGGGCAGCAGTTCTCAAGCTTTTTGGTGTCAGGATCTCTTTAAACTCTTAAAAATTACTGAGGACCCCAAAGAGGTTTTGTCTATGTGAGCTATATCTATTGATATAATATTGATATAATTTACTACATTAAAACTTAAAAATTTTTAAAACATAAGAATACATAAGCACACATACAAGACGTCAGAACGATGAGGTCATTATATGTTTTTAAATTGCTGGAAAACTCTATTGTACACTTGTGAGAGAATGAGAGCAAGAATGACAGTGAAAAGAGTGAAAAGGCAAATAATGTCTTATGGTTTATACGAAAACTATTTTGACCTCATGGACCCTCCAAAGGGGGCTTTGGGATCCTCAGGGATACCCAGACCACACTTAGAGAACTGTTGGCCTAGGAAAAGATTAGGGTTATTACAGCAGGACTGCAAAAAAGAGATAATATTCAGCTTTTGATTTCCAAAAATGGCAGTTTTTGAGTCTCTATCCAGATAAAAGTATTTAAAGTCAGACTTTGTCGAAAATGAAAACAGATATCTAAATCCCCAGAATTCTGTTTACATATTAAAAGAAAAACCTAAGGATCTGAACAAATTTTACTTTAAGTCACAGGTAGAAAGAACTCAAGTCTGGATGTTAGCTACCTAGGGAAGCAATGAGAAGGCTTGGGGTAAAGAGGAGGAGTCGGAGATTGCAGGAAGACAGAGTAGAGTCAAGGCCAGTTTCCCTGACCACCCTCAATGTGAGGGTTCAACCTCGAGGGGGATAACAATGATGAAGTTGAAAGGAAAGCAGAGTACAAAGGAAGACCAGGACCCTGCTACTGGAATTCAGGGAGGAGTCTGTCTTTTGAGATGATAGCTATGCACAGGGGTTATCCTCACAGAAGAAAAACAGAGCATGGAGGGTGTAACCTAGTATTCTCAAACTTCCCTTCATTTTCATGTGTGGCAAAGGGACTTAAGACCCCCTGCGGTGAATATCAACAGTAGCCAAGCTGAGGGCCAACGGATCTTCCAAGGGCTACTACTATGGTACAAGGCAAATGAATTCCATGGTAGAGGATGAACAGTGGACAATCCAAGTCAGAGGGCTGGATGGAAGAGGTGGAGCTTCAGAGGAATCCATTAAAACAGGATCAGATTCAAGGCAGGATCAAGTCAGCCAGGGAAGACTGTGAGGCTCTGATTGAGCAAGGAGAAGAGATCAGGAGGTCTCCAGCTGCCAAATACCAGCAGGGCACTTAATACACAAGGGCCATCAATATGGTTGTGTAAGAACCTCAGAGCAGATACAAAGAAAGACATCTTCTTCCAATTCCCTGAGGACATATAAGCCTATCCTTAGGCTCACCCAGTTGCCATTTTTGCTAGGAGAAGAGAAATGGGTTAATATCCAGAAAAACTGAAAATTTAACCAATAAATTAAAACCCTCAAGAGACCAAGATACATAATTTTAATTGAGAAGTTTAAATTCCATTTCTCCAATACCTGCCCAAGGCATAGAGCCCTGATTTTAGAAAACAAAGAGGTTATGTTTCCTGTGTATATCCATGTTATAATTTGTTAAAATTTTAATGTCACTATTTATGATATTCCTTTTAAAGTGAGTCTTCTTTTATTTAAATATAATAAATCTCTTAGTTAAATGATCAATGATTCACTGTTCCTTTAATTTATGGCAAACCTACAAGAAGGTTTTGATGACCCACATGCTGTATAAGGCAGGACACAGGTAAACAATAAGTTCAGGAACTAATTCCTCAATAGCAAGGTAGGAATTATAAGGAGGCCTGTGCTGCTGAATTAGGAACCCTCCGAGGCTATCAATACAGAGGGACGTGTATCTAAAGATATAACAAAAATATCAACCAGAAAATCCAACTGGATCAAAGATTTAAGTGCAAAGACATAAAAGTACAAAAAATATCTTAATGGCATTTTCCATGCTAAGTGAAATAAGTCAGACAGAGAAAGACAAATACCCATATGATCTCTCTTCTATGTGCAATCTAAAACAAACAAACCAAAACAAAACAACCCCAGCTCATCTAGGGTATAAGCAAACAAGAGACCAGAAAAGCAGGACAGGCCCAGTCCACAGGACATCTAGAAGACAGAAGTTTAGAAATCATCTCGGAAGTAATGGGGACCAGGGAAGGTTTTTGATGGGGGAGTGGCCTGGCCCTTAGTGCTTGAAGGTGGTCACTCAGAATGTGCAGGATGAATGGGCTGAAGAAGCAAGAGATAAGTACAAAGACCCAGTTAGGAGGGTTTTTAAATAGTAGGGTCCATCCTGTCTACCTTAGTTCTATGTGGAAACCATGTAGCACTGTAGTCATCTAGGAGGTCTGATTTAAGGGGCAGTGGAGAAAACTGCCCATCACAAAATATTTTTCCACTGACTCTGATAAAGTGCTGATAATTTTTATATTACTCAGTGCTTATGGGATTCAAGGCCTCTTTCGAAATGCATGTCCTATTTGGCCAGGGAAAATCTGCAGCAGCGAACCTTTACCTTGTTTTCACTGGTTTATCACTTGGGCTAGGCAGATACCCTGCAAAACTTTTGTTGGGATAAATCATAAGGGAAAGGTTTACTGCAAGGGATGAAATTAACTCTGTGGAAAATTCAGGGCAATTGGGGGTCAGTTTGAGAGCATCAGCTGGCTGAAGGAAAGAGAGTAATGTCACCAGAGCCCCAAGAGGGTGAGAGAGACCAAGAACAGTACAGATGAAGGGACCTCAAGATAGGTTTCACCTATTTCACAGCTGTACTTAAGGCCAGCATTTCCACCAGTATTCCCTTTCATTCCTCACTCTTGGATATTGACTTTAGGATGGGAGAGTAAAACAGAAATGAAAATGTTTTGGTGTTACTTCTTTGAAGAATACATCCTGAAATCACATATCTATGTTCACATCCCCCGTCCAGCCACAGCTTTTTTGAATAAATTAGTGAAGTTCAACAGTACTTCAATAAGAAAAAGTATGCTTTAAGCAATTTATACATATTTACTTTTGGATTTTCCAATTGTTGTAATGGGATGAGTTGTATTCATGTCATTTTTAAATAAAGTGTAAAATCTACTGAGATATCTCTTTGGATATATTTTCCAACATCTGACAATAATCACTTCCTCTTTCATAAAAAAAAATTCCTTAAAGGCAGGGTTGGTGTTGATTAAGGAAATCTAATACTACTGAACTGAAAGAAACTAAGTTTCTAAAACACCATACGTAAAATAAACCTTTCTTCAAAAAGGAATTGTAGGGGCTTCCCTGGTGGTGCAGTGGTTGAGAGTCCGCCTGCCAGTGCAGGGGACACGGGTTCGAGCCCTGATCTGGGAGGATCCCACATGCCGCGGAGGGGCTGGGCCCGTGAGCCACAACTGCTAAGCCTGCGCGTCTGGAGCCTGTGCTCCACAACAAGGGAGGCCGCGATAGTGAGAGGCCCGTGCACCGTGATGAAGAGTGGCCCCCGCTCGCCGCAACTAGAGAAAGCCCTCGCACAGAAACGAAGACCCAACACAGCCAAAAATAAATAAATAAATAAATTTATTAAAAAAAAAAAAGGAATTGTAAAAAACAAAAGTCTGTCTGTGAGTGTGTGTATGTGTACGAACATAAGTGGAATGATGTCCATTGACAGATGAATGGATAAAGAAGATGTGGCACATATATACAATGGAATATTACTCAGCCATGAAAAGAAACGAAATTGAGCTACTTGTACTGAGGTGGATGGACCTAGAGTCTGTCATACAGAGTGAAATAAGTCAGAAAGAGAAAAACAAATACCGTATGCTAACACACATATATGGAATCTAAAAACAAAAAACAAAAAACGGTTATGCAGAACCTAGGGACAGGACAGGAATAAAGACGCATATGTAGAAAATGGACTTGAGGACACAGGGAAGGGGAAGGGTAAGCTGGGACGAAGTGAGAGAGAGGCATGGACTTATAAATACTACCAAATGTAAAATAGATAGCTAGTGGGAAGCAGCCACATAGCACAGGGAGATTAGCTCGGTGCTTTGTGACCACCTAGAGGGGTGGGAAAGGGAGGGTGGGAAGGAGACGCAAGAGGGAGGAGATATGGGGATATATGTATATGTATAGCTGATTCACTTTGTTATAAAGCAGAAACTAACATACCATTGTAAAGCAATTATACTCCAATAAAGATGTTAAAAATAAATAAAATAAATGAAATAAAATAACAGAAAATGAGCCTTTAACTATAGAATATCCTTATCTTGAAAAACAAGGTTTTAAGAGAACTTCCAGGACAACGTACTAAAAACTTTATTTTGTGTTTTCACATGATTTAGCATACCGGTATGCCACACTAAAAGTAACTGCTCTTTTCTTAAACTCTCCTCTTTCCAATCTGAATCCACATTCAGGAACCTAAACTCTCAGAACCATAAAAAACTCACTGGGCAAAAGGCTCAATTTGTGGCCTGGTTTGTTTTAAACCAGTAAAATCCAAAGTAAATTTCAACACTAAAATTTTCTTAACTTTGCAAATTGTATATTAATAATGAAAATGCTTTAGTAATAAAACTCATAATCATCCAGAAATAATAAAAAGTTTGAATTATAAAATATTATTTGCTACCTGTTTTTCAAGAAATTTTAGGAGTTAAAGCATAAAATACTTTTTTTTAAATTTTATTTTATTTTAATTTAATTAATTAATTAATTTATTTTTTAAACATCTTTATTGGAGTATAATTGCTTTATAATGGTGTGTTAGTTTCTGCTTTATAACAAAGTGAATCAGTTATACATATACATATGTTCCCACATCTCTTCCCTCTTGCGTCTCCCTCCCTCCCACCCTATCCCACCCATCTAGGTGGTCACAAAGCATTGAGCTGATCTCCCTGTGCTATGCGGCTACTTCCCACTAGCTATCTATTTTACGTTTGGCAGTGTATATATGTCCATGCCACTCTCTCACTTTGTCACAGCTTACCCTTCCCCCTCCCCATATCCTCAAGTCCATTCTCTAGTAGGTCTGTGTCTTTATTCCCGTCTTGCCCCTAGGTTCTTCATGACCTTTTTTTTTTCTTAGATTCCATATATATGTTTGCATACGGTATTTGTTTTTCTCTTTCTGACTTACTTCACTCTGTATGTCAGACTCTAGGTCCATCCACCTCACTACAAATAACTCAATTTCATTTCTTTTTATGGCTGAGTAATATTCCATTGCATATATGTGCCACAACTTCTTTATCCATTCATTTGTTGATGGACACTTAGGTTGCTTCCACGTCCTGGCTACTGTAAATAGAGCTGCAAGGAACATTTTGGTACATGACTCTTTCTGAATTATGGTTTTCTCAGGGTATATGCTCAGTAGTGGGATTGCTGGGTCATATGGTAGTTCTATTTTTAGTTTTTTAAGGAACCTCCATACTGTTCTCCATAGTTAAAGCAATCTTGAGAATGAAAAATGGAGCTGGAGGAATCAGGCTCCCTGACTTCAGACTATACTACAAAGCTACAGTAATCAAAGACATTATGGTACTGGCACAAAAACAGAAATATAGATCAGTGGAACAGGATAGAAAGCCCAGAGATAAACCCACCCACATATGGTCACCTTATCTTTGATAAAGGAGGCAAGAATATACAGTGGAGAAAAGACAGCCTCTTCAATAAGTGGTGCTGGGAAAACTGGACAGGTACATGTAAAAGTATAAAATTAGAACACTCCCTAACACCATAAACAAAAATAAACTCAAAATGGATTAAAGACCTAAATGTAAGGCCAGACATTATCAAACTCTTAGAGGAAAACATAGGCTGAACACTCTATGACATAAATCACAGCAAGATCCTTTTTGACTCACTTCCTAGAGAAATGGAAATCAAAACAAAAATAAACAAATGGGACCTAATGAGACTTAAAAGCTTTTGCACAGCAAAGGAAACCATAAACAAGACAAAAAGACGACCCTCAGAATGGGAGAAAATACTTGCAAGTGAAGCAACTGACAAAGGATTAATCTCCAAAATTTACAAGCAGCTCATGCAGCTCAATATCTAAAAAACAAACAACCCAATCCAAAAATGGTCAGAAGACCTAAATAGACATTTCTCCAAAGAAGATATAGAGATTGCCAACAAACATATGAAAGAATGCTCAACATCATTAATCATTAGAGAAATGCAAATCAAAACTACAATGAGATATCATCTCACACGGGTCAGAATGGCCATCACCAAAAAATCTACAAACAATAAATGCTGGAGAGGGCGTGGAGAAAAGGGAACCCTCTTGCACTGTTGGTGGGAATGTAAATTCATAAAATACTTTTAAAGGAAGGAAGTTGTATTACTTTTAACAACCACCAGGCATGCTTTACTCATTTGCAATTAGTATACTATATAAAAATGTAATTGCAAAAAAAAAAAAATGTAATTGCAAAAGCTGATTAGAAGCATTTGAAAACTGGTAAAAAAAAAAAAAGGGAGGAATAAGAAAAAGAAATGAAAAGCATCCAAGTTAGAAAGAAAAAAGTTAAATTATCTCCGTTCATAGATGATATGATCTTATATGTAGAAAACCCTAAAGAGTCTACCAAAAAAAAAAAACCTGTTCAGATTAATAAATGAATTCAGAAAAGTAGCAGGATACAAATTAACATGCAAAAATCAGCTGCATTTCTAAACACTTACAATGAAAAATCCACAAAGGAAATTAAGAAAACATTTCATTTACAATAGAATCAAAATGAATAAAATACTTAGGAATTAACTTAACCAAGGAGGTGAAAGATTTATATAATTAAAAACTATAAAACATTGTTGAAAGAAATCATTAAGAAAACAAATAAAGGAAAACACATTGCATGTTCATGGACTGAAAGACAATATTGTTAAGATGTCAATACTACCCAAAGTGACCTATAGATTCAGAACAATCCTTACCAAAATCCCAATGGCACTTTTTATAGATACTGAAAAACCAGTCCTAATATTCATGTAGAATCTCAAGGGACCTCCTAAAATAGTCAAAACAATGTTGAAAAAGAACAAAGTTGGAGGACTCACACTTCCCGATTACTAAACATATTCCAAAGCTATAGTAATCAAACCAGTATAGTACTACAGGGAACTCTCCTCAATGTTATGTGGCAGCCTGGATGGGAGGGGAGTCTGGGGGGAGAATGGATACATGTATATGTATGGCTGAGTTGCTTTGCTGTGCACCTGCAACTATCACAACATAACTGGCTATACTCCAATATAAAATAAAAAGTTTAAAAAAACCCAAAAAAACCCCCAGTGAGGTACTAGCATAAAGACAGACATATACGTCAGTGAAATAACAAAGAACCCAGAAATAAACCCTTGAGTATATGGTCAAATGAATTTTGACAAAGGTGGTAAGACCATTCAGTGGGGAAATGACAAGTCTTTTTAATAAATGGTGCTATGGGACTTCCCTGGTGGTCCACTGGTAAAGAATCTGCCTTCCAATGCAGGGGATATGGATTCAATCCCTGGTTAGGGAACTAAGATCCCACATGCCGCAGGGCAACTAAGCCTGCACGCCACAACTACTGAGCTCGAGCGCCTCAACAAGAGAGCCCGAGTGCCGCAAACTACAGAGTCCACACGGTCTGCAGCCTGCGCACCACAACTACAGAGAGAAAATCCGCATGCCACAACTAGAGAGAAGCCTGCGCACCGCAACGAAGACCTGACACAGCCAAAAAAAATAAATAAAATAAATAAATATTAAAAAAAAATAAATGGTGCTAGGAAAACTGGATATCCATGCAAGTAATGAAGTTGGACCCTTATCTAACACCATATATATAAATTAACTCAAAATGGATCAAAGCTCTAAATGTAAGGGATAAAAGTATAAAACTCTCAAGACAAAATATAGGGCAAAAGCTTCATGACAGTGCACCTGGCAGTGATCTTTTGGATAGGACACCAAAGGCACAGGCAACAAAGAAACAACAGAAAAAGTGGACTTCATGAAATTAAAATTTTTTTTGCATACAAAGACACTATCAACAGAGTAAAAAGGTATCCCACAGAATGAGAGAAAATATTTGCAAATCATGTATCTGATAAGGGAGCAATATTCTGAACAGAGACTAACTAAAACTCAACACCACCAAAGAAACAACCCAATTGAAAAAAGGGCACAGGACTTAAGTACACACTTCTCCAAAAAAGATATGCAAATAGCTAATAAGGACATGAAAAGGTGCTCGACATCACTAATCACTAGGAGAAATGCAAATCAGAACTACAGTGAGGGAACTCCCTGGCAGTCCAGTGGTTAGGACTCAGTGCTTTCACTGCTGGCGCCGGGTTCAATCCCTCAATCCCTGTTTGGGAACTAAGATCCCGCAAGCCATGTGGAGCGGCAAAAAAAACCAAAAAACAGAACAAATCCACACTACAATGAGATACCACATTATACCTATTAGAATGACTACTATGAAAAAAAAAAGAAAATAACAAATATTGGCAATTATGTGGAGAAACGGGAACCCTTGTACACTGTTGGTGGGAATGTAAAACGATAAAGCTGCTGTGATGGCCATTCCTCAAAAAATTAAACACAAAATTATCATATGAACCAGCAATTTCACTTCTGGATATATACCCAAAAGAACTGAAAGCAGGATCTCTAAGAGATGTTTGTACATCAATGTTCACAGCAACATTATTCACAATAGCTAAAATGTGGAAGCTGAGCAAAATGTGGATATATACAATTCAACTTTAAAAAGGAAGAAAATTCTGACATACGCTACAACATGGATGAATTTTAAGGATATTATGTTAAGTGAAATAAGCCAGTTAAAAATAACACACACTGTATGATTTCACTTATTCAAAGTACTTTTAGTGGTCAAAAAGCAAAGCAGAACAGTGGTTGCCACAAGCTGGGGGAAAGGGATGAATGAGGAGTTACTGTTTAATGGGTGTAGAGTTTCAGTTTTACAAGATGAAAAGAGCTGGATGGTCAATACTATGGATGTATTTAATACTACTGAACCACACACTTAAAAACGGTCACAATGGAAATTTTACATTATGTGTATTTTGCCACATTAAAAAAAACTGGAAAAAAAATGAGAAGGAAGAAAATTTAAGCATTTAACCTGCCTGTCTCAACTGTACTTCGGGTGACTAAAAAGATAATAATAGATGTTCCTTTTTTTTGTTTGTTTTAAATAGAAAATTCCAGCTGATAATATATGCTGAGGAGTGATAGATATAGGGTGCTATGATCTTGTAAATCCTTTTGAAATAGTGGACTTGACAATGATCATCAACAGCTGCTTAAATCTAATTATTGGCTTAGAGGAAATACAGGGGACGGAGTCACATATTAACATCATGGGGACACTATCAGCAAAATCCACACTTTGAGAAATTCTGTAAGACAGGTGTTTTTTCTTCATATGTATGTACCTCATTTAGCTTCTAATTTGATAGAAACATTTAGGAGAGAATTGGGGCATTCTGAATACTGACTAAGTATTTGATATTAAGAGAATATTGTTAAATTTTTTAATGTTTGAAAATGATCTTGAGGTTGCTAAAAATAAAAAAGTCTGTATCATTTAGAGATACAGATTGAAATATTTATAAGTGAAATGATACAATGTTTGGGAATTCCTATAAAATTATCGGGGTGGCAGGGGCTCATGGGTGGTTACACAGATGAAACAAGATTGGCCATATACTGATTATTGTTGAAGCTGGGTGATGATTAAATGTGCGTATATCATACTATTCTGCCTACTTTTCTATATTTAAAATTTTCCATAATAAAAATTTTTTGAAGTCTTTGAAATTCTTTAATACATAAGCTAAATATTTTTCTTATAATTAAATTTACAGCATTTATTAGTCAATAATCCAAATTTTGATGTGGTTAAGAAACAGCAAAAACAATAACTAAAGACTTATTTATTGCATCCAGTACTTTTTACATTTTTCCAATATCACTAACTTCCTTATAACCTTTTAACATTTTGGTCTTAATATTCAATTCAATAGCAAATGATTACTAGGAAAACAGTAAAAATCTCATCATTCTCTGGCAGCCTAAAAGAAATACTTTACATTTATGTGCAACTCACCTGCTGTAAAATCTTCAGTCAGATCAATGAATGCATGAGAATGTGGAATTCGCATTTTACTTTTAATGGTCAATGCAGGATGCCATGATAAATTCCTAAAAGAAAAATTTTTTTCTTAAGGCAAACATCAAATGAGCACTGTTTTAAAACAAAAATATCTGCGTGCAAGATATTTTAAAAACTCATTTATTCTTAGCTATGTCACATACTCTAAAATTCACTCTTTCAGAGTGTACAATTTAGTGGTTTTTGTATATTCACAGTGTGTAGCCATCACCACTATCTAATTTCACAACATTTTCATCACCTCAAAATGAAACTCTGTATTCATTAGTAACTTCTCATTCTCCCCTCCATCAAGCCTCTGGCAAACACTAATTTGCTTTCTGGCTCTATGGATTTCCCTATTTTGGACGTTTCATATATATGGAATCATATAACATGTGGCCTTTTGTGCCTGGTTTCTTTCACTTGGAATAATATTTTCAGGTTCATTCATGTTGTAGCATGTGTCACTACTTCAGTCTTTTTTATCCCTGAATAATATATAATTACATGGCAATATTTTTTGTTAAATCTGTTCAACTGTTGATGCACATTTGACTTGTTTCCACTTTTGGCTATTACAAATAAATGCTGTTATGAATATTCATGTACAAGTTTTTATGTGGACATACACATATGTTTTTGATTCTTCTGTGTATATACCTAGGAGCAGAATTGCTGGGCCACATGGTAACTCTATATTTGACTTTCTGAAGAACTGTCAAACTGTTTTCCAAAGTGGCTTCATCATCAGACAGTCTCACTAGCAATGTATGGGTATTTCAATACCTCCATTCCATTGTGAACACTTATTACTGTCCCTTTGTTTTATTACAGCTACTTCCTGAAGGGTTCTTGTGGTTTTGATTTATATTTTCCTAATGTCTAATGATGTTGAGCATGTTTTCACATGCTTGTTGGCTACCTGTATATCTGTGGAGAAATGTCTACTCAAATTCTTTGCCTATTTTTAAACTGGATTATTTATTGCTTTGAGTTGTAAGAGTTCTTTATATAGACTAGATCCTAGACCTTTACCAGATGCATGATTTGCCAATATTTTCTCCCATTCTGTACAGCCTTTTCAGTTTCTGGATAGTGTCCTGTGCTGTGTAGAAGCTTTTAATTTGATAAATCCAGTTGTAATTTTTTTTGTGCTGCTTTTTTCTTTTGGTGTCAGATCTAAGAATCCATTTCCAAATCCAAGGTTATGAAAATTTACCCCTATGCTTTCTTCTAAGAGTTTTATAGTTTTAGCCCTTATATTTATATCTTTAATTCTTTAAGTGTAAGAAAAATAACTTAATATTATCATGGGTGATATTTTCCCGAGACTGTGGAGAATGATTATCTTTTATAAGTATTAATTCCAAAGTTTTCAGCCATGCAAAAGAATGAATTTAGACCCCTACTTCATACCATATACCAAAAATTAACACAGATGTCTCAAACTGCTAAAAGAAATAGAACTCTTGTATATTGCTGATGGGAATATAAAATGGTGCATTAGCTATGGAAAACAGTTGGTAATTCTTCCAAAAGCCAAACAATGAATTGCCATATGACCCTGCATTTCTATACCTAGGTGTATACCAATAAGAATTGAAAAACACACTGTTTACAGATGACATGATACTATACATAGAGAATCCTAAAGACTCTACCAGAAAACTACTAGAGCTAATCAATGAATTTGGTAAAGTAGCAGGATACAAAATTAATGCACAGAAGTCTCTTGCATTGATATACACTAATGATGAAAAACCTGAAAGAGAAATTAAGGAAACACTCCCATTTACCATTACAACAAAAAGAATAAAATACCTAGGAATAAACCTACCTAAGGAGACAAAAGACCTGTATGCAGAAAACTATGACACTGATGAAAGAAATTAAAGATAATACAAACAGATGGAGAGATATACCATGTTCTTGGATTGGAAGAATCAACATTGTGAAAATGACTATACTACCCAAAGCAATCTACAGATTCAATGCAATCCCTATCAAACTACCAATGGCATTTTTCACAGAACTAGAACAAAAAATTTCACAGGAGATAAACCCACAAACATATTGGTCACCTTATCTTTGATAAAGGAGGCAAGAATATACAATGGAGAAAAGACAGCCTCTTCAATAAGTGGTGCTGGAAAACTGGACAGCTACATGTAAAAGAATGAAATTAGAACACTCCCTAACACCATACACAAAAATAAACTCAAAATGGATTGAAGACCTAAATGTAAGGCCAGAGACTATAAAACTCTTGGAGGAAAACATAGGAAGAACACTCTTTGACATAAATCATAGCAAGATCTTTTTTGACCCACCTCTTAGAGTAATGGAAATAAAAACAAAAATAAACAAATGGGACCTAATGAAATTTATAAGCTTTTGCACAGTAAAGGAAACCATAAACAAGACAAAAAGCCAACCCTCAGAATGGGAGAAAATATTTGCAAACAAAGCAACTGACAAAGGATTAATCTCCAAAATATACAAGCAGCTCATGCAGCTCAATATCAAAAAAACAAACAACCCAATCCAAAAATGGGCAGAAGATCTAAATAGACATTTCTCCAAAGAAGATATACAGATTACCAACAAACACATGAATGGATGCTCAACATCACTAATCATTAGAGAAATACAAATCAAAACTACAATGAGGTATCACCTCACACCAGTCAGAATAGCCATCATCAAAAAATCTACAAACAATAAATGCTGGAGAGGGTGTGGAGAAAAGGGAACCCTCTTGCACTGTTGGTGGGAATGTAAATTGATACAGCCACTATGGAGAACAGTATGGAGGCTCCTTAAAAAACTAAAAATAGAACTACCATATGACCCAGCAATCCCACTACTGGGCATATACCCTGAGAAAACCGTAATTCAAAAAGAGACAGGTACCACAACGTTTACTGCTGCACTATTTACAATAGCCAGGACATGGAAGCAACCTAAGTGTCCTCTCACAGATGAATGGATAAAGAAGATGTGGCACATATATGCAATGGAATATTACTCAGCCATAAAAAGAAAAGATATTGAGTTATTTGTAGTGAGGTGGATGGACCTAGAGTCTGTCATACAGAGTGAAGTAAGTCAGAAAGAGAAAAACAAATACCATATGCTAATGCATATATATGGAATCTAAAAAAAAAAAAAAAATGGTTCTAATGAATCCAGGGGCAGGACAGGAATAAAGACGCAGATGTAGAGAATGGACTTGAGGACACAGGGAGGGGGAAGGGTAAGCTGGGACAAAATGAGACAGTAGCATTGACATATATATACACTACCAAATGTAAAATAGATAGCTAGTGGGAAGCAGCTGCATCGCATGGGGAGATCAGCTGGGTGCTTTGTGACCACCTAGAGGGGTGGGATAGGGAGGGTGGGAGGGAGACGCAAAAGGGAGGGGATATGGGGATATATGTATATGTATAGCTGATGCACCTTGTTATATACAGCAGAAACTAATACAACATTGTAAAGCAATTATACTCCAATAAAGATGTTAAAAAAAAAAAGAAAAAAAAAGACTTGAAAACAGGTATTCAAACAAATACTGGTACATGAATGCTCTTAGCAGCACTATTCACAATAACCCAAATATCTACCAATGGATGAATGAATAAACAAAATGTCATATACCCGTACAATGAAAATATTATTCAATCATAAAAATAACTGGAGTACTGATACATGATACAATATGGATGAATCTTTAAAACATTATGCTATTTGAAAGAAGCCAGACTCAAAAGGTCACATATTGTATGATTTCATTTATATGAAATACCCATAATAGGAAAATCCTAGAGACAGAAAGAAGATTAGTGGTTACCAAGTGCAGGGGTAGAGGGGAAAGGGAGAGTGTCTGCTTAATGGGTACAGGGTTTCCTTTTGGAGAGATGAAAAGTCATTGGAACTAGGTGATGGTTGCACAATGTTGTAAATGTTCTAAATCTCACTAAAGTGTACAAAATGATGGTTAATTTTAATAATGTTATGCAAATTTTATCTCATTAAAAAAGCCAATAGTACTAAGTTTTCACATATCCTTCATTTAGTTACTCCTAATGTTAACATCTAATATAACCATAGTGCATTTGTCAAAATCAGGAAGGTCATACTGGTAAACTATTAGGAACTACAGAAAGAAGAGCAAGTTTAAATAAAATCATTTCCCCACAATTCCTCACCAGTGAAGAACACTCCAGCGTCAAAGGCATTCCTATTTATCAAGGCCCTACTTAAATCAGCTTCCTCCAAAAGGCCTTTACTCCTCTCTCACTGTTTCACTATTATACTTTTCTCTACTAATAGCACTTTGGTTTGCCTTATAGTTACTTTAGGAACTATTTCTCTGAGAGTGTATCCTAAGTACCCTGACTCATAGATATTTGTATCTACAATGCCTAACCAGGACCTGGCTCCCAAATACTGGCTGAACCGAATCGTAGTCTCAAGTAGCATCTCCTATTCTTCTCTACTTCTAGTTAGAATTTGCTATTTTTTTCACAGTACTATGTTCCAGTCCAATATGGAAGCATAGACATGTCATCTCAGAAGAGCAATTAAAAGCTAATTAAGTCTAACTTAATTGTCAACACAGTATCCAATTGAGTAGACAGCAAACAAGGTTCACCTGTGAATTTAGTTTTGAAGTGTTTGGAAAGTGGAAAGGAACAATTGACTAATTTGTTATTGGTAGGTGGATTCTGGAAAAAAGAATAAGCATTCAACAGGAGAAATTTTTCTCTATGCAAAGGGTTCTACAAACAGTAACTTCTTCCCAATAACCTTCTTCTACATTCTTTTTAGCACATACTGGGCCTCATCTATAACCTAAACAAGACACTAAAAACCAAACCAAGCAGTATTCCTAAAACTTGATTGTATTACTTTAACTAAAACCCCATAATATAGGGTTATGATAATAAGAAAATATTAATATACATTGTAAAGTTATATTTAGCATTTGTTGTATGGTAATTCAATACCAAGCATTCATGTGATGTTTTTCTTTCATACTACACAAGGTTAGAAATGCTTAAAATAATTTCAGTTAAGTCCAATTTAATAATCATTGGTTCACTTCTCTTTAAGATGTGCCATTTATTCATCAGTTCTTTAAATTCTAAGCATTAAAGTATTTTTCATTACATACAAAATAATCAGACTCAGGCTAGAGATTCTATGACAAGTTTGACATAAAGTCATTTCAGAAGAGTTTCTCATGTTCCCAACAAATTTGTAATTATATGCTGAAAATGAATTAAAACAACACAAACTTTTACACAGTTAAGCTCCATGAGGTTAATCATGTGGCTGTCTTTAATTACTATGCTAGTAGTTATTTTTTTTTTTTTTTTTTTTTTTTTTTTTTTTTTTTTAAAATTGGGGGGGTTTGTTTTTCTTTAAACTTTTGGGTTTTATCTATTTATTTATTTATTTATGGCTGTGTTGGGTCTTCGTTTCTGCGCGAGGGCTTTCTCTAGTTGCGGCAAGCGGGGGCCACTCTTCATCGCGGTGCGCGGGCCTCTCATCATCGCGGCCTCTCTTGCTGTGGAGCACAGGATCCAGACGCGCAGGCTCAGCAACTGTGGCTCACGGGCCCAGTTGCTCCGCGGCATGCGGGATCCTCCCAGACCAGGGCCCGAACCCGTGTCCCCTGCACTGGCAGGCAGACTCCCAACCACTGCGCCACCAGGGAAGCCCTGCTAGTAGTTATTGATCTAATTTCCCATAGATTTTTTTACAGGTCTGCTTTGAAACAACTTATAGCTAGAGTTTTGGAAAATCTCAACTAACTTGTGACATTTTTGTCTTAGGAACTATTTAACAAAACGTACATTTCAAATGAATCTAGAACAGTGATAAAGCAAAAGTCATAAAGTGACAGACTATGGGCCAAATTCAGCATAAAATGTGTTTTATTTGACCTACACATTGTTTAAAAAAGTTTGAATTAAGAGGTAAAACAAATTAAAAATCAGATTTCAAATAAAAATCAGGATTTCCAACTTCTCTTGAAATATCAGAAGGTCTGGCAAGCAACTGGCCCTTTTCACAGAGTTATAGCCTGCAGGCAGGTCAAGTCCCAAGCTCCCCAAACTGTTCACTAACTTTGTTTTCCTTCTGGGCCCCATCAGACACTTGAGTTTGCAACTCCTAACAAAATATTAATTGTAATATTGCTATCTTGAACATTTCAAATCAATATTCAAGTTCTTCACAGTATTTTAAGTTTTACACTTGTTTCCTATACTCTGATATTTTACATTAACAGCTCTTAAAAGGCAGTTAGCAGATTCTTATAGTTTATTTTACATACAGTGTCTATTTACCATTCTGATGACTACCAAAGGTGGGGGGAGAAAGAGCTTTTGATTCTTTCATGGTGCATTTTAAGATGACTGAAAACTGAAGTTGCCTAAGATAACTAAATTGTTTAAAAATTTAAATAGGTGAAAAAAATTCATTTCTCCTTCTGCCTTTAATGTTGCTCTTTATACACAACATAGTTTTTCAGTAAGAAGCAGACACCATATTTTTCAAGCAACTATACCCATATAAACTATAATTTCCTTAACTCCATTTGAATGCCAAGGTCACAGATGTAAACTGCTCTGATGACAAAGGAAGAAACAGCAGAGATGAAAAAGTGGGCAGTTCTGAGCCATGCTGAATCTATCTGTTGACATTTCTTGACCTCTGTAGAAAATTCCAATTACTAGTTTGTCCCCAACAGGAAACATAATTATGTCAAGGTGTTCTAATTTGTAGTCATCATCACCTTTAATCTCAAAGAACAGCATTTATCAGAGGATGAATTTAAATGTAATTAATGTCAACTGTAGCTTTTAGTTGCCTATTATGGTAACTGCTCTTAGAAATGACTGCTAATCCACTCACTTTTCAATGATCAGCCTACACTGAGTTGTCATTATTTAAGATACCCAGGTAAGGGACTTCCCTGGTGGCGCAGTGGTTAAGAATCCACCTGCCAATGCTGGGGACACAGGTTCAATCCCTGGTCCGGGAAGATCCCACATGCCGTGGACCAACTAAGCCCGTGCGCCACAACAACTGAGCCTGCGCTCTAGAGCCCGTGAGCCACAACTACTGAGCCCGTGTGCCACAACTACTGAAGCCCAGGTACCTAGACCTGTGCTTCATGACAAGAGAAGCCACCACATTGAGAAGCCCGCGCACTGCAATGAAGAGTAGCCCCCGCTCGACACAACTAGAGAAAGCCCGCGCATGGCAACAAAGACCCAATGCAGCCAAAAATAAATAAATAAATAAATAATTTAAAAAACAACAACAACACTCATGTAATACAACTGAACTATTAAAAAAAAAAAAAGAAAAAAAAAGATACCCAGGTAAAAGCAGTTACTAGGAGATGGGTCTAGCGTGAAGATGGGTCTAGCATGCTTCTCTAAGCCGCCTAGTCCAGTGGTCTTGAAAACTTTTGCTCCAGTAGACTCTTAAAGAATTTACAAAAACTATATCCCTTAATACCTTGAAGTTCATTTCTAAGAAAGTAATATAAATATTTTCAACGTTTTAAATAGCTACAAAAGCATGTAACCTTTAAACCTATTAGAAATACTGGTATTTTAAAATAAAATGATTACTCTAATTAATGGAACAGAATAGGGAGCCCAGAAATAAACCCACACACTTATAGTCAATTAATCTATGACAGTGGAGGCAACAATACACAATGGAGAAAAGACAGTCTCTTCAATAAGTGGTGCTGGGAAAACTGGACAGCTACATGTAAAACAATGAAATCAGAACATACTCGAACACCATATACAAAAATAAACTCTAAATGGATTACAGACCTAAATGTAAGACCAGATACTATAAAACACCTAGAGGAAAACATAGGCAGAACACTCTTTGACATAAATCGCAGCAATATTCTTTTGGATCCATCTCCTAAAGCAAAGGAAATAAAAGCAAAAAATAAACAAATGAGACGTAATTAAACTTAAAAGCTTTCGCACAGCAAAGGAAACCACTGACAAAATGAAAAGACAACTTACTGAATTGAAGAAAATATTTGCAAATGATATGACTGATAAGGGATTAATATCCAACATATATAAACAGCTCATATAAATAACTCAACATCAAAAAAACAACCAACCCAATTAAAAAATGGGCAGATGAACCGAATAGACATTTTTCCAAAGAGAAAATGCAGATGGCCAACAGGCACATGGAAAGATGCTCAACCTGGCTAATTATCAGGGAAATGTAAATCAAAACCATAATGAGATATGACCTCATACCTGTCAGAATGGCTATCATCAAAAAGAACACAAATAACAAATGTTGGTGAGGATGTAGAGAAAAGGGAACCCTCGTACACTGTTGGTAGGAATGTAAATTGGTACAGCCACTGTGGAAAACAGTATGGAGGTTTCTCAAATAATAAAAACAGAGCTACCATATGATACAGCAATTGCACTCCTAGGTATATATATCTAAAACAAAAACACTAATTCAAAAAGGTATGTTCATAGCAGCATTATTTATGAAAGCCAAGATATGCAAGCAACCTAAGTATCTAACAACAGATGAATAAAGAAGATGTGATATATATATATATATATATATATGTGTGTGTGTAATATATACATACACACATACACATATACATACACACAATGGAATGCTACTCGGCCATAAAAAAGAATGAAATTTTGCCATCTGCAGCAACATGGATGGACTTGAAGGGCATTATGCTAGGTGAAATAAGTCAGACAGAGAAAGATAAAAACTATATGATATCACTTGTATGTGGAATCTAAAAAAATCAACAAACTAGTGAATATAACATAAAGGAAGCAGGCTCAAAGATATAATACAGAACAAACTAGTGGTTACCAGTGGGAGAGGGAAGGAGGAGGGGGGCAATATAGGGGCAGGGGAGTAAGAGGTACAAACTATTAAGTATAAAACAAGGATATATTGTACAACACAGGGAATTGAGCCAATATTTTACAATAACTATAAATGGCAATAACCCTTAAAAGCTGTAAATCACTATATTGTACACCTGTCACCTTTATAATATTTTATAGCAACTATACTTCAATAAAAAAATAAAAATGGGGCTTCCCTGGTGGCGCAGTGGTTGAGAATCTGCCTGCTAGTGCAGGGGACATGGGTTCGAGCCCTGGTCTGGGAAGATCCCACATGCTGCGGAGCAACTAGGCCCGTGAGCCACAACTACTGAGCCTGCGCATCTGGAGCCTGTGCTCCGCAACAAGAGAGGCCGTGATAGTGAGGCCCATGCACCGCGATGAAGAGTGGCCCCCACTTGCCGCAACTAAAGAAAGCCCTCGCACAGAAACGAAGACCCAACACAGCCATAAATAATAAATAAATAAAGGGAAAAAGATGGTTCAATTTAAAAAAAAAAAAAAAACAGGATTCAAGGAGGAAAAACTGTAAAAAAATAAAAAAATAAAAAAAATAAAAATGATTACTCTTAAAAATGTATTCAGTAGAATATAGATACCATACTGATTATTATCCACCATCATCCACATACACCCACAAATCACATAAAAAAGCTCTTCTTCTCTTTATCCTTGGACTTGTACTTCTATTCTATTTCTGTTATAGAACTTTATCATGATGTAAATGTTTTTATATCTGGTCTTTTTAGTGATCACGCTATCATATGTCTCCAAAGAAATGTACATCTTCAAATTGGTATTTAAATTGGCTTTATGCATCCAGGTGTTTTAAAAAAAAATCTCTTTGAGGTTGAGTTATTTTAACTATTACTGTACAACTGATGAAAAAGCTTTGATAGCTTATTAAATCAAAGGTAAAATTTCATTGGAAATGCATTTTTTTTGAAGAAATGAATGGAGCTTTAAAATATATTAGTTTACTTATCTTTAGAATAGCATGACACTGCTAGAATGAAACAGGATTCAGCATAAAGTCTACTCCTTTTCTTCATCTTTATAGACACAGATGCTAAGAAATCTTGTTCATATATGTTCATTAAAATCTCCATGGAAATTTAATATTAATATTAAATTAATCTTAATTTTTTAGGTATGATAAATACATTGTAATTATGTATTTTAAAAACATCCTTACTTTTTAGAGATATATACTTAAATATTTATGGATTAAAAATGTCTGGGGAAGGAGTTAGAGAGAGAAATGAAGGAAAAGTTGTGAATGAAATAAGACTGGCCAAGAGTTGCTAACTGTAGCTGAATGACAGGTGTATTATATGCAAATTCATTGTCCTATTTGCTCTACCTTTGCATATGTTTAAATTTTTCCATAATGAAAGTAAAAAAAAAGAATTTAGAGCTGCTGATTTAGCTCATTCAATTTATGTAAAATGCCTGGTCCTCACTGTCAAACTAATCTCCAAATGAAAGTTATTTTCTGTCAGAAAGAGTTTGACCTCATTTTTTCAATTCAAATAAATGTGTTAACATGTGTTTCAAGGAATATTACAAAAACTACTGAGAAAAGTACAGATTATATATTGTAGCAAAGATTGCTAAAAGCAGTCAAAATTAAGGTAATTTTGATAAAATTGATTTATCTATTTTCATAAAATAAGTTATAAAAACAAGATAGTAAATTAACATGCTGTTTATCTCTAGTGAACTTAAAGCATTGCAATGTAAAGTACAGCGAAAATAATTTATAATACAATAAGTATGATAAAAGACGTAATAGTCCATAAATGTATGTGAATACTGACTCTGGTATCTGGCTTCCGGAGTAAATAAAAACAGATTATAAAAATGAGAAATCACACAACTTCTTTCTTATTTCTTTAGACATACCAAAGTTTTCCCTATGACTTTAATAAATGAGAAAGGTATATACTACAAAAAATTATTTGGCTCAGGAGCCAGCATGTAAATTTATTTTCTATCAATAGGAGAAAGAAAATAGTAAACCTTTCATAAGACAAGGTATTTGACTTTAAATGGAATTTTCTTGATATGATTTGATAAAGTAGGTATTAGCTACGTTATAGAAAAATGCATATCAAATATGAAAGAAATTATGTAAAAGTTTTATCCATAGGTTTGTTAGTCCTTGAGAACGTTCTTGTCACATCTGAAACAATCACTGGCATTTTATCCATAGGTTTGTTAGTCCTTGAGAACGTTCTGGTCACATCTGAAACAATCACTGGCATGATCCAAAACTACATAGGCATGAAAAGCACCTTCCTTCCATTTAATTATGTGTCTTAGGGATAGAGTACTAAGAAGAGCTGAAAGGTCTGCTTTGCTGAATCTGGTGTTTCTTACGGATGCTCTCTGCTGTGCTCTCCCAGGACCCTCTCTCAATAATTACAGATTCTTTGACAGTAGTCAGGGAATGCAGGAGGCAAAGTCATTAAACAAAAACTGTCATTACTCCCACAACCCCACTCTAGCACATCTGAATTCAGAACATCTCAATGTGGATCAAAATGCTTTTTGCTACCAAGCTTCATCTGAAGAGAAACAGGAAGAAGAAAGAGGAGAAGAGGAAGAACTGGAAATTCTATTAGTTTAGTGTATCTGTGTTTCGTGCCGTATGGGTTTTTACTCCCCAGGAAATGTATCATTAGTGAGATTTAGGAAGGGTAAAGAATATGGCATTCTTATATGAAGGAGGAGAAAGTTATAGTGAAAACAGGTACGTTTTCAGGCTCATCAATTTTAGGTAGGAGTACCTATGAAACCTGAGGATCTAGTTGCTTAAATGATCTGTGTTTGCATATTCCTTTGCAAGTCTTTACTTATGGTAAAGTAAATAAACACAGCCTACCATGCTGTGTATCCAAAGATGGCCACATTATTTCCCATCCCACATGCTCTTTTACATTTCAGTTAAGCCATGCCCACATCAACAGGTAGAGTACATAATCCTCAAATTCCCTAGAATATTAGCTAATTCTTTCATTAGAATGCCACAGAAGTGATGCTCTTTAACTGCCAGGACCGAGCCTTAAAGAGATCTCCAGCTTCTGTCTATACTTTTGTATTGCTTCTTCTTGGAAAACAACCACTATGCTATGAGGAAGTCTAAGTTAACCATGTTGGAGCACCACCAAAGGCCCTCTGTGACTATAACAATGGTAATGGCTATACAGAGTTGAAGGCAGGAGCAAAGGCTTTACAGTTTGGAAGACCAAGATTCAAATCCCAGATCTACCATTTATTTACATTGCAAGCTTACAGTGGTCACTTAACCTTTGAATTAGCCGGCTCCCTGACAGCGCCTCTTGAGCTACACAGCTACCTGTTGTGGGAAAAATATGAGACAACTGATGGAAACTGCCAACCCCAGAGTTACTAAGTAGATATTTAAAAAAGCAAATAGGCTTGTTTAAGATTCTCTTTCTTCTCATTCTTCCCCATCCAGCCCTGAGCCTCACAGAGGACAATAAGCCGTGCAACCCGGAGGTATGCCTCTTCAGGAGGGGCATGGTGAGGAGTACAACACAAGAGAGGAGAGTGGGAAAAGAAGCATGGCTGAAGAACAGAGTTACATTGGTAAATACTTGATGGGTTATTCACTCACTCTTGGGCCTCTATTAGAATTCAAAGGTATGGGTCAGACCAGATAAATCTTAAGGACCTCTTAGAAATAGCACCTTACGTTTGTAAGAGAAAACGTGGCGATTTCTTTCAGCCATATCCTTACTTTGTCCAAATGTTCCTACCTCCAAGGGTGTGCAACAGTGATATTACACCTGAGAGACGGCCCTAGCAGCACTGGCTCCTAGGGCAGGCAGACAGAAGAGTAGGCAGTCTGAGGAGAAGCATAGGCCCCCATCTCTACTCAGGGCTACTATGGAACTCAGGAACTCACGCAGCTCAGAGCCTAGGCCTCCAGACTGTTAAAAATCAAGTATCTGTAGGGCATTTTCAACAGCATATACATTTTTAAAACATACAATAGGACTCTAATGAAAAAGAACTTAACCTGTATTTTCAGGAATTATAAATTATTTTGATTCATTTTACCCTAAATTGAAATGATAATATATACCAAGCTTACTCAAAGTCTGCTCTATACACATAGCTTCTCTAACTGCGCTTGTTTGTTTTTCTTTTTCTAATTTTTATTGTGGTAAAATATACATAACATAGAAGTTACCATCTTAACCATTTTTAAGTGTACAGTTCATTGGTATTCTATGCTTGTTTTAAAATGGACTTTTTTCAATACATGCAAATAGTAATAAAATAAAACAAAATGGTTTCCTCTCAAAGAAGGAAACAAAATTTTGATATATGCTAATAGAAATATGTTGAATTCAAAACACTTTTAAGTATCATCAATATTAATGATGAACAATTACTGTTGAATTTACTGCACAGAAACTCAAAAGAAGCTCTCTTTCTAAATGATTACTACAAAGAAAACATATCTAAAAATTTGTAAGATTTAACAAAAAGCAAAGTGAGTAAATTTTGAGAATAACCTCTTAAATTCACTTAGAAACAAGCAAAAGTTCACTTACATACAACACTGCCAACCAGAACATAAAACAAAGCAGTATGATAAATCACCAGGGAATCAAGGGTCATTTAACTGACTCCCCAAAAGCTTCTGGTGGGACTCCAGGAAATAAAATTATGGATCCTTGAGTAACAAGCCACTTGAAATAATCACAGCATATACAATTCTGAGTTATCTGCTAAAGCTTTCACTATTTCTGTGGCTTAATTTTGAAAAGAAAAAGGTTTAGGTGAGAAATGAGAGAATCAATGAATTTATCTCCAATAGCAAAGTTCCTTTAGGAAAAGAGAAAAGTTATAAAACTGATACTCTGTTTCTATGGAAATACCAATAAAAAACTTATTTCTTAAGTCCTAATAGATTCCTTTAAACAACAATGTTCAAAATACAAATGGTATATAAGGTGAGAAAGGGAGGGGGTTGCTAGGGGAATTCTAAGAAAATATGAATCATCTCAAAGCTATCTTTTTCTGTTAAGACTATGGGTACTAATGCTGATTATAAAGTTAAAAGCTGTCCTGATGATTATTTGGTTTTCTTTTGTGTTATAAGTCTCTTAATTTTCATATTTTTTCTAAACAATAGATTTAAATGACAAATATCATTATTTCATTAAGATAAATATTTGCAATATTTTCTGTAATGCACCAGCAAACAAACAAATCAGCAGTAAAAATGAAGGGTGATTTAATAAATCAGTCATTGGTTATCATGTAAAAAGATAGAAGGTTACATGGAAAAACAGGGATTTATTCCTTCTGAATTGAGATTAAATACCTATATTTAAATAGAAGATAGTTTTTTCTGCTAATGGAGGAAAAATATCCACTCACATAAATAAGTTAAAAATGGCTGCTTTCAGTGCCATTAATATTCCATTCAAAATATTCATGCAAATACTTGTAAAGTAAATGGAGTATGGCAAAAGTGCTTGTTTGTCACATACCTGGATTAATATTCCCAGGTATACAACTTGGGCCTGACCCAGTTTGAATGTGTTTGAATTCAGTATATGAGTCACAGAAAATATGAACAGACCAACATTACATTTGGCTTTGATTAAAATTACAGGTACAAGTGTTTTCACGTCAATACTAAAAACAATATCCTGAATGCTTATGCAACATCAGTTTCAAATACCCTTTTACAGAAAATGCCCATTAACGATAACCTAATCACTGCAAAAGCTGCTCTAACATTTAATAGCTAGGTGTTATTTCTAAGTAATGTGGCACATTATTACGTTATTTCAAGTCATTAAAAAGTGAGGTGGAGGCGCAAACTGAATCCTCACCTTTGTACATTTAACACACTTCAATTATCTCTGGCACCTCAGCAGAGGTTTAGCACCCTTCCTGTCCCTATCAGATAACCCCCACAGTACCAATTAAAAGGGATTCTTCTACCTATCACTGTTTCCAGCTTAGGCTGACCATCTGCACCCTTAACTCCAGCCGAACTGATCATGCTAGTTTTACCTGTGGGCAATCTCCTGTTTCCATGCCTGTACTGGGCCACTTAAAGCCATGGGCTTTCCAGCACAATTCCATGGGAGCATTTAGCATTCTATTTAAAGATCATTGCAAAATTTCCCATAAAATTAAGGTGCTAGCCAAATTTAATTAAATTTAAGATAATCTTGGGTCTGGCATAAATAAGCATAATATTTAAGTTGCAAAAGTTGGTTAGATTCCTTAATAGATAAGATTGGGCTGCCAATCAGAGGTCATGCAAATGGTCCAAAATGTAAATGCTTTTTCACTTATACACCTAATCATATGTCTGTAACATAAAACTGATATGGCGAAATACATTTTTCTTATTTTAGTAACATATTAATGCTTGCCCCCATAGAGACATATTCAGCTTTCTGTTGTCTGAATAATGATAATGCTAGCAATAGTCATCCTAACAATGCTCTTGACAAAAATTCTTTTCTGTCAATTTTTATAACTTCATTTTAAAAGTTATCAGGACAAAGGTAACAGGACAAATCTTGGATACAAACTTGTTACCTATAATATGGTTAGCCACTATTGTTTAATCTGTAACTGAAGTTTAAATGAGAAATATCATAAAATAGTAGAGAATTACTCCAGTATACTGTAGTATGCCAGAGAATAACGTATAAAAAATAAAAGTGAATATATCTTTAGGCAGAATAAGTTTTTAAAGAAGCATCAGAGGAAAAAAAATCTAACATAGAATTCAGAACAAATAAATAAGCTATGACATTATCACACAATATCTAGTAGTTTTTACTTTTTCAATTATCTACAATAGCTGTTTCATAAGTTTAAATTTCCAAAGGTCAAACCACATCATATTAAAAATATTCTAAGTATTTCTTTCACTAAAATGGAGATTACCATGAAATAAACCAGGCCAGAAGTCACCATCACATTCTCAATCACATGTCTACCCAAGACAAACAAGCAGGGCTTGCTATGGTAGGAGTCACCTGTGCCTTCCCCTAGCCCACCCACACTCAGTTCCTCCCAGACATGGCCACAAAGGCAAAGCAAGATCTCCATCCAGCTGGTCTCTAAAGCAGGGTTCTCTTCCAGGTATTTTTCAAAGTTTGAGGAAAAAACAGGTTTCTCATTAAAGATTCACAGTAAGTCTTACAAAGGTCACTATGACTAGCATAAAAACACTCATATTCTTTATGGAAAACTTCTAAGAAAAAGTGATAGGAAATGTAACAGTTTCACCTCAGAATAGCTCAGATTTTGATAATTTACTTGTCTTTGTGCCTGTGCATCACATTTCAGAAACTAATCATAAAAATACATTACTTCTGCAAAACACAGAGGGAAAATTCATTAGATGTATAGTAGCTGGGAAGACAGATTGATAAAGGTGGTTCTCTGCACTTGCTGGAAAGTCAAAAAAATAAATGTGTTCTGTACTCTTAAAATGTTTGCCTTATCAAATACAGAAAAAATTAACCAAGTTGAAGGTATCTCATGAAAAGTATCTTGCTATCATGAATTCTTGTGTTAGGAAAACAGTTCTATTCAAATCTAGAGGAATTATAACGGAGATCTTTGAATTGCAAGATTCCAGGCAGTTTTCCCTAAGAATGGCATTCTTGGATAATAAGAGAATCCTAGCATACAAACTGGTCAAGGATAGGGTATACGTGGAAAAGTTTCCAGAGCTTAGAGAAGGAATGTTTATATTTTCAGGCAATTATTAATTGCTCATTGAACAAAGAAGGAACAAGGCTTATCAATGAACATCTGGGAGCTAACATGACTAAGGTAGAGAATTCAATCAAGACGGCAGCTATCCATACTATTTAAATTAAATCTTTCCATTTCTAAAAACATCCAATGAACCAATATTTAAATGGGGACTTGCAAAGTTTGTATCTCTAATGTCCAGAGGGATAAAAGGATTAAACTGGCTCTACACAGAAACCAGTTGCAGATCAAATCCACAGTGCTTGAGAAAGCTTGTATGTTGACCAAATGTCCTTTTAAAAATCTTAAACAAGGATTTCCAATGAGCTGGGGTTTTTCCCCCAACGGTTAAAGCAATCAGTTCACATAGATACACAGTCCCTCCAGCAGCAACATGTACAATTAATTACATGGATATAATAATATTTACTCACCCTCCTAATAGTATCTGTGGCTGGTTGGATTCATTTGTGATACCAAATATATCAGGAATTAAATCGGCATTGAAGCTAAAAAGAAAACATTAAAAACATTAAGTAGCTATTTTATTAAATTCTCACTTCTAATTTAGTTTAAAAAAAAAAAAAATTTGGGGAGGTGTGGTAGACATACAACAGTCAGTATCTGTTGCAATCAATGGAATGTCGGAAGTGACATGTTTCACTCTGAGGCCAAAGTGTTTAATTTTCATTATTGGACCCTCCAGTCATCTTGGCAATGAGAAGAACATGATGGTACGGCTCCACAGATGATGAGGCCTGTAAGACACTCTGAGAGCTGGCAAAAGAGCCTATCACTGACCCACACTGGACATGCAGTGTGAGCAAGAAATAAACTTTTGTTGTGAGATTTTGGTGTTGTCTGTAACCTCTACATAGCCTAGCCTGTCTCTGAGTGATAAGGAGACCGTTATTTCAGACTCATGACCCTCCTTATTTAGTCAGATGGGCTTAGGAGAAATAACCCACAAAAGTAATCCCTAGTTGGTATAAAAATTTATGTGAGCCACTGAATACTGTAACAACAATGAAAAACACCCAACTATAAAAGAAATCAAGCTGAGCACCTTTAAAAAGATTAATCCATGAATTAAAGTTCAGACTTCTAATGGTTACTGACCTATTGATGTATGACTATGATTTTAATAACTGTACAAAAGGCAGCACTGGAAACAAGAATGTGGCTATAGATTGTTTACTCCCCAAAATGATATCTACATCATTACCAGAATCCTAACAGAAATTTGGATTAACTTTATCCTGGTACATGAGTCTATTTTGAGGAGATAAATGATAATACTAAGGAAGAGTTGTGAAAAGGACAAAGTTTCTCCTTAATATAGAAATCTTTCTAAGTCTCTAGAGGAAATCCTCTACCCTTCCTATCTGTCAATCAAGCACTAACAGTTTTATCCAAAAACAGTTATCTTAGTTCTTTGAGTAATGACATGGCTAGGATCAACAAAGATCCATCGTGGACACATTCAAAGCTTTTCAAACAAAACCAAAAAGACAAATCTCTCCCTCTTTGCAAAATAATGAATTTCACCTTTCTCTTTCTTCCATCATGGCAAATAAATATGTAATTAAGAGGACAGGCCCCTATCAGCTTTAAAGGGAGAATGAATTTAGAGTCAATACAACTTAGCAAAGTAGTTTCCTATGTGAAAGATTTTATGTTTGTAAGCTTAAAATCATTCAAAGGGAAGCAAGCACATACTTACTCCATAATTAATGGTTCATCCTGAAAAGTCCTGTTGAGTATGGTCATATTGCAAGGATCTGTTAAAGAAAAAAAGAAAAGAAAATATATAAATGAAAAGGCATTTTATAACACATTATTTTTGATATTTGCACTTAGGGAAAAATACCCTTTCATTCTTTTCAAAATTCATCTCTAATTAATTCCAACTATTAGCATTAATGAGACACTATAACTCTAACTTAAATGGACATCAAGTTTGTAAAGATAAACTATTGGGAGAGTTTATTCTACAGTGAAGACCAGTATTACAACAACTTCCTTTGAGTCTTCATTCTGAAAATCTCTTAGATGAGTCTTCTTTATATACAATTTAGCAGTAGAGCAGTTGACAATTAAGGTTTTCATATAAAGAACCCAATACACGCAAAACTACTAGACTCTAAAACGTCCATGCCCTCCTCTCCTCCTCCTTTCTTCAGTCTGGCTCCATGAACAAAGGTGTCCATTTAGGTATAATTAACTGGCTTTTCAGATAAGACGAAGATCTGTGGGTAGATATGGTAGACTGACTCTCAACCTTTACTCTAAACTTTTTGTGCTTTCCTGTACTGGGGAGACTATAGAAACCAAAAATAGCATTTCTCTTGCATTTAAGATTCTAAATAAAATGTAAGCCTTGCTATAATTAGATATGGTGAGTTTTGCCAAGGCAGGAATGAGGTGAAGGCTGTGTTTCTGCCATTTCTGTCTTAATGTCTGATCACTGAATTGTAAGTACTAAGAGGGAGGGTGCATGGCATCCATTCTGCTGGTGAGCAAGTGTCATTCTGGCACCTGTTGTGCAACTGGCCACTTTCTGATGGTAAAAAGGCAGTAGCTTCTTTGAAGGCTTTCAGGATTGTTCCTGAAAGTTCAACCTCGTGTGTGTTCTTTAGCCATCACAGTAACTCTGTAAAGCATAAAAACCCTTTAATAAATTCTCTCTTCCTTAAGCTAACAGAGTGGATTTTGTTCCCTGGAGTTGACTGCAGACCAGTTCTAGGTTGAAAAAGAAGAACCAGAAAACAGACTTTTAAAGAAGTTTTTAGAGACAATTACTGACACTCAAGAACTGCATTTTTGAACTGATTTCTGAACATTATTTTTGTTACATTTACCTAAGAATACCAGGCATATTTTTCCTTTAATATCCAGTGATAAATATTAAAAACTCTTAAGACAAGTTCACCTAAGGTTTGATTCTGTCCCCAGAAGATAATAGCTCCTAATTCACCGTTGACATGATTTTTGGGAAGGTATGTCAGAAGAACATCCATTTGTGAATCTCCATCATAATCCCCCGGGACTACACTTGTTATCAATGTACTGTGATTCCTAAAAGAAACAAACATTTTAATAAACAAACATTCCAGTAGAGCTATAATAGAAAAGGACACTTCCATATTTACACCATACAAAAATATTTTCAATGTAAAATTTAAAAATTCACAGAACTGATTAATTACATTCTCTTCTTTAATAGCTTATCATCTTTCATGTATGTAGGCCTCTTTGGTCTATGAAAGAATTCAGGATGAACACAGAGGGTTTTAAGAAAAAAGGAAAAGGTGAGATATTTATTAAGAGGAAGCACAGTTTTATGTTCAAGCATTGGTTTAATCCTTTCACCTAGTTCTTTTGTCAAAGATACCAGGACATATGGATGGTGTTTATACGAATGGAGGCTCAAAGGACTTCCCTGGCAGTCTAGCGGTTAAGACTCCGGGCTTCCAATGAGGGGGTGGGGGTTAGGTCCCTGGTCGGGGAACTGTAGCACAATGCGGCCAAAAAAAAAAAAAAAAAAGTAACATAAATGAAGGCTCATTATCAATTGCTAAAGCACTGAGGGGTATCACTGTCATTTTATAAAAGATATTATCTATAAATTACTTAATTTTAGATTTTAATGCAGATTTGAAATTTACAGTGAAAACTAGTCATTTTATTTCAAGATTCACAATGAAAAATAAGTTCCTTTTGACCAAACCTGGCAATACACTATCAAAACATACATACTTAATTCTACAGTTTTAATAATAAAATATTCTAAAATGGTTTATATTAACCTTGAAAACTTAACAAAACATTCTGGAGTCTTGTCATAATGTTGTCTGAGTGACCCAATCAAAAAATAGGCCTCAAATTCAATTTACATTTAATTCTACTTAAGAACAAACAGCAAGACAGTAAGTTTCCAAACAGCCTATGCATAATTATTTTCTGAATGGCATCAAGAATATAAAAATATATATAATAGGTTTTACTTCAAGTGAAAATGAGGAAAATACTGACAAGGGGAAGAATAATTAAGAAAGACAACATAATAATAGCTTTATTTTAATGCAGCTACTTACTATGTCTCAGATATTACATCAAGTACTTAATAGCTATTATCTGATAATCTTCATCACCTGAAATAGGTATAGTAATTCTCACTGAACAGACCAGGAAACTGAGGTTGAAGTAGCTTTCATTGTTAAATAGCTAGTTAAATGGAATAGCTGGAATTCAAATTCAGTTGTGTTGGCCTCTAAAATTGATCCTCATTATGATAAAATATTTTTTGTAATGCCAGTTTCCTCAAAGAATTCCAACAATACTTTAACCTTTCCATGAAAAATAGCTGGTCTTTAAAAATGATGGTATAGCAACTGCACATGCTACTATGTAGCAAGCTGCATGTAAGTGTATACCTCTGTATGTGTACCTGTGTATGTATGCATGTGCAGTCATACGTATACTGCACATACCTGGCAGTAATACTTGTTCAAATAAATTAATGATTTGGAGTCAAAAAGTACCCTGAAATAGACAGTAATATATTACAAAGGACTAGATGGGAACTTAACCTGAGCAGATTTTATTCCTAAAATTGCCCTTCTTTATGGTTGTAAAAATAGGAATTCGAGGGACTTCCCTGGTGGTCCAGTGGTTAAGACTCTGTGCTTCCACTGCAGGGGGTGCGGGTTCGTTCCCTGGTCAGGGAAGATCCCACATGCTGCAGGGTGCAGCCAAAAAAAAAAAAATAGGAATTCAAACTTTACAAAATAACAGACTGACACATGAATTTATCTCTTCTTCTTTCAAGAACCTACTAAAATGATATGGAATGAATTTCTTTTTTAAAAAAGAGCATAACCCTCAAAGACAAAGAGATCATGAAAGGATCTGCCTTAGTAGGGCAAGAAAACTACAGTTGACCCTTGAAGAACACGTGGGGTTAAGGGCACTGACCACTTGCAGTTGAAAATCCATAGCTGGTATAACTTTATGCTTGGTCCTCCACATCCTTGGTTCTACATTCACAGATTCAACCAACTGGGGACAGTGTAGTACTGCAGTATGTATTTAATGGAAAAAAATCTGTATGTAAGTGGACCTATGCAATTCAGACCCATGTCGTTCAATGGTCAACTGTATAAGCTGAAGTGCTTGGAGAAAAGGCTCAAGAAGCTTTTTGCCCTGAAGAACCTCTGAAAGGCTCAGAATTTGGAGTCATCCAAAATAGCAGAAGACAAAGTAACGTGTAAGGCTGAAAACACCTTTTCTGTGATGGTCCCTCTTGCTCAGCATGCCAACAACCAAGTAGTTTACTTCTGGGAAGTTTCAGGCATTAGAGATGTAAGTTTCAGGAGAGGGTAAGATATTGGCCTTAGGCTAAAAACAGGGAGTTACTGGAAAGTCTACAAAGGAACAGTTTGGTCCTTGCCCCCAACTCTGCCAAATTCCTAGGATGCCAGTCAGCCAGGAACATATCCACAGGGCAGGAGACAGGAGGTAAGTCCCATTACGCAGAGTTTCCAATTAGCTCTTTAGTACCTTATTCTTAATATAGCATAATAAAGAGTTACCTGCCTTTTAAAGAAAACTATGAGTATTAAAGAGAGCCAAAACAAATAGCAATAAGGAATCTGAAAAAAACAGAGATAACAGAGGAAACAAAAGAAAACTTCAAAACCACACCTGAAGACATAAATACATCCATTAAAAAAAAAAAAAAAAAGAACACATGCTAAGAGAAAAGAACAATAAGAGAACAAAGAAAACTTCTTGGAGATAAAAAAAAAATATGACAGCTAACATAAAAATATTCAGTAGAAGGCTGAAGATAAAATTAAGAAAACTTCCCGGGGGGAAAAAGACACAAAATGACAAAAACACAAATGAAATAAAGAAATAAAGGATGGAGTTAGGCAGTCCAATAAACAACTAGTAGGAATTCCTGAAAGAGAAAACAAAAAAATAATCAGAGAAATAATATAAGAACATTTCAAAAAGGCCCCAAGTATAGAAGCCTCCAGCTTGAAGGGAGGCTAGAGTAATGAATGAAAAATAGTCTACACCAAGACATATTATGAAATTTCAGAGAAAAAGGATAAAGAAGAGACCCTAATAGTTTCAAAAATTAAAAATAAGTCATATTTGAAGGATTAGGAAAAAGAATAGCAATGGATTTAAAACCAGCAACCGATGAAGCTAGAAGACTACAGGCCAATCAAAGAGTGAGTAGAAAAAGGTTTTGGAAATGGAGGGACATACCCATGCATCCTTTCTCAGGAATTTCTTGAAGGATACACTCCAGTGAAGTAAATGAAGAAGCAAAGAACAAAATGGCACAGGATCCAAGAAATAGGGATCAAACATAGAATGACAAAGGGAAAGTGTCCAAACAGTAACTCTGCAGAAGGCCTAGAGAATGAATTCAGATTGGGGAGGAGTGCAGAGGACTCAATGGGGAAAAAAAAAGCACAACAGGTATATGGCAGGTATGATGGAACATCTGCAAAGCAATTAAGGATAAGTACACAGAAAACTGTGCAATTTATTTTTTAAAAAACAATCATTTACTCTTGGAGGAAAAACCATAGAGAAATGAAATACTGTATACTGCTTGGCTCTGAAGTACACATAATCTACATGGCCAGAATTTATACAATGATTACTGACCAAGCTAAAATATGATACAACTATATGGAGATGGAGCCAATTTAAAGATGCTAAATCTTTGTCTATGCTAACAAAAAATCCAAGAGATGAAGATGGTAACTCAAGAAATTACAGTATAAAAACTTATTTTAGAATATGGAAATAAACATCAGAAGAAACAGCTCAAAGTTTTAAAAGTGGTTGCATCTGAGAGAGGAACAGGGGAGAGGGGGAAGAAAACAGTGAAGGACAGTTAGTTTTTGAAAACTATACTAAATAAATACAAGAGTTTCTAAATTTTATAAGTATATAAAACATTACATTAGTCAAAGAAAAATTGGGATTTTTTAAAAACTCAGTGGAACCCAAGTCTTTAATAGCCCACAAATTCCTTAACTTTTAATCTTCCATGAAAAACCACTTCTAGGCAGTACATTTCTTGGATGTAGTATTTATCAACTTCTGTTCCCTCCCCACTCCAAGCATGCTGACATCCAGTATCAAGGAACATTTCTGAAGAGGGATAATCTCCTGTTTATCCATCTATAACTTTCCCCTCAACGCCTCAATGTTCTAACTCAAGGCCAATATTTTTTTTACATATGTCTGAGTTTAAGTTAAATACTGTAGAATCTGAGCACTCATTACCCCATATGGGGACTTCTTAAATTTTTTGAACAGTTTCCAAAGTAATCTCTGATCTTTCTACATACTAATTCATCCTGCACATGGTTAACGAGTAAATCAAATCAACTTAAAATACCGTTTTCACCACCTCTCCTTTAAACAAGAACCTGTAATGATTCCCCACTTTTCTTGGGATTGAGGTCAATTCTTTCTGATATTTATGAGGGTTCCTAGTCTGCCCTGATCTCATCTTCCTAGTCCATAACTCTCCAAAGTATACCCTCCACTTCTGTCAGGCAAACCTTTCCACCTCCTCTTCACAACCTGCTGTTTGTACTACCATCTCTTGTTAATGCTGTGTCCTGAAACTTGAAAGCCCTCACCTAAATTTTACTTATCTTAAGGTCAAGCACAAGTCCCATAACTTTCTAGAAGCTGCCACTTTAGCCTGCACTGACTCATCTCTTCCTCCAGACAGTGATCGATTCTTGTTTCTTATAGTTTCAAAACTGGGTTGGCTCACTATCAATGAAGGTCACTGTGTTTTATGCAATGCCAGTCATATAAAAAAAATAGAACAATTATTTGAACATCTAAAAAATTCAGTTTGATTTGAATTTCCTCAAAATCAACCTATGAGTTATCTAGCAGTTACCACCTATCAGTCAATAAATGAAAAATTAGAACAGAGGTCATTGACCCCATTGCAAACTCCTCCCTCAGACCACAAAACACAAAGTTGACCTCATGAGCCTGTGACTGAGCTGCTCCCACAGGCACACTCAGGATGAGGGACAAACCCCAAGACATTCAAGAAAGCATGTCAGATTGCAAGGGACTGAAAGGTGTTTATGTAGGAACAGACCTGGTTCCACTCAAAATTATTTATTTATTTTTTAAAGCAAATCATTTTTAAACTTTGGTATGCTCACTAATTTTCCTAACAAATTACCTGCTTCATACCTCATAACTAGTGGTTTTGTATCACAACACCACTTTAGAGTAAAATTGATTTCAAAGACAATCCAACTAGTTATTGCGTATCTATTATGACACTAACGACTGTTTTACAGAAACAAATACATTTGTACTTACTTCAAGGATACCTTTACTTTGGGTTTAAAATAGGGTGCGCTCTGGTCTGCCAAAAAGACGATTAAATCATTTCCTAAAAAAAGCGAGTATATATTAGAAAAATGCTTCCCAGTGAGACATACAATCAGTGGTTACAAGAAGCTTTCTGGGCACTGTTTTCAACAAGAAAACTTTTATTTTACTCCAGTTCGTCTGCCCTCTCAAGGTTGGTCCTATTAGACTAATGGAATGGAGATTCCTAACAGTGTATCACAAATTCGATATTCAAAGCAGCAGGGAAACTAGAGGATGAACAAGGAAAAAGGTAGTTGGTCAAGGCAAATTGAAGCCAATGGCTTCTGCCAGGAGTCAGACTGATTGACTTAAAGGAAGCATATAAAGAATATGCCTTATAACTATACTATGTGTTAAGTCTTGTCTTCCCCAAACCTAACAACTCAGCCTCTCATAAGGCTGTTCAGTCCATTGCACGGATGCATCACACCAAGGACACAGAAACTCCTACTGTAGGTATCTGACTAGTAACTAGGACATGATGTCATATTTAAGCAGAAAAAGCTGAATCCTCCAAGACTACCCTCTTGTGGCTCCTACAGAACCATCCTCCAGGTTGATGCATTTTTGGAGCTCAGTGAGCACTCATTGGAACAGATTTTTAAATTGTTTAGTCAAACACAGGGCATCTTTAAAGTTAAGGGGAGAATCTCTGTCTCCAGTTTGGGTGGAGTGGCTATAGGTTAGGCAGTATGCACCCTTCTTGCAATACATGGAGTCATACAAAGATAGGGGAAATACCCAAGGTCCACAAGAGGCTCTGGAGTCCTGAGAAGGACTCCAAGAGATCTGGGCCAAGATCCTGTCAAACTCTGTAAGTGCTTCACTTCCTTCTTTCACAGCCTTGGCCTTAAACAGTACCTGCTTTGTGGGTACTAGAGAATACTAAGACCCTCTAATGCCCATTGTCAGCATCAAGATTTACAAAGAAAAGTTTGTTTAGTGATGGTTAAAGCAAAGAACTCCCAAGAACCTCAAGCTGGAAAAGAAAACAGAGATTTGGAAGACTAGGGTGGTGGCCAAAGCAAGGAAGTCTTTTGCACACAAAAGACTAGGGCAGCCCAGAAGGGAGAAAAACCTGCAGTTTGAGAATCCTTTTCCAAGGAGACACTGGGTTTATTAGTAATACCTCCGAAATACTTGTGAGAACTGTGGAGTGTTTAGGGCCTTGGGAAGGAACAGTAGTTTCTAAGAAAGCTGGGACCCTGACAAAGGGAGGGGAGGGTGAACAAGGTAAATGAAGAGGGAGGGAGAAGTCCTCTACGAGAGTAAATTGTCAAGTCGCACCTTTTCCAGTTCATCAAAGGGGAAGGGAGACTGGAGGAAATACAGCCGACAGGAATGAAGGGGCCTTGGCAGGGAACGTAAAGGCAAGCTACAAAGACTACTGGGAATTAGGAAGGACTTTGGAAGGCAGCTGATTCCATGAGAAGGGCGGGGTGGGTGAGTGACGGCCGCGGTCGTCTCAGGAAAAAAACCCAAAAAACCGGGGTGTTTCCAGTGCTTGCGGGGGTGGATCAAACTGTGGAGTGGTCAGGCCAGGACCTGGGTTTGGAAAAGATGGAAAAAACAGGCAAGCTGCAAGGATGCTGGAAATAAAGGGGGAGAGACAGGGCTGGGCGAGAAGGGCCAGGAAATGCAGGAGGACCGGGCATCCGGGCAAGGGGTGTGGGGAACACCGGGAGGGGCACGCGAATAGAGGGAGGGCCGGGCAAGCACTGACTTTCCCGCAGCACGAAGAGGTCCGTCTGCTTGTCAGAGTTGAGGTCTCCGAAGGCTGCCAGGGTGCCCCAGGCCTCGGCCCCAAAGAGCTCGGCCGTGACGTTGTGCAGCGCCCGCGCCGGGACCGGCCCGACTCCCAGCAGCGCGAGCCCCCCAAGCAGCGGCGCCAGCAACATCCAGGAGCCCAGCAGCCGGCGTGCCGCCGCCATGGCAGCCCCTCGGCCCTCGCCCAGCGGCCCCCTGCTGCGCTTGACGGCAGCCGGAAAGCACCGTGCCGCTGGCCGAGAGAGAAAGAGCGTAGCCCCGACGCCCGTACGACCGCGGCCGGCCCCCGTCTCACTCTCCCGTAGGGCTGCCCCTCTGACGCTCGGGAGGCCGCGAAGCTAGGTTGAAGCTCGCCCTCGCGCTCACTTCCGGCCGGTGCGCCTCCCGACAGTGTCGCGCGGGGGGGCGGGGCCGGCCGGGAGGAGCTGACAGGCGGCCCCGGGGGCGGTGGCCAAGACGGCGGCCCGAGCGCGATGGCGGGGCTCGTGGAAGAAGTGAGCTGGAAGGTCTTGGAGCGAAGAGCCCGGATCAAGCGCTCAGGTTTGGCTGGCTGGGGCGCCACCCTTTCCCCCCCGCACCGTAGAGGGTACTCCCCGTCAAGAGCCTTGGGCAGGAGGCAGGTGGGATTCCTGGAATAAACCTGTGCCCGCGTGTTTCCCCTTAGAAAGCAGGCGGTGGTCCCTGGCTTCCTCTTGATGTCTTTCCCCATTAGGTGGTGGTCCCACCTTTGCTCCGTTTTGCTTCCCCAACTATATTTCGTGTGTGTTCCCTCTCGAAAAGTAGGTGGTGGTGCCGACTTCTCCTGGAGTCTTCTTAGAAATCAGGCGGTGGCCACATTCCCGGGAGTGCCCTCCCTGTCTGTATTCCTCCCCGAAAGTCAGATAGCTTCATTTTTACATATGACTAGGGTCTGGTCCTAGAAAACTGGCGGCTGCTTGTTGCCTTATTTCGTATCTCCTTTTCACATTACAAGTTCTGAGATCTAGCCAGTTATCTATGAGGCAGAAATTGAGGGAGACAGGGCCTCAGGCCACGAAGGGGGTCACGGTGAGCATAGTTAGGACTCAGAAGGAAGTGGGCCCCTTCCCTTGGCAAGTGGCCCCAGGACGCCTAGTTCCCAGTTGTGGCTCCCAAACCCGAGGTCACCTAGGTCAGAACACGCTGCGCAGGCAGTTACACAGTTACAGTGTCCTGAACTGACTTGTTCAAATTGCAAAGTCACACTTTGAAGTTAGCACTTGTGGCTGATAACTCATCTGACAGCCAGGATTGAAACTTCTCTTATTCCTGGCTGGCTGGATGTAATCTCGAGCTAAAAAGTGTTCCTATAAACAGGAAAGATGGTGGAATGACAAGTCTTCATCTAAGAATCTTCCCTTTTGAAGGCTTGTTGTTACTATATAAATTAGTGTTGGGAGATGATAATGTCAAAGTCGATAATCTGATAACATTGAAAGACATAGCCCTAGGAAGACTAATTATGCATCTGCACTGGTATTAAGCGTTTTGTTTTTTTTCCCTCAGCTAATGCTACCCCATTATATTTTGGCTTTTCCCGTTCATGAAGTTCTTAGTTGTTGTGCAGAAGACAACAGAGTTCTTAGCTGTCTTTTTTTTTTTTTTTTTGAAGAAAGTATCTAATTTCATAAATCGTACAGGAGAAATCCACCCAATCTTTGTTGCTTATTCCATTCTATTTTTAAACCTTAAAAATAGTTGTGCACTTATTTACTTAGGGTTATAACAAAACTACCATAAGTATGAGAGAATTTTTCAAAAACTAGTCCTTAGTACATTTTAGTGTTAGTACAGTTACTTAGAATAGTCACATATATTTCTGTTTCACATTTTTCTCAAACTTTTTGTGTCATACTGAAGTATTGAGTTGACCACTAACAGTGAGTCTATTTGGGCTATAAAAAGGGTTATTGAGTTGATAATTTCCGGTCAAAGAGAGTAACTGGAGTTTTCTTACAGGAAACTGAGCTCTACCCTCAACGTATATTTTTACAGCATTTCTCTTTTCCTCTAATAAACGTATAGGGTTTATTTTCTTCTCCAGTCTTAATTTCCTCTGAACTGCGTGTCATAACAGTAAGCTTTGAAAACCTACCTTCTCTTTCTTTACTGAGAAAAAAAAAAATCAAATTTTATTTAACTATTGTTGAATGTAGTCACTTAAATCCAGTTTCATGTACAAGGTAGTTGAGTGTATTATATAAATGTTGGATGTTCCTATATGTTTACATCATAGCAATAAAAGAGATACCATTTGAAGTCATCCCTCCAAATTAGTTGAGGTTTCAGATTCTTCTGATAGCTGTGATGTGTAGACTATAAACTTTCTTCAGTGAATCATTGACTTCCTGTGTCATTAAAAGCAATCACCCTGATTCTGTTTGTTACTTTTAGAGGAGTATATAAAGTGAGTTTTGTTTGAAACTTGGACTAGCCTGACTATGATATAGATGCCACTGCAAAGTTCTGAGCATTGTTACATAGTAGCATAATCACTTCACTGCTCAATAGAGCTACTCGATGCTACTCTTACGTAATGTTTAATAAGTGGTCATTATATATTTCCTGCCTCATCCATATAAGCAAATGTAATTTATCAAAGCAAAGAAAATCAAATTTTCAAGTCATAAAAGAGAAAATAAAATTATAATGAACCTCAATTATTGCCTTTGTTGCACACCCCATCATGTTAATAACTGCTCACACTGCTTTCAATTAATCTAATGCTGATTGCTTCTAACCTTCACTAAACAGTTTTGAAAATTGCTGTAGTTTAGCCTGCGATGCTTATGATTAGAGTCAACAATTTGAAATGGCCAGCTCACCTGATGCAGTCGTCTCTTCTCCACCAGCTTTCTTAAGGTCTGGTAAGTGTGTAGACCCTAAAAGGGTCACTTGGTAATTTTAAATACCTTTGTTTCTGAAGGTTGTTGTCACCATATGATATTATTTTGGTTTTATTTCCTCTTTGGTGGGCCCAAGCCTGAGCACCATTTCTGTTATTGTTGGGCTCAAGTTTGCACTGTATGGTGAACGTGGTCTGTGGTGTGAGAAGCATGAGAAGTGCAGAGTGGAGCCCCTGTCTTGACATGAGCTCTGTTTGACCAGGGGCAATTCCTCAGTATCTGGGAGCCTTAATTATCACCTGGGTAGATAAAAAGCTTCAATAATTTTTGTCTTTTTGCATAAGAAAGTAACTTTTATAAAGTAGAAAAATTTGGTCAGCGTCCCAATTATTTTCTCTTCATCACCTCCCTGTGAAGTAGGTATTTTTATATGCATTTTCATAGACAGGAAAGGGAAGCCCACAGAGTTGAAGCAAGTTGTCCCAGGTCCTGAGACTATTATGTTTCAAGGCCATGTGCTTTGCCTTCCATCCCATGGCTTCCTGGTGTAAGGGCTGGAGGAGGTGTTGGTGCAGTGGCTCTTAGACTGTCAGGTTGGTGAGACCCTTTGCAAGCTGGATGAAAGCTGTGGAATTGCTCTCCAGATGAGTGCCCTGGGTCTTGAAAACAATTTGGAAGAGGTCCATGCATCCAGGAAAGACCATATATGGATTCCCATTAGGAACACAGGCCTTTGAATGTATCTGGAAGAGAAGGGCTTTGTTAAGTGGCCATAGAGCTGAAATGAAGACTGAAGTCTTTATGGCTTTTTTCTGTGGGTTGTGACCCACCTTGGGCCATTTAAAACCTGTTTTGTGTGTGAACACTGGGAAAAGCCTGTTGGCAAGAGGCTGCTTTGTCTTTAGTGTGCCTTAAGCAGAATATTCAAGCCTCAGGACTCATTAACAGATAAATGTGAGATGACCCAGTCAAACAGTGAAAAATTCTTTCTTTTTGGTTTCACCATAGCCTTTCAGAGGTGGTTCCCCCACCCTTTATTTCCATTTGTATTTCAAGCCCTGTTTTGGCAAGATGGAGGGGAAAAATCTTGAAGAAAAGAAGTAGGAAATAGCTTACGGAAGAGTCACAAACAGGAGAAAACAAAGCTTATACTTTAAGGAACAATAATGATCCATGTCTTTAGTTGTCACCTGCCAAATGACGAAATAGTATATGTAACATTGCCAGTTGATTTCTGATCTAATCTTTGAACTAAGAGAACAAGAGGACATATATCTTTGAACTGTGCTTTCTTTTAAGCATCAGGCTCTCGTTTTCATCTTGGCTTTCTTAATAAGGGCTTGATGGGTTTTCAGCACTGACAAAGTCCTTCAGCAGTTACTGGGAAATAGAATGCTAAAGGTATGCTTTTATGCGTCAACAGTCCCGAAAATTTCAAAACCTAAGAACTGTGCTTAACATTACATAGAGTGTTTAAAACCATATACAAGAAGTTTTTCCAGTACCATATTATTAAATCAAAATAGAATGCACCAAGAAACTAAATACGAAAATACCAAACTTAATCGTTATAAGCCATTTAAAAGATGGATTCCTTATAAATTACTTTCAGTATAGACACTTGGGGTTCATCTAACCAAAACTTAGTGATAACTATAAAGAAATAAAACTTTTATCTGTTAAGTAGAGTGGTTTGCATTTATAGTTTATTTACTAATTTAGAAATACTTCATTTATGTTGGAAATGATTTGTTTTCTGCTATTGTAGTTCCTTGGACGTTATCACTGTGGGAGAGTGTATAATGGTGTGATTTCATTTAACAGTCATTTTAAAGAATGTCCTGGGTTTATAGCTGAGCTTTTCCTTGGTACCTTTGGCTAGAAACTATTTAATGTTACCAAAAGTGAAAGCCAGTATCTTGATTTTGGAAAATTAGTTTCTAATATACCCAGATCGTTTTATGCATTTTAACCCTCTTTATTCCTCCTGGATTTGTTTCTGCTCTGTTTTTCTTTATTTCTGCTCTTTATTGAATTTAGTGTGTCCTGCATTTCCATGCGTGCATGCTTGAGCTGTGCTCTGAATGCTAATGTGTCTGTATGTGCTGTGGTTGAATATACTTTCTTTAGTTTTGACTGCTTAAATCTAAAAAGAGATCTGGATGTCCAGGTTTTTCTTTAAAGAGCCTTGTGGTAAAACATACAGGACAATGAGTTTATAGGCAAATTCCACAACCAAAATGAATTAACTAATTATTAGGGAAGGAGTGTAGCATCCAGTAACTTAGATGGCTTCCATTTCTCATTTGACTACTACAGTTATATTTTAGATTAGCAGAGTTGATCAGCTAGAGCAATTACATTGGCACTACAAGTTCAGTTATTTGTAGTAATTGTTATGGCATTTTGTGATGAGGTAAGAAATGTCATGGCATTTTTACTTTTATTCTTAGATGATAAGATAATTTTTAAAATTATTCCTTAAAATAAATCATTGGCTTATCTCTATCTTGGCTCTGTAAGTTTATCAGTATCTCAGTGAGTTTATCAGCATGTGACTTGAGTTTTTCTCTTTATTTTTAGGTTTTTTGATTAATTTAATTTGATTTATTTGATTTGATGGGCATATCGATACCTGGTAAAGTTTTATTGTATATTCTGGGCAAAACTCAACTTTTTATTTTGTGTGTCTGACACTCTCTTCTTTTTAGGCACTTATATAGCAGCCTTGTTTCAGCCTAATTTAATAGTCAACCAATTAATAAAGTTCTTTTGGCTTAAAGAGACCATAGGCCTGAGGCTCCTGGACTGTTACGTGTTGTGGCCCCTTTTAAGAGCCTAAGGAAAGTGTACACATTTTGTGTTCAGCTATACCTGAATCTCATCCTCGCTCTGTTGTTTAATACTTGTTTGATCTTGAGCAAGTAACTTTACATCTTTGAGACTTGATTTCCTTCTCTGTAAAAGTAGGAGTAATAAAACCTACCTGAAGATATTATTCTGAGGATTAAACAAGATGTTATATGCAAAACACTTGATATTTAATAGCTGCCCAATAAATTTTATTCTTTATCTTTCCTAAAAAATGTTTGTCTTTTACAATATTGCTGGTATGTATTTAAGAGTAGGATTTTACAAAAGCAGACATAGTTGCTTATCTCTTTACCTCATTTCGGTATCTACCCTCATGGTAGCCATTTGATTAAGAAAACTAGTCATGCTAAAATACAATTGGATGGAATCAGATTAACCAGAATCTACCTCTCGTTTTAATCTAAGTCGATTTCGTTTTTGTCAGTAATCATTACAAGTCTAAAGAAATGGTTTTTGACAGTTTCCATGGAAACTCCTTTTAGACAACAAGGAGAGCAGTCATTATTTTGTGTATAGTTAGAAGAGATTTTGGTCTTATATTGGGTATGCTATGGGTTCCCTTCATGTAGGATGGAATTTTCAGGAGCACTATGTTAACTGTATCCTGCTGGGAGCTCTGATCTCTTCTTACTGTGTCCTGCCCTGAAATCTTATACGATTTAGGAAGTAGAAGCCATATGATATGGCTTAACTCCCTTGGCATGAATCTTATTGACCTTAAAGCTTACTCTCTTTCTGTCATTCTCCTCAGCAAAGATGATGCTTCAGATTTTATAAGTGAAATGATTTCATGAAGAGTACAATGGTTTGTCTCACTGCTTTAGACTGTTACAGAATACCACATTGTGCATCATAAAAGCTATTTTCTTCTTACTGTTTTCTTGATCTTCAGTCTTCTGTAAAGCCAGAGAAAGGGTAAGAGGAACTCCCCAGAATTCCTGATTCTGATCTAGTCGCCTGCTGAAAATTTCCATATGGGTATATATGATGAGCATCTCAAATGTAACCTGGCCCAAACAGAACTCTTATTTTCTAATCCTATTCCTACCCTAAATATATGCCTCCGTAAATCTTTTCCATCTCAGTAAACTAAAGCATATTCTTCCAGTTGCTCAAGCTAAAAATATGGAGGTCATTCCTCACTCCTTTACTCTTTTTATTCAGTTCATTTGCAAATCTTTTCTATTCCAGTTTCAAAAACATATACAGGATTCTGCCTGTTTTTCTCCAGCTGTGCTCCTAGCTGCATAGTTTAAGCCACTTTCATCTCTGATCTAAACTACTGAAATAGCCTGGTTTCCTGTCTTCATATTCTTGCCTCACTGCAATCTGTTCTCTACCCAGCAGTGAGAAGAATCTTTTAAATATATAAGTCAGATCATGTCACCTTCCTGAAATCCTTCATTACCTTTAGCAGTAAATCCACAGTCCTTCCCTTGGGTGACCCTAATCACCTGGCTCTTGCCTGCTTCTCTAATCTCCTCATGGAATACTCCTCTCTCCCCCACTGCTCTTCAGCCATGCATGCTTTGATTCCTTAAGACACAATTTGTTTTCACTTAGGCTCTCTGTTATAGCTATTTCCTCTTCCTGGAATAATCTCTTATCTTGCTGGTTGGGCAGCTTCTTCCTTTTGTTTGTCTTTTCGGTTCACATCTTAAACTTAGGCTTCTTAGAAAGGCCTTTTTACCTACTCAATCAGAGTGGCCCCCAGACATATCACTCTTAATTTTGATACTCTAGTATACCTCTCACTATTTGATATTTTTCTCTTAGCTTCTCTATACAGAGATAGAGAAGCTCATGTATCATATGAGAGAAGAGACGTCATCTGTTTTGTTCACTCCTGTATCCATAGAGCCCAGAAGAGTGCTTGGAGGATAATAAATGCTCAGTAAATCATATTGCTTAGAAAATCATATTACTTATCACATCTTAGTCCCTCCTGTCCCTTTTGAGAGATAATGTAATGTGGTTAGTATATCGACTCATAAAACTAGGCTCACGTCTCAGTATGAAACTTATAAACTGTGTGAACTGCTTTTTCACCTACTTTCCGTAATTATACAGTGGAGATAATAGTATATCCCTCATAAGTTCTTTTGTGAAGATGAAATAATGTTTATGAAGTATCCAGTGGTTGTAATGGTACTAATAATAACAACAATGATTATAATGTTGATGATGACAACAGTGACAATTTCAGTAGCTACTTTTTGTTGAGTACTTAATATGTGACAAATAGTGTTCTAAGTGCTTTACATTTAAATCTCACAACAATCCTGTGCTGTAGGACTAACTATCTGTTGAAAAATCAAAACACAGAGAAGCAAAGTAACTTACATAAAGTCACACAGCTAGGATACAAACTCAGCCAGAGCTCCCAACCGTTGTTGCCTTCCCCTTCTTCAACATGCATAGTGCCTAGTATTCCATAAATGAATGCCGATGATTATTGTTTGCATCTTGGCAATATTCACTGCTCTTCTGTCACTCATGTCAAATTAGCTACTGTTTACTGGACCTCTCTGATGTTGTGGGAAGTGTGTAATACAGTTGGCCCTCTGTATCTGAGGGTTCTACAGTTTGAGGATGCAGAGGGCTGACTGTACTATGCCATTTTTTTTTTTAACATCTTTATTGGAGTATAATTGCTTTACAATGTTGTGTTAGTTTCTGCTTTATAACAAAGTGAATCAGCTATACGTATACATGTATCCCCATATCCCTTCCCTCTTGCGTCTCCCTCCCACTCTCCCTATCCCACCCCTCTAGGTGGTCACAAAGCACCGAGCTGATCTCCCTGTGCTATGTGGCTGCTTCCCAGTAGCTATCTATTTTACATTTGGTAGTATATATATGTCAGTGCCATTCTCTGACTTCGTCCCAGCTTACCCTTCCCCGTCCCCGTGTCCTCAAGTCTGTTCTCTACGTCTGCGTCTTTATTCCTGTCCTGCCTCTAGGTTCTTCAGAATCATTTTTTTTTCAGATTCCATATATATGTGTTAGCATATGGTATTTGTTTTTCTCTTTCTTCTTACTTCACTCTGTGTGACAGATTCTAGGTCCATCCACCTCACTACAAATAACTCAGTTTCATTTCTTTTTATGGCTGAGTAATATTCCATTGCATACACGTGCCACATCTTCTTTATCCATTCATCTGTCAATGGACACTTAGGTTGCTTCCATGTCCTGGCTATTGTAAATAGTGCTGCGATGAACGTTGTGGTACATGACTCTTTTTGAATTATGGTTTTCTCAGGGTATATGCCCAGTAGTGGGATTGCTGGGTCGTATGGTAGTTCTATTTTTAATTTTTTAAGGAACCTCCATACTGTTCTCCATAGTGGCTATATCAATTTTACCATGCCATTTTATATGAGGGACTTGAGCACCCGCAGATTTTGTTGTCCTTGGCAGCGGTGGTGTGGTCCTGGAACCAATCCCCCGTGGATTCCAGGGGGTGACTGTATATGATACTGGTCTTAGCTCAGAGCCTGATTGAACTTTTTGCAAAGCTAAAGATGACTTCAGTGCTTTTGCATACATGCAGTCTCTAACTCTCTTCTGGCCTCTTCTAGTTGTTTCCTACTTAACTTTGCTACCTATAGCCATCACCTCCCATTGTACCACCTCTCTAGCTAGTCTGTTCTACAAGTTCTTATCTGGGTGATTTTTCTAAGATAAAGAACTGATCCTATTATTCCTCTGCTTAGCACCACTTGTGAGCTCCGTATTTCCTGCAGGATTAGGGTGGCACTTCAGAGAAGGCATCTGTGGAAATGACATTTGCGCTGAAGGAGGATATAGGAGTCAAATGAGAAGCTGGGGTGAGGAGTGTCCTAGGATAGGATCTTGGGGATAGATAGAGCTGGATATTTGAGAACAGTATCCTCAAAGGACAAAGCACTGTGAATGACAATAATAGGAAAGAGAGGATGGCTGGGATGGCTGGGAGGGGCAGGGTGCTGGGAGGCTTGAAGGTACTTGGATTTTATTGTAATTGGAAGGGAAAACTATAGAAAATTTGAAATAATAGGGTGATAAGACCTGAGTAATACTTTATGAAGATCCTCTGGCTATCATGCAAATAAATTGGAAGTTGGTGAGAAGGCAGGGAGCAGCCTAATGGCCGAAGCCATGTGCTATATGTCTCTATCTCTATGTTTAACAACTAGCATAATGCACACTGCTGGGCATATGGGGCATTCAATCCATCTTTGATAAAGAAGGGATGTGAAAGCACAAATATTGACTCTGTCATCAGTCTTGATTCAGAAACTGTGGCCACCTTGATTATCTACCATTTGTACGGTATCTTTGACTCAACAGAGTAACTTTTGGAATGTGGCCAAATTTAACACAGGAAAATTTTCTGTGTGCATATGTAGCAAATTCTTATAAATCTATATCTTATTTTTATATCATTATGATAATCTCTGTCCATATTTTAAAGCAGAGATTAATCATTGTATTTCTGAGGAATAATCTATAAAACCACACAAGGAGCTGCCATATCTTTTCTTGGTTCAGGCTGAAAGAGACATAGACATTTGATTTACCTATTAAAAGATACCAGGTTTGGGCTTCCCTGGTGGCGCAGTGGTTGAGAATCTGCCTGCCAATGCAGGGGACACGGGTTCGAGCCCTGGTCTGGGAAGATCCCACATGCCGCGGAGCAGCTAGGCCCGTGAGCCACAACTACTGAGCCTGCGCATCTGGAGCCTGTGCTCCGCAACAAGAGAGGCCGTGATAGTGAGGCCCATGCACCGCGATGAAGAGTGGCCCCCACTTGCCGCAACTAAAGAAAGCCCTCGCACAGAAACGAAGACCCAACACAGCCAAAAATAAATAAATAAATAAAATATCCTTCCCTCTACTTTAAAAAAAAAAAAAAGATACTGGGTTTGTGGGAAATGTAAAGGTTTTTTGTTTTGTTTTGTTTTTATTGGTAAACACTTACACAGTTAGGACATGTCTTTTTTTTTTTTTTCCTGAGTCTTGAAAATAGACCCAAAAGAGATTTGAAAATAATCCCTGACTAGAAAACACATAAAAGAAAATTGTAACTGCACATGTTATATACTTGTTCTTGAAAATTTGATAAATGCTTTGTTATTGTACATTGTAGTTTCCTATGATGTGTTTTTAATAAATTCATACTTTTTCTCATTTTTGTCACAATAAGCCTTGGCTGCCTTGATTAGAAGTGGTTTTAAAAAGGTGAAAAAATTGTTGCTGTTTTTTATTTTAGTATTTGTTCCTTTTTTCCCTATAGAGTTTATTAGTTTCTTTTACCAACAATGATATGACTTTATCTTAGTTCCTTAAAAAGAACTATTCTTTATTTTTAATTTCTTGATTTCATAGCTTCTCCTTCAGTTCATATTTCACAAATTTCTTGAGGAGGTTGCTTTTCGTAGGTGAACAGATACAGTACATTAAGTGACTTATAGAACCAGTGAGAATCTTTTTAAGTGTATAATTGAAATTGGCCATTTTTATGGGTTCTGATATATTATGTGTCTCGTGTTCTTTGTTGTCTTTCAAAATATACATCATTAGTTTTTAATTTGTTATTTAAAAATTTTTAAAGCTTATTGTTTTAATTGTTATACTCCCTTTATTATCAGTAACTTCACACCATTTCCATGGCCTTCCTTTTTAGTCATTTAAGATTCAAGTCTTATAGGACTTGAATTTTTGCAAATATATAGGCCCTGGTCATGGAATGAACCGTCATGTTATTATTTGTATGATAGGTGGAGTCTTGTGGCTAAAGCTGTGAATGTAGACTGGCAAGGACAAGCACAGGGTTTAGGATTGGGCAGTTGAGCTTTGGACAGTCCTTTTTATATGTGTTTGATCATAAATACCTGATGGTTGATTAGTTGATAGTTATAAATCATTAGTATGCCAAAAAGATGACCTTGGCTTGCTGCAGCTTCAGTCAGTGGACTCTTTTTTGCATGGAATTTTCAGCCTGTAGGGGAGCTTATTCTTTATTATTATTATTTAAATAAAAAAATATATAATTTACATCTAAACTTTTAACAGCTTGTGATTTAGGATGATTTAAGTTTCATCTTTTTTTTTTTTCCTGTATTCGGAGTATGTTTCTGTCATGAATTTTCATCTGTGTAACCAAATGGCGGTTGTGCAAATCTCACACTTTAAAAGTTAAGGGCAGTGGACTAAACCTCTAAACTTACTATGATGTTTGATTTTAAATGTTTTGATAGAAGCATTTACTGATCTTATTTCAAGGATGGAAATTTTGGCTCAGGTCTCAAGTAGCCTCCGTGCAGGTATATGTCTGTGTGTGTGTTCATATGTATGTAATTTGACCATAGACAATGTTATCTTAATGTAGGTGGCCTCTCTCCTTAAGCAAAAACAATATATTAACTAAGTTTTGAACAACAGAGCAGCCTATGTCTGAGTGATTCCAAAGTGGGCAACGCTGTTAGGTTTTAACCAGTTTGTAGCTGTCAATTTGTTAGGTGACTTCACCTGGAAATTTGTAGTAAGAAACTTGGAGCTCTAGAGTACATGCACTCTGCATCATTAATCATTAGGCTTTGCTCATGATGTAGTGTAGTATATAGAGCCATGCCCCGTTGGGTGCCATTTCAAACTTTCATACTTCTAAATACATTTTTAAAATATATCTTATTTAAAAATAATTTTTTAAAAGTCTTATTTTTTAAACATAATGTCATTTGGTATTATGCTAGGCTTTGGTAGAGAGCATGAATCATTTCTATTGATATTCTTTCTGCTTTGATGGGATTTTTTTCCATTCAAATTGAGCCTGTTTTAAATATGGCTCATATAAGCTAGTTGATTTTAGACCTTTACCTTTTGTTTGTGTTAAACATCTTTTAAATGGTCTCCTGATAACAATGAATTGTCCATGTTAAATATCTTTAATAAAGAGGTATTTAAAATACTTACTTGTTTTCTTAATTTACATATTTCTGACAGTAATTATCTTTGTCGAATCTTTTTATGAGTTTTTAATCTGTTGTTTCTGTCAGTTCTGAGATCCTTGTGTTTGGATATGTTATCTTGTTTTAATGGAAATATGCAATGAAGCACAATTAATTTGTTATACCCACCTAATCCCAATTCTCAATAGGCTTGTAGCTTTGATAATAATCATTTGCTCAATGAGTGCAAGGATAAAAAAAAAAAAATCCTAGCAGGATGTAAAGTTAATTATTATTATTTAAAGGAATAAAAAACTATTTGAGGATTAGAAGTTATCACTAGACTCTCCTTCTGTGTTACTCTACATGATGCTGATATTTGTACCTAAGACCTGTACCAAATTTAAGCTTTTCCTCAGTCTAATTTTTCTACCTTTTAAATATTTCTTGAATATTCCCTCTCCTCTGTATCCCTGCTGTCACTATCTTAATTCAAGGCCTTAGGATGAATATTTTAACCAAGAGTGGACTCTTGTGCCTAGGGCTCACCACTTTACTGTAATCTTTCACACTGCCAACAGTTATCTTTTTAAAGTTTGGATCATATGATGCCCTTACGTAAACCTCCCCAACGGCTCTCCATTATCCAAAGGATAAAATGTAAACCTGGAGTCTGCTGTTCAGCATCTTTTGCTGTTAGTCTTCTGGTTACCTTTCCACCTTCCCTTCCTACTTACATTCTCTGGTACAGTGCTTTATTTTCTATTTGTTTTTGAATAATAACATATTTTCATACTAAATATATTTCCCCCACTGTCAAGTCCAAAAAGGTTCAAAGTTCAAATTCAAAAAAGAAGTACAATAAATGAAGCAAAATAGTGACCCTAGTGTGTAATAAGTTTATGACTTGAGGGCATTCTTGATTGTTTTTTAGCTGTGGACAGCATCTCCAGGGCCAAACTTATGGCTCTGACTTCCTTTGCCCCTTGCTTAAAAAGCTTGAGCAGTCTCTGTGTACTGATTTTCGCTTCGCTTGCAGGAAAAATGGAGGAAATCACATAGATTATTCATCTACATTTTTATAAAAATGTAAGTCATCAGTAGTGTATTTATTTATTTTTACACATAGAGAAGATCAACGATATGTAATAGGTCTTGTCTATCACACTTTAGACTTTACATAAGATACCAAGAAATTTGAACTTGGCATTTAAATTTCAGGAATATCGTATTGAAGGAGCGTGAAATGATATACTTTTAAATGAAGTGGGAAGATACTAACTTTCTAAATCTTGCCACCTAGAGTAAGTTCAACATTTTTCAGAATAAGAAATGATATAAAATCTTTTTTTAATAAAACTATTAAACACAGGGCTAAATAACACACTAGAGAAGAATCTAAGTTTTCATGTTAGACCTCATCAGGTCACAGCCTAGCAGTTACTATGTATATAACTTACAAAAGAGAGCTCTTTTTAGTTCTTCTCATTGCAGTTGTCTTGAACTAATAGAAATAAAAGGAAATGAAGTCTAGGTTAAGAACAGGTGCACCAAGTATATAGTGGCTGAAATAGTTCACTTATACAGCTAACATGGAGAAAGTGCAGTGATCAATACTAGAATTGCTTGGAAAACAACTTAGTGTTTTGGGGAAAATTGTTATTAAAGCGGTATTTCTTATTTAAATGTTCCTTTGGAACCAGGTTATATATTGCTGGGAATCTGTATTATTTTCATAATAAGAAATGGAAATTTCAAGAGAACAGCTGAAATAACTATACTCAACTTCTTTGCTTATTTTATGTGAAACAAACAAACAAAAAAGCATACTTCAGTGTTTAAGTTTTAGCTCTTCCACTTGATAGCAATGTGACTTTGGATAAGTCACAACCTCATTTTTTTAAATCTGTAAAATGAAAATAATAATACCTACATAATAGGGTTGTGAGAAATAAATGAAAGCATGCAAATTTGCACATGGTAATGTTAGCTGTTTTTATTATGATGCTGGTAATAATGAGAGTATTATATTATTTTTTACCTTTTTTGCTCTAAGACAGCAGTCCCCAACCTTTTTGGCGCCAGGGGACTGGTTTCGTGGAAGACAGTTTTTCCCCGGGGGGGAGTGTGGTTCAGGCAGTAATGCTAGCCTGGGGAGTGATGGGGAACGGGAGATGAAGCTTTGCTTACTTGCCTGACACTCACCTCCTGCTGTGTGGCCTGGTTCCTAACAGGCCTCGGACTGGTACCGGTCTGTGGCCCGGGGGTTGGGGACCCCTGCTCTAGGACATAAAGGCCAAAATAATGAATGTTAAAAAAAAAAAAAAAAAAAGACCCCCCAAAGAGGGAGTCAAGAGATTTTATTTCTGATGTTAGTTCTATTTTTAACTAGTTCTGCCTTCTTGAACAAATTGTGAAATTTCTTCCATAAAACAAAGGGCTTAGACCAGATGCTTGTTCATGTTCCTTTCTACTTCAAAATGTTCTGGCTCTTAACCATTGACTGTCAGGGCAGTCAAGGGAGAATATTTATATGGTTTTAGAACTTAGGTTGGGTGGTTTTAAGGCAGATCTTACAAGATGGGGAACTGGTTGGGATTGGGCAAGTTGATGACATGATAGCTTTAGATTGGTTGTATAGTGATTCAGGGTCTTGAAGCAAGCTTTTATGAACAAGATGTTAGTCTTGATATTAAGCTATTTTGGTTGGTTCACAGCCTTATTTTCTAGGGGTTGTGGAGTTGGATTTTCCTAAGATAACAAAGCTGCTATTTGATTTTGATCCCTTCTTCTTCTCTTTTTTCCCCTCCCCTCTCTTGTTTTTTACAAGATGGAATAACTTCCTCTGTAGAGCCTTGGATCTCCTTAAAATGCAGATTCTGATACAGCAGGTCTGGGATGTAGCCTGTGAGTCTGCCTTTCCAGCAAGCTCCCAGACAAGGCCCTGCTGCTAGTGGATCGCCTACACTTTGGGGATCAAAAGTCTATCCATAGCACCATACTTGCTGAGCAGCAGTCCTGTGTAACGTTCTCATGTCTTAGATCTTGGGCTCTGAATTAAGTATTCTCATGTTCCCAATCTTGAACTTAGTCTTCAGATAAATATGTCATTATTGGCGTCGCTGATTCCTGTTAGGCATGACCCCACATTCCTATGTGTGACCATGACTGTTTCTGCAGCTTCCCTTTACTAGTGTGGCTTTCTGCTTTTACCAGTTTGCAGGTCTACTCCAGGTTCTGACTTCTGACCTGGATTGACCTGGACTAAATCCTTTTAGTCAGCTGACCCAGGGCATTTGGGTTGCTAGTTCAGGACTCTTGTTTGAGCCCATTGCTATACATTAATAACAAAAGTTAATTTTCCAACAAATGTTACTGGAAGTTACTGGGTATTATTCATATTTCCTTCTAATATCTTTATCGTACATTATTTCTTTAATTATGTTTGGTGATCCTTTCTATGTCCAGAAGATCTTGTAGTCTCCATCTCAGTAGGCAGCTCTGCTTCAGAATGTAATGACTGACTCCATTTTCAAGGAGTTCCCTAGCCAATTAAATGGAAATGAGAGGCATATTTGGTCAGCACTAGAAGTTAAGCTTATTTTTCCCCCTTGTCCAATTTATTTTCCACAAGTATTTCTTTGAGAAACTGAAGTGCTGATTGCTTGAAGATCTTTGTTGGAGGCCCCTGATGGTGGTGGTGGTGGTTATGTGAGGAGAATCTGGCCTCTTTCATGCCTCATGTAGCTTATCAGTTCAGGCAGAATGATGCCAGTAGACACTGCCTTTAGAAAAGTTTTTTTTTTTCTAGGCATCCTTGTAAGATAGGATTCAACAGTCTTATAGTGTGAACATAAAAATGAGGGTAGGTGCTTCAAGTAATAGATATAATTGTTTGAAAAGGAGAGGAAACAGTAAAAGGTCTTCAAATTAACTACAAAAAACTAGCAAGTTCCAGGCTGATTTCTATTATGGTTTCATGTTACAGTATAGTTTAATTTGCAGTAGTATAAGCTGAATACCTAATACTTGTTTTTGTTTATTCTTTTTTAAAAAATTTATTTATTTTTGGCTGTGTTGGGTCCTTGTTGCTGCACGTGGGCTTTCTCTAGTTGTGGCGAGCGGGAGCTACTCTTTGTTGCGGTGCGCGGGCTTCTCATTGCTGTGGCTTTTCTTGTTGCGGAGCACCGGTTCTAGACGCGAGGGCTTCAGTAGTTGTGGTGCGCGGGCTTCAGTAGTTGTGGCTCACGGGCTCTAGAGCGCAGGCTCAGTAGTTGTGGCACACGAGCTAAGTTGCTCCACAGCGTGTGGGATTCTTCCTGAACCAGGGCTTGAACCCATGTCCCCTGCATTGGCAGACAGATTCTTAACCACTGCACCACCAGGGAAGTCCCTAAATACCTTAAACTGAATACGTTACCTAAATATCCATTGTCATGACTCCAGTTTTCATTTTGCTTTTTTTACTACTATAAAATTCTTACAACTAAATTATAATGCAAATTAAAGTACAGCAAAATTTTGATAGTATTAGTGTTCACCCAGAGTTACATTCTTTCAGTTTTGTATTACATAAAAAATTAATAGCCCATAAAAAATATGGCACAGAGGGGGGACCTTCAAGATGGCAGAGGAGTAAGACGTGGAGATCACCTTCCTCCTCACAAATACATCAAAAATACATCTACATGTGGAACAACTCCTACAGAACACCTACTGAATGCTGGCAGGAGAGCTCAGACTTCTCAAAAGGCAAGAAACTCCCCACATACCTGGGTAGGGCAAAAGAAAAAAGGAAAAACAGACAAAAGAATAGGGACGGGACCTGCCCCTCTGGGAGGGAGTTGTGAAGGAGGAAAAGTTTCCACACACTAGGAAGCCCCATCACTGGTGGAGACAGGGACGTGGATGGGGGGAAGCTTTGGAGCCATGGAGGAGAGCGCAGCAACAGGGGTGCAGAGGGCAAAGCGGAGAGATTCCCACACAGAGGACCACTGCCGACCAGCACTCACCAGCCTGAGCAGCTTCTCTGCTCACCCGCTGAGGCGGGTGGGGGCTGGGAGCTGAGGCTCAGGCTTCGGAGTTCAGATCCCAGGGAGAGGACTGAAGAATTGAAGACAGTCTCAGACACCTGTGGGACAACATTAAACGCACCAACATTCAACTTACAGGGCTCCCAGAAGAAGAAGAGAAAAAGAAATGGACTGAGAAAATATTTGAAGAGATTATAGTTGAAAACTTCCCTAATATGGGAGAGGAAATAGTCAAGTCCTGGAAGCTCAGAGAGTCTGATACAGGATAAATCGAAGGAGAAACACACCAAGACACAAATTAATCAAACTATTAAAAATTAAATACAAAGAAAAAATATTAGAAGTAGCAAGGGAAAAGCAACAAATAACATACAAGGGAATCCCCATAAGTTTAACAGCTGGTCTTTCAGCAGAAACTCTGAAAGCCAGAAGGGAGTGGCAGGACATATTTAGAGTGATGAAAGGGAAAACCTACAACCAAGATTACTCTACCCAACAAGGATCTCATTCAGATTCGATGGAGAAATTAAAACCTTTACAGACAGGCAAAAGCTAAGAGAATTCAGCACCACCAAACCAGCCTTACAACAAATTCTAAAGGAATTTCTCTAGGCAGGAAACACAAGAAAAGGAAAAGACCTTCAATAACAAACTGAAAACAGTTACGAAAATGGTAATAAGAACATACATATCAATAACTACCTTAAATGTAAATGGATTACATGCTCCAACCAAAATACATAGACTGGCTGAATGGATACAAAAACAAGACCCATATATATGCTGTCTACAAGAGACCCACTTCAGACCTAGGGACACATAAAGACTGAAAATAAGAAGATGGAAAAAGATATTCCATGCAAATGGAAATCAAAAGAAAGTTGGAGTAGCAATTCTCATTTTAGAAAAAATAGACTTTAAAATAAAGACTATTACAAGAGACAAAGAAGGAGACTATATAAAGATCAAGGGATCAATCCAAGGAGAAGATATAACAACTGTAAATATTTAGGCACCCAACATAGGAGCACCTCAATACATAAGGCAACTGCTAATAGCCATAAAAGGGGAAATCGACAGTAACACAATCATAGTAGGGGACTTTAACACCCCACTTTCACTAATGGACATATCATCCAAAATGAAAATAAATAAGGAAACACAAGCTTTAAATGATACATTAAGCAAGATGGACTTAATAGATATTTATAGGATATTCCATCCAAAAACAACAGAATACACTTTCTTTGCAAGTGCTCATGGAACATCCTCCAGGATACATCATATCTTGGGTCACAAATCAAGCTTTGGTAAATTTTTAAAAAATTGAAATCGTATCAGGTATCTTTTCCGAACACAATGCTATGAGACTACATATCAATTACAGGAAGAAATTTGTAAAAAATACAAACACATGGAGGCTAAACAATATGCTACTAAATAACCAAGAGATCACTGAAGAAATCCAAGGGGAAATCAAAAAATACCTAGAAAAAAATGACAATGAAAACACTATGACCCAAAACATATGGGATCCAGCAAAAGCAGTTCTAAGAGGGAAGTTTATAGACATACAATCCTACCTCAAGAAACAAGAAACATCTCAAATAAACACTGTAACCTTACACCTCAAGCAATTAGAGAAAGAAGAACAAAAAAACCCCAAAGTTAGCAGAAAGAAAGAAATCATAAACATCAGATCAGAAATAAAGGAAAAAGAAATGAAGGAAACAATGGCAAAGATCAATAAAACTAAAAGCTGGTTCTTTGAGACGATAAACAAAATTGATAAACCATTAGCCAGACTCATCAAGAAAAAAGGGAGAAGACTCAAATTAACAGAATTAGAAATAAAAAAGGAGACGTAACAACTGACACTGCCAAAATGCAAAGGATCATGAGAGATTACTACAAGCAACTATATGTCAACAAAATGGACAACCTGGAAGTAATGGACAGATTCTTTTAAAAGCACACCGTTCCTAGACTGAACCAGGAAGAAGTAGAAAATATAAACAGACCAATCACAAGCACTGAAATTGAAACTGTGATTAAAAATCTTCCAACAAACAAAAGCCTGGACCAGATGGCTTCACAGGCGAATTGTAGCAAACTTTTAGAGTAGAGCTACCACCTATCCTTCTCAAACTCTTCCAAAATATTGCAGAGGAACACTGCCACACTCATTCTACAAGGCCACCATCACCCTGATACCAAAAACAAAGATGTCACAAAAAAAAGAAAACTACAGGCCAGTATCACTGATAAACATAGATGCAGAAATCCTTAGCAAAATACTAGCAAACAGAATCTAACAGCACATTAAAAGGATCATACACCATGATAAAGTGGGGTTTATCCCAGGAGCGCAGGGATTCTTCAATATGTGTAAGGCAATCAATGTGATAAACCATTAATAAATTGAAGGAGAAAAACCATATGATCATTTCAATAGATGCAGAAAAAGCTTTTGACAAAATTCAACACCAATTTATGATAAAAACCCTCCAGAAAGTAGGCATAGAGGGAAGTTACATCAACATAATAAAGGCCATATATGACAAACCACAGCCAACATCATTCTCAATGGTGAAAAACTGAAACCATTTCCACTAAGATCAGGAACAAGACAGGGTTGCCTACCCTCACTATTATTCAACGTGGTTTTGGAAGTTTTAGCCACAGCAGTCAGAGAAGAAAAAGAAATAAAAGGAATCCGAATTGGAAAAGAAGAAGTAAAGCTGTCACTGTTTGCAGATGACATGATACTGTACATAGAGAATCCTAAAGATGCTACCAGAAAACTACAAGAGCTAATCAATTAATTTGGTAATGCAGCAGGATACAAAATTCATGCCCAGAAATCTCCTGCATTCCTATACCCTAATGATAAAAAATCTGAAAGAGAAATTAAGTAAACACTCCCATTTACCACTGCAAATAAAAGAATAAAATACCTAGGAATAAACCTGCCTAAGGAGACAAAAGACCTGTATGCAGAAAACTATAAGACACTGATGAAAGAAATTAAAGATGATACAAACAGATGGAGAGATATACCATGTTCTTGGATTGGAAGAATCAACATTGTGAAAATGGCTCTACTACCCAAAGCAATCTACAGATTCAATGCAATCCCTATCAAACTACCAATGGCATATTCACTGAACTAGAACAAAAAATTTCACAATTTGTATGGAAACACAAAAGACCCCGAATAGCCAAAGCAATCTTGAGAAAGAAAAACGGAGCTGGAGGAATCAGGCTCCCTGACTTCAGACTATACTAGAAAGCTACTGTAATCAAGATAGTATGGTACTGGCACAAAATCAGGAATGTAGATCAGTGGAACAGGAAAGAAACCCCAGAGATAAACCCATGCACCTATGGTCACCTTATCTTTGATAAAGGAGGGAAGAATACACAATGGAGAAAAGACAGCCTCTTCAATAAGTCGTGTTGGGAAAACTGGACAGCTACGTGTAAAAGAATGAAATTAGAACACTCCCTAACACCACACACAAAAATAAACTCAAAATGGATTGAAGACCTAAATGTAAGGCCAGACACTATAATACTCTTAGAGGAAAACATAGGCAGAACACTCTATGAGATAAATCACAGCAAGATCCTTTTTGACCCACCTCCTAGAGAAATGGAAATAAAACCAAAAATAAACAAATGGGACCTAATGAAACTTAAAAGCTTTTGCACAGTAAAGGAAATCATAAACAAGACAAAAAGCCAACCCGCAGAATGGGAGAAAATATTTGCAAACGAAGCAACTGACAAAGGATTAAGGTCCAAATATACAAGCAGCTCATGCTGCTCAATATCAAAAACAGAAACAACCCAATCCAAATATGGGCAGAAGACCTAAATAGACATTTCTCCAAGGAAGATATACAGATTGCCAACAAACACATGAAAGGATGCTCAACATCACTAATCATTAGAGAAATGGAAATCAAAACTACAATGAGGTATCACCTCACGCCGGTCAGAATGGCCATCATCAAAAACTCTACACACAATAAATGCTGGAGAGGGTGTGGAGAAAAGGGGACCCTCTTGCACTGTTGGTGGGAATGTAAATTGATACAGCCACTATGGAGAACAGTATGGAGGTTCCTTAAAAAACTCAAAATAGGACTACCATACCACCCAGCAATCCTGCTACTGGGCATATACCCTGAGAAAAACAAAATTCAAAAAGAGACAGGTACCACAATGTTCACTGCTGCACTATTTACAATAATCAGGACATGGAAGCAACCTAAGTGTCCTTTGACAGATGAATGGATAAAGAAGATGTGGCACATTTATACAATAGAATTTTACTCAGCCATAAAAAGAAACGAAATTCAGTTATTTATAGTGAGGTGGATGCACCTAGAATCTGTCATATAGAGTGAAGTAAGTCAGAAAGAGAAAAACAAATACCGTACGCTAACACGTATATATGGAATCTAATAAAAAGGTTCTGAAGTACCTAGGGGCAGGACAGTAATAAAGACGGAGACGTAGAGAATGCACTTGAGTACAAGGTGAGGGGGAAGGGTAAGCTGGGATGAAGTCAGAAAGTGGCATGGACATATATACACTACCAAATGTAAAAGAGATAGCTAGTGGGAAGCAGCCGCACAGCACAGGGAGATCAGCTCGGTGCTTTGTGTCCACCTTCAGGGGTGGAATAGGGAGGGTGGGAGGAGACGCAAGAGAGAGGAGATATGGGAGGAGATATGGGGATATATGTATATGTATAGCTGATTCACTTTGTTATACAGCAGAAATTAATACACCATTGTAAAGCAAGTATACGCCAATAAAGATTTTTAAAAAAGAAAATATGGCAGAGTTAAGCTACACTTAAGAGTAGACAGGAAACAATTTAAGCCAAACTAGATGGTTTGAATAGTGTTCTGCTTGTATACATTTAGTACTGAAAGAATGCCTATTATAGTATGCCAATTCTATAATTAAATATATGTATTAGAATGTAGGTTAACTTGTGTTTTAATATGTTCATTATAACATGGGTATGGCAACCTATGCTTCTTAATGAGAGATTTGATTCTGCTCCTAAGGGTCTTGAGTTTGCTTTGTCTCCCCACAGAGATTGCATGTTTTTTGGGGATGTTTGACAGTTGGCCATAATTAGACTTGGAGGTTGTTAATGATATTAAGGTTAAATCTGAATAATCATGCTTCAGAAATAATTACTCATTTTGGTTATAAAGTTGTATTGAAGACGTGTTAGCATCACTCCTATGTAGTTCAGGGTCATATTTTAGTTGAGCTTTTCTCCCTCTTCCACCCTAAGTAATGCTCGTTTATCTGGCATGTTGAGAGAAAGTGGTAATCTTGGTTTCCTATGGCTTCTGCACATAGACACTAAACTATGTATACCAACCCAAGGGTAGTTTAATATCACATTTACAGCTCAAATTCCATTCAGTTATCTTTTTGCTGTTTCTTAATTACTGATTTTTAAAATTACAGATTTAAAATCACTATGTGGGGCTTATCCATCCTTGCATTGTTCAGGAGGATTCTGATTAACAATTAATCAAAATTCCTTGATTTCTAATTTTGTGACCAGTCCTAGGCTAAGTGCAAGAGGAGATTCAAAAATTTAAGGGTGGAGAAGGGAAGGCAATCAGTAGTTAATATACAGTGTGCCAGTGCTATACTTAAATATTTCTTTTAAGTCTCACTACAATCCTGTGAGGTTAAATTTTCCCCAACTTTACAGATTAGAAGTCCTAGCTCAGAGAGAGCCCAAATCCACAATGTTGTGAAGGACATAGCTGTGATTGCAGCCAAGGTCTATCTGTTTTCACAGCCCATGTTCTTTCCACAACCTCCTAGGTATTATGACAGTGTCTATCCAGGAGCTTCCTTACACTCGGGGGGATGAGGAGGAGGGGCGATGGAGAGCAGGGAGACCTTTTTTTTTTACTTGATTGAACCTTGGGATTAACCTTATTCACTAGAGTAAAAGATGGCTTCTAAAAAATGTGATTGGATTCCATACAAGAAAGTTTCGTCAGTTATGATTTTATTGTATGTAGGTCTTCACAGAAGGAAGTTTACTGACACAGACTCTCAGGACAGCTTTGGAGCAAATCGCCAAAGTCTGATGGTATAGTGTAGAAAATGGCAAAAACGTCTCTGCCCTGTTTTACTTAGCCAGTGATGTAAACTTCAGTGCATTTGATGAGAAGAAAATTAGCTAGCATTCATTGTCTACAAACTCTATACTGTCAGAAGTACTTCTACTTTTTTTATGGTTGAGAATATTTTTATTCTTAGTGTTAGCTTACGTTGCTAATTCATAGTTTATTGTGATTTTTTTCGATTAACATTCAAGACTTCCTCTGTTCAAGCTTACCCTATAAAGTGTTATCAGGCAATTTATAATTAGTAGTGTTAACATTCATATTAAATGCATTACTGAACTCTGCCAAGACAAGAAATACAGACCAGGATTTATCAAAGTGCAAATGATAAAGGAAAATGGTTTGTTTCCATCTTTCTAAATGCTGAATAGCTTGAAAGTATTATTTCTGTAGGACTTGTGTTGAATAACATATGACACAGCAAAATGCCTAATGTCACATGCCTTTAATCACTGTAATAACAAGACATAATAAAATTAAATATTTCTTGTAAAGATTGGGAATGGTGTATAGTGAAGTTCTTTTTCCCCTCCATGTAATTCAATTAATATTTAACTAAGATGCTATCATTTAAGCCTTAGAAGTTTGGAATTGAAAATTTTTACTTGTAATATAAATATGAAATAATGACTCTGGGTTTCTCTTCAGAAATCTTATATGTTCAGATTAGTATTATCCTTTATAAAGTAAGTCACTTGTAAGCTATATACATTTATTCTAGTGATCAAATCATTTTTAAATCATATCCTTTCATGATTTCATTCAGATCCTCCTTTATGAGCAATAGAAGAAGAGAACAGAACAGATTAAAATAGAAGAATAGAACAAGTTGAATTACTACATGATCACAGCTTAGGGTATTGATCAGTGAGTCTTACCTAACTTCATCTGCTCTGATGAATCACCTTATTCATTGCAGCTGATTCTGAGTAATTGTAGGTAAATTTTAGATATCAGAGGATATTAATTCCATTTGCTGAATAAATATTTATTGAGTGCTAACTGTTTTCCAGGCACTATTGGCACTGGGATTATAACAGTGAATGAAACAACTACTGTTGAGAAATTTAAATAACTGTGTCATTTCTGAATGCATTTTTTTTCATCAAAGGAGTTCCAGAAACTTTTTAGAAACACTAGAATTGTTAGAATACAGCTCTGACCTCACAGAAATCATATACATTCATGGTATATTATGGCAAGGGACTCTACTAGACTATAAATAAGAAAGGAAAATGAAATAGCTAATTGAGTGATTGGTATTTATAAGATCAACTCATGAAACATCAACCAGATTTAATATCCTTCAATAGATTTTATAGGCTGTGCTCCTTCCTTAAAGGTCACTGGAAGAACTTAATACCTTTTTATTAAAAATAAAATGGGAACAGTTGAATGGCCTTTTCACATCTTATCTGGATTAGTTGAAGAGGCAAATTTTACTTCTATTTTAAGAAGTTGTGCTATTTTATATTTGCCACTTCATATTTTACATTTAAAATCTGTTTCTTACCCAACTTGCCATGGAGAAACATAGACTTAAGAAGTTGAGGGTTCAGATGAACTGTGATAATAAATTGGAGTTAAGTAGGGAAAAGTATACATATATGTATATATACATGTACATATAATTTTGGAGCAGTCTGTTGTTTAGAGCAGAAAATGAAAACAGGGATTAAGGGCTCTTAACTCTTCTTAGCCAAGCATTTTTATGAGGTTTCATGGTATAGGACAAAGAGCACACATATAGTTTGTCTTTAGAGAACCCCGTGTTCAAATTTAAACTGCCATTTAATAACTTCTTTGTGCTTCAATTTAATGCCAACCTCCTTCCTTTGTCAGGAAGATGAAATAGGACAATGTATGTAAAGTATCTGGTACAATGCAAAGTAGTATGCATGCAAAATTTCCCTTTCTCATTTTAAGAAATTATATAGTAAAGAAAATCATGGTTTAAGTTTTGTTTTTTTGTTTTGGAAGGAGATGTTGGTGATCTTGAAGATGCTCAAAGTGCTGAGTCATGTATAGTGTATTCGAACCTTTTAAGTATAAAAGTTAACGGGTATCCATTCTAAAGTTAGTAAGGTAAGTTTTTCAACTTGTCTAATCATGAAAGTCTGAAGAGGTGGGCCTAGATGATTAAATCAAGTTGGACAGGAGCAGCAGGAGATAGCATAGCCTGTGAGAATATTGTAAACTGGTCTTCAGAAGTTTCCTGAAAACAAACTTTTCAGGAAAACTATTTTTGTCAGCTTTTCTCCATGTTTTCCCTCTTCTTACCAAACTTTCACTGCCATTTACTATGTACTAGATATGGTCCCTGTTGTAGATTGGCTTCCAGTGTAGTATAGCACATTAATCAACTGGTGAAAATAAAATGTATTGTCATAAGCAAGAACTGTACTTAAGGTATTTACAGAGTGCTGTAAGAATGCAGAATATGGAACAATTAACTCTGCCTGTGGAATTGAAGAAGGCCTCCCCCTAATCATGTGGGTCACGCAGTTCAGTTCAATAAATATTTGGATTGTGAACCTCCTAGTACAAGCATTAGGGATACAAAGGTGAGAATGTATTAGAATAATTTGTCCCTTCTATAGTAGTATCCTTCTAGTTTTTATCAGTGGAGGAGTAAAAGGGAATTTTAAGATGAAGAACTTATCATCCCAAGTTAATGATTTAATTTAAATTTCAAAGTTGCTTGAAAATGCGTTGTATCATATATAGATGATAAACATATAATTATTATACTCTGGGAAGCCTTGATATCTTAACAACTCAGAAATTAATGTTTTAATAATTAACTGATAAACCACAGATGTGGTTTGCATATATTTTGTATGTTCATATACAAGGCTATCTCTTTGCTTTTTCCATGCCTTCCTGGTCTGTACCCTTCCTGCTCTCCTCAGCTTCTCTATATGCATGTAAGTATAAGGACTATCCAAACCTCATGAAACTGTGGGGCTTTTTGACCCTCTACAATACAAGGGCTTCAGATTCTTCTTAGTTCCTGATTATTTTGTTGGAGAATATGTTACCTCAGGAATTTTGATTATTCAACTGCTTCTTTGTACATACTTTCTTATTAGTTTATTAGCCTCTGCACTTCACAGTTTTCAAAAACTTAGGCTTAAGAGACTAAGGCTTTCAGAGACTTTCCTGACTGAAAAATCACAGTTCTTAATGTCCTATGTCTATAAAATTAGCTGTTTACCATTAGCTCAGGCAGAGATTCTAAAGTTGCAGTCTTTAGAACTGGTGAATCTCACCCTGCTCCATTCCCAAAGTTAGAGAATCATTAATAAAACACAGACAGAAGATACTGATTGATTCTTTCCTTGGGCTAAGATTCTACTTTCACATTTTTTGTGTATTTCTCTGCTAGAACCCAAGACCTATAGAAAAATGAAAGGGTGCAGCATACTTTATGTTTTAACTTTGTATCAATATGCCTCATTGAGTGCTACTACAGTACTTAAAAAAATCAATATATGTTGCTCCAAGCAATTGCGATTTTTAGAGACAATGTATCTGCACATGAAGCTGATTATTGTTTAAGCTGTTTGTAAATATCATATGTCCATGATGGGTTTGAAATCTTGCATATAAGTAGATCAAATGCTACATTATTAGATACTAGAGTTTTTATATAGCTTTTGAAAATTAAGTTGTATTATTTCAAGAGGAAATTGTCTATTTGAATCCCATAGTTTGAGATGGTCTCTTTATAATTTAGGACAAATGGATCTTTCTATTGAATATTTTGTAACCTAAAAAGAAAAAAATTTTACCAATTTGATCTTTTTAAAATGAATGGAATTTACTACTTACTTTAAAAGCGGTTTAGAAAACAAATTCCCAATGGATAAAATAGCTAAGTGGGAAAATTTATTTTTTTAACATTATAAAAAACTTAGAAGAAAATTGCAGTAACTATATGTATAACCGTGGGGTTATCAAAAACCTTTTTATTTATTTATTTATTGTTATTTTAAAATAAATTTATTTATTTATTTATTTATGGCTGCTTTGTGTCTTTTTTGCTGCACGTGGACTTTCTCTAGTTGTGGTGAGCAGGGGCCACTCTTCATTGTGGTGCGTGGGCTTCTCATTGCGGTGGCCTCTTGTTGCGGAGCACGGGCTCTAGGCGCACAGGCTTCAGTAGTTGTGGCACGCGGGCTCTAGAGTGCAGGCTCCGTAGTTGTGGCGCACGGGCTTAGTTGCTCCGCGGCATGTGGAATCTTTCCGGACCAAGTCTCTATCAAAAACCTTTTTAAACAGAAAGGAAGACTAGAACCAAATGAGGAAAGAGATAGATTGACTGTTACTTTTTTTTTTTTTTTAATTTTGACATTGGTATACTAATGAAAGCTCAGGGGAAAATATTTGAAATGGAAATGTTAAATAGCACACAAAACATACAAAGAGCTCTTAGAAATTGATGACAAAAACACTGATAAAGCAGTAGCAAATGGCAATAGGATGTAGGCAGTTCACAGAAGAGCAAATCCAAATGGCCAGTTTGTAAAGATTCTCAAACTCACTAATAGTCTGGGAAATGAAAATTAAGTAAAAGAGGGCTACTGCTTTACTCCTGTCAGATTGGAAAAGCTTTTAAAAGAATGGAGCCCTTATATTACTGGTAGAAATGTGAATTATTTTAGCCTTTTTAAAAAATGTAATTTGCCATTTGTTGTAAAAAGTGCATTTATCATTTAATTCAATACTACTTCTGTACGTGACATTACTGAATGCAGAGTTGGGAAGATATGTATTGTAACATGCTATTACATAGTATTTCCAACATGCAGATATATAGGTATAAATAAACTCAAAAGTATATATAATAGTAGAATGTAGTAAAATAATTAGGAAGTGATGAGGCTTGATTATTTATTACCATTGTTTTTAATAATTAGTTGTAATTTAATTTGCAGTTATGGCTGTGTTTCACAACCATTCCCAAAATTCCTGACAATTTAACAGTTGACTCTCTCTAGCCAGTTCTAACTGGTTCTAGCACACTCCTGGTTATATCTATGTATATCTGTGTTTTGCAGTATTGTTTGTGATGGTAAAAATCAGAAGCAAATTATATACCCACTGATGGGGGGCTAGTGGAATAAGTTGTGGTATAGCAAAAGAAAGAGCCATCACTTTTAGTGATTTCCCTGTGTGTTGTTAAATGAGAGGAGCTAAATGCAAGCACAGGTCTGTGTCATGATCCCATTTTTATAAAACGAGCAAGTGCAGACTCTTCTCTCATTTTTGCCTATATGTTTGATTATATAAACATGGAAAATGTGTGGTTATGAGTACAGAAGAGGGCAAGAGGATGAGGTAAGGAAAGAAAGGACTTATGTCCATGAGAAAAACAGTATGTATGTTATGATCCTATATGTGGTAAATTTTATGTGTCTATGTGATATATACACACTAAAAAATATATACACATTAAAAAGTGTACGCATTAAAAAATATATACACAGTAAAAAATGCCTGAAAAGAATGCACCAAAATGTTAATGTACCAAATGTACCAAAATGTACCAAAATGTTAATGATACCTTTTTTAGGGTGATAGAATGTTATCTTTTTTTTTTTAATCTGAAAAGAAATTATTTTAATTGAGGGAGAGAATCAGAATCCTATGGTCCTTTCTAAGGATTTAAATTTATAATAAAATTATCCTGTGAAAGGGCATACTTGGGTCAGTGTGTCAATAAAATTTACCCTTTAGTGATATAATTTCTTCACCTAAACCTTCATGTGTATCACTTCAAAAAAATTCTTAGTATATAGTATCTTGTTTCATGAGACATGTGTGTAAGTTTTAGAACTGTATTAGGAACTTCCCTGATGACGCAGTGGTTAACAATCTGCCTGCCAATGCACGGGACACGGGTTTGAGCTCTGGTCTGGGAAGGTCCCACATGCCGCAGAACAACGAAGCCCCTGTGCCACAACTACTGAGCCTGCGCTCTATAGAGCACGCGAGCCACAACTACTGAGCCCGTTTGCCACAACTACTGAAGTCCACGTGCCTAGAGCCTGTGCTTTGCAACAAAAGAATCCACCGCAATGAGAAGTGCGTGCTGCAACAAAGAGTAGTCCCTGCTCTCCACAATTAGAGAAAGTGCGCACGCATCAACAAAGACCAAATGCAGCCAAAAATAAAGTAAATAAAAAATAAATTAAAAAAAAGAACTATACTAAGTATGTGTGCATATATGTATATATATTTATGACTTAACCTCTTCCTGGAGTTCAGTTGTTACCTTCATATTTAGATGGCAATTCATTATTTGAAATTGCTGGTAAGTTTAGAGATTGCAATGCAGGAGTTCCCTGTTCTCTGAGCCCCACAGGGGGATTAAATTTTCCTGTCCTTTGTCTTTTAAGGAACTCACCACTCTACATTGAGATATATATATATATATATATATATATATATATATGTAATATAATATAGTCTTATTCATAACTTTACCTTTCTTCCTAATCTGTAGGCCTTGGTAGCCTGCTAGATGTATGGTCCAGAGTCTTATGCATTCACTGTATATATTAACTGAATGAATAAATAATGATATTTATCTTAGTCCACCACCATGCATGGAAAAATGATAAAGCTACTTTAGGGATCATCAAAGTCTTGATTAATAATATTTTTGTATGTATTAAAGAGCTTTGAATCATAAAGTAAAATGCCCAAATAATACACTTCTGATGTTGTTTTGGTTTGCTGATCAGTTTTCCGCCTTGAATTTCCTCTTGGGTCATCTATTTCATGCTTTTAACAGTTGCTATTTAACTATCAGTGCTGTTTTGTGATTTCTTAAGAGCCTCTCCATAACACTCAGAAACCTTCTGGGTTTATAGTGCAAAATTCAGAAAGCTTATACCTTTGTTAAGTTTATCTCTTTCTATAATACTGTTTATGTCTCACAGAGCAGCTCATTCTTTAGTCTCTTTGTTAGTAAATAGCCCTTTCTTCCTTCATGCTAAAGCTGTAATACTTCTCTTCAAGAAACAGCTTCTGCTTCATCTTCTTTGTCGCTGTTATCTGTTTGATGTAATGTGTTCTGAAATGAAGATGTAGACTGTATTTTTCTAATACAAAGTGAATTGTCAGGTAAAAAATCAGGTTGACATGTTTAAACTCATTTTACAAACTTGATAACTGGTAAGTTTCATTTTACTTTGTGGTATTTAGATATAGGCAAAATTCAAATGAGAAAAACATGGAAAGGAGAAATTTATATTTTAAAAATTCATTTCATTTTGAACTCTAAACATTATTAGAGTTTTCTGTTATTTCTTTTTTTCTTTTTCAGAGACTGAGTTTTATTTATTTTTTTAATTCCACATATAAGGGAGATCATACAGTATTTGTCTTTGTCTGACTTATTTCACTTAGCGTAATACCTTCAAGGTCCATCTATGTTGTCACAAGTGGGAGGATTTCCTAGTTTTTATGGCTAAATAATATTTCAGTGTGTGTGTGTATGTGTATCACAACTTCTTTATCCATTCATGCATCAGAGAACACTTAGGTTGTTTCCATGACTTGGCTATTGTAAATAATGCTGCTGTGAATACGCAGGTGCAGATATCTTTTGTTTGTTTGTTTGTTTGTTTATACTGCAGGTTCTTATTAGTCATCAATTTTATACACATCAGTGTATACACGTCAATCCCAATCGCCCAATTCAGCACACCACCATCCCCACCCCAGCGCAGTTTTCCCCCCTTGGTGTCCATATGTCTGTTCTCTACATCTGTGTCTCAACTTCTGCCCTGCAAACCGGCTCATCTGTACCATTTTTCTAGTTTCCACATACATGCGTTAATATACGAAATTTGTTTTTCTCTTTCTGACTTACTTCACTCTGTATGACAGTCTCTAGATCCATCCACGTCTCAGCAAATGACTCAATTTCGTTCCTTTTTATGGCTGAGTAATATTCCATTGTATATATGTACCACACCTTCTTTATCCATTCGTCTGCTGATGGGCATTTAGGTTGCTTCCATGACCTGGCTATTGTAAATAGTGCTGCAATGAACATTGGGGTGCATGTGTCTTTTTGAATTATGGTTTTCTCTGGGTATACTCCCATTAGTGGGATTGCTGGGTCATATGGTAATTCTATTTTTAGTTTTTTAAGGAACCTCCATACTGTTCTCCATAGTGGCTGTATCAATTTACATTCCCACCAACAGTGCAAGAGGGTTCCCTTTTCTCCACACCCTCTCCAGCATTTGTTGTTTGTAGATTTTCTGATAATGCCCGTTCTAACTGGTGTGAGGTGATACCTCATTGTAGTTTTGATTTGCATTTCTCTAATAATTAGTGATGTTGAGCATCTTTTCATGTGCTTCTTGGCCATCTGTATGTCTTCTTTGGAGAAATGTCTATTTAGGTCTTCTGCCCATTTTTGGATTGGGTTGTTTGTTTCTTTCATATTGAGCTGAATGAGCTGTTTATATATTTTGGATATTAATCCTTTGTCCGTTGATTCGTTTGCAAATATTTTCTCCCATTCTGAGGGTTGTCTTCTCATCTTGTTTATGGTTTCCTTTGCTGTGCAAAAGCTTTTAAGTTTCATTAGGTCCCATTTGTTTATTTTTGTTTTTATTTCCATTACTCTAGGAGGTGGATCAAAAAAGATCTTGCTGTGATTTATGTCAAAGAGTGTTCTTCCTATGTTTTCCTCTAAGAGTTTTATAGTGTCCGGTCTTACATTTAGGCCTTGAATCCATTTTGAGTTTATTTTTGTGTATGGTGTTAGGAAGTGTTCTAATTTCATTCTTTTACATGTAGCTGTCCAGTTTTCCCAGCACCACTTACTGAAGAGACTGTCTCTTCGCCATTGTATATCTTTGCCTCCTTTGTCATAGATTAGTTGACCATTGGTGCGTGGGTTAATCTCTGGGCTTTCTATCTTGTTCCATTGATCTATATTTCTGTTTTTGTGCCAGTACCATATTGTCTTGACTACTGTAGCTTTGTAGTATAGTCTGAAGTCAGGGAGTCTGATTCCTCCAGCTCCGTTTTTTTCCCTCAAGACTGCTTTGGCTATTCGGGGTCTTTTGTGTCTCCATACAAATTTTAAGATGATTTTTTCTAGCTCCGTAAAAAATGCCATTGGTAATTTGATAGGGATTGCATTGAATCTGTAGATTGCTTTGGGTAGTATAGTCATTTTCACAATATTGATTCTTCCAATCCAAGAACATGGTATATCTCTCCACCTGTTGGTATCATCTTTAATTTCTTTCATCAGTGTCTTATAGTTTTTTACATCCGTGCGCACTTGAGAAGAAAGTGTAATCTGCTGTTTTTGGATGGATTGTCCTATAAATATCAATTAAATCTATCTGGTCTATTGTATCATTTAAAGCTTCTGTTTCCTTATTTATTTTCATTTTGGATGATCTGTCCATTTGTGTAAGTGAGGTGTTAAAGTCCCCCACTATTATTGTGTTACTTTCGATTTCCTCTTTTATAGCTGTTAGCAGTTGCTTTATGTATTGAGGTGCTCCTATGTTGGGTCCATATATATTTATATTTGTTACATCGTCTTCTTGGATTGATCCCTTGATCATTATGTAGTGTCCTTCCTTGTCTCTTGCAACATTCTTTATTTTAAAGTCTATTTTATCTGATATGAGTATAGCTACTCCAGCTTTCTTTTGATTTCCATTTGCATGGAATATCTTTTTCCATCCCCTCCCTTTCAGTCTGTATGTGTCCCTAGGTCTGAAGTGGGTCTCTTGTAGACAGCATATATATGGGTCTTGTTTTTGTATCCATTCAGCAAGCCTGTGTCTTTTGGTTGGAGCATTTAATCCATTCACATTTAAGGTAATTATCGATATGTATGTTCCTATGACCATTTTCTTAATTGTTTTGGGTTTGTTTTTGTAGGTCCTTTTCTTCTGTTGTGTTTCCCACTTAGAGAAGTTCCTTTAGCATTTGTTGTAGAGCTGGTTTGGTGGTGCTGAATTCTCTTAGCTTTTGCTTGTCTGTAAAGCTTTTGATTTCTCCATCAAATCTGAATGAGATCCTTGCCGGGTAGAGTAATCTTGGTTGTAGGTTCTTCCCTTTCATCACTTTAAGTATATCATGCCACTCCCTTCTGGCTTGTAGGGTTTCTGCTGAGAAATCAGCTCTTAACCTTATGGGAGTTCCCTTGTATGTTATTTGTCGTTTTTCCCTTGCTGCTTTCAATAATTTTTCTTTGTCTTTAATTTTTGCCAATTTGATTACTATGTGTCTCGGCGCGTTTCTCCTGTATGGGACTCTCTGAGCTTCCTGGACTTGGGTGTCTATTTCCTTTCCCATGTTAGGGAAGTTTTCGACTATAATCTCTTCAAATATTTTCTCTGGTCCTTTCTCTCTTCTCCTTCTGGGACCCCTATAATGCAAATGTTGTTGCGTTTAATGTTGTCCCAGAGGTCTCTTAGGCTGTCTTCATTTCTTTTCATTCTTTTTTCTTTAGTCTGTTCCGCAGCAGTGAATTCCACCATTCTGTCTTCCAGGTCACTTATCCATTCTTCTGCCTCAGTTATTCTGCTATTGATTCCTTCTAGTGTAGTTTTCATTTCAGTTATTGTATTGTTCATCTCTGTTTGTTCTTGAATTCTTTAATTCTTCTAGGTCTTTGTTAAACATTTCTTGCATCTTCTCGATCTTTGCCTCCATTCTTTTTCCGAGGTCCTGGATCATCTTTACTATCATTATTCTGAATTCTTTTTCTGGAAGGTTGCCTATCTCTACTTCATTTAGTTGTTTTTCTGGGGTTTTATCTTGTTCCTTCACCTGGTACGTAGCCCTCTGCCTTTTCGTCTTGTCTATCTTTCTGTGAATGTGGTTTTTGTTCCACAGGCTGCAGGATTATAGTTTTTCTTGCTTTTCTTTCTGTTATTTTGCATCTTTTTCTTTGTCTTTGGGAACTTGTACTCCATTGTTGATTTCTTTCGCCTCCACATTTGTATTGGTATTGATGCTTTTCAGATGTTTAATTCTTGTTTAAAATGTTTCCATTATTGCTTTTCCTTTCTAAGTAATTTAATTTTATGCAGTTACTTCAGAAGCAATATAGTGGTTATCACTGAAGTGTTGACATTTATCTAGCCAAGCTGTTCTTAATTTACCATGGGCTTTCTTTGAAGATATAGGAAGGTATAAGAAAACATAGATTCTCAGTGAAATAGCTGATTTTACTTTTACACTTTTCTGCTTTGCTTTGAACATCTTCTCTTTTAGCTCCTACTGAATGGGTATTTATTTTCTTGTAAAGTCTGGTTTCCCGTTTGTTTATTTATTGTTGCTTCTAAGAAACTCCATGGGTGATTTTATTGAAAAACATTAGATGACAGAATCATTTTTGTCTCTTGGGGGAGGTAAGGGGCACCTTAAATGTAATAGTACTTTTAAAGGAAGTATTTTTTTCACTCTAAAACCCCTGATACAATGTCATTAAAATAATCTTTCAAAATAAATTCACCTACTATTATAATGCAAGTACATTTCAGTTTTGCATATTCTATTTCAATCTTTATCCATATGCACATGTATTATTTAATTGTAATGAAAATATATATGCAACATTTGGTGATTTTTTTTCTTATATAATGCAAAATCTTAGCTCTACGAATAGTGCTCTAAATAAAAACAAATCATTTCACCACAAAATAAATAAAAACAAATCTAAATAAAATCTAAGTAAAAAAAGCATTCCACAATCATTCCACCCCAGCAAACATGTCCCCTTTAGTCTTTGTATATCCATATGCACAATTTAAAACATGATGATTTGTACCTAATTTTATTTTATTAATTATGGCTGAATTTCACCAAGAGTGTGTAGACCCCCCAGAGCTTATCACCTAACATGCAAGCATTCCTTCCCAGCTGCCAGGCTGCCCATATACTGCCAATATACTTAAACCTACCCAGAGCTAACTGAATGCAGAGAGGCAGAGGGCATGTGTGAACCCTTGCCTCCTTTGCAGTCCTGATGCTTTCCTCTCTGTGTTGGTAGTCCTCTCTATACTTCACTATGGGGGTCATTCTCGTTGGTGTCATTGTGAAGACTTTTTTAGAAAAATCTCTTCACTCAGAGCAAGTCATTTCATATTCCCTGTTTTCATCCATAAGTCATTTTTCTTTCTAACAGAAGATAATGGGACTATTGCCTGAATGTGTAGATCTTTACCTTACTTCCCCTAAACATAAAGAGATTTCAAATAACTTGGCTTTAAACTAGCATACTGGACATAGCAATTTTACGAACATAAATGCTTTAATTTTCTTTAAAAACTGATTCTTAATGTCTGCCAACACGACCCCCGACCCTGGTAAGTTATAGGTTCACTCTTGTGCTATGTTGTTAGACTATATGACATGGATTACCTGATCCCAGGGTGGATTAATTGTGACTTTGAGATGTTTATAATTTCTGAGTGCTTTTAACAAGAGTGAGAGTCAGTACTTATTCTGATGGCTGAAGGGTCAGATGTCTTCCTTTCAGTCAGCAGTTGAGAAAGTGCACTAGTCAAGTGAACAATTTTCTGTATCCATTTTGTGGCAGATTATTATGATTAATGTGAATTTTGTAACTTTTGAGCAGTGTATTCTGCTAACACCTTGCTGTAGTTTCCATGGCTGAAAAGTAGAAATGGTTTCTGCTTATAGTCTAGATAATAAGGCAAGTATTATCTACCTAGGAGAAAGTGGAGGCTTCAAGCTTTCAGTATGAAAACTATCTGAATATTCATGAAGTGGATGAGTTTGGAACATGTACAGTATCTTTTTCCTTGAGATTTTGAGGGTATGATTGTTTGACAGAAAACTGCCTGAAAGTGCATGAAGATAAGGAATAAGGTTTGGATTTCAGGGCATGTAAGTAGATATATTGATATTTCTCAGAAGGAACTGAAATTATTGAGCTACTGGACTACCACAGGAGTATTAGTGATATTTGAGATGTTAGAACCAGTATACACGAGTTAGTTGGCTTGACAGCTGGGGGTGAGGAGGGGGATAGCTCATAACATTTAGAAATACTACAAGTGCTTTCTTCTTTCTCCTTTTCCCACCCAAAATTTGACAAGTAGTGAAATGTGATAGTTCACTATAAAAATGAAAATTAGATTGCTAAGTAGAGCTTCTTCATTTGTTTAGAAGTTTCTTTGTTTATCTGGGTGAAAATGATTGAATTTGATGGGTTTTCATTTTTCTTTCAGGCTCAGTTTATGAACCTCTTAAAAGCATTAATCTTCCAAGACCTGATAATGAAACTCTGTGGGATAAATTGGATCACTATTACACAATTGGTAAGCAAAACCTGAGGAAAACATGTCCTTAGGTAGCTATGCCTTAGTTATATTATAGACATTATATGGATGATGTTCTCTCATTTGGACGTTGGGGTAGTTTCAGTGCTTAGACAGCTACATATTCCAATTGCATATGATATGGGGACTAAAAGGAATCTGACAAATCATATCAGTCCCTTGAATCATTTTGAAACTCACCAGCGTCCTCTGTGTCCTTCCTAAATATTACCAGATTTGAGAACTAGAGGCTGTCTCTTGAATAATTCTTACACAAAGATTTTGTAGAAGTATTCCTTGCTTATTTACCTATACATGGTTCCTATGTAGTCCTGAACCTTTTATATCCATTTCTAGTTCATTGAGATTCAAAAGGTAATCTCAGGTTACTGTTACTGATATCAGGCACCTGTTCTGTTGGTTGCTGTTTTGTTTTTGTCGGGATCAGCCCGACGAGTTTTGTTACTTAATGTGAGCAAGCAGCTTTGAGATATGTATGTATTTAGGGGGCTTCTCCTTGTTCATCAGACCGTAAGTTGGAAATGCCTATTAATTTTTTTTGTCAGTTTGCTTCTTGTGCCATTTATGTGGCCTAGTATGTCAAATATAAAATTTGATTTACTTGTCTCACTAAGGAGAAGGATTTTTTTGTTTGTGTCAACATTATGTAAAACCTTATTTCAACTTACTTTGGTCAAGATTCTGGTATATATTCTTATGTTGGCCACGTATTATCTTTGTAGCCATAACTAGCTAAAGAGATTAAACTGCCTTTTAAAAGAAATGTCAGTTTTTTACTTTGGACTATGAGGACCAGTTTTTTACTCTGCGAAAAATAATAAATACCCTGGTATTCTGAAAGAAATGATAATGTCAGTTTAGTCTGAAAAAAGAAAAAGAAATTTAAGTCTTTAATCTCTGTGATGGACCAGAGTACTTTAGACCTTTGAAAAACTGTCCTAAAGTAGTTGACATATGCCAATCTAGATTAGAGTAACTTAATTTATTTTGGGGAAAAACATTACTCATCCATTTATAGTTGGACAGGAATAAAATAGCTTTTAGGAAATGTCATTTTAGTGTGTTTATTTTTCTATTTTAGTACTCTTTTATAAAAGGTAGTAGAGTTTGCTTTCTGTATTTGCAGATGCAGAACCTGCAGATAAGGAGGGCCTACTTTATTAACCATTTTAGATAAGGGACTTGAGTGTCTGAGGATCTTCGCATGCATGGTGGGTCCTGGAACCATCCCTGTGCATACTGAGGGACGACTGGAAAATACTGATTTCAGACTTCTTTGACTTAAGTTGAATGTTCACAAAATAATTATTTGCTTGCTGTTTTCATGTCGTATAAGGATGGGATTCAGTTTTAAAATGTTAAACATATCACTAATATAATATGTAAAATGAATACATTGCTCTTCAGGTACAAATTAGTCATCAGTGAAAAACAGGATTCTGGCCTGTTTAGGGTTGAGTTAGCTTTGGATTTAGCAAATGTATACAACTCTTTGTTGTATATTTGCTTTATTTTTCCCTATTGAACTTGTTTTTGAAAATATACTTAGTTTTTTGGTTTATCTTTTTTTTTCTGTATCTGATGTTGCCTTATAACACTTACCGACATAAAGAAGGATGTGCTAAAGGCTTTTTAAATGCCAGTTAGCTGAGTTCTTTCCTCAAAAGTGGAAAGACCCCTTCATGCAGGGTGGATCCCTACTTAGGCTGCAGTTACTTACCCGGAGTTGTTTCTACATCTTCAAAAGTTTTATACTACAGCTAAGTTTAGAAACAAAATTGTAGGATGAGGAAACCAAAGAAGTTTAAGACCTTCAGCTCAAGGGAAATGGATGGCTGTACAATTCATTCTTTTTCTTGTTTGCAATTGCAGTCAAGTCAACATTGCTGCTGTATCAAAGTCCAACCACAGGTCTCTTTCCCACAAAAACATGTGGTGATGATCAGAAGGCCAAGATCCATGACAGTCTATACTGTGCTGCTGGGGCCTGGGCTTTGGCTCTTGCATACAGGTAAGCTGGTGTGTCTTTTACTAGTAACTCCAAGTCTAGGTAATAGGGTTTTGTAGCCCCAAGACAAATTGGGCAGCTATCTTCTGGCTCTGCTGCTGAGTCACTGTGTGACCTGCAACTGCTCACATCTCCTTTTAGGACTCTAAACCTTTCAGTTTTCCTAAGGATTTACATGAGACAAGTTCTAACATTTTATGACTTTGTGACCAAAATTTCTCATCTCTAGGTTTGTAAATCATCATTAGTCTTTGACAGAATGAATTGCCCATTCTCTTTGAGTTGATTGGTTTCAATCACAGAGGAAATTAATGGTGATTGAATTTTACAGATGATAAAACTAGGGCCTAGAGTAGTTAACAGATTTGTTCAAAATTGCACGACTAGTAAATGACAGAGCCAGGGACAGGACTCTTCTCCTTCCCTCTTCCAGTTTAGTGTTTTTCGCACTATACTTCTTTGGGGTATCACTTAATAAATCTGGTTGTAAGTCAAATAATTATTTCATAAAGTAAAAGAAAAATAAATCTTTTCACAATACAAAAGTTCTCCTTACTTCATTTATTTCATTATATATGGAAAGCATCTGTTGTGGGTCCTGACACAGTCAATAGTGATACATTTTAACTGTTACAAAAATGAGGTTTCTGAATATTGATTTTCGGAAGGTGATACATGCATGTACTTCTGATTTGAAAATTGTATCTTTCACATGAACATGATTCCTCTGTCTTAAATCATTGATGTGTTGCACTTGTAAAGAAAATCAAATAATGAGATAATATAAAGGCAGTCACCTTCAGCACTTGTTTGCTAATGTCACTACCAGCGTTTTTTACCATATTCTATGTAAGCACAATGTAGCTTCATTAAATGTCTAGCAACTACTAGTCTTAGGACCAGTAGCACCTTAACCAAGTAGTCAAGCCAGTAATGGGACAGACTGACATTAGGTGCCTCCTGATGTGACACATTACCCATATCGACTTCTTACCAAAATGTGTAAATGGCTCTATCTGTAAATAAACAATCAGACAAAGCCAGATTGTGACTACTTGTAAGACAACTTGCCTGAGCTCTTAAAAAATGTAGTAATCATAGAAGATTAGAAAATAGGTGTGAAGATGGCTAGATTATGAGAACTACATGCAATGCGAGAACCTTGATTGAATCACGCATTAAAAAACAGTGTAAAGTATATTTTGGGGATAATTGGATTATATTTGATATACACTATATATTAGACATTATAGTATCAATTCATTGGGTATGATAATGATATTATGGTTATGTAGGAGAATGTCCTTGTTTTTAGGAGATACTTCTGAAATATGTGTGGGTAATGGTACTTCAAATACTGCAGAAAATAAATTAGAGAATGCAAGCTAATTTTAGCAACTGGTGAATCCAGGTGAAGAGTAATTGTAGCATTCTTTTAGCTTTTCTATAGATTTGAAATTTTTGTAAATAAAATGTTGGGGGAAAATTGCTTAAAAAAAAACAAGAGTACAGGCCTTTTCCCAGGAGGCTTCAAAGATCTGATAGAGAATTTAAAGTCTTTTCTTTGCTGGGGACACTATCTATGTACTAACTCCCTGGATAATTTATCTTCTTACGTACTTAAAGTAGCAGATTTTTTGTTTTACTAGCAAGCAAAATGTGTTCTATTTGGAGAAATGCAAGGGTACTTACCACAAAATTACTATGAAGCCCTTTTTACTTTCACAATATTATGTTGTGATAGTTTGTTTAGAGAATCCCCATGTTGTAAAATTAGTAGAATTTTGTTTCCAGTTCTACTTGTAAATGCTAATGAAATCATATAGATTATATTAGGAAGAATTCCTCAAAAATTAGGCTGTCAGTATTTTCTCGTCAGGAATTTATATCAATCTCTTATTGGTAATGAATGCATAATATAAAGTTATTAATTTTTGAAAATGGGAGTAATTTGATTTTTCTAATTGTATTAGTTTTCAATCAGTCTTGTCAACAATCTCTTGAAACCTCCCTTCTGTTTGAATTTGTGTGTGTGTGCATGTGTACTGAGGACTTAAAAGGATTATTTTACGCACATTTATATTTCATATACATTAGGAGTATAATTTGATGTTATTTAATTAAATAATTGGATAAAGTCAAGAGACAATGAAGTAACTTATTTGCAAAAATACACTTTGAAATAGTTTTCCTTAAATGTAATATTACAGTTTCACTTTGTAATTTTGTTTTATTTTAGAGGGAAGAAATACTAAAATGTTTGACTTTTTAAAATGTCATTTACATATCAAGTTGTAGTCCTGAATATGCCATTGTTTAAAATTATAATTATATTACACTACACCTATATTACACTATGTATAATTATATTACATTACATTATATTACATTATAATTATATGTGAATATAATTATAATTAATATAAATAAAATTTTATATTTTATATAATTATAAACGTTATAATTATTTTATTTTATAAATAATTATATTGATTTACATCGTTTAGGTTAAAACTGTTCCTGAACCTAGTCAATTATACAAAATCTGTTAAAAGAAAGTTGAACCTATACTTTATGCCATACTAAAAAGTATCATGTAGGGTTTTCGCATTTTTTGTTCTTTCTAATATAACGTCTAGAAAAAATCATGACTTTAAATTAGGGTTTAAATATGGAATTTAGTTTTCTTTACTTTTTACATTTGAGAAGAGTAAGTAATTTTTTTAAAAAGAGTATTGACTTGAAAAAGTACTTTCAGACTGTTTAAATGTGCATATATTAGAAATACGAAAACTCAAGGCAGACAAGATACCTTGCAGTACTGTCTAAGGGAGAGAGAGGATGCCTTCATGCAAGAAGTTAGCCAGTTCCCTCCCTTGTCAGATTTATTGCTATTTTAGGAACTGAATATAACAGGTGGCCCTAGCTTAGTGCTAGTAAACAGTCAAGTCACATGACCAAACAGTATTCGTATTTTTTTTTCCTTGAAGTTTGGCTGTGTGGAAATAATGCACCAATGATAGGATTCAAGTGTTTAGTTTCTTCACTAGTTATATATTTATAAGTATGGAATTCTGGTTCAGATATAAACTCAAGACTTCATATTGTAGAAATATCTGATCAACATCTCCACATAGCTTGTGATCAATATATTGACTAAAGTTAAATTTAAAGTTATTTATCTGTTTTTTAAAATTAAAAGTATTATTGAGATCATATTAAAACTTGAATGTGCATCCACAGAGCTGGCTAAAGAGAGTAGAATATTGCCAGTTCCTCGTAGAAAATAGAGGAATTATTTTGGATCACTAGGTTCATTTTAACTCTTAGGAAAGGGAATAGATATATACTAATTGCCTAAATGTTTTTACTCAAATGCAACTGTTCTTTTATTTTCTAAGTCAGAAGAGAAATATTCTTCTGGTTACCACTATTATTTGCAGAACAAAGGAGAAACACGAAAGCTTCATTGAAATAGGATTCCTTATTGCGGCTGAATTATTCTGGAATATTTTAGTCATGGTTTAATGTGTGTGGAAATTAGGGGCAGATAATTATTTTAAAGGCAATTTTAGAAAAACTTGAATTATTTCTTTGTTTTAAGGTGAGGTGGGAATTATATACAGAACATTTCTTTGAGCTCATTATATTCCAGATGTGCTGTTTTCTTCATTTATCAGTGCCCCGTCCACTGTTATCCGTGCCATAATTTGCTTCTATTAACACTTGGCTCTGACATCGGGGGGAAAATATATCACAGAGCAGAATCATACTAGTTTTACTTTAGCGCCTGCATATGAAAGGAGGAATGATGTTCTAATGACAAATAACTTACTCTTTACTGACATTCACTGTACTATGTTAAAATGATCATCCTTCTTTCCATTACTGGTATGTGAGATCTGTAATTGAAAGAGGAGGTAATTAGAGTATACTTTTAAATAAGGAGACAGGTGATGTTTTTTATCAAGTGAGGATGATGGCCAGATATTTTAGTTAAGATTTAGTAAAACAATGAATAAACTACTTCTATTTTTTTCATTGGTGGGTAACTCTCATTCATCTTTTTTGAAGGCCACTGATCAATAATAAAGGAACCTAAAGACAGAAGGACATCTCAACCTAGTTTAATAGTTAGGTGTTATCTGTTTCTTTTCTTTTTAAAAGCAAGAGGTAAAAGCTATGGTCAATTGATTTTAAACTAAGACCTGAGAATATAAAACTTTATGCCCAAATGCATCATGTATCATACTGGATGCATATTTTAACTGAAGGCATTCCTGACTGAAGTGCCCGGCCTGGCATTATTAAACACATGGCAGAACAAAGAAGACATGTGCCTACCTTAATCTACACTTCATTGAATCCAAGTGGCCATTGCATAACCTAAAGGGATTGATATTTAAAATTGCCTCTACTCTGTAACAGTGAATTTAAAAAACCTTTTGGTGGATTTTTCCAATATAGAAATATCCTTTAAAGTTTCAGCCAAGTCAGTGTTGAAAATATTATATACTATTTTTAAAGCAATTGGCTTACTTCCTTAAAAGAAGGAGAAATTTGTACAAGTTTCATCATGGGATTTTTTTTTTCCCCCCAGCATTTCTACATCTGCTGGGAAATTGGATTTCACTGTTACAGAATTAGTAGATGTCGCCAGAACATAGGATTAGCTAGCTAGATAGTTAAATACTTAATTATCAAAAGCTCTGCTTCCTTTTCAAATGCATTTTCAATTTGTCTCATAAGTTATCTCTCTCATCCAGGCGCATTGATGATGACAAGGGAAGGACCCACGAGCTGGAGCACTCGGCTATAAAATGTATGAGAGGAATTCTCTACTGCTATATGCGTCAGGCCGATAAGGTAAAAACATTATAGTGTGGACTGAAATTCTCACATCATTCTGAGGTATTAATTTAACCAATATAGCAATAGCATCTTCTGAAGAAGAATGTACTTTCAAAAGGTAAAGCCACGTCCTAGGACAGTCTGGATAGGTTAAAACAGCTCTGCCTTCCCAGCCCAGGGTTTTGAAATACTGAAATTGAAGAAATACCTTAAGCGAGATTGATTGAGAACTGCTATTTGGGCTTGAATTTGTTTGTATTTTGCATCTGGTGTTTGCTTGATAAATACTCAGTTTCTCAGGAACCTCACTATATCCATAATTCTAACCAATATTGTATTACTTAAGAAAATCCTTATCAAAATTCCTTTTGGACATGTGAAATACTCTGGCTTAAGTGAACTTTAGTTTAAGACTATAATAACTTCATTCATTTACATGTAAAGAGGGCAGGAATTATAGGTTTAGAAAACAGCAAACTTTACAGGGTTATTTTGGAAATTAAAGAAATAATATGCATAATAAAACTTTTTAAACTGTAAAGCTCTATACAGATATAATGTGATATTCCCCCTACTTACCTACACCTCTGTATTTCTAGGTCCTAATATAGTTAGCATCCATATATTGAATATTTACATCAGTGTGTCATGGTTCCCCAAGACCACTCCCAGGTTTGATGATTCATTAGCAAAGATGCACTTCAGTAATTAATGCAGGCAATTTTGATCACTTAATGCTTTGTATATCTCTATCATATGAATACTATATTGTTTTTGTGATAGCACATTTTTTTAAGACCTGTATCTGAAGTCAAAATGAAAAAAAAAAAATCACTTATATTCTGTCACCAGAAAATGGCAACCAAACAATGTCAGTTTACCGAGAAAGTAAATTTATGCACAGCTGATAATAGAGATATATGAAAAACCTATAATCTGTCTACTGAGATTTGACTTTGCAAATCATTATTATAAAGGTTTTTCAATGCTTAAAGTATTATGTCATATTGACATATTTGAATTAAACTTGTATGTCATATAGATTGAAGTAAGTGTGATTTAAGTTATTTTTTCTTATGTGAGAAGTTTACTGTTTATTTTACATTTATCATTTCATGAATGCTTTATGTCTATGAATTCAACTTTTCTCTCAAGGAAACATTGTGAGAGCCATGAATTTTGTATGTTTGCTAACCAGGCTGACAGACTTAAATTATAATTGTTTATCAAAAGGAAGAAAATGATGTAGTATAAATTTTTTTCTTTGTGACTTATTTAACCAATTGTTAATGTCCTTTTCTAAATATTTTTCAACTTTACTAACCAGTACTCACAATTATGTTTTCTTTTGAATACACTTGAGTGTGACTTAAGCTGTCTTGAATTCCTTAAATTACAAAGGATTATCATTTTTTGCCTTATGTAGGTATGATGGTAGACCATTAAAATAAGTGTGAGTTGTAAGAAGGTGTAGGTCACATTAAGATTAGGTATTTCTGCATACTACAAAATGTAGGGTTTTACAAATTTTAAAACATTTTCATTGTCATAATCTTTCTTGAGTCCCATAACCTTTAGAGTAGGCATGGAGGATATTACTGTAATCCACATACAACTCAGTTGGAATGAGCCATGCACCCAGCTCAGTGTGTCCCACCATACCTTCACCTCTTATTGGTGCTCACCATTTCCTTAATGACTCCATAGCAGTAGAGACTGTTACCATATTTTTATTTTTTTAAATTGCATTTTATTTTGAATTTTATTTTTTTTATGCAGCAGGTTCTTATTACTTATCTATTTTATACATATTAGTGTATATATGTCAATCCCAATCTCCCAATTCATTCCACCACCCCCACCCCCAGTTACCATATTTTTAAATATGAAATTATATCTTTTGGCCTTCACTTAAAACTAAAGTAAAGCATATTTGTAGTGTTCATGTGCTCTTTGACCTTAAGGCTCATCTTCTGAAGTAAAATCATGACTTCGAAAGTCTAAGGCTCTCCACTTTTGTTGCTTCTCATTGTAAAGCACGCTTCCTGACATATTTTCTAATGATACTACCTAAAGGAGATAATTTATTATGAATTTGAGTGAATAGCGTTTTCCTTGATTTGAAGAATGTAGAGCAATCTGATTTCTATTATTGGCTTGCTGCTTGTATTAATTTCTACTAATTAACATTAGGTCATTTTTTACCTTTAAATGTTCATATACCTATTTTTATTAACACTTCTTAAGGAGAAGCATTCAGATTTCAAAATTGATTCAGTCTGCAGTTAGTAGTTCAGAGGGCAGGGATTTGCTTTACAATAGGCTATGAATGTTGCTGTCTCTACCTCCTTCAAAAATTTATTTGTTTAAAATGCTACCAAGTAGTTTCTAATTCATGAGAAATCATTAAAATTTTATAAAGTTTATTTTTCCAGGATTCCCTTATGAGATGATTTTTCCTACCTAAGTGCATATTTTAAGTCTATAAATTTTTTTTTAATTAATTAATTAATTTATTTATTTTTGGCTGTGTTGGGTCTTCGTTTCTGTGCGAGGGCTTACTCTAGTTGCGGCGAGCGCGGGACCCCTCTTCATCGCTGTGCGCGGGCCTCTCATTATCGTGGCCTCTCTTGTTGCGGAGCACAGGCTCCAGACGCGCAGGCTCAGTAATTGTGGCTCACGGGCCCAGTTGCTCCGCGGCATGTGGGATCCTCCCAGACCAGGGCTCGAACCCATGTTCCCTGCATTAGCAGGCAGGATGTAAACCACTGTGCCACCAGGGAAGCCCAAGTCTATAAATTAAGAATGGATGACAGCATACTCAGTACCTTTTCCTGAACGATAAACTGCTGATTCACAATGATTAAAGTTTTCAGGAAAAATCTAAATAAAATACAAGAAGAAAAAACATTATTCTAGATTTTTTTAATCTAGAAAATTTTACTTTAATTATTCTCTATTTTTACTTGTCAAATGCCAGGTATCATACAATACTAATTGATGTCCTCTTGATTTTGACTGCTTTCAAGAGTACTTTCTGTCTATATTTTACATACAGTATGCCCCATTAATTGTCAAAGCTTATAGAGTTTGGGTCTTTTATTTTTTCTGAAATTTTAAATTATTTGTCTTGTAACAGCTTTAAGACTCAAAGCATAATTATATAATTCCCCACTTGAGCATCTTTAATCATTTAGTAATTGCTTTTCCCCTGACACAGTGATTGAATGAATATAAAATCTCATGCTGGGTACTTGTGTGTCTTGAAGACAAATGACAAACACTGCCTTGTCAACTGCAGCAATCACTTTATTAAACTAAGAAAACCTTATCCATCTAGATCCTTATCAAGTGGGCAAAATGTATTTTGTTTTAATTTAACCACATTTTTGTCTATGAGCCCAGAACAATGTTCAACACTTTGAGATAATAGTCATGGTACTGTGAAAGTAGTGACCACCTTGATTTCTATTTGTGTAGTCTAAGACAGGAGTCCCCAGCCCCTGGCCCGTGGATGGGTGCCAGTCTGCGGCCTGTTAGGAACTGGGTGGTACGGTAGGAGGTGAGCAGCGGGCAAGTGATTGAAGCTTCATCTGCCGCTCCCCATCAGTCTCATTACCACCTGAACCATCAACCCCCCACGCCCCCACCAGTGGGTCAGTGGAAAAATTGTCTTCCATGAAACCGGTTCCTGGTTGGGGACTGCTGGTCTAAGACTATTGCCAGCAGTTTCAGATACTGAGAAGGGGTAGCCTTCTCACCTTCTCTGAGTTAACACTGGATAGCTTGGTCACTACATAGATAGAGGATGTACATCCCTACCTTTACCCTCACTCTCTCATTTCTGATTATCTTTTGATAGGTCGTGACTTTCATTTTGTTGATTTCAACCATAGGGAGAGCTTATTTGTTTGTGCAGGGCTCTTGGGGGTGCAAAGGTGTGTTAGCCCTCTAGCACAGTACTGTCAAATAAATTTTCTGTGATGATCTAAATGTTCTCTGTTACTGTGTTGAACAGTTACAGAAGTCACTAGTCACATGTGGCTGTTGAACACTTGATATGGGGCCAGTGTAACTGAAGGACTGAATTTCTAAATTTTATGTAATTGTAATTTAATTTAATTAGTCACATGTAGCTAGTGGCTACCATATTGGATAGTGTAACTTCTAGAAGCTTGCAAGATAGTGGGAGATACAGACAACTAATAAAAATAAAAGCTTGGAAAAACAATTGAGGGATAAGCACCCTGATGTAGGAGTCCAGAGGAAGGAATTTTAGTTGGGGTTCAGAAGGGACTTTATAAAAGAAGGTTTTGTTTTGTTTTTTTGAGATAAGACTTTAAGGATGGAGAAGAAATTTAAAGGTAGAGAAGAGAATATGGTTCTATGTGGTTCCTTAGCCAAGTGAAACAAGACAAGATCGTGAATACCCAGATACCATCAAAGAGAGAAGGAAGTCATTGCCGTACATAGAGCTATGTGTCATTCTATTCATTCTCTGTTCCTATTCATCTCATACTTCCAGGAACTAGTACTTGGCATACTTGGCATACAACTGATCAGTAAACGTTTGCCGAATTGAATTAATATCTGTTTGTCCTTGGAGTTTGTCTTTTTGTCATTTAGTAATTACTTAGTATTCTAAAATGGTTAAATTTTTTGTTTAGTTAATAAGTAAAGGTATGGCCTATATTCGCTTGGAATTGGTGCCTTAGTAATGAGAGTATGTGTGGCAAAAGAAATGAAAACACGTTGACAAGAGCATGGGTTACAATTTGTGATCCTTGGAGAAAGAAAAAGCATTTGAAGTTTTGAACACTTACTGAATTAGAATGTCGCCTTTCATTGAGTGTCATGTAAGCATTTCCAAATAGCAATACAGCGGGATACAATCCCTGAAATCCTGTCCCACAGAATAAACCGTTATTTGACTCTAAAATAAGATGCAAAACATTACAAAAGCCAATGCTACTACATTAACAAGCTCCCTATTACACTTGAGTTGCTATGTTTGTGAAATATCAATTAAGTATTTAACAATCGTGTTAACTGTTAAATTAATAGTTATGAGTTGTCTATGTTTTGTTTCTTTAGAAAAAGTAATAACACTTCTGCCTTTTTCTATCCTCTGTCTATAAGCTGTTGCTTTCCCCATTAAAAAAATGTCTTGAAAAATAATTTATAATCTCTCATCTTGAATGAGAATGTGAATTAGTAGCATTATTCAAATTTTATATTTGATTCTAGGTCCAGCAGTTTAAGCAGGATCCACGCCCGACAACATGTCTTCACTCTGTTTTCAACGTACATACAGGAGATGAGATTCTCTCCTATGAGGAATATGGTCATCTTCAGGTAAAAAGAGAAGATTACAAATTTTCTTCTCCATTTATACTCTACATCATAGAAGATTTGAGGCTATTTACAATTCTTAAAAAGTAGATTTCATAAACTGTTCAAAACAGTAGTAGAAAATCAACCATGAAATGAAGAAATCCCACCAGGACTGAATTAGGTATTGTGATTGAACATTAAATTTGACTGAGTTCTTGGTCCAAAAGCAAAAAGGGCAGGTGGATAGATTATAATATTATTACGATCTAGAAGAAGGAATCCTACAGCTCTTTCAGTGACAAAAGCTTGTTCTTATTACCAAATTTAGAGGAATTTCAATATTTAGAAACTAGGGAATAAAAGACAATTAGCAGTAATATAACAGCAAATCAGAAGTTTTTGTTACATGACAGTTCATTTTTAATATATCAACCTTCAATAAAGCTAAAAACATACCACGAAAATGTAATTCCAAAGGCATTTCTGGAGTCTATAAATTTTATCTTACATACTATATTAAATTTTGTATATAAATGTTATATGCTAAGAATACACCATAAGACTTTGTTTTGTTTTCACTTTTTCTCTCACATCTGTGTACTCCTTTTAGCAGGACATCCTATTGCCTTGTTTCTAGGATACAAATGTTATATATGCTGTTTATCTTTAATGGATTTTCTTCCTGTTCATCATTTGGTTCTGCAGTCTTTAGGACAGAATACTTATTATTCATATATTCCTTACTAAAATAAGAGTATCTCCTTTGTATAGTTCCTCTCTCTCTAGAGATCTGAAATGTCTTACTTTAGTATGACTCCTCCAAACACAGAAAGTTGTGTCCCCATTTCTAGGCAGCAGAAACTCTTACACTTATTTGTAACCTGTTCCTTGGAGATTTAGTGTTACATGAATATGTAGCTACTCAACCTTCTCCTTGTAATTATCACCTAATTAGGTTTTCTGTACCTTTTGCTTTGACAAGTACATTTACTATTGACATAGGGTTTTCAGAAGATAGTGGCTCATTTATTTTTGTATCTCAGAATTTAAGCTCAGTGCCTGGCACACAGTAGCTTTCAAATAAATGCTGGTCAACCTGTTATTTGGTAGTCCCTGTACAATTTACCACTTACCGTTATTTTCTCACAGAAGCCTCCTGAAAGTCAGAGCAGTGAGCTCTTTGAGGTGTTGCTGTAAGTGGCTGTCAATAGTAATGAAATTTCTTTGAGGTCATTTCTGACAGGCCGGTGTCAGTGCTCTAAGAAAATATTTGGGTGACCTTGGCAATGGAATGAAACTCTTCCCTACTGTGTTCTGAGAAAAGTCCCTCAAGAGTTGATGTTGATCTCAAATACCTAAAAACTGGAATCCTCTGTCTTTTTATGTGGCCCGCTTGGACCTTGACAAGACCCCCGACACACACTGGACTTTGAGTGCTGGGAAATCAGGAGATGTTCACGATAGTCATGGTTCCTGAGAGAGCTACCCCCACTGGTAGGCCCTGGCAGCCCAGGGCTGCTTTGTCCAAGGCATCTAGGGCACAAATAATTTTCTGCCCCAACTTTCTGTCAATTATTCAGAAAGGACTGGAGGAGAGTCAAGGAAGGCACAAGGTACCAAGGCTGTTAGTGGGTAATAATCTTTTGGGTTAGAATTATATGGGGAGAAAATTACATCTTGCCTTCTCTTTGTTTTTAACTCAAGTTAGCAGTTTGCTGGCTAAATGAAAAATTTTCACTGCTTCCCATTTATTTATTTGTTTGTTTATTACATAACAGCTTTATTGAGATATAATGCGCATAATATACAGTTCACCTATGTAAAGTATATAACTCAGTGGTTTTTAACATATTCACAAAGTTGCGCAGCCAACATCACAGTCAGTTTCAGAACACCTTCATCACCCGATAAAGAAATCCTGTACCTATTAGCAGTCACTCCCCATCTCCTTCAAAGACCCCAACCCTAGGCAATTACCAGTCTACTTTCCGTCTCTGTGAATAAGCCTACTTTGTCCATTTCTATAAATGGAATCCTACAACATATGGTCTTACGTGACTGGTTTCTTTCACTTAGCATAATGTTTTCAAGGTTTGTCCATGTTGTAGTATTTATCTTTCACTGCTTGTTTTCTCTAGAAAATTTAGAACATCCCATTCAGAATTCCATGAGAATCTTTATTTTTGGTTAAAGTGGACATTATTGTCTTTTTCTTTGTTTTGTTTAGATCATATAATCTTTATCTTTAATAAACTAATAAACTAAGAGAAAAAACTCATTTGTTCATAAATAGATTTTAAATTATTGATTACTGTGTTCCAGCAGTTGCTTACATAAGTTCTGTATTCTCTGAATACAAGATGCACTGCCTATTGTTTATGGTGTACTGGCATAGTCCTAATGTCTTAATTGCCAAACAGTTTTTTCATTTACATACATTTGAGTTGGATTGACATTACATAGCTGCCTGTGGGGCAAAACTGTTTCAAAGTAGAAGTACTTAGATCTAGAGTTTAAAAATAAATCTTAGAAAGCAAATGTTGTAAAAATAGTCCCTAATTAGCTGTTTATAACCATCACAATGAATTTGAGGATTTTAGAGTTTTACGTACAAAGTTGAGATTTTATTATGAACTAAATCCACAGCGCCTTTATTTTTCATAGGAAAGGAAATAGTTTTTATATGCCACTACTAGAGCAAAAGACTTGTAATTTTAGCTTTTACATTTAATTTCATAAGATAGTATTTTTGTTGTTTCCTTTAACCTATTATAATGTTTGTTTTCAGATAAATGCAGTGTCACTCTATCTCCTTTACCTTGTGGAAATGATTTCCTCAGGACTGCAGATTATCTATAACACTGATGAGGTATGATTTCCCCAAATTCTCTAGTACTAAATTTCATCTCTGAGAATATCTTTCTTCTTTTACTTTTTCAAACTTATTTTTAGTTGTATAAAATGGATTATTCTTAAATTCATATAGCCAGATACTGGATTTTGGATACTCAGGCAAAAAAGTCTTTATATTTTCAATGCAAAGCACTTTAAAAATGTACAAAATATGTAACAGATTATAAAACTTTACTCCTCTGAAAGCTGTATTTCAGGTGATTTGAAATAAAAACTTGTAACTTTCAGAAATTTTAGTAACAATGAAAATAAAATAGCATTTGCAGATTTTTTCAGAATTATTATGTCTTCTTTCATATCATTGCTTTTTGTAACCCATCCTTTTAAAAGTAAAAAAATACGTTTATTGTATTTTGTTATTTTTATTTGTCCGACCTCAGTAGAGTTCTTGATGCTTTCCAAAAGATAAGTACCATGTTCTTATTCTTATTAGGGTATTTGAAAATAATTTATATGACAAAGTTGAGAAACATTTCTTTCATAGGCAATAATGCTTGAACAAACACACAGACAGACCCACGTGCTAACACATTTTGAAATATGGCCACAGTTGGAGCAAAAAGCTTTCATTATTGAGATGGTCTATACAGTGAGAATTCCATCAAAGAGCAGGTATACTATATACTTATTATTTTTCTCCTGTGATCCATGCAGGGAGAACAATTGTATCATATACTAAACACCACAGTCATCACTGAACTGCACTGAGGGTGCTGTGAAATTGGTACATGTAGTCCTGCCCTCTAGCAGTTCATAATCTTATACATTCATCCAGTTGTGCCTTTTTAATACACATAAGTAAAACCTCTTTAGAAGTGTAGCTATATAATAAAGAAACTATAATGATAAGAAGAAATTAGGACTTCCCTGCTGGCGCAGCGGCTAAGAATCCGCCTGCCAATGCAGGGGACCCGGGTTCAATCCCTGGTCCAGGAAGATCCCACATGCCGCAGAGCAACTGAGCCTGTGCGCCACAACTACTGAGCCTGCGCTCTAGAGCCTGTGAGCCGCAACTACTGAAGCACGCGCGCCTAGAGCCTGTGCTCCGCAACAAGAGAAGCCACTGCAATGAGAAGCCCGCGCACTGCAACAAAAAGTAGCTCCTTCTTGCCGCAAGTAGAGAGAGCCCGCTCGCAGCAATGAAGACCCAACGCAGCCAAAAATAAATAAAAAAATTTATTAAAAAAAAAAGAAGAAGAAACCTTTGGGACCAAAAAAGTTTTAGATATCAATTTTTTGTGTGTGTTTTGAAAAGGTGATAAGATACCTTACTTATGTTATAACCCCAGCAGGGTTTAGGGCAAAACCGCATACATAGCACCTTAATATTTTTACATTGACATATGCATATTCACATAAAGTACGATAAATAAGGCAGATAATCTGATGTCAGTTATGGGTTTTGCTGACAAATGAGTTAAGAAAAAATGAGTTTCAGAGTTTGTGGGATTTTCGTATTGTAAATAAGAGATGGTAGACCTGAATACTAATTAGAGGTGGAGGGGAAAAACACATTAAACAAAGAAAAATTAAGAACTGTGGTCTAGTGCAGTTTGAGTTAGGAGAAAGAAGTCAGAGTTTTCCCCAAGTAGGGGAGATTTGAACTGGGACTAAAGGAAGGTTCATAGAAAAGTGTTTCAGTTGAAATGAGCAAGACCAAGCCCAATTGGAATCTACGGTTCCTGCCAGACTGTGGAGTAATTGGCACGCAGGCTTAGGGTGGGAAGATGATGGAGGGTTTGAATGTTAGACATGAGAATTGTGATACTGTGTCAAGATTCACAGAACTTTTTTGACAACAAAAATGGTGTGAAAAATAGCAGACCTTGGTGTCAGAATGATATGGGGGATAAAGAAGACACAGTAGCCACAGATGTGTTTCTTGACCTAGAGCATAGAAAACCAGTGGTCTTACGGTGAAAAACAGAATTGAGAAGTACTTACAAATGGTGGAAGAATTTAGAACATGGTGTTTAATGGAAAATCCAAATGGATATATTTCATAATTGGGTATAAAACAAAGGTATGGGTTATAAGTATTCAAGGGCTAGAATACCAGAATCACAGAATTGTAAATATGCATTGCAAACATAGAATGTTAATTAATTTTTTTTAGTCAGATTGTTTTCTTTTGTTGAGTTTTAAGTGTTCTTTGTATATTTTGGATAACAGTGCTTTATCAGGTGTGTCTTTTGTAAACATTTTCTCCCAATCTGTGGCTTGTTTTCTCAATCTCTTGACATTATTTTTCACAGAGCACAAGTTTTTAATTGTATTGAAGTCCAGATTATTAATTATTTCTTTCCTGAATTGTTTCCTTGACGTTTTATCTAAAAAGGCATCTCTATACCCAAGGTCATCTAGATATTGTCCTGTGTTGTCTTCTAGGAGTTATAGTTTTGCTTTTACATTTAGGTCAATGATCCATTTTGAGTTAACTTTTGTAAAGGATATAAGTTCTCTCTCTATATTCATTTTTTTGTTTTAATGAGGATGTCCATTTGTTCCAGCACCATTTGTTGAAGAGACTGTCTTTTCTCCATTGTATTACCTTTGCTCCTTTGTTAAAGATCAGTTGACTATACTTACGGGGTTCTATTTCTGGGCTCTCTTTTCTGTTCCTTTGATCTGTTTGTTTATTTTTTTGCCAATGCCACACTGTGTTGAATACCATAGCTTTATAGTAAATCTTGAAATTGGGTAGTGTGATATCTCCAACTTAGTTCTTCTTCAAAATTGGGTTGACTATTCTGGGTCTATTGCTGCTCTAAAAACTTTAGAATCAGTTTGTTAATATCCATAAAATAACTTGCTGGTACTTTGGTTGGGTTTATATCGAATATATAGATCAATTTGGGAAGAACTGATAGCTTGACAATATTGAGTCTTCCTATTCACGAACATGAAATACCTCTCCATTTATTTAGTCCTTCTTTGATGACATTAATCAGTTTTGTAGTTTTCCTCATATAGATCTTATATATATTTCCTTAGATTTATACCTGTTTCATTTTTGGGGGTGTTAATTTTAGATTCCACTTGCTCATTGTTGATATATAGGAATGTAATTGACTTTTATATATTAAACTTGTATCCTGCAACTTGTTATATTTGGTTATTAGTTCCAGGGTTTTTTTGTTGATTGTTTTGGACTTTCTGCATAGATGATCATGTCATCTGCCACCAAAGACAGTTTCATGTTTTCCTTCCCAATCTGAATACCTTTTATTTCCTTTCCTTGCCCTATTAAATTAGCAAGGACTTCCAGTATGATCTTGAAAAGGAGTGGCAAGAAGGAACATGCTTGCCTTGTACCTGATCTTACTGAGGAAGCATTGAGTTTCTCACCATTAAATATGATTTTAGTTGTATATATTTTGTAGATAGTCCATTTCAAGTTGAGAAAGTTCCCCTCTATTCCTAGTTTACCAAGAGTTTTTGATCATGAATCAGTATTGGATTTTGTCAAATACTTTTCTTCATCTGTTGAAATGATCATGTGATTTTTCTTTTTTAGTCTTTTGTTGTGATGTATTACAGTAATAGATTTTCTAATGTTGAATCAGCTTGGCATGCCTGAGATAAATTCTACTTGGTGTGGTATAATTCTTTTTTATACATTTTTGGATTCAATTTTCAAATATATATATATTTTTATAAATTTATTTATTTTTATTTATTTATTTTTGGCTGCGTTGGGTCTTCGTTGCTGCGTGCGGGCTTTCTCTAGTTGTGGCGAGTGGGGGCTACTCTTCGTTTTGGTGCACAGGTGTCTCCTTGCGGTGGCATCTCTTGTTGTGGAGCCTGGGCTCTAGGTACACGGGCTTCAATAGTTAAGGCACACGGGCTCAGTAGTTGTGGCTCGCAGGCTGTAGAGCTCAGGCTCAGTAGTTTTGGCACATGGGCTTAGTTGCTCTGCAGCATGTGGGATCTTCCCGGACTAGGGCTTGAACCCATGTCCCCTGCATTGGCAGGTGGATTCTCAACCACTCCGCCACCAGGGAAGCACAATTTGCAAATATTTTGTTGAGGATTTTTGCATCTGTGTTCATGAGGGATATTGGTCTGTAGTTTTCTTATAATGTCTTTGTCTGGTTTGGGTGTTAAGGTATTGCTGGCCTCACAGAATGAGTTAGGAGGTATTCCCTCTGCTTTTATCCTTTGAAGGAGATTGTAGAGAATTGATAAAATTTCTTCCTTAAACATTTGGTAGAATTCACCAGTGAACCCATCTAGAACTGATGCTTTCTGTTTTGGAAGATCATAATTATTGATTCAATTTCTTTAATAGATACAGGTCTATTTAGATTATCTGTTTCTTTTTTTGTTGGTTTTGTTGTATTGTGGCTCTCAAGGACTTGGTCTGTTTCATCTGGGTTATCAAATTTATGGACATAGAGTTACTCTTCGTATTCCTTTATTTTACTCTTAATTGCCACGGGAAATGTAGTGATGTCCCCTCTTTTGTTTATGTTAATAGTAATTTGTGTCCTCTCTCTTTTTTTCCTTAGTTAGCATAGCTAGAAGCTTATTTATTTTATTTTCAAAGAACCAGCTTTTGGTTTCATTGTTTTTGTCTCTTAAATTCCTGTTTTCAATTTCATTGGTTTCTGTTCTAATTCTTATTATTTCTTTACTTATTCTTACTTCGGATTTAATTTGCTCTTTTTCTAGTTTTCTAAAGTAGAAACTTAGAATATTGATTTTAGATCTCTTCTTTTTTAATATATGCATTCAGTGCTATAAATTTCCCTCTCACACTGCTTTCACTGCATCCCTAAAATTTTGAAAAGCTGTTTCATTTCATTTTTTTTTTTTTTTGACCCATATAGTATTAGTATTATGTTGTTCAATCTTCATGTTTGGGGATTTTCCAGTTGTCTTTCTGTTATTGATGTCTAGTTTAATCATTTGTGGACTGAGAGCAGACATTGTATGATTTATATCTTTTTACATTTGTTAAGGTGTGGCTTTGACCCAGAATGTGGTCTGTATTTGTGAGTGTTCCATGTAAGCTTGAGAAGCACATATATTCTGCTGTTCTGCAGTGAAATAGTCTGTGAATGTCCTTTATATCCAGTTGATTCATGATGTCATTGAGTTCAACTATATCCTTACTGATTTTCTGCCTGCTGGATCTGTTTCTTATAGAGAGGTGTTGAAGTCTTAAACTCTGATAGAGAATTCATCTGTTTCTCTTTCCAATTCTATTGCTTTTTTTCCTCACAATTTGATGTTGTTAGGCATATACATGTTAAAGATTGTTATGTCTTCTTAGAGAATCAACTCCTTTATTATTATGTAATGCCCTTCTTTATCCCTAATAACTTTCCTTCCTTTGAAGTCTGCTCTGTTTGAAATTAAATAGCTATTTCAGCTTTCTCGTCTGGTGATTAGTGTTAACATAGTATATTTTTCACCATTTATTTATTTGAAATCTATATGTGTCTTTATAGTGAAAGTGGGTTTGTTATAGACAACATATAGTTAGGTCATGGTTTTTGATCCACTCTAACAATCTCTGTCTTTTAATAGGTACATTTGGAACATTGACATTCAGAGTGATTATTGATATAGTTGGATTACTATCTGCTATATTGGTTACTGTTTTCTATTTGTTGCCCTTATTGTTTGTCTATTTTTGTCTTCCACTCTTTTTTTCCCTTTGCTCTAATTGAGTTTTTTATATGATTCTGTTTTCTCTCCTTTTTTAGCATATCATTTACATTTCATTTTTTTCCTACTTTTTTTACTTGTTGCCCTGGAGTTTGCAATATACTTTTACAACAAATAAGTCCACTTTCAAATAACACTATACTACTTCACACATAGTGTGAGTACTTTATAATAACAAAATAATTCTAATTCCTTCCTCTTATCCCTTGTATCTTTGCTGTCATTTATTTTATTTATATATAAGCATACATAAACATATACACACGTAAGATATAGTCATAAACATAATCAGTTATCAATACATTGTTGCTATTATTTTGCTATGATTAGGCAGTATTTATTTATTTATTTATTGGGTGAAGTAGAAAAGAATAGCTTTATTGCTTTGCCAGGCTAAGGGGGCCACAGCGGGCTAATGCCCTCAAAACTGTGTGTACCTACCTGGAGGAGGTGGTGAGGAGTTTTAGAGGAACGGTTCAAAGAGGGCGTGATCAGCTCATGGACCTAGGCAGTCTTTTAGTTAGCCTTCTATAATCCTACGATTAGGTCCCAGTCTGTTAGTTAGCCTGTGCCTCTGGACTATGAACTTCATAAGTGTTTTCAGTTTTTTTCTCTCCCCTTAGGTAGGGCAGGATGGCTCTGGTAGGCTGGAATTGAAAATTTCTGTTCCCCATGTGGAAGGTTAGAGCTGGCTGGAATTGGGTATTTCCCTTCCCGAGTCAGTTATGCTCTGAAAATAGCCCAGCAGGTCTGGCTTTGATTAACTAGTTTCCCCTAAGGGGAGACCCTCTTAAGAAAAACAGAATGTTTCAATGTATTTCAAAATGGTTACTTTTCCCCTCTCCTTCCTGGAAGCCACAGGGGATTTTCCTAGGATATTTTCTGTGGGAGCCTGGCTGAGCTCTTGGAGGTAAATCTCACAGTATTGTGGGGACCCCATTATGACTGTGTCACCCTGGACTTTTTAACTTTCAAGAGTTTTTAAGTGAGCCTCTAACAATTTGTCAGTTACAGTTCAGGTTTTACTACCCCATCACTGATACCCTAGGTGGTTTCTGCTCATGAGTCTATGCTCTAGGGAGCCATAACTGTTTCCGCCTGTGGATCTCTCCAGTCTTGGGACAGCAGTTTGCTCTGTGTCCTCCCCTCTCTCATGGATCCAAGAAGAGTTAAAAAGCTTTTTATTTGTTAGGATGAAGTGGAATGGCAATTTCTAAACTCCTTTTTTGCGGAACTGGAATGTAAGTGGTATTTTAGTTTTACTTATGGGGCTTATTAGCCAAAAATACCTTCTTGGCCAACTATTACACCATTCATGCAGCCTGAGCAGACTGCCTCACTTGGGCCCAGCCCTGGTCCTAAAGTCCTCCTAAGAGGGGGAAGAAGCAAGTATATGGGCTATATACTTAAGAAGTTTTTCATAAGAGGGAGAAGGATTTAGATGGTTTCAAATCTTTTAACTTGGAGACCTGACAAGTATAAAGTATTTCCTGTAAGTTTTATAGAATCTAAATAACTCTAAAGACCATGGAAAAGCTGAAGACATCAGGTTTTATGAAATCACACCAGGATTTTTATATAGGCAGGTTTTCCTTAGGGAAATAGGTAAGGTAACAAGAAATTGGGAAAGCTGGGAAGACCCTCCCCAATATTTGAAGTAAAAAAAAGTTTACTGGAGGTGTGTACTGGTCCACTCTTTGGTGGAAAAGTGACAGGATAGGTTTGTGCTTTATGAAAACCTAGAATGCTCTGTTATATTTCTGTGAGGCCCCAACACCCTAATTGCTTTTTCCTTCACTGAAATGCCTGAGCTGTTCTTGGCTCTGAGGGCAGATATCTCTATGTTGGGATTGAGAATGAAAAGGTCAAGGATTCAGCTGCCTCAGCCATTCATCATTTGTGAGAGAACGTATGTAGACTGCTTCCTGGTCAACTCTTGATCAATGTATTTGTTAACTCTGGGCTTAGAGACTTGCTAGCGACCCTAGAGAGCAAGGAAGAATCATTTTAAGAGGCTGTGTTTTCCTCTGCTCTGATTTCTCAACCAATTCTTCCCTACTGCTTTCTCTTTTTCTATAATTTCTCAAAGTTTCTAGTCTACTGGTGGAACTTTACCTTGGTTTTTAGTGTTATTATGTGTCATTCTTAAGAATATATACATTAAATTAATTAGGTATGTAGGGTGGAGGTCAGGGAATATGTATTGCCACTTTAGAGGGATAGCGAGACGAAGGGTAGACAAGATGCACATATTCAGTATGCAGTATTGAACCAAACATGATGACTAAATTAAAAACCCTGTAATTAGGACCAGTAGCCCACATAAGATTGTTTTTATTAAAATGAATAAATTTTATTAAGTAAGAACTGACCGTAATCTTTGCTTTCCATAGTTACTATTGAAAGTATAAATTTAATCGAATGTTTGAAATCTTTACATGAAAGCTGTGATTCCTGGCCTATTGGTTGGGCCCATCTCCAACTGTAAGCTTTGAGTGTATAAAAATGGGTACCTATAGCTATAGAAAAGGCAGGAGGTAGATCAGATTCCATGAGTAATAAACTCAAGACTCTAGGTTGACCTAACATGAGACTGACTCATTTTAGAACTGAAAAATACCTTTTTATCTCCAAAGTGTTAGACTTCTTTAACATTTGACATTTTAGATTCCAAATATTATTATCTGGTATAAAACAGTGCTTTATATTTTTCTTAATTCTTAAGATGCACAGCCCTCATGAACCATAGTGTTGGTAGATACATCATTGGAGAATTATAGTTGGAACACTGACAGGGTTTAAATTTTATTCCTGTACTGTTTATATTAGGTTCTCACTTTAGGCTTTATATTAGAAAAACCGGATATAAGAGCGTATTCATAGTAATGTAATAATCACAAAAATTTCAGCATGTTAAAAAAGTGTTGGTAGGCAAATACATTTTTTTTTTTTTTTGGCAAATACATTTTGAATTTCAAATCCAAATTTTCAAATATCTGATTGTTCTTGTCAATATCTAAAGGTCCTGTTATTTCACGTGTCCTTATGTTTCATCTCTTTTCTTTTAGGTCTCTTTTATTCAGAACCTTGTATTTTGTGTGGAAAGAGTTTACCGTGTGCCTGACTTTGGTGTCTGGGAAAGAGGAAGCAAATATAATAATGGCAGCACAGAGCTGCATTCGAGGTAATTTGCTGATTTCTGAGTGTTTGTTTGTTTGTTTGTTTTAATTTAAATGTGTGGAGCATGAATAAAAATCAAAGAACTAGATTGGAACTCTGGTTTCTATGTAATTTTCATCTCCTTTTTTTCTATATGTGATTCAGATGAAATTCACTTAAAATTAAAGGAAGAGCCTGCTCTCAGTGCCCATCAACAGATGCAGGAAAAGAGCAGGGTGTCTTTCCCAGCTTCCCAAGGTGTCAGTACATGCATATCAGTAACCAGTCCAAGGCTTGGCCTTTCTGCTCAACCAAGTCATTTTCTTTTTCCTCTTTGAAATGACACTGTTTGAAAGATCAAGTACATTAAAATTGCCAAACAGCAATTGTGTATGCATTGCATGTAAAATTCCCTTTCGTGTTATAGAGCTGATTTTTATCATAACAAGAGATACTCATACCCTTTATATTTTGTTTAACTAAAAAATGCAGCTCAATTAGTCCTATCCATTTCGCAGTAAAAGATTGAAGAACCTAAAGGTTATCAGCTATAGGTCAGTTTAGTCTCTTTACTGAGACTTGAAGAAACAGTTTAGGAAACACTGGTTAAGAGGAATCTGCAGCTCTGTACTGTTTTGGATAGAAGGACTAATTACACACAAAAAATTAAGCTGATATAAGATATTAGTAAACTAAAAACTGGCTCCAGATCACTAGCTGTATAAGGTCTGTGTGCCTCAGTTTCCTGATTTATAAAATGGAGATAGTAATGTACTCTACTTTATAAAGTTGTTGTAATGATTGAGTTAGTATATATAAAGCATTTGAACACCTGGCATAAGTAAACACTGAAATGTAAGTATACTCACATATTTAAGAATATTTTAATAACAAAGATTGAAACAAAAAGGATTTTTCATTTAACTCCAGACAGCTAACATACAAACTTTTCTATAAGTTTTATGATTCATATGAGGCATTTTTGTAGTACAGAGTAGAATAAATAGTAATATGTAAGGAAGACAGTAGAGGAGAGAAATACTTTGTGGTACAGTTCAATTCAGACATTAAACAAATTCTGGCAAATACTAAAAATAGGAAGATAACATTATATTTCAGCTATAAGTTCTCAACATTCCAGATTATCAGTCAAATTCAAGACAGAAAGTTTATGTGATTGGAAAAGGTGATTTTTTTAAATTTACCTTTTCAGTATTTATGATTTATCAGGCCCCTTTTCTGCTTTTTAATAAATATTTAATATATGCCAGTGTGGTCCCACTGACATTATTTTCAGTATAAAATATTTGGAGTAGGGTTTTTCCTATTTATAAAAATTGTAGTAAACTCAGAAAGAACCTTGGGTAAAAGTTACCATTAACCCTAGAAAGTGAGGGTATTGAGAGGTCCCTAGTGAAAAAAACAGAGGCTCCAACATGTTTTCCTGTAACTGAGGTGCCATCTTTAAATTGAATCATTAAGAATTTTATTTCAAGGCTTAGAAGATCATTAAGTGATGTTCTTTGCTACCTTTTCCATGCAAAATTAATCTTAATTGTAGCAGGCCCGTTTTATTCAAATGGATGGGAAATGAAGTTTGCCATTTAGCTTTGGATGATGGGTTTTATACATTTAGCATTCATCTTCTAATTTTCCATGGTAGAACACTTAAAAGAACTTCAAACCTTTTTTTCCCTAAATGCTTCTTAGCTCAGATATCCACAAGCCAATTTTAGATATGTCACCTCTGCTGCCAAAATGGTCTGTTTTGAAACTACAGGAGACCTGAGCCCTATGGCACTCATGGATGCAGTGATGGCAGCAGTGGTGGGAGACCAATATCTTTCTTTTTTTTTTTTTTTAACATCTTTATTGGAGTATAATTGCTTTACATTCTTGTGTTAGTTGCTGCTGTATAACAAAGTGAATCAGCTATACGTATACATATGTCCCCATATCCTCTCCCTCTTGCATCTCCCTCCCACCCTCCCTATCCCACCCCTCTAGGTGGTCACAAAGCTCCGAGCTGATCTCCCTGTGCTATGCAGCTGCTTCCCACTAGCTATTTTACATTTGGTAGTGTATATATGTCAGTGCCACTCTCTGACTTCGTCCCAGCTTACCCTTCCCCCTCCCCGTGTCCTCAAGTCCATTCTCTATGTCTGCATCTTTATTCTTGTCCTGCCCCTAGGTTCATCAGAACCATTTTTTTTTTTATGATCCCATGGTTGAACAACCTTTCCTTTGAATATGATTTGCTGCTTAAATTTTAGGTTTCTAACTGAAAAAAGATTGCTTAATTAAAAAAAACCTCTTGATTAAGAATTCTCATTTTCTTTGTTTAGTAACTTTTCCCTCGAGTCTTTTTTTTTTTAGATTCCATATATATGTGCTAGCATATGGTATTTGTTTTTCTCTTTCTGACTTACTTCACTCTGTATGACAGACTCTAGGACCATCCACCTCACTACAAATAACTCAATTTCATTTCTTTTTATGGCTGAGTAATATTCCATTGTATATATGTGCCACATCTTCTTTCTCCATTCATCTGTCGATGGACACTTAGGTTGCTTCCATGTCCTGGCTATTGTAAATAGAGCTGCAATGACCATTGTGGTACATGACTCTTTGTGAATTATGGTTTTCTCAGAGTATATGCCCAGTAGTGGGATTGCTGGGTCATATGGTAGTTCTCTTTTTAGTTTTTTAAGGAACCTCCATACTGTTCTCCATAGTGGCTGTATCAATTTACATTCCCACCAACAGTGCAAGAGGGTTCCCTTTTCTGCACACCCTCTCCAGCATTTATTGTTTGTAGATTTTTTGATGACGGCCATTCTGACTGATGTGAGGTGATACCTCATTGTAGTTTTCATTTGCATTTCTCTAATGATTAGTGATGTTGAGCATCCTTTCCTGTGTTTGTTGGCAATCTGTTCTGTGCTTATGCCCAGGGAGTAGAATGTAGAGCCACTACCAGTAAGGGATTAAGTCACACCTCTTAGTCTGTTGTTGTAAGACATCCCAGAACTATCTGTGCTTAGTTGGATCTGATCCAAGGATTGCTTAAGGCAATATCCTTGTTATATCCTTAAGCTGTTCTCATAATTTTAGAAAGCCGGAAATAAAACATAGTAATTCTTGCTGTAAGTACTCATACTGCCCTTTGCCCTCTAACTTTCTTTGCCATTCTCCATCTCTGCCATGCAGTCCTCCTTAGCAGGAATCAGAGAGAGCACAATCTGACTATCGCCTTGATGCTCACTAAGGCCTTGTGCTCACTGGCTTGGTAAATGTCCCTTTTTCTTTTGCCACGGTGTGCACATCCCTTCTAAACTGCATGTTGATCAAAGAAGATTACTGTCCCCGGGCCCCCAAAACACATACACATAGTATTCCTTTTTTTTTTTAGTAAATTTATTTTATTTATATATTTTTGGCTGTTTTGGGTCTTTGTTGCTGTGCTTTGGCTTTCTCTAGTTATGGCGAGCGGGGGCTACTCTTTGTTGTGGTGCGCGGGCTTCTCACTGCAGTGGCTTCTCTTGTTGTGGAGCACGGACTCTAGGTGCGCGGGCTTTAGAGTGCAGGCTCCGTAGTTGTGGCGCACGCCCTTAGTTGCTTCGTGACGTGTGGGATCTTCCCGGACCAGGTATCAAACCTGTGTCCCCTGTGTTGGCAGGTGGATTCTTAACCAGTGTGCCACCAGGGAAGTCTCTACACATAGTATTCTGAGGATAGAGGCTCTCTCTTCAACATCCATGCTCAGTGGTCCTCTAATAATTGCAATCTGTAGCACTGTAGAGTTACAGAATAATTTTTATTTAGGCCAAGCAGGAAACATTACTACCTTTTATACAGGAGGAAGCTAAAGTTTAGAAGGTTTTATAATTTCCTCCCCTCCACTCCTTAAATGATACAAATCAAAAGGGAGTAGAGCTAGAACTGAATTCCAGGTGGTTGGCCTCTAAATCCAATGTTATTTTTACTGTATCACGTTGTAATTTAAAGTCTGAAAAAGTTTTCCTAAGGTTTGAAAGAACAGCAGGGTGTACAATCTTGGGGACATGTTGCTAAGTTTCAGGGATATCTTTGCTTAGCAATCAGTAAAGCTTGATTCAGCATAATGCTTTTGTCAGTCCCTTCCTGATTCTACTGTTTTCAGCCCCAGGTTTGCTGGTATCTCTTTTAGTCCAAATTCTTGAATTATTTAGCATTTCTTAGATAAACTTCAGAATTTTTTTCTAAAAAGTGATCTCATTACATTTAACCAACACCATTCTTGCAGCAGCCTCACCCTTTTCAGGGATTTGGTAAAAGAGTCCATTGCTCTAAGTTCAGTATAACTCTAAGTGTTTCCTAAGTAACCATTCGCTGCTGTCCCGATTTTTCTGTTGACTTAACTTTCCTCAAGCAACATGCTCCTTTTAGTTTCTCCTAGGGTGTCTGGAACTATTTCAAATAATTCTCCTTTTTTCTTCTGTTTATTCTCTAAGTCTTTTAATAAATTCCCTTATATTTAAAAATCTTATATTATTTGATTTAATTGCATTTTCCTTCATATGTTCTTTTGGTACCTATTTATTATAACACTAATTCTTAATCCCCAGAGTTACATATCCAGGTAGTCCTCTTAGCTGCTCCAAGTTTAATTCAAGTTTTTAATTTTAATATTTTCCCTTCCTCATTTATGTAAGGATATTTCTACTTCTTGGGGCTATCTTTAAACCCTTTAAACCAAAACTCTGTTTTGGAGAAGAGATGAGTCTTCTATAAAATGTGAATTGAATCCCAAACCTAACTTTGAATTTTTTGGCTATTGGGAAACAAAAAGGAAAGCTGTAATAACTTAGTAGTAATTTAGTAATATATGCCCAAATGGAAAGATTATTGGTTTTTTTGTGTGTGGTTTTTTTTTTTCTGTTTTACGGTTTTATGTTCTGTTCTCTAGGCTTTTCCAATGAAGAAAGCTATCACTAAAATATCAGATAAGTAACCACATAGCTCTACTTTACTCAGTTTAAGATGCTTTTAGTGATCATTTTATTTCATACAGTGCTTGTTATTTAAAGTAACTACTTAGTCTCCTTAAGTCATTTTTGATGTTCCAGTCATTGAGCTATGATACAAGCAGCTATCCATCCATTCTGCTTCATTTTATGTATTTTTTCTGTACTGAGCAATTCATGAACACCCATTAAAACTATAGTACTGTAAAGTCCTTTTTCTTTCAGAAAATATGATTTGATAGCTCAGGGAGTTAAAGCATAATGTTAATGAATAGGAGATTGTAAATTTAGTTTCCATGCTTGCCAGTTAATTTTTTGGATTCCATGGTGGGTTTTAAATCACCTAGTCCAAACCCATCATCTTTTCTAGGAAAGCTTTCATTTATGCAATAAATAACTTTATTACAAACTGTCTCCCAGGTAAACTTCACTTTATTTTAGTTCCCGTAAGTAAGTGTTGAGGTAATGCCTTGCAAGAATCAAATTGGTGAATGTTCTGTTGGTAACAGTCACCTGATATTAATATGTGCATTAACTAATCATGGAATAATTTTCTGATAATGTCTTGTGCCAGTAAAATACTTCTAATTCTTACAACATACATATTATATTTGCCAATAAATGTAAGATCACAATAGGAGTGTGCTTCTGTTTCTAAATAGCTTGCTGTTGCCAGAGTTTTAAATAACCAGTAAATAATAAATTAACATATTTTTGAATTTCAATTAAGTCCAATTGTTCAACCAATTGCATTGGGAAAGAAAATAAAAATGGTAAGAATTTGACCTTTTCTCTAGTCCAGGTACAGTGTTTCTTTCTTTTGTAATGCTTTATTTAGAAGACAGTTTCCAAATTCATCCCTTAGCTGTCTTTTTGCATCATTTTTAAACATAGAACCTTGGACTGGCTATATTATGTATCTCCTCCAGTACAGAATTTTTTATGTATTTGCCTTTTGAATAAGTTATTTTCTCTCACTTCTCAAAATACTGTGAATAGTCTTAATAACACATACACCTCACACTGTAAGTGGAAGTTTTCTGGTATTACTAGGTTAAATGCCTGTAAGCGTTGGTGCACTGGGGGCTAATGGAGACTCCTAGGGCACTGGGGACACATCCTTAAGCAAAAAAACCAGTCGGCAGTGAATGTTTTTGCATGCATTGTCAGAACATATGACTCCTATGGGCTCTTCTAACTCTTAGGTTCTGAGAATTTAGAATTCTTATGCAGGTACTGTTTGGTTTCCATTTGAAGTATGCAAGGATAGGTATGATTGTGCTGGGTACATGTGCAGTTAGGAAGCTGCCTTAGGTTCTTAACTGGTTACCTATTATTTCAAGTAAACAACCCCAAACTTAGAAGCATAAAACAACAACAATCTTTTATTATTGTTAACTCTCATGGTTCAGAGGGTTGACTAGCCTAAGCTAGGGTGCTTAGGGTCTCATGTGTTTGCCATCAGTTGTGGCTGGGGCTAGAGTCAACTTTGAAGGCTTCCTCACTCAGGTATCAGAGTGTTGACTGGGACTTTGGCAGGAGCTGTCTGCCAGAAGACCTGTGTGAAGTTTTTCCATATAGTTTGCTCACAGCATGGTGGCTAGGTTCCAAGGTTCAGTGTCTCAGAACCCACAGGCCAGGTGGGAGCTGTATTTCTTTTTATGACCTAGCCTCGGAAATCATGCAGCATAACTTTCACCACATCCTGTTTGTTAAGAGTCAGTAAGACCAGGCTATATTCTAGTGAGGGGAATTAGCCTCCACCTTGTGATGGGAGAAGTGTCAAAGATTTCGAAGACGTGTTTTTTTTTTTTTTTTTAAACATCTTTATTGGAGTATAATTGCTTTACAATGTCGTGTTAGTTTCTGCTGTATAACAAAGTGAATCAGCTATACGTATACATATATATCCCCATATCCCCTCCCTCCCACCCTCCCTATCCCACCCCTCTAGGTGGTCACAAAGCACCGAGCTGATCTCCCTGTGCTATGCAGCAGCTTCCCACTAGCCATCCATTTTACATTTGGTAGTGTATATATGTCAGTGCTAATCTCTCACTTTGTCCCATTTTACCCTTCCCCCTCCCCGTGTCCTCAATGCAGACGTGTGTTAAACCACCACATATTCTTCATTTGGACTTTATTCCTCCTTGTCATTTCTCTAAAGTGACTTTGGCTATGAAAAGAGACTGTGACCCTTGTCTTAAGTATACTAGCAGTACCACGTGAATTGTTATGGAATTTGTTTAACCTGTGGAAGCATCAGGTACTTCTTCAGGCAGTGAAATGCTAGACAGCAGATTTGAGGCAGTAGGGCAGTATCTTAATCCCAGATTATTGGCTCAGTTGTTCTTGAGAACCAGGGTAAAATGATCTGCATAGATTCTAGAAGGGAAGAGAGTTTTCACCAAAGAGAAGGTAAGGATGCATTTGAAAGCCACTTACACTTCATCTCTCAGGGCTTAGTTTCCTCATTTTAAAAGTAGAGGGAATAAACAAAAGAAATGCAAGACTTGTACATCAAAAACTATAAAATATTGTTGAAAAAAATTAAAGAAGACATACAAGAATGGAAAGATACCCTTTGTTCAATGTACTCTTTATCAAAAATCTGTCTTTTTTGTAGAAATTGACAAAACTGATCCTAAAATTTATATGGAAATGCAAGGGACCCAGTATAGCCAAAACAACCTTGAAGAACAAAGTTGGAGGAGTCACACTTTACAACTTCAAAATTTACTACAATAATGAGCTTACTGTAGTTACAGTAATCTGCTACAATACTTAAAAAGTGTGGTACTGGTATAACAACAGATATAGAGATCAGTGCAATAGAATTAATGATCTAGAAATAAACCCATCTATGGTCAGTTGATTTTGACAAAGGTACAAAGATAATCAATAGAGAAAGAGTAGTCTTTTCAACAAATGGTGCTGGGACAACTGGATAGCCATATGTAAAGGAATGAATTTGGATCCCTACTTCATATCATGTACAAAAATTAACTGGAAATGGATCAGTGACCGGTAGTAAGAGCTAAAAGTATAAGACTCTTAGAAGAAAATGTAGTTGTAGATTATTGTGACCTTGGGTTAGACAAGGTCACACCTTAGCTATGACACCTAAAGCACAAGTAACCAAAAAAGAAAAAAAAATTTTTTTTTTATATGTTTTTGTGTGAACAAAAGTTTTCATTTATCTGGGATAACTGCCCAGTAGTTCATTTTGTGGGTAGTTGCATGTTTAGATTTTTAAAACACTGCAAGCCTGTTTTTTAGAGTTCCTATATTGCTTTACATTCCTACCAGCACTGTATGAGTAATGTAATTTCTCTGCATCTTTGCCAGCATTTGGTGTTATCACTATTTTTTGTTTTAGTTACTCTGATTGGTTTGTAGTGATATCTTATTGTGGTTTTAATATGCATTTCCTAATGGATAATGATGTTGGATCTTTGCATGTGCTTATATACCATCTGCATATCCTCTTCAGCAAAATGTCTCATGTCTTTTGCTCATTTTCTAATTGGATTGTTTTTTATTGTTGATTTTTGAGAGTTCTTTATATAATTCTTGATACTAGTCCTTTGTCAGTTCTTTGTTTTGCAAATATATCCTCCCAGTCTGTAGCTTGTTTTTTTGTTAGTGCAAAACTTTTATGAAATCCATTTTATCAATTTTTCCCTTCATGGATTGGGCTTTTGGTGTAAAGTCTGACAACTCTTTGCCTAACCCTTGATTCTGATGATTTTCTCTGATGGCTTGTTTTGCAAAAGTTATATAGTGTTATGTCTTATACTTAAGTTCATGATCTATTTTGAGTTAACTTTGTATAAGGTGTGATGAGACTTAGGTTGAAGTTCTTTTATTTTTTTTTTCATATGAATGTCCAATTGCTTCAACATTATTTGCATTTGTTGAAAAGGCCATCTTTCCTCCATTGAAATGCCTTTGTGCTGTGTTAAAAATAAAGTGGACATATTTGTATTGGTCTATTTCTGGGTTCTATGTATCTATTCCTCTGCTAATACCACTGATATGATCATGTCAGTTTTATTCTTTAGCCTACTAATATGGTGGATTATATTGATTGATTTTTGATGATCAAACTGGCCTTGCATCCCTAAAATAAACCTCACTTGGTCAGTTATGGTGGTAATTCATTTCACATATTGCTAAATTCCGTTTGCTAATTTTTTGAAAAAGGATTTTAATGTCTGTATTCAAGAGAGATACTGGTCTATAGTTTTCTTTTTGTGTATTGTCTTTGGTTTGTTTTGGTATCAGGTTAATGCTAGATTCATAAAATGAACTCTGAAGTGTTTTTTTCCCTCTATTTTCTGTAAGAGATTGTGTACAATTGGTGTCAATTTTTCTTTAAATGTTTGGTAGATTTCTTCAATGAAATCATCTAGGTATGCAGATTTCTTTTTTGACCATTTGAAAATTATGGATTCAATTTCCTTAATAGTTGCAGGGCTATTCAAATTATTTCATATCGGGTGAGTAGTGATAGTTTGTGCTTTTCCAGGAATTGATTCATTCCTTCTAAGCTATGTGCATCAAATTGTTCAGAGTATTTTCTCATTATGCTTTTGATGTCTGCAGTGTCTGTAGTGATATCTCCTGTATTATGCCTAATATTGGTCATGCGTGTTTTGTCTTATTTCTTTGTTAGTCTTTCTAGAGGTGTGTCAATTTTCTTTAGCTCTTTAAAGAATCAGGTGTTTGTTTCATTCATTTTTTTCTGTTTTCTGTGTTGAATGTCATTGATTTCTGCTGTTATCTATGTTATTTCCTTCTGTTTGCTTCGGGTTTATTTTGCTCTTTTTCTAGCTTCATTACATTGGGCTTAGATAATTGATTTGAGGCTTTTCTCTTTGCTAATATATACATTTAGTGCTGTTAATTTCCCTCTCAGCACTTTAGTTATACTACATAAATTTTGATGTTATATTTTCATTTTCATTCAGTTCAGACTATTTTTTTATTTCACTTGAAACTTCCTCTTTGGTTCATGTGGATTATGTAGACAGGTGTGTATCGTTTTCTTTACAAGTGTTGGGAGATGTTCCTGTTGTTGTCCTATTATTGGTTCTAGTTTGATGCCATTGTGGTTAGAGAACACAGTATGATTTCAGTTCTTTTATAGTCTTGAGATTCTGTTTATGGCCAAGGTATGATCTCTTGGTATATGTTGGTGGGCACTGGAAAAAATATATATACTCTTGTTATATAGAATTGTATTAGTTGATTTGTGCTACTATAACAAAGTACGATAGACTGGGTAGCTTAAACGACAGGAATTTATTTATTATAGTTCTGGAGACTAGAGTATCCTAGAGTATCCAAGATCAAGTTGCCAGCCATTTCTGTTCTCTGGTGAGGACTTTCTTCTGATTTGCAGATGGTCACCTTCTTGCCATGTCCTCTCATGGCAGAGAGGGAGAGAGAAAGCAAGCTTTCTGGCATCTCTTCTTAAATGGATACTAATCCCGGGACTTCCCTGGTGGTCCAGTGGTTAAGACTCCATGCTTTCACTGCAAGGGGTGTGGGTTTGATCCCTGGTCAGGGAACTAAGATCCCACTTGCTGTGTGGCATGGACATACTAATCCCATCATTCATTGGGGCCCCACCTTCCTGACCTAATCTAAGCCAAATTACCTCCCAAAGGCCCCATCTCCAAATACTTGGGCTTGGGACTTCAGTTATATGCTTTCTTTTGCTTTTTTGCGTGACATTTCTTTTTAAAATCCTTTTACTTTCAACCTGCCTATATTATTGTATTTGAAATGAGTTTCTTGTAGACAGTATATAGTTGGGTTATGTTTTTAAATCAACTCTGCCAATCTTTCTTTTAATTGCCATATTTAGACCTTTTACATTTAATGTAATTATTGATATGTTTGGGCTTAACTTTGCCATTTTATTTTTGTTTTGTGTTTATTCTCTCTGTTTTTCATTTCTCTGTTTTCTTTTTCCTACCTTCCTGTGTGTTCTTAAACATTTTTTAGAATTCCGTTTTGATTTATCTATAGTGGTTTTGAATGTATCTTTTTTATAGCTTTTTAGTGGTTGCTCTATATTATTATGTATACATATGTACTCAGTGTATTGATGTCATCATTTTACCGTTAGAGGGATTATAGAAACCTTACCTTCATTTGTGTCATGTTACCCTCCCCCATTTATTATAATATAATTATCTTAATATTTCCTCCATATACATTTAGAACCACAGTGTTATAACTTTTGCTGTAACTGCCAAACATAATTTATAAAACTCAAGAGGAGAAGAAAAGCCTATTGTATTTATCAGTATTTTTGTTTACCATATTCTTTCTATCTATCTATCTAGCATTTCCTTTCTGTTTTAAGAACTTACTTTAGTCATACTTTTAGGGTAGATCTGCTTGTGACAGATCTCTTATTTTTCCTTCATCTGAGAATGCCTTGCTTAAATAAATAAATAGACAATATATTTATTGGTATAAGGTTCTAGGTTGACAATTCTTTTCTTTCAATGCTTAAAAACTCTTGGGTCACATCCTTTTAGCTTTTGTGGTTTCTTATAAGCAAGTCACTGTTATTTAATTGCTTTTCCCCTGTAGGTAAATTGTTTTCTCTGGCTACTTCCAAGATTTTTCTTTGTCTTTAGTTTTCAGAAGTTATGATGTGTTCTAGAATGGATATTTTTATTTTACTCTGTTTGAGTTTCACTCAGCTTTTTGTCTCTTGCTAATTGGGAAAATTTCTGCCATTGTTTCAAGTGCTTTTTTTTTTTTTTTTTTTTTTTTTAACTCTGTCATTTCTCTCCTCTCCTTCAGGAAGTCCAATGACATGAATGTTAAATCTTTGTTAAAGTCCCACAGGTCCCTGAGGTTCTCTTCGTTTGTTTTTTTTAAGTCTATTTTCTCTCTTTTGTTCAGATTTGATAATTTCTATTGTTTTATCTTCCAGTTTAGCTATTCTTTCTTCTGTCTTCTTCCTCCTGTTCACTGAGCTTTTGATTATTGTATTTTTCAGTTTAAAAACTTTGCTGAGACTTTCTGTTTCTTAGCTGAGACTTCCTCTTTTCATTTGTTTCAGTCATAGTCACAATTGCTCACTGAAACCTTTTTGTCATGGCTGCTTTAAAGTCTTAGATAATTCTCACATCTCTTTTGTCTCAGTGTTACTATCTATTGATTGCCCTTTTTTAAAAAAATTTTTATTTATTTATTTATTTATGTATTTATTTATGGTTGTGTTGGGTCTTCGTTTCTGTGCATGGGCTTTCTCTAGTTGCGGTGAGCAGGGGCCCCTCTTCATCGTGGTGCGCTGGCCTCTCACTCTCGCGGCCTCTCTTGTTGCAGAGCACAAGCTCCAGACGCGCAGGCTCAGTAGTTGTGGCTCACAGGCCTAGTTGCTCCGTGGCATGTGGGATCTTCCCAGACCAGGGCTCGAACCCATGTCCCCTGCATTGGCAGGCAGATTCTCAACCACTGCGCCACCAGGGAAGCCCCTGATTGCCCTTTTTTATTCAGTTTGAGATAGTCCTGTTTCTAGATATGATGAGTGGTTTTTTAAAATTATTATTATTGAGACATGGACTTTTGGGGTATTATAAGACCCTGGGGACTTTAATTTTTTATTTTAGCTGTATTTTTTTGCCACCACTCTGGCAGGGGAAGGGGGTAGGCACATCACCCCATTACTGCCAGGTGAGAATGTAAGGCCAGGTTTTTTTTTTTTGTTGACACCCAAGATGGAGACTCTTCATTACTGCTGGGTCTGGGTTGTTATGTCTAGCTCCCCAGTAGGCTTCCATTAATACCTCCCTGGCTGGGAAAGATGGAAGTACCTCATTACTGATTTCCAGTTGACCTCCACTTACATGACAGGGAAAGGGTGTGGCCGCTTTACAGCTGGGCATTAGTGAAAGTTTGAATTCTCCACTGGACGTTCTCTGGTGCCATCTGAAGAGGAAGGGGAGATTCACCTAATTACTGATGGGTGGGAATGAAAGTTTAGGCACCCTGTGTGATCTCCACTGACACTGAGGTGTGAGAGGGGAGACTTTTGTCATCCATCAGGAATGAAAGTCTTGACTTCCTCCTTGGATTTTTCCGGCACCACCACAACTGAGGTGGTTGGATGTTGGATGCAGTTCCTCATTATAGACTCAGGAGCGTAGAAGTCTAAATTTCCCACTCAGCATTTGCAGGGGTGGGTGGGGGTAAGGTCACAGTTTTCTTGAGTGGTTATTGTCTAAAAGTTTTCTATTTCGCTAGGCTGCCCTTTTCCTGTTCCATTGGCTTTTGTTGGGGATTTTTTTTTTTTTAAGATAGTAGTCATTTTTTCTTTTTTCTTTTTTTTTAAATTTATTTATTTATTTATTTATTTATTTTTGGCTGCGTTGGGTCTTCATTTCTGTGCGAGGGCTTTCTCTAGTTGCAGCAAGCGGGGCCACTCTTCATTGCGGTGCACGGGCCTCTCACTATCGCAACCTCTCTTGTTACGGAGCACAGGCTCCAGATGCGCAGGCTCAGTAGTTGTGGCTCACGGGCCCAGTTGCTCCGCGGCATGTGGGATCTTCCCAGACCAGGGCTCGAACCCGTGTCCCCTGCATTGGCAGGTGGATTTTCAACCACTGCACCACCAGGGAAGCCCTGTTGGGGACTTTTTGTATGCACCTGCCTCCATTTCCTAGTTGTTGGTTTCTTCAGCTCTACATCTGGTATATATGGAGCAAAAAGGATACTCAGGAGACTCACCATAGTGCTGTTCCTAGAATCCTAAGGTTCCTAGGCAGTCTGCCTTCTTTCCATTTTTCTGAGCCTTTTTATCTTTGTTTATGCAATGTCCAGGGTTTTTCATGGTACTTAGAGGAATAAGGAAAATTATGTCAACTCCACCTTCCCGTTCATATATTTCATTTAATTTTTTTCAGTCTTCTGTTCCTTTTTATTGACAAGTAGTATCCCATTGTACAGATAAATCTCAGTTTGGTTTATCCATTTTCTGTTGATAGGAATTTGGGTTGTTGACAGTTTGGGGCTATTAAAAATAAAACTGTCATGAATATTTGGATCCAGATCTTTTTGTTAACATATATTTTTATATCTCTTGGAAAATACCTAAGAGTAGAATTCCTGAGTTATATAATAAGTGTGTTTTCACTTTTTAAGAAACTGCCAAACTGGTTTTTGAAAGGAATTTACCATTTTTCATTCCTACCAATAATGTATGGTAGGTATTTCAATTGCTCCACATCTTTGTCTACAGTTGGTATTGTTAGTATTTTTATTTTTAATCATTCTTATGAGTATGTGGTAATTTTAATTTGTATTTTCCTGTTGACTAATTTTATTGAGCATCTTTTCATGTGGCATTTATGTATCTTCATATATCTTCATTTTGAAGTGTCTGTTCAAATATTTTTCTCACTTTGAAAATGGGTTGTTTGTATTCTTACTGAGTTTTAAGAGTTCTTTGTGTATTCTGGATACAAGTCTTTTGTGAGATATGTGTTTTACAAATATTTTCTTCTAGAGCGTAACTTGCCTTTTCATTTTATTAATGGTATCTTTTGAATATCAGAGATATTAATTCTGATGAAGTCTAATTTATCAGAATTTTTTATGGTTAGTGTTTTATGTGTTTAAGAAATTTTTGCCACTTCAAAATTGTGAAGATTTTTTCCTAGGTTCTAAAAGATTTATAGTTTTAGCTTTTACATTTACGTCTATGATCTATTTCAAATTAGCTTTAGTGTACAGTGTGAGGCAAAGATTGAGGATCATTTTTTTTCCATATGGATATTTCATTATTCCAACGCCATTAAAGACTATTCTTACCCCATTGAATTACCTGGCTCTTTGATCATATACATATGGGTTTATTTCTAGACTATTTTATTGATTTATATGTCTGCCCTGACCCATACTATACTGCACTGATAATTGTTGCTTTATGGTGAGTCATGAAATCAAGTAGTCCTTCAGCTTTTTTTTTTTTTAAGGAATAAACAGCTTTATTTAAAACCAAGAAGAACTATTCTATGCTACCACAGATTCTTCTCATCTTTTCAGAAATTTCTTCTTTTGCCTTCATAGTCTTGGAGCTCTTCTGCCTCCGAAGTAGTCCTTCAACTTTGCTCTCCTTTAAAAAAAACTTTTTTACTATCCCAGGACTTTACATTTTCACATACATTTTAGAATTAGCTAGTCAATTTCTACAAAAATGCCTGTTGATATTTTCATTGGGATTGCATTGAATATATAGATCATTTTGGAGAGAACTGACATCTTAATGATCTTCAGTTTTCCAATCTGTGAACATGGGATAGCTCTTTATTTATTTAGGTCTTCTTTAATTTTTTCAGAAATGTTTTTCAGTGTTCAGGTCTTGCATATATTTTGTTAAGTTTATGCTAAAATATTTCATGTTATTTCATGAGACAGTAAGTGGTATTTATTTTTAACTTTAAATTTCCTGATGTCCATGGCTAGTTTGTAGAAATAATATTGATTTTGATAGTGATCTTGTCTCCTGGGACATTGCCAGATGTCCTTAATAGCTCCAGTAGCACATTTTTGTAGATTCTTTAGGATTTTCTATATCTGTGATCATATTGGCTATGAGTAAAATCTTATAGTATGAGTCACTCACCTTTGTGCTTTTACTTTTGTAATAAAAACAAAAAAAATCCGTTCCTTCTCTTAGCTCATCTTTGAGGTCCTGGATTTCACTTTATTCCTATAAACTGCATTGCTTTATCAATTCCAAGGTATTTTAAAACTTAAAATAGGCATCTGAGAGTTAATGTGTCTAAAGTTTCTCAAGTATGCCAATTAGGGCATTGAATTATAATTTTTTGTTTTCCTCTCTTTATCTTCCACCTGATCACTGTCTCCATACATTAATTATCCTTTTTTAAAATTGAAGTATAGTTGATGTGTACAACATTATATAAGTTGCAGGTGTACAACATAGTGATTCACAATTTTTAAAGGTTCTGTTTCATTTAAAGTTATAAAATAATGGGTATATTCCTTCCCATTCATGTATTTTAAAATGTTTCCCACCTATTTGCTATCCTATAGTAAAATTAATGCTTACTTGCCTCAACATTTCATGTAAAACAACCCATAGAAAATATAGATCGTGATGACATGAATAGCTTAGAACAGTGGTTCTCAAATTTAAAGTCCATTCAAGCACGTGGAGGGCTGGTTAACACCCCAGTCCCAGAGAGCAGTGAGAACTGGCAAGTTTCCAGGTAATGCTGCTGCTCTGGGAACCACACTTTGATAATCACTGCTTTAGAGAAATGATGACAGGTCATTAATTTTAAATTATTAATGGAATATGCAGTTTCTTTGAGAAAAACAAAAAAATTGCAATAAGTAAAATAAACTAGACATTAGATCTAAAATATTTAAAGATTGATATTTATAAGATGACAGTGTCATATTTTTAATGAAATTTGGGTCTTCCCATTTTCCAGCACTATTGTATGAGGCATTTGAGAGGCCAAAGGGGTACACATTTTATTTCAAAGAGAAGAATATAGCAAAAAATTAGAGGTATGATGATCATTTGCTCTGTGAGCATAAAATAATGCCTATTTTATTGGACCCTAAGCAAAGAGTATTTGAATGGGTATATTAAACTACACTCTGTGGTAAGTGTATGGCATGCAGAATCTTTTCTAGGGCTCAGAATTGATGTCAGAAAAGCTCTGTTAGTTGATCTGAACTAATGATGCCCAACCTGGTGTTGCTGTGCACATGTCATCATAGTACACCTTCCTCTAAACTTAATCTTTTTTTTTTTTCCTTGAGTTAGTGAATATAAATGATACTGGAGTTAAGACTACTCCCATCAATAGTATGACTATTTGTCTAGATCAAAGTGAACTTAGAAATATTTTTCCCTGAGGGTCACTAACTATAAGAAAGGAAAATTAAAATAGTGAAATGTCAGACTAAAGTTTCTTAGACATTATTCTTCTTAGGGAAGATGTTATAAGTGTTAATAAAGAAACATGCCTGTGAATATTCATCAGATAATGGTTCTTATTTTGCAGCCAGATGCATCAGAGTTATAAAGTATTTCCTTTTCTCTTGTAGCTCTGTTGGCTTAGCAAAAGCAGCTATAGAAGCAATTAATGGATTCAACCTCTTTGGCAACCAGGTAAAAAAACAGCAATAGCAACAACAGACTTTGATTATTTTTTTGAATTGCATGTTTAATTAATTTGGCCATTTATTAACCAAGTCATTTGTTACGATCAGAGAATGTCTGTAATTTATGTAGCAGCCCATGGTTGAACAACCTATCCTTTGAATATGATTTGCTGCTTAAATTTTAGGTTTCTAACTAAAAAAAGATTGCTTAATTTAAAAAACCCTCTTGATTAAGAATTCTCATTTTCTTTGTTCAGTAACTTTTCCCTCTAGTCTTTTTTTTTTTTTTTTTTTTTTAAGATTCCATATATATGTGCTAACATACGGTATTTGTTTTTCTCTTTCTGACTTACTTCACTCTGTATGACAGACTCTAGGTCCATCCGCCTCACTACAAATAACTCAATTTTGTTTCTTTTTATGGCTGAGTAATATTCCATTGTATATACGTGCCACATCTTCTTTCTCCATTCATCTGTCGATGGACACTTAGGTTGCTTCCATGTCCTGGCTATTGGAAATAGATCTGCAGTGAACCTTGTGGTACATGACTCTTTTTGAACTATGGTTTTCTCAGGGTATATGCCCAGTAGTGGGATTGCTGGGTTGTATGGTAGTTCTCTTTTTAGTTTTTTAAGGAACCTCCATACTGTTCTCCATTTTGGCTGTATCAATTTACATTCCCACCAACAGTGCAAGAGGGTTCCCTTTTCTCCACACCCTCTCCAGCATTTATTGTTTGTAGATTTTTTGATGAAGGCCATTCTGACTGGTGTGACATGATACCTCATTGTAGTTTTGATTTACATTTCTCTAATGACTACTGAGGCTGAGCATTCTTTCATGTGTTTGTTGGCAATCTGTATATCTTCTTTGGAGAAATGTCTATTTAGGTCTTCTGCCCATTTTCGGATTGAGTTGTTTGTTTTTTTGATATTGAGCTGCACGAGCTGCTTGCAAATTTTGGAGATTAATCCTTTGTCAGTTGCTTCATTTGCAAATATTTTCTCCCATTCTGAGGGTTGTCTTTTCGTCTTGTTTATGGTTTCCTTTGCTGTGCAAAAGCTTTTAAGTTTCTTTAGGTCCCATTTGTTTATTTTTGTTTTTATGTACATTTCTCTAGGAGGTGGGTCAAAAAGGATCTTGCTGTGATTTATGTCATAGAGTGTTCTGCCTATGTTTTCCTCTAAGTTTTATAGTGTCTGGCCTTACATTTAGGTCTTTAATCCATTTTGAGTTTATTTTTGTGTATGGTGTTAGGGAGTGTTCTAATTTCATTCTTTTACACGTAGCTGTCCAGTTTTCCCAGCACCACTTATTGAAGAGGATGTCTTTTCTCCCTTGTATATTCTTGCTTCCTTTATCAAAGATAAGGTGTCCATATGTGCATGGGTTTATCTCTGGGCTTTCTATCCTGTTCCATTGATCTATATTTCCGTTTTTGTGCCAGTACCATGCTGTCTTGATTACTGTAGCTTTGTAGTATAGTCTGAAGTCAGAGAGCCTGATTCCTCCAGCTCCGTTTTTCTTTCTCAAGATTGCTTTGGCTATTTGGGGTCTTTTGTGTTTCCATACAAATTGTGAAATTTTTTGTTCTAGTTCTGTGAAAAATGCCATTGGGAGTTTGATAGGGATTGCATTGAATCTGTAGATTCCTTTGGGTAGTATAGTCATTTTCACAATGTTGATTCTTCCAATCAAAGAACATAGTATATCTCTCCATCTGTTTGTATCATCTTTAATTTCTTTCATCAGTTTCTTATAGGTTTCTGCATACAGGTCTTTTGTCTCCGTAGGTAGGTTTATTCCTAGGTATTTTATTCTTTTTGTTATAATGGTAAATGGGAGTGTTTCCTTAATTTCTCTTTCAGATGTTTCATCTTTAGTATATAGGAATGCAAGAGATTTCTGTGCATTAATTTTGTATCCTGCTACTTTACCAAATTCATTGATTAGCCCTAGTAGTTTTCTGGTAGCATCTTTAGGATTCTGTATGTATAGTATCATGTCATCTGCAAACAGTGACAGCTTTACTTCTTCTTTTCCAATTTGGATTCCATTTATTTCTTTTTCTTCTCTGATTGCTGTGGCTAAAACTTCCAAAGCTATGTTGAATAATAGTGGTGAGAGTGGGCAACCTTGTCTTGTTCCTGATCTTAGTGGAAATGGTTTCAGTTTTTCACCATTGAGAGCGATGTTGGCTGTGGGTTTTTCATATATGGTCTTTATTATGTTGAGGTAAGTTCTCTCTATGCCTACTTTCTGTAGGGTTTTTCTCGTAAATGGGTGTTGAATTTTGTCAAAGGCTTTTTCTGCATCTATTGAGATGATCATATGGTTTTTGTCCTTCAGTTTGTTAATATCGTATATCACATTGATTGATTTGCATGTATTGAAGAATCCTTGCATTCCTGGGATAAACCCCACTTGGTCATGGTGTGTAATCCTTTTAATGTGCTGTTGGATTCTGTTTGCTAGTATTTTGTTGAGGATTTTTGCATCTGTGTTCATCAGTGATACTGGTCTGTAGTTTTCTTTCTTTGTTACATCTTTGTCTGGTCTTGATATCAGGGTGATGGTGGCCTCGTCAAATTAGTTTGGGAGTGTTCCTCCCTCTGCTATATTTTGGAAGAGTTTGAGAAGGATTCCCTGTAGTCTTTTGTTTAGCTTTCACATTTTAAAATATTCCTGGCATTATATACTATTTATTTTCCATGTCAGTTCCCTCGTTGGTTTCAATTTAATGTATATAGATGTATATGTCATGCAGAGGAGAATTTGCTTAACATGTGAAGCCAAAGAATTGGAAATTGTGATCCTAGCTTAATGCTCAACTGGTTGTAATCATATGTCTAAATCTCATTTCCTTTGGGATAAAAGGGAAACCCTGAGGGTTGTCTTAAATTTTTAAAAGATCTTTGACCAGTTTCTGCCCCTAATCAGGTGACCATGGATTGAGTTGTCAATGGAAGGAATAATATGCAGCAATACAGGTTATTTCTCTGGATCAAGAAGTAGACTAATTTTCTTAGCAATTTTTGTAAAGATTCCTAAGATGAGAGGGCAAAGGAAGTGTTCAACTAATACTATAATTAACATTAAGCTATTAAAATGCTAATTAAGTCAGTGAAGATACATTTTTCGAACTTACGCAGACATGTAAAATGTGACATGGATTTTGTTATGGCAATTATAATATTGATACTATGTACCTCAAGTCTTGCATTTAAGAAAGTTTCAGGTTGGAGCATGGTGACACAACTGCCTCTCTTCCCCTCCCTACATACGTAAACTCTCTTCTCACTTCAGCTTCCTCTGGAGGAAGGATTCTGGTTAAATCCAGGAAATGATGGATGAAGAATGACCACAGACATGAAAGGATTGGGAAGAGGGGAGTTGCACCTCATCCTTGGTGCCCAAGAGGAGACTCTAAATCACCCACTTCCCACACTCTTTTTCTCTCAAGACCTCTGGCTGGAGAAATTGAGGAATCAGAGCCCATGGGGGTTTGGGAGTATATGAGCTTGTTGAAAATCATGAGAATTAATATTATGCTTCTCTTGGAGATTCTTGGTGTCTCTGGCTCTGATCCCTTGCCTTGTATCAACATTTCTTTATCTCTGAAGAGTCAACATACTCATGGAAATCCTACATGTATCCTTCAATACTTTTCATTTCCTCTTCCCCCCTGCCTCACTCTCAATACATTCATTTAAATATGTGTGTATGTATGAATATGTGTGTGTACGAGTATATAAATATTTACAGAATATAGGTATATATATATTAGATAAGGAAGGAAGAAAGGAGTGTGTGAGTGAGTAGGAGTGTAATCTGCCATAAAGGAATGCCATTGTATTCAGGGTCAGGAGATAGAATCACTGTGTACTCTGGTACTCCTATCAGTGAATTTGTGACTTTGGCAGATAGAATCACTGTGTACTCTGTACTCCTACCAGTGAATTTGTGACTTTGGCTAGTTATTTACCGAAGTCTCAGCTTTCTCATTTAAAAAAATAGAGATATTGACACTAGGACCTAACTCAGAAGGTAGTCATGCAAATAAAAAACTTAGCATAGTGCTTGGCAAAGATTAAACCCTCAATAAGTGATACCTCATGTTATTACTAGTGAAGTGCTGGTAATACTAAAGAAGGGTAATAAAGCCAGTGGACACCAAAACTTCTCGGGGGTATATCAAGGAGACTGAGAAGAGTCACAGACTAAACTAGTAGTGTTACAACAGCAGTGTGGAAAGATGCAGGTCTTGCTCTTCTGCCTTCCATGGTAACCAAGTAGTGAGCTGAATGGAATTGCATGTCTAGGTCAGCTATTATAAAGTAGTGGTCAGCTCTTTTTTTTGCAATCATGCCATCTCCTTTGATGTACCTGAGTCTTAGTGTATGCTGTTTACATATCTAGTATGCATCCTCTCTACTTACATATATACCCACAAACATATATGGTACCTTTCTTAACTACCTATATTTCAGGGCTGTGCCTTCAGCCCACTTTTCCCAGGAAGCTTCTGTAGATTTGTTAGCCATAATTCTAAAAGTACTGAATTGCTTTACTATGCATTCTGATTCTGAGTTGTAAATATACTGCTGGTATTGTTCCCCAGCCATAAATTCTCGATCTTGGCTGCACGTTAGATTTGAGGAATTTAAAAAACAGTACTGATGCCTGGGCTCTACCCCTAGAGATTCTGACTTAATTGTTTAGAGGGAGGCTATGGTGTTGAGATTTTTCTAAACTGCCCGGGAATTCTAACGTGCACCCAAGGATGAGAACAACTGCTCTCAGCAGAGTTAACATTTGACCTTGTTTAGTTCATGTCTGTTTCCAGCAGAGCTGTGCACAGAATGTTTGCTGACTTGACTATTTCTTGATTATTTCAGGTAGAAATATAGACAAATAAGGTCTTATTCCTTTAGCCACACAGATGTCACATTTGGCAAGTAGGGCCTCTCCATCTGCCAATTTTTTTGATAATATCAGAGTATCCTAGTTTTACAAATTCCCTTTTGTCTTTGTTTCCAATGTGGAGAATTACAGAAACCTGACTTTGAAAATGTTAAAATTCCCACCTCTACAGCAGTTAACTTAAAAATGTACTTGCTAAACAATAGCACATTTAAAAGTGCATGTGATGTTTTTAGTGTTTAATCATTTTATAATATCACTCCGTGTACTTAAAAGATCTGTGGTCTAATTAAAAGTCAGTGGCCGGGGACTTCCCTGGTGGCGCAGTGGTTAAGAATCCGCCTGCCAATGCAGGGGACACGGGTTTGAGCCCTGGTCCGGGAAGATCCCACATACCGCGGAGCAACTAAGCCCGAACGCCACAAGTACTGAGCCTGCGCTCTAGAGCTCACGAGCCACAACTACTGAAGCCAGCACACTAGAGCCTGTGCTCCACAACAAGAGAAGCTACCTCAATGAGATTCCCGTGCACCGCAACGAAGAGTAGCCCCCGCTCACCGCAACTAGAGAAAGCCTGCGCGCAGCAACGAAGACCCAACGCAGCCAGAAAAAAAAAGTCAGTGGCCGGAAAAAGAACTGAGATGAAGAAAGGATTTTTTTTTCAAGTGAAGCCCTAAAGAAACGTCCTCAAGACTTGAGGGATTTAAGGTCTAATGAGTATTCTCAATTATTTCTAAAGACTATTGATACCGTGTTTTGGAAGAGCTGATCATGTATCTTTAACTTAATTAATTTAGAGCTTCGAAAAAAAGTGCATGGGCTTCCCTGGTGGCGCAGTGGTTGAGAGTCCGCCTGCCGATGCGGGGGACACGGGTTTGAGCCCTGGTCTGGGAGGATCCCACATGCCACGGAGCGACTGGGCCCGTGAGCCACAATTACTGAGCCTGCGCGTCTGGAGCCTGTGCTCCGCAACAGGAGAGGCCGTGATGGTGAGAGGCCCGCGCACCGTGATGGGGAGTGTCCCCCGCTTGCCGCAGCTGGGGAGAGCCCTCGCACAGAGGCGAAGACCCAACACAGCAATCAATCAATCAATCAATCAATCAATCAATCAATCAATCAATAAAAAATATATATATATATATATATATATATATATATATATTAAAAAAAAAGTGCATCCCCGGTTGGTGGCAACTCAGAGAGTCATAGATCTTTAGGGCTGGAAGGGCCCTTCTCTCAAAATGAATAGAGTTGAGGTGGATTCTCATAGGTCACATAACAGAGAGGCAGAACCAGGAATTAAACCAAAGGCACTTGGTAATGAATCTGGGATATAAGATATTAGTACAGGAAATCTTGGATCTTAAATGCTTTCTACCTTTAGTGATAAAAGCTGTGTATTATCTTTGAAAACTCTTAAGCCATTTTCTTCTTTTTTAAATTAAATTTAATTTAGTTTAATTTTTTATTGAGATGTCATTGACATATAACATTATATTAGTTTCACTAATATAATGCCCACTCTTGCCACTTTTATTCAATATAGTATTATCCAGTCTTAGCCAGATAGGAAGTCTTAGCCAGATAAATTAGGTAAGAAAAAGAAACAAAAGGCATCCAAAATTGGAAATGAAGAAGTAAAACTGTCATGATTTGCATATGACATGAATATACATATTATATATAGAAAACCCTAAAGACTCCATCAGAAAACTGTTAAAGAACTAATAAGCAAATTCAGTAAAGTTCCAGGATACAAATCAATACACAAAAATCTGTTGCATTTCTATACACTAATAATGAACTATCAAAGAGAAATTAAGAATACAATCCCATTTACAATTGCATCAAAAAGAACAAGATACCTAGGAATAAATTTAATCAAAGAGGTGAAAGACCTGCACTGTAAAAACTAAAAGAAATTGATGAGAGAAATTGAAGACACAAATAAATGGAAAAATGTTTCATGCTCATGGGTTGGAAGAATTAATGTTGTTGAAATGTCCATAATACCGGAAAAAATATACAGATTCATTGCTGCATTATTTATATTAGCCACAATATGGAAACAACCTTAAGTATCCATTAATGGATGAATGGATAAAGAAATTGTGGTGTATGCATACATACAATGGAATATTATTCAGTCATAAAAAGGAGTGAAATCTTACCATTTGTGACAACATAGATGGACCTTAAGGGCATTATGCTAGGTGCTAAGTAAAATATGCTAAGTGAAATAAGACAGAGAAAGACAAATACTATATGATCTCTCTTATATGTGGAATCTTTAAAAAAAATCAAAACCTCAGATACAGAGAACAGATTGGTGGTTGCCTGAGGCAGGATGTGGGAGGTAGGAGAAATGGGTGAATTGATTTGTTTTGTTTTAAAAAAGAAACATTGTATATAATTCTCTTCAGTGAATATCACAAGTTAAAAATTTGTCTTAGTTTGAGTGATCCACTCATATTAAGGCTAAAATTTATAGACAGGTTTTTGTTATTTTTACTTAAAAGAAACAACATTGTATTAGTTTTAGGTATACAACATAATGATTTGATAGTTATATATATTATGAAGTGATCACCACAATAAGTCTAGTTAACATCTATTACCACACATAGTTACAACTTTTTTTCTTAAGACCTACTCTCTTAGCACCTTTTCAAACATATGCTATACATTACATCCCTGGGACTTACTAGAAGTTTGTACCTTTTGACCACACCATTTTCTTCTTAATTATTGATCTTTCTGAAAGAGGTTTCCAGTTGTTGAAATTTTGCCCTTTTTGTGCTTTGGTGTATAAGACAAAAGTTAATTTTTATTTTTATGGGAAATTGTTGGGTGGAATAAGCCTTTGGCTTTGGTTATTATGTGTTCCTGCACTTCCTTTCTTATTTTTTTAAATTGTTAGACTTGCCTTATTATTAAAGAAAAAGGACTCATCATTTAAATCTTCACTCCGAAACTATTTTCAAAACATATTTTTGTTTGGGAGAAAATATCTAAGAAGAAAATTTGATCAAGTGGCTTAATTTTTTAAATAACTTTATAATAAAGGCTAATTTGGAGCATTTAGAAACATACTCATATAATCCTTAATATGAGAATCACTTATTTCATCATGGTTTCAAATATTTTCTCTGTGTGTGTATATATATATATATATCTGTGTGTGTGTGTGTGTGTGTGTGTGTGTATGGCAATACTTGACAATATATGTAGTGATATATAAATATTTGATAATACTTAAATACATCATAATTTATAGTTAGCACATGTCACAGACATCAGCAACAGTTTTGTGATTCCTGGGTCTGAGTCTCAGCTCTACTCTTCTAAAACCCTGAGAATTAACCCTCAGGTTCATCTCTCTCTGTAGTTTGAAACCCCTTTAACAATATGTGAGTAGGATTTCCTCTAGTGAGGGCTACTGGAAGCTGCTGTCGGGTCAGTAAGTAAAAGTTGGCTATTTAAAGGCCACCGCCACCACAGCCGTGGCGTAGAGGGGTAATTCCCACCAGCAAGTGTCGTTTCTGCAGAATATGTCTCTAGGCTTGCTCACAGAGCTATAGGACAGCCTAATGCTGGACTAGGTAAGAAAGTGTCCTGATCATGGTGCTATTTTTTTGTTTCCAGAAGAACAGAAAAGGTCATGTATAGTATTGACACAATAGATATACTGATCAGTTTTATCTTGTTTTATTCTTTGATGCTAGATGAGGGTAGTAAGCCCATTAGCTCAGGTTCAGAGAAAAGTCTAAAGAGGAAAAGAAAGGCCTGGGCAATCCTTCAAATCATTTCACTTTGAATTGACACTAAAGAGATCGTCTTACGGTCATGTTACCTACCAGGGTTCTTGGCCTCCTTAATCAATAGGAATTGATCAGAGGCCAGACAAGAAATTCAGGCAAGGTTTTACTGGGGCCCCTGCTGCAGCAGGGGGGAGAGAGAACAAGTAACAGGTTCCCTTGCTCACTCACTTGCTTGCTGGGTGGGGGGCGAACTGGTTCTTCATATGGCGTGAGGGTAGGGGTGCGTCCAGGGGTCAGGCTGGAGAGGTGCCTTAGGTGGTTTGCCCACCCCTTTGGTGGTGTTGTGTGCAGGGGGCATGCGCAGTACTTTGCTTTTGCTTCCGGCTCTTCAAAAGTGGCTGTTGGATTTTTGGTCTCTTTGTATCTTGTCCATAATTTGCCCAGCTGCTCATGCACACAGTTATTTTTAGTCCTTTATAGTTTCTTTGTATTTTGTTGCTCGAGGAGACATTTGTCCAGGTGCAGGCACTGCAGCTAAGGGTCCCAGGTCTCAGGTGCCAGCCTGAGTCACAGATGTTACCCTTGGCCATAGATACCATCTCAGAAGTGTTTGTTATGGTCATGGAGGCCTGGGTAGATGGTTCAGTGCAGCTGTTCCCCTTCATTGGAACTCAAGTCAGGTTGAATCATCTTGTAATGTGTATACTAGAAAACAATTACAGAAACTCAGTTTGGGAGTAAAGTTTGAACTGTCAGTCTTACCTATGCTCTTTAGATGGAGTCAGAATATTATGGCAGCGTTATGATAATTTCAGGAAGTGAAAGATGAAAATAAAATATCCAAAGTTAATAAGATACTCTGGAGTGACATATACATATAAAACATCTTTCCATATTCCTGCCTTTAATTGGAGAAATCAAGATACTGACAAATGAGCTGAGGCCAGAATCTAAAAGGTGATGACTAGAAAGATTTCTCATATTACGCAGTGTTCAAAGCGATGCAGACATGTCTAGCTTCCTTTGAAATTTGCAGGCCTAAAATGAACGTGTCTGATAATTTAAAGTAGGTGATAATTAATTCCATATGTAGGTCTCCTTGATGACGTTTTAAAAAATTTGCTTCTGAATAGGAATAGCTGCTCATGGCCTTGGGTGAATTTTATTCTTCTGTTAAGTCCGGGCCATACACCTAAAGCATGTTATATTTTTTAAGGTGACAATCAGACAATATAGGTTATTAGCCTTTGATCTTAGTGTTAAAATATGATAGCATTATGAAATTAATTTTTCCTTTTGTGCCTATTTCTTAGAGGCTGGCAGAGGAGGGGACTTCAACAAATACTTTGGTGAATCTAGATAAATGATTTATTTGTGGCTAGAAAATAGAAGTTGGCTGTTTATATGAATCAAATAATGGCAAGAATTACCATATTTGCCATTTGACTTCATTATTTATAAATTATCCTACTTAGATTGTGTATCTTTTAAAAAATTAAATTCAAGGCAGATTGATTTGACATGTAATTAACTTTATTAATTTTCAGCCTAAGGGTAAATTATAAGTCCTGTTATTTTGTGTATTCATTGGCTCCCAATATCACATACACATTCATTCTTTGCTCTCTTGTTCCAACCACTCTACTTGCTCCCCCTTCCCCCAAAATTCAGATCCTAGTTCTGGTCCTCACCTTCTCCATGAAGTACCACAAGGTCCCTATTTTGTTTTCCTCCTGTTAACTTTAGAGGCTTATTATTATTCTTTCATCTAAACCACTCACCTGGTACATAGTCATGTGTTACCACGTGCAGTCTTTTTGTTTTGTTTAATATTTATCTGATTTAGGACTGTATATCACCTGGGTCAGCTCCTTGAGAGGAGAGGTCATGTTCTGTCTTGTTTTACTCAAAGCAGAGGGCACATTACTCTGACATTGGCAGCTACTGCGTGAAGGTTTGTTGGGCTCAATTTTGTGAGTACAGATGAGAAGTAGGGACTTTCAAATCATAGAAAGACAATTTAGAACTGATCTGGTTGAGAGACAGCCTCACTCATTCCTTGTTCACTTATTGTCAGAGTTAAAAGAAATTTAAGAAATAATATTATGAATGAGAAGTTCTATTTTATGAGCTAATATTCATGTATGAACATGGGTTAACAGGAAAAATATACAGAGTGAGTATGATGTTTGGATCTAGGGCCTAGTACTACTAGATTTTGAATTTCAGTCAATGTATTTTATCTTCAGGGCAAATGCATCTTTGAAGGTGGTGAGAATTGGTATGAGATTTAGAAGGTAATGAAGCAACATAAAATTTGTGATGGTGTTCTTCTTCCTTTCCCCATGTATTTTTCTGAGTATTCTCTTGTAATGGAAGCAGTCATATTCCAATTTCATTCTCTGTGTTTTCAAAATATCTAGCTCCCCAATAAAAGAACAAAGCCATGTTTATTTAAAAACTATGCTATTGAAAATGGAAAGCACTAACGGCTAAATAGTATTGATAAATTTTTTTAACTTGGTTAGCAGACCAATTATCATTTTTTGTTAACACTTTTTTTCTTATTCAAGGTTTTGGTTCTTACTTGAAAGATAATTTTTAGTGTGAGAAATTGCATAATATAGTGTTCAAGGTGTGGTCTTCTGTGTCAGACTTGATTTTGAACCCTTGCCTCTGTTATACTAAGATTTAGCATCCTTTTCTGTAAAATGGGTATAATAATATCTACATAAGGGGATTAAATGAGATAATCCGTGTGAAGCATAAAACACAGTGCCTGACACATAATGAATATTAGCAAGTATTATGTACATTACTATTATTTGATATTCTCCTGTCTTCGTATTTTAATCAAGTAGTTTTTATATCTAATTCTAGATATCTAAATTCATTTAGTTTGATCATTCTTTATTAGGACTATACAATTCAGATTTTGTGAATCCAAATTAGTTCTTATTTCCTTGTCAGAAGTATTAGCTAAATGATTTTTTACTTTTATTAAAATAAATATCCTTTATTAGTTATCTTGTAATCTATACATTTTGATTTTTAAGAAAACTAAGGAGAAATTGGAAAAATAACATTTTTTTATGATTATAAAATTAATGTTTATTTCAAGAAATTTGAGAAATACTGAAAGTATTTAAAAAATTAAAATCTTCTGTAATGCCATTCTCAAATGCAACCAATGTTAATATTTTTGTGAAATTTTTTTTGCTTGTCTTTGTTTTTTTTAAATTTTATTATTTTTGTAAATTGAGGTAACATTGATTTATAATGTGAAATTTATTTCAGTCAAATTGCCTAATGTTCTACAAGTTCTTTTATGTTAATCTAGGAAATTTTTCTTTCTCTCTCATTCCAGGGCTGTTCTTGGTCAGTTATATTTGTGGATATTGATGCCCACAATCGCAACCGGCAAACTTTGTGCTCACTGTTACCCAGAGAATCAAGATCTCATGTGAGATATTTTTATAATAAATTAATATGAACTGTTGTTTATGATTGTTACGTAGTTTTGTTTCTTTTTCCAAGAAAGTACTCTGAAGTGTTAGAAGTTGGCAGAAGAGATAAGAAGAGAGAATGTTGCCGCTTACTCCTCTGGCCTGGGGAGGTCAATGTTTAGGAAGTGAGCAGAGCTGTAGAGAAAGCTGCTTTGTCCTTTGAGTTTTCATAGAGCAGTAGAGAACTAGATATATTTTTTTCTCTTTGGGGGAGTAGCAACATTATGCCAAAATGAATTTTTTTTGGTCACAGAATATTATATACAGTAAATCCCCTACACATGAACCTTCAAGTTGTGAACTTTCAAAGATGCGAATGTGCGTTCCCAGGTCCAATCACATAATTTAGTTCACGTGTCTGGCGTACATTGTCACGTGCATGCATCCTCTACAAGTGGTTGTGCTTTTGTGTACTTTACTGTACAGTACTGTATAGAGTACAGTAGTACAGTATCTTTATTTCAAGCCCAGGATGTCTGGAAGCAAGCTTAAAAGCAGCAGTGATGTAGTTGGTACTGCTAAAAAGCACCAAGCGATAATGATGGAAACAAAAGTGAAAATAATTGAGAGAGTGGAGCAACAAGAGGAAGAAGAAGTAACTGAAGAACTGAAGAGATTCACGACACAGGAAATGACAAGAGGATTTTCTTTGAGGAGGCACTGTTAGTTTTTGAGGCACAGGACCCGAATGTAGAATTGTTCACGAAGGTTGCAGCAACCTTTCAGAATGCAATCCCTTGCTACCATGTCATCTATGACAAGAAAAAAAGAGCTGCTACCCAGATATCACTGGACCATTTTTTCAAGAGGGTAGATAGAATTTAATCCAGCAAAGAACCAGAACCTATCAGTGCAATTGCAGCTTGCACTCTGTCTCCTATTGCTGAGGATCTGTTAGCTCTACCATCTCCCACCTCCTCTCCCTCCTCTAGTCAGTAACTATTCTTGCTTGTTCACTCCATGCCAGGCCCTGTATGCCAGCTGTTGTACTGTGCTATTGTACTTTTCAAGGTACTATACTGTAAGATTAAAAATGTTTTCTTTATTTTCTGTGTTCGTTTGTTTTGTATGTATTATTTGTGTGAAAAGTGTTACCAGCCTATTACAGTACAGTACTATATAGCAGATTGTGTTAGTTAGGTACCTAGGCTAACTTTGTTGGACTTACAAACAAATTGGACTTACAAACATACTCACAGAACAGAATTCGTTCATATGTAGGGGACTTACTGTATTAGAAATGTAGAAGAATATTTTTCATAATTTAAATTTCTTTTGAATAAAACTGCTTTCCTTATTTTTCTCTCATTCGATTCACCTTTTTCTTTTGTCTGATAATCTCTTAAATGACTATGTAATACCTGATTGCAGATTTTTCTAGGGGTTATTTGTGGCTCTATTCTTAGAAAACACCCAAAATGGAACAATTTAATTATTTTAAAATAACTATTTTATAGAAGTAATACAAGATTATGATAAAAGACAAACAGAATCCACAAATAAGCAAATAATAAAAATATATCCACTCATTATTCCACCATTCAGTTATAATCTTAGGGTGACATCATTTGGGTTTGTATGTTTCCATGTATTTTTATGTGCACATATAATATTTTTATTTTACAAAACTGGAGGAATATTGTTCATAATGCTTGCTAACCTGTTTCTTTGAATGGACGTGTTTCCATATTAGTAAACATTTCTATAATATAAATTTTAATGGCTGCTGGTTTACTCAGCTAATTGTTGGACCTTTAGATTGTTTTCTGGTTTTCACTATTATAAACAAATTGTTATGACAGACTAGTTGTAATGACTAATTAGTGGTGTTAAATTTTTACACAATGACTGAAATAATGTACTAAAGTTTGAGTCCAGTGTTGAACCTTGAAAATACTCCTTATCATTGAACGAAGTTTTATCTCCTCCGTAAGGTTCACTAAACCATGCCATATAAACATCTGTCTGTCCCTTGGAGCACAGCAGTCTCACTGTCAGTTAAATAACCTTAGTGGCTTTTCATCTCTGTGATTCTCTTTGGGCTGTGTTGATCATATGATTACAGACACTTACTTTCCCTTCTTTTTCTTATTGCCCCCAGAACACAGATGCTGCCCTGCTCCCCTGCATCAGTTATCCTGCATTTGCCTTGGATGATGAAGTTCTGTTTAGCCAAACACTTGATAAAGTGGTTAGAAAATTAAAAGGAAAATATGGATTTAAGCGTTTCTTGAGAGATGGGTATAGAACATCATTGGAAGATCCTAACAGACGCTACTACAGACCAGCTGAAATTAAGGTATCAAAAAATATCCCATGTCAGATAGCATAATAGAATGTTCAAAAGTACTGATTCAGGAGGCAGACTTCTTGGGTTTGAATTCTGGCTCTGCCACTTATTAGCTGTCAGACCTTGGGCAAGTTAATTAAGCTCTCTGTGTTTAATATTCTTCATTGATAAAATAATGTTAGTACCTACTATTAGTAAGGTTTTTTTGAGAATTAAATCAGTTAATATATATAAAAGTGCTTAGAACGGTGCTTGGCACATAGTAAGCACTCGGTAAGTGTTAGCTGTTGAGGCCTATTTGCTCACATTGGGCCATGTTGAGTCATTGGGTGAGTAATTTTTCTATTGCACTTTCAGTATTTTGCCTGCCTACTGTATACCATTTGTCTAAAATAATAGAAAATATCTATTTGTGATTGAATTTTCAATCTTTAAGCAAATGCTCTTTTTTCTGTTTCACTTAGACACTTCCCTCTGAAATATACTCCTCTAAATATTTGGTTTTAAAGATTTTATATTTCAAATATACATACATATCCTATATCTAAGTTTATTCTAGCTGTTTTTAAGCTGCCCAGAAAACTGTAACACCCCCCAAAAAAGTAAGCATCCATCCACATTGCTGAAGACTTTGCTTTAATGGGATAGGTTGAAAATTATTTTAAAAAACCCCAAACCCCTCCCTATCTGCCTCCCATTGCCTCTCTCTTTGTTGTCACACTTCTGAAGACCATGGTGTCTTCTAGTTGTGGCTCCTTGTTTGCCTTCTACTTACTCCTTTACCTTATAATCTGGCTCCTGTCCCCAACACTTCCCAGTAGCTGTGTTGGCTTCACTCAGTTTATGTCACTGGATCATTGTGGATGCCTTTCTAACTTTATTTCACTGAACCTCTCATTGGCATTTGAGTGTCTTAAGTAAGTTCTCTCTCGGGAGGTTCTCCTCCATTTTCTGTGACTCCATTCTCTTCCTAAGTCTCTGCTTAGCTCTCTCACTATCTTTCTTAGTCTCCTTTGCAGGTTCCTCTTCTTCTGCCTCCCTTTATCCTTTGCTTGTCTCCTGGAATCCATCTTCAGTCCTATTCTCTTTTCATGCTATTCATGCAATCATAGCTCTAGCAATCACTGTTAATCCCACATTTCTATCCGTAACTCATACTTCCACCCGAGTGCCCTACCACGTGTCCAGCTGCCTTTTGGACATCCTCACTAGAATGCGCTGCAGTCTGCCTATGATCACCTCACCCTTCTGCCCAAGCCCCAAACCTGAGATTCATCCTAGGCTCTTCCCTCTCACTCAGCCTTCTACGTCACTCACCAAGTCTGGCAAATTTAACTACCTTTAAATCTTAAAAACTGTCCCTTCGTCTCTATTAACTGCTTTGTTTAGGCGAGTGATCCACAGCCGGGAATGATTTTGCTCCGCAGGGGACATTTGACAATATTTGAAGAAATTTTTTGTTGTTACACCTTGGTGGGTGCTACTGGCATCTGGAAGGTAGAATCCAGGGATGCTACTAACTGTCCCACAGTGCACAGGACAACCCCCACAGCAAAGAACTATTTGGCCCAAAACGTCAATAGTGCTGAAGTTGAGAAACATCGATTTAGGCTAACATCCTTTCTCTTTGGATTGTTCCCAGCAGCCTTACAGTTGGTCTCCTTTTTTCTTATCCTAAAACCCTCTTCAGTACTGCCAGCTGTTCATCTAGCAAGTAAATTTGATCCTCTTCAGTGGTACCCTGTCACTTTCAGATCAAACTTTTTGTCTCTCAGCCTGACTTCTCAGGCCCTCCCTGATCTGGCTGTTCTGGCCCATGTGTTAGACTTCAGCTTTCACTGCTTCTTCCTTGCTTGTTCCAGGAATACTGAATTGCTGTGAGTTTCTTTAACGTACTTCGTTCTTTAACGCATTTCTAGTTTGTACTGTTGTCTTCTCTGTATGGAGTTCCCTTAGCTCATCTCCCCAGAGAAATCCATCAAGCATTAGTTGAAGCATCTCCTTTCCTATAAACCCTTTCCTGACGCCCTGGGCAGGCTCAGATGCTTCATGCCCTTGGTTCTTGATATATATACCATGTATAGACATTTTGTAACATACTGCAATTGTTTATTTACATGCCTGTCTCCCCACTACAGCAGGTTCTCTATCTTTTTGTCTTCATAGCCCTCTGTCTAGCTGATGCCAGGCATTACTAAATACTTAGTAAATATTTATTGAATGAATGACTACTCTGTGATGGATTAAATGAATGAGGTTTTGAATAATAAGTATGCTGAGAAAAACTTTTTTAAAGAACAACGAAACTACTTAGAAAATCAGTCCAGTTTTGTTATTACAATAAATAAATTTTTATGTATGTTTTTCTAATGATGTAAGTGTTCTAATTAATATAATTACTCTAATATACATGTTCTAAATTATTGTTGGTGAAATTTTTTAATATTTTATTTTCTGTTTTAGCTATTTGATGGAATTGAATGTGAATTCCCCATATTTTTCCTTTACATGATGATTGATGGTGAGTGAACTTTTCTCCTGAAATTTAAACTGTAGGATATAACTAGTTTAAAGAAGAAAAGAAATAAAATATGACTCCTTTCACCTAGCAAAATAGACTGCACTTATTGATGTTAACTACTCTGCATTTTTATATGCTACTTTTCTGCTTTCTGAGTTAATGTTACATCATTTAAAGAATTTTACAAATACTTTGAAGTATTTTTAAAATGATACAAATATATTTTCATATTTACAAAGAAGAACTTTTGTGAATACAAATTATGAATACTGTAATTTGTGACATTGTGAATGTCTATAATATTTATACTTAAGCATAGAAAAATTTCAATTAAAATTCAGTTTTCAATTCTAAATGCTAACATTTCTCAAATCAATTTCTTGGAAAACCATCATATGCATTTATTTGCATTACCTTTGTTTATTATTTACATAGAAAAATACCAGAATAATTACAATTGGGTAAATTTTTTTCTAAGGTAAAATTTCTGTGGTGCTTATTTAGCTCAAATGCTATTGGATTTTATATTTTACATTTTAGGTGTTTTTAGAGGCAACCCCAAGCAAGTAAAAGAATATCAGGATCTTCTGACTCCAGTACTTCATCAGACAACAGAAGGTGTAGTATGCTTTTCCTTTTTTTTTTTTTTTTACATCTTTATTGGAATATAATTGCTTTAAAATGTTCTGTTAGTTTCTGCTGTATATCAAACTGAATCAGCTGTATGTATACATATATCCCCATATCCCCTCCTTCTTGCGTCTCCCTCCCACCCTCCCTATCCCACCCCTCTAGGTGGTCACAAAGCACAGACCTGATCTCCCTGTGCTATGCGGCTGCTTTCCACTAGCTATCTATTTTACATTTGGTAGCGTATATATGTAAATGCAAGTCTCTCACTTCGTCCCATCTTACCCTTCCCCCTCCCCGTGTCCTCAAGTCCATTCTCTACATCTGCATCTTTATTCCTATCCTTCCCCTAGGTTCATCAGAACCTTTTTTTTTTTTTAGAGTCCATATATATGTGTTAGCATACCATATTTGTTTTTCTTTTTCTCACTTACTTTACTCTGTATGACAGACTCTAGGTCCTTCCACCTCACTACAAATAACTCAATATCATTTCTTTTTATGGCTGAGTAATATTCCATTATACATATATGCCACATCTTCTTTATCCATTCACCTGTCAATGGACACTTAGCTTGCTTCCATATCCTGGCTATTGTAAACAGTGCTCCAGTGAAAATTGTGGTACATGACTCTTTTTGAATTATGGTTTTCTCAGGGTATATGCCCAGTAGTGGGATTGCTGGGTCATAGGGTAGTTCTATTTTTAGTTTTTTTAAGGAACCTCCATACTGTTTTCCATAGTGGCTGTATCAATTTATATTCCCACCAAAAGTGCAATAAGATTCCCTTTTCTCCACACCCTCTCCAGCATTTATTATTTGTAGATTTTTTGATGATGGCCATTCTGACCGATGTGAGGTAATACCTCATTGTAGTTTTGATTTGCATTTCTCTAATGATTAGTGATGTTGAGCATTCTTTCATGTGTCTGTTGGCAATCTGTATATCTTCTTTGTAGAAATGTCTATTTAGGTCTTCTGCCCATTTTTGGATTGAGTTGTTTGTTTTTTTGATAGTAAGCTGCATGAGCTGCTTGTATATTTTGGAGATTAATCCTTTGTCCGTTGCTTCGTTTGCAAATATTTTCTCCCATTCTGAGGGTTCTCTTTTTGTCCTGTTTATGGTTTCCTTTGCTGTGCTTTTAAGCTTTTAAGTTTCATTAGGTCCCATTTGCTTATTTTTGTTTTTATTTCCATTTTTCTAGGAGGTGGGTCAAAAAGGATCTTGCTGTGATTTGTGTCAAAGAGTGTTCTTCCTATGTTTTCCTCTAAGTGTCTGGCCTTACATTTAAGTCTTTGATCCATTTTGAGCTTATTTTTGTGTATGGTGTTAGGGAGTGTTCTAATTTCATTCTTTTACATATAGCTGTCCAGTTTTCCCAGCACCAGTTATTGAAGAGGCTGTCTTTTCTCCATTGTATATTCTTGCCTGCTTTATCAAAGATAAGGTGACCATATGTGCATGGGTTTATCTCTGGGCTTTGTTTCCTGTTCCATTGAGCTATATTTCTCTTTTTGTGCCAGTACCATACTGTCTTGATTACTGTAGCTTTATAGTATAGTCTGAAGTCAGAGAGCCTGATTCCTCCAGCTCCATTTTTCTTTCTCAGGATTGCTTTGGCTATTTGGGGTCTTTTGTGTTTCCATACAAATTGTGAAATTTTTGTTCTAGTTCCGTGAAAAATGCCATTGGTAGTTTGATAGGGATTGCATTGAATCTGTAGATTGCTTTGGGTAGTAGAGTCATTTTCACAATGTTGCTTCTTCCAATCCAAGAACATGGAATATCTCTCCATCTGTTTGTATCATCTTTAATTTCTTTCATCAGTTTCTTATAGGTTTCTGCATACAGGTCTTTTGTCTCCTTAGGTAGGTTTATTCTGAGGTGTTTTATTCTTTTAGTTGCAGTGGTAAATGGGAGTGTTTCCTTAATTTCTCTTTCAGATTTTTCATCACTAGTGTATAAGAATGAAAGAGATTTCTGTGCGTTAATTTTGTATCCTGCTACTTTACCAAATTCATTGATTAGCTCTAGTAGTTTTCTAGTAGCATCTTTGGGATTCTCTATGTATAGTATCATGTCATCTGTAAACAGTGACAGTTTTACTTCTTCTTTTGTGATTTGGATTCCTTTTATTTATTTTTCTTCTCTGATTGCTGTGGCTAAAATTTCCAAAACTATGTTGAATAATAGTGGTGAGATTGGGCAACCTTGTCTTGTACCTGATCTTAGAGGAAATGGTTTCAGTTTTTCACGGCTGAGAACGATGCAGGCTGTATGTTTGTCATATATGTCCTTTATTATGTTGAAGTAGGTTCCCTCTGTGCCCACTTTCTGGAGAGTTTTTCTTGTAAATGGGTGTTGAATTTTGTCGAAAGCTTTTTCTACATCTATTGAGATGATCATATGGTTTCTCTCCTTCAATTTGTAAATATGGTGTATCACATTGATTGATTTGCATATATTGAAGAATCCTTGCATTCCTGGGATAAACCCCACTTGATCATGGTGTATGATCTTTTAATGTGCTGTTGGATTCTGTTTGCTAGTATTTTGTTGAGAATTTTTGCATCTGTGTTCATCAGTGATATTGGCCTGTAGTTTTCTTTTTTTGTGACAGCTTTGTCTCCTTTTGGTATCAGTGATGGTGGCCTTGTAGAATGAGTTTCAGAGTGTCCTCCCTCTGCTATATTTTGGAAAAGTTTGAGAAGGAAAGGTGTTAGCTCTTTTCTAAATATCTGATAGAATTCGCCTGTGAAGCCATCTGGTCCTGGGCTTTTGTTTGTTGGAAGATTTTTAATCACAGCCTCACTTTCAGTGCTTGTGATTGGTCTGTTTATATTTTCTATTTCTTCCTGGCTCAGTCTCAGAAGGTTGTGCTTTTCTAAGAATTTGTCCATTTCTTTCAGGTTGTCCATTTTATTGGCATAGAGTTGGTTGTAGTTATCTCTCATGATCCTTTGTTTTTCTGCAGTGTCAGTTGTTACTTCTCCTTTTTCATTTCTAAGTCTGTTGATTTCAGTCTTCTCCCTTTTTTTCTTGATGCATCTAGCTAATGGTTTATCAATTTTGTTTATCATCTCAAAGAACCAGCTTTTAGTTTTATTGATATTTGCTATCATTTCCTTCATTTGTTTTGTGTTTACTTCTGATCTGATCTTTATGATTTCTTTCCTTCCACTAACTTTGGGGTTTTTTTGTTCTTCTTTCTCTAATTGCTTTGGTGTAAGGTTAGGTTGTTTATTTGAGATGTTTCTTGTTTCTTGAGGTAGGATTGTATTTCTATAAACTTCCCTCTTAGAACTGCTTTTGATGCATCCCATGTGTTTTGGGTTGTAGTATTTTCATTGTCATTTGTTTATAGGTATCTTTTGATTTCCTCTTTGATTTCTTCAGTGATCTCTTAGTTATTTAGTAGTGTATTGTTTAGCTTCCATGTGTTTGTATTTTTTACAAATTTTTTCCTGTAATCGATATCTAGTCTCATAGCGTTGTGGTTGGAAAAGATTCCTGATATGATTTCGATTTTTTTAAATTTACCAAGGCTTGATTTGTGACCCAAGATATGATCTATCCTGGAGAATGTTCCATGAGCACTTGAGAAGAAAGTGTATTCTGTTGTTTTTGGATGGAATGTCCTATAAATATCTATTAAGTCCATCTTGCTTAATGTATGATTTAAAGCTTGTGTTTCCTTATTTATTTTCAGTTTGGATGATCTGTCCATTGGTGAAAGTGGGGTGTTAAAGTCCCCTACTATGATTGTGTTACTGTCAATTTCCCCTCGTATGGCTGTTAGCACTTGACTTATGTATTGAGGTGCTCCTATATTGGTTGCCTAAATATTTACAATTGTTATATCTTATTCTTGGATTGACACCTTGATCATTATGTAGTGTCCTTCTTTGTCTCTTGTAACAGTCTTTATTTTAAAGTCTATTTTGTCTGATATGAGAATTGCTACTCCAGGTTTCTTTTGATTTCCATTTGCATGGAATATCTTTTTCCATCCCCTCACTTTCAGTCTGTATGTGTTCCTAGGTCTGAAGTGGGTCTCTTGTAGACAGCATATATATGGGTCTTGTTTTTGTATCCATTCAGCCAGTCTATGTCTTTTGGTTGGCGAATTTAATCAATTTACATTTAAGGTAATTATCGATATGTATGTTCCTATTACCATTTTCTTAATTGTTTTGGTTTGTTACTGTAGGTCTTTTCCTTCTCTTGTGTTTCCTGCCTAGAGAAGTTCCTTTAGCATTTCTTATAAAGCTGGTTTGGTGGTGCTGAATTCTCTTAGCTTTTGCTTGTCTGTAAAGGTTTTAATTTCTCCATCGAATCTGAATGAGATCCTTGTGAGGCAGAGTAATCTTGGTTGTAGGTTTTTCCCTTTCATCACTTTAAATATGTCCTGCCACTCCTTTCTGGCTTGCAGTTTCTGCTGAAAGATCAGCTGTTAACCTTATGGGGATTCCCTTGTGTGTTATTTGTTTCTCTTTCCTTGCTGCTTTTAATATTTTTTCTTTGTATTTAATTTTTGATAGTTTGAGTAATACGTCTTGGCGTGTTTCTCTTTGGATTTATCCTGTTTCGGACTCTGCGCTTCCTGGACTTGGGTGGCTATTTCCTTTCCCATGTTAGGGAAGTTTTCAACTATAATCTCTTCAAATATTTTCTCCGTCCCTTTCTTTTTCTCTTCTTCTTCTGGGACCCCTATAATTTGAATGTTGGTGCATTTAATGCTGTTTCAGAGGTTTCTGAGACTGTCCTCAATTCTTTTCATTGCTTTTTCTTTATTCTGGTCTGCAGTAGTTATTTCCACTATTTTATCTTCCAGGTCTCTTATCCGTTCTTCTGCCTCAGTGTTTCTGCTATGGATTCCTTCTAGAGAATTTTTTATTTCATTTATTGTGTTGTTCATCATTGTTTGTTTGCTCTTTAGTTCTTGTAGGTCCTTGTTAAACGTTTCCTATATTTTCTCCATTCTATTTCCACGATTTTGGATCATCTTTACTATCATTACTCTGAATTCTTTTTCAGTTAGACTGCCTATTTCCTCTTCATTTGTTTGGTCTGGTGGGTTTTTGCCTTGCTCCTTCATCTGCTGCATATTTCTCTGTCTTCTCATTTTGTGTAACTTACTGTGTTTGGGGTGTCCTTTTTGCAGGCTGCAGGTTTTTAGTTCCCATTGCTTTTGATGTCTGCCCCCAGTGGGTAAGGTTGGTTCAGGGGCTTGTGTAGGCTTCCTGGTGGAGGGGACTGGTGCCTGTGTTTTGGTGGGTGGGGCTGGATCTTGTGTTTCCTGTGGGCAGGGCTGCGTTCGGTGGTGTGTTTTGGGGTGTTTGTGAACTTAGGATGGTTTTAGGCAGCCTCTCTGCTAATGGGTGGGGTTGTGTTCCTGTCTTGCTAGTTTGGTATGGGGTGTCCAGCACTGGAGCTTGCTGGCTGTTAGTGGAGCTGGGTGTTAGCGTTGAGACGGAGATCTCTGGGATAGCTCTCGCCGATTGATATTACGTGGGGTCAGGAGGTCTCTGGTGGTCCAATGTACTGAACTCAGCTCTCCCACCTCAGAGGCTCAGGCCTGACACCAGGCCAGAGCACCAAGATCCTGTCAGCCACACAGCTCAGAAGAATACAAGAGAAAAAGAAAGAAAATTTAAATAAATAAATAAATAGATAGATAGATAGATCGATAAATTAATATTTAAAAATATTAAAATAAAAAAATTTTTTTAAAGTATTTTAAAAAAAAAGGAAGAGAGCGACCAAACCAATAAACAAATCCACCCATGATATGAAGCGCTAAAAACTATACTGGGGTAAGCATAAAAATCAGAAACAAGTCAGTTGCAGACAGCAAACCCTAATTGTACAGTTGCTCCCAAAGTGCACCACCTGAATTTTGGGATGATTCGTTGTCTATTTAGGTATTCCATGGATGCAGGGTTCATCAAGTTGACTGTGGGGATTTAATCCGCTGCTCCTGAGGCTGCAGGGAGAAATTTCCCTTTTTCTTCTTTGTTCGAACAGCTCCTGGGCTTCAGCTTTGGTTTTGGTCCTGCCTCTGCATGTAGGTTGCCTGAGGGCATCTTTTCCCCTCCCAGACAGGAGGGCGTTAACGTAGCAGCTGATTAGGGGGCTCTGGCTCACTTAGGCTGAGGAGAGGGAGGGGTACGGAATGCGGGGTGAGCCTGTGGCGGCAGAGGCCAGCAGGATGTTGCAGCAGCCTGGGGTGCACCATGCGTTCTCCCGGGGAAGTTGTCCCTGGATCATGGGACCCTGGCAGTGGCAGGCTGCACAGGCTTCCGGTGGGGGGAGGTGTGGATAGTGACCTGTGCTTGCACACAGGCTTCTTGGTGGCTGCAGTAGCAGTGTTATCGTTTCATGCCCATCTCTGGTGTCTGCACTGATAGTCATGGCTTGCACCTGTCTCTTGAAGCTTGTTTAGGTGGTGCTCTGAATCCCCTCTCCTCACGCACCCTTAGGCAGTTCCAGACTTTTTCCCAGACTCCTTCTCATCTAGCTGTGGTGCGCTAGCCCCCTCAGGCTGTGTTCACGCAGCCAACCCCAGTCCTCTCCCTGAGGTCTGACCTCTAAAGCCGGAGCCTCAGCTCCCAGCCCCCACCCTTCCTGGGGGCTGAGCAGACAAGCCTCTCAGGCTGGTGAGTGCCGGTTGGCAGTGATCCTCTGCGTGGGAATCTCTCCGCTTTGCCCTCTGCACCCTGGTTGCTGTGCTCTCCTCCATGGCTCCGAAGCTTCCCCCCGCACCCCCCCCGTCTCCACCAGTGAAAGGGCTTCCTAGTGTGTGGAAACTTCCTCCTTCACAGCTCCCTCCCTGAGGTGCAAGTTCCATCCCTATTCTTTTGTCTCTGTTTTTTCTTTTTTCTTTTGCCCTACCCAGGTACATGGGGAGTTTCTTGTCTTTGGGGAAGTCTGAGGACTTCTGCCAACGTTCAGTAGGTGTTCTGTAGGAGTTGTTCCACATGTAGATGTATTTTTGATGTATTTGTGGGGAGGAAGGTGATCTCCACGTCTTAGTCCTGCACCATCTTGAAGCGCCCCCAGGAATGCTTTTTCAAGAAATTCTTTCTACCAGTATTCCCTTAATGTTCCTTTGAAATGTATAAATAATTCCTTCCTAAATAGAATAATTTATATTCAAATGAAAAAATGAATGGGGCTGCAAACGAATTAGAAAGAATAATCTCTTAATTTGTTATAATAAACTTGTTTTTATGAAAGGAGTTCATTAGGCAAGGTGATGGAGAGGGAGATGAATTTTAAGTGGTCATGGCTATAGTTACTACACAGTAGTTTGCCAGGTGGGCAGAGGTTCTTCATCTATTACCTACTGTAATACTCCTTCACTGTATGTAATGTGACAATAATGTAAAGTGACTGATTTTTATCCATGTCACCAGAAATGAGTGCTGCCCCCTTCAGAGGGCCACTTGGGAAGGCTCTGCCCTAGCCTAAGGGTACTACCATTGCCAAGAATATTTTGACCTCCTCTTTGGAGATGTTTTCAGGGCTTTTTGCACATTAATTTGAATGTCTGCCATGGTTCTAAAATGTCATCCTTTGAGGATGGATTTAATATTTTAGAAATGGTCAAAAGGTCCAGACTTACAAGTAATATATTGGTTTCAGTTAAACACCATCAAGGGCCATAAAGGAACATAACTGAGTTTTTTCATATGGCTAGAGAGAATTCCAAAGGAGAAGTTCCAGATATCTTTGGTGTTTGGAGGTATTAGTAAAATAATAAAATATTCTCATGAATGAACAGCTTTGACGACCTATTTATCTGAAAGTTAAAAATTATGGTGCGTTGATTAAGAAAAAAAAATGGGTGGTCTTACAGACATGATGCACAAACTGGCAGTCACAGCAGTGGGCCCTGTTCCTGTCTCACACGAAGTTTGTGATATTCTTTAGGGTTTTCCACAGTATCTTAGAGTAAATACTTTATACTATATGCTCACCCTTTAAAATCCTTGTAATGTTATAGTAGCAAAATGTTTATGGATAAACATTGAATTTCAAATAAATATTAATGTTTAAAACCAGTTTTTTGTCTTTATGCTCCAAATAACCACTTGTCCAATGTGAGAAATAATGTAATGAATGTTGTAATGAATATATTTAAAATCCCTTGAATCAGATCTTTTAGTATTCAGTGGTAGATCATTGATGCACTGAGGTGGTAGTCTGTGTATCACACTTTAGGCTTCATTATGTTGAAAGAGTGATGTTCAGACTATTCTCTGTGTATCATAGACCTTTTCACTGGTTTTAGACACAAATATCACTATTGATTGATGCGTGAAGAAAGAAGCAAATTTTAGGGAAATCTGTGTAGTATTACTAGACAAATTAAGTTCAGTGTGGGATGATATTACAAAAAGTCTTCTGTAGCACTGTATTAGAATGTTGGTTTTTCTCCCTTTACATCATCCACAAAGATTCTAGTCTTAAAATAATTTTTAGTTTCTACCAAGAAATATTTTTAAATGAGTTGGTCACAGGGGGAAGATGGATTTTTTTTTTCTCTTCAGTGATTTTGAATAGTAGATAATGGGCTTAATGTTTAAAATGGGGATTTCTTTGCTCTAAGCAATTGCTCAGGGTTTTAATTCTTCATTTAAGATTACACAGTATCTCATTTGTAAAGCTTCCACAGACTAATCCTATTAAAAATAGCTTCTTCTATGACTCTACTTATTTGCATACTGTATATTTATTGATTCATTTGAAGGTGTTAAATGTTGTTAAAAGAGAGATTATGTACACATTGTTGGCTAACATATAACGTATCCTGTCAAATTAGTTTTAAAGTAAAGAAGCTTTTCCCACATTTTTCACTGGGCATTTCTGAAAAGACTCAAATTTTCCTATCCTATTGGACAACTTTCTTTCTGCTTTGTAATCATTGTAGTTTTTGAAGGGAAAATTTGAGGAGGATACGGATTTGTTATATTTTAAATATTTATTTTTAAACTCCATAGGTTATCCTGTCATACCAAAGTACTACTCTGTGCCAGCTGATTTTGTAGAATATGAAAAAAGAAACCCTGGTAGTCAGAAGCGATTTCCTAGCAACTGTGGCCGTGATGGAAAACTGTTTCTTTGGGGACAAGCCCTTTATGTCATCGCAAAACTCCTGGGTAAGTGAAGAAGATTGGGAACAGTTTTTTTTTCTTATTATCGAGTCTTTAGAAATAAGTATGTCTTTGTTGACATTGACATTCTTTTTGGGTTTGGGTGTTTCATGCTGTTAAGAGGTCTTGGGGGAGTTTCTTAGCATGGAAAAGTACATTAATACGTCTGTTGCACTGAATGATGATGGACGTTTCTGGGAGGAAGGTCAAATAGGTGTGGGTACCACTATGATCATTTGGGGCTGCATTCAGCTTAGTAGATAGGGTGCTAGCAGAAGGCTATGGAAACTTTGAGTCTCTTTTATAAATGGAATACAATTGTGATTTAGTATAACAAGCATGCTTGGTCATACCTCTAGTAAACCACTTGTCAAAAGGAATCAGGTGTCTCAAAGTTCTCTTCTTTCCAATAAATACATGTTGGCAGTTTACTCAGTGAGGTGGAGGCATAATGGAGCCATTATTCATAATTCTTTGAAGAATTGTTTTTCAGCTTCTCCTAAAACTTCAGCTGAAGTATCTTTGGATACATTGAAATGAAGGTTAATTTAATGCACACAAAAAAGCATTATGCATCTTGCTGTACCATTCCTTGCTAAAATTTTTAATATTATTAGCATTTCCATCAAAAAGGTTATCATAATAGTCAGAATTCTTTTATGGCAAGCAGATTATGAAACAAGCTGACTGTAAATACTGTACCTGCACTAAAAGAACTGCTTACTGTGTGAAATACTGTTATTGTCTTTGTTGTTCTTAGTATTACTGCATAAAAGCTAAATTTGTTTGTGCTGTAAGAATAATCATCTTTGGTTCTTTTTACATTCCATTAGGGAAGAATATTTCAACGTCCAGATTTCCAATTCAGGCTTTACACAAATGATATATAAGAGCAGACAGAAGCTATTCAAAGAAGAGAAGATTAAGTTAATGCTGTTTTCAGTTTGCTCATTTCCTAACTATATTTTCTGCGTCTCCATGTATACTTAATGCTAATTTAAGAACCTGTAGAAAATTTTCTTCTTTAAAGGGACAGCTCTTTGATAAGGAGTTGATATTATTTACGCAGGTTTTGCTTTAAGATTTTCCAAAAGAAAAAAATAACATACATAAGGTAGTTTTCTTAGAATCAAGCCAAGTTGGTAAGGTTGTCTCTGGTTAGAATTTTATTTCCATCTTATTAGCATGAATACAAAGAAGCCTTGTTGATAATCAGCTAAATAAAACATATTTTGGCAGAGGAGTGGTTAACCTATCTAAGGACAAGAATTTTCACATCAGAATCTTAAGTTTCTGTATACTACACTTGGAAGCGAATGAGCATGATGAAATTTTTCTTTGAGTCTGAGACTGAAAACTGGTACCTGGGATATGGGATTTGAGATCTAAACCTTCTTCATCCTGCTTTTTGCCATATATCCAGCTTGGGGTTGATACAGCTAGAAAGATTGCTATTTGAATAAAGCCTCTGGATAAAATCAAGACTAATGAATTGGGAATGCAGAATTGACCATATTCTACATAAGCAGATTGAGCTTTAAAAAAAAAAAAGATTGAATACAATATCAGTCAGTAACAAAACATTGGACCGTCCTTACTCCAAAATAAATGTATTGAATGTAGACAAATTTTGAGTGTAGATAGCATTTTCTTATGTTAAGACCAGAGTGAACAGAAATAATCCAGGTCATGCCTTCATCTCTGTTTTATGACCGTTGTGAATAAGAAAGAGCCTTCAAAGAAACAGTTTCTCTTTTGCCTGCTGCACTTCTAAAAAGGCAGTAGAGGACATGAGTAGGTGTATTGCAGACTACGAAACCACATACTTATCTTCTGCTAGAAAAAGAGATGCTGCATATTAATTAGCACTCTGACCTAGCTGTGTGTCATCTGGTTAACAACTCACTGGTTAAAATGAATAAGGTCTCAGAAGATTGAATCATTTAGTTGCTCTTGACTATTGTATAACTGTCTCCCGCCCAAGAACCATCAAACTTCTATGGATGTTATTAAGATTCCACACACCACGTTTACTAACAAAGTCTTATTTATTCATTAAGGAGCCTCAGTTGGATATCTGCTTAACAACATTTTGTGGGCAATTAATTGGAATTACATGAGCATAATAGAACAGTAAATCTTGAAAAATATTCTGTAATATATGGCTTTCACTAATTAAGTCCAGTTTGTAATTGGTGAAATTTAATAATATTTTGCTCTATGTATGCCTTAGTGAATAATTATACGACAAAACTATGTGACTTTTATGTTAGAGCAAAAAGACTCAATATGCTGTTTCCTGGCCCAAGGCCTGAACTACCCATTGTGTTCTTAGAAAATAGTTAATTATTACAGTAATTTTTTTTTCTTTAGAAAATTTAGACTTTTAGAAAATCAGTGTTTGCTATAAAATAGGTAAATAAATCATAAACAAGGAACTACCACGTGAAAAGGGCTTCCATGCTTATAGTACAACAGCAGTTGAAGACATTGCCCTCATTCTGGTCAGTGCCCCATAAAAAATGCTCCATCTCAGAAATCTCTTTTAGAATTTAGTGTTAGGAAACACTGTCTTCCCTCACTGAACTAGTTTTCTTCCTTGAAACTGCAAATACATTATTTTTATTGTAGAACAACTTTATTGAGGTAAAATTACATACATTTCACCGATTTAAAGTTTACAGTTCAATATTTTTTAGCGTATTCACAGAGTTGTGCAACTATAACCACAATCAATTTTAGAACATTGTCATCAACACCCCCCCCAAAAAAAACCCTATACTCTTTAGCAGTCTCTCCCCACGTACCCCTAATCACTTCATCCTTCCCCCTAGCACTAGACAATCATTAATCTACTTTCTATTTCTGTAGATTTACCTATTCTGGACATTTTATATACCTCAAATCATATAATGTATGGCCTTTATGACTCACTTTTTTCACTTAGCCTGTCTTCAAGTTTCATCCATGTATTAGCACTTTGTTCCCTTTTTTTTTTTTTTTGTCTGCACCACGCAGCATGTGGGGTCTTAGTTCCCCTACCAGGATCGAACCTGTGCCCCCTGCAGTGGAAACGTGGAGTCCTAACCACTGGGCCGCTGGGGAATTCCTGCACTTCGTTCCTTTTTATGGCAAAATAACATTCCATTGTATGGATATACCACCTTTGATTTATCCATTCATCAGGTGATGGACATTTGGGTTGTTTCCACTTTTTGGCTATTATGAATAATGCTGCTCTAAACTTTCATGAACAAGTTATCATTTGACATATGTTTTCATTTCCCTTGGGTATATACCTAGGGGTGGAATTGCTGAGTCATATGGTAACTCTGTGTTTAACATTTGGAGCGCTTCTAGACTATTTTCCAAAGTAGCTGTGCCATTTTACCTTCCAACCAGGAGTGTGTATGAGGGTTCTAATTTCTCTACATCCTCTCCAACCCTTATTCTTGTCTGTTTTTTGATATTAGCCATCCTAATGGGTATGAGGTGTTACCTCATTGTGGTTTTGATAAGCATTCCCCAAATGACTAATGTTGTTGAGCATCTTTTCATGTGCTTATTGGTATATCTTCTTTGGAGAAATGTCTATTCAGATACTGTGGCCATTTTTAAATTGGGTTATTTGTCTTTTTATTGTTAAGTTACAAGAGTTCTTTATATGTTCAAGATACAGGTCCCCTACAAGATATGTGATTTGCAAATATTTTCTCCCATTCTGTGGGCTGTCATTTTGCTTTCTTGATGGTGTCCTGTAAGACACAAAAGCTTATCGCTTTGGCAGAGTCCAATTTATCTCATTTTTTCTTTTGTTACTTATGTTTTCATGTAATTTTGTCTAATACATAGTCACAAAGATTTACTCTTATATTTTCTTCTAACAGTTTTATATTTTTAACTATTACATTTAACTTTTTAAATCTATTTTGCATTTATTTTTGTAGGTGGTGTGAAGAAGAGATCCAGCTTCATTCTTTTGCCTTTGTATATTCACTTATCCCGGTACTTTGTGTGGGGGGAAAAACTATTCTTTTCCCTGTTGAATTGTTTTGGCACCCTTGTCAAAAATCAGTTGACCATAATGTAACGGTTTATTTCTGGACTGATCAGTGGATCAGTCTGTTCCACTGATCTCTGTCTTTATGCCAGAACCATGTTGTCTTAATTACTGTAGCTTCTTCCTTTCAATCTGGATGCCTTTTATTACTTTTTCTTGCCAAATTTCTGTGACTGGAACCTCCAGTACAATGTTGAATAAAAGTGGCAAGAGTAGACATCATTGTCTTGACTCCTGATCTTTGGAGTAAAGCATTCCATCTTTTACCATTGAGTGTGACATTAGCCATGGGTTTTTCATAGATGCCCTTTTTCAGGATGAGGAATTTCCTGTCTATCCCTAATTTGTTGACTGCCTTTTATCATGAAAGGATGTTGAATTTGTCAAGTGTTTTCTGTGTCTGCTGAGATGGTCACGTAGTTTTTATGTCCTTTGTTCAATTGATATGGTGTATTACAGTAACTGATTTGGGGAGGTTAAGCCATTCTTGCATTTGTGGGGTAAGTCCCATTTGGTCATGGTATATAATCATTTTTATATGTTACTGGATTTGGTTTGCTAGTATTTTTGTTGAGTAGTTTTGTGTCTATATTCAGAAAAGATTTTGATTTGTGATTTTCTTCCCTTGTGGTGTCTTTGATTTTGGTATTAAGGTAATACTGGCCTGTTAGAATGAGTTGAGAAGTGTGCCTCTATTATTTTTTGGAAAATTTTGTGAAAGATTGGTTTTAATTCTTCTTTAACTGTTTGGTAGAATTCATCAATGAAGTCCCATGGTCCTGAACATTTTTTGTGTGGAAAGTTTCAGTCGCTACTTGTTACACATCTGTTCATATTTTCTATTCCTCTTTGAGTCAGTTTTGGTAATGTATGTATTTCTAGGAATTTGCCCATATCATCTAGGTTATCAAAATTGTTGGCATACATTTTTTCAGAGTATTCTCTTGTAATCCTTAAGGTTGGTAGTAATGTTCCTAGTTTCATTCCTGATTTAGTAATTTGAGTCTTCTTTCTTTATTTCTTGGTCAGGCTAGCTAAAGGTTTGTCAACTTTTGAGTTTTTCAAGAATCTACTTGGTTTCATTTATATTCTGTATTGTTTTTCTATACTCTATTTCATTAATTTCCACTCTTAATTTCCTTCCTCTTGCTTGCTTTTGATTTAGTTAGCTCTTTTTCATCTGCTGTCTTAATGTGGAATATAGATTATAGACTTGAGAATTTTCTGTTTTATTTATTTCTTAATTAATTAATTAATTTATTTATTTATTTATGGCTGTGTTGGGTCTTCGTTGCTGCGCATGGGTTTCCTCTAGTTGCAGCAAGCAGGGGCTACTCTTCGTTGCAGTGTGCGGGCTTCTCATTGCAGTGGCTTCTCTTGTTGCGGAGCATGGGCTCTTGGCACGCAGGCTTCAGTAGTTGTGGCACGTGGGCTCAGTAGTTGTGGTTCCCGGGCTCTAGAGCACAGGCTCAGTAGTTGTGGCACATGGGCTTAGTTGCTCTGTGTCATGTAGGATCTTCCTGGACCGGGGATCGAATCCATGTTCCCTGCATTGGCAGGCAGATTCTTAACCACTGCGCCACCAGGGAAGTCCCAAGAATTTTCTGTTTTAATATAAGCAATTACAGTTGTCAATTTCCCTCTGAGCATTGCTTTGCCTAAATCCCCTAAGTTTTGGTATGTTGTGTCTTCTTTTTCAATCATCTCATCAGAAAGTACATTAGAAAGTATTTTCTAATTTCCCTTTTCATTTCTTTTCTTACCCATTGGTTATTTAGGAGTGTGTTGTTTAATTTTAGTATGTTTGTGAATTTCTAAAACTTCTTTCTGTTAATTGATTTCTATTGTGGTTGAAATCAATTTCAATTGATTCTATTTGAATAGAATTCTATTCTATTTGAATAGAATTCTATTTGAATTCTATTTCTAAATTCTGGTATTTCTTTCTATTGTGGTTGAAGTATATACTTTGTATGATTTAAATCCTTTTAAATTTACTGACACTTATTTTTATGGCCTAGCATATGAAAGATATTACATGTGCATTGAGAAGGATGTATATTCTGCTCTTGTTGGATGGAGTGTTCTATAAACATCTATTAGGTCTAGTTGGTTTACAGTTGTATAGATACATTTTTGATCATGTCATTTCCCTTTTTTTTTTCAGCTGATGGATTAATTAGTCCTAAAGACATTGATCCTGTTCAGCGTTATGTCCCACTACAGAATCAACGTAATGTGAGCATGAGGTTTTCCAATCAGGTAAAGAGATATATAAAGATATTTTATTTCATAACTTAGACTCATCCAGACATTTAACACTTAATTGAAGAAGAAATTTTATTCTGAATGGGTTTTTATTGTTCCTTCTAAGGGCAAAGCTTTTCTGTCTTCTGGTTAGTTAAGATTTACCTGTGGTAAAGGGCTATTTGTTAATGAGGAAGTATGAGTCAGACGTGTCCCACGAGATGTCTCACAGGTAAACATTTTCACCTTCGCAGTGGTTGTGTTTAAGGTGTCAAATGTCTTTGAGAAGACGCGGTATGTATGGGTGGCATGGGGACAGATGAGATGGCTCTATTACTGAAGGGAGTGGGGTTCCGTGAAAGGCCCCTCGCTTGATGTCTATCCAGTGCTGTGTCTCTGTGACAGGACTGAGTGACAGACAGTTGTTCTTAGTACTTGGTAACATGTCGGGTGAAGACATAGTTAAAATTTTTTTTTTTACATTTAGTAGCTATGGATTTAGACTGTGTTGTGTCAACAAAATAAGTGTTTGCAGGATCAGCAAGATTGATGTTGACTTGAGCAAACCCTCATGTATTAAATGATACCAGTAATGAGTACTGTTAAAATGAAACTGTAGTGTGGATTGTTGAAATTGCCTGAGGAGAAAGGGAATGAACCTGAGTGTGTGCCTGGGATTCCAAGCACACACTTATTAAATTTATTTAATAAGAATAGCATCAGCATTTACAGAAAATATGCTTACGAAATTGAAATGCTCCTTTTACTTTAAAAATATATGTATAACACATACACACACACACAAACACACACATAAATGCTTGTTTTGACAAGAGAAAGGGAGAGCCAACCAGCCTCATTAGTATCATTAGTATCACACTGTTTCTCTGCTTCTTTTGCTGGTCCTCAACAAAACATCTAGTTACTCTTAGTGGTTCATAGATGAGAAGCTTTTGGGAGATTTGTAAATAAATGTTAAGATTTTCTCAAGAACATAAGATGCCTATGTTAATATGTGATAGAAATTTTACACTGGCCTATTAGTTCCCATATAAGGCAGGGATTTGGCCTTTATCTTTATTTGCCACTCATCTCAGTGGAATATATTTACCAGTCAGTAAAGTGGAATATATTTAACTTCATGTTACCTAGTGCTGTGACTCCGAGCCATTTTAAGACTAGTGTGTATCACTTACATAGCATGTGTGATGCACTTCTAGGGTGATGAAATCTCAAGGCCTTTTCTTAGAATATAAAGTGACCTATTGGTCACAGGTTTGAGGTGTGGGGGCAGGAACCAGAGAACATCAAAGCACACAGCTAACAAAATCAACCATTTAAACACTTACTTCGTGCTTGACCCATGTAAGGAGGGCTGTGGGTTATATGTAATTTTTGACATACAATATTTTTGCAACTCTTTCTCTCCCACTCAAGAAGGCAGAGTACAAGTGAGTGAGAGTGAATTTTATAGAGAATTTACTCTAGGTATATTTTTTATATTGAAATCATTTTCTAATGTTGCTACTAAATTATGTGATGTACCTCCCAGGTAGAGTCACATCCTATCTAAGAGCCTTGCTCTAGGGTCAGGACAGGGGCTTCTCTCCTGCAGCCATGCTGGGATTACTACATCCATGCATTGTATATAGTTTCTGAGAAGGAAATGATAGGAAAAATTGGCAGCAGAAAATTGCTGGGAGGTGTTATTATCCCACCGTACTGGCAGCTTGGTTGTGGTGGTATATAAAATGGTGAGGTGCCTTTTCCACTTTCTCAGCCATTTAAGCAGTAGCCAAGACCTGGCATGCCCATATCCATTGTTGGGGCTAGCTGGCTTGGCTTGGTGAAATACGGAAGTCAGACAGGGCCCTCTGCCTGAAATGCTGGTGTCCATGCCCTCTCAATCATGATTGACCAGGTCAGATCTTGAAATTAACTGATCTGTGGGGATTGACCCTGTCAAATGTCAGAAAAAGTAAGTAGAATAGTAAAGTTCAGACATTTCCTGGAAACAAGAGAAATCCCTGACTTCGAAGGAAGTTGTATCCGAGGTCCCCAGGACTCACAGGACTCAGAAGCTGTTATACTCAACACTTACAGTTTATTACAAAAAAAGGAGAGAACATTCCAAGAAGCCGGAAAGCCCATCCTGAAAGCGTGCCTTTCTTGGGAATTTTCAAGATTTAAACAACCCAGGCCTGCTGGGCCAGCTTATTCCTTCACAGAAGGGTTATGGCAGAAGGAAGTCTTCCAGAACCCAGAGAGCTGTGAGTGTGCCAGAACTGTAGAAAGGGCCACTCCTTCAAGTGTGCATGGGGCTGTTGGCACATTGCAAATCCAAAACATTGAGGACTGAATTAGCAGCTGTTGATTTTCTTAACATTACCCTTAGCAAATTTATTTTTGGAAAAGGGAAGTACTTTTGTATCCGGGGTTAAGGCTGAGGTTGGAAAAGGGTATCAGCTGGGACGACCCTCCTCACGACCCTCTCACTAGTCAGAAGTCACTGTTCTCTGTTGGTGTTACGTGGAGAATAAAATTCCCTTTTATAAATAAAGTTTAGAGGAGTAGAAAGAAATGCATTGCTAGCAGTAGCAGATATACTTTATAGTTTTGTGAGATTTGGACCAAGAGAAAACAAGAAAACTTTTGCAGACCTTAGAATGTATGTTCCTAGAGACCAGAGACCATATTTTATTCACTTTTGTAGCTTCAGTATCTGTCATAGTACCTGTTATATAGGAGGTTCTCAGGGTTTAACTTGAATGTTTGTTTGAGCGTGCTTGATGGTATATGTGGGAGGAAGGTATGTCATGGAAAATCGTGGACTTACGCAAATATCTCTAAATCTATTTCTCTAATTCTGACCTCTTTCCTAATATTTAAACTTGAATTTCCACCTACCTGGTGATCGTCTCTCCACAAATCTAGTCTTTAAAACCCAACATTTCTGGATGTATACGTAACTCCGTCTCATTGAGTTGTATACATTATATATGTACAGCTTTTTATATGTAAATTATATCTCAATAAAGTGGTTTAAAAATTTTTTTAAATGAAACCCAACATTTCTAATGCCAAATTTATCTTCTCTCTTCAAAGTAGCTCTTTTCTCCATAGTCCCTACCTTGGATAAGGACCATCTTCAATACTCCTTTCTCATGCCAGTAGCTCTTACATGCAGGTGGTTATCCTATTGGCTCTGCCTTCAAAGTAGCATCTACATTTGTCTCTTCATATTTATCCCCACTGCCATGTACCACTCAGACTTCATTACTACTCAATGGCATGGTTTTAATAATCTCTCTCTCTCTTCAGTCTCCCCTGTTTATTCTCTGTGCTTGAGAACACATGATCTTATAAAGTATGGATTCATTTATGTTATTTCCTGAAAACCTTCCATGACGCTCTACTGCCTACAGGGTAGAGTCTAAATTCCATATCCTCATACAGTCACCTCATTTCTGTGTTTTTCACTTATATCTTGCAATTTCTCCAGATTTCTCCCAACCATCCCTGTACTATGATCTCAGCCAATTTGCTGACCTAATATCACAACTCACCCTCACCCACTCCCAGGCCTCCACTCTTAGTACAACCTTCATCCTGAAACCCTGGCCTCTTTTTCAGACAGGATCCTTTAAAAGCCTATACAGTTTCTCTTCCTTTAACTACATATGAAAGTTACATAGATGCATTTTGTAAAAAGTGAAATAATATAGAGGAGATTACAATGCAATTACATTATGTTACATTTGGTAGTATTAACTAGTCTGTAATTTCCCCATTTCCGGAAAAGCCTTTCTTTTTTTTTTTAAACCAGATCTGTTTTCTAAATATTTGAATAATGTAAATGTAACCCTTAAAGAAAGTCATGAGGTAAAAGTCTATTGTGCTTAAAACTCCTTTAAATATTAAAAACCATATTAATATCAAGAAGTGGGAGACAGATCTAATAAATTATTATAAACCTATGCAGGGATTAAAAAGAATGTGGTAAATTGACATGAAACGGCACAAGAAGTGGATTATAATAAATGCTCAGTAAACATAAAATAAAGGGTAGATCACAGAGTGGTGGGTTAAGAATAATCATATTGTATAAAATAAGCTATTTATGAGTGCATGTTTTATCATACAAAACTGGCTAGTTCTGGGAAAGGGAGGAGGTGATCATAAAGACTGACTTTTTGAACTTTTATTCGTGTAATATACACTCTGTATCTTTTGTGCATGCTGTTGGTTCGTCATATACTGGTTTGCATTACTATTTTAATAGACCATTTAAAATTATTGCAAAATATTCAAATATAAAATGCCAAGCAGTATAGTAAAAAAAAAAAAAAAGTATATTGTGCTTATCCCAACTTCTACCATTTCATCGTTCTTTACTTTCTGAATGTCCCTGCCTTCTTCTGTTGTCATTTTCTTTCTGCTCACATAGCTTTCTTTAGACATTATTTATGAGTAGGTCTTCTAGCAACAAATTTCTTAGTTTTCCTTTGTCTAATAATGTCTATTTCCTTTTCATTCCTGAAGGATACTTTCATTAGATACAGGATTCCTGATTGACAGTTGTTTTCTTTCAGCACTAAGAATGATTGTGTACTTCTTCTGGCCTCCATAGTTTCAGACGAGAAGTCCCTTGCCAATTCAAATTTGTGTTCTTCTACAGATACTATGCCATTTCTCTTGGCCTGAGTCTTTTTATGCCACTGGGTGGACGGCCAGGAGATAACAAACTCAGCTGATGCAGGTGTATCGGGCCGCTTGCTGGTTTCCCAGAGGTTGGGTAGTCTTGGCACTGCTGAGAAGCTGCTGCTGTAGGCTGCTCAGAATTCCATGCTGGTGCACTGGTTGTGGAGTGGGGGTTGGGATGGCCCTTGGAGCTTTACTGCTGCTATCCTAGATGAATTGAACTGCCTGCTAAAGCCTGATTTGTGGAGCAGGGGTCAAGACAGTTCACTGGGGCTTCTTTGCCGATGCTACAGTCGTGTTGGCCCATCAAGTGCCCTGGTTGTAAAGCAGAGGTTGGGTGGGCCCAGTAGGGTTTTGAAGGTGCTGCTGAAGGCAGATTGGCCAACTAGTACCTCAAGTAGAGGAACTAGGGTTGGATCTCCCCACTTGGTCGCTGTTGTGGTTCTTGTTTCCCAGTCCTTTGGCCAGAGAGAACAGACTTTTGTTGCTTTTGTGTTTATTTTTTTGTCTGTGCCTGATGGTTGTTTCAGGCTGCAGGCCTCTACAGTGCTCAGCCCAGTGTGTATGGGATCTTAGGAATCTCACCACATTGCCATTCTTCAAGTCCTGGGGTTGGTTCTTAGCCAGCCAAGTCTACTGCCTTCTTTCCAGCTCTCAGAGCCCTTGACTCATTATCCACTGAATTATTTCCAGGGTAAATAATTGTATTTAGAGCAGGAGGGAAAGCTGAGTCCGGGCTATCTTGTTCCTTCTTGCCCCTTTTTTTAATGGATAATTTATCTTCATAAGTCTTTCTATGAATAAAAATTAAGAGTTAAGATCTCTTCTGTTCCTTGAAAAGTCTTTTTTTCTGTAATTTTTAAAAATAAGATTTGCTATCATTTATTGAACATTTATTTTTTAATAAAAGCTTTATTGAAATATAATTTACATCTGATACAATTCACTAATTTAAAGTGTACAATTCAATGGTTTTTAGTATATTCATCACAATAAATTTTAGAATATTTTCATGACGCCAGTCACTCTCCACTTTCTTCAACCTTTCTCTCTCTCCCTACCCCAGCCCTAGGCAACTACTAATCTACTTTCTGCCTATGGATTTTCCTGTTCTGGGTATATCATATAATGTGTGGTATTTTGTGACTAGATTTTTTCACTCCGCATAATGTTTTCAAAGTTCATCAGTGTTGTAGTATGTATCAGTATTTCAGTCCTTTTATGGCGAAATAACATTTCGTTGTGTGTGTATACCACTTTATTTATCCATCCATCTGGTGATGGACATCTGGGTTGTTTCCACTTTTTGGCTATTGTGACTAATGCTGCCATGAAATTTTGTGTACAAGTTTTTGTGTGACATGTTTTCATTTTTCTTAGATATAATGGAATTGCTGAGTCATATGCTAATTTTATGTTTAACATTTTGAAGGACTGCAGGCTGTTTTTCAGAGCGATTGCACCATTTTGCACTCCTACCAGCAATGTATGAGGGTTCCAGTTTCTCTACATTCTTGTCAACACTTGTTATTATCTGTCTTTTTGATTATAGCATTTTAGTGTATAAGAAGTGGTATATCATTGTGGTTTTGATTTGCATTGCCCTAGTTACTCTAGTTACTAAAGTCATTGAGCATCTATTCATATATTTTTGGGGATATGTATATGTATCTCTTTGGGCGAATGTCTTTTAAGATATTGTGGTCATTTTAAACTTGGGTTCTTTGTCTTTTTTATTATTGTGTTGTAATAGTTCTTTATGTGTTCTACATATGAGTTCCTTCTATTATTTTGAAATATTTCCTCCCATTTGGTGAAATATTATTCCAATTTCTTGATGGTGTCATTTGAAGCACAGACAATTTGCATTTTGATGAAGTCTGATTTATCTTTTTTTTTTTTTTCTTGCTGTGCTTTTGGTGTCATATCTAAGAAACCATTGTCTAATCCAGGGTCACAAAGATTTCTGCCTGTGTTTTCTTCTAATAATTTTATAGGTTTAGCTCTTACGTTTAGGCCTCTGATCCATTTTGAGTTAATTTTTGTACATGGTATGTGGTAGGCATTCAGCTCCATTCTTTGTATGCAGATATCCAGTTGTCAGAGCACCATTTGTTGAATTTCCTGAGTGATCTTTTTCTTTTTTATTATTGTGGTAATATATGCATTACATGATATTTATCATTTTAACCATTCATAAGTGCACAATTCAGTGGCATTAAATACATTTGCCATGTTGCATAACCATCACTGCTATCTATACCCAAAACGTTTTCATCATCCCCAGCAAAAACTCTGTACCCATTATACAATGACTCCCTCTACTCCCCTCCCTCCAGCTCCTGGTACCCTCTATTCTACTTTCCGTCTTTATGAATTTGTCTATTCAGGGTACCTCATATAAGTGGAATCATGCAATATTTGCCTTTCTATGTCTGGCTTATTTCACTAAGCATAATACCCAAGGTAATTTTTGTGTTTTATTAACGTGGTGTTTCTCTTTCTTCCTCTTGGTTATTTTTCACATACCTGGTGATCCTCATTTGTTCAATTGTGTATTACGTGATAGATGGTCTGATTATTCTCAGTGTATTAAGTGGTCCCCTCCCCCTGTCCCCCAGCCCCAACAGGGAGTGAGGAAGACGTGATTGGGAGTTTTGTCTCTTGAGGATCCAGTGGGGAACAAACAAGACCCTCATTACCCTTGCCAAATGCCAGAATGTGAAGGGCTTTACTTTGAGGAAGCTATTGCCAACACTAAAAGCATTAACTCACCCCAGCCAGTTTGTTCAGGATGTTAAGAGAAAAACCCTGTTTTATTGTTTTGTTGCTGACTGTGGCTGCTTGTGTGGGACCTCAGGCCAGCCACTGTGGCCTTTATCAGTTCTGTGTCACATCCCACTTCTCCCGTCCAGTGTTTCTGCAAACTAAGTACCCTTCTGGGGCCCCTCTGTTTGGTGAATCAACTCCCATACCTGTGGCAGCATTATGGTGATGCTCTAAGTGGTATAGTTTGGTTATATAGGCTTCTTCTGCTCTGCTTTCTTCATTAATGCACTTCTATTTGCCATCTTTTACACTAGAAATGTGCTGAAATATCTGATTTGATGCCCCTTTTTTCTTTTTCTCTTTATTGTTATGGCTTTAGTCTTTTTTGTTTATTTTTAGCATCTATATGGTCATTTCTGTGGGGTCTGGAGAGGAATGAGAATTGAGTGTATGTGCTAACGCCACTCTCTAGAACTAGGAGCCCAGGCCTCGCTTACTATGCTTTAGTCTTCTCTCATTGTTTCTGTTAAATATCTTGTTCTCCAGCCACACTCTGTGCTTCTTCAGATCTTAGTTGATGAACCTAACACTGGGATTTGAGCAGGGTAGATGTTCACCGAACAGTTGTGATAGCTCCAAGTAGATGCAAACCAAGTAAATTAAATGCCAGAATTATTCAAATTGGTAAAGAAACATGTGAAGGAGAATAATTTATACCAAACTGTTATTTAATCTGTTCTTTAGTCTTATAGATAGGGTAACAATGCCTGCTCCGCTTACCCCTATTTTCCTATGTCACGTTTGATTTGGAAAAGATAAATTATACAAAAGATCATATTATCTAATCATCCTATAAATCACTCCCTGAAAACAAGTCTTATGGGTTTAGAAGGCTGCTTTCCTATAACCCTTTGCATACACCATGTTGTAACACTTGTCATGCTATTGTAGTTGTTGGTTTACATGCCTGCCTCTCTGGCAGGGGTACTCAGAGTAGGGAATGTGTCTTATTCTTTTTTGCCTTCTATCAGTCTAGTTTGGTATTTGACAGGGCTAGAGAAAGGAAGTGAGAAAAATAGAAAACCGCTATTGATTGTGCTTCTGATGATTATAGGCATTGTACGAACTGTTTTATATGTATTATTTCTGATTTTAACACTTTTCTGAAATAAATATTATTATACCCACTTTACAGATAGATAATGCAAGTCTCAGAGAGGTTTGGTAATTTTTCCAAGGTCACACAGTTGTCAAGTGGCAGAACCAATATGAAGATGTTAACTGAAGAAGAAAAGGAGGAAGGGATGTCAGGCATGGAAGCAGTGATTTTCATAATGGTATGAAGGAGTTAACAGAGGAAATATTTTGCTTCCTGGACAGCCTGGCTCAATATCACATCACAGAAAAATAGTTTCACCTGTGCCTTAGGAGACTGAGAGGCCTGTGGAAATGATCTGAAAAATTAAGTGGAAAGATGTTACATCAGTACAAAATGTATGCTGGGATACATTATATATAACATTTGTAATGTTAAAAGGGTCTAACTGTTACTTTCTCCTTCCCTGTTAGCACTGGGATGAGACCAAGTCCACAAGTCTAACAGTTAGTAATTTTATTAGGGAGTTCCTTCTCCCTTATCCAAAGGAAGACACTTTCCAGAAGCTAGCAAGATTCTTTATTTGAGTGTTTACTCCCCTTCTTCTTTCACCCTAACTTGTTCCTGTTAGGGGGCCCATCATTTTCTGTTGCCTAGGTAATTCTGGTGCTGACTACCTGCTGGTTATCTGTGGTTGAGACTTAGACTGTTCACACTGCAGAGCCTCTGCCATGTTAATGTGAGATAGGTCACTTGGAGACTGTTTGTTTTGAGCCTTTGCTACTCATTCATATTTGGAAGAAACTGTAAGCAGCTTACTGTGTCCATTTCACGGATTCACTGTGTTCTGCATTATGGTTTTCCACTGGGGATAAGTTGACCCCAAAAAGGATATCCTTTTGTAGCAACTGGGGGCCTTTGGAGTTCTGTAGCAAATGGACTTTATTTTGAAATGTGTGTTATACTAATCAACATACAGAAGATTCCTGGTTTAATAGGAAAACAAACTTAATATCTTTTTAAATGTTTGCAGGATTCTATCTGAAACTATCACATTTAACAGGCAATAGAATAAGACCAGCCAGGAATTGGATTTCTTTTCTTCATTTTTAAAGCAATTTGCAAAAAACTGAACTTGTTTCTTGAAATAGATATTGAATGCAACAGAATTTTTACATAAATAAGCCATTCTAATAAAAACGGAAAAGTCACAGGTAAAAACACTCTGATATGAAAATGCTATTTTAGTATTCAAGAATATAAATAGTAGAGATTTCATATAAACATTCTGCCGAGCAAAACAATTAAGAGCACAGCCTCTGGAGGCACATTGCATGGGTTTGAATCCAAGTTTTGGCAAGTTGATTAAACTCTCTGTGCCTTAGTTTCCTCACATGTGAAATCAGAATAATACCTCATAGATTTGTTAAAGATTTAAATGAGTTAATATAGGTAAAGAGCTTAGAGCAGCCCCTAGTTTATAGTTAAGCACTCAATACATGTTAGCTATTATTATTTGCATTTTGATAGTTTCAATGCAGACATGGTAGTTAATTGAGGTACCCAGCAGTTAATGAAAAGAAAAGTTACAAAGTCGTGTTGCTATTGCACATGGCTCATGATGGGAATTGAAATGATGAGAGTAGACAATTTTGGAAAGCTAGGCTTAAGGCTTAGTTCTTTGTCAGGGTACAGGTAATGCAGATGGTGGGGTAAAGGGATGTTCAAGGAAGGGCAGGACAGAAGAATCCAGCAAGAAGGTAAAACAGTGTCATTGGCTTGAAAGTGTGAAAAATGTTAACTGTGAGACAGTGGTTCAAGAAAGCTGACTACCTAGTTGGCAAGGGAGAACAGCACAGCATTGGCAGAAACTCAAGTGCTGGTGTTTTGACCTTGCATTGTTCACCCCTCGTATAATCTGAGGAAGATCTCCTAACATTTATGGACTGTAGTTTTCTAATCTATAAAATTATTTTGCTGGGTTTGATTCGTGAAATCTCCTTCTAGCACTTTTGTTGCTGGCTTCCATGATCTGGGTTACAGGTAACCTTTGAGTGATTTTAGTAGATAGTGTGCCCAAAAGCCAGATTGTAGGGAGTTAAAAGAGTGATTAAATGGTGGGAGACCATCTGTTCAGGAAGTGAGTTTGCTGCAGTCCAAGACAGGTTATAAACCTCTCCTAATTTAGTAGATTTGTTATATAGCACTCCTAGAATATGGATTTATACCTGCTTCCCTTTTTTATATTCTTGTTTCAGATCTGTTCACAGTTTTTAAAGGTTTATTAGCCTTAGGTGATTTAGGGAAATTTTGCATGAAGCTCAGTTTTATTTGTTCATTCTAATGCTCTGAAATAGTGTAACCAGTTTGAGACATAATTTCTACTTAAAGGATTAAAAAAACTCTACTTCATTAGCTTGACAAAGAAAGAAAGTGCTTGTGTGGGACCAAAAAGCCAAATTTATCTACAAGCATGGGAATGAATTTGAGTGCTGAACAGAAGTTCTTATGATTATCATAATGAAACAGAATAAAATAGTCAAGGCATCAGAAATGCTTCTGAAAGTCTAGCCTGCCTATGCCACAGCTACACAAAGGTTCTCTTCAGGAATACTGTCTGCAGTCTTTAAGGGAAATGAAAGTCTCCTATCAACTAGTATTTATACCAGAGCCAATGAAAATTAAATACTTGGTCAAAAACATCCAGAACTTAGAGAAGTTAAATTTGAAGTTAAAAAAAGAAAAAAAAAGAAAAAATGAGCTTAAACAAATATAATAGCATCATTCTTTTTTTTTTTTTTGGCTGCACTGGGTCTTCATTGCTGCGCGCGGGCAGTGAGCATGGGCTACTCTTCATTGCGGTGCGTGGACTTCTCATTGTGGTGGCTTCTGTTGTTGCAGAGCACGGGCTCTAAATGCATGGGCTTCAGTAGCTGTGGCTCGCGGGCTCTAGAGCGCAGGCTCAGTAGTTGTGGCTCGCGGGCTTAGTTGCTCCGCGGCATGTGGGATCTTCCCGGACCAGGGATCGAACCCGTGTCCCCTGCATTGGCAGGCGGATTCTTAACCACTGCACCACCAGAGATGTGTCATGCTAATTAACCCACTGAACTTGTTAAAATTAAAAGTTCCAATAATAGGCGTGAGATATTATGAAATATTTCATCTACAAGATGAAGACTTCTTATATTCATGGCAGAAATGTAAAAGAAGAAAATTAGACCCAAGCAAGAAAACAAGGTTTATTGTCCAAAATAAAGATGTACAAGGAATATTATGATCTAGTATTGTTTTAATGAATCTACTGCAAGTCTCAATTTGTGCCCCTGTTCTGATTCAACACACTGAGCCCACTTATATTCCTGGCATTTTATTCTGAGAACAGAATCCTGTTTATTCATAAATATAAATAAATTTATGAATTTACCTGGGACTTCCCTATTTCCCTTTTTTTTCTTATTTTTGAATCTACGAAAAGTTTTTAAAGGTCTATTGATCTTTGAAGAGAAACCTATCCTTTATTTCTATTCTAACCCTCTCTTTTATTTAATGATCCATGTTATGAGGAGCTGTCAGCCGGAGGACTGGGCTTTGGGAGCCCTACTCCCTGACAGCCAGGAGCAGTGTTCTCTCACAAGGTCCTTAGAGAGTTCCAGGTGTTTCTGCCATTGTACTGAATAAAATATGAGTATTTTTTGTCAGCTACTTGAAGCAATATTTTACGTTTATGGCATAATCATCATGATAGAGCAGATCATGTGTGTTGTAGCACCCTTGAGAGAATTCAATTTCACATTTATCATTTTCAGTGATACCCAAGCTTTGAATCTGAGAAGTAAACTAGCACATTTACTGTGCCAATTAAAATGGATTGATCTACTTTGACAGTCTTTGGAGAAAAGGTCAATATGAAAGGAATGCTTTTTAGTCATAAAAGCTTATTTTCCAAGCTGCAAAGGTTCTAAATTTAGGATGAAAGTCAGTACGTATTTACTAAATCATGTACATATTTGTACAGATCTGAGCTAAAAACATATACACTTGTTGGTCTCTCATTTTTCAAATTAATGAAGAAAAGGGGGTTTCATACTTTGTTTTCTGAAAATACAGTTGCATAAAATTTTGTACAAATTATTTTCCTGAAGATTAAAGAATATGAGATATATATGTAATTTTTATTTTTAAGAAGGTGGTATAGTATAGTGGCTTTGCATCATACAGGCCTAGCTTATATAAAACCCATTTCTTCTACTTACTAACTCAGTGACCTTGGACAGTTTAATTAATCTCTCTATGCCTCACTTTCTTCACCTATTAAATAGGGATAATACTTCATAACTCATGGTGGTTGTATGTAATTAAGTGGTAATATTGTATGTAAAGCTCTTAACAAAATGTCTGACATTATAAGACCTAAATAAATATTATTGCTATTTTTATTTTATTCCAAATAACTTATTTTATAAATAATATTACTTTCTCATAATGAGAATGAGAAAAATCCTAAACAGTCTGGAGAAAAACATTATATTTTCAACATTTTGGCTATTACTATGTATAGGCTTTCTTATTATGCATAGTCTTACTGGATATTCAGTTTTGCACTCGCTAACACTTATTTATACTCTCATAGTTATTTTTCATATTATTGCTATAAAATGTTGTTTTAAATGTCTATATGATGTTTCTTTATTTGGCTGTGTCAAGTTTCCTGTATCATATAATGTAATATATGGCTATATCGAGTTTCCTGTACCATATAATACCCTTTAATGTAATAATTTCTATTCTAGAAGTTTATCCTAATAAGAGCCGATTAAGATTTAATGTATACTGCATTATAGTGTTTTTAAGACTGCTGTTGTGGCTAAACAGCTTTTCATTAAAAGGTCTCTACTTACTTATCTGTTCCTAAATGAAATATTTTATATTCCATAGTGTTCACTAGCTAAAGAAAATTAGGCAAGGGATAAGATAAAACAATTTTTCACACTTACATAAAAATGAAAATCACTTTCTAGAAACTTTCCTTCCCTAAGACACACTTGATCCAAATGTATTGTTACAGGCCTTAGCCTAGATTTGGGAATGTTTTATTTTTTAATCAAATGTGTCTATATAAACCATAAAACTACCCATAGCTCTGTAGAGAGGAGTTGATTCCTTCTTGTTTCACCGATAAAGTTCAAAATTATTTGCCATGCCATTATGTTTATTACCTGTACCTCACATACATGGTAGAATATTAAAAGTATATTAAGAGACTATTAAGATTATCAAGAGCATCTTGTTTAATTCCATCATTTTATAGAGCAGGAAACTGAGATTCAAAGAGAAGTGACATGTCCGAGGTCACACAGGTACATATCCAATGCTGGAACCCAGGTGTCCTGAAGTGTGGCCTGGTGAGCCATATACACCATGGTGAAAATGCACATTTACTGCATGGTATTAAAGAAAATACGATTCAGTGACACTTATTAAAAATGATAAGGCAGACTATTCAGGACCATCACAATAGGTATATGGACCACTGCAGTGGGATTTTACAGTGGGGAAGAGAGATTGGACTCAACTCCAAATATAGCATGGGCAAGAGGGAATTTATAGCCAAGGAGCAGGGTGGTGGTCAGTGGATGAAAAATTACTAAGAGGAAATATCACAGGTAAGGGGGATTCTGGCTAAACCAACCAACAGGATTCTTTGCTTAAGACAGGCCAGGGTGATCACATATCACTTGGGGGATGGTAGAGGATGAGGAATCTGAACAGATACAGAGGCTGAACAAATAGATATTGATGGTGAGGGTTCTGGTTAAACTGACTAAGCAGGATTCTTGCTAAAACTGAATTTTACAAGGAAGCACACAGATGAGCCTACAAGGAGGTTCAGGAGCCTGACTAAAGTTTGCTTAAGTGAAGAATCATTGCCAGTGGGGCTTATAGTATTAATGTCATTTTCCTGTGTCCTCATTGTGCCTTAATTATGACTAAGGTAGACAGTCTTAAGCAGCGTATCTTTCATTATTGCAGCTTCCACACAACAACTAGCATAGTGCTTCTATAGCTAGGCCAACAAATAATCATTTATCAACCAGTCACTTACCAGTAGGAATGTGAAACCACTATTTAGTTTCTGTCATTCCTTTGTTTCCTCCTACGTTGGCAAGATTTTCATTTATTTTTGTTTTTTTAGTACTCAGTTTGACCTTATTAATAATCATTATATATTAAAATACTTGTATAAACTTTTATAATGTCTATTGATTAAACATTATAGTTGGGCTGTTTTGCAGAAGATAAGTTAAGATTTGAATTTTGAAGAATTGGAAAGAATGTAAAGGAAGGATTAGCCTCATTAAGTAAGGAGCCATTTGAATATATTTTTTAGATTATATTCAGTTTAGAAAAAATTAAATTTTGAGTATTTGACCTGTTAAATTTCTCTTATCTCTTTGTATGTCTTTGATTAAGACTGTCCCTATACACATGCAAGCCACTGTTTTAATTTGGACAAGTGGCTTTTTTTTTTTTTTTTTTTTTTTAATATTTATTTATTTATTTATTTATGGCTGTGTTGGGTCTTCGTCTCTGTGCGAGGGCTTTCTCTAGTTGTGGCAAGCGGGGGCCACTCTTCATCGCAGTGCGCGGGCCTCTCACTATCGCGGCCTCTCTTGTTGCGGAGCACAGGCTCCAGACGCTCAAGCTCAGTAACTGTGGCTCACAGGCCCAGCCGCTCCGTGGCATGTGGGATCCTCCCAGACCAGGGCTCGAACCCGTGTCCCCTGCATTGGCAGGCAGATTCTCAACCACTGCGCCACCAGGGAAGCCCTGGCTTTTTTTTTAATTTGGAAGGTATCAATAGTTGCACTTTAAAAATTAGCCCTGTATTGATAGTTTTGATTTGGCATAGATACAACTTAACTGTCTGTTGCATTTTCTCAGACTACATTATCCTGTTGTATCCCATACTTCTTAAGAATGTTAAATTAGAAATGTCAGAATATAATGCCTAATAAATATATCTTTTGAAAATCACTTTCAGTGGCTTAGGAGAAGGCCATATTCATATAATGCATACAATTTTATATAATTTCATAAATTTTATGAATTTTCATGAGAAAACCTTCATATTTTATTGTTCTTAATTATTTTTGTGAGCACCTTATTATTTCCTCAATCTTATTTAAAACGTCTTCCGTTGTGGGAGTGTGTGGTTCGGAGAGCAAAAGGGACACTGTGGCATGGTCAGATAACTGAACACCGATTATGACTCTTCTGTCATTAATCAGAGACTGAAGAAACTAATAAAGTTAGCACAAGAATACGAGTTAAAGGTGGCAGTGAAGAATAAATAATCGTATGTAGCAGAGCATGAGCCCTTCCTTGCACTGAGTCAAAATTGTTGAAAGTGGGAGATAGAGTTTTAAGTTCTCAGAAGTGTCTGTAAAAATAAAGGTTAAAACTAAGCTAATGGAGGTTAGGTGATTAAGAGCTACAAACTACTATGTATAAAATAAATAAGCTATAAGGATATATTGTACAGCACAGGGAATATAGCCAATATTTTATAATAACTTTAAATGCAGTATAATCTATTAAAATTTTGAATCACTGTGTTATAAACCTGAAACTAATATAATATTGTAAATCAGCTATACTTGAATAAGAAAAAACTAGATTAATGTATTCTAGTACATGCTGAGATACCTCTAATAATGAATGGATCTTTTCTTTTGAATCCCAGGCATTAACTCACCCAACTTTTTTCCCTCCACCTTTATCCTGTTCTATTTTGATATCCATTCTTTCTTCTATATGTCAACCTCTTTCCCTCTACATACTTCTTCTCCTCAATCTATAGAGATGTTTAATTGTCCCTGACCTTAAAAAAAAGAAAGAAAGAAAGAAAAAAATTCCTCAAATGTGCCCCCTGTCACGTTCCCTTCTTTCCTTCCCTTTCAAACATCTGAGAAAAATACTTGCACCATCTCCATTTCTTCAGCTTCCAGTCACTCCTTACCCTGTGCAGTCTGACTGCTTATACCACCGACCTGCTAAAACACATGCAGAAGATTACTCCTGACCTCCTAATTGATAAATCCATTGATCTTTCTTCTTATTTTAGTCTGTTTGTCCTCAAAGATATTCAGTACCATTGAATACTCCCTTCTCCTTTAAACTTTGTAAAAGCATAGAAGTAATCTTTGATTCCTCCATACCTATGTCACTCCTTCTCCCCTTGCCAATCCAGTCATGTCAGTTCTATTTCCTAAATATTCCTGAAATCTTTTCACTTGCTCCTTCTTCATTCCAACCACTATCATCTCTCAACTGCAGCGTTCAATGAATCTCCTTGTGTCCACCCTGCCTTCTGCAAACCGTGTCTGTATAGCAGCCATTATAAGTTAATATATATAAAATGCTTGGGCAGAACCTGGCCTATAGTAGGTACTATATATGTATTTATTACTATTGTTCTAAAAATGTAAATTACATTGAGTCTTTCCTTGTTTGAAACCCTTTTAAAAAGTAGCTTTTCGTTCCACTTAGATGAAAGCCAAATGCCTTGTTGCCTTAGAAGGCCTTTTGGGCCTTAACTCCACCCTCACCTCTTATTCTTTTGCTTGCCTGTTATGCTCCACATACACTGGTCTCCTCTTAGTTCCTCAGACCCTTCAAGTCTTTTCTTCTCAGGGCCTTTGCTATTCCTTCTGCCTGAGTGTTTGTTACCAGATCTTGTTCCTTCTTGATACTGAATTCAGTCTCAGATTTAATGACACCCCCCAGGAGAATTATTTTCTGACCATTAATCTAAAGTAGCCCTATCTCCAGTTACTCTCTCATATCATCCTTTACGTTTATCCTTTTTCTTCTTACAGCTCATATACCTTTTTCTATAAAGTCCTCCTCAATTCTCTGAGACTAAATTAGATGCTCCCTCCCTTGCCCTCAAAGCACCCACCGGTTTAATAGCATTGTATTTACTATCCTACTGAACTCCATATATAGTTTGTCTTCTCCGTTCTATGCTGAGTTCCTGAAGAATAGGAATAACATTTCATCTATCTTTCTGCCATCCCTGGTGCCTACCATGATGTTTGGATGAATGAACAGGTGAACAAACCCTGAGCATTTCTAGTACACAGATTTGTTGAATTGTGATCTCATCAATATGGAAGACATTTAGGTTTACTCTGCTAAGAGCGATGGTAGCGTGTGTCCTCTGCAGTCAGGTCCTCAGTGAGAATCTACACTAGAAACAATTTGGCCTCAACCAGTGAACATGGCTCTATATAGTTAAAAGCTCGTTGGATTCTAGAGCTTGCTGGGTTCCTCTGTAACTGTTCGGTCTCTAACCCAGCAGCTATAAATCTTACCACAGGTTCTCCCTTGCACTGTTTAATTAGCCCAGTCTTTTTGTTCTTGAGAAGAGCATCTAGTGCTGAAAGAGAAAGTAGCACAGGTTTTTATACTTTTCCCCCTTCAAAGCCTCTCTTCTTAGGTGCCTTTCACATTGTAATAACTGTACATGTGGCCTGTCCATTCATTTCCACTCATACATGGAGTCGTGCACTTGGCAATTCTCTAGTGTACTGAAAAGTTTACTGTCTAGCTGGTAAGATGAGGCAGACTGACTTGGTAGAGAGAACACTAGACCAAGTTAGTCCAGAGACCTGGGTTCTGTTTCTGGGTCTGCCACTAACTTGCTGAGGACCTGGACCATTTCCCTTGCCTGTACCTCAGTCTCCTCATCCATCAAGTGGGTTACTGATTTTTATCAAGGAAACCCATTTTTCAGACAAAATCTTAGGCAGAATTTCAGCATAAAAAATAGTTTAAAAGTTGTGCTGCGCTGGCTGAAGTGGAGTCCTCTCATGGACTCCCTCACACCTTTTTTTATTACCTACTCCCAGATGATAAAAATGGCCCCTTCTACCTCTGGCATTTCAACTCAGACACCAGAGAAATGATCTAGTCAATGTAGGCATCCACAGGAGAAAAACCAAAAACAAGTTGTCTTGCTATAACTTGCTTCCTTTTCCCCCGTGATTCTAAATAGCTGGTTTCCATTTGTCTACCATTGGAGACCTTTCAGTGGTGGTAACCCAACACCTGAGGTCCTTTGAAATGACATGGAAACCCTGAGAGGGAAATGGCTAGATTTTTGGAACCTATACTCCCCTTCTTCTGCCTGTACCTCCCCTATCTCACCCTCATTTTACCAGTCTTTCTCTATGTTGACCACTCTGTTGTGTTTTTATAAGTTTCTCATCATTTGTTCTTCCTGCTGGTTATGATTAAATCTGTGTGAACACCATGAGTCAGGGTTTCTCCATGTGGGCCCATATAGTCATTTTAGCATCATTTCCAGGAAATAGACAAGACCAATAGCACAGTCATTTCTTTAAGGTAAAAATATAGAAACATCCAGTTACAGCATTTGCTTAGACAGGAGTAAAAACAGTTTAACAAATCAATTTGTTGTGACCAAAGGATGATTAGTATTCTCTTCCATGATAATTGCAGTCATTGAAAGGACTGCTCTCAAAAACCATTGCCCGAGTTATTCATTCAGGCATTTGAAACTATGTGTCTGAGGTCTGGGAATACTTTCTAAAATTCGTTTGTTTTCCTCTTAAATAGAAAGCTTGTATAATCACTAATGCAATGTATAAATACAGGGATCCTAAAGGGCCATTTTCTCCCTGGCCTTCTCTACTCTTAAGCCAAGTTTAGCTTTTTAACCATGCTGTTGTTGGTATTTCCACTTACCTTTCCTCTGCATCCCTATTCACTTTCTCCAAGTAGCTGCTTTGGCTTGGTTGGAAATGTCAGAATAAGATGCCAGTGTGTTCCAGTCAGGATGTGCCTGTGTTCAAACTGCTGTAGCCTGCTACTTGGCTCTTGCAGGAAAAATACTGTGGATATGGTGTCTCCAGTTGGAATTGAGATGTATAAAGCATCTGCCTGGTTTCCTCAGCTAATGAGGTTTTGCTGAAAAAAGAGTGTAATGAAAAAATGCTGGATGTTGGCAGGACCTACTGATGAAGGCTAATGAACATAAATGAGTTTCTATAAGGCCCCAGAAGCAGAGGCAGAGAATGTTTCAATGCACTGCCCTTGAGGCAAGACCAGTCTTGGGTGGGGTGTGACCCGTTTATTTGTTGGCTTCTTTTTTTCTTTCCTTCTCTCCCTCCTCCTGTGTCCTTCTTTCAGTAAAAGACCTATTCAAGCCAGCCACAGTAGATTATTTTATGCAGCATAGGGCATATTAAAAATAAAGCGCCTTAGACCAGAGCTTAATACAATGTTGCAAAAATAAGAATTATGAGTTTTACATACTGTATTCATTATTTAATAGAAGAGGTAATTTTTAAATTTAATTGCCAAGAATTTAAGATATATATTCTATCAAAATGGAGATAAGAAAATAGGTGTTTTGTAGACACCCCTTGGAGTTGAGTTTTCTTCAGACCTGATGTCAAGTGAATGAAGAGTGACTGTTGGTAGAACACAAAGGCTTTTGCTCACCACTCTGCTCCCTGTGACTGTAACACATTCCTACAACTGTGTGTTGGTTAATTTTATGTGTCAACCTGGCTGGGACATGGAGTACCCAAATATGTGGTCAAACATTATTCTGGATGAGGGTTAAGATGTTTCTGGATGAGATTAACATTCAGATCAGTAGAGTGAGCAGGTCTGATTGCCCTCCCTAATGTGGGTGGGCCTCATCCCAGGAGGCCTGAGTGGAACAAAGAGGCTGACCCTCCCCCAAGTAAGAGAGGATTCTCCCTGCCTGATGGCCTTCAAACTGGGATATTGGCTTTTTTCCTGCCTTTGGACTAGAACTGGGTCTTGAGCTTCCTGGCCTTTGGACTAGAGCTACACCATCAGCTCTCCTGGGTCTCCAGCTCGCCTACTCACCCTGCAGATTGTGGGACTTGCCAGACTTCGTAATTGCCTGAGTCAGTTCTTTATAGTAAATCTCTTTCTTCTCTTTATACATTCACAAACACACGTGTGCGCATGCGTGCGTGCACACACACGCACGCACACACGCACCCTGTTGGCTCTGTTTCTCTGGAGAACCTGAACTAATACAAACCACAGCAGCAAGCAGCACATAATTCATGCAATATATACCATGACAGGCACCATACTGACTTTAGACTTAGACATATCTGCAGTCAGGTTTAAGTTCTACCACCGACCTTTGACAGATTATTTCACCACTCTTCACTTCAGTTTCCTGATCTTTAAAAATGGGAGTTTTTGTGACAGTACATATGACAGACTCTTGAGATATATTAATTCCTTGACATTCTAAACTGGACGACAAAACCAATGTAATCAATAAAATAATAATATAAATCTTATTACTAGGCTGTCATGTTATTTCCATGAATAAGTTATAAATGAACAGAATCTATACATCTTTCTGTGCCATTCTCCTAGAAAAGACTCACATGCTTCCCACTGCCCCCTCCCAAAATCCCATCTTACTGATCTTTTCTGATAACAATCTTCTAGTGCCCCCACATAATCCAGTGGCAGTAATGCCTCTGAGTGTTTTTGGTTGAGTGATTGTTCTACTATTATAAGCAAAATTAAAACCTGATGTTTAATGGTTCCACGGTTTAACTATAACCATGTTCAGAGATTTCAGTTGCAAAAGGTTGACTAGCCTTAAATGATAAAAGATGTGAAAATATGACATTAATAAGTATGGTTCATATACAAAATAAGGGTATACTAAGCAGTTAAAACAAAATATGAGGGCATGTTCTGTGTACTAATATATGATATATGATTAAGTGGGAAAAAGTACTGATAGTATACTACCTTTTGTCTAAAATATGAGAAAGTAAGATTATAGATTCTTGTTTGCTTTTATATGCAAAAGGCAACTCTGGAAAGGGGCATAAGTAATCATAGTAATTGCCTGGTTGGTAGGTGGTGGGGTGGATACATCGGCCACAGGTAGGAGAGAAACTTCACTGAAAACTTTTTCATAATTTAAAAATTTTTGAACCATACGAATTAATTGTCTATTAAAATTAAATTGAAAAAAGAACAAGGGGAAGGAAAACCATTAGGGTACATTCACATTTAAATTTCTCTGTATACCCTTTGAAAGTTGTATTACACTGTTTTATTTATAGCTCCCAGCTGAAAATCTCCTAGCCTTGTTACTTTGACCTGATTTGGGTAATTTGAAAACTAGAATCTAGACAGATGTACATGCAGTGTTTTAATTACCATAGTTTTAAATTTTGAGCAAGATGGGGTGCAATATTAATACAGGTAGTGCCCAGCTCACCAGCAAGTTAGGCTATAAAAGTTTCTCTTCCACTGTTCACTTAAAAATGATAAAGATAGTAAATTTTATGTTATGTGGTTTTTTATCTCAATTTAAAAAACTGTTAAAAAACCCAATCTGACTTTATTCATTTATAGAAATGAAAGTTTTAAATCGGAATATTTTCAACTACAGGTTGTTGGTCCTGAATCATGTAGTTAAAATGACTTGTACAATCCTCAATAGCTTATAAAAATATGTGTACATTTAGTTATGATTCTTTCCCTTTGTTAAAAATATCTTGTTTATATTTGCAAATATTTGTCCTTTATGCTCAAGGGAAGATTTGTATATTGCTAATAAAAATGTAACAATACTTTAAAAAAATTTTTTTCCTCCAGACCACCGAATGAGTGCCAACTGCCTTCTTTTTGTATAAGGTGCTGTGTACATGCTAAGTGAGAAAAGAGCATGAGGCATCCGTCAAGGGTGCACTCTGTAATTATACAGACCACTCATAAGCATGAAAAAAGCCCTGGCAGAGAGATGACAAGTGACTCATGCAGACAGCACCTGCTCTTGCTCATAGAGACAGAGACGTCTTGGCATCCTGATGTTTGGGGGACTTTATGGAGGAAACTAGGTTGAAAGAGTGGGCCAGGAAATGGATAAGCAGAAAGAAACAGAAGGAACAGTCCAAGTGTAGGACAGAGGACAGAAACTTGAGATGGACATGATGAACTGCTTTTTATTTTTTTAGTGGAGTGTTCTAAGACAAACAGGGAACTGCAGGTAGAAGTGAAGTTGTAAAGGTCCTCAGGAAGTTGGGGCTTTATTTGGGAAACACTGGTTTTGGAGTATAAAAGTGATATCCTAAACATGACAAAAATATGCCTGTTACTCACCTGCCCACCCTTCCTCCCATTTCTTCATTCATTCAGCAAATATTTTTTCACCACCTCCTTTGTGAAAATCACTGATACAAGAAAATTTCCCTAACCATGAAGTACAGAAGATGGGCAAAGGCAAGTGTGAAGCAGACAGTCCAGAAAGCCTGTAACAGTGATCCAAGATTGTAGTCATGTTACTGGATTGATAAAAGGGCTAATGCTTTTTAAACACTTAAGAGTATTTGCCAAATATTTTATCATTACTGTAAATGGAGTATAACCGTTAAAAATTGTGAAACACTATATTGTACACCTGTAATTTACATAATATTATACATCAACTATACTTCAATTAAAAAAAGCATGTATATTATATTGAAAAAAAAGAGTGTATGCCAGACACTGTGTTAAATGCTTATATATGTTATGTATTATCCTCATAACCCTATAAAGTAGACACTTTTATTATCCCAGTTTACCAATGAAGAAGCTGAGGCTTAGAGAGGTTAATTAATATAGTCACACAACAAAGAATAGTATAAATATCATTTGTTTAGCAGATCAAAGTTTGTAAATATTTTTATAGGCCCTCTTTTGTTTGATCCTCTGCCTATGTGTTAGGCCTCCTAAATAGCATTATTTTCATTTTATAGATAAGCACAGAAGAACATAGAGAAACTTGCCTAGGCAGTCATTCATCAGACAGTAAGCACATACCGTGTGCCAGGCATTCTTCTAGGCAATAGACAAGATAGATCAAGGTGCTTGTCCTCAGGGAATTGTTTTCTGGTGGGGATGAATAACGGTGAATATATAAGTAAATAATATCAAATAATTTCTGGAGATGACAAGTACTGTGAAGTAGACAAAATAAGGTAAAGTAATAGAGGGGGGCTGGCCACGGTAGAAAATGAAGGCCTTTCTAAGGAAGTGATGATGGTTGAGACCTGTATAACAAGAGGGCCTCATGCAACAATCTGAAGGGAAAACATTCCAAGCAAGAGTGCAGTAAGTACAGAGACCCTGAGATAGGAACACAGTTGTCATTTTCAGTGGAGAGAACCCAGTGTGGCTAAAACATGGTGAAGGAGAGGAGGGAGAATGAGAAAGAAGAGGTAGGCTGGAGCTTGATTATGTAGGGACTTGTAGGCTATGGTAAACAGTTTGGTTCTTATTCTGTGGGCAATAGGAAGACAGTGGAGAGTTTTGAACAGGGTGTCTGTGTGTATGCATGTTGTGGGGGGGGTGACATGGTCTGATTTACACTTTTTTAAAAAACCATCCTTGTTGCTGTTTGCAGGATAGACTGTGTGAATGGTGGGGTAAGACTGAGGTAGGTAGAACAGTTAGTTGACCACGTGAAAGATCATGGTGACTTTGAGTAGGGTGGTAGTAGCAGTGGAGTTGGAGAAAAGTGGTGTGTTTGAGATGTGCTTTGGAGGTAGAGCCAGTAGGACTTATTGGTGAGTTAGCAGTGCATTAGAGAGGCAGACAGTAAGTACACTGTAATGTTTAAGAGATAGATGAGATTGCCCAGATTTGGATCCCTACTTTGCCACTTACTAGCTATATGATGTTTAGATAAGTTTTTTAACCACTCTACACCTCAGTTTTCTCCTTAGTAAATGAGGATAATTGTAGTAACCTACCTAATAGGGGTGTTTTGATCAGTAAATAATATGGCTACACGGTGTTCAATAAGTGTTGTCTTTTTTGTTTGTTTTAGTGGTTACTGGTTATGAGGTTTGAAGGAGAAAGAGGAATCAAGGATAACTTACACATTTTTGGCCAGATCAAATGAGTGCACAGTATGGTATCTTAAAGAGATAAGAAATAGTGGTGTTGGGAAAGCTGGACAGCCTCATGTAAATCAGTGAAATTAGAACATTCCCTCACACCAAATACAAAAAATAAACTCAAAATGTTTTAAAGACCTAAATATAAAACATTACACCATAAAACTCCTAGGAGAGAACATAGGCAAAACATTATCTGACATAATCATAGCAATATTTTCTTAAATCAGTCTCACAAAACAAAAGAAATAAAAGCAAAAATAAACAAATGGGACCTAATCAAACTTGAAAGCTTTTGCACAGCAAAGGAAAGCACCAACAAAACAAAAAGACAACCTATGGAATGCGAGAAAATATTTGCAAACAATGCAGCCAACAAGGGGTTAATTTCCAAAATATACAAACAGCTGATACAACTCAATAACAAAAAAATACAAACAGCCCAACCAAAAAATGGGCAAAAGACCTGAATGGACATTTCTCCAAAGAAGATATACACGTGGCCAACAGGCACATGAAAAGATGCTCAACTTTACTAATTATTAGAGAATGACCATCATCAAAAAGCCTACAAGTAATAAATGCTGGAGAGGGTGTGGAGAAAAGGGAACCCTCCTATGTTCTCAGTGGGAATGTAAATTGGTGCAGCCACTATGGAGAACAGTATGGAGGTTCCTTAAAACACTAAAAATAGAGTTACCGTATGATCCAGCCAATACCACTCCTGGGTATATATTTTGGAAAAAACAAGAATTCTAATTTGAAAAGATGCATGTGTCCCAGTGTTCACTGCAGCACTATTTAGAGTAGTCAAGACATGGATGCAACCTAAATGTCCATCGACAGATAAATGGATAAAGAAGATGTGGTACATATATACAATGGAATATTACTCAGCCATAAAAATAGATTGAAATATTGCAATTTGCAGCAACATGGATAGACCTAGAGAATATCATACTAAGTGATGTATGTCAGAGAAAGAGAAATATTATATGATATCACTTACATGTGGAATCTAAAAAATAATACAAATGACTCTATATACAAAACAGAAGTAGACTCACAGACAGAAAACAAACTTACGGTTACCAAAGGGGGAAGAGGGAGTGGAGCGATAAATTAGGAGTATGGGATTAATAGATACAAACTACTATACATAAAATAGATAAGCAAAAAGATTTACTGTATAGCACAGGGAACTATATTCAATATCTTGTAAAGACCTATAATGGAAAATAACCTGAAAAAATATATATATATGTATAACTGAATCACTTTGTGGTATACCTGAAACTAACACAATATTGTAAATCAACTATACTTCAATTAAAAAATAAAATTTAAAAAAGAGAGATAAGACATACTTTAAGGGTGAGTGAATTTAAGGATGGAAATCAGTAGTTCAGTTTTGTCCATGATAAGTTTAAGGGTCCTATTAGATAACCAGGATCATGGGAGAGGAAGTGACAAGAGTGGAACTTGTTTTGTGGGTATTTCATTTCTAAAACTTGCCCTCTTTCCACTCTTTGAGAGGCAGAGTAAGTGAGTGATTATGTGCACAGACTCTGCAGTCAGACTGCCTGGATCTTAATTCTAGCTCTGCTATTTACTAGCTTTATGACCTTGGATTAGTTACTTAAACTTTCTGTGCCTCATTTTTGTTACCTGTAAAATGGGGATAATGGTTTGTTAAAGCACTTAGATCAGTGCCTCCTCACACACAGAATGTACAATGTTCTGTAAAGTGATTGTTGCTATTGTTGTTACTTTTCAATCCTGAATGTTGCTATAGAAATGAAATGAGAAGAAGATTCAAGCAAGGTATTTTATGAAGGAAGGATTAACAGGATTTTGGTGACAAATTGGATATGGAGGGTAAAAGAGAGGAGTCAAAGATGGTTCAGAGGTTCTGAGCTAGAGTGAGTCTATTTGGGGTAGAGGTAGGGTTGATAAGGAGTTGAGTTTTAGACCTTTTAACTTTGAAAATAGCCAAAAGAAAATGTCCAGAAAGCAGTTAAAAATGTGGGAACTAGATAGAACTCAAGAGAAAGTTCAAGACTAGAAATATAGATATGGAATCATCTGCTTAGAAGTGATCATGAAAGATACCAGAGTGAATGAGTTTGGTGAGAGAGAAAGAGAAAGAAGTGGGATGAATAGAAGAACAAGGACTTAAAGGGTAAGGACTTCCATCTCAAGGGCAAAGCAAGATAGATGGCAGAGTACAGAGCTAACAGAGACGAGGAAGGTAAGGAAATAGTGGTAGTCTATGTTTGAGAAATAAAGGGAGGGAAAACTGGGAAGGTGGTAAGTCATCTGAGGATTTCTTTGAAAAGATGTTTGGAATTATTTGGAGAAGAACTAGTCATAAAAATGGGATGGTGGATGGTCCTAATGTCTTAGAGTGGTGGAAGCCAGTGGGGTCTAGGGCAACATAGATGTTACAGCAAATCTCAACAAGGAAGAGAAAGCAGCTGCCCTAGGATAGGTGTGAAAACTGTAAGTACAGCTGCAGGAAATATTAGTGCCCTTCATTGTTACTATGTTTCAAATACTGTACTTGACACTTTGTTCTCCCTGAATCCTCAGGATTCTCCGAAATATTGGAAACCACCTAAATGTTATCAAAATAAACATGCCTTGAATAAATTATGGCACATCCATATAATGTAATGTCTTTCAGCCATTATTTTTTAAACTAGGTAGATCTATACTGGCAAAGGAAGGTATCAGTGGGATACTTTTCTGTGATAATAAACACATTTGAAAACTTACCTATCTATTGCAATAGACTAAACTCAAGGATGGGCACTGGGTTGTATTCATCTTGTAATATCAGGGTCTAGCGTGGATTCTTGTATGTCTTAACTATTGGTCAAATGAATGAGTGCATACATGCTTATAAAATGGAGAGCACTAGTACCACACTGGGCTTGAGTATGTGTGTGTGTGTGTGTGTGTGCGTGTGTGCACGTGTGTACTTTGTGAACCTAAAAGCGGAAAATATTATAATATTATTAAGGAAAATACCATTCAGAAATAGAAGGTATTAATTATTATTAGGCAGTTTTCAGAGAGACTTCATTGGTTTAGACAGTAATTTTGGTGATTTGAAGAAAATTATGAAAATAGAGAAAAGATAGTTCCAACTTTGTCAGTGAAAGGAAGAAAATTGTTGGGGTGGGACTGGCCACGCACAATTCTTTCTGTGAGTGGAAATGGGGTGAAGCGTCCCGCTTGGGCTGGGGTTAAAGGCCTGAGCTCATTATGGTAGATGGTTTGTGAACTGGAACTTTCCGAAATGCTGACTTTTCAAATGAAAGAGTTCTTCAACCATCGAATAGTCCCCTAATCAGATGCTCACTATGATTCAACATGTGTAGTGGGCATTTTCCGAGTGCTCTGTCATACAAATAGAAACAACGTTGTCTTAAACAGGCCTGTGATTCAAAAAGAAGAGACCAATTTACCAGTTAGGATCTGTAAGCTGCCTTATTTATTGTTAGTGGAATAACATCTGCATTCTAATATATGTATTCACTTGCTTTTTATTTAAAAACTCTAATTGCCCTGAAGATTATAGATAATGGCCCACTCTAAGGTTACTTCTTTTGATGAATGGGAGATTTCATCCAAGAAAAATAAAGCTTAATGTTTTCATTTGTTAGAAATCTTGATGAGACTCTGAATAATTACTTTTTCTCATCCTTTTGAGTAACATCAGCTTTTAAAGTCTTTATCTAATAAAAATAGAATTTATAGCATTTTTAAAGTCTATTTATTTCTGTGAGGTTGTTCCATCATATTTTTCCTTATATATTCATTTAAATCACATTGAAGACTGCCTGAAATGGCATTTTCACGATGATTCTGGGAACCATCCTTTGACTGTATGTTATTTACTGCTGATATATGTATTCTGGTGTTTCTTGCTTTCTATCATACATAAATTCTACTGGCATATTGAATACCATAGAGAGGAACTGACTGATAGTAAATCAAATGTTTTACAGCATACTATTGGGAATGTTGGATTCATTACTATGAAGAAATTATATTTGATCACAATTTTCAGAGCTTCCTAATACTGTAATTTATTGGTGCTTCTTAATGTTCTGTATTAGTTATATACAAGCTCAAAATTGGATTCATTTTAGCAATGCATAATATATGCTATAGTGAATCTTTTCCACACACACAAAAAGTAGCAAATATCCAACACTATGTTTGATTAGAACTATTAAGCCCAACAGCTTGTATTTAACTAACACAGTGGTAATTATATAGTCAATTGGGTAGTTCATTCTCTACCGTAGAAGCTATATATTAGAATAAAGCTATTTTGATGTATCAGGTGCCAAAGGAAAATTGACTAACAAGAAAGGGAATAACTTTATGTGGTGAAGATGTCAAATGAACAGTTTTAACTCACAGTCATTTTTTTAGAGAATACGTAAGTTAGGTTTTTATTTTTAGTTCCCACTCTTCCCTTCATAGTTAAATGATGGAAAATGACTCTCGGTCCCCAAACTACTCTTATGCATCATTCAAAATAGCCCTGACAGGCGAGCCCCTCCGGTAGTGGTGAGATTTATGGCTTTCCATTCCTTGGTGTTCCATTACTCTGTCTACACCATCAAATTGATTAGTAGGCAGTGGAGAGCAAGGAAAGAGAGGCAACTGCTTAGAGCCAGCTAGTGTCCATCATCTTAATGAACTGCTTAGAGATGGTTAATATTGTCCTTGATTCTCATTATAGTTGATGATGATCAGATCTTTTAAAATGTTTCCCCCCTCCCTTTTTCTGTATTACAGGGCCCACTGGAAAATGATTTGGTTGTTTATGTAGCGCTCATAGCAGAAAGCCAACGGTATGAAATCCAGATGGGTGGCGTGTTCTTTTGAGGGGGAGGGAAGGGGGCTGATTGCTTTAGGCTTATAATATTGAGTGTGGTGGTAGAAATTAACTTCATAGACCCCTTCACAGGGTTTCAAGGATGTCACTAATGTCACTTTAAGTGCCAGAATAACATTCTTTGCATGTTTAAAAATAATTTTGTTTTAGTTGGTGTTAATATTAATTAAAGTCTGTGACCAGTGCCAGTGTTGCCTGGTGTGTAATTTTGAGAAATTAATGCAAACAGATTATGGGGTCCCCCAAGTTAGTGCTTACCTCTCTGCCAGCCCCCAAAGCTCACAGCTGATGCTTTGTGAAGAACCCAAGAGGGCTCTGGATTCCAGTGCAGATGACATATTGCTGACATTAACAAATGAATAATGTGCTCCAAACGAGCATAGTCTTTCCCCATTTCTCCTCCTCCTTCACCATTGTCCATATAAATGCATTACTGAAAATGTCTCTTTTTTTCCCTGTGTTTTTTAGCCTTCAAGTTTTCCTCAACACATATGGTATTCAGACTCAAACTCCTCAACAGGTAGAACCCATTCAGATCTGGGCCCAGCAGGAGCTTGTCAAAGTAAGTGATTCTGCTTCTTTACTGTCTCCTTTGTGTAGGTACTAGAGCATGATGATTAGACTTAGTTTATTGTCAAGAAGTATATTTAAAAATCCAGTTCTAAGATAGGGTCATTGATCCAAAGTCTTTCTGATTAAGCTGAGAGACCCACTTTATCGGACACTGTTACTGAAACACAACTGCATTGTGTGTGCATTATATTCATAGGTCTTGTTGATTTCTGCTCCTTGCTAAAGTCTATTACTAACCTGGACTGACCACTTAAATAGCAAATCAGCCTTAATTTTAGTAGTGGTGTATAAAATTAACCTTTATATTTGATTTATTTTCCCTTTTATTAACTATCAAAGAAATCTTCTCACCTAAATATTATTGGTAATAACTACTTCCCTTTTTCTCTTGCCTTACTATTTGGAGTCTGAAGTAATTCCTACCCTCTTTGGTTTGCTAGGTCTCAAAATAGTTATAAAGTGACATCTGAATTTATCTTTGATGCAGTTACATACCTATTGGATTGGATTAAAAGATGACTTCTGAGGCCTTTTGTATGCACTGCCCTGCAGCATATGCCTGAGTTTAGGAATATTACTGCTCATTAGGGATGGGAAATTGTTGATCTCCACTAATTATTTTTAAACCACTGTTTTTATTTGGTAATCATTAAAAACAGTACAGGAACAAAGTCCGCAGTGTTTGGTGGAAATGTTTAGAATAGTCTCTCTCAAGTGATCAAGATTAAGTCAGTTAAGTTGATAAAAATGTTTTTGATTAAAACCTTGATGTTACAACAAAGAATAAAAGCTCAGAGAAGTGAGGTGCACATTGCAGGGAAAAATGCAAGGCCCCAGAGTTGTTGCTAATCAGACTGGACCTCATGCATTGGCAACAAAACCAGAACCTGGGTGTTAGGTCACCCAGAGCACCAGCTCTTCAAAAGTCCTTAACAAATTAGAGCTCTTTTCTCCCCCTCGATTAAAGAGACATGGCTAAAAATGCAAGGAACCCTGGAGTAGGTAACACTTTAAAAATCACACTAAGAAGTAAATGATGGAAAGCTAGATTTATTTCATTGTAGAAGAGGCTAAATGAGGCCAAGAGGGAAGTAAGGATCCATAAGGCAAGGAGAGGAGGAGAAAATCTAAGGTTGTAACACTGGGCACTTATCATTCAGGTGCAGGCTGTATTTGCTGATACACTTTCATGGCCTCTCACTGAAAGCTCCAGAGAATGGTAACAAAGGTTATTATTCTTTGACAAACATGCTCTCAAAACAAATTAACCTGAATCTGTTTCTTCAGGCCTAATGTATATTAACACCTCTTTCTGGTAGCATCTCTACTCTACCAGACAACATTCAGTCAAGATTTAAAAGACCAACATGGCTCCAAATAACTTGAATGTGGCATTTTATTCATTCATTCATCAGTAACACCTGCTCTGTGCAGAGTACTGTGTGGGGCACACAGATAAAATGACTCTGTCCCTGTTCTCAGTCGGTGACCTCTGGGTCTGTTGGGATGACAGAAAAAATAGTTAATGACAATCCACTTTGATCAGTGCTATGATAGATGTTAGTACAAGGTGCTGAGGAGTCACAGAGGTGGTAGGAAGCATTCTGTTACAAAGTGAAGACTTATAACAGGTCCTGACTTATTTTATACTTTGTTGTTTTAAAAATGGCATTAACGCATGATTTACAATTTGGGTGTGTGTTGTGGCTAAAAAGACAGATTTGTGACCAGGAGCCCAGCTTCTCTGTGCACGTGTCAGGATGGAAAATTCTCTGTGGCTACAGCCTCTGTGTTTCAAGCTAGCTGCATTTTGGGATTCACCCTCTAAGATATACTGCCGACTACACTGCTTCTTACAGTCTACCTTTTAAAAGTGAAAGTGTTCCCTCAAATCTTAGTTAATACACATATTCTTATGCCAATGGCTGCTTATTCTCTTCTGAGAGGTTGCACCCTCCTTCAGCCCACTGAAGAGGGTGTGGGGGCAGACAGCTGAGGGCAAGGCTTTCACTGTGTGTATGGTTAATGTTTCATGATGTGGTAACTGTGGTTTGATTTGCCTCATGGGAGATCTGAATACAGTGCAGATCTAGAATGAAGTATTTCTGTACTTCCAGGTGGTTTGGTCCCTGCCATGTGTTTCAGTGCATTAAATGGTGTGAATGTGTAGGGACGGTATTATCTGTACCCTAGAATTCAGGGGACATTCTGCATCTGATTACTTAATTGTCATAGACCTCTACCATGGTTCAGAAAGTTATACTGTAATAGAGTAGTATTTAAAGATTTCCTTTAAATCTACCTAGATCAGTACATTTTAACTTGTGCATGGTTGATTAATATAATCATTTGCCTAAAAGAAGAAATCTAAAGTAGTTTAGACATAAATATTAATTTAAGGGAAAGTGGTCTCCATCTAGTGCTGTGCACTGTAGTTTCAGTGTAGCTAAACAATGCTATATAATGCTTATAGAGTACTTTTTCTAGCCAGTGGACTTTGTCTAAAACCACTGCTGTTCCAGAATTAATATGCACAGCACATGTGGCTCAGGAGGATATTCACTTGCTCCCTCATTCATCCATCAAGTATTTCCTGAGCACCAGTTGAATGCTAGGCACAGTGCCAACTCAGGGGGTGCTATTTTCTAGGAACATTCAATGCAGAAGGAGAAGGAGACAGAGCTAACTCTGACATACATGTGTGCACCATGGCAGAATGAACAGAGAGCTCTGGTGATGACATTAATTTTGTATACGTTGAGGTTGATATTTGAAATCAGTTCAAATGATAATCAGTAGATTGTGTAGAGACAGTTGGTTTGATTTTCCATTAGGTTAGATTTCTACCTCTCATCAGATACAAAAATAAATTCCAGACAGATTAAAGATTTAAATATTTTTTAATGATTTAGATATAAAATCACTATAAAAAAAAGAATAGGAGAACAGTTTACAACTGTTGTGAGGGGAAGTCCATTCTTAGAGTAACACTAGTGCCAAAAAGCGATTAAGGAAGTGATTGACAGATTTAACTAAATATAGTTGAAGGTAGCATAAACAACTGGCACATCAAAGGTGCTTGTGAAATTTCCTAGCAGAAAAATGTTTAGATTGAAATACCAAATGCTGAAGTGATGTTTGAACTACTATGCAGTCATTCTCACATTTCATAACAACATTGAAGATGAGCAAATTGAGTAAAATATTTGATAAAATGGTAATATTCTTAACATACCAAGATCTTTTACAAATGAAAAAGAATGGCAAATGCCCAGTAGACAGGGGAAAAAAGGAAAAAGTGCATAGAACATACAAATAGCTATTAAATATATGGGAAAATGGTCCACCACAAAATATTTGAATACAGTTGTTTAAAACTAAAATGAAATGTCATTGTGACTCAAGAGAATGACAAAAATGGCCTATGCACAGTTAATGTCGATGTAATTGGTCCATTATTTCTGGAGGGTGACCAACCTGGCAGTATGTTTGAAAGAGAATGTATATTCTCTTTGATCCATCAAGTCGAAGAAATTATCCTGCAGAAGTAATAGTATACTTTCCAAAGTTGGTTACAGAATTAGTTTTGAAATAACAAAAAATTGGGAGCTACCTTCATCAGGGGATCCATGTTAAATAGGGTAAGGAGACTTCTTGATTGGATTAAGTGCTCGGCTCTGGCACTGATTAACTCCTAGTTCATTCCAAGTTTATCTGTTTTTACTTTGTAGAAAAACAATATTAAGTTTAAAAAAATGGAACACCAGATTATATAGTATATGAACCCATTTATGTAAATATATATACATATGTGTGTGTGTGTGATATGGGTATTTATCTATGCACTGTTAAAAATCTGTAACCCTATCTTATGCTTCTGGTGTTTCTTAGGGATCACACAATAAATTACACTCCTTTTAACACATACCAAAGTGAAATGGTTGTTGCCTAAGGGGTTACGAGAGTAACAGGACCATTCACTTGTAGCATATGGATTAAATTTTTCATAAAATTCATATAATCGGAAAAATCAGTAAAGACATTTCCATGTTGGTGGGAAATACTTGAAGGTGGGAATCTGGTAGAAGTTATGTGGCCCTGTTTTTTAAAACTTTAAAGAGCCAAAATTTTTATCACAGAGGAAGCATTTGTTTCTCTGTGTGCTTGTATGAATCAGATAGAGCCATGCAAGTTATAAATTCATGACATGACAGTGTAAGAACAATGTCAAGTTTTAGAGTGTTGCTAAATGGATCTGCAAAAGTTTTGCTCTCGAATCTCCCAGTGCCCCAAAATCTAAGTTGATGTCATTAGCTGGCTTGTTTTCCTTCAAGTCCATTGAATAAAGTTTCCCTGGCCTCTTTTTCTCTGGAGAAATCAGAAATTAGCAGGGCATTAGTCGAGGGGGGAAAGGGGGGCAAAAAAGGAAAAGCATGAATTTTTGTCTTGCTCTGATTTACACATTTGTGTCTTACAGGCTTATTTCCACCTGGGGATCAATGAAAAATTAGGACTCTGCGGAAGGCCAGATAGGCCCATTGGCTGCCTTGGTACATCAAAGGTACTCATGAAATTTCCTTGTAGAGCCGTGTTCAGATTGTAATACCACAGACGGGAATGATGTTTGACCTGCTATGCATCCATTCTCACATTTCATCATATACTTGGGCTAATTATCTGAATTGTTATTTTCTACAAGTAAATATCAATAATTAGTTTTGTGTGATACCACGAACTCTTAAAAATAGATAAGCATCTCACTGCTCTATTATTTCTGAGCCTTGTAAGACACCTGATTATAGTAGTATTTACTCAAATGGAGGCCTTTTCCCTTATAGTAGAGGTGGACTACTTTATTAGCATACTGAGTCAATCAAGAAGCTGTACCTTCTTAATATTATATAGATTTTATAAGATTATTTTGTTTGCTTATTCAGAATTAAACATCAGTTTTAATTTTTATTAGGACTTGTAGTACTGTACCTTTGCCTATGGTCTGTTTTATTTATTTATTTATTTATTTATATTTTTTCTTTTTTTTTTTTAATTTATCCCTTACAGATTTATCGCATTCTAGGAAAGACTGTGGTTTGTTACCCTATCATCTTTGACCTAAGTGATTTCTACATGTCTCAAGATGTTTTACTGTTGATAGATGACATAAAGGTAGCTTCAGAACACCTTTTAATTGAAACGGGATGACATTGTTTCTAGTGATTTCTATCGTATGTTGTTAAGTGTTCCTGGGTCTATGATACTGGGTTAATACAGTATCAAATATGAAAGTAAAACAACATCTGCATAACTTTGGGGAGTTAAATTACTTGCAGCATTAGAATAATAGATGTATTCTGTTTTATATAAAGTTGTATGACTTTACTTGTCTACCTTCTACAAATGGAATGAAAGGATATATACTGTAGTTGTAAAAGCAGAGGGGGAACTGTTTTGGAAACCATGTTCATACGACAGTAAGTTTATTCCTTTTTGAACAGAAGTTGAGTTACCAAAATGATTTTATTTATGAAGAATTTCAAGTAAAACCTCACCTAACTCATTATACCCACTCAGTTAAAATCTCCTCCACTCCCTTTTCCATTTGCAGAGTAGAAAAGCTTAGGGTCATGGACCAGAGCATGAAGTCTGGAGCCAGATTTCATTTGTTAAAATCTTGACTCTACTGTTTACCAGCTCTGTGATCTTGGGCAAGTTAGTTAACTTCTCTGTGTCCCTGTTTTCTCATCTGTATAACTGAATAGGGCTGTCCTGAGGATTAGGAGTTCATATATGCAAAGCCCTCAGAATAGTGCCTGGCACGTAGTGAAGTGTTATGTATGTCTTTGATGGGATGACGATGATAATGATAATAGAAATTGAGTCAAATAAAGAACTCTTCATGTTTCCAATGGTCTGTATAGATTCACCCCAATTTCTTCTACCTGCTGTAATATAAATCTACAGTAACGTGGAGTGAGAATTAATCTTCTGGATGATAACCCTGGGTTGATTTTCCTTCCCTGGGACCATTCTCGAACTGTGTTTATTAGGCCTCAAAAAAAAAGGGGGGGGGGGTGCAGCCTTAAAACATGTGTGATCTGACTATTTTTAAGAACGAAGTTTAAAATCAAAATGGTTTCTAGCTTAACTGTATGTATTAGAACATTTCTACCCCTAAGTAGTCTGTCTTATCCAGGGTTTGCTTGTGAATTATCTTGATATAGAAGAGTTTTGTTGGCTCTTTGCCACTAATGGTTAAACATCCTGATCAGCTCAGATACTGTGCCATTACATCCTGCCTCATTCTTATGTTTTAATAGAATGCACTACAGTTTATTAAGCAATACTGGAAGATGCATGGACATCCACTTTTCCTTGTTCTCATCCGGGAAGACAATATAAGGTAGGTGGATGAAAGAGTTGAGGTGCATGCATCTCATCACCGTTAACAGTGTGAACCCTTTGGAATCAGGGCCTGCTTGTATTTTTATATCCATCTCAGCGTGTGACAGAGTGTTTTGCGTATGTAAAGGGTACTTAGTACTAGATTATTAATTTCTCATTCTGTTGTTAATATGCACATTTTGTTTATCTGTTTATATTTTTCAGAGGTAGCCGATTCAATCCCATATTAGATATGCTGGCAGCTTTTAAGAAAGGAGTGGTTGGAGGAGTCAAAGTTCATGTTGATCGTCTACAGGTAGTCTTCTGAATTTCAGTGTTTCTGTTTCCAGCACAATTAATCCACAGATACAGCTATGTTTCTTAATTATATTCTGTGGAAGGTTTTTGTCTGAAGGTTTTATTCTCTGTCTACCTTCCCGTTCCTATTGTCATCACCCCGTTTATCTGATCCCTCCAATCTGATGCTTGAGCAATTGCAGTGGTTTCCCACCAGAATTTCAGACTTTAAGAGATCATCTCTGACCTCAGTTTTGCATTTGAGGAAGCTGGGGTCCAGAGTGGTGAAGTGACCTGCTGTATAATCTCAGGTTCTTTGACTCCCTGGTCCAGTGCTCTGTTCCCTACCACACAGTGACATCCAACCTGGAGATAATCCTTGTTCCATTCAGAATTTTACAGCATTATTTTCATAGCTCCTAAATAACAGAAGCCCTTTGTGGTTCCCTATAACCATAGCAGCCTCTCTGCCCACAGTTATCTCCTACTAAACATTCTTTCTGCTTCAGCCAATACAGATTACTTACTGTGTTCTCGGCTTTGTGAGGTTCTGCCCCTTTCTGCTCGCTCCATTTCCTCTGCCTGGAGTAGCTTCCCTTCTTTCAACATCACTGGGCTTTGAAGTCTTACCAAACTTTAAAGACCAGTTCTGCAGAATCACTCAGACCAGAAATGATACTTTTCTTTTTTAATATCCTTTTATGACCTTTAACATAAACTATTCAAATTGTAGTCCATTATCGACTTATTTCCTTTAAAAAGTTGTGATCATTCCATAGTCTTTTATGTAGTAGATACTCAATATTGAGTAAGAAAGAGGAAAATGTATAAAGAGGGACCTATGTAGGTAATGTGGTAAATGGCATGTTTACATAATCATTCAATGGTGCTTGTATTGGCTTGGCCAATAAGTTCATTCGGGTTTTTCCATAAGATGTTACAGAAACGAACTTTTTGGCCAACCTAATATTTTGCATACTTGATTGATTTTTACCTAAGTTTTTATCTTTCCCCCTTATTTTTTATTGTTTTGTCTTTTTTGTAATGCTTCGTGGGGCAATTTCTTTGTTATTTATCATGTAGCTCCTCTGTTGAGTTTTGTGTTTTGGCTATCATGTTTTTAATTTTCCCTTTCATAGTATCTTGTCCTTTTTTTTCCTGGGTATTATATTTTGTCTTATCCTTCTGAGAACATTAACTAGAGAGCTTTGGAAATTTTTCCTTTCTACATTATCTCTTTCAGGTTTTTTTTCTCTGTTTTGGGGGGCTCAGTCTTTCATGTTGGAGACATTTGTCAGATGTCTGGTAATCTTTAGCTATCCCTTCATTTTTAAGAGTGAAAGAATAAAAAGTTCATTGGAAGCTGCGTGTTAGGGAACAAGGATCGTTGTCGTGATGAATTCACTTGTAAGGTAGTCTGGTGGCAAAGGCCCTTTTTGCTGGGGAAACCCCAGGTGCCAATATCTGGAGATTTTTTTCTCCTCTGCTCTTCAGTTTCCCCAGAAAATAAACATCTAGCCTTCTGCTTGAAGGACACACATTTTGCTTCCATGTCCTGAGAGCAGGGTTGGGGAGGGGAGCCAGGGATGTTGCACTGCGCTGTATATTATCAGAAACATCTCTCATTGGGACAGCTGTTTCACAAGTTGTCTCTCTCTACTGATGCAGATTCAGAAGACAATAAAATAGTACATTATCAGATTGTCCAGGATACTTACAACAGCACAGATTATTTTCACGTAGACAGCACAAGTGGCTTAATTCTGACAGCACAGATGCTGGACCACGAGTTCGTGCAACACTGCACTTTGAAAGTCAGAGCAACGGATAATGGCTTCCCATCACTAAGCAGCGAAGTCTTTGTTTATATCTACATCTTGGACATAAATGACAGCTCTCCAATTTTTAATCAGCTCATTTATGAGTCTTTCACTTAATCCATTGTTTAATCTTTTTATCTTCTGCTCTCTGCTGTGCCCTATACATACCCTTGAGTACAGAATCTTAACCAGAGAATAAGCCTCTTTCCATCTTGTAAAACTGAAACTCTATACCCATTAAACAACCCCTCATACCCCCATACCAACCTTTGTCTTCTCTTTAATATAGTAAATAAAAATGGCACCTATGTAACTTCTCTGGGATTTTATTTCAGGCCCTTCCAAACCTCCTTAGCCTATGGTCCACAATCTCTCTCATCACTGGGCCTCAGCGTCACTTCCTAGCTGCATCACCCAGGACACGTCTTCATGCAGTTCATTCCCAGCCCTGCTTTCTACTCCCCAAGTATACTGAGTACTTTCAAAATCTTTAATGAAATTTATTTTTGTTTTCCTGCTCATGCTGTTACTGTATTCTAGAATTGCCTTTTTCTTTTTTTCCTTCTAAGTCATACTTTAATTTTATAACTTAGGTCAAGGTCACCTCTTTAGCAAAGTCTCCAAGACTGGAATTAATTTCTCCTTCCAGTGTGTTTCCGTGGCATTTTCCTTGAGCTTTGCTGTAGCTCTTATTTTAGGTATGGCTAGGTTCTTGTGTCTGCTTCTCTGTGTCGATTGAAAACTCTATCAGACCAGGCTTTACTCATCTCTGCATTCCCAGAGTACTCTGCTCACTACTGTTCTCTCTGTAAGAAGTATGTAAATATTGGTTCATTGATTCAACAAATGTTTACCAAGTGCCCTCTCTAGGCAGCAGAGATATAATAGTGAAAAAAATATATAAGGTCCCTGATCTCATGAGACTTATTCTAGTAGGGGAGCAGAACCAAAAATAAAGCCAGATAGGGGGCAGAATAATGGGGTGGAGTACAGTCTTGGGTGGTATGTTCAGTTGGAAAAGGCCTGGTGGGATATAATTGAATATCACTGAGCAGGATACCTTTTTGAATACTATATTGCATTTGACACATATGTATCAATATTAAGTTATTTAATTACCATCGAACCGAGGTATTAATGCCTAGCAAATTAATTACAATATTTTTATAAAACTAATTCAGCCAATATTTTATAATACCTATACATGGAGTATAACCTTTAAAAATTATGACTCACTATATTGTATACCTGTAACATATAATATTGTACATCAACTATACTTCAATTAAAAAAAAAAAAAACTAATTCAGGAGGCTGTGCAACCAACTGAATTTTTTAAATTGAAAGCTCTAAAGCTTATTAATGGAATGGAATCTAGAACTTGTCTGTTAGTTCAGATTAAACGTTTACTTTATGAGCTGAATTAAGGTGGGTAGGCTAATAAAAATAGAAAATATTAAATCAAAATTATTTTTCTTATGTTTTCAGTATTGGCTATCAGCTTTGAGAGTTAAAAATTCTTGACTCTTTTTTTTCATAACCCACTTTACAATCCATTACCAAATCCAACTTTCCCTACCCTCAGATTACATCCAGAATCTAACCACTTCCCTTCACCTCTAGCACTAACATCATGGTCCAAGCTGCATCATCTGTCACCTAGGTTTTTATAGTAGTCTCCTAAATTCCTATTGGCCATAACACAATTATTAGCTTCTTCCTACTCTACCTGGTCATAGGGCAGTTAGATTATGTCACACATCATAAGCCTCTAATGACCTCCTCTCTCACACTAAATGAAAACCAGAGTTCTTCCAATAGTGATGCCCATGGTCTGGACCTTCTTCTCTGACCTCATCTCCTACCATTCTCCCCTATCTACTCTACTCAGCCACACTGTCCTCCTTACTACTAAAACATACCCAGCATGCTCCTGCCTCAGGACCTTTACACTTGCTGTTCACTCTTTCCTCAGATCCATATTGTTGACTGCAGTGCTTCCTTCAGTCTCTACTTACGTGTCACCCTATTAGAGAAGTCTTTTCTAATCCCCTATAAAATGGCAAACCTGCCTCTTCCCTCTTCTCTGCCTCAGCATTCCCCATCCCCTGCCTTTCGCATTTCAACTGTGCACTTATCATCTGACATAGCATACTTAGGGGTTTTTTTTTGTTTTTTTGTTATTTTTAAACATCTTTATTACAGTATAATTGCTTTACAATGGTGTGTTAGTTTCTGCTTTATAACAAACTGAATCAGTTATACATATACATATGTCCCCATATCTCTTCCCTCTTGCGTCTCCCTCCCTCCCACCCTCCCTATCCCACCCCTCTAGGTGGTCACAAAGCACCGAGCTGATCTCCCTGTGCTATGCGGCTGCTTCCCACTAGCTAGCTATTTTACGTTTGGTAGTGTATATATGTCCATGCCACTCTCTCACTTTGTCCCAGCTTACCCTTCCCCCTCCCCATGTCCTCAAGTCCATTCTCTAGTAGGTCTGTGTCTTTATTCCCGTCTTGCTCCCAGGTTCTTCATGACCTTTTTTTTTTTTAGATTCCATATATATGTGTTAGCATACGGTATTTGTTTTTCTCTTTCTGACTTACTTCACTCTGTATGACAGACTCTAGGTCCATCCACCTCACTACAAATAACTCAATTTCATTTCTTTTTATGGCTGAGTAATATTCCATTGTATATATGTGACACATCTTCTTTATCCATTCATCTGTCGATGGACACTTAGGTTGCTTCCATGTCCTGGCTACTGTAAATAGAGCTGCAATGAACATTGTGATACATGACTCTTTTTGAATTATGGTTTTCTCAAGGTATATGTCCAATAGTGGGATTGCTGGGTCATACGGTAGTTCTGTTTTTAGTTTTTCAAGGACCCTCCATACTGTTCTCCATAGTGGCTGTATCAATTTACATTCCCACCAACAGTGCAAGAGGGTTCCCTTTTCTCCACACCCTCTCCAGCATTTATTGTTTCTAGATTTTTTGATGATGGCCATTCTGACCGGTGTGAGATGATATCTCATTGTAGTTTTGATTTGCATTTCTCTAATGATTAATGATGTTGAGCACTCTTTCATGTGTTTGTTGGCAATCTCTATATCTTCTTTGGAGAAATATCTATTTAGGTCTTCTGCCCATTTTTGGATTGGGTTGTTTGTTTTTTTGATATTGAGCTGCCTGAGCTGCTTGTAAATTTTGGAGATTAATCCTTTGTCAGTTTCTTCGTTTGCAAATATTTTCTCCCATTCTGAGGGTTGTCTTTTCGTCTTGTTTATGGTTTCCTTTGCTGTGCAAAAGCTTTTAAGTTTCATTAGGTCCCATTTGTTTATTTTTGTTTTTCTTTCCATTTCTCTAGGAGGTGGGTCAAAAAGGATCTTGCAGTGATTTATGTCATAGAGTGTTCTGCCTATGTTTTCCTCTGAGAGTTGTATAGTGTCTGGCCTTACATTTAGGTCTTTAATCCATTTTGAGTTTATTTTTGTGTATGGTGTTAGGGAGTGTTCTGATTTCATTCTTTTACATGTAGCTGTCCAGTTTTCCCAGCACAACTTATTGAAGAGGCTGCCTTTTCTCCATTGTATATTCTTGCCTCCTTTATCAAAGATAAGGTGACCATAGGTGCGTGGGTTTATCTCTGGGCTTTCTATCCTGTTCCATTGATCTATATTTCTGTTTTTGTGCCAGTACCATGCTGTCTTGATTACTGTAGCTTTGTAGTATAGTCTGAAGACAGGGAGCCTGATTCCTCCAGCTCCGTTTTTCTTTCCCAAGATTGCTTTGGCTATTTGGGGTCTTTTGTGTTTCCATACAAATTGTGAAATTTTTTGTTCTAGTTCTGTGAAAAATGCCAGTGGTAGTTTGATAGGGATTGCATAGAATCTGTAGATTGCTTTGGGTAGTAGAGTCATTTTCACAATGTTGATTCTTCCAATCCAAGAACATGGTATATCTCTCCATCTATTTGTATCATCTTTAATTTCTTTCATCAGTGTCTTATAATTTTCTGCATACAGGTCTTTTGTCTCCTTAAGTAGGTTTATTCCTAGATATTTTATTCTTTTTGTTGCAGTGGTAAATGGGAGTGTTTTCTTAATTTCACTTTCAGATTTTTCATCATTAGTGTATAGGAATGCAAGATATTTCTGTGCATTAGTTTTGTATCCTGATACTTTACCAAATTTATTGATTAGCTCTAGTAGTTTTCTGGTAGCATCTTTAGGATTCTCTATGTATAGTATCATGTCATCTGCAAACAGTGACAGTTTTACTTCTTCTTTTCCAATTTGTATTCTTTTATTTCTTTTTCTTCTCTGATTGCTGTGGCTAGAACTTCCAAAACTATGTTCAATAGTAGTGGTAAGAGTGGGCAACCTTGTCTTGTTCCTGATCTTAGAGGAAATGGTTTCAGTTTTTCACCATTGAGGACGATGTTGGCTGTGGGTTTGTCATATATGGCCTTTATTATGTTGAGGAAAGTTCCCTCTATGCCTACTTTCTGCAGGGCTTTTATCATAAATGGGTGTTGAATTTTGTTGAACGCTTTGTCTGCATCTATTGAGGTGATCATGTGGTTTTTCTCCTTCAATTTGTTAATATGGTGTATCACATTGATTGATTTGCATATATTGAAGAATCCTTGCATTCCTGGGATAAACCCCACTTGATCATGTTGTATGATCCTTTTAATGTGTTGTGGGATTCTCTTTGCTACTATTTTGTTGAGGATTTTTGCATCTATGTTCATCAGTGATATTGGCCTGTAGTTTTCTTTCTTTGTGACATCTTTGTCTGGTTTTGGTATCAGGGTTACGGTGGCCTCGTAGAATGAGTTTGGGAGAGTTCCTCCCTCTGCTATATTTTGGAAGAGTTTGAGAAGGATAGGTGTTAGCTCTTCTCTAAATGTTTGATAGAACTTGCCTGTGAAGCCATCTGGTCCTGGGCTTTTGTTTGTTGGAAGATTTTTAATCACAGTTTCAATTTCAGTGCTTGTGATTGGTCTGTTCATATTTTCTACATACTTAGGTTTTTGTTTGTTTATTGTCTACTTAATTTTGTTCATGCTGTACCCTCAATACCTAGCATAGTGCTTGGCATATATCGGTGTCCAGTAAATATTCGTCTAACAGATTAGTTAACTAGAGAGCAGTATGTGTAGGTGTAAGCCTGCATCCTAGGAAATATCACTCTATAGACTTCCATTGTGCTTGGCACTGCTCTCTGCCCAGGCACAGACTGCTCTCAACCCTGACTGTGGCTGAGCCACATAAAATTGTGCATATCAGTTGCATGTTTGGCCTTTCTCACTCAAACTCTGCAAGGAGGCTTTAGAACGAGTGCTGGTAACATGTCCATCCTGCCATTTGTAGTGGCTATTTGTTGATGAGCTACTTTATGAGTTTTCACTAGAAGAGAAGGCAGCACAACTCTGGGTGGTTAGCCAACAAGAGCAACATTCCCTATATCCTGTTGCTTTACATTTGAAATGAACAGTGAGAAGATAGAGGAAGTAATATATTTAAGACTGAAAAATTACCTTATTTTTAAAATAATAATTTATGGCTTGTTTTCTGGGCAGTACACTTCTCACTTTTATTTGACAGTTCATCAGATAATTAGAAGTGACACATAGTGCTAAAAATCATTGTGTGTTATCATTCATTTATACATTCACCATGAACCACTGACAGACAACAACTGTGTTCAAGTTTGGCCTCATTTAGTTTTCTCAAGCTATAATCAGGAACTAATGGAATATAAAATGACCAAATATTGGTTTCCAGAATGTAGATAATCGATACCTTCATGATCCTGAAAAATGGAGAGTTGGCAGTGTCTCATCATTGGATAGCCCTGAAATATATTACTGTAGCAAAATGCAAACCATAATTATCTTTTCTGAAGACAACTTTGGTATTTCATGTTTTTTTTATTTCAAGATTTTATTTTTTAACATTTTAATAAATACTGAATTTTAATTGAGCTTAAAAATTAATAAGAGGATGGAACGAAAAAACAATTAATCTCATGTTGATTCTGCTATTTATTATGACTCATGAACTTGTAGCTTGATGTGTATGTTCTATTTCAGGGGGTTTTGTTGTATGTGAAAATCTGTCTGATTGTAGAATGCTTATTTAAGAAGTTACTTAAAAATCATGTATATTTTTTAAGTAAACTTTTTAAATAGTATTATGTATTTACAGAAAAGTAGGCACATAGATCATAAGGTTGTGGCTTGATGAATTTAAGAGCTGTGACTCTTTTCTCAATCACGTTTCAGACACTAATATCTGGAGCTGTGGTAGAACAACTTGACTTCTTACGAATCAGTGACGCAGAAGAGTAAGTTCTTTTAGGTTATTATTGTGTTTCTCGAGATTACATTAGGAATACAGGGAATCTGAAACTTTTTCTTTTAAATTCTAGGCTTCCAGAATTTAAGAGTTTTGAGGAACTAGAAGTTCCCAAACATTCAAAAGTCAAACGACAAAGCAGCACCTCCAATGCTCCTGAACAAGAGCAGCAGCCAGATGTCACCATTACTGAATGGAAAAACAAACCCACCCATGAAATTCTTCAAAAACTGAATGTGAGGAAGATGCAATTCCCACATGTACCTGAGTGAGGTTGGCAGAGCAGGAACTCCCAGGGGCAAACCATATTTCTTCTTGTCCTCCCAGAGAAGGTTGCAGTTAACCTGGAGGTAGATGCCTGTCTGTAGCTGAGGCAGTAATGAGAGGTAGTTCTCATGGTCTGATATTAGTGTGGATGTCTTAAAGATGCTTAAGGAATGTGTTGTCTTGAGTAACCCATTAAAGAAGTATAGTTGCCTTTGGGATCTCCAGATTTCTCTTTCAGTGCCCTTTGTCACCTTTTCCCAACCTGGGTCTTCTCTCCTGTCTCAGTATTTAGGTCTAATGCTTGCTTTGAGTCTCTCCAGTTACCGAGGAAAGCAATCCTATAACTACATCCATATGAATATTATGTTAGCAACCTAGTATTATACCTTCCTTGAGGTTATTTTCATTTTAAAGGAGGAGGGGTGGGGGTATAAGGTATAGTACCTATCAAAGGAAATGAAATTCTAATGGTAGAGCTATAAACACAGTGACATTTTATTAGACCATACAAATTTGAGCATGTAGGCTAAATATATAACCTGTCAGATACCAGTTCTTGTGATTGATCGATATTATCTATAGATCTACATAAGCATGAATATGATATAATAGGCATAAAACATAATGCATATAATAAGTGGTCTACATACATCCCCTCCTTTCATCCTTCTCTCCACAGTGCGTTGACAGCGACGTAGTCTCCCATTTATGAACAAGTCAAAAAGGGAGTGGTTAAATGACTTGGCCAAATCTCTCAGAGAGTGGCAGAATCAGTATTAATGCTTGTGGACAACATATTTTCTATTCATTACTTATCTTGTTTCCTGGAAAATTTGATTATTAAATCCTACTACCCCAGGAAGCTAGCTTGCCTACCCACTGTTTCCAAGATAGCTAAAATAAATAGTTGTATAATGTCATCTTACGTTTGGTAGTATATCAATGACATTTTATCTTTTCTCAGTTGCATAGCTGAATATTTCCTCTTTGCATCATGTGGTTTCATGATTAGTTACCCCCTGTGGTAATTTTTGTACCCATTTCATTACAGTTACTCATAGTGATTTTTATTTTCAGGACTGTAGTTGTCTAGCTAGCCAAGCCATCCTGCTGGGTATACTGCTCAAAAGAGAAGGGCCCAACTTCATCACAAAGGAAGGTAAGAGTACATGTCTAAGAGAACATTTTTAAATAAAAAGACCTCTCTATTTTTGAACTTGTATCAATGCATAATGAATATCCACTAAAATGTTACAAGTTATTTTCTCCTCTGTTAAACCTCTTTTTTAAAAAAACTTTTAAAAGGAAAATTCATACCCCCTTCTCTGATTGTCTGAATGGTGTTGGAGCCTGGATTCTGCCTGTGACTGTTAACCTCTGATAACTCCATAGTTGTTTATTGACAGTTTCCAGTTTTATTTTCTGTATGTTTTCAAGAACAATATTGAATCATTATAGCTATAAAAATTAGCTCCTTCATGGTCTGCAGCAGCCATTTGAAATGGAACATGGCATTTAATAGAATTATACTCTCAAGACTTTACAAAAATAAATCATTCTAATCGTGTTCATGTCCACTCTGCATTAAGGATGAAACCCAATTATCCCTGAAATCTACACTCATATGTTGAGTCACTACTCTAAGGAATCCTTGAATTCTACATCATGGTCTACTTCCAGCATTTTATAATACAGAATAATGTAGGATACATTTCAAGTATTTAATGTCTAGCTACTCAAAGTTTTTAGCTCATCTGAAAGTTCTCTGTCCAGAGATGCATATTGTTTGGTTAGAGTTAGAAATTGAGTTGATATTCTAAACAGCAATGTAATTAATAAGATTTATAGTTCTGGTAGTGAACTAAACATAATTGTTTATTCAAATAAGGTCTACTTAGTTTTTGCATTATTGTAGCTAAGAGATAACCGTCTTGAGTATTATACAGTGAATTGAATAGTCTTAATTTTTTAACTTAATATTATTAAGGCAGAAGAACTCTTAAGCAAATTTCAAACAGAATCCTTCATGTTTCTAATTAATCTTGAAACTCAAAAGTGTAAACAGGATCCTAGTTATACTGAGGACATTTATCAAAATTTATACTTTAAAACAATAGGATAATTAAAAAGCAGACATTTCATTAGGAACCTAGAATTCAGAATGGTTATTTTAGTAGTGCTTTAAAATGAAACAAAATTTATATAAAATAGTTTATAATGAAAATCTTGAGAGAATTATTTTTTAAACCATTTTTATAAACTTGGGAGTAATATTCATGTGTTACTTAGATATTTAAAAGACTTTAAATCTTTTAAATCTGCAAAACCTTATATATTGAAAATCATAAGCATCTACAGAATCTGAATATAATTTTATCCAATTTGTTATAAAGCTATAAAAATAAGTTCAGGGTAAAATGATAAAGGTCTTGTTCTTTACCCTTGTTTACCCTTTTTTGTGCTCTGTCCTGTCACATGGTTAATTTACTGACAAACCAGTCATGAGGCCAGACCACATGTAAATTGCTCCCAAAGAATGAAACCCAGTGGTATTTTTTTGAGCACTGATATGTGATCATGCACATAACAGAATCACCATAAAGTTTTTTTGAACAATGAAGAATTATGTATAGTCAGTCTATAGTATTTGTTCAATTTGCTGTATTCTGTTTTTTATTTTCTATAGTAAATTAAAATAACTTATTTTTATTTATTAAAAACATAGATTGTGTATTAAGAAAACAATGAATTTCAAGAAATAAAGTACTTATCCAAATCATATACTCAGAAGGGCTGGAGACATTCACACTATATATTTGGGTTACATATTTAAAAATGTCAGGTTGTTCAGAACATTAATGGATGAATGTATTAACTCTAATGGAACAAAATGAAAATTCAAGAGTGTTTTTTTTTAAGGAGAATAAATGTTATGCATTTAATTAAAAGCATTTTTCAACAAAGACTCTATTATCTGATGTCTAGGTACTGTTTCTGATCACATTGAGAGAGTCTATAGAAGAGCTGGCAGCAAAAAATGTTGGTTCGTATTAGCGTCCTTGTCGTTATGTTTTATTTTTATGTTGTCATATTCAGTATCCTAAAGATAATGGACCAGTCTTAAAGGTGGTTATTCATCCTAATTTTTACTTTTCAACTCCAAGGTTGCAGCACTGTGACTCAGCCTACTTTCTAAGGATCTGCCTACATTGCATTTTATCATGGCTCTCCCAAGTTATTAAAAACATATCTGGGAGTAAAGACACCCATAGGAATAGAACCTGGAGAGGATGCACTGGAAGGATGTTCCAATGACTCTTTCCTACCCTGCACCTCCTCTGTCCCAGCAAGATGCTTTAGGTTCTAATTTGTATTTGGGAAACTTGTTCTGTTATAGAAGGTCATGAAGAGACCAGTGTTTCATTTAATCACAAGCAAAAAATAATATACTTAGGAAATAGTTCTCTCATGACTTAAGTTGAATGAATCCCAGTGATTGTAGTTGCTTCATAAGAAGTAACTGATATGTTCTGCAGAGGTAGTCTCTTCCCAGAGACTGAAGAAAAATTAGGTAAGTTGAGATAAGATTGTTTAATTTCACAATGGGGTAGGTATGTCTAAATGAATGCCATCTGCATTTTTGAAGCAATTGTAACAGTTTTACTAGCAAAATCTAACATTTTGAAATTAAGAGTATATAAATATATATATTTTTTAATAACCCATTATTATCTAATTTTGAAAAAAAAAGTTTCAAGCAGTGTCATAAGAAACTCCCTTAACCTCACTGAGCCTCAGTTTTCTAATCTCTAAAATAAGGGGATTAGACAAAACAATCTCTTAGCAGTATTTCAACTCTATGATTTATAATAAATATACCATTCTGACCCAGAAGAAATTATATAATAATCCTGTGGTTAAGTCTCAGATTTTCGCTGTAAATTCTCAGCACAGTAAGGCATGCAAACCAATAGATGTTGCTTTTTAGTCAGTAAATTTCAAATGTGGTCTATAGTCTTATCTTCGGTTAAGCAAACCTGTATTTGCTTTATTTTTAATACTTGTATTTTAGATAAATCATTAGCAAACATTTAGAGTCCTGACTGTTATGTTTAAAAGAACAAACTCCTGGAAGTTTTATTTACTGTATTTTCCCTTTTATGGCTTTCCACTGACATACCCAGGTTGGCGGTACGCTACGGGGCTGCATTTACCCAGAAATTTTCTTCCTCTATAGCCCCACACATTACTACTTTTCTGGTACATGGGAAACAGGTAACATGCACGGAATGTGGAAACTCAAGCTGCTTGAAATGTGTGGGCTTATTTGCGTCCTGAGGGTTAAATATGTCTTTTGGTCTTACAGTGTGTGGGTGAAAGCTTCTCTAAAAGTAGGAAGTGTTTGTTTCACTAACTTTATCAGATATGACTTAATTTTCTACTAGTTCATCTATGTTGAGATTAAGCAATGTAAGTGTTTTTTATAGGTCAGCTCCCATAGATATCCTGAAATACAAGAAAACAGTTTTAAACCTACATTTTAATTTTATTTGCTCCATCTAAAAGTCCCACATGAATTTTTACTTTTGAGGGGGCAAAAATGTCTTATGTATTGCAGGTGCTGTGCTTAAAAATCTGTTCTCCTTACAGTCTAAGACTTTTTCAGAAATGTAAAAATAGCAGTGTGAATTCCTTCCCCCAACATTCTGGCAAGAAAAAAAATGCTGGTATTTCATTGTATCACTTCCTAAAATTGAGTACTAAGTGAGTCCCCTGACCCAGGGATTTGGTTGTCTAGGCACCTAAAGAAACTTGATTTAAAGCGGTTATACGAATAGAGGGCATGTACCAGTGACAGTCTTAATAATGAATTTTTTAATACAAAATCAGAATAATCAATTCTTCCTCCTATGCCACTCCCTGCCAAAGGGATAGTTAGGCTCCCTTTTCTTTCTTTTTAAATTGTTAATGGCACAAATAATGCTGGTGGCAGAGGTGAGGATAAGGCTATCCCTCCCTAATTCTGGTTGGTCCTACAATCTGGGAGATTTCAGCTGTGAGGTCCAGTGTCTTGGGGTCAGTGTTTCCTCCATATTATTACATGAGGACCTAACTGTGCATATTTTTAAGTTTCCCCGTTCAGGGGCCCCACTCATTAATCATTCAGATTTGTCAACCTCTGGCCTGCTCTCTCCTTTGCCCCCAGGTCGGTGGTGCGCCATACAGCAAGTCTTTTAAGTAAACTAGTGGACAGCCTGGCCCCATCCATTACTAATGTTTTAGTGCAGGGCAAACAGGTAAGTATCTGATTTTCAGACTCTTTGTCACAGTCACAAAGGTTTCTGGGCAGGACCCTGGCTTTTAAATATGGCAAGCCTCAGTGTCGTAGGTCTCTCATAACCACATTTACAACGGCTCAGGCATTTCTACAAAAGGCTCCTTCCCCAAGCAAAATCTAGTCTTAAAGATGCACAGATACTAAGTATTTGCGCTGCACCTCAGAGCTTTAATTTTCAACTTCTGTGTTAACTTGAGATCAGTGAAGATACTGACAAAGAAAATGGTATGATACCTGCTAAAGCACTCCAGACAGGCTTAGGATAGGTAGAACAAAGACAGGGCGCAGTGAAGGGCGCATTTTCCCCTCTACTCCGCTTAAGATTCTTCTCCCCCTTAGAAATGCATTGACTCCCCAGATCCTTAACCCTCTGGGCCACCTCTCCTTCCGGCTCCTCCCCTCCCGCCAAGGCCAGCTCTTGTCAGCTCCTCGGCACAGAACCATCTCCAGTTAGCAGTCCCTTTCTCTGGGTTCTCACAATAGGCCTGTGACACTCCTCACAACCTGCCCTGGATCCCGGTTCATTTGAATGTGTGTCTCTCACCCCAGGGTAGGCCATGAACCCCTGGAGGCCATGGTCCATGTCTTGTCCAGCACCTGTCCCAGTGTGCCCAACATGGCCTTGGAGAGGCATTTGGTGAATGTGGGTTGAATTGAGCCCGTGCACGTGGGTATGTGGAGTGGAATATGGCTGCTCATTTTTTGTTTTATTTTCTATAAGCTCTAATTACCTGGCTGAACAATCATTTGATTGGAATGAAAACCTGTTTGCTTTCTATCTCTTCTTTGGGAGTATGTGTGCTTTGTCATGTCTTCCTGATAGTTAACCTAGGGATATAATAATACAAAAAACTTTAACCTTCTTTGATGGAATCAACCCATTGTTCATATCTCAGGGCTCTTAATTCATTAAAACTGAAATTATTTCATCTTGACATCTAGCTTTTGAAAAGTTGAAAGAATATTTTATTCTGTAATATTTAATACTAATAAAAAAAACTCCTGAGAAAAATTTAAATCCTTTTTCACATACGTTATTTTCTATTTTCTCCAAATTATTAAGAGGTAGAATTTTCATCCTCATTCGTCAGCTAAATAGACCAAGACACGGATAACTTGTGGGGTGCCTTTCCTCACTGCAATCCTCAAATCCAGCCACAGAGTCCTGCATTGTTGCCTTGGACTGAGCCACCCCTTGAAGAAAGTAAACAGGCTTTGGGAAGCTATTTTTCCTTGGATTTTAGGCTCCTGTAGTATATCTGAAAATATAGTTAATTCTACGATGTATGAGAAGGTTTTGGCGATCTCTGAGGTCACTGGCACCTGACAGTTGGAGAGGAGGGGGTAGGTTAGGGTTGGTCATGTCCATTCTGTACACTATCTAGAGGGGGATTACAGCCTGTGTTTCTGAGATTCTGTTCACCAGAGCAGAATCCTGGAGGCCTTGGAGCCTGTCCTGAGGCTGTGGCTGGACCATTGCCCACCAGACCAGTACATCTCCCAGGGAAATAGTCACTTACAGAGCTGGGTACCTGGGAGGCTGACAGCTCTGCTTCAGGTGTATGAAGTCCATTCATTGACTGCATCTTACACTTTTACAAAAAAGAAATGAGAATGGAGCATTCCAAGTGTGCAACTGCTTATTTATGAAATTCCACCCTGAGAACTGAAGTAATATTGTTTGTACAGAGCACTTTCAGATCACCTCAAGCTCCCTGGAATGAAATAGTGCTTTAGTCATCATTGCCTCCAGAGGCAATGATGTGCCTTCTGTTTGCTTTCTTCTTTACTAGCTGACATTTTAATAAAAGTAATCGCACTTGGACTAACTGGTTGGTACCACTTGTGTTACAATAAACTAGCAGTTCTCAGTTTTCACTCCATCACAAAGTTGGGGCAGAAGACCCCTGTCCTGCTTTCTCCCCTCATCTCAGAAAACACAGGGCCCTTTGATGTCCTCTTCTTTTTCCTGCATCTTATAATCGTGCACTGTACAAGGAAGAGAGAGGGAGAGGGGTAATGAGGAGGAAGGAGGGGCTGCAGGCTTTTCTGGGAGGCAGAATGCTAAGGCGAAAGGAGAAAGGGAGAGCAGAGTATTTATTTCTCTTGCCCAGGCTCCACAGCACTTTTGGCTTTGAATTTTCATTGCCATTTCCCTCTGTGCTTTCTCATTTCGCAGGCTTGTGGGCAGTCTTGTTTATTCCCCTCCACAGGCCAGAGATAAGTCAACAAGTATTTCAGCACTCACTGGGTGCTTAGAACTACGCCAGGAAAAGTGGGGCTACACTACAACTCTATGTCCTTGCACCTGCCTTTGAAAAGATTACAGTGTTGTTAAAGAGCAAACACTTCCACATGAGAAACTGTAAAAGAAGTGAAGGATATACTCTCAAACATAGACTGTGCACGAAAGTAAAACTAGTCAGTGTATTCTGGTTTCTCTGGGGAGTTTCTAGTACTAAAGTCATTCGGAATAATTTTATCTCAGTAGTTATTTATATTCCTTCCCTGCTTTTATCCACTCACCTCCACTCTCCTAACCAGGACCCTCACCTGCCCTTGTATTTCAGACCAGACTGAACCATCATGAACTCCAGTGGGAGTCATGCTTTGAAAGCCATTTTAATAAATAGCAGGAACAGTTATTCTACCTAATTCCCTAGCTTGCATAGAGTAATTTCATCCTGCCCGTCATCCTGAGCCTTGAATTTTTTTCTTTTATCTGTTAGTAGCTAGGAAATTTTTACAATAAAATTCTGCCACCTATAGGTAACTCTGGGTGCCTTTGGGCATGAAGAAGAGGTTATCTCTAATCCTTTGTCTCCAAGAGTGATTAAGAACATCATCTATTACAAGTGTAATACCCATGATGAGAGGGAGGCGGTCATTCAGCAAGAACTGGTCATTCATATTGGCTGGATCATCTCCAATAACCCGGAGTTATTCCGTGGCATGCTGAAAATACGAATTGGGTGAGTAAAGTACTTTGCATTTGCATAAAGAGAATTGTTCAAGTGGTCCTTGGCCTCTCTGAGTGAAGTGCTGGCCCAGATCTGGTGGGCATTTAGGAAAGTGCATCTTGCCCTAAGTCATAGAGACAACATCTGGTGGTATGAAGAAATAAATACTAGTGGCCTGAAAAAAACCCTCCTGTTAAACATATTTAACTCCCAACATGAGATGTAGGGGAATAACTCTGTTCTCTGGTAAAATCAAACTCCAGGGGTTTAAACAGGTGTATCATGTTAAAAAACAAACAAACAAACAAAAACCCCATTATGCACAAGACTTGTAAAAAATCCTGTAGATAAGTGGATAAGACTTAAGAGAAGAGTGGGGTTTTTTTTAGTAAAACTAGGTGTCAGGAGGACACACTCAAATAAAAATTTGGTCCTTTTAAGAATATTATTCTGTATCCATTTTCTACCAAAATCTAAATTTTAGTCATTAAAATCGTAAGTGTTCTGTTTGGAGAAGTTGAAAGTAAGGCTCTGGTGATCTTGAATCTTCTTAGTCAAGCACTGTGTGAGGCAGTGCAGTAAGCACGTGACCAGGCTGTGGCATCCAGCAGAACTGAGTGCAAGTCCAGACCGCCACTCATCATCTCAGTGGCCTGAGGCCAAGTGGCTGAACCTCCCTCCTGCTTTCATACTAGCCTCATTGTTTTGTGTGAGATGAAACAAAATAATACATTAAAAAGGCCTGCCACAACCGAGTAAAGTACAAATGCTTCTTTTCATTTTTTTAAACATATTTTTGATTGTATTGAATACAGGTATCATGTGAATATGTTCTAATTGTAAAAAAGTCAACAAAAAACAATACTTGAGCATATAGAGTAACCTAATATGTGGCCAATTTGGGGGATGTTCAAGTGTTTGAAAAGACTATGTAGCCTGTCAGGCGCAAATACATGTGAATGTGTGTGAGTGTGATTAAGTGTTTAGCTTGCTAGTTGTATAATTAGATCATCAATATCTTTACTATTTCTGTCCTACTTGACTTTCAGTTGCTGATAAATTGTAAAATGTTCTCCTGTTTATGAATTTGTCAATTTCTCCTTGCATTTTTATCCGTTTTGCTTTATATATTTTAAAGCTTTGTTTTTGTCCATGCTACCATGTTTGTTTGTTTGTTTGTTTTAAACGTTTCTTTAATTAATTTATTTATTTATATTTATTTTTGGCTGTGTTGGGTCTTCGTTTCTGTGCGAGGGCTTTCTCCAGTTGCAGCGAGCGGGGGCCACTCTTCATCACGGTGCGCGGGCCTCTCTCTGTCGTGGCCTCTCCCGTTGTGGAGCACAGGCTCCAGACGCGCAGGCTCAGTAGTTGTGGCTCACGGGCTTAGTTGCTCCGCGCATGCTACCATGTTTTAACAATGTGTCTTTCCTTGTGTCATTTATTTTGTAATTGAATTATTTTTAAAAAATTATTTTTAATTTCAAACATCTACAAAAGTATAGAAAATAGTATAATAAAGCCCATACTATTACTCAGCTTCAACAATATCATCATATGGCCAATCTTATTTCACTCATACCCCCCCACTACCTACCTCACCCACACTCCCGTCTATATTTAAAGCAAATCCATCTTATCATTTAATCTGTAAATACTTCAGTGTGTATCTGTAAGACATAAGGACTTTTTAAAAGCATAACCCATGATCCCATTACAATGCATGAAATATAACAAATGAATTCTTTGTGTCTAATATTACTGCCATGCCTGCTTTCTTTTTTTGTTTTTATTAGCTTGGTATACTGTCTTCCATTCCTTTACCTTCAATGTTCTTTTTTCATTTTGTATAGATATGTCTTTTATATTTAACATTCATGCCATATTTATTTTTAATCCAGTCTGAGATTATCTTTTAATAGAAATATATGTGATATTTGTGCCATTTCATTTATATTTTGACTTATTTCTGCCATTATATCTTGTTTTCTAGTTGTTTCCTTTTTCTTTTTCCTTTCTTCTATTGCTGGATTGATTTCATTTTCCCTTTCATTTCTTAGTTTTAATTTTGCATGTGAGTATGAAGCACTTTATGTAAAATGATTACCCATTTTTTCCTTCAAAAAATTACATTAAAAACTAGTTGCTTATTGGAAGTATCTGCATGCCTCTCGTTTCAACAATTCTCATTCTAGGAATTTAGACATACTTTAACAGCAGTCTTCATTTCATGCTTGTTTGAAATAGTGAGCCATACAATAAAATGCTGTGCAGCCATTACAAGTAACAAGATAAAGTCAATATACTGGCATTTATATATGTCCAAGATAAATTAAGTGAAAAAAAAAGTTGCAAATATATTGTTCTATTTTTTATAAAACAACAATAATACTGTATATATATATGTATAATGTATATGTGGAAAAATATACATAAAATCAGTGTCAGTTATTTTCTCTGGGAGATTTCTACTTTGTAAGTTATGTTTTTCAGTTTTATTTAAATTTTTTTAGTTGAGGTTATTAGTTTTTAAAGTGTTTACCTGATTTTAGTTAGAGTATATTTCAGGTGCGCTTCCCATTCTTTATCTCCTCTTTCTTTTGATTTGAGAAATGAATTCACTCTGCATAAAACTTGACCTTCATTTTTATCCCTTAGAATAGTTCCTTTCAAATATTAGGATGTATTCCAAATCAATTATAAGAACTTTGAATCATATCCTGATTTTTCGGTCTCTTAGCTCTAAAATTTTCAGCTCTAATTCTTGACGATGTATGAGGATGCAGAAATGGGTCTTTCATGTGAGTTGTCTCTAAATGAAAAGAGGTGTGATTCTTCGTATCCATACAGGTATTAAAAGTACTCTGTTGTCACAGATTCAGGCATTTCTCTGAGGCTGACTAAGAAGTATAGGTTATAACTCTTCCAAAGCACATTCTTTGTAGTAAATGTTCTATTCAGGGGACTCTTTAAGTGATAGTCATCCTTGCTGTGACTTAAGCAAAGGCTTAAAGCAAAAGTTAACTGTTCCCCAGGATTTTACAATGCTGTGTTTTTCAGCCTCTAAGTAGTTTTTCCTTTACTGCTTATTCAGCATTTTAGGCTAATTTATTCTCTCAAAAATCCAATGTAATTTTGTTCCTTGAATCCATCTGACCTGAAGCTTCTTTCTCTGCATGGGAATGAAGTATGTTTAGTTTATTATAAAAATAGTTTTCTTCCTGTTTTTGTATCTGCTATTCTATATGTTCAGTGCCTTCCGTGAGAAATAAAATACTCTTTTTTCCTCAAACTGTCACCTGAAATAAAAATGTCAGGACAGGGCATCTGACTTAGTATCTAATGATAGAAAAAAGCCTCCTAATGAAGAAATTTGCTGGGAAACTTTATTCACTGTCCTGAAACTCATCCTGGAATCAATTGAGGCATTATATTCCCATTGTGGGTAGTAACAGTGTCCCTGCCCAACTTATTATGTGTATTTCCCCCATATGCTAGACTCACAGGGTCAGCTGTAAACACTGGGACATTGTCAGTTGGGAAGGAGTCTAATTTTTTTTAATTAATTTATTTTTTTTTAATTTACTTTTGGCTATGTTGGGTCTTCGTTGCTGCACGTGGGCTTTCTCTACTTGTGGCGAGTGGGGGCTACTCTTCGTTGTGGTGTGTGGCTTCTCATTGCAGTGGCTTCTCTTTGTTGTAGAGCATGGGTTCTAGGCGCAGGGGCTTCCGTAGTTTGGCTTGCGGGCTCTAGAGTGCAGGCTCAGTATTTGTGGCGCGTGGGCTTAGTTGCTCTGCGGCATGTGGGATCTTCCCAGACCAGGCATCGAACCCGTGTCCCCTGCATTGGCAGGCGGATTCTTAACCACTGTGCCGCTAGGGAAGTCCTGGAGTCTTTTTTTTTTTTTTTTTTTTTTTAAATAAGAAGTAATTTATTTAAGACATTTACTTCTGCCAAGGATAGAAACCAAATCTTCTCTTCCTATCTGTATTGTGGTCTAGCCCACAGGAGATGTTCAATAAAATTTGACAGATTGTTTAATATATAGGTTATAAGTAGATTCAGGTAGTTTGCCTTGAGCTAGTGATGGGGAATTTAGGAAAAACAAAAGCATGGCTCTCTACTCAGAGAAAGAAAGGACTCTTTTAATTTTGATAAATGCACTTGGTTTGTACAAGTCATGTCCCTCAGGAAATGACAAAGTTAAACAGGGCCTTGTTTATGTGAGAATCTAGTCATACATATAGAGAATAGAAGGATGTAGCACTTTCCCCATTTATTAATGGAATGGTGTGGTTAATCATATCAGAGTATGGTACAAATTACCTTATAATGGTACTTCTCTAAGCAGCATTCCCAGTAAGGATCTAAGGGTATACATATGTGAGTAACATGTTGTTATTGCACTCAAAAGTTTACTCTGGTGAATGGTTTCATCCTCCTTTCCTCCTCCATCACCATAACCACATGTTATTTATTGCACACCTATTATATGCTAGACAATATGCTAAAAATACTTCATATATATTATCTGATTTAATCCATACAACTTTGAAGTAGTCACTAGGACCCCCATTTTAAAGTAAACAACCTGAGATTCAGAGAGCTTAAATAACTTAAATCAGTAAGTGAAAGAACTGGGATTTATACCCAGGACTGCCTGACTCCAAAGTTCTTGCCCTTCAGTCTTAAATACTTCGTGCATGTTTTCACTTATGTATACTGTTGCTCTCTTTTAAGGGAAACAGGCCTTACTGTTTGTTTCTAAAACCTTATGACCTTTATGGTCCCTTCTACATGATTTCAACCTATGACCCATTTTACTTTCAAGTATTCATGTAACAGCTATGATGTGCATTGCCTCCTGATGGTTTTTGCCTTTAGTTTGTCAGTCCTCCAGTCTAGGATCAGTACTATTTAGCATTGTACAGTACAAGACACACCAAGGAGGCCAAACAGTTACAAATTAACAAACAAAAAAAATAAGATTTTGCCCCCTTTATTCATCATGAGACCAAGAAAATAGGGATGATTTGGAACTGATTCTAGGTTAGCCCCTTGTACACTGCAAGAGATATATTAAGATACTATGAAAATTCAGCGAAGTTAAGTAACTTGCACTTGGTCATAAGACTAAGAACCATGATTTGAACCTAGGATGAATGACTCCAGAGTTCATGCTTCCCATCCGTCTTCCAGCTCTCATGTATATAAAGTAGGCAGGCTGTCCCTGCTTTGGCTTTTTCATTGGTTTGTGGCAGTTCTGGGTAAGGAATGTGAAGGTCTTTTGCAAAGGATAAAACTTAAACAGTATTGCTGTGACATTTGGTAATTTGAGGTCCTCTATCTTGTGGCATTTGGAGAGCAAGTGCCTCTGGGGATTTCTTTTTGCAGACCACAAATCCCAAGGAGGAGGATCCCATGCCCCACCCACCCCCTCCAACAAACACACACATACTCACCCTTGTCTTCCAGTCCTAGGTTTGCAAAGACCCTCTGCTCCCACAAGAGATGTTCACCCTAGAGGTATCCCTTTCCACCATAGTTGATTCTCCTTCAAGGCCCAGTGGAATGATCCCAAGCATTTCATAAAGAAACCTTAACTCAAAATCCCTTTTGGATTCTCTGCTGCCATCTGACATGGTCTTCCCCCTCCATCATCTGGTGGGACCTCATGAAGCACATGGCAGACACTCAAAAATTCTCCTGTGGGGACTTCCCTGGTGGTGCAGTGGTTAAGAATCCACCTGCCAATGCAGGGGACACGGTTTTGAGCCCTAGTCCGGGAGGATCCCACATGCCGCGGAGCAACTAAGCCCGTGCACCACAACTACTGAGCCTGTGCTCTAGAGCCTGCGAGCCACAACTACTGAGCCTGCATGCCTAGAGCCCGTGCTCCACAAGCGAAGCCACCGCAACAAGAAGCCTGCGCACCACAACGAAGAGTAGCGCCCACTCACTGCTACTAGAGAAAGCCCACGTGCAGCTACAAAGACCCAATGCAGCCAAATAAATAAATTAATTAAATAAAAATTAAAAAAAAAAAATTATCCTGTGCCTGCCCACGGTGCTCCTCCACCATATTAACAGAAAGGTTTTGGAGCCCTGTCTCTACTCAAGGGATATCTAACAACCTCAGAGAATTGCAGTTATCCTGTCTGTGGGGCTTGTGGTAGTGCCCTTCTGAAAAGAAAAAAGATATTTTTGTATCTTTTTAATATATTTTTATTGCACTTTATTCTAAATAAATTTTACTCAGACCTCAGCTCCTTAAATGAGCAGCTTCCTTGCATTTACTGCTAGCAGCAAACACATACTCTATTTATATGTTTCTTTACAAAATTTACCTTGACTTAGTCCCTGGAAGGTTTTGCTTAAAACCTTGCTTAAAATTGATGAACAAATTATTCATTTATAGAGTCCTTGAGTGTCAAATTTCTTATAAATTGTTGAATTTCTTGCTCTTCTAAGTCACCCGTTTGTGTTTGTAGCATGATTTTAAAAGAAAGAAGGGAAGGGATTTATAGAAAACATTCTTTTTTTATTTCCTTATAGGTTAATTAAAGCATTTCAAACTCATTCATATCTGACTTTTTACTGTTGTTTCTATCTTTTAAATGTTGATTATGATTAAAGAGATTGATAGTTTAGCCAGCTTTTAACACCATATTCCTCCTGAAATGCTAACATTCATTAGGCTGAATGGACATAAAAAATAAGAACATTTGTCTTAGTCATGGTACATCTTACACATAATTCTCCTGCACTATGTATGCTTGTATCTCTCTGGTTTTTTTTTAAAGATTTATTTATTTTTTTATTGATTGATTGATTGATTACTATGTTGGGTATTCGTTTCTGTGCGAGGGCTTTCTCTAGTTGCGGCGAGTGGGGGCCACTCTTCATCGCGGTGCGCGGGCCTCTCACTATCGTGGCCTCTCTTGTTGTGGAGCACAGGCTCCAGATGCGCAGGCTCAGTAGTTGTGGCTCACGGGCCTAGTTGCTCTGCGGCATGTGGGATCTTCCCAGACCAGGGCGCGAACCTGTGTCCCCTGCATTAGCAGGTAGATTCTCAACCACTGTGCCACCAGGGAAGCCCTATCTCTCTGTTTTAACCTCTCTCTCTGAGGTTTTTGGATTTTTAAATTTTATTTATTTACATCACCCACTGCCTCAATTGCTTTAAACCAATACCACCATGTTTCTTTTCTCTTTTTTCCAAGGTTAATCCTGCCAATGCAATTTCTTCAACATTACTGCTATCAGGCACTCCAGTGAACAAAATTAACCTGCTCACAGGAATGGTATTCTAGTGTGATAATGATTTGATTTGCTGTCTCATTATTGATTTGTGCTCCAGCTTTCATGTTGAAATAGATCAAGTTCCTGACAGGCCCATTACTGTAAAGACCTCCAATCAACTGCTTTCTGTTCTAGGTCTGTCATTCAGGAGACAACCCCTGAGGATATATGTTATCAAGTCTTTTTCATCCCTGCTTTTCATACTGCCAGGACATCCTCTGTAAGCCGTTATGATCCATGCATGTCTTGTCTTCTAATGCCCACAGCTGCATCTGTGGATCACACACCCAGTGCTTAAGAGAAGTCCGTTGGTGTCATAGGTACCAGACTATAACATTGCTTGTGCAGTAAAGGAAAAAGGAGATAACTGCAGCTCTTGAGTTCATTAGCATGGTTTGATACTCATTCATAGTACTTTGCTTTTGACATTTGATATGAGGTAAAGAAGTGAGATGATGGAGTTCTACCTCTATTCTGTTATGATTAGATCAGAGGTAGAGCGGGTGAGTGATTGTTCTCCAGTTACCAAACAGGAAGCTCCCTTTGCCTCATCAAATTGTCACCCTCTTTGTGTTAATAGGAATCAAGCAGAACAGTCCCTTCTTGCAACTTTTCATCTCCTATCATATAGCTTAGTAAAATGCTTGCACAGACAGTTATTTGTTCACTTGTTTAACAGTAAAATTGGCAAATACTTCTTAGTATCTTGAAATAACCTCAAAATGATTATTTTAAAAATTGTTTCTTGCTATGGATCAGTGCTATTCTTTATAACATTTTTTTCAGAAAATGTCAGCTGTTCTGATTTACCAGTGATGTCAGATTTCCATGTACCTTATTTTATATTTCACTCCTTAATTGGGGCAGGTTGGAAAAGAAAATGCCAACACATACACAACATGCTAACCAACCTCACACTAAAAGAGTTTTTAGAAGGTTAAACTTATTCCCAGGACTGTAGAGGAGTACTAAGCCGCCGCTTCACATTTTTCCAGCGGTGTGGAGGAATTCATCGTCAAGTCAGACCACGCTACGTTTGAAGGTTGATCTGGTCAGTAGCGTGCATCTGCCTCTCTCTCATTTGCTTATCGTCAAATAGAGCATGTCCCTGGTTCTTTAGACAGACTGAATTTATAAGGATCTGGTCCAAGAATAACCTTCATTCTTTTGACCTTCCACAGTTGCTTGCTTGCTTGCTTTCCCCATTTCTCATTAAGTGCTTTTACATTGGAATTGTCAAATCAGGTTTGGTGACTTTGTCAGCAGGAATGAGGGTAAGAAGCCAGATTTTCCCATGCAAAGGAATTAATGCTCTTTTGTATTAGTAGTTCTAAAAATGGATTAAAATGTCTTTGATTTTCTAAACTGTGTGACTCACTTGGTTAATTACATTCTCTAAGTGTCTGACTGTTCATATATAAGGCTATTTGGCTGTTTCTGTTTTAGTCTTTTGAAGAATTCCAAGCTAAACAGATTAACTTGGCCAATATTTTTGAATGAATAATGTATTTTTAACAATCTGACAAATAAGTTAGATTCATTTGTGCTCAAATGAACCTTCTGGGACTTCCTTGGTGGCGCTGTGGTTAAGAATCCACCTGCCAGTGCAGGGGACACAGGTTCGATCCCTGGTCCGGGAAGATCCCACATGCCGCGGAGCAACTAAGCCCATGCGCCACAACTGCTGAGTCTGCGCTCTAGAGCCCGCGAGCCACAACTACTGAGCCTGCGTGCCACAACTACTGAAGCCTGTGTGCCTAGAGCCCATGCTCCACAACAAAGAGTAGCCCCCACTCGCCTCAACTAGAGAAAGCCCGCATGCAGCAATGAAGACCCAACACAGCCATAAATAAATAAATAAATTTATTAAAAAGAAAAAGTCATCTTCTTTCTTTGGTGGCCGCTGAGTACAATGTTTTCTACAATTTGCTCACAGAACTGCTGAGATTTTGTAAATAGAAGCCTGAGGGGAAATATTTAGATCTCCAACTATCTTTGTTTATGGTACTGAAGGTTTTAAAAGGTAAATGTGATAGATAATGTTTAGTTTTAATAACTCAAATTTTGGGAGGACCTTAAAAAGTAAGTGTTTTAAAAAATTTAGTTACTTATTTTAGAAGAGGATACCTCCTGAAGTGAAATCAATACGGCACTTCTTCCAACCTGAGTTTGAGAAGTCAAATAAAAGGAGTTTGCTAACATAATTTGAACATAACAATTGAACATAAAAATTGAACTCTATAATTTCAAAAGCATTTTAACAGTTTTAACATAACATTGTCTTACTTATTCCTCAAAATAATTTCATAAAATGAGCTGAACAAGTAATAGTAATACAGTATTCCCATTAGAAAAATAACTTGGAAATGGGGTTCAGTTGGTAAGTGACAAAATTGGTATTCAGGTCTGTCTGCATTGTTTTTTCTTTTCATTATGAAAATATTTAAATGTGTAATAACAGAATAGTTTGGTAAATTCCTATATACCCATTATTTAAATGGGTATAAGCAATTATTAGTAATTTATATTTACCATATTTGCTTTTTTTTTGGCTGTAAATTATAAAGGAAGTTTACAGCCAAATGACATTTTGACGTTTACCCCTCAATATTTTAGTAAGTATATATCTAAAGTAAGAAAAAGGACATTTTCTTAATAACCACAGTACCATTATCACACCCAACAAAATTAGCAATAATTCCTTAATATTACCTGGTACACTGTTTTTATTTGTATTTCTCTGGTTGTCCCCAAAATGACTTTGTTTTAAAAATACCAAGGTCCCAAAGAAGGCCCACACATGGCATTAGTTGCTACATCTCTTAAGTCACTTTTAATCTAGAACAGCCCTTATCCCATTTTTCTTTTCATGACATTAAGTTGTTTGGGAACACCAAAAGGCTGGTCTTCAGATTTTCAATTTGATGTTCCTTCTATTATACTGAGCTGCCTCAAATGTAAATTTTAAATGTTAAATAAAGAAATAAAATAATAAATAGAAAACAATTTTGTCCAACCTGTAAAATTAAAAATAGAATTTTTATATTATAAAGAGAGTCCGTGGAGCAGTTTATTGTAACTGAAATGTTGCTGTAACAACTAATTAGGTTTGACATAAATACACTACCATGTGTAAAATAGATATCTAGTGGGAACCTGCTGTATAGCACAGGGAGCTCAGCTCAGTGCTCTGTGACAACCTAGATGGGTGGGATGGGGTGGGGGAGGGAGGCCCGAGAGGGAGGAGATATAGGTATACATATAGCTGATTCACATATCATTGTACAGCAGAAATGAACACAACATTGTAAAGCAATTATACTCCAATAAAATAAATTTTTAAAAGAACTAATTTCATAAGCAACTTTAACATCAAAACATCCAAAGTAACTAGTAACTATATCCTTGTGACTTTTATGCTTGTATAACATTTTGATTAAATGTAGTTCATAATAATGAAGATGAACAAGTAAATAAATTCTAGTCTTTGGCAATAATATAGGTTTGGTCCAGTTTTGCTTTTCAGCTGATGAGAGAAGGGCAAATTGTACATCTTATCTCCGTTACATATTCTGTTGTTGCACATACCAGGAAACTCACAAACATGTTTTTTGTTGTTTGTAGATACCTTGTCATCTTTAGTGTTCTTACCAAAGAGCAAGTATTAAATATTTGTCATATACTATCAGTGGTAATAGTAATGTTATATATTTTTAAAATTATTATGTTCTATCCTTGTGTATCTCTCATGCCTTTATAATCTATCTCAGTGTCATGCAACATAGTCTGCATTTGACTGGCAGACTAGTTAAATTTCTAACTTCCAGAAATGGCAACAACAAAGAATAGTGAAGAGGATAGGAAAAAGAGCTGAGAGTTGCCTTATCAGAGGGATTGGAGCAGTCACAGGAGACACACTGCCTTGTGGCTTATGGCCTGGCGCAGTGGGCAGGGTGATATGCTTGGTTGATATTACTTCCTGCTCAACTGGAAACGATTACCATTTTTCTTACCATTTTTTCCATTGAGAGACAGTAAAGTCATTCCATGAGAATGCATCACTGTTGTTTTACAAACCAAACTTGGCAGAAAGAAGGACTTGAATCTTTTGATTATTTCCACCTAACTTTTTCATCTCTGTACCTGCAATAACCTGTAGGCAGTCTTTCAAAGAAGTGTATAAGAGAAAGATACTGAAATATTTGGGCACAGTAACTTCGCCACTTTAAATCTTTGTTGCTGTAACTAGACGTTTCTACCTGTGGGCTGGCTATACAGTACCCCCTTTGGGAGACAAAGCCTGGGTGAATGAAGACACGTTCTTTGCAGTTCTCTGTCTCTGTTTGCTATTCAGTGTTCACCAAAGGATTTAAGGATAAAGCATAGGAATCTGCTGTGTAAAACGAATTCCCTAGCTTTTCCTAATGGTCTGTAGAGTTCTGGTTCCCTAAGGCATAGTATTATTTCCTGAGTTTTCTTTGGTTTGCATAACTAGTTTATCCGAGTTCTTTCCTCAGAATACAATAAATGAAATGAGATGAAACTGTAAAAATACTTACTAAAAGCTTCTCAAGTTAAATAATAAAATTATTTACACATAAAATGATGAAATATTTTAGGCATTTCTAGGCATATAACTACCAGGCACACAAATAGTGCTCAATAATTGCTTTCCTAAATAATCACGTTAAAGCTCTTTCTGTAATAAAAATGTGTTTTATGAACAGCATTTAAATATCTATTACAGATTTTTTTAATAATAGGTACATGAACAGCATTTAAATATCAAAGAATAGATTCTTCTGAAATCTACTGATCAAAGTATGTTCTCTGACATACTAGTATAATTAAGTTATAACTAACTGTGTGCCTGTATTTCAAAGGCAGGTATTTCTCCTCTGTCCCTTCCAATTATAAGGGAATGACTACAAAATAAATGAAGTAGGTAAAAAATACTTGTCCGTCCTGGGAAAGGAATGTTTATATAATAGCATATCTCAGCCCATTTCTTAAAATGATTTATTTTTATCCTATTTGTTTTTTTCATATATCTAGTATTAAGAAAATAGTAGTGTGGCAGCCACTACTCATCAGTCTCATTTGGTAAGAACCTAAGTACCTGTCTATTTTCATGTTTTACTACCTAACCACATGTGCACGAGCAGGGCTCATTTTTAAGAGTCTGATCATGTCACATAATCTTTTTTTTTTTTTTTTGATTAATTTATTTATTTTTGGCTATGTTGGGTCTTCGCCTCTGTGCGAGGGCTCTCTCCAGCTGTGGCAAGTGGGGGCCGCTCTTCATCGCGGTGCGCGGGCCTCTCACCATCGCAGCCCCTCTTGTTGCGGAGCACAGGCTCCAGACTCGCAGGCTCAGTAGTTGTGGCTCACGGGCTTAGTTGCTCCGCGGCATGTGGGATCCTCCCTGACCAGGGCTCGAACCCATGTTCCCTGCATTGGCAGGCGGATTCTCAACCACTGCACCACCAGGGAAGCCCCTTTGTCACATAATCTTGATGGAAGTAATTATATCATCAGTTCAGGAAATTCAAATGGCCTTTTCTTCATTCCTCTCTGGATGGGTCAGTGCTGTTAAGGGCATTGCCAAAAGAAGCACAAGGTGATTTTATTTCAAGAGTTATTGATTCATGCTTTCCCTGTTTTGTTTCAGGTGGATCATCCATGCTATGGAGTATGAACTACAGATCCGTGGCGGATACAAGCCAGGCAGAGACTTATATCAGTTGTCACCTAGTGAAGTGAAACAGCTTCTGTTGGATATTCTGCAGCCTCAACGGAATAGAAGGTAATGAGGGTCCTTTGTTACCTACAGGACACTCTGGATTTACAATAACTATATATATATATATATATATATATATATATATATATATATATATATATATATATATATGAAATTAGTAAGGTATTAATAAGAAATAAAATGCAGCAGAGTATCAAAGACCAGTAGATGGGCAGCATACCTAGAGATACTAATTAAAATTGTCTTCAGTTATGATTTTGTGTTGATTTGAATTTTATACTTTTTTCAGGTATAGATTGTAAATGTTTCTTAATTTTTATTATTCTATGCAGAATGTAACACTTCATTCCACTTTGGTCAATTCCCTTTCTGATCCTTTGTAGTACTCGCCATCTCCTCCCAACATTTTGGCATAAAAGTTTGGATTTGGTAATGTTACTTAAATATCTTGCCTGTAACTGTGTCTCTCTGAGTAGACTCTAAACTTATTCAGGTAAAACTTGTCTTAGACTTAACTTGTGCTAACCTTAGAATAAAAGCAAAACAAATACTTTGGATTGCATTGAATTGAAGAGTTATTTTTATTACAGAAAGTGCTTTAATAAAATTATTGAAGCAAGCATTTATTGAGCACTATCTGTGTGCCTGGTACTTTCCAAGGTATAGTTATATGCCTAGAAATACCTAGAAAAGAAGTCTTCTGCAAAAGTATATTTGAACAAATGGAAGAACATCCTTGTTCTTAGACAGGAAAACTCAACATTTTAAAGATGTCTGTTACAAGTTTAATGAAATTCCAATAAAATTCCAACAAGCTGTTTTATGGAGTTAGACCAGTTAATACTAAACTTCCTGTGGAAAAACAAACATGCAAGAATAACCAGAAAAACATAAAACAAAGACTTGCCCTAAGAGAGACAGTAAAAATATTTAAAAGCCTTTATAATTAAAATAACGTCATGCTGGTACATGAACAGAAAAATAGAACAGTTAAACAGAATAAAAAGTCCAGAAATAGACCCCCCAAGAACATATGGAAATTTCATGTATGATAATGTCATGTATGACATCTCAAAATCATTGGGTCAAGGATGGACTTTTTAAATAAATAGTGATGGGACAACTGGATAGCCATTTGGAAAAGATGAAATAAAATTCATACTTTATACTGTACTCGAGAATAAACTCCAAACAGGTTAGTGATCTAAACGTTAAAAAAAAAAATGAAACCATACTAGTGCTAAAAGAAGACATGGGTTGGGACTTCCCTGGTGGCACAATGGTTAAGAATCCGTCTCCCAGTGCAGTAGACACAGGTTCGAGCCCTGGTCTGGGAAGATCCCTCATGCCGTGGAGCAACTAAGCCCGTGTGCCACAACTACTGAGCCTGCACTCTAGAGCCTGCAAGACACAACTACTGAGCATGTGTGCCACAACTACTGAAGCCCACATGCCTAGAGCCTGTGCTCCGCAACAAGAGAAGCCACTGCAATGAGAAGCCTGCACACCACAACAAAGAGTAGCCCCAGCTCACCACAACTAGAGAAAGACCGTGCATAGCAACAAAGACCCAACGCAGCCCCCAAAAATAAAATAGAATAAATATAAAAAAATAAATTAAAAAAAAAAGAAGACATGGGTAAATTCCTTTGTTACCTTGGTATGGGAAAGACTTTCTAACTATGATTCAAACCCAAGGGCAATAAAAGATTATATAAAAATTAAAAGCAACATTTTGCATGGTGAAAAAATAGACAATGCCAAAAGACAACTGAGAAGCTGGAACAAAACATTTGTTACAAAGAGGTAATATCCAAGAATCTTAAAAATTGAGGGACAAAGAACCAAAAACCTAAGAGAAAAATGGGGGAAAATATGATTGATCAGTTCATTTAAAACATTAAAAAATGGACCTTAAATATTTGGAAAGATGTTCAAACTAACTCATAATTAGAGAAGTGTAAATTAAAACACATTGAGATACCATTTCTCATCTATCAGACTAGCAAAGTTAAACAGTGTGGTAAACATTTGCTGAGCCTGGGGAGAAACAGACACTCCCATATATAGCTGGTGACTACAACTCTTCTATATGGGAATTGGACAACATCTAAAAAAAAGTCTACATTTGCACTTACCCTTTGACCCAGCAGTCTCACTTTTAGGGACCCACCCTGGAGGTTGCCTCCAACAGCATGAATAGGTATTATATATATGCACAGGGTTGTTCATTGCATCATTGTTTATAATTGCAAATTTTGGAATGCCCATGACCTTAGTCCCCATGCATGAGGGATTATTTGAATAAACTGTGGTATGTCCACACAGTGGAGTACTATGAAGTTGTGAAAAAAGAATGAGTGCGGTCTCTATGAACTGATATGGAATAATTTCTAGGCTATATCGTTACATAAAAACAGCAAAGTAAAAGACGAAAGGTTTATACACTCTGAAGAGAAACCAGAGGACTTCCCTGGTGGCGCAGTGGTTGAGAATCTGCCTTCCAGTGTGGGGAAACACGGGTTCGATCCCTGGTCAGGGAACTGGATCCCGCATGCATGCTGCGGCTGGGAGTTCACATGCCACAACTAAGGAGCCCGTGAACTGCAACTAGGGAGCCTGCCAGCCGCAACTAAGTAGCACATGTGCCATAACTAAGGAACATACGTGCTGCAGCTAAGGAGCTGGTGAGCTGCAACTAAGGAGCCCGTGAGCTGCAACTAAGGAACCCGCCTGCCACCACTAAGACCAGGAGCAACCAAAATAAAGAAATAAAATAAACAAAATAAAAATTTAAAAAAAAACCAGCAAAGTACAAAAGAGTATGTATTGTACGCTACTCTTCATGTAAGAAAGAAGGGGATATCTGCTCATTTTTACAGAAGAAATACAGGAAGGATAAATCAGAAACTAATTGGTTACCTTCAGGGAGTGGGGAGGAACAGGGTGGGAAGAATGAAAAAAATAGGTACAGTGCAGTAGGGTTGAGGGTTGAGCAATACTTCCATTTGAATATACCTTCCATTTGAGTATACCATTTGAATAGCTCTGACTCTTAAACTATGGTAATGTTTTATATTCCCCAAATGTAAATAATTAATTAAAATTAATCCACGTGTGGAAGGTACCCAAAATAGAATACAAACAGTAACAACTGACCCTAACCATATTACAAATGAATAATATTACCACACTGAAGGGAGAGGGGACGACAAGAATTAACCAAAGTACCTTTGGAAAACATTGACTAGACACTGTAAAGCTAAACAAAAAAGAACTGTACACAAATCCTATACTCTGTATAATAAATTTTTTTCTCACAGAGGTAGGAATTAGCAATTCTGGAATTTATATATATATATATATATATATATATTTATATATATATATTTGCACACATACTTACATACATAGTGTTATATATATGGTGTGTATACATACACACACTGATATTAAATAAATAAGTAAATGTGGCTAATTTGAGCCAGATTTTTTTTCACTGTTGGAAAATGTAGTTACAAATAAGGAAAGAGGAGTGGCTAGAATATACCCTGTGGTTTTGGGCTGGAATTGGGAGTATCAGTATGAATTCATGATTTTTACACAGATGTATAGATACAGAAATAGATACAGAAATAAATGTGGGTGTGTATATGCGAGCATACATCCATATCTTTCCTAATTGTCCACTGAGAGAACCTAGAAGCAATGAATCCCCAATAGCAATGAGCAAACCTAGTGCCCAGATATTGATTTCCAAATACCACTTTCTAATAAAGGAACCAGAGTTCCTTGGAGAAATGGTTGATTCCAGGGCTGGGTCAAGAAAAATACAAGACGAACCTGGAGCATCTTGTGGTACCAGATAGTAAGAAAGTGCTCCAAAAAATTATAGAGGTGTGTTAGAAGGATGCTGGAGACAGCGTGAAGAAGGCTCAATGGCCAAAGCTGGAACAATTTGAGCAAGAAAATAAATAATGATACTATTGGATTACATCTGATAGAATAAATATCCATGAGTCCATGCTGATATATATAGATAAATGGGAGAGAAGGGACTTGTATTACAATGGAATTCCAATTAATAAGTATAGATGGAATGATGGAAATAAAAAAATCACCAGGGCTTCCCTGGTGGCGCAGTGGTTGAGAATCTGCCTGCCAATGCAGGGGACACGGGTTCGAGCCCTGGTCTGGGAAGATCCCACATGCCGCAGAGCAACTAGGCCCATGAGCCACAATTACTGAGCCTGCGCGTCTGGAGCCTGTGCTCCGCAACAAGAGAGGCCACGATAGTGAGAGGCCTGCGCACCGCGATGAAGAGTGGCCCCCGCTTGCTGCAACTGGAGAAAGCCCTCGCACAGAAACGAAGACCCAACACAGCCATAAATAAATACATTTTTTAAAAAATGCATTTAAAAAAAAAATCACCATTAGGCAAATACAAGAGTAATAACTATTGCAGGCAAGAACCACTAAATTTAGCGGGTAGAAGTATGATGAGAAACGGAAAATTTGCATAATTTCAAAGTATTTCCATTCAAGATACTTTTTAATTGTAAAAGGAAAAATTGTAACTTTACAGTGCAGAAACCCAGCAGACTCCACCTTAACCAAATGATCAAGGTTAACATCACCAGTAATAAGATAAATCAACATCACATACCCCCTGATATGATGTGCTGAGAAGGGTACAACCATTTCTGGGTATTCTTGTGAAAAATGCATAACCTAAGTCTAATCATGAGAAAACGTCAGATGAACCTAAATTGAGGTACATTCTACAAAATAACTGACATTTCTAAAATGTCAAAGTCGTGAAAGATGAAGATTGAGGAACTGTCACAGAGTAGAGGAGCCTAAGGAGACCTGGAAACTAAATGCAGTGTGGGGTCCTGGATGGGATCCAGGACCAAAACAAGGATATTTGTGGTGAAATGGCACAATTTGAATAAGGTCCATAGATTAGTAGTATTGTACCAGTGTTTATTTCCTGGTTTCTAATAGTTGTGCTATTGGTTATGTAAGATGACAGAAGTAGAGGAAGCTGAGTAAAGAGGAACTTCTTTTTTTTTTTACTTTTCTATAAGTCTAATCTTTTTCGAAATAAAAAGCCAAAAAAGTAAAAATAAGAGAATTCTTCTAAAATAATTCCTCCTCTGTGAGTATTCACACATTTCTACCTTTTATGTTGTTCTAAGCAAACATCTCCTTTTTATAGTATTAACCATGACTTCATAGAACTCGGAAAACATCTCTTTTGTTGTTGCCAAACAAAGGAAATAGGGGGAAAAAATCAAACGCAGAATATAGGATATTCAGTTTGCACACCCATTATCCAAAATAAAACGTCATGAAGGAACTCCTCTGGCTTTTTCTCTTTAGCATAGCACTGAACCCAGCCACACAAGTGTGGGTCTACCAGAAGAAGCTGTATGTCCAAAAAAGTGCCTCCTCACTTATGTAGTGATGTAATTTCATTGGTTCTCTTTCACCAGAACAAAAATGTCTTTTTCTGTTTACTGTATCATGCATAGCTATCTTCACACCTAGAAATACTGTTGGTCATTACATTCCCACCTTGTGGTTGATGACACATTTTACTCTGCAGCCTGTTTTAATACCAAGTATAAAAAGTTTATACTTGTTCCTATCTTCAGCTTTTGTAAGAATATACTACTGTGTCATTTGTGTGTTCTTTTCAGATTATGCAAATTCTGCATCTTTAGCAGTTTGTGATTGAAGTAACTATTATATCTTTAAGATTTAATATTTAATCTATGAAAATAATAGCTCTAGAATTTTGACTCTTACATGTCGATTATTATGACATGTAAAATTTGGTAACTGATTCTTCAGCACTGGTACTTTGGCCATATTTAAATTAAGGTTTAAAACTAAATATAAGGTTTAAATTGACACATAAGGTTTAAAATAAGGTAATTTCATTAGATACATCATGCTTTTTTGAGCATTCACCCACTTATCAGGTGTTTATAAAGCACTTTTCTTGGAGAAGTGTATAGTAATGATCCAGCTATATATATCAATACAATGCCTAGGCCTTCATGGAGCTTACATTTTATTGTATGTGAGGACCATGTGAACTAATTTTGAAAATGACTGCTGCTGGGTTTTTACATTGAGCTGCTTTACATGTTAGAAAGTCATTTAATCACATAGTGAGTTGTAAGTAACTTACTAGAGAATAACATTTTGCTTGTTAAATTTCTTTAAATCTTGGAGATTTTCTCCTTTCCTGCAAGCTCTGTTTTCACTTTGAAATATTTAGTAGTATATGGAATATAAAAGCCCTGCTTTCTGCCAGAACAAGCTTGTTTTTCAACACTGAGGCATTTTCTTTTGGTCTACAGATGTTGGCTGAACAGGCGTCAGATCGATGGCTCTTTGAATAGAACTCCCCCTGAGTTCTATGACCGAGTGTGGCAGATCCTGGAGCGCACACCCAATGGAATCATTGTAGCCGGAAGGCATTTGCCCCAGGTACAGCCCCACTGTGTTTGTGTCAGTAAAGGGACTTCTAAAGGGACCTCAAGGAGCAGAGAGTTCTTTCCTTCTCTGCTTCGAAAATAACTTTTCTACTTATTCCATTTTCTAAGAGTATTTAAAGTAGGGTTATCCAGATACCTGAAGGGAGAAAATAAGTCTGGTCAATTGGATTGGAAGTAGTTTTTCCCAATCTGAGTTCTTTTTATTTTTCAATTTTAGTGTTCCTCTATAAAAAAGCCTTGCTTTACAAATGGATATTTTGCTTGAAAGTTGTATTCAATAAAAAAAAAAATTTGTTTTATCATATTTCAGATGTTTCAAGGAAGTTCTCAGTTTAAAGACACCGTATGGTCAAACCTTTTGCCAAGCAATCTATCCTTCCTTTATTTGCTTATTAGTGAATTTAGGGTTTCTTATATTGACATTACTGAGTGGTGGTATTCCTTCACCACCAACTGTAATGGGCCAGTGCTGGGGGACCTCACAAACAGGAAAACATACATTCAAAAGACAGAACCAAATCAGTCTTAAGAAACAAGGTGACTTAGTAATGCTGTGGATAAGGAAATTACTAGTTAAGAACTGCACTGAATGTGAAAAGTACAGTAACTTTTTAGGTCATTAGACAATCACTTTTTTAATTGAGATGTAACTTACCGTTGGTCCGAATGAATTAGTGTTCCCTCCTTTAGATGGTTTCCCAAGTTATATAAACTGGCCTGCCTCTTTGATTTAATTATTTTATTTAATCCTGACACCTAAATCATTGTGCTTATGCACAAACGGGAATAATTAGGCCTTCAAGAAATGGAGTACTGTATCTGTTTATAGTGTTGAAACATCAAACAAATTATTCTTGATGAAGGTCTTTATACAAAGTATTCTTTTTTTATTGAAGTATACTTGATTTACAATACTTGTTTCAGGTGTACAACATAGTGATTCAATATTTTTATAAATTATACTCTATTTAAAGTTATTATAAAATATTGGCTGTATTCCCTGTGCTGTATAGCAGGGGTCCCCAAGCCCTGGGCCACAGAGCGGTACTGGTCCATGGCCTGTTAGGAAGTGGGCTGCACAGCAGGAGGTGAGTGGCGGGCGAGCAAGCAAGTGAAGCTTCATCTGTATTTACAGCCGCTCCCCATCGCTCGCATTACCTCCTGAGCTCCGCCTCCTGTCAGATCAGCAGCGGCACTAGATTCTCATAGGAGCGTGAACCCTGCTGTGTACTGCACCTGCGAGGGATCTAGGTTGCGTGCTCCTTATGAGAATCTAATGCCTGATGATCTGAGGTGGAGCTGAGGCAGTGATGCTAGCACTGGGGAGTGGCTGCAAATACAGATTATCATTAGCAGAGAGGTTCGACTGCACAGAGACCATAATAAATCAGTTGCTTGCAGACTCATATCAAAACCCTACAGGGAGTGTGGCAAGTGAAAACGAGCTCAGGGCTCCCACTGGTTCTGCATTATGGTGAGTTGTATAATTATTTCATTATATATTACAATGTAATAATAATAGAAATAAACTGCACAATAAATGTAATGTGCTTGAATCATTCCAAAACCATCCCCCCCACCCCCACCCCTCTCCGTAGAAAAATTGTCTTCCATGAAACCAGTCCCTGGTGCCAAAAAGGTTGGGGACCACTGCTATATAGTGTATACTTGTAGCTTATTTATTTTATACATAGTTTGTACCTTGTAGTCCCTTACCCCTATCTTGCCCCTCTCCTCTTCCCTCACCCCACTGGCAACTACTAGTTTGATTTCTATATCTGCGAAAATAAAATATTCTTAAATACACACACCCATACTCATTTTGTTTATATGTACATAGAGTATTTCTGAAAGGACCCACGAGAAATTGGTAGCGTTCTAGTCTTTGCCTTTGGGAAAAGGAACTGTGGTCTGGGGGGACAGAGCAGCTTTTCACTGAAAACCCTTTTTAACCTTTCAGAATTTGAACTTGTGAATCTATTATTTATTTTCAAAAATGAATAAGAACTTTTTAAAAGTATTCTTTATGCTATTAACAAAACTGTTGAGTGGTTCTTGTCGGCTGCCAGTATAGGTGCTCCAGCCCTTTCCCACATGCTCTGTGACTGTTGTATGGGGCAGCTCTGTCTCCTGTGGGTGGGGAGCTGGCCTCTACTGTTCGTGTCCTGCTTCTTCTGCTAGGCCTTGTGTCCGTGTACAGTGGACTCTGGCAATGTTTTGTTAGCTTCTTTCCCAACCCCTGCTAATACCTACCAGATATTCTTTTAATTGTCTAATTGCCTAGGCCAGTTACATTTAGTATTTTCTCCATGCTAACAACAACTACATGTTAAGTATTTTTATGTGCCAGGCACTTTTCTAAGTGCTCCTTTAATCCTCACAACAGTCTTTTGAGGTAGGTACTTTATTGTTACTGTTTGACAGATGAGGAAACTAAAGCACAGCTAAGTGGTTTTTCCAAGGTCACACATCTAGGAAGTAGCTGACCCAGAGTGCAACCTCCTTCCCCAGCAATTTGACTTCTGAGCCTTTTCTCTTAACTTCTCTGCTACAGTTGCCACTTCTTTCAGAGATTGGAAAATAAGGCAGCCTTGATGTCTCTTCTCTAGGTTTAACTATCGTATTGCACACTAGCTAGGTTGACTTTTCAAATGAGATATATTAAAAGGAAATTGATGTGAACCCATGACAAGTTCTTCTTTTTCTTCTGTAACCCCATTAGTCTCATTGCTAGACATCTAAACAGTTATAATTACAGGCATATCTCAAATATTGCAGGTTTGGTTCCAGACGATTGCAATAAAGCAAATTACATAAAATTTTCTGGTTTTCCAGTGCATATAAAAATTATGTTTACACTATACTGTAGTCTACTAAGTGTGCAATAGCATTATGTCTAAAAAAACAATGTACGTACCTTAATTAAGAAGTACTTTATTGCTAAAAATTGGTAACCGTCATCTAACAACACAGGGTTGCCACAAACCTTCAATTTGTAAAAAAAAAAAAAAAAATCTGCAAAGTGCAGTAAAGTGAAGCACAATAAAACAAGGTATGCCCGTACCCTGTTGAACAACCAGCTTCATTTTCCCCTAATTAGGTACTACCTGTAAACATTAACATTATGTTGGATTGTATTGAATACAGAATACAATAGATGGACCACACTGAATATAGGACTGAGGCATTATTATACCAAGCAGAATAACACTGCTGTCATTTGATTGAAAGGAGACATTTCTGCTGGGTCCCATTTTGAGTAGTACGTAGATAGACATTGTTCTGAGGCTGTGATTAAGTTCACTGTAAATCATCACTGAGGTAAAAGCAAATAAGTATGACTCATCATCTCTGCATCTCTGGTAATAATTCTGGGGACTCCATCTGCTTTCCACCATACGAGCCTAGCATTTAGAGCCTTTCCTTCCATCCTTTGAAGATTATCTACCATGCCCAGATTTGGTTCAGATTTGAGTTTATTTTCTGCTTTCATTTGGTTTGTGGAATGTGAATGGAAGATTTTGCAATACTCTTGTCTTAAATGAAATATAAAGAGTAGAGTAGAGAACATTTTTTTTGTTTTGCTTTTTTCTGCACATAATGTTGTTTCACTTATTTGCATGCATTTTTATGCTGCCAGCCCAGAAAGGACCTGACACAGAAATGATGTTAATTTAATAGCAGGTGACTTACATGCTGAAGTCTGACAGCAAGCATAATAACTTCTTGTGTTAATTCTGAAAGCAATATGTACTCTTATTTGTTGTCTCAATTTTTGGCTGTTCTGTTTGTGTATTGAAGTGGTTTTCTAATATTGTCCCTTTTCCCTAAAAACATTAATATAGTAAAGACAACTACTAAAACCAAGAGGTTTAATTTATCACAATAGTCAGCTGGTTGGCTTCAGTAATTTGACATATATAAAATCCGATAGTCATATAGCTGAAAATGCTCTATGAGGTTTTGTAGAAGCTGAAAACGATTATTGACTAGAAAATGAAATTTTCCTATTAAGTGGGAACCAGGAAATAACAATGCAGCATATTAATATTGCGTTATTTCTTTCAGCAACCAACCCTGTCAGATATGACCATGTATGAGATGAATTTCTCTCTCCTTGTTGAAGACATGTTGGGAAATATCGACCAGCCAAAATACAGACAGATAGTTGTGGAGGTTTGTATTTTAAAATGTAGATTGCTGAAGAAGTGCTTTCTATCTGTTCCCCGAAAACTAGTATAAGGAAACTGCCCAAGAGACCAGGAATTCCACTCCTCACCTAACCCAAATCTCCAGTTGAGTCCTGGAGAAGATGGCCATCCCTGACCCAAGTTGAAGCACATGAACAATTCAAACATCTTCAATCCATCAGGGTGGAAAGGCTAACTGCCCAACTTTCTCAGCTACACACTCACCCCCACAGTAAGTGCATCAACGATACCATGAAAGAGAGGAAGTGACCTTTTTCTATTTGTCTTTTTTTTTTTTTCTGTTTACAGAAATAACTCATGACTATTATACAAAATTTCAATAGTTCAGAAAATGATAGAAAAGAAAGCCAAAAATGTCTCTATATCCACTAACAATAGATTGTCACTATTATTTTGAGGGACACCTTTCTAGACATCTCTCTGTGAACAGAGAAGGCGTGTAATTTTGTGTATCATCATTGCTCCATATAAAGTTAAATGCTAGCATACACACACGTGCATGTGCATGTGTACACATATTTTTTTGCCATTTTAAAACATTATATCAAATACATAGAGAGAAAATAAATAAATAAATAAATAAATAAATAAATAAATAAATAAATAAATAAATAAATAAATAAGAAAAAAGAAAAAAAATACATAGAGAATCCCTCAAATGAATGGATATAATTTATAGCTCATCCTCACTTTGTCTGTTTCTCTGGGAATGTCTCCATCAGACTTTGTGTTTCTTGAGGGTGGGTAATATGTCTTATTGATACAGAAGCTCTCAGTGAGTGCTGAACTGGATGTGGCACCTCCTAAAATCCCCGTCTAAAGACGGGGTTTTTAGAAGGGTGAATGCCTTCCTTGTGCTGTTAACCTTTTGGTATCTTGTGCCCATAGTTATCTCTAAAATAAAGTCATTCTCTTTGCAGAAGAAATCTACATTTAGTACTTGAGCAAAACTTCGAATTCTTTTGACTAAAGCCCTGCGCCAAGGTCTCCCACATTGTGACCCCTGGATTTTTCTGTTTCCTTTGGTTCTTTCCGGTTCTGTTTGGGAAGCATTTCAATAAAATACATGCAGAAAGATTCCCAAGTTGGGGATTATGAGGCCATAATTCCATGTCCAACTTAGGAGCCATAATCATTATGAGAAAGTCTTTACCAAGCATTGTATACTCAGATACAATCTTTGCATATTAGTTTGTCATATAAAATGAACATTACTACTTAGATAAATGTATAGGGTAGCCAAAGAATAGGATGATGCCTTAAACTAAGATAGCTTATACAAACCAAATAGTACTCATGTCATAGTCAGAGTTAAGTATATTGTTTAAAACATAACTGTCCCCTGAAAAATACTATGATGTCACAGAATTATACTCATTTTGGGGTGCTAGACTCCAAGTCATTTGATCCTGAGCCTAGATCCAGAATCTCCACTGAACTCATCTGCCTTCTCTGGCTTTGTTGCCTACCACCTCTTCCGAGGCAGCCTCTGCTCCACTGGATACTGTTCTGGTGTCTTACCACCAAGGATTAAGGCCTGAAGACCAGAAAGAGTTCAGACACTTTGGGTGAATAGGGCACTATGTACTGTTGACAGGATTAAAAAAGTCATTTTTCTAAGTCATTAGTTTTATTTAAGTGACTAAAAAACATTTCCATACAGCTACAGGGATACATACAATGAAAAAAAAAGTGAGGTTTCCAAACAGAACTCATGCTACTAATTGGCAAGATTAGGAAGATTCCATCCGTGGATGATCCTAAAGCCTCTCATTGTACAGAACACACTGTGGAATATGAGGACCATACATCAGTCTGAGTAAAGAATGAAAACATATCCAGACTGTGTCGCTTTTATGGTTCATATAATTGGCTTTCAATGTGTCTGTCTCTTCTAGTTACTAATGGTTGTATCCACTGTACTGGAAAGAAACCCTGAGCTAGAATTTCAAGACAAAGTAGATCTAGACAAACTGGTGAAAGAAGCATTTCATGAATTTCAAAAAGATGAGAGTCAACTAAAAGAAGTTGAAAAAGAAGTAAGTAGACAAAATAGCTTTTTGTAGAATTGTTTTTTTGTCTCTATTCTTCAAAATATCCCTAATCTCTTATCATTTAACTTATGAAACAGATTTACGGAGTACAAAATAGAGTACTTGAGAGGCAGAGGGAAGTCTGATTTATTTAAGGAATTAATGTTACTTTTTAGTTAATTACTAGTCAATTCAGCTATGAAGTTCTAACTAAAAAGAAATCTAAGAAGAGATAAATTTTCCTTTTTATAGTTAGCAGTTAAAATGTGTTTTACCAGAAAAGAGCCATAGATTCCAGAAGTCTATAAAATTAAATTCTGGGGAGGATGGGAATGAGTAACAGACTACACTGGTGCTGTGTACTACCTAATATAGTCCCTTCCAGGCTCTCTGTTTAATATTTTATGCTTGTCAGTAAAAAGGTTCCCTAAGTAAATAAAAATTATCAGCAAAGAGGAGAATACTAAAAACGTCTGTCTTTGCTTTATATGCTGAGAAGACACCTCAGGAAAATAAAAGAAAAACTCAAGAAGCTCATCTTTTCCATGAGGAAATATTTCTGTGAATTTATTTTTCCCTCTAGGCTGACACTGACTTTACCTGTCAACTCTTTACCAACAAAAAAATCAAACAACTTGCTTATTGTTTTCCTTCGTAGGATGACATGACTTCCTTTTACAATACTCCCCCCCTGGGAAAAAGAGGAACATGCAGCTATTTGACAAAGGTCGTGATGAATTTGCTGCTGGAAGGAGAAGTCAAGCCAAGCAATGATGACCCATGTCTGGTTAGCTAGTGAGGAAGGTGTTAGAGACTCTGTTGAGGCAGGTTTTCCAGAAGTGTGTGAAGTTTGTGTTGAAGCTTAATCAAGGCAGCCGTTAATGTGTGGGCTGATCATGCTGGTGAGTGGTTGCCACACCCTTGGCAGAGTTATTGGACCTCTTGCATGCCATGAGCAATCTGATGGTAAGAACTGCTTATAATCAAGTGAAAATAAGTTATCATGATTATGCCCACTACAATAATAATCTTTACTGAACAATAGTAATTGTTTATGAATTGAAAGTTCACCACTGCATGTTTTATGATTACACAGCTCCTCAAAATGAGTCTTTGCACTTTGGACTAAATTCCCACCTTACTGCCAATTAAATGAATTTCCCAACTAATTATGCGTACTAGGAATGAAAATATGTGGAAAGGTAAATTTTTTTAAGTGGCATTATAGTGCTAGAAAAAGATACCAGTATGCATCTTAAAAGCAAAATCATCCAGCTGATATTTTGATTCTCAAACTGCATTATTGATAACATTTTAGTATACAGAGCTATTGTACAATTTTTGCCTTGTAAACATGATTGTGGTTTTGTATTTGTGCTAACTGTAGTGGTTGAACTAAAATAATAAATCTATGCCTGATCAAATATTTTCTTTGTGCCCTTACTAAAAACAGAATTTAAGTAAGATTATTCAGAAGTGTGGACTGTTAACCTAGTTTGTACTCATAAAAAACAAAATTAAAAGTCATTAAATTTTATTTCTGAATTAATGAATATATCTGGATACATTCTTTGTTCCCATTTTTCACAGTATGAAGTTTATTACTCCTGAATATTTTCATTTAATTGATCAGGAGATGAAATGGAAGAGAATCTATGGTACCTACAATTACACATATTTTGTTACCAAATTTACTTAAGCAAATGTCAATAAAAATATAAAGTAGATTAAACATTTAAATTTTATGAATTTATTTCCTTACTGAATATTACAGTGAAGCCCATTAATTTGAGCCCTGGCCCCAAAGAGAGTCATTTTTCCGACCAGTCTTATTATTGAGTTTCACCTGAGAAGTCAAACTTGTCACAAAAAATGCAGCCCATTTGTAGAGTCTTGAAAGGATCTAAGAAAGAAAGGACAAAGTAGCTTCAGTGACAAGTCAAATTGATATCAAATAAATGGATGCAGGAGCACATGAAAAAATCTGAAGAGTCAGGCACATTCCTCATAACTTTGAGGTACACTGCCTAGATCCTGCATAAGAAATCATACGTGTGCAGGTTGGCAAAATTGAGAAAAATGAGGTAAAAATCTGACCAAATAGAACTTTTTTTTTTTTCGGAAATCAAGGAGAAAAATAACATCTATTCAGAACCTGTTATGTATTAAGTGTTTCACGTGAATTATAATATCAAATTTTCATACTGATCATATGAAATAGAAATTGTTATCCCAGTTTTACAGGTAAGAATACTATGGTCCATATTATGTAATAAATTCTTCCACTTGTAATATGAAAAGAATTCAGATTTCTGTATGTCATTACAGAATCTATGTACTTCTCACTAGTCTACCCCAGACTGATTTTTCTTCCCTCTAATGTGATTGTAGTCTTAGATTGCCACATTTCCTGGTAAAACCTACTAGGGAGAAGCCAGTAACAGTTGATTCAGGCTATGGGGGATGATTTAGTTTAGGAAGAGTTCTCCTTGCTTCTTCAGGAATTCTGGCCTAAGGCTATCTTATCTGATTGCACTATCTTTGATTCCAAACCAATCACTGGCTTCTGTCCAGAACCATGATCTTACTGGATTACAAACCACTTTTGAAAGCCTCCAGATAAATGCTATAAGCGCTCATTGCCCACTGACAATTCCTCACTAGTCAGTCAATTTGAGTTTTCCCTTTGACTCAGAGCATGAATCTGGCTCTGAAAAAAATTCCAGTAGTAACATAAATAATAGGAAATAAAAGTGGTATCACTGAAATAATTGTTTTATCTCTAATGATCAATAATTTGAAAGAGCTAGAACAATTTATATTTGGCATTGTGGATGCATTTGAGTACTAAAGTCAGTCAAACTGTACAGTCTTTTCTCAGTGGCCACAGGAAATTTGTTCCGGGACTCCCCATGGATATCAAAATCCATGGATGCTCAAGTTCCTTATATAATGGCATAGTATTTACATGACCTACATACGTCCTCCTGTACACGATAAATCATCTCTAGATTACTTACAATTCCTAATACAATGTAAACGCTGTGTAAATTGTTGCCAGTGCGCTGCAAATTCAAGTTTTGCTTTTTGGAACTCTCTGAAATTTGTTTTTCTGAATATTTTTGATCCATGATTGATTGGTTGAAATTGTGGATGCAGAACCCATTACACGTACACACACATGCAACATATATATCTATCACATTGTATTATTTGTGAACTCTGTATGTTTGCTATATAAAAATGCATCTTTTTTGAGTGACAAAAAAAGAGCTTGTTCTGTTGTTACATATTTGATTCTTTTCCTTAACATAAAAAAAAATGCAGCTAATGGCGCTTTATTATTCACCTTGAAGAAGTACTGAAGATTAATTAGATTTGCATGAAATAATCTGAACTCCTTAAAAAAACAATAATAAATAATATTTCAGTGGGGAAAATTAATATGCACATAGCATGCATATATTAAATGTATTTACATAGATTCAATTCCTATTTATATATGTATATATGTTGAATTTATATTTATACATATATTTAATTTTTTCTTCAAAAACACACACATACAGATTGGCCTTTCTTTGTTTGCTTATTTACAATAGTGAAAATACTTCAAGGAACTCCTTTGTGAATTTTGCAGCTCTTTGAGGAAATATCCATTTAAAATGTCTGGAATGTGTGTTAAGAAAAAGAAATGACTTTACATTTTCTTGAGAAGAAAAAATTTCACTATGCACAAAATGGCTTAGAGTAATATAGATGGTTTTTTCACTGTATTCTTTTCTCCCCACCCCCCCATATGCAAATTCAGAAAACAGGTAAAATATGAGCATGGCCATTACTTAAAATATGGCTTATATTTCAATGTAAGTTTTCTTGTAATATTATGGTTAAAGAGGAAAGTAACTTGAATTGAAATTGATAATTTGGTTACTTCCATCCTGCTTTTAGGTTTGTGCATCCAGAAAAAAAACAAATGCTGCTTCTCTTTTCTTTCCTTCTTTTTTTGTTTTTTTTTTGTTGTTGTTGTTTTTGTTGCTCAGTAATGCATCATATTTGTTTATTTTTTCTTTTTACCTTTTGACCCCTTTCACCCATTTCTCTCACCCCCAGCCCCTTACCTCTGGCAGCCATCAATCTGTTCTCTGTATTTATGATCTTGCTTATTTTTTTTAGATTCCACATGTAAGAGAGGTCATATGGTGTCTTTTTCTTCCTCTGTCCGACGTTTTTCACTTAACATAATGCCCTTGAGTTCCATCCGTGTTGTAGCAAATGACAAGATTTCATTCTTTATGGCTAATATATAGTGGAATATTTCTTTATCCATTCATCCATCAATGGACACTTAAGTTGTTTGCATATCTTGGCTACTGTAAATAATGCTGCAGTGAATATGAGGGTGCAGATATTTTTTCAAGTTAGTATTTTCGTTTTCTTTGGGTAAATACTCAGAAGTGGAATTGCTGAATTGTATGATGGTTCTATTTTTAATTTTTTGAGAAACTTCCATACTGCTTTCCACAGTGGCTGCACCAATTTACATTCCCGCCAACAGTGCATTAGGGTCCCTTTTTCTCCACACCCTCACCAATACTGGTTATTTCTTTTTTTATATAATAGTCATTCTGGCAAGTGTGAGATAATTTCTCATAGTGGTTTTGATTTGCATTTTCCTGATGATTAGTGATGTTGAGCATCTTTTCATGTACCTGTTGGTCATCTATATGTCTTCCTTGGGAAAATATCTCTTCAGATCTTCTGCCCATTTTTTAATTGAATTTTTTTTGTATGAGTTTTTTATATATTTTGGGTATTAGTCCCTTATAAGATATATGATTTGAAAATACTTTTCTCCCATTCAGTAAGTTGTCTTTTCATTTTGTTGATGGTCAAGAACATCTTAAGGAGAGGGATATGGCAAAGAAGATAATACTTGATATATTAAGAGAGTTTATGAAAAGATAATGAAGCAGCTAGTTTATAAAACAAGCATAAAAAAACTTAAACATGAGACCCATGGAGAGAATTGAGGACTGACAGTTCATAGCTAGGGCAACTGGAAATAAAAAAAAAAAAAACCTTGAAATATTTAATATTTGCTGAAATATGGAGGAAAAGGAACTATGTTGTATTTTTAAGAAAAGAAGTCCGATTAGCTGAGCAGAGTTGCCAGGAATTGGCCACTGTCTTAGCTGAAATCAAACAAACATCATTTGCAAATGCATATATGAGTTTTAGCTTCCTGCTTAAATGTAACATATGCAGAATTCTGAAGTTTTCCACTACTGAAGGCATTCAGAATCTGTGACATATGTATCGAGTTTGTGTTTTCATGAAATTCAAAATTTGTTGTTCTGAAAGATATTTTGGGATCAATAAATCTTGATATTCCCTCTACAGAAGCCAATGTCTGTTTTCTAATTAGGAAAGAAAAAAATAATAAGAATTAGAACACAGAACTCATGAATTTTAGAAGCCTCATTTGGCCTACAGAACCAAAATGTTTTAACAGCTGTACTAGAGACTGACTGAAAATATTAGCACATTTATCCAGGCATGACAAGACTTAAATCTAATTTAAAGCTTCCTTTATCACAACGGCAGATTCACTGTGTAAGTTTATTGTACAAGCAATGTCTATTGGAAACTCCTCACTGAATGTCCAATTCAGCTACATTTCCAGAACATTTTAAGAAGCATGGTGTTTTCCAGATTTCCTTCTATTTTATTTAAGTTTGAAAAAGTCATATTTCAGTTTTAAAAAATCAGAGTGTGGGATCATCTTGATGTCATCTCCAATATGTGATAAGCTTGCAGTGCCTTACGGATACCAAACAACATTTATAGAATACCTGAATAAATTTAACTTTTCACCAGAACTCTAAAGATAAAGGTTCAGATAAAAGTACTTCATGAGCATGCATTTTAAATAGATGGTATATAAAAGTAGAAGAATCTACACAATGTGAAAACGTAGTTATAACAGCACAGAGAGACCACAGTTAAATCAAGGAGAGTCTGGAAGTATGGTAGTATGCAGCCGGATTCATAAAACTACTCTATCATCTCAGAAACTAAAAACGTGAATGGAAAATGAGGGAGAAAGGATTGGCAAAACAACGTCAGCAGCATTCAAACTAAGGAAGCAATACAACCTCATACTGTAAACTCTGAACAGCAGCAGGAAGACAAGACTCATAGGAATTTGTATTTGGCTCCTATCCTCTGGCCTCCCAGAAGCTGTACAGGGTGAGGACAAGGTCAGTAGATAAATTATGAAAAACCTAATGCGTTTGGAGGGAATCAGATGAGAGCTGAATCAGCATCTAAGGGAAAAGAAACAGAAAATGTCCTTCCAGGATGGAAGTTCTTCCCCCACCACACATAACACTGTCCCACATTATTCTCCAGCAGGACTATTGCCAGCCCACTTGACAGCTGTGTGAATTAGAAGAAGGCACCCTTTCTGAGCACACTCAGCCCTGTGAGCACAAGGTTTAGTACCTTTGTGCAAAGAAAAAGATCCTTTCTCTGAGTAGATACAGACCCATACTAAGCCTTGGACATGTAGCTCAGAGAGCCTAGCATAAACTGGATTTCAGCCCCCTGTTACCCTCTCAACTGGGCACCTTTGTACAGTGTGCAAACCACACAACTGCCACGGTCATGCTCCCCAAGGAAGGGAATAGCTACTAGGAGTGGGCATTTTGATTGTTTCATCTGAGAGATTGGCAAATCAGAGAGAGAACCACAGTGAATGCAAATGGAAAAGAAAAGAAACAGGGGTGGACAAGGTTGATCCAACCTAGAATTGGTATCTGTAGGTAGAGAAGGCTATGATTGGCACAGGAAAAAAAAAAAAAATTCAAAGATATGATAAAGTTTTCCCTAAATAAGGAAGAACTAAAAGATAAAGAGGATGCATCGTGTTTCAGAAAAATTTGATACAGAATGAACAACACTGAAATATCTTGGAGAAGTTACTTGGAGAAGTTCAGACCAAAAAAATCCCATCAGGTAGGGCTGAATTTCTCCACATCAGTTCAATGTCACACAAAAAGTGTGACCTAAGTTTTTTTCCCAGCCAGTTATAAAGGCAAATGAAGAATTCTTAAATAGGCAGTAACTCAGGAATCGTAACAACCATGAACCTTTCTTGAAAATAATATTTGACTAAATCCAGTCAATCAAGGGGATCAATGTGAAGAGTATAGTAATGGAGAAAACTTGATACATTAAAAACATAAGCATTAATCCATTAAAATATAAAATTAACTATGCAATTTGTATTTACAGAGAAGAATGTAAAGATGACTTGAAAGAAAAACTTCACAATTTAAAATAATATAACTAATGGACTGGGACAAAAATCCTAGAGCTTGCTGACAAAACTCAGTGGGGGCTGAGAAGGAAGTATGAGTGAGCTAATTCCCTTATCTTGCACAGCAAGATGTCAATATTCACTTCATGTTTTTAAAGTTAATAAATCAAGAAATAAAGTTTTTAAAAGTTTACCATTTGAAATACAAAAGTAATTTTAAATTACCAGAAGGTGGGGGGGTGTTCAGAAAATTGACCATATAGCACAAGATAGAAAACAAAAGAATAATGATAGATCCACTATAACTGCAGCTGTCTTCTTTACTATCAGACAGCATTGAATTAAAATTTTTAAAAAGCATTAAATCCATAACTAGAGTACAAGTGGCCTAACTCAATGTACAAAACAAAACACAGCATCATGGTAGAAATTGCTAGCTGTCCGTCAAAATCTATTCTTCACTTGCATAGTAACAATTATAGCTTGGCATATGGCTGCTCAGATTTGCCATACAGTCTATTCTCTCTCACAGTTGAGTGTGGCCTTGTGACTTCACGGGAATGTTCTCCAATGGGATGTGAGCAAAACTAATGAGTGCCACTTATAGGCCTGGCCCATAAACCTCCCTGCTTGCCCCTCCGTGCTCCTTCCCCGTTCCTGTGGGCTGGGATGACAATGACTACAGAGAATGTGGCAGCCAAACTGCTTCAGTCTCTTTCTAACTGTGCAGCAGTCTCTGCCCGTCCCCACCTCCCCAACACACTCTGCTTACTACAACAGCCATCGCTGACTACTGAGCCAGTGTTCTGTCCAGAGATAGAAACCATCCTGGTTATTTGGACAGAAAGAATGTAACACAAAGAATTGTTTAACCAGTGTAAGTATCAAGATACATAAAGCAAGTGTCTGAAAATGCAAGGAGAAACAAAAACGTAGACAAACTAAATCTACAGACAAATAATGATAGCATGGAACAGTATAATCACTAATACATAAATATTTAATTCCATATCCAAACAACTGAGATAACACCTTCTAGTTCCCCTAAAACATTTTGAAGTTGACCGAATTTGGGTTGCCAAAGAAAGCCTCCAAGCATTTCAAAATTAGAAATAGCAATGACTGCATTCTTTTATGTAAAGCAAAAGGGAAAAAACCAACCAAACAAACAAACAAACAAAAACCCTAGTTTCATAACCAAAATAGAAAAGAAAAAAGCCAGGCTCTTGGAAATTTTGAAATTCCTTTCTAAATTGAAACCAAAATTGAAATTTCAGAATATCTATACTAGAATCAAATTACTACATATAAGAAGGCTAAAACCACATTCAGACAAAAATTCATATTTTTAAACATAGTACTAAACAAGATAGAATGGAAATAAATGAATTAAATACTCATTGCCAGAAGTTTTAAAATAAAACATAAGGAAAGCACAAGAAAGAAAATGATAAAGTGAAACAAATTAATTCAAAAACAAAAACAATAAATCCAAAAGGTGGTTTTTTGAAGAAAACATTACATAGCTATATGACTCGTTAGCTTAATAGAGTAATAAAGGAGTCTAATAATAGCTTACATTTACTGAGCACTTAACATCCTAGGCACTGGGCTTAGTGCTTTATGTATATTAGCTCTATCTTATGAGGTAGGAACTATTGGTATCCTCCTTTTACATTATGAGGAAACTGAGGAACAGAGTTTAAGCATCTTATCCAAGGCCCCACAAATAGTGTCTGAACAGTCAGATTCCAGTTCACAATATTAACACTCAGAACGATGAAATAGTTATTTCACATATGCAGAGGACGTTTAAATGGAAAATTTAAATTTTTGATACATATTAACATTGTTCCATGACTGGTTTAAAGATGCTTCATGAAGAAACAAGCTCATCTATTTTTGAAGATTTGAGAAATCTGGGGTACGGTTAGGGACTCTCCTGCTGTCCCACAGCCCATATGCCCACTTTGCAACAGCATTGGTTCCTCTGTGATGCACCTTAGGAACAGCACAGTGGGAACCCAAGGGAGCAGTTTCCCTAAATGAGGGAGCTGGAACTCCTGCTGCTCCAAGAAGAACATTTACACTGGAACCTCGCTAATCCTCCTTCTTGCTTCAAAAAGATTACCTGAGGCATATCCATCTGATAGAAAAAGCAGGTCCCAGTTCCATCTTGTAGAACGCACTGAAGGGTACCAAATAAGCACGAAAGTTCACAGCGTGAGTGCATCTTACTCTTCTTTTGAGCCCACAGTAGAATGAGAATGAAGAAACTCGATAACATCAGCCACTCGCCATCAAGTGCCATCTTCCTGCGTTTGGTAGAGAAGTACAACGCGAGGTGGATAACTAACTCTCCCATCTTGTGCTCTCAGTATAGTGAACTACAGGGGCAGGTTTAAGTGGCAATTTTGGTTCAAATACCAGCTGAGCCACCAGTAGAGATGATCGGTTCAGAAGGGGTTTGGATCATTTAGAGAAGTGTTTGTTTTCTGAGCCTGAAAGTGGGTGCTATAATCAGAAATCCTTCATGCAACATGCATTTCTAGCTCTTCAGATTCAATTGTTTTTTGATGGAGATATTGCAAATTATGAAAGTACAGCTTATGACCTAGAAGTTTGGCAGTGCAATCAAGTTTTTCTTTTGGTCAACTTCATGCACGACTCTGGGCTGAAAAGAAGCAGGATGAATTCAAGCAGAAATGAAATCGTTTGAATCCAATTTTTTCTGCCACTTCCTTATCCTGAAAAAAGTAGGGGAGTGATTCTCCAGCCCTTGAAATCATTAATCAGCCCTCAGTTAAGGAGATTACCTTTCATTTTAAGGTATTTTTCTGGGTTTGCTTTTTTGTTGTTGTTGTTTCCCATTGATCTATGTTAAAGGACAAAGGGCATTCACTTTTTTAGTATTCATAATTCCTTGACTCATAAGTCTATTTTACCCCAGTTTAGAAGCTCATGCTTGCCAATTTCATTTTGGTGGTCAGTATTAATAAACATTCACCTTGCACACAGCCATTTCCTGGTCTCCTGCCTAGAACTGTGGGAAAGGACAAAAACTAGGAGTTTGAGAACTTAGTCTCAGGCCCCTGATCTCCCATTTTTCTGGATGTTGTGGACCACTCGATGAATCACTGATGCTCTCTGAACCTCAGTTTCTTTATCCTTAAAGTGATTTACTTGGGCCACATTTTTGCAAAGGTCCCTTCAACTCTGCCATTTTATCAATCCATCTTCCATTTACGTAACTGTGTGTATCAGCCCCTTTGCTTTAAACTTTCACTCCCTGTGTTGCTAAGTGCTGTCTTTCAAAGAGTGCCTCCATTCTCTTGCCTTAAATATCACCTGTATCCTCATAACATATATATATATGTGTGTGTGTATACATATACACACTGTATCTCTTATTTGTCCACTAGAAATTTACATTCATCTGTCCTACCATCTTTCATTAAACCCTTTCTTATCCAAATTTTATAGAACTTGTTTTTCCTCCCCAGTATAGACACTTCCCATTTCTGGCTTCAAGGTCTCTTCACTATGGCATGCCCGTTATCACCAAACCTGTGGTCATATTTAAAGCCCTCATCCTCAGTTACCAAGTCCCATTATCTTCTTACTTCTGTCTTCAGAATCTGACATCTTCCTGTTTCCACTGCCAGGACACTGATGGCCTTGTTTCTCTGTAATTGCCCACTTGACATCTGGCTTGAACCAGAAGAAAGTTCCTCAGCAGGGAGTGGGACTGCTTGCCTGCCTGTCTCACTGTCTGTAATCACAAAATCATAAATGGGACAAAGAGAAAACGTGGTTTAAAAGACTCAGATCTCAGCCCGGAAAAAGGATGCCTGCTGCCCCAGGAGATGACTGAAAAGCCAGGGAGCCATGTACCCAGAGACTTCCTTTGGGATCCTGCCCAGACCCTCCCTATAGATTTACCTGGGACACCTCCCCATGATGTCCATCAGGAGTTTTGGCTCCACCTCTGCTAAGCTTTTGGAATGATTTATCACATTTAACCCTAACACTATTAGGGTTAGGGTTAAATGAGGAAGGCACTGTTATTACTCCCATTTCACAGATGAGGAAACTGAGTAACTGAGAGGTTAAACAGTCTGGGCAAACTCAGTGGCACAGCCAGGATCAGAACAGAGATCGACATGGTTTCAGATCTGGCCTCTTACATCACTGCTAATTCGCTCACCTTCTGAAATAGCTGATTTGGGTTAATTTTATTTTTTAACCATCTATCTATCTATCCATCTACCATCTATCTTTCTTTAATGACGATAATGGCTAAGAAAAAGCAAGTCTGAAATAGTGTCCTCAGGGGAGGGAGAACCCTCCTTGTTGTAAACACGAAAGAATGGAAACTTTCTTCCATTTCTGCTGCATTGCATCCCCCCTCCCCCACCCCTAATGGAGTCCCCAACCCAACTAAGGATAGCTCTCCTTAGAACCCATCACACTTGGTGGGTTGTCTTTTGAGCAGGTACTTCCCTAGGCCAAAATTCCCACAGACATGGTATATTTGATTGACAGGGACAGTAGGGCTTATAAACATCTCTTCCCACCCAAAACTTAACAATTTTTAAGATCCATCCAAAACAAACCCTGGATTTGGTTTAAACTATAGCATGTATATGGCAGAGCAGGTGATGAGACAGAAGCTTTTCTACCTGTGCCCCTACCTCAGTCCTGGTCAGGCCACACCTGGAGCTGAAATTCTTTATGGACACTGCAGCGGGGTCAGGGGAGGTGGGCAGCAGAGACTGTAGCCAGGCACTGAAAGGATCCCAGAGCAGGCCTCTCCCAGTCTCTAGCCCACGTCCTGAAGTTATAGGAGAGGCTGGCTAGAGTGGTGGTTTTTGAAACAGGGTGGGTTGTCCTCACGGGGAATGGTTTTTTTAAACCCAGAGGTCCAGTGTCTAACTCAGGAAGCGTATATCTTCCATGAGGGAGGGCACCTTTTATTTTCAAATTACAGTCGATGGCACACCTCCTCCCAGCCCTGGGCCCCCATTGAAAAGAATAGTGACCTAGATGGGGTTGTAAGGTATGTGTCTTTGTCTTGCTGCCTTAGGAGAGAAAGGATGCTATCCTGGGGAGTCAAGAATCCTTGAAGGAAATCCTGAACAAACTGCAGGATGGCTTCCACATTTACAATGCTCTGTATCAATGTTTTTCCCCTCCCTATTATACCCCAAATGTCCTTTTGGGTTCTTTTGTTCTTCCTGGGTTCCCCCACTGGCAGCAGATGAAAGAGTCACTTTCTGTTCCTAGAACTATCCACTGCCAAATACTTTTTCTTGTTTTAACACCTTTATTGGAGTATAATTGCTTTACAATGGTGTGTTAGTTTCTGCTTTATAACAAAGTGAATCATCTATACGTATACATATATCCCCATAACCCCTCCCTCTTGCGTCTCCCTCGCACACTCTGTATCCCACCCCTCTAGGTAGTCAAAAAGCACCGAGCTGATCTCCCTGTGCTATGTGCTGCTTCCCACTGGCTATCTGTTTTACATTTGGTAGGGCACTCCCAAATACTTTGACTGTATATCCTCCACCCATCCAATTTCATGACTTGAGTCTAATTATCTGTTCCCTTCTGGCCATTGCAAAACTGAATGTCTGTAAACACCTGTTCATCTTGTAAATAAACCTTCCCTGGCTCCTTATGATCTGCCTTTTTGAGTTAGTCCAGGCTAATCATGGTCTTCAAAACAGACACAGATGTGGTCCCCTTGCCTGAAATGTATTTCCCTGGCTTCTCTCTGGCTCAGTTCTCCTGTCCCCTCCCCCTCCTACTAGTCTCAGTTTTGGACAGCCCAAGGATGCCAAGTAATTCTGTGCAATAATAGAACACAGACTATCTACTGGTGAGGCCAATGCTTTCTTTAGATGAAGTATAAACTGTCTGAGGCCCAGCACTCAATAAAGGCTAAATAAATTGGGTGTCTCCACCCACTACTCATTATGGTGCTAAACTTATAGCAGAAGTTGAATAAATGCTTCTTGATCGACAGAAAAGAGGGTGGATAATAAATATTTAGTATGAATGGGGATTTTCCTAAAGGGAGAGGTAATTGACTGTCTGAAAATAGGAAAGGGACTAAGGGCTGTTTTGGTACTTCTATGTATGACCGTGCAGTGAGAGAGTTAGAGAAATTCAGTAAGCCTATGCATGTTTATCTCATCTAGAAAATGAAAGGTAAAAAATGTAAGCTTGATGTTTATGAGAACCACTGATGAATGACTATAGTCATTTGAAGGCAAAAAGCTGAGAATTCCAACGTTGCTTTGTGAAAACAGCTTTAGAGTCACATTCTGAAGCTGGAAGATTTCACACAAATTAATAACACAAGTGATTTTTCAACTTCTATTGAACAGGGAAGTAAATAACTAGAGCTAGCAGAGTCAGCAGTTAGTTAAGTGGTTTTCTCAAGTGTATCCAAGGCAGTGCCATTAATTTTCTCTGTGGTGAAGGTAGAGGTAGGGGCAGGAGGTGATCCCAACACAATTCCTTCTACTTTTAACCCAGAGCCCCATATCCTTGACAGGAGTTTAGTTGGAGACTGTTTGATTAAAATACATTATGCCCGTGAAATATTCCTTTGATTCTTTAACTTAGAGACCCACGGCAACAGTACATAGTATTAACTCAAGGAAGCACGCGCTCATCTGTAGGTCTCTCGTGGCTCCCTCTCCCCAACAGACGTATGAGGGAGACCAGTAGTCACCCCCCACATCACAGGGGGTCATTATGAAGAGAAACGGGTGATCAATGAGAAAGGGCACTGACAAGGATAACACTTCTTTAGTATCTAATTATTGAAGGTTGCTTGGTATAAAACAATCAGTCTGCATAGTAGTTATTTGATTACACAATGTATAAAATGAAATTTTAACTGTATTCAGGCATTGGATTATTGTACAGAGAGGAGCCTGATTCTTACTATGTCCGTGCTGGTGTTAGAACAGTGACCACAGAGCCTTTGGCCCAAAGGCTAGAGCAGGGGATCCCCAACCCCCTGGCCGTGGACTGCTATCAGCCCACGGCCTGTTAGGGGCTGGGCCGCACGGCAGCAGGGGAGCGGCGGGCGAGCAGGCGAAGCTTCATCTGCCGCTCCCCGTAGCTGGCATTAACGCCTGAACCGTCTCCCTCCCCCCACCTCCACCCCATCCGTGGAAAAATTGTCTTCCACGAAACCGGTCCCCGGTGCTAAAAAGGTTGGGGACTGCTGGGCTAGAGGGCTCCATGAATCTTCACCAAATCCTTCCAACGTTTAAGGATTCAGGACAACATTAGTCACCTGTTCAAGGACACTTCCCAGCCATCATCCCATTTCACCCTCACAGCCTGCTCTGGGGTGGTTCCTCTCCCCCTAGCGTAGTGGCCCAGCTCAGTCCTCATCCCCACTACCACTCTGGGGCTGCCCCAAAGGCCATTCCAGCTGATCTGACTAAAGAGGGGCAGTGGCCCCCCTCCCAGCTCAGGCCAGAGGCTCCGTGAATTCTCCAGGCCAGAGGGGCAGGGAGTCGGGCAGCGGCTGCTCTCTTCTGTTGCTGCTGTTCTTTTAATGTCTGTCTTGTTGCCTTTGGGAAAATGATGTCTTGCAGTGACCCAAGCACCACCTCTCTGGAGTGCTGTTGTATTTCTGACCTTCCTTTTGCTGCTTATTATGCCTAGTTGGCCTGTCCATGGGACTTGGCCATTTATTATCATCCTGAGTAGGTGAAGGATGGACAGTCTGAACTCTGAGAGCAGGAGGAATGGACAAAGGGTGTTTTGATGTGTGAGGTATAAACTGAGTCTCAGCTGTGAAAGGAAAAGCCTTTAAGGCAGGAAGTAGAGGTAGGGTCTCCTATGGGGTTCCTGTTTCCAAAACACGTGTTTAACGAGTGTGTGTGTGTGTGTGTGCGTGCGTGCATGTGTGTATGTGCACGTGTGCGTGTGCGTGCGCGCGTGTGTGCATGTGTGTGTGTGCGTGTGCTGCGTGTGTTTGTGCGCGCGTGTGCATGTGTGCATGTGCGCGTGTGTGTGTGTGTGCGTGCGTGTGCGTGTATGCATGTGTGTGTGCGTGCGTGTGTGTGCGTGTGTTTGGCATGGGGGCAAGAAGCACTCTCCTCCCACACCCGGTGCAGAGTCAACAGCAAACAGTGCCCAGCCAGGCTTTTTGAGAACATCATCCCTGCTTCCAGTGTAGCGTGTGTTCATTCCTGGATGTAGATGAAACCAAGGTTTGCTTTGGGCTCCTCGGGGCAGAAGCAGATTGCCCTGCCAGGTAAGGCCAACCCCTGCAGCTGTGCTGGCATCTCACCTTCTCCTGTCTTCTCAAGCACCTTACCCATCAGTCAATCTCCTTCTTTTCTACTTTTCACTGAATCCTTCCTATTAGCTCTACCTTTTGCTCACATCACTCCCATCTTAAAATAAACCTTCCTTCCTCACCCCACATGACCCTGCATCCACACCATCCTTCTCCTTCCATTCGAACCAAATTTCTCAAAACAGTCTGCACGTGTTCTTTTTTCTTCACCACCCTGTCACTGAAATTACTACGGTCACCAATAATTTTCCTGTCACCAAGTCCAAAGGACAATTTTTATCTCTCAGCACTGTTTAAACAAAGAGCCTCTTCCACCCCAAAGTACTATCTTCCCTTGGTTTCCAGATCACCACACTCTCCTGGTTTACCTCCTCCTCCCTGGAAACTCTTTCTCAGCCTCTTTTACCAGCTCATCCTCTTCTACCTACCATTAAAATGTTGGCATTCCCCCCTCCTACACTGTTAGTGGGAATGTAAATTGGTGCAGCCACTTTGGAAAACAGTGTGGAGCTTCCTTAAAAAAACTAAAAATAGAGTTACCATATGATCCAGCAATCCCCCTCCTGGGCATATATCTGGACAAAACTATAATGCGAAAAGATACATGCACCCTTATGTTCATAGCAGCACTATTTACAATAGCCAAGACATGGAAGCAACGTAAATGTCTATCGACAGATGAATGGATAAAGAAGATGTGGTGTATGTGCACAATGGAATACTACTCAGCTATAAAAAAGAATGAAATAATGCCATTTGCAGCAACAGGGATGGACCTAGAGATTATCATACTGAGTGAAGTAAGTCAGACAGAGAAGGACAAATATATGATATCGCTTATACGTGGAATCTTAAAAAATGATACAAACGAACTTATTTACAAAACAGAAGCAGACTCACAGACATGGAAAACAAACTTATGGTTACTAAAGGGAAAAGAGGGGCAGGGGTAAATTAGGAGTTTGGGATTAGCAGGTACAAACTACTATATTTAAAATAGATAAACAACAAGGTCCTACTGCATAGCACAGGGAAATATATTCGATATCTTGTAATAAACCATAATGGAAAAGAATATGAAAAATAATATATATGAAAAACATATATACATATATGTGTATAACTGGATCACTTTGCTGTACAACAGAAACTAACACAACATTGTAAATCAACTATACTTCAATTAAAAAAATATTGGTGTTCCCCTTGGCTTTGCCTAAGGCCCCCTTCTCTACTCTGTTGTCTCTCCTGCTTTCAAGACATCAATGATCAACAGCCGGTGTTTGTACCTGCAGCCCAGATCTCACCTCTGACATCAGATTCATATTCAACTACCTATTTGACAGCTCAGCCTATGGACACTTCACTGTCAATATATCCAATGTTGAACCTGTAATGATCTCTCTCCCAACTCCTAAAATCCTGGCTTTCTTCCAGTTTTCCGTCCATGACCCATATTCCCAGCTGTGCAGGCATACTTGGGATTCATCACTCCCACAGTCAATCAATATCAAGGTCTTTCAGTTCAGGTCCTGAAAAATCTTGCATCAGCTCACTGCTCTCACGTCTACGGCCAACACCTCAATTTGGGCCACCATCATCTTGTGGCTGGACTTCTGTGCTGGGCTCCTAACTGCCTTCCTGCTTTCACTCTTGCCTCCCTCCCATCCATTCTCCAGCCATCAGCAGGAGATATACTTTTGAAATGAAAATCTGACCATGGCGGGGTGAGGTGGGGGCTAAGGGGAGAGCAGGGAGACTTAAAACTCTTTAAAATTAGAGAACCAGTTGTTCTAAGATAAAATTCAAAATTCCTGTCTCAGTTCCTCAGATTCACCACAAAACCTTTGCTCTTGTTTTCTCCTCCCCCTCGTCACTTCACTCCTTTTGCCTCGCTGTCTCCTACTCATCCATCAGTTCCCAATTCAAATGTCACTTTGCCGGGAGCCACTGTGGAGATCAGAAACCAGAGAGCTCCTCCTGTTACTCACTTCATTCTCCAAAAGGAGTCTATAGGAGCAATGACCACAACTGCAGCTCATAACTAAGTGATTAACTCCTTTAAAACTTACACTACCTTTCAAAGTAATGAAAAGGCTCTAAAATAGATTGTGGTGATGGTTGAATAACCCCATGAATATATAAAAAGCCATTGAATTGTATACCCGAAATGGGCGAATTGTATGGTATGTGAGTTATATTGCTATAAAGCTGTCTTTTTTTTTAAAAAAAAAAGACAAACTTACACTAGAACAAAAGCTCTAGGGGAGGCAGGAAACTTTTTTATCTCATCATTGAGTACGTAGCACCCAACAGGGTGCCTTGCACGTGGCATGTGCTTAAATATTGGTTGAATGGTGGCAAAGAGGGTGAGTAAATGGCAGGGCTGCCCTTCTGAGTAAGTCTGGACTTGCAAATGTTTTTTTCTTATATTTGGGAAAGAAAGGTTGGCCACCCTGATTAGTTGAATGCTTTTTATATAAATGCCCTTAGGCCTCTGTCACGCTGCAGCGGGAAGCAGTGATCCTGAATTCAGAGGTTCCCAGTCCATCAGACCCTGAGTTTTCTAGTTTCCCCTCTGGAAGTCCTCCTCCTGCAGCCCCAGTCTGGCTCTATACCTGCAGAAGCAGCCAAGCAATATCCAGGGTCACGGTCCCCACACTGGGGTCTGTGCTCAGCTCTGTCTCCCAGAGTGATTCCTAGGGAAACACAGCTGAGTTATTACCATCGTTATCACTGTTATTGTACATCTCCTGAATAGTTCCCTTGTTGTTTGCTATGGCCCCACAGAGGTACCACACACAGCTATGTCACCACTGAGGAAATTCTGTAACCAATAGAAATTGGTCAATCAGGGAGGGAGTCGTAGGAGAGAATTCAGACTGACCACACACCCTTCTTTCTACAAACCATTAACCTTTTTAAATTTTAGAATTACTCTGAAGGGAAGCAAGCACAATCGACGAGTTTGGCCCCATATAGCCCATCTCTCTCTACTTTTCTTTCTGGATCAACGACTCAAGATGAAACACGCTCACAATTTGCATCCTAACCGGACAAACTGCCTTCTTTGTGTCCCCTGGGGGTGCATGTGGCAGCCTAGACCACATCTAAATAGAAGTGTAAGAAGAACAGGGTAGGTAAGTGGACTTCAGAAGGAGAGTCCAATTCCAATTTCTCCTTTCCATCACAGGCTACTCTTTCCCAAGCAGCAGCAGATTTTGACTCTGACTTTGAAATTACTTCCTGTGCTCAGACTGCTTGAGACATTATTTTAAAGACTTTCCAACTGATGCCTCTTGTGGCTTGTATACGTAAGATATTAACAGGGCTGACTGCAGGATGCATCTCTGGGTAAAAATACTTAGGAATGAACGTAAGTGGCTCTGGGGAGTGAAAACTAGAACCTCTGCGTTTTGTTATAAAGTGGCTTCCTACAAATTATTTCTGTCTTCTGTCAGGTGCCAGCTGGGAGCAGAGGGGTGGCTTGAGCTGCAGTGATGGAGTGCAGAATTCTCTGTGAAGATTGCCAGATTGACATATTTCTACATGTACTCTCCTGATTGCTGAGCTTTAAAAGAATTATTTCTGGATTTTTTTTATTATTGTGAGTCTCCTAAGAGATTTATTCATTCACTCATTTAAAAATAGCAATTGAACACTGTTATAGGCACTAGGGATCTAATGGTCAACAAGACAAGTGAGGTCTCTCTTCTCCAGGACCTTATACTCCAGTGTGGAGAGACAGAATAAACAAGTAAAGAAATACAGTAATGTCAGAGCTAGATAACAAAAACAAAAACAGGATAGTGATTAGAGAGTTATGGAGGGAGCAAGGGGTATTTTATATAGGGAATGTCAGAAAGGCTTCTTGGAGCAGGTAACATGTGAACTGAAGGATGGGAAGGGACCAGCCACGCTGAGACGGGAACAAATTAGTTGTGTTCACAGAGCAGAAGGAAGTCCAAAGGTGCTGGACTGGAGTGAACAAAGGGGGACGGGAAGATGTGAGTTTGGAGGGTGGGGCTGGAGCTAAATCACTTGGGAACCCTGCAGGCCTTGGCTGGGGTTTGGCTTTTAGTCTAAGTGCCATGGGAAGACATTGGAGGGTTTTAGGCAGGGGGCTGACATGAATGCCTTGGAATAGAAAGAATTTGGGGCACTCTGCAGGGTTGGAAACAAAGAAAGACAGGCCCTGGTAAGGCCAAGGCCATTGAGGGTTTGTGCAGCATCTGAGCTGAGTGCCAGAGTCCCTGGCTCTCATTCAACCACCTCCCTTGGCCCTGGTGAGCCACTTGGCCTTTAATTTGAGACCAGCTTTAAGAAAAGGCAACTAAAATTCATATGTGCCTTTAGCTTCATAGTTAGCCAGTGCCCTCCATCCTTTTCAATGAACTCAAGTGCTGTTTCTTTTTAATGAAGAGGCTCTGGCCTTAATTAAGACGACTTGGCTACATTTGCAGAGTTTGCTTTCTACCTTCAAGACTGCTATCACCAAAATGCTAGGTGCCTAAAGCCAGCCAGCCACCTCCAAAAGCTTCCCTCCTCCACATCTCCCTGTCAGCACGGGCAGGTGCCCAAGGGCTTCCAGGGGACCTCTTTGAAGTGCTGGCCAAGGCTCTTCTGTGACATTTGTCACGGTTCTTAGAGACAGAGAATTGCCAGTTATCCACGTCATCTGCTTTTGGAGTCCAGTCTAAACATCATTTCCTCAAAGAGAGTTAAATTATAAATTTTTTCTGCTGATTGCAGATAAGAGATCAGAGCATTTCTAAATATACTGCTCTTTTCCAGGAGGGGAATGAACATCCTGACACTTAAAAAATAGCGTCAACAACTATCATGATGTTTTTCCTGTGATATATAGGAGCAAATCTTTATGTTCTTCACAAATAAGGGTTCTTGTCTGGGTCATAGGGGAGTGCGGGAGGAGAAAGTGACTTCGTATGGAATTCTGGTTCTACTTTATTCTCTGCCTACTTGTGATTTCAACTCCCACTAGTGTTTTCTGGTGAGCTAACGCTGAATTAAAGCATCCTTTCCTTTAGCAATGTCTCTTGACAGCTAGAACTTAGGTAACAATAATGGGGGTGCGGTGGGAGGAAGAAATGGACCTTTAACCAGCTTTTTTATTTGTGATAGGTGGAGAAAGTAGGGTGCGGGGTTAGCGCTGAGGGAAGCCCAGGAATAGAGCTGGGTAACAGGACTGACAATTTTAAAATCTATTCTTGCACATTAAAAATGTTAATCATCCAAGTGCTTTCATAATAGTCCCTCAGAAACACGACATGATGCTGCCTGTTTTTCAGGGACCCAGCAAGGGAGATTTTGGTGGCTCACCTCCACCACTGGATTAGAAGCTGGGCACGAGGGGAAGGATGGACTCAAATAATGGAACAGCAAAATACACTTCTCTCTTCATTTCCCAGAGGCTTCGGTTGATGTGGCTGGAAGAAGGACTCTCTGGTAATGGGCCTCTCCCAGCTAAGGAAAGCAGGGGACACCTTTCCAGGGCTTGAGAGCCTCCAGCGCCTCCGTTCCCAAAAAGATTTCCTTACCAGCTGCCCACGGGGGTGAAGTCCAGCTTCAGTAGTCCTTTAGCTCAAAGCCATTACTTCTAGGAGATTCTTGCTAAATGCATGCTCTAGGCTAATGGGGCCATATCATATAACCACATTTATGTGCATTAATCATACAGGCCATCTACAGCTAGAGCCCTAAGGTAATTCCATTCATTTTCTCTTTCTACTTTCATCACCTCTTCATGACCTCTCATCTTGATGCTCCAAGTGCCTCTTCTACCAGCTTTTCAAACCAGAGTTGGGACCAGCTCCCCTGTAAGCATTGTGCCCAATCCAGTTCCTCTTCTTCCCAGAAGCCCTTTTTTGACTCCCCAGACTTCTTAAACTGTGTCTTGGGAAAGGTCCAAATCTGTACTCTGCAACAGACTAGCCCTCTGCTAATGGGAGACTCCAGCAGCCCCTTTGGTCCAGAAGCACAGCGAAGGAGCTGTCAAGATCATACCTCATGCCCATCCCTGTGCTACACAATGTGTGCAGACACCAGAGAATGTTTATTTCCTCTTCCCACATTACAGTCTTTAGTTTGTTGAGATGTCAGCTTCATGAGCACGCCTGAGTTTCTCTATGCATGTACCCTTTTCCTGCTGAACTATGAGGAGGTTGAGGAAAATGCACAGACATATTACACTGATTCCTTCTCTGCCACTGTTGGAAGCCCCTCTCTGTAAAATAGGGAGAGCAATACTTAGCTCAGTGGCTTGCTGTGATGTAATGTACATGAAAGTGACACTCCATGGGATCTGTTCCCAGCATTGCAGCATCATTCCCCTCCACGCACTTCCTTATATCTCTGTGAGCTCAGCATGCCTAGAAGGGTGCCTTGCATATTGGAAGTTCTTATTCCTCTACTTGAGGCAACCCCAGCTGGTATCCTCTGAGAACTTGCCCCGCCACCTTAACAGTCATCCAGCTGTATCTGCTGCCCCAGGTCCACCCTGTTCTGCAAACCTGACTGGCTTTGTCCCTGAGTTGTTTTGTTGTTTTGTTTGTTTTTCTGTGTCTGTAGACTCTTAGACATGGGAAGGACTTTGATTCTTGTGAGCTGTCACAACTGTAAAAAAAATCAATCCTGATTTTCATGCCTTCAAAAAAGGAGATCCCCATTAATTTGCTCACACTTCAGTGTTGAAATTCCTAAATTGTTGCTCTAAAGCTTCATAGATTCTATGGATAAAGAAGATGTGGCACATATATACAATGGACTATTACTCAGCCATTAAAAGAAACGGAATTGAGTTATTTGTAGTGAGGTGGATGGACCTAGAGACTACCATACAGAGTGAAGTAAGTCAGAAAGAGAAAAACAAATACCGTATGCTGGCACATATATATGGAATCTAAAAAAAAAAAAAAAAAATGGTTCTGAAGAACCTAGGGGCAGGACAGGAATAAAGACGCAGATGTAGAGAATGGACTTGAGGACACAGGGAGGGGGAAGGGTAAGCTGGGACGAAGTGAGAGAGTGGTATGGACATATATACACTACCAAATGTAAAATAGCTACCTAGTGGGAAGCAGCTGCATAGCAAAGGGAGATCAGCTCGGTGCTCTGTGACCACCTAGAGGGGTGGGATAGGGAGGGTGGGAGGGAGACACAAGAGGGAGGGGTTATGGGGATATATGTATACATATAGCTGATTCACTTTGTTATACAGCAGAAACTAACACACCATTGTAAAGCAATTATACCCCAATAAAGATGTTTAAAAATAAATAAATAGGGCTTCCCTGGTGGCGCAGTGGTTGAGAATCTGCCTGCCAATGCAGGGGACACGGGTTCGAGCCCTGGTCTGGGAAGATCCCACATGCCACGGAGAAGCTGGGCCCGTGAGCCACAATTACTGAGCCTGCGCGTCTGGAGCCTGTGCTCCGCAACGGGAGGGGCCGCGATGGTGGGAGGCCCGCGCACCGCGATGAAGAGTGGTCCCCACTTGCCGCAACTAGAGAAAGCCCTTGCACGGAAACGAAGACTCAACACAGTCATAAATAAATAAATAAATAAATAAAAGAACATGAATTTCTAAAAAATAAATAAATAAATAAATAAATAAAGCTTTGTAGATTCTAGTCCTAGATCTACCTCTGAACAGGGCGTGTGACCTTACAGAAATCAGCCAGCCTTCCTGAGCCATGGCTGGCTCACTTATAAGATGCTGGAGGAAGGGGTTGAGGTGGTCCCCAATCTCCATTTCCCAAGCCTGGGTTTATTTACTCTCTTGTTTTTGCCTCACTGGAGAGGAACAGCACACTGACAGCATCATTTCTGTAAAAGCCCTAAATGAATCCATCTCATAACATTTCAGAGGCAAAACAAGCAGCACCAACCCCCGCTGGCAGGTGAAAATGAATCTCTGAGTTCCATAGTTGGTTAACAGCCAGCGATAACATTGGGGGGAGCTGTCTGGGGAGAGCGGCTACAGCAAGCACATGCCAACTTTGGACAGTTTTCTCTGCTTTTTGTGGTCTTGCTTTCACACGTACACCTTCTAATGTCTCTCATCTATGTCAGCATAGAATGTGAAAAAAAACTGCTGAAAGCGCACCCCCTCCGCCTCGCCCATTATGCTTCTGGGAGGGACTAGAACTAAGGTCCCTTTGATCCTGGTCCAGCTGTGCCTTCTGTCTCTGTGAAGGCTTTCATCTCCATGCTGTGGGTGAATTGCGCTCCTTTTACGTTTTGGCAGTGATCTCATGCATAAATCTTTTTTCTTATTTCCGGCTGCTCTTCTCCTAACAACTCTTTTCAAAGTTGTCCTTGCTCCTCTGGTCTGGGAAACCTTGAACTGATAGAGATGTCACCATACTAACATGGTTCTGATTTCTTTTACTCACGTCGCTATGGGATGTTGTCTTTCCCTGAGGTCCCTCCATAAAACAAAAAAAACATAAACTGCATCTCTCCCGGTTTTCCTGTCCTGCTTGTTTCTGCTCTGTTAACACAGAATGGTCTGCCCTGTAAGCGGCCACAGGGAGCCGGCCTGCCATCCTCCACTGAGTTTCTTAGGGAGTGGGGAAGTGATGCCGCAGCAATTGCATTTCGTCTCTGCTCCCCAGTCAGATGTGGCAGATGGCTGGCCCTGGGAGCCAGCGGATGGAAATCGCGTCTCTTGCAGCACAGCCTGTGTTGAAGGTTCATCTTGTTGAAGGGTGTGGTGCAAAGAATGGAGTCTTAATCAAGTGAAAGCCATAGGTGATGAGGCTCCCATTTCCTCTCAACTCCACACTCTTCCACCTCCGGCTCCAGCATTACCACAAGCACAGTCCTTCCTCTGATAAAAAAAAAAACCAGTAGACCAGATTTCCTACTCCATCCCTCCTGCCCACCTGAGTTTGGGTGGTAATTCCTATTTAATTACTGTTTTATCACCATATGGCAAATGATCTCCAGTTATTTCTTACTTCCTTCTGCTGGAAGTTGCTTTAGCTAAAGCTCTCAGTCTACTCCAGTAAGGGACTGAAAGGAGAGTAAACCAAGGAAAATAGCAGAATAAATAATGATAGCCAGCACTGACTGAATACCCTCTGTGTGTCAGATACTGTGCTAGGCACGTTGCATGAATTATGACTTCATCTAGTCCTCACTACCACTGTATAAGGTAGAAGGAAGTATCTCTATCTCAAGTCTCAGGGTGGGGGGGGGTGGATCAAGAGCTTTATCAAGGTCAAAAGGTGGTAAAATTACAATTCAAACGCAAGTTGGTCTACTTCCAGATTCCATGTTCCCAACCATGTCTCCCTGTCCTCTGGGAAGAACTGGAAGCTAGACTTGTTTTGTCAAATTGTCTGGCAGCATTTCTTACTCTGTGTCACCTCTCTTGCCTATCCATAAGCAAAGGACAGACCCATCTGAACTTCAAGATCCCACTAGAGTGGTTGAGAGTAAATGTAACATGGGCACCCAGAGCTTTGTGTTGTGTCAGCCAGAGGGCAGGGATTCAGAAAGTGCTAGTTACATTTCTCAAGAGGAGTCTTTTCACGGACACTGGGTTTTTATTCGTAAAGAGACACTTGGGTGTAGACTTTCTGCAAAAGATCTATATTGCAGGTCACTTTGTCAAATGTAAAGAATGGTCTTGCTAGTTAATGATGCAGTCAGTGAAGTGAGCTGCTTCCTCTCGAAGATTTATGTGTTAGTAGCCAAGGTGAAGGCACCAGCTTGGTCAGCTTAGAGGAAAGGAAAGAATGATAGGTCAGAGGAGACTTCACAATGAGGCACGTTTACCTTCTTCCACGGATCCGTGTCCCTGCCTGTGGAAGACCAGGCAGTAGATGAAGAACCTTGTTTCCCTTCTGCCCCTTGCACACCTAGAAGCAAATTGAAGCTTTTGTGGTTAAAGCCTATTGAAATCCTGGGGCTTCCTTTTTCAATTTGATTATTCTTCTTGGTTTTCTAGGGGATTGTTTCAAGAGAGGCTTAGAAATCACGCAGTGTAATTGGATGATTGGTGCACTTTAATCAAGGCAGCGAGATACAACGTGCTGCACATTTCAGGTTGACTGTAGTGAGGTGAGGCAATGTCTGCTGGTTAAAGCTCCAAGGACAGGCTCGTTTTAGAGACCCACAAGGTAAAATTGCCATCTGTAGGCTGGTCTGTGCTGTTAAGACCATGGGGTCTCATTTGTATGTAAAAACTAGTGAGTCCTCTGAATGATCACTCCTTAATCTAGCTCCATGTGGGTTGTGTCTTCATGAATAATGACCGGTTCCCTGGAAGTGCAGGAAATGCTCATTGCATGGAATTAAATGATCTCTTGATAAATTTTAAATCAGCTTGGTTTCCTTCCAGCTCTCACAGCTATTCTCTTTAATCATGCAGTTTGTGCCTAGTTGAATATTTAACCAATTTTACTACTAGATTAGTCAGAGCACAATTCAGGATGTAAGAAGGAAAATATCCTAAAAATCCGACATACTCCTAGCTCAGATGTAAATTACTTTTAGATTACTTGGCATTTTGGAAAATGTGATACAATTGTATTGAAAAATCGAATGTGAAAAAATAAAGTTTCCCTTGATTTTTAAAAATAAAAGCTCAGAAAACTTGAGAGTATAGTGTATGAGACATGTACATGGCTAGAGTGGAAGCCAGTGCTGTTTTATCCTGGTGATAGTTATGCATCCAGATGGCATCCCATAGAAAGCTTTCTAAGAATTGCTATTCACAGGAACTTATTGAAAAATACTTTCCTTGCATGTTCCTGATTCACATGTCTGGGCTGCTCTTGGCTCATTGCTAACACTTGGGACCATTTCTTTCTCTGGAGGTCACCTGTCCTTGGTGGTGTTCAGCTCAAGATGATGTAAAGAAATGACAGCAGTGACCTACTACATAGCTCTCTCTCCTGAGACTCTCAGGAGATGGGGATGATTTGATGAGACAAATATAACATTGTCACTTTGTGTGTGTGTGTGTGTGTGTGTGTGTGTGAGAGAGAGAGAGAACAAAGAGACAGATAGCCAGAGCATACTTCTAAAGAAGTATTTAATTAACAGGATGCGTCACACAAATGGCCAACAAATACATAAAAAGATGCTCAGCAACACTAATCATCAGGGAAACGTAAATCAAAACCACAATAAGATATCACCTCACACCTGTCAGGATGTTTATTATCAAAAAGACAATAGATAACAAGTGTTGGTGAGGACGTGGAGAAAGGAACCCTTGTGCACTCCTGGTGGACAAGGAAAGGGAAGCCATCTCCCATGTAGCTGGCCTTGTCACCTTCCTTAGCCTTTTCTAGTTTAGCTTAACTATTTTCTAGTTATTTCTTTAGAACTTTAATGTCTAGTTGAAATTCTCTGGGGGGGGGGGTGTCATTTAGCTATTGCTGTGTAACAGATCACTCCAGAACAAATCAAGCTTTTATGTAACTCATGATTCTGTGGGCTGGTTAGGTGAAGTTTTTGGTCTTGACTAGGCTTGCTCATGCATCTTTGTTCAGCTGTGGGTCAGGTAGGTGACTCTGTTGAGAGTCAGCTGGCTGGGCTTTCTCAAATGTTGAGAGTCAGCTGGCAGTCAGCTGGTTTAGGAAGGTCTTGGGTCTTCTCCAAGTTCAGCTAATCCAGCTTGCTCACACTGCAGAAGCAGGGGCCCAAATTCAGAACTGAACAACATCCCTCTGCCCATTCTACTGGCCAAAGGAATTTACCAGGCCAGCCCAGATTCAAAGGGTGACAACAGACTCTCCCTCTTAAGGGGAGAAACCACATCACATTGCAAAGAGCAAGGACACAGGGAGGGTAAAAAATTATGGGCTTTTTTTTTTTGTTCGCAGTTTATCACACTGGGACAACTTTATACACAGACACAGATACAAACAAAAAAGCTTGCTTTAGCTGCTGCAATGTAAGAGCAATGATCAGAGTGCGTGATTAGGTCTCAGAATTTAAAAGAACACATGTTTCCTGTACTCTAATTTTAGGTGTCCATTTTCTCAGGGTTCAACCTTGGTTGTTTTTGTATTGTTGCTCATTTGACTACATTTTCGAAGGACTGGAATTTTCAAATGGCTGAGATCATTTAAGATGCAGGTCTTGGCTTAGCCCTGTGTATTTGGAAACTTTGTAGTGTGTAACTGAATACTTTTGGCTATAATAGTTTTTTTTTTCCCTAAGATGTTCATACTCAATGTTTCTTGGCAGCATTTTAGAAAGTCCTGTGTTCTAATTTAGGACTATCAAATTAAACATTTTTTGGAAACTCTGTTCTGGACCAACAAAAAAAAAGTCTTTTGTCTTCTGGCAATATTTGTGGACCTTTGATTTGCAACACCTGTAAAGTTTTAAGACTCCAGACCAGGGGTCGCCAACTCAGAGGCCAAGGCAGATAAGGTCTGAGTGTACTGCTAGGTGTGTTATCTGGGAGGCAATAGGAAATGGGGGGTCTTGTGGTAGACCAGCAACTCTTGACATTTGCAGCATGTTAAAATCAACTGGGGAGCTGAAAAAAAATGCCCAGGCTGCATTCCAAACTAATTAAAACAGAATCTCTGAGAGTGGGACCCAGATATCTGTACTTTTTAAAGCTGCTCAGGTAATTTCAAAATGAAGCCCAGTTTATGAACAAGTGAATTAAACCAGGATTTCTTAGTCTTTAATGTGCAGACAGATGACCTGGAGACCTTGTTAAGATGCAGATTCTGATTCATCAGGCCTGGGGTGGGCCTGGGATTCTGCATTCTGAGTAAGTTCCTAAGGGATGCCAGTGCTGCTGGTTTTCAGACCACTCTGAATAGCAAGGATCTGCTGTAGAGATCTCAAGCAGCCCACAGACTGTTTTGTGGGGTTTCTTTTGGTTGGTCTATTGCATATTTAAACACATATTGAGTCAACATTTCAAAACCAAGAGATTTCACCTAAAAATTCATATTTCTTATTTATTGTGAAAAAAAATTAAAGATTCCTTGACACCTGCTCTGCATTTCCACATAGACTGGTGCCGAAAAGTGACTGCCCCTGATAAGGGGGTGCAGGTGGCCCACCAAGGTGAAACCGCACACCTCAGATGGGATTTGAACCAGTCAAAACCCAAATTGGGACTTGAACCCACGGGCTGGGACTCGAACCCACTATCTTTTATTTGAGATTACACACCTGGTCTGAGGACTTAATGAAGCTCGGGTTCTTTATGTCTCAGCACAGAAGGAATTCAGCAAGAGGCAAAGTGATAGGTAAGAAGTGGATTTATTTAGAGAGACACACATTCCATAGGCAGAGTGTGGTCCATCTCAAAAGGCAAGAGAGGCCCTGGGAGAAACACACTCCACAGACAGAGTGTGGGCCATCTCAGAAGGAGAGAGATCCCAAAATATGGAGTGGTTAGTTTTTATAGGGGTGAGTAATTTCATAGACTAATGAGTGGGAAGGTTATTCCAACTATTTTGGGGAAAGGGCAGGGATTTCCAGATATCGGGCCACCGCCCAATTTTGGGCCTCAGAATTGTCATGGTGCCGGTGGGTGTGTCATTTAGCATATGCTAATGTATTACAATAAGCGTACAATGTGGCTTAAAGTCTACTGGAAGTTGAATCTTCCACCATCTTGGACCTAAACAGGTCCAACCAGTTTTTGTCGTATCCTCAATGGTTATGTCATTCTTTTAAATGTCCTTTTCCCTCCTGTTTCAAAGGGAGGTTCTGAAATGCCTTTTGTTGCACTTATTCATGAATAGGATAAATGTATCTTTTGTCCATAAGGACGCACGCAGATCCACACACAACACACAAGTGTACAAGTACATACTTAGCAAAACCATGAAGGCAAAAGCCAGCAGTTACATGGGAAAATGTAAAAGGAGAGGAGAAGAAGAAGAATTCTTTAAAAAGACAAGAAGAAGGATTCTTTAACACTTAGATATGTTTATTAGTAAGGACCCGATTGGTTGGATCAGAAGCCTACTGGAGCTGTTCAAGGGGAAAAAGCAGATTTCTGAGGGGAATTGATTATAAGGATATCAGGGTAGCTCACAGATCTATGATGCAGCTGGGTTTCAGAAAAGAATGGAACCAAGGACATGGATGCCACCAAGGAGGATCCTCTCTTTGCCTTCATTGTGGCTCGTCTCTGCACATCTTCCGCATTCCAGGTCTTTGCTTCCTCTTTTCTCCAGGTCACCTGGTGGAAGATGGGGCCACCAGCAAAGCGTGATTTTACATGCTGGGGATCTTGCTACACAATCCCGATCCATATTCCTGAGGATGGGATTAGGATTGGCTCAGCCTGGAGGCTAGAGGATGACCTGAGAGGCTTCTGCTACACTAAAGAAACTTACTCAACTGAGCATGAAGTTGAAGTCTCCCATGTAGAGAGGGAGAACTAATGTTCTGGATCTAGAATGACCCCAGTCCATCCCAGAGGTGGAGGGGATAGATGGGAAGTGCTATGGACTCCTTCACTCATGAGGCATCAGAGGCTGTCCAACTGCAGACTCAGCTGTTTCTCAATAACAATAATAATACCTGAAGGTAAAGCAAGGGCAACAGCGACTAGCTTCATTGATTATTTCCCTCTCCAAAACACAATGCAAAGCATGAAAGTTACATAAAGCTATCAACTACTGACAGCCCATTACAGGCAAACTTTCGTGTTTTGAGTGTGACTGTGTGGGTGGGTGGCATTAAGTAAATAACCCACAGAAATTATTTCTGGAAGCAAAGTCAGGGGAATGCAGCCAAGGGTACACAAGACAGAGATGCTCCAGCTGAATTTCGAAAGGTGAGGGAATTAGGGGAAATGTGAAAATGGGAAAAGAGAAGAGGGAAATGTTAATAAACTAGGTTATTGAGGAATCTGAAAAGTGTTCATAAGAGTGAGAATTTACTCCCCTTTAATGAGACCTGGGATTATCTGTAAAAACATTTAGCTCTGATTGTTTCAAAGAGAAGAGATAAAATGTTTAATATATGGCACCCTGGAGTGAGCCTTTTTTCCTTATTTTAAATGATAATCCTAATGAAACATCTATAATGTGTAAGATATCAAGTCATACAGCTTCCCATCAGAGAGTGCAATTGAGAACAATGGCACAGATGTTGTGTATTCAAATGACAAGGTGAGAGCAGATTTGAGGATAAGAAGTGCCTCATGTAAGACTATATGAATGCTCCCACTTGGTCCTAGGACTCACCCATCTGACTTTGGCCAAGATGTTTCATATATATAGGGTCAAATGCTGAGTTTACCTTATAATTAAAAATATACACTAGGGTTCTTCCTTGAGATCTGAAAAAATGTAATTGTATTAATAATTACCATGAGGCATTGTGCCCAGACCAGTGGTCCTAGAATGTTGTCTCAAAAAGCTGAGAGAATGCACATCAATATGTAGAGAGGAAATATGGAAGTAACTCACCCACTTTGTCCTGGGGCAAAATCTTCAGTTAAGCTTGTCAGGGGTCCAAAGTTGGTCTATTTATCTTTCTCTGGCTATATTAAACCTATAAGTACTGGTCATTCTCTCTGGAAAACTGAAAGTGGTACCTTCTCCCAAATAACCTCAGGTAACATGGAGACAGACATGAAAACGTCTCCCTGGCTCCTTTTTACCCCTTCCCCTGCCTTTCCCATCTTTACTTGGAATCAGGCCCTTGGAGCAACACATTTATTTATCAAAATAAATCTGACTGGTACCAGAAAAAGAATTCATTTTTATTGAGACCTGGCTTCTTTCTACAAAGAAGGCTATTTGGAAAACCAAATCTTGCTTGGTGAGGTCTCCGAAATGAGAGCAGAAAAAGAACTACCTACTCTTATCACCTGGGTGAGCTTGGCTCCCTTCTCCTAGCCAGCGAGGGTGGGGGGGCAACTCTGCTCTATTTGTCTTAAACACTCCCTCTACAGTAATCCAAGCTGTCCTTTCAGTTGTGCTGATTACACTAACAATTGTATCAAATACCTTCTGGCTGCTCCAGGATGGTAAATTCCAGCAATCTCCAATTTCAGCCCCCACATGTGTTGACTTCTAAGTCTTTCATGGAAGAGAAGACTGCCTTTCCCAGATAGGAAATAGGTCTTCCTACCCTTCTGCAGAAACCAAGAGATAGAGAGACAGTTTGAATCATTATCTCTCCATTAATAACTTCTTAAATTGTTCATAAACCTCAAGATTCCTGTGACTTCTGAAGTAGTGAATACTTAAAGATGGATCTAAAAATATTTCTTCATATGCAAGAAGTTGGAGTTTATAACCCACATGCTCCAGCTAAAAATATACTAAGGAAATGACTGACCATGAAAAAAGAATAGAGAACTTCAGTTGGGGAAAACCAGAAAATGAGGTGAACAAAAGAATACCTGTAAATGGATATGGATAGACTGACATTGTTATATAAGAGAGAACAAAAGCAAACATTCTTCAAACAGGAGTATTGTAGGGGAAATTCTAATAAATACTCAGCAAATTTATGAGCTGGGAGATGGAGATGCAGATAATGCAAAAAGGAGGCAGGTGAAGGAGGTGATTATGAAACAGACTGTGAAGAGGGAGTATAGGTGATAAGTGAGAGTCTATCAAAGGTCCCACTTACTGTGGTCACGTAGAAACTACATGTGTCATGGGCCCACAAAAATGGCCCTGTTGAAATTAAAGTGGGATTGAAGGGTAAAAGCACTAAACATGATAAATAGGGAATATTATGCAATGATAAATCAAGTATGTGTGTGCCAAAAATAATAGCAACTAAATATGTGAAGTAAGGGAGAATCAGTAAAAATGTAATTAAAGTGGACACCTCAATCACCTGTCTCAGAGTTGCACAGATGATTTTTAAAATAAGCTATAACTGGGCAGAAGATAAAGATGGCAGAGTAGGAGGATGTGGAGCTCGCCTCTCTCCACAAACACATCAAAAATATATCTACATGTGGAACAATTCTCACAGGAAACCAACTGAAAACTGGCAGAAGATCTCTTATATAACCAAAGCTGCAAGAAAGATCCCCACATAACTGGGTAGGAGGAAGGGGAAAAAAAGGCATCAGAATGGGACTGGTGCCCCTGGGAGGGACCTGTGAAAGAGGAAAGGTCTACATGGGTGGCCCCTTGCCCTGGAGCCCTCCTTGCCTTCTGGGAGGTCCACTGGGACAGATAGAGGGACTGGAGGGGCCTGAACTCTGCTCATGAGGAGTGCGTGCCTGCTGGCTTGCTAGCAATCAGGGCTGAGAGACCTGCTCTGACAGCTACCACCTCCCGCACTTCCCAGCCTGAAATGCACTCCCAGTGGGGCTGCTAGTACCAGCAGCAGCTAGGCACTGAAACTCGGGCTTCAGCAGACGGACCCTGGGAGAGGACTCAGTCTAACTGTGCAGAGACAGCCTAGAGCATAGTCCAGGCCTAAGAATTGTTCACGCATGCAGGGCTGGGTATGGGTCCATCATAGGAACCCAACTGTCAGCGTGCTTATGGTGGTGAGTGGCTCTAGCAGTGGTGGGCTTTCTGAGATGCACATTGTGGAGGTGGAGCTGACATTGGAGCCCATTATCAGTGCTCCCATAATGGGGGAGGGTTTGGGGGTGTGTCCAGCAGCAGAGGACTTTGTTGGTGTGCACATCAGGTGGTGGGCAGCATCACAGAATCCCGTGTCTCCAGTGGGTATCTCCTGGGTAGGAGTATGCAGTGGTTCTTTCCCAGAGGGAGTGCTCCAGTTCTGCCCTTCTTACACTGCAGCCTGTAGCTGGATCTGGGGCCAACAGGTCCTGGCAGAGACCTACCATAGAGGCAGCATATGTTCCAGGCTGCAGCACAACCACCTCAGTTCCTGCAGCCACAACGCCCTGGCCCCCAGAGACAGCCTAGCACTAGATCTGGGATGAACACAAAGGAGAAAGGCCTGCAAACTTGGGCTGCTTCTGTGCAGAACCGCAGATGCCTGCATGGGTGGCACGTAGGTTTGCTGTAACTACACAGGTCTCACTTGCTTCAGCACTCACCTCCTTGGTGAGAGGGCACACACTTAAGGGCAACAGAACCTTATTGAACCCAACCCTCAGGGCTTCTACTCCAACAAATGGGGAGCAGACCCTGCCCCCAACAGGGTTGTGACAGCCACAGAGAAAAGGGGAGGCCCTGCCCAGCATCCAGTGCAGGCTCCGGTCACCACAACAACAATCACACCCCCTATCAAGGGGATAATGGCCGGCACAATACATGGCAGGCATCCATACCAAACTCAGCCCTCACACCAAAAATATTGGACCCATATAGTCTACACAGTGATGCTCCTACCTAAAAACAGCCTTTTCAGACCACAGTAGAGGGACTTCCCTGGCAGTGCTGTGGTTAAGAATCCACCTCTCAACGCAGGGGACACGGGTTCGAGGCCTGGTCTGGAAAGATCCCATATGCCGTGGAGCAACTAAGCCCATGTGCTACGACTACTGAACCTGTGCTCTAGAACCTGCGAGCCACAATTACTTAGCCCACGAGCCACAACTACTGAAGCCAGCATGCCTAGAGCCCATGCTCTGCAACAAAGAGAAGCCACTGCAATGAGAAGCCCACTTGCTGCAACTGGAGAAAGCCCACATGCAGCAACGAAGACCCAATGCAGCCAAAAATAAAAAAAGGGACCACAGTAGATAATTGTTTCTCCTAAATTCATGAAGACAGAGAAATTTAAGTGAAATGAAAAAGCAGAGGAACTACTCCCAATTGATAGAAATGCAGATCACTGTAACAAGGAACTAGAAACTATAAAGAGGAATCAATCAAAATTAGACAACTCAATTGTTGAGATAAAAACTTATCTAGGGCTTCCCTGGTGGTGCAGTGGTTAAGAATCCACCTGCCAATGCAGGAGACACGGGTTTGATCCCTGGCCCGGGAAGATTCCACATGCCGTGGAGCAACTAAGCCTGTGCGCCACAACTACTGGGCCTGCACTCTAGAGCCTGCATGCCACAGCTACTGAAGCCTGTGTGCCTAGAGCCTGTGCTCTGCAACAAGAGAAGCCACTGCAATGAGAAGCCCACACACCACAACATAGAGTAGCCCCTGCTCACTGCAACTAGAGAAAGCCCACACGCAGCAACAAAGACCCAACACAGCCAAAAATTTTAAAAAATTTAAAAATTTTTAAAAAGTTCGTTTAAAACAAACAAACAATCTGATCTAAAAGCAATGAATAGTAGACTAAATAATACAGAACAATGAATAAGTGCTGCAGAGGACAGAATAACGAAAACCACCCAATCAGAACAGCAGGAAGAAAGACAAATGAAAAAAAAAAAAGAAAGTGACATACAAGATCTATGGGATAATATAAAGTATGCCAACCTATGCATAATAGGGGTTCCAGAAGGAGAAGAAAATGGGATCAAAAATGTATTTGAAGAAACAATGGCTGAAAACTTCCCAAACTTAAAGAAGGAAACAGATATACAGGTATAGGAAGCACACAGGGTCCCAAACAATATGAACCCAAACAGACTCACACCAAGACATATCATAACTAAAATGGCAAAAGTTAAAAATAAAGAGAGGATTCTAAAGGCAGCAAGAGAAAAAAAAGTCAGTTACAGGGGAACCCCCCATAAAGCTGTCAGCTGATTTCTCTACAGAAACTTTGCAGACAAAAAGGAAAGGCATGATATATTCAAAGTCCTGAAAGGAGAAAACCTGCAACATAGGATATTCTATTCAAAAAGATTATCAGAGACTTTAACACCCCAGTGACATCAATGGAAAGATCTTCCAGACAGAAAATCAATAAAGCAACAGAGGTCCTAAATGACACAATAGAACAGTTGAACTTAGTTGATATCTACAGGATACTACATCCAAAAAACCCAGAATACACATTCTTTTCAAACACACATGGAACATTCTCTAGGATAGACCACATACTAGGACACAAAATAAGCCTCCACAAATTTAAGAGGATAGAAATTATTTGAAACATTCAAAGATTTCAAGCATTCTGACCACAGTGGTATATAACTAAACATCAACCACAGAAAGAAAAATGTGGAAAAAAATTATCACATGGAGACTAAACAATATGCTACTAAAAAACCAGTGAGTCAACAATAAAATCAAAAAGGAAATCTGAAAACATCTCACGACAAATGGCAATGAAAACACAGCCTTACAACATCAATGGGATGCAGCAAAAGAAGTTCTGAGAGGGAATTTCATAGAGATACAGGTCTTCCTCAAGAAACAAGAAAAATCTCAAATAAACAACCTAACCTACCACCTAAAAGAATTAGAAAAAGAAGAACCAACAAAACCCAAAGTCAGCAAAAGGAAGGAAATAATAAATATCAGAGAGGAGATAAAATGGAGATAAAAAATGATAGATCAGTAAAGCTAAGAGCTAGTATTTTGAAAGGATAAACAAAATTGACAAACCTTTAGCCAGACTCACCAAGAAGAAAAGAGAGAGGACCCAAATTAACAAAATAAGAAATGAAAGAGAAGAAATAACAACAGAGACTGCAGAAATTTTAAAAAAAATCATAAGAGAATACTATGAACAGTTATATGCCAACAAACTGGACAACCTAGAAGAAATAGACAAGTTGCTAGAAACATAAAGCCTGCCAAAACTGAATCAAGAAGAAAGAGTTAATTTGAACAGACCAATCACTAGAAGTGAAATAGATTCTGTAAATAAAAACAAACAAACAAACAAACAAAAAACTTCCTGCAAACAAAAGTACAGGACTGGATGAATTCAGTAGGGAATTCTACCAAACATACAAAGAAGAACTCCTACCTATCCTTCTCAAACTATTCCAAAAGATTGAAGAGGAGGGAAAACTTCCAAAGTGTTTCTAGAAAGCCACCATCAATCTGATACCAAAACCGAAGACATTACAAAAAGAATTACAGGCCAATATCTTTGATGACTATAGATTCAGAATCCTCAACAAAATATTAGCAAACCAAATCCAACAACACATAAAAAGGATCATACACCATTATCAAGTTGGATTCAATCTAGGGTTGCAAGGATGGTTCAATGTATGCCAATCAATCAATGTGATGATACACCACATTAACAAAAGAAAAGACAGAAACCACATGATTATCTCAATAGATACAGAAAAAGCATTTGATAAAACTCAACATGCATTCATGATTAAAAACTCTCACCAAAGTGGTATAGAGGGAACATATCCGAACATAACAGAAGCCATTTTTGACAAACCCATAATACTCAATGGTGAAAAGCTGAAAGCCTTCCCACTAAATTCTGGAACAAGACAAGGTGTCCCCACTCACCACCTCTATTCGAATAGTATAGAAGTCCTAGCCACAACAATCAGACAAGAAAAAGAAATAAAAGGTATCCAGATTGGAAGGGAAGAGGTAAAATTGTCACTATATGCAGATGACATCATACACTATATAGAAAACCCAAAAGTCTCCTCCACAAAAATACTTTTAGAACTAATAAATAAATTCAGCAAGGTAGCAGGATACAAGATTAATATACAGAAATCTGTTGTATTTCTACACTAACAATGAAATATCAGAAGGTAAAAAAAATCCCATTTAAAATCACATCAAAAAAATAAATAACTAGGAATAAACCTGAAAATTATAAAACATTGATAAAGTAAATTGAAGATCATTCAAAGAAATGAAAAGATATCCCATGCTCTTGGATTGGAAGAATTAATATTGTTAAAATGGCTGTACTACCCAAAGGAGTCTACAGATTTAATGCAATGCTTATCAAATCACCCATGACATTTTCCACAGAAATAGAACAAATAATCCTAAAATTTACACAGAAACACAACAGGCCCAGAATTGCCAAAGCAACCCTGAGGAAAAGGAACAAAACTGGAGGCATAAACCTCCCAGACTTCAGACAATACTACAAAGCTACAGGAATCAAAACAGTTTGGTATTGGCACAAAAGCAGACATATAGATCACTGGAACAGAATAGAGAGCCCAGAAATAAACCCACCCATCTATGGTCAATTAATTTTTGACAAAGGAGGCATATACAATGGAGAAAAGACAGTCTCTTTAGTAAATGGTGTTGGGAATGCTGGACAGACTCATGTAAATCAATGAAGTTAGAACACTCCCTCACACCATGCACAAAAATAAACTCAAGGTGTTTTTTTTTTTTCTGTCTAGATGTCCAAATGTAAGATATGACACCATTAAAACATTTTCAGACATAAGTTATAGCAATATCTTCTTAGATCAGTCTCCCAAGGTAAAAGAAATAAAAGCAAAAAATAAACAAGTGAGAACTAATCAAACTTAAAAGCTTTTGCACAGCAAAAGAAACCATCAACGAAACAAAAAGAACCTACAGAATGGGAGAACATATTTGCAAACTATGTGACTGACAAGGGGTTAATTTCCAAAATTTACAAACAGCTCATACAGCTCAATATCAAAAAACAAACTACCCAATCAAAAAATTAGCAGAATACCTAAATAAACATTTCTCCTAAGAAGACATACAGATGGTCAACAGGCACATGAAAAGATGCTCAACATTGCTAATTATTAGAGATATGCAAATCAAAACCACAATGAGGTATCACTTCACACTGTTCAGAATGGCCATCATCAAAAAGTCTACAAATGATAAATGCTGGAGAGAGTGTGGAGAAAAGGGGACTCTTCTACACTCTTGGTGGGAATGTAAATTGGTGCAGTCACTATGGGAAACAGTATGAATAGTTCTTAGAAACTGATGATTGAGGTACAATATGATCCAGCAATCCCAGTCTTAGGCATATATCTGGAAAAGAGAAATATTCTAATTCAAAAAGATACAAATAGTTTATGTCAGCACTATTTACAATAGCCAAGACATGGAAACAACACAAATGCTCATTACCAGATGATTGGTTTAAGGCATACACTATATATACAAAGTGGACTATTACTCAACCATAAAAAAGAATGAAATATTGCCATTTGCAGCAACATGGATAGACCTAGAGAATATCATACTAAGTGAAGTAAGTCAGACAGAGAAAGACAAATATTATATGATATCACTTATATGTGGAATCTAAAAAAATAATACAAATGAATCTAGATACAGAGCATAAACTGTCTCACAGATATAGAAAACAAACTTATGGTTACCAAAGGGTAAAAGGGTCGGGGGGGGTGAATATTAGGAGTATGAGATTAACAGATTCAAACTACTATACAAAAAATAGATAAGCAACAAGGATTTACTCTATAACACAGGGAAAAATATTCAGTATCCTATAATAACCTATAATGGAAAATAATCTGAAAAAAATATGTAAATGAATCACTTTGCTGTACACCTGAAGCTAACACAGTATTGTAAATCAACAATACTTCAATAAAAAATAAATTAAATTAAATATAACTATAGAATAGTTTTAGATAAATGAAAAATTGGGACAATAGTACAGAGAGTTCCTACATACCCCATATGAAGTTTTTCCTATTATTAACATCTTAGAATATTATGGTATATTTGTCACAATTAATTGACCAATATTGATATTGTATTATTAACTAAGTACATACTTTATCCATATTTCCTTAGTTTTTACCTAATGTCCTTTTTCTCTTCCAGGATCCCAACCAGGGTACCATATTATATTGTCATCACATGTCTTAGCTTAGACAGTTGTTTATTATTTTTTGGTAACAGCTTTACTAAGATATAATTCACTTACCATGTAGTTCACCCATTTGAAGTATACAATTCAATATTTTTCACTGTATCCAAAGTGTTGTGCAACCATCAGCACAATTAATTTAAAAAATTTAAATCAGAGAGGAAAAAAGGAAGAAACAAACAAAAAAATAAATTTAAAATGTCATTGATATTTAACTATGTAGTTTACTGGCCTTATTTCTTCATGAAATTCAAGTTACTTGTTCTTTCATTTCAGCCTGAAGGATTTCCTAAAATTCCCCTTTATTTTTTGAAGGATAATTTTGTTGGATATAGAATTCTTGGTTGACAGGTTTGTTTGTTTGTTTTCTTTTAGCACTTTCAGTAGTCATAACATTGCCTTTTGGCTTCAGCCAAAAGACGAGAAATCAGCTATTAGCCTTATTGAGGATCCCTTGTTCATGTTCATGAAGAGTCACTTCTCTCTTGATTTTTAAATATTCTCTCTTTGTCTTTAGCTTTTGACTGATTATGATATCTAGATATGGATCTCTTTGAGTTTAACTTACTTGAAGTTCACTGAGCTTCATGGATGTGTAGATTTATTTCTTTTATCAAATTATGGAAGTTTCCACCCATTATTTCTTCAAATATTCTTTCTGCCCTTTTCTCTCACTCTAGCTTCCCATTAGGTTTGTGGGACTCCCAGTATGCTTGCTGATGTCACAAAGACCCTTAGAGGTCTGAGAATCTGTTCACTTTTCTTCATTCTTTTTTCTTCTTATTCCTCTGACTGAAAAATTTCAATTGATCTGAATTATTTCAATTAATCTGAATTGAATGTTCAAGTACACTGATTCTTCTTCTGCCTGCTTATCTCTGCGTTATATCTTACATCGAGCCCATATAGTAAATTACTCATTTCAGTTATACTTTTAACTCCAGCTTTCCTGTTTGATTCCTTTTTATAAATTCTATCTTTTTATTTTTTTACGCTATATTTGGTGACAGATTGTTTGCCTGATCCCTTTTGTTCTTTAGACATAGTTTCCTTTACCTCTGTGGAATACTTAAATAGCTGATTTAAAATTTTAGTATAATAAGTTCGACGTTTAGGCTTCCTAAGGGAAAATTTTCACTGGATTCCTGGGTATGGATTTTTTTTTTTGACATGTCCCATATCTTTTTTGTTGTTGAAAACTAGACATTTCAAATAATATATATGACAACTCTGAAAATCAGATTCTCTACACTACCCAGGTTTGGCTACTGCTGTTTTTTGTAGTTTTTCTTGTTTGTTTAGTGACTTTTCTGAAATAGGTCTCTAAAATCTATATATTTGTCATATGTGGACACTGAAGTCTCTTAGTGATAAGCTAATTATTGGACAGAAATTGCCTTAAATGCCTGGAACCAATAAGTCTATTGGTATTTGCCAAGGGGCTCTGTGTGCATGTTTGGGAATATCTTCAACACTCAGTCAGGTGATTTACAGCTCTGCCACCGTCTTAACTTGATGCTTACACAAAGCCTCAAAGCCAGTCAGAGGTGAGAACTTGGGATTTTCCTCAAGTCTCAGATCTTTCCTGAACATGTGTGTATCTTTATGCATGTGCATGACCTTTCAGCCCCTATAGACACCTTATTCCTCAGCTTTTTATTTCAAGCTTTTTGGTTAGTCTATTGTTTGCCCCAACTGTTATTCACTGCCTCAGGCAACCAAGGTTTTAAAACATTTGACAAATGCCTTCCAAGGACAACCTTTTAGCACTGGACTAATCTGAGTGAAGTCAAATAAAACCTTTTGAGTGAGGTCTTCTAGGGAACCATCAGATCGGTCATATAATGGCCCCCTTTTGGTGATGAGGCTTTGAGAGAGAGCTCCAGCCTCATTTTGCTCCCTCTTGTACAGTATTAGGAATGCAAGCTATTATTTTTCAAGGCCTCCACAGTGCTGAGGAGTGGGGAATGTTAGGTTATAATGCCACAAAGCTTGCTGCTCTCACTGAGATTTAATGTTTTTGCTGTTTTTTTCTGACCAGTTTTGCCAGTTTTTTCATTGCTTTTATGGAGGGAGGACCTTGGCATGTCCTTATTCTGAATTTTTGCTGACATCTCAACCTTGACAGTTTTGATTACTAGTCAAATATTTTGTGGGGTGTCACTCAAGTGGGATTTAGCCTGATTTCTTTTCTCTTGAGTAGACTGTAGTGTTTTCTTTTGGAGAAATACCACAGAGGTAAAATGCCATTCTTGTTACATCATATCAAGGGGACGTAGTATGAGAGTGACTTATCATGTAGATGTTAACCTTAATCACCTGGATGAAGTAGTGTTTTTCATGTTTCTCCACCATAAGGTTACTTTCCCCCTCCTCTTTCTGTACTGTACTTTGTGGAAGAAAGTCACTATGCACAGCCCACACTTAAGAAGTGGAAGGTCTGCTCCATGTCCTTGAAAGTAGAGTTGCCAAATAACTTATTTGGAATTCTGCACTGGAGAGTTATCTATTCTCTCCTAATTACTTATTTACTCAATCATTTATTTATATCATAATGGACTCATGGAAACTTACATTTTAGGTTATGACTCAGTACAATTTTGTTTATCTTGTTGCTCAAATTGTTCCAACTTTGGCCACTGGGTGCTCTTTCAGTTGGCTTTACTCTCCCTTTAAGAAAAAAATTGTTAAAAAGAAATGATATAGTAGAATTGGATTGCACTCAAACTTGATTTGATAACTGTATATAGAACTTTTACGTCTTTCAGATACAAAACAAGGTTTTAAATGTTCATGCACATGTTTAAAAATTGGACTTGGTCATGAAAAAACCCTTAAAATTTCTGACTATACTTTCTGATTATAATCCAATAAAACTGGAAGTCAATAATGAAAGGGTTTTTAAACAATCTTAATTACCTGCAAATTAAGAAACAGGTCTTTAGGAAACACTTGAATTTGAGAAGAAATTTAAAAGAAATCACCAACAAAGTAAAATGACCCAGCACAGCAGAACTGTCCAAAATCTAGAGCTTTGAATGTCTTAATTTTTAAAGAAGAAAGATAAAACTATTAAAGAAACAAAATACTCATCATATAAAGTTAGAAGAAGTAACCAAATAAACTAAGTAACTAAGGAAAGGGAATTAATAGAGATAAATGTTGAAATAATGAAACAGAAAAAGAGAAAGGTAAATAAATCCAGAAATTTGTTTCTTTGGAAAAAAACAATAAAGTAGAAACATTTGCAAGCCTAATTAAGATGAGAGAGAGAGAGAGAGAGAGAGCAAAAATAGACAAGATTTGGAATGAGCAAGGGGCTATAACCATTTAAAAATTACAGAAGAATACTGCATGCAACGGTGACATCCAGGTTTAAGGCCTAAAGGAAATAGATTATTCCTAGCAAAATAGATATCACTGGAGATTACTCAGGAATTGTAAAACTTGAATAAACTAATGATCTTAGAAAAAACTAGAAATTTATTTGAGTTCTATCATTGTTAAGGGCACCACTGTCAAGATGAGTTTGACCTTTACAGAATAGATTATTCCAATGTATTTTGATATTTCAGGGCATGGAAAATCCAGACCTCCCACATTACTTTATGAAACCAGGATAATCTTAACATTTAATTTTGATAATTCTCATAAAATGTACTATCAACCAATTTTGCTTATGAATATAGAACCATTGCTGAACTCTTTTTGTTAACTTTGGGGGCCATTTTAAAATCAAGACAATAATAACTCTGAGTATGATTTATTCCAAGAATGCAAGGTCAATATGCTAATCTATCAATGTAATCCATTATAATAATACAGTAAATGAGATAGCCATATTATAGCAATAGATACAGAAAAGATATTTGAAAAAATTCAGTAGCTATTAAAATTGTGAATAAAATAGCAACAAAAGGAAACTACTTGAATCATGACTATAAATCAAGGTTCAATAATAACAGCAGCAAAAATGAACTAAATAGCAAACAAACTGATTTCATATGGTCTGACAATAGATAGGGGATACCTACTATGGCTAGTATTTAGTATTGAGTCTCTAAAACTGCAACAATATAAAGCATGAAACAAAACTGGCATAAACAATGGGGGAAAAAAGAACAACATTACTTTTGCTAAAGGCATCTATAAACATAGAAAATCAAAAGGTTGTGTTTTTGAGGGTTTTTAAAGTTGCTTTTTAAGAAGGTATCAGAATCTGGCTGGATATAAATAGTACTATATAACAATGAATTACATTACTCTAGAAATCAGCACATAGAAATGTTAGTTATAAATGACATTGTTATATGACGTTGGTTATAAATGACAAATTATGCAGTGTTTAGAATAAATTTAAAAGAAAGGCACAGGACCTATTTGAAGATAATTATAAAATCTCACTGATAAAAGAAAGGTCTCCCCAAGAAACATGTTTCTTGAATAGGAAGACTTATGGTTAGCAGCAGTTCTCCCCAACTGATTATATAAACCTGATGAAATTGCAATTAGTAATACAAATACTTTTTAAAATCTAAATGAATAATCTTAGAATATGTATTACAGAATAATGCCTAAGAATAATCTAGAAAATCATAAAGAATAACCGTGATGGAGAATTTGCTTTTTAAGGTTTAAGTCACTGTATTTAAATCAATGTGATAGTTGCATGGGAATAGACAGATCAGGGATATAGAACAGAGACTTCAAAATAAGTGTGCCAATGCTTGAGAATTTTACATATGACAAAAATGGGTACTTCTATGGGAAAATATGGGTTATTTAATAAATGCACTAGGACAATTAGCCATCCAGCTAAATTGACTCTGATCTGACACCACATCCAAAAATAAGTCCTTCCTGAACTCTCCCAGGGTTCCAGTTATGATGAACTAAGGCCACACTGCACAACCTGCCTGCCCCTGCCCCTCACTGCAGAAAACAATGATAAAACCTGGACACAATACAAAAAGTGATTACCTGAAAGTATGGGATAGTGAAGAGAAGCAGATAGACTCTAGTGGGAGGTGCATGCTCACTTGGTGGAGGGGCACAAGAAGCTTAGCAAGTTCCTCTCTGTGAGTCCACATGGCAGTGCCCACAGCAGCTTTAGGGGAAACAGCAAATTGAAGCTGGAATACTGTGAATGCTGGAGAGAGTTGGAGGGGGAGTGTGAATCCACATTATGACTCTCAAACTATGCATGTGCAGAAGACTCAAAGCAGCTCACCTAAAGACAAAAGGTCTGAGTTGAGACTAGAGCTGCTGCTTAAAGACAGAGTTTGAAGTTTAAACCAGGCAAGAACGTTCTCTGCTAAAAACACTCATAAGAGAAAAATAACAGAATCCAGAATGTTCACAACTTAACATTCATAATGTCCAGGATATAATCCCAAATTATCTAACATACAAAGAACTAAGAAAATGGAATGTATTCTCAAGAGGAGACAAGTCAATCAGGTATGACCCCCCAAGATTAATCAGCTGCTACAATTAATAGACAAGGTTATTTAAATGACTATTACAACTATCCTCAATGAAGTAAAAGAAAACGTATTTTCAATTAATGAAAATATTTCAGCATAGAAAAGGAAATCTCTGCAAAGGAAATAAAAACAGTAAAAAGAAAACAAATAGAAATTCTAGAAATAAAAAATACAATTTTGGAAATTAGAAATTCACTGGATGGACTTACAATCCAAATGGATATGAAAGAAGAAAATGTAAGTGAATATGATGATAGAATGATAAATATTATCCATGAAGAACAGAAAGAGAATTGATAAAAGAAAAACCATTTTGATTTTTTGCTGTTCTAAAATATTTTTCATGTCCTTACTTATTGTGCTCAATCTTCCTCTAGCTTAAACATATGGAATGCAGTTATAATGACTATTTTAATATCCTTGCCTCCTAACTCTATCATCTATGTCATTTCTGGGTCAGTTTGATTGACTTTTTTCCTCATTATGGCTTGCATTTTTTTCTACTTCTTTGCATGCTTCTTAATTTTTGAATGTATTTTAGGCTTTGTGAAATTTTCCTTGTGTACGTTATTCTTTTTTTTTAAATTAATTAATTTATTTATTTATTTTTGGTTGTGTTGGGTCTTCATTTCTGTGCGAGGGCTTTCTCTAGTTGCGGCGAGCGGGGGCCACTCTTCATTGCGGTGCGCGGGCCTCTCTTGTTGCGGAGCACAGGCTCCAGACGTGCAGGCTCAGTATTTGTGGTTCACAGGCCCAGTTGCTCCACGGCATGTGGGATCTTCCCAGACCAGGGCTCGAACCCGTGTCCCCTGCGTTGGCAGGCAGATTCTCAACCACTGTGCCACCAGGGAAGCCCCCGTTATTCTTTAATGTGTACTTGCTTAAATATATTTGAGCTTCATTTTCGGATGCAGTTAAGTTGTTTGGAAACAATTGGATCCTTTTGGGTCTTACCTTAAGCTTGGTTAACAGGGAACAGAGCAGTGTTCAGATTAGGGTAAAAATTTCTCCACTACTGAGGTAAACTCTCTTTAGTATTCTACCAGTTCCTATACTTATGAGGATTTTTCACTCCAGATCATGTGAACAGGTATTATGTTGGCCCTTTGTACTCCTCAAGGACTTTCCCTTCTAATCCTTTTGATAGTTTTCTCACACACGTGTGTTGAAGAGTATTGGGACTCTCATAGATCTCTGGAGTTCTCTTTCCTTGCAGCTCGCTCTCTCCTCTTCAACACTCTGCTCTGCTAATTCTAGCTGCCTTAGCCCCTCTGGATCCCAGCTCCTCTCTTCAACTTAGGGAGACTGCTATGCTCCACCTGGGTTGTCCTGCCCTGTGCTGCTGCCGGAGAACTCTCTCTAGGCCATAGTTAGAGCAATTGTAGGGCTCACCTCATCTGTTCTTCATCTTTCAGAGACCACTGTCCTTTTTTGGTTGATGTTCAATGTCTTGAGAAACTTTCTTATTTTGTCCTATATGTTAGTTGTTTCAGGCAAGAAAGCAAATCTGTTAAGGAACAGATTACAGTTACTCTATCTACTCTGGACCTCCTCAGTATCCACATCCCTCAGTCGGGGCTGTGATCTGGAATGCTCCAGGGTCTGAGAAGATGAAAACCAGTAGGATTTTTGAAGAAATATAACAAGCAAATTGAAAAATTTATATAGAAAGGCAATGGACATAGAATACTTAAAACAATTTTGAAAAAGAAAAATCAATTTGTAAGACGTACACTACCTGATTTCAAAATTTACTATAAATCTGTAGCAATGGAAATTGGCATAAGGATAGTCATAGAGACCAGTGGAACAAAATAGAGTTCAGAAGTAGACCCACACTTAAATGGTCAATCAAGTGCCAAGAAAGTTTTCAACAAATGGTGCTAGAATAACTATCTATTCATATACAAGAAATGAACTTACACCTTTACCTAACACTAGAAAAAGTTAATTAAAAATGGATCATAGACCTAAATGTAAGAACTAAAATAATAATACTTCTGGAAGAAAACATAGGAGAAAAATCTTTGTGACTTTGATTACATTAAGATTTCTTAAACAGGATACAGTCAGCATAAAATATAAGTGCAAACAAATTATAAAATGGACTTCATTCAGATTAAAATCTTTGGGATTTTAAGAAACACGGTTAAGAAATAAAAATGCAAGTCATAAATTGGGAGAATTTTTTTTTTCTCAAAACATACATCAGACAAGGACTTGTATTTAGAATATATAAAGAACTCTTAAGAAGTCAAACATCCCAGTAAAAACTGGGCAGAAGGTCTTTCTAAAACAAGGACCAAATTTGTAAATGGATATTTTACAAATGAAGATATATGAATGCCCAATAAGCATATGAAAATATTCTCAACGTCAGTAGTCATCAGAGAAGAACCAATTAAAAACCATAATGACATGCCTATTAGAATGGCTGAACTGAAAAGTATTGATAATACCAAGTGTTGGTGAGGATATAGAACAACTGTAAGTCTCACACATTGCTGGCTGAAATGCAAAATTGTATAGTCACTTTGGAAAACAGTCAGGTAGTACATTTAACTGTAACCATACACTTACCATGTGACCCAGAAGTTCCACTCCTAGATATTTACCCAAGAGAAAGAAAAATTTATATCCACAAAACCATGTATACAAATGTATTGCAGGACAATGTATAATAGGCAAAAACCAGTGAGTGGATAAACAAATTGTGGTTTATCTATACTGTGGAATTCTATACTGCAATGAGAAGTAACAAAAGATTAATGCACTCAACATCATGGATGAATCTCAAAAACATTATGCTAAGTGAAAGAAGTCAAACACAAAAGTCTATAGTGGATGATTCCATTTATGAAAAGTTCTAGAAAAAGGCAAAACTATAGTAACAGAGAGCAGATCAGTGGTTGCCTGGAGCTGGGGTTGGAGATATAAGGTGGCATAAGAAAAATTTTATGATGATGGAATTGTTCTATATCTTGATTGTGATTACTTTGTCATATACAATTACCATGATTCATCAAACTGCACACTTAAAATGTGTATTTTATTTTATATAAATAATACCTTAACTTTTAAAATCAAAAAAAGAAAAAAAAAGTAAAATAGGTTCCTCATGACTTAAATGCTCAAGTATTCAAAACGAAAAACAAAAAACACAATACTCCTGCAAAAAACTTCTGCAACTTAGGGGTCAAGGAGAACGTCTCAACTAAAACCAGAAACTTAGATGTTATAAAACATTATAATAACCTTTGTATGGCTATTGAAGCAATTAAATGAATGGACAAAATGGAGTGGGAAAAAATCATGTAATACAAATGACAGATAAGGGGTAAGTTGTCCATATTATTCTAAGTACTTCTTCAAACTGACAAGAAAAATATAGTAGTTAAAATATCAGCTAAGGAAAAGTCATAGAGGAGCAAATTTAAATGTCACAGATACATAAAAAGATGCTAAAATTCACTGGTAGCCAGGAAAATGCAAATTTAAAGAGCTATGAGTTTACATTCTTTAGAAAAAGCTACACACCTAATACTTGCGGGGATTTAAAGAAAATGATGCTTTCCTGCTCCTGGTGGAAATGTGCAGTCTTATAGCCTTTGGCAGAAGTAACCTAGCAGTATTTATTAAAAATAAAAACACATATATCATTTAACCTTACCGGGCTTCTCCCAAGCATGCCAATAGAAATAAAAGCAGACCTATTAATGGACATGGGCACTAAAGTGTTATTGCAGCATTGTTTCTAACAGCACAATGCTGGATTAAAGTGCATGCCGGTCAAGAGGGGAATGGTTGAATACGTTCTATGGCATTCATACTCCATTCTGTTGAGCAATTGGTGAAATGAGTGAATGAGAGCTATAGTAGGGGACTTTACCACTTATTGAGTAAGAAATGCAAGATACAGAAAAGGGTATATAATAGTCCACTTTCTTTTTTTTAAAAAACAAAGACTAAAATCCCAGTTTACATACATTCCTGTGTATGCGTATGTGTATATTTGTTATAGTATTGTGAGCATGAAGGAAAAATATGGAAGGATTCATACCAGATTTTAAAATCCTTCTCCCAATGTGACCCATGTTGTGTGTGTTGATAAATGTGTAGGTAGGGGTGGAGCCAAGCAACAAACAAACAAACCAAACAACAAACCCTGCATTTGGAAAGCATGTATATAATCAGGTGTGTATTGTATTGAACATGAGTCAGATAAGTTAGGTTATTCTTCAGTAGTAAACAATTTAACTCTCAGTGCATCAATTTGAAAAACATTTATTTCTTGCTCACAAAAACTCTGAGGGTCTGGAAGACTCTCCAGAGCAATTTTCTCAACACATTGGTTTAGACTCCCAGGTCATTTAGCTCTTATGGACTCTTCCTATCAACCTGTATTTTCATGATTGGTGCAGTAGGGGAAAGAAGTTAATGGAGAATTGTGCAACAGCATTTAAAGATATTCTCCTGGATTTTATGCATGTCCTGTCCCTTTTCTTTTTTTTTTCCATCCAAATCAAGGTACATAGACATACATAAGTTCACTTAATTAGGGAAATCTGTTTTTCCTATGCTCCTCTGGAAGAGGAAGAGTAATGGAAATATTGGTGAACAGTAATATCTTCTGTATATAAATTTATTTACATAAAAAACTAAGCTTTAAAATAACTCTGAAATAAACATACTTTATGAACAAGCAATTTACAAAATATAAGAAATGGCCAATAAAAGTGAAACTATGTATACATTAGCAGATTGGCTAAGATTATAAATGTTGATAAGGTCCAGAGATGATGAAAGTGTGGAAAAAAGAGAAATTCTCGTATAACCCTTGTGTGGGAATAACTTTGTATATCCCTGAAATACAATCAGGCTGAAGATATCAAAATGGAATTTTGAATTATCTTTTGGCCCAGTAATATGACTTACAAACATTCACCCTTGAAAATAATCAGATAGGTGCATATGTAAATAAATATTCACCTTAGCATTATTTATGATAATAAAAAGGAAAACAGTCTAAAAGTACATCTATCAAGGATGAGTTAATTAAAGTACGATAAATGCATATAATATGAGAAACCTTAAAAGAGATGAGGTCCATTTAATTTGTTTTAACAAAAAATATTCGAAGAATATGTTTTGGTTATCTGTTGCTATGTTACAAACAACCCCAGAACTTTGGAGTTTAATATAACCATTTTAATTTAGGAAGTCCTCTCTGGTTACAATACAGAGAATGGATTGAAAGGGGTCATGTCTGGTTGAGGGAGCCCATTTAGGTGGCTGCTGCAGTGAGCTAAGTGAGACAAGCAAAGGTGTAGCTAATATCTTGTATTTATAGTTTTGGACTTCAGTTTTTTCACTTAATGTCCCATAATTAGTATTTTCCCATTTCATTAAAAATTTCTTGGTGATCATTAAAAAAAGCAATGATTTCACTCTGCATCTGATTTTGTAGATCAGGAATCAAGAAGGGCTCAGCTGGATGGTTTGTCCTTGACACCCCCCACAAGATATATCAGCTGGGTCAGCTGGGATGGAAGGATTCACTTTCAAGATGACTTCTTCATTTGCCTGTCTGGTGCCTTGGTGAACTTTGGTTTCCTCACCTCTCAACATGGAATCTCGTCTTCCAGGCCTTCTTGGGCTTCCTGAAGAGCATGATGGTCTCAGGAGAGTCCTACTTCTTACATGGTGGCCAGCTTCCAAGAAGTAGGAAATGGAAGTTGCCAGGCCATTTAAGGGCTATGCACAGAACGAGCATAACATTATGACAGCCATATTCTATTGACTGAAGCTGTCCAAAGGCCTTCTCAGATTCCAGGGAGTGGAGAAATAACCTTTTCTCATGAAAGAATGGATTGAAGGGAGAAAGGATACTTGCAGAAGTGCATGCAGGATGGGGATATTGATGTGGTCCTCTTTGGAAAATGCAGTCTGCTACAATATTGTATGATTCAATTTTCATAAATATTGATATTTCTTTATATTTAAAAATCTAGAAAAAATATGAACATAAAACAATGTTTCTGTGGAACATAGCAATTTTGAGTAGACACTGCTTTTTACTTTAGATTCTTCAGTGTTTGATTTTTTTTTACAGTAAATGAATTACTTTTATAATCAGCAAATTAAAAAAAATTTTTTTGATATTAAAAAGAAACAGGTTGTTTAAAGTTGTTTGCTCAAGGAATTTGCAGTGTTCAAAGCATGAATTTAAATGGATATTTTTTTCCTCTCTATGGAAAATTTCAGGAGGAACCTCTACATTTAAGTTTCCATATTTGCAGATGGAGTAGGAGTGATAGCTTCTTGGCAAAATTGAATTTAAATAATGGATTTAAATAATAGAAGCCATTATTCAGGATGAGCTTAATGCAATCCCCACCCAGATGATTTAGGCAATGAGATGGAGCACATAAAAGCCTTACAGCTGCCTCATGCAAATTATTATATTAAAAACTTACAGAAAAAATTAAAAGTAAAGCAGACCAAAAACTTCAAGGAAGAAGGGCTGAGGGGTTAAGTGGCCTTTTCAGCAGTCAGGAAAATGATGTCATCCTTTAGTGGGCGTCTGTCTGGTTCCTCCTCTCTATTTTCAGGATCATCATTCCTGTGGCTGTGGGTTATCAGAATAACAACAAATGTGCATATTCAAAGATTTTTTCATTGCCTTCACCCATCTTTTCAAACATACCCAGAAGTCATAATGCAGGAATTACACTGACACAATCATCCCCATGGAAACAGAGCCTGGTGTCATAATCATGGCATTATGACTTCTCAGCAGGAGGCAGGTGGGATTTTGGCACTGAATCTGTAAGATTTATTTAAAAACACAAATGTCTAAGAGAGTAACACCAAGGCAAAAAAGAAAAAAAGAGAAAAAAGAAAAAAGAAAGGGCATAGAGTTGCCCCTATAATATACATGACTTGTTTTTCATTTTCAATGTTTTCCAAAGATTTGTTCGCCTATGGCAGGGCTTGATTTTGCCTATTCTTTTTCTTTTTTGTTGTGTTTGGCATGTTCTCAACTTATTCACTGGCTGTTCATCTTGGTAGGGGCTGCATTTTTAGATGGAGAAGTTGAGACTCTAAGAAGGGGTCTGACTTGCTCAAGTCACCTAGCAAGTTAGTAGCCCCACTGAAGCCAGAGCCCTTCTCTTATCTTCCAATCCACACATTACAGTTTCCCTTTCAGTGTCTCAGTTGTACTTTGAGAACATAATTTATGCATCAGTTAGGACATTGCTTTGGCCGGTCTAATGAGATTCCCCTCTCCAAAAAAATAGTGTTTTATATAAGATAGAAGTTTTTATCTCTCTCAAAGCAGTCCATGGTGTCAGGGACCCAGGCTGCTTCTGTATTGTTTTTCTTCTGTGTCTACTGTGTTGCCCTCATCTTCTAGTATAGGATGTCACACACCGTATCTGTACTCCAGACAGAGTAAGGGGAGGGCATCCCCCACCTTTTAAGAGTGCGATCTGAAAGCTGCACGTATCACTTCTATTTACATCCCATTGGCTAGAACTTAATCGTATGGCCATTTCTAGTTTCAAGGGAAGCTGGATAGCCACGTCATCAGCTACAAGTGGTTGAACTCTTATTATGGGAGAAGGGAAGAACAGATATTGGCAATGACCAGGGGTCTCTGCCATAACTTGCATCCCCTTCAAGAGAATGCTGCTTTCAGGGGACTCTCATCTAAAATTTTTCAGCTAACGCAATGGCTGGAGTCAGATAACAGTATCTATTTCCCCAAGGGTATTTAAAATTGTAATTACTATATTAGTTATAGAGATCACTGAATTGACAGAAAGACTGAACATCAGACTGAGATCAAAACAAATTAATTGACCATTAGAGTATGTATCAAGATTGTAACAGAGACTCTCCAATTCAGTGGCTGTAAGAACAAATAAATTTATTTCTTTTTTCAACTTACAGTTCAAGATGTGTGGTCCAATGTTGGTGAAGCCTTGCTCTGTGCAGATATTCAAGGATCCAGGTTCATGATAACGCTTCTGTTTTAAACATATGGCCTCTAAGGTCCCTCTGCTTACTGTCATTCCTGTCATCAGAAAGGGAAAAATAAGAGTTCAGGGCTGGGGATTTTTTTTTCTTAATATGTGAGGCAGGAATTGTTCTGCTCATTCTATTTATGAGAGCTTAGTCACTTGGCACCATGTGGGGGCTGGGAAATATGGTTCTTAGCTGGGTTGCTACTTCCCATATTTAAATTCATTGCTGTGGAAGATGGTCACATGGATATTAGTGGGCAGCTAGTGGTTTCCTCTGCAGGGTAGCACAGCTTAAATGACTGAGTGCCAACAATTTCTTTCTTTCATCCAAGTGTCTTTCCAGTAAAAGATGACAGGGAGAGAGAAGGAGAGAAAGAGAGAGGGGAGAGATTTTAGGTTAGTTAGGCTTAGGCCATGTATGCCCCCATTGGTAGCTGTAGGGGAGGAAGGAGGAAGAATCATGGAATCTCTTTATGTACCTGGATCTACATTCCCATAGTGGAGTATTGGTCAGGGGTCTCCTTCAAGGTCCTTGGTTCTAGAAATATTCCTTCTTATTCCTGTTGTGTAGCAGGCCCCTTATTTCCTCTGGACAATTAGGATCAATCACCCCAACCAACACAACTGTTTTTTGGTAGTTTATCCAGTGACATGAAGAATTCAAACTAATTATGTGGAATTTGCAACTTTTATTTCAATGTAAACATTGTTGCAACCCCCAGGTAGAAGCTTTTTTCTCTTAAATTCTAAAACCTCTAAATTAACAAAGTCCAAATGTATAGAGATGGGAAGAAAATAGTATAAGTCTGCACTCTGATCGGTGGATCATGGTATATTCTGAGTCTGCAGGAATTAGTACTAGCTTACAGCTGGAGTCCAGTCATTTCTGAATGGTCTTAGTATTTTCATTTCCTTAATGATCAGTTACACTGGCCTCTAGTCCCACTGGCCATGGTAAGGAGGGAGATTTCCAGTACACATTTGTGTTATTTCAATATTCATACTCAACGTTTCCTGATTTCCCCTTTATTCCAGAGGCTCTGGATCTATGAATTGATTCAGGCCTAGGAACTTAGTAATGGGCTGTGATTCTTTTCATGGTGACTAAAGTAAGTCTTTTTTGCAAGACTCATAGCATGATCAATCATACAGAGCAAGAACAGCCTTAGAGTTGCTCATCTGTTTTGGTCCTAGAGACTCCAATGATCAACTGACTTCCATCTAACATTATTTCACATATTTCTAATCACTACCTGAACTCTGCTTCCTATTACAGAAACAGTGCTCAGTTTGCAGCAGTTGTTTAAGTGCTGCTAGTTCTCTTCTGTCACTCCTGGATAGCATCATGCTAATTGAAAAAGGAAGATCTCATTTGAAGAGTAGCTTTTCCCATCTAATCTCCTCCCTGCAAAGCATGGCTTCTATATCTTTTTCAAAAATCAATACATTCTTATGCCAGAAATGCAAACATTTGAAAATAAAAAATGTATGATTTATTAACAAATTAAGTAAGAAAAACACAATCATTTTGATGAATGTATAAAAAAATCATTTAACAGAATCATCTAGTTATGATTTTAAAAAAACCTCTCAGCAAAATTATAATAAAGGAAATTTCTCAATCTGAAAAAGGGCAGCTACAACCCCCCCTCATATAATTAATATCATACTTAATAGTGAAAGGCTGAATACTTCCTTCCCCAAATAAGGAATCAAACAGGATGTTCTCTCTCGTCACTTCTATTCATTTTGTTGGAGGTCTTAGCCAGCACAAGAAGACAAGAAAAAGAAATAAAAAGCATCCAAATTGAAAAAGAAGAGGTAAACTGTTGTTATTGGCAAATGGCATGATCATCTATGCAGGCAATCCTAAGGAATCTACCAAAAAACTATTAGAACAAATAAATGAGTTTAGCAAAGTTGCAGGGTACAAGATCATGTGGCAAAATCAATATATTTCCATATATTTATAATAAACAATCAAAATGAAATTTAAAAAATGATACCATTTACAATATCAAAGTATATGTAAAAACTTAAGGACAAAATTGACAAATGATGTGCAAAACCTGTGTCCTGAAAAGTACAAAATATTGCTGACAAAAATAAATAGAATGATATACCAGGCTCATGCACTGGAAGACAATATTATTAGGACATCAATTTCTTCCCAAATTGACCTACAGATTCAATGCAATCACAATCAAAATCCACAGGCTTTATTTGTGGAAATAGACAAACTGACTTAATAGATTAGTGGTGATGGTTGTATAACATTATAATATACTTGATGACACTGAACTGTACACTTAAAAATGGTTAAAAGGCAAATTTTGTGTTACATATTTCTTACTAGAAAAAAAATATTTTTGAGTTAAAAAAAAGCTCATCTCAAAATGCAAAGTGCCTAAAAGAACCAAAATTATTTGAAGAAAAGAACAAATGGAGAGGACTTTCATTACCTGATTTCCAGACTTATTATAAAGCTTTAGGAATCAAAATGGCATGGTACTGACCTAAAGACAGATACAAAGAAGAGTGGAACAGAACAGAGTCCAGATAGACCCCATATGTATGGCTACTTAATTTCTCACAAAAGGTGCTGGAAGAATTGGATATCCTCATGGGGCAGGGGAGATCTTCAAACTTTACCTCATATCAGATCAAATACATAAAAATGGATCATAACACAAAATGGATTATAGACCAAAATATAAGATCTACAATGAACTTTTGGAAGAAAACCTAAAATGAAATCTTAATTACCTTGGGAAATTTTCTTAACTATGACACAAAAAACACTAAAATCATATATTGAACTTTATCACACTTAAAACCATTCACTCTTCAAAAGATACCCTTAAGAAAACTCGAAGGTAAGCCAGAGATAGAATGAAAAAATTTGCAATGAAAAAAGGACACTTATCCAGAAAATATAAAGAATTCTCACAACTCAATAATAAAAAAAAACACCAATGTTTAAAAATGGGCAAAAGTGGTTCTTCCACTTCTGGGAAGATGGAATAGATGTACTTATCTCTATTCTCCTTTCAAGGTATAACTAATCCCTGAAAATTATATATAAAACAAACACAAGAAGCCTCAGAAACATAAAGTGAGGAAGGTAGACTGGCTAGGGACTGCTGGACCTAATGAATAACATGATGATGAGTTCTCTGAGTTTTCCTTTGGCCTCATATATCCCAGACTTGGAGATGAAGAAGCTGGTGACCTGGAAATAAAAATGGGTGTAGACCAAAAAAGTCCCAACAAAGGTCCCAGACAAGAGCAGCCAAGCAAGATAGAAGGAATTTAAGCAGTAACTGCTCTACTCCAGCCAAAAAACATGGAAAAAATTATGGCTGTTATCCCCACCCATGCCTTCAAAGTCCTAGTGGGGAACCTAGACTTCCACCATCATGAGGCTGTAAAGAGGTATCCCAACACTACCTCCAAAGAGGTGGTGTCAGGGAAGGCCAGGTAGGGATATGGGACTTCATACCTGCTAGCAGGTAATAAGATCTAATTCCTGTGGTACCAGTGCACACCATGTGGGAAACATGGACTTGCATGCCACCCAGCAGTTATGAGGCTCCCCTTTTCTTCCCATTCGGAGGTGTCAAAGCAGGAATAGTGGAGAGTCAGGACTTTCACTATAGCCCAGTGGTAATGAAGCTACTCCTACTTCAGTGTCAATGGAGACCACATAGGGAGCTGGAACTCCCACCCCACTCAGCAGTAATGAGGAGTCCTCAATGCACAGGTGTCAGTGGAGGCTGAGAGGGGAACTTAGACTTCTTTTCCCATCTGGTTATAAAAAGGTACTGTCCCTACTCCTCCTGCCAGAGCAGTGTCAGAAAAATCCAACTAAATTAAAAAAATAATAATATCCTGAGTTTCATAATTTTCAGTAAAAAATTACTCATCATACCAAGAAGAACCAGAAAGAGCTCAAACTGAATGAAAATACAATCAACACAAGTCAACACCAAAAAGACAGAAATTTTAGAATTACCTGAGAAATATTTTAAAGCAGCCAGATAAAAATGCTTCAAAGAGCAATTATGAATTCATTATGATTTATTTAATAGAGAAAAATAGAAAGTATCAGCAAAGAAATAGGAAATATAAAAAATAACTAAATGCAAATTTTAGAACTGGAAAATGTGAAAATCTCAGTGTATGGGATCAATGGCAGAATGGAAGGAACAGAGAGAATAAGTAAAGATAGAACAATAGAAAATGCTCAATCTAAACAATAGATTGAAAGAAAATAAAGTGAAAATAATTGCACAGAGGCTCAGATATCTATGAGACTATAACAAAAGATTTAACATTTGTGACACCAGAGTTTCCAAAGGAGGGAGAAGAAGAGCATGGCTGAAAAAGGAACTGAAGAAATAGTAACTGAAAACTTCCCAAATTTGGCAAGAGATATAAACTCACATATGAAAGAAGCTGAACAAACCCCCCAAAGAATAAACCCAACAAAATCCATGCTAAGACACACCAGAATTAAACTTCTGAAAATTAAAGACGAAAACTCTTGAATGTCAGAGGAAAAAATGACACCTTACACATAAGGAAAAAATTAGAATGACAGCCGTTTTCTAAAATAATGCAGGTCAGAAAGGAGTGGCACAATATTTTTCAAGTGCTGAAAAAAAAGAAAATTCTACCCAGAATCCTATATCCAGAGAGAACTTTTTTCAGGCTAATAGAGGAGATAAAATGGAATTATATAAAATGCTCAGCTAAAATCATGAAAGGCAGAAAAAGTGGAAAACAAAAAAAGAAATGAAGAGCAAGTGTAACAAATAGAAAAGTTAGACATATAGTAGACATTAATCAAACTATCTCAATAGTCACTTTAAATGTGAATTGTCTAAATATACAAGTAAAAGACAGAGACTACCAGAATGGATAAAAAACCACCACCCAACTATATGTTGTCTACAAAAAAAGTTATTTTAAATATAAGATCACCTCGGTGCTTTGTGACCACCTAGAGGGGTGGGATAGGGAGGATGGGAGGGAGATGCAAGAGGGAGGAGATATGGGGATATATGTATGTGTATAGCTGATTCACTTTGTTATAAAGCAGAAAGTAACACACCATTGTAAAGCAATTATACTCCAATAAAGATGTTAAAAACTAAATAAATAAATATAAAAGCACAAATAGGTTAAAAATAAAGGAATGGACCATGTATAAAAACCTACAGGTAACATCATATTCAATGGTAAAAGACTGAAAACTTTTCCTCTAGGATCAGAAACAAGACAATGATGCTCACTCTTGCCACTTGTATTCAACATAGTGTTGGAGTCCTGGTCAGAGCAATTAGTCAAGAAAAAGGAAAAAAAGTCATCCATGTTGGAAAGGAAGAAGTAAAGTTGTCTCTGTTCACAGATGACATGACCTTCTATGTAGAAAACTCTAAAGATGCCATAAAGAACCCATTAGAACTAATAAATACATTCAGCAAAGTTGCAGGATACAAAATCAGCACATAAAAATCAGTTGTGTTTCTGTACACTAATAATGAACAATCAGAAAAGGAAATTAAGAAATCAATTCTATTTATAATAGTATGAAAAATAATGAAATAATCAACAGATAAACAAAATGAGACATATACACACAATGGAATATTATTCATCCTTAAAAAAGGATATCTTGTCACATGCTACAATATAGGTGAACCTTGAGGACATAATGCTAAGTGAAATAAGCTAGTCACAAAAAGACAAATACTTTCTGATTCCACTTATATAAGGTATTTAAAAGAGTCAAACTCATAGAAACAGAAGGTAGAATGACAGTTATCAGTGAAACTGCATACTTCAGATGGGACTTGAAACCACGGCCTGGGACTCGAACCCAACCAAAACCCAGATTAGGACTTGAACCCACTGTCTTTTAATTGAAATCACACACCTGGTCTAAGGACTTAATGAAGCTCAGGTTCTTTATGTCTCATCACAGAAAGAATTCAGTGAGAGACAAAATGATAGGTAAGAAGTAGATTTATTGA